>NC_136067.1:465799157-467297039 GCF_964261635.1 Lissotriton helveticus | reverse complement strand
TGGTTTGTCATTATTTTGCCAGTGTAGTGATTCTTTACACTAAGTGGGACTTACCCTCAATAGTAGGAAAATCCTGCCTACCTGGCTGGCTGCCAGCAAAACTGCCAGCTGGTTCACCGCAGATCTCCAGACCTCTAAGCAAAACGGTCGAAAGCTGGAGAAGAAATGGCGCCACGAACAGACTCCGGAGAACCAAGTAGCCCACAAGAACGCCATGCTCCAACATCATCACCTCATCAGATCTGCCAAAAAGACCTCCTTCAAGGACCGCCTCGACCACAACGCACACAACAGCAAAGAGCTCTTCAACATTGTGAAAGAACTCTCCAACTCCAGCTCCTGCTCCAACGACATCCCACCTTCGCAAGACCTGTGCAACTCCCTGGCCTCCTTCTTCCACCGCAAGATTGCAGACATCCACAACAGCTTCGACAGCTTCAACAACTAGCCCACCACTGCAGCCGACACCCCATACCCCACGGCCACCACTCACGGTGACCCCCTTCTCACCTAGACCAACATCAACGACGACGACACCATCAAAACCATGAGCACCATCCACTCCGGCTCCCCATCAGACCTGTGCCCTCACCACATCTTCAACAAAGCCAACACCACCATCGCACCCCACCTCTGCAAAGTCATCAACATCTCCTTCGAGACCGCGACCTTCCTGAAGAGCTGGAAGTACGCCGAGATCAGCGCCCTGCTCAAGAAACCCAAAGCAGACCCCAAGGACCTCAAGAACTTCAGCCCCATCTCCCTGCTCCCGTTCCCAGTAAAGGTCATCGAGAAAACTGTCAACAAACAGCTGACCCACTATGTCAAGGAGAACAACATCCTGGACCCTTCCCAGTCCGGGTTCCGCACCAACTACAGCACCAAAACGGCCCTCATCGCTGCCACTGATGACATCTGGGCCCTGCTGGACAACGGCGAGACTGCGGCCCTCACCCTCCTGGACTTATCAGCCACTTTCGACACAGTCTGCCACCGCACTCTATGCACTCACCTCCAAGATGCAGGAATCCGAGGCAAAGCACTGGACTGGACCACCTCCTTACTCACCGGCAGAACACAGAGCATCCGCCTCCCTCCCTTCTGATCCAAAGCCACCAAGATCACCTGTGGCATACCCCAAGGATCCTCCCTTAGCCTGACGTTGTTCAACATCTACATGGCCTCAATCGCCCACATCGCCAGACTGCACGACCTCAACATCATCTCCTACGCCGACAACACACAACTGATTCTCTCACTCACCAAGAACCCTCTCACTGCCAAAACCAACCTCCATGAAGGAATGCAAGCCATCACCGAATGGATGAGGAACCGTCACCTGAAGCTGAACTCGGACAAGACGGAGGTCCTCTTCCTCAGCCCCACCACTTTTCCCTGGGACGACTCCTGGTGGCCGACAGCCCTGGGAGCAGCACCAACACCCACCAACCACACATGCAACCTGGGATTCATCCTCGATTCAACACTCTCATGACCATGCAAGTCAACGCCATCTCATCCTCCTGTTTCAACACCCTCGACTTGCTCCAAAAGATCTACAAGTGGATCCCCACCGACACTAGAAGAATGTTCACCCAGGCCCTTGTCAACAGCAGACTTGACTACGGAAATGCCCTCTATGCAGGAACCCCGGCAAAACTGCTGAAACGACTGCAACACATACAGAACACCTCTGCATGCCTGATCCTCGACATCCCTTGCCACAGCCACATCACCCCCACCTGAGAGACCTGCACTGGCTTCCCATCAACAAGAGGATCACCTTCAAGCTCCTCACCCACGCACACCGGACCAGCATACCTCAACAAACGGCTCACCTTCTACACCCCGAACTGCCAGCTACTCTCTGCCCACCTCACCCTCGACACCGTCCCCCGCATCAGGAGAACGACCACCGGCAGCAGATCATTCTCCTATAAACACCCTCCCCATCCTCCAACGGCAGACCAAAGACCTACTAACCTTCAGGAGGCTACTCAAGAGCAGCACCCCCTCCCCCCAGAGCCTTGAGATCCTCATGGGTGAGTATCACACTTTACAAATGTCTTGGTTGATTGATTGATTGATTATATAATGTGAATTTTTGTGACAGGAAGGTGTTGGAGCACCAGGTACATTATATAGTGTCAGATGAATTCTTGAGGCCTTTTTACAGAGCACAAACTCAAATGACCAGAAGGTATTGGAGTGCTTCACAAGAGCTGCCAGTTACATTTAACAAGGCCAGGTAACATTTTTTGTTTTTAGCAGTGCAGAGATTAAGTAATGCAGACACTATCCCTTTTAATTATTATTTACCCTCTACCCGACAATGTCACTGTATGCCCACCCCACTGCCTCTCCCTGTTGTCCTTCTCCTATTAGACCTCTAATTTCAAAGCACAGTCACAGCAGCTCTCTGGGGACAGGGAGGCATTTTTTGATATATAATGGGAACTCGAGTGATCCGGAGGTGTTTGGAGCACGTAATTTATTTGGGAACTTTTATAGGGCTTGAACTCAACTGACCTGAAGGTATTGCAGCACTTTACAAAAGTGCCAATTATATTACACATGGCCAGGTACATCTTTTGGTTGTTAAGTGTGCTGAGATTTCCAACGGTTAAAGTCACAAGTTGGTTTCAGGATTTGGCACTCGTACTGGCCAAAAGGGAAATCACCACTGATTGGAAAACACAGAGGGGACCCTCACTCAGGAGATGAAAACAGGAATTCACAAAATGGGCGACATACGAGGGAGCAGTGAGACTGAGAGAAGCCAGGTGAGGCAAGGGTGCTCTGGAGGTAGCAAGAGCTTGGGAGGCATTAGTTACACTATAAAGCAACCAACTGCTGCGGATGATGAAGAAGTGTGGGATGGGCAGGAGGAGGTGGGAGATCAAGGTTGATCGAGAGTACATCCACTCACATGGCATGGTGGGCAGCATAGATTTAAACGTTCAAAAGTGGCTCTAATGAGTGTGATAATGACTGGAACTTACTACCTCCGTGCCGTCCAAGTGGGGGTGGTGGGAAGAAGGTGAGTTACTCATAGTTGTATACAGATCTGTTGGCCAAGTAGGAGATAATAGTATAAAAATTAGTTACAAATTGATCTGTAGCTGACTGTCAGTAGTGTTTTGAACAAGTAACAGTATAGTAACTAGCCCAATAGAACTAGATGTACAAGATGGGACCATATGAATGTTTACATGCCATGACAGGAGAAGATATTGCTGAACTATATCTATCTATCTATGTACTACACAGCTGATAATGTGTAACCTTGAATAAGAAATGCTTAATATTATTTTTTTACAAAAAAAGTGTGCTGAGATTAAGTGATGCCGATACCGTCCCTGTTCATTTGTTATTTCCCCCTACCTGATAAAAGGAAACAGCATTCGTCCCTTCCACCTCCTCCAATGCCGCTGCATGCCCAACCCATTGCCTCTTCCTGTTGTCGTCCTCATCTCAGAGCTCTCAATTTAAAGCACATTCACAGAATCTCCCCAGTGACAGTGAGGCATCTTTTTATTATATAATGTGAACACATGGTGCACTTTACATGAATGCCAGTTACATTATACACGATGATGTTATTGTTTTATTTTTTAGTTGTGTGGAGATTAAGTGATGGTGATCCCATCCCTTTTTAATCATTATTTCCCCCATCTGAAAAATGGGAGAATTTTGTTATTATTGCTATGTTCAGTGCTCCACTACCTAGGGTGTTTGGAAACAGGGCTGGGCCGGGGACTTGCTGGTAAACGGATGGTGTGAGCAGTGTTTTTAATAGAAAGCTCTGGAGAAGTGTGTCTGGTCAATAAAGGATTGGAGGAGGAGGAATTTGAGGTCTCTGCCATTGGAAAATACAGCATTGCTTTTTTTCCTAGGCTGTTCAATACTCTAGTGAAGCAGTCACACACAACCGCGGCCGGTAGTGGGAGTACCGGCCAGGCGGTGATGTGGGGAGGGGGAGGGGCAATGTGGGTGGTAGAAATGTATGGATTACGGACTTTAACAGGTAAGTAAACATAAAAATACATAAAACAAATTTCGTTGCGCGCACTGCATCGCATTTGGTGATGCAGTGCATGCAACGAAATTTGTTTTATTTATTTATATGTTTACTTATCTGTTAAAGTCCGTAATCCATACATTACTACCCCCCAACCTGCCCCTCCCCCTCCCCACGTCACCGCCCGGCCGGTACTCCCACTACCGGCCGCGGCTGGTCACACACTGAATGTTATAGTGCTGTTGACTTGCATCGAGGCCCTTGTCGTTCTGTCTGTGCATCAATAGGTCTTGGAATAAGTCCATAAATGTTTCCTGAGGCAAGCATGTATTCCTGAGTCAAACTGCATGACCAAGTGTGTAGTAATTGTATAGCTCTTCAATTGATGATATCACATCACCCAGGATAATGTGCCGCATAGCTAAACACTCATAAGGTTCCAAAGGCAAGACCGACTGGCTATGTCAATGCTTGTTTTTTTTACATTGATTACAGTATTCTTATCAGTTTTTATACCAGTGTCCCTTTAAAATGGATTGTGTGCCAAAACAAACTATTCTAAATAGTGACAGCATAGTATACGAAAGTAATGTTAGAATGTAGCATTTATCAATGGGGAATACAAAGTATATTAATAGATCACAGAGCGATTGAAGGAATGGAAGTCCAAAGCTGTTACACTCCTGCTTGCTTCCTATGTGTTGATACAATGTAGTTTTGAAGATGGATCAGTTGCAGCCGCATGTCTGGTGAGACATATTAGTGCTGGTTTATTGAGTTGTTGCTCTATTTTATTGTGATAGTTTATTTGTCACATAGCGAACAGTATTGTTCATGCAGAGGTGCACAAGGGAGCATCTAAAAAAATTCACTACTTATCGATATTCTTCAAAATTGATCAGATCTCAGCTTGAATGCAGGTCCCTTTCAATCGTCTGCTGTCTTTTGTTTGCAACTTCTTTGTTTGGTCGCTACCGTTCCTACTGTTCACTGCATTTTGTGTTCATTTCAGGCATTGTTCCCTTTGTGCCACTTTCCACTTGCCTACTTTTAACGCATTCATATAGTTATTGGTCCTGAAAAATGCTGCTGATTTCCACCTTTCACACCGTCTCAGTATACCACTAGTGTTTAGACATTGTAACAAATGTACAACAAATGAACAGGAAAATGCTGTTTATTTTTTAGGAAACAATATTTCAGTTATTGATTAATAAACAGTCTACAGAATGAGGTACAACAAAAAAGGTTTTGACATACATAATATTTAAAAATATTCGTGGACAAACCCATCTATAATTAAATCCGAATGGTCATGTTTCACAGAGATCGGCAAGGATACCAAACCGAATCTAGTCCCCAGTATATTGGCATGATGATCCGTATTTCGCGGCAGGTTTACAAGCCCGTTACGCCACTTTTGCGTCACTTTTAACATGGAAAAAGTGACGCAAAAGTGGCGCAAGGGGCTTTTAAATCTGCCCCGTCGTTTCCAAACACTTTCTACATGGTGGATTTTATGGAAATTATTTTAATTAACTATATTCATGCATGAGCTCTTGTTTAGATGTGGTCTGGTCACGTGAAAGTATCAATACATCGAATTCAATGAGTGAAGAAACCGTAACTGTCCCCATAGCTGTGGTTGTGATTTAGTATGTGTTGGTAAACCCATTTTGCGAGTAGAAAGGGCCTTTCCAACTTGTAACATAGCTATCAAACAGACACAAAATGTCATACTGTCTTCACAAACCCTTTGATTTGACAAATCACAGGGTTTGTGACAACAGAATGCCTTTGTATATCAATTTCTCAGAGCAAAATGTTTGAAGGGATTTTAGTTTCAAACCATATGACTCCCAAAATCACAGCCTCTGCGATCACAAAATCTAATTTTCATATATACTAACTCTATTTTGAGAATCATATATTTTTCAGAATCCAACAATAGGGTTAGTGACCCATACTGAATTGTAATTTTAAGGGCGGCATTGTTTTCAAGTTGTGAGTCAATATGGTATTCAATTGTTTGTCTCAGCTGTTCTGTTTAGAAAACGTTGAGTGGTAACTGGTTTGCCAAGGTGAAGGATTCCTATTTGGAACCCCTCCTCTCTGTCAATTCGGGTGACAGCCTTGTAGGGATGTATGCCATTGCTTGCCAACCATTTTAAAACTACGATCGAATTTTCAGAAGGACACATTTTTGTGACCCATCTAGCTTTACTGGACAGGAGGCACCGATTTTCGACAATAACTAAAGCATCATGTGGTAGCGCGCTGTCAATTATAGGCAGCAGCTTTTTCTTAGAAATTGCCGCTAAGTTTGCACAACCCTACAGTTTTCCTGCTAAAACGATATTGCACACAAATGTGTGCAAATTGGCTTTCATTGAACATTTATCTTTTGCACATCACTTTGTAAAGTGTCTTGATTTGTTTTGATCCTATTAAAACCTTTGTTTTCATCACACTTCAGAATTACAAAAAGTGCTTCATTTTTGATTTCCCATTTGCGGAATGTGTACAGTTCATTTATAGTCAAGTAGTTACATTTTTTGTGTTATTAAAATGACATCATCAAGCCTTTCATTCCACACTCCCTGCACTCCAGCGAGATTATCGCATAATTCACTTTTCTTTTCTTTCTCTGATTGAAAAGTGGGATGAGTTTCTAAACACCAATCCTCATGTTAAAAAAGTAAGCAGTAATTTGGCATAACACACACCCTGACATTTAACATCTTTCTTTGAAACGTGGCAAATGTGATATCTAAATAGAGAATTTAAAGGCATCTTTCTTTATTTCGTGGACTCCAACAACCTACCAAAACTCGTCTCTCAACCAGTAGTTTGGGAAATGCTGCGTGCTCCCATACAGGTTTTCCAAAATGGAAAGACGTTTTCTGTTTTGGAATGCAGTCACATGGATAGTACTGCTAAGATTCCTAGGGAAGATCATTTCAACAACGCCTCTTCACAATACGTATGAAAACGAATTCCAATAGCATCCAGAGATGGAATTTTCATGTTAGGTATTGAATCAAAGGCTGGATTGGCATCCTAACAAATATATTATGCATTCACCTTTTCATGCTATCTACAGCAAATATGTTCAAGTCAATTCGGAACGCGCCATAGACACAATGTTATTTATATTTTATGTAATTCAATGAAGACTTTGAACATGTATGGAAACTTGACTAGATTTTACTATTCTATGCTCGACAAGACCAGCCCTATTTGGTCCATGGGTTAATTAATGTTTTTGCATTTAATTGAATTATAGTGCTTTCACCAAATCTTTGGAGAGAAGAACAGAAATCAGAAATTAATATAATGAATGGCAAGAGAGCCAATAACAGCAAGGAGAAGATGGCAAATGACAAATGTAGATAAACATAAAAAAAGAATGCAAATCACAGAATAAGTGGAAATTGACAAATAATTTGAATGCTTGAGTGTGAGTAATATGAAGGAACAGAAGCTTTATTGGGCACCGACCTCAGCAAGGAAAACTCTCACTCAACCATTGATCACATCTCTCATTGACTATGCTAATATGCTGTAAGTTGGTCTGCCTGGCTATCTATTGAATAAGCTCCACGTTGTTCAAAATGATGCTGCGGCCAGAGTCCTTCTGAATTTCCATAAGAGGGTTAGTGTTAGACAACACCTACGCAGCTTGCACTGGTTGCCGGTGAAATTTAAGTCTCTGGTAATTGCTCATGCAGCTCTCTATGGGCTTGGCCCAGCTTATTTGAGCACAAGATTTAGGTTATATGCTCCTGTGAGGCAGTTGCACTCTTCTATAAAGCATATGGCATGCATTCCTAGGTTCCGTAGACAGAGGATAAGTGGCAGCTCCCTTACACGTATGGCAGCTGTAGCCTAGAACTAACTCCTAGTGGAGTTACGTGTTCTTCAGGATCCTACGTTTTTCAGGAAGAGATTGAAGACTCTTCTCTTTTAGAAATATTCTGTTCTCTGTCCAACAGCCTAGCTGGGCACGTGCGGAGACACTCCTTTGAAGTAGCTGTGCATGATACAAATGCTGTTAACACATAACACACACGCCTGGCAATACGCCTGGCAATACAGGGAGACAAAGAACAATTGGGAGGCAGGTCAAAACTCATGACTATTATAATGCCTGTGAACATACTGAGAGGTAAGTGACAGTACATGACACAACCATGGTACCAATAAAGAAAATGAAATGAATGGCAAATAGATTTTCGAGATTAATTGGGAGCCAGAGAAGACAAGCCTTACAGGAGGCAATTGAACATTTGTGAGGCCAGCACAAAAGAATCTCAGTACATTTTTCAAAATACACTAGCAGGAAATACGTGAGGCTCAATTAATAGAGAAAAACAGTAGTACTGTTGATAGCGTGTATTAGAATATTACTTGCTGAAAAGCAAAAAAAGTGTGGATCTTGCTGAAGTTATAGAGCTAAAATGTTGTCGGGGGAGAAAGAAAGTGGTCAAAATTCACTGTGTGATTACTGCATGAATGCAGTAAGGATGCTAATTGGTTAGGGAGGCTACTGTAAGAGACAGGACTGGAAATAAAATTACTTTTTTAAAGTGAATGAGAGGAATTTGGGAAATTTAAATTTAATGTCAATTCGTGATACATAAGTGGGCTAGCTAGAAAGATGTGTTACAGGTCAACAATAGTTAAATTGGGAATTGAAATATCAAATGGTTCTAATAGGCTCCTGATAAGGTGATTGAATGTTCACCTAAGGGCTTTCTTAGATCTTTTGTGTATCTAACTGAAGGAATGCAGTGAGTGTTAGAAATCGAGTTACTAGTTGAGAGGGGTAAAACCCTGCTCAATCTGGAACCAAAATTCTTGTTGGTGTGAAGTCACCAATCTGTGCTCAACACTTGGGTAGCTTGGCATGGAGCATTCAGGCTTTTCTAAGAGTCAAACTGCATTAGTGCAGCACTTCAAGGAATATTACAGTGAAATGTCACCTCAAACAGAAATATAGAGTCTGCAATTACATAAATCAAATCAGTAAAACTGGAGAGATTCGGGGTTTTAGGATTTCAGTGAAAAGAGTGCCAAAAAGCACAAAGCACCAACTGAGAATAACTGGTTGCTGTGCACCTGAATAATTTCAATAGTTCAGGCCGATTGCAATAAAGTGCGGGCCGGTTACAGGGACCCAGTTAGCTCCAGTGACCAGAATACCTTAGATCTTGCTTGCAGAGCTTTGTGAGGACACGTGCTGAGGATGCTTTGTGCAGCCTATGAGATGCATTGGTTCTAAGGAGATGTGATGTGAAGTCTGGTGTCAGAGTTTTTTTGAGCAGTATTGGCGATGTATCAGTTCCAAGGAGCTGTGAGACTGTGATTAGAAGACCTACATCATTGTTGAGGCTGCCGTTGATGAGAGATTTGTCATGTAAGGGCCTATATTGGGAAAGCTTTGCACAGTTGGCAGTGCAGGATGTAACGTGGATGTGGAGTCATTTGTGTCAGATGAACCCTTACAGCAGAAGGGATGTGTCAGTTCTTCTCAGGTTCTATGTATATCATATTATGTGTACCAGGGCATGTAAATTAAATGGTGCAGAGAAAGTATATTGATGGAAAACTATAGATATGCAAAAATATAGAGGTAAGAATATCGATGTAAAATATCGAGCCACATTTTTTCGATGTTAAAAATATCGAGTTTGATGTATTAGAGAAATATCAAATTTAAAAATATCGATGGTAAAAATATTGATGTAAATAAAATCGATTTTATGGTTTCTATTTTTTGAATGATCTACATTTTTTGTATTTTGTATTATTAATTTTATAATGTTTATAATATTTAAATACTTTTTTATGTTTACATAATATTTTTTAGTGTTAATATAATTTTTGGAGCAGGATGTTTTGTTTATAGGGGATAAGGGTGGGGAGTCATTTAAATATGCTGATGAAAAATTAATATACCTTTAACATTTGTTGATATTTTAGGAGTCAGATGTTGTGTTTATAGGTTATAAGGGTGGGAAGTAATTTAATAAGATGGTTTGAAAAAAAAATTACTACATTTTTATTTAACTTTAGAAGATTTTTTTAATTTTAAATGATAAAATAAAAAATATATAATTAATACAATTTTGGAACATTTTAATTTAGAATTTTTGTAAATTTTAAATTATTTATGTTGCAAAATATTTTATGTAAAATGTTCAAAAAATTTATGAATTCTATAGATTTTTTACAAATTTGAATAACACAAAAATTATTGTCATAAATTTGTATTTGTAAATACTTTAATGAAATTTAGTGATCCATTTAAAACATATTTTAAAATCTTTATATGTGTAAAATATTTGTTGAAAATTTGAAATAATTAAACATTTTAAACTTTTATAAAACAAAACTTGTATTGTATTTTTTAAAAATAAAAAATGATTAACACATTTTTTGTTAAGACTATATTTGTGTTTTATTGAAAGATGAATATGGGGGGGGGTTATTCAGTCATTTCCTTGATATTATTTGGATTTGGATTTGGAAAAGTAAATTATTATGGTTTATTATCCAGCACTTTCCCTGAGTTTATTTGGATTTGTAATTGGAATAGTTGATTAATATGGTTTGCTATCCAACACTTTTCCTTAGTGTAATTGGATTTGGAATATCAAATTATTATGGTGTACTATCCAGCACTTTTCCTGAGCTTAATTGGAATTGAATTTGGAATAGTAAATTATTATGGTTTACTATCCAGCACTTTCCCTTAGTTTATTTGGATTTGGAGTTGGAATAGTAAAATATAATGGTTTACTATCCAGCAATTGAGTTGGAATAGTAAACTATTATAGTTTACTATCCAGCACTTTTCCTTAGTTTAATTGGATTTGGAGTTAGAATAGTAAATTATAATGATTTACTGTCCAGCACTTACCCTGAGTTTAGTTGGAGTTGTTATAGTAAATTATTATGGTTTATTATCCAGCACCTTCCCTGAGTTTAATTGGAGCTGGAGTTGGAATAGTACATTATTATGGTTTACTATCCAGCACTTACTCTGAGTTTTGTTGGAGTTGGAGTTGGAATAGTAAATTATTATGGTTTAGTATCAAGTACCTTCTCATTTTCTTTACGTTCGCTGCCTGAACTGTGGTTTCCGACCTACCTGCACAGCGGCCGGGCTTGGCTCCGCCATCCTCACTGCAGCAAACGACCGGCCGGGCTTGGCTCCGCCGGCCGGACCACATCCCCCAGCATCCTTAGGGGGCCAGCGACGACGCCGTAACCAGCGCCCCAGGCGGCGCATAAAGCACCGGCAGGGGCCGAGTACCCTATTTCTCATTTTCTTTACGTTCGCTGCCTGAACTGTGGTTTCCGACCTACCTGCACAGCGGCCAGGCTTGGCTCCGCCATCCTCACTGCAGCAAACGACCGGCCGGGCTTGGCTCCGCCGGCCGGACCACATCCCCCAGCATCCTTAGGGGGCCAGCGACGACGCCGTAACCAGCGCGCCAGGCGGCGCATAAAGCACCGGCAGGGGCCGAGTCCCCTATTTTTCATTTTCTTTACGTTTGCTGCCTGAACTGTGGTTTCCGACCTACCTGCACAGTGGCCGGGCTTGGCTCCGCCATCCTCACTGCAGCAAACGACCGGCCAGGCTTGGCTCCGCCGGCCGGACCACATCCCCCAGTATCCTTAGGGGGCCAGCGACGCCGCCGTAACCAGCGCGCCAGGCGGCGCATAAAGCACCAGCAGGTCCCTCGTCCCACGAGGACGTGCGCGGGACGTGCCGGACTAAGCCCGGACAAAGGACGGGCCCTCTGTGGCCCTCAGTGGCTGAAGTAGGCTGGGCTGGGCCTACTCTTTTACATTAGTACTTATTTTTTGAAAATATTTTGTGTTTAGTACTACATGGTATAATATGTCAGCAAAGACATTGTCCTTCTGTACAGGAACTCTTCGTGTCTTACCTCCAATTATTTAAATTTTTATTGTAATTGTTATATTCATCGGGGCTACGTTCCCCCTTTTTCTACATGCACAAGGATGACTGCTAAAAAGTTACGATCAGGGAGATTATTGGGGGGAAGGTCCTGTATGAAGACAAGATCCAACCCCCTTAGAAATAAGGCTTCCAATAATTTGTTATTAAAGGGTCAATGTCAGCTGTTACAACTGTGGGAAAAACCCCAGGATAAGGATTTGTTAAACGCCGCAAACAAAGCTTCTGATATAGCTTCCCCATCCCGCATAGCCCCTGCGGTGGTTAAGAAGGTCCCTTTTCTGGTGAATGAAGAATATTCGGGCTCCTTGATTACTGAGGAGCCTTGTCCAGTGTCTTCTGAATTAACTGGTGTTATTAAACTCTCTGTTCCCAGTTCTGAAGGCGGCCAACAAAAAAATGTAGCTTCAAACCATAAAGTGTTGTATTCTAATGCTCAAATAGGAGATTCACCGCCAAAGTTGGAAGTGAGGGGGGACTCCCATTTGTCGAGTATTGACCTGGAGCTATGCGGTCGTTACCTAGCTGATGCTACTTTGAAATCATCAGAAGCGATTAAGTCTCCTATTGGTGCTACTCCATCTGGTCTTTTGCTTTATAGTAGTACCCCCTCCATAAAATAGCAAGATATTTCCTCACAGTATAACATATCGAAGAGCCCATTGCTTAATATCTCTGGCATTGGTCCCATAGGTCCCCCAGGCTCTGATAAATTGGAAAAACCTATTTCTGAATCTATGATTGCATTGGAACATTTGTTGGCATCCATTTTATTGTTACTGGGTAAATTTGTGGGTAGCTCTGATTGTATTTTGGAGTCGGTTACTCAGATATTAAATGTCTTACTGTTAAAGCTTCCGGAAAAGGGTCATGATTTAGATCCTAAGGCTGGATTGCATGGGTCTGAGTTGAGCAGTGACCACTTAGCCGGAAATGTTAATCCGGTCCAAAATAAACATGTGATTATCTCTAAAAATGAGCCCTCTCTAGTACCCACATCTTCTGCATTTAACTGTGTAAAAAACTCTGTCCATGAAATTGAAGAAGAAAATGTTGATGTTACCGCTCCAAAACTTGAAAAAGAGCTATTTCCAATTTTTGTGCCTGAAAGTAAGGTGGTAGGGGGTGCAGAAAAAGTAAAATCTGGAAATCACAGAAAAAATAAAGTAAAAAAGAGAAAACCAATCCGCAGATATAGGAAAAATAAAGCAGAGACAAATAATTTTTGAGGATTCCCATGTTCCTGATATAATTGAACCTAGTACTCAAGAGCACGTGAATGGGTCCTTGAGTCAGGAAGTTGCCATTCATTCCTCTAACAATTTGAATCCCTCTGCAGCAGATATTAAAACTTCTCCTTATTGCACTATCCTTCCTGCGGGAGACCCCTCCTTAAATGTAGCAGGTTTGACGATCCCTCCCCCCGCAGTAGAGTTGATGGAGTTAGGTCCTACTGTATCTGCGGTTCTTAATCCATTTGCCCCCGCTTTTCATGCTACTGGTGACGACGCTATATGGCCTCACCATCTGCCCACAAAAGTATCAGAAGCTTTCGTTGATACATTGACTTTGGATTTTCTATCGTTATTTGATTCTGATCAGCCTTTAAATAGAGCATGGTTACTCAAATGTTTTAAAAGCATAGAGAGTTTAAAGTTAATCCAAACAAATGATATTGACTTAGTTTTCTTATCCGGAACAGCTGCCTCGCCTTATACTAGGGTAAAGTTCTATTCTAAATTTATAGTAAATCTTATATTGCAACAGGCTGAGAACTTCCAGTGTAGGGGAATTGATGTTTTACCTGTTTTTTCTTCTCGAAGAGAAAGTCTCCCTTATAATAGACTTCGCCAGCAGGGCAATGGTAAAGATGGTCCCACTACCTCTTATGACGATTTAAAAATATGGGTATCGAAAAACACTCGTCTGGTGACACATGTAATGCCCCCACCGTTAATTCAAAATAGTCTTCCAATAGAAGATAATCAGCGGTGGAATTGGCTGCCCGGTGCTTTGTCTAGTAAAGCCACAGACAACCCTAAACTTTTTCAACATCTTTAGCAGTAATTTGAAAATTATCACTTGGAATGCCGCCGGGATAAACAGTAGCCCTGAGAAATTACAGTACTTGTTCTCTCTGAACGCTAGTGTGATTTGCATCCAAGAGACCTGGTGCGCTAGTAGATTGTGTGCAGGGAGAGATTATTTTGTTCTAGAGGCTGTGGCTGCTCCGTCGAAGAAAGGGCGTGCAAAAGGGGGAATTGATTGCCTTCTGTCCAATAGTTTGAAGTGGAACTTCACTCATTATGTTGATTCAAGCAACCTATTTCAGGCAGTGTCCCTTTGTAGCTTAACCAGTAGGGGAAACTTTAATTCCCTAGTAATAATAAATGCTTACATCCCCCCGATGAATGTTTTAATAATCTATTGAAGCAAATGTTTTCATATATTAAACAGATTAAAGATGTAGAATT
Organism: Lissotriton helveticus; assembly: GCF_964261635.1. NCBI lineage: Eukaryota > Metazoa > Chordata > Amphibia > Caudata > Salamandridae > Lissotriton > Lissotriton helveticus. The sequence continues at coordinate 467,282,551 of NC_136067.1, read as the reverse complement.
TCCCCTATATGTTTTGCTAGTAGGTGATTTTAATTGCAAAGTTTCTAATTCAAGCTTAGAGCTATTTAGAAACAAATTTAAAGAAGAAGCTCTTCTTATTCCCCAATCCCTCTTCCCCAACAAAATTAAAACTAATAAGAGAGGGAAGCTGTTGTTAGAAGAACTTTCAGCGGCGGAGGGATTAATAGTGAATGGTAGGCTTCCCTCCGATGTCCCTGCTAAATATACTCATAGATCCTCCCAAAGTGAGTCAATTTTGGACAATGTAATCACTGACTATTGTACTTTCTCCCTATTGAAGGATCTGGTGGTCTCGTCGACACTATTTAGTGACCACAATGTGATTACTATAAGCCTCTCATTTCACCCTCCTAAATCCGATTCATGGTCCTTTAGCAGTGACATAGTTAACTTTCATAAGGACTCGGGTAGATGCTTCTGGAATTTTAAAGCCAAGAAAGGTCTGGAGGGTATACTTGGTAAAACAATACTAGAACTGAATGTTTGGCAGGGTTCCGAAATAATTCACTTTGAGAATTTTATGAAGGAGGTTATCTCTGTTGCCAAAAGGTCTAGCTTCTCTGTAAAAAAAGATCTATGTTCCCAGACCAATTTTCCTCCTAAATAAGGAAATAAATAAATTAGTGCGGGAGCAATTTTTATGCAGAACTATCGAAACAAATAAGAAAATATACTTGCTAAAAAGAAGGAGAAACAGAATTAGGATGAAACTTAGAAAAGAAAAAGAAGACTCTCTCTGGATAAGACTTCGGGAGGCCGCTGTTTATGGCAAAGTAAGACAATTTTGGTCTCTCATTGGCGAGGGTTGTGGAGCAAGAGTCAGCTCTCTCCCCATTCCCATTGCTGAATTATCATGGGTCATCTACATTTCCAACCTGTATGCTGGGAATATTGCAATGGTAGATTGTAAGGAGATTATTAAAGAAGATGAGTTTCCTATTGATTCCCCCTCGGAGAAAACCATTGAATTGGCCATTAGGGATATGCGCTCCTCTGGAGCAATGGGGCCTGATGAACTTCCCATTTCAGTATTGAAGCAGGATCCTATTTCATGGAGTAAGATTCTTTTCCCTTTATTTAGATCTTGCTTCATTAGCAAAATTGTACCCTCTTCTTGGAAGGGGAGCATATTGGTCCCTCTATTCAAAAAGGGCGATAGGGATAATCCAATGAATTATCGCCAGATAGCCCTCCTTGATGCCATTGGAAAAGTCTTTGCCAAATGTCTCCTCACTTTAATAACGGATTGGGTTGATGTGAATCAGATATTACCCCTTGAATAAACTGGCTTCCGTAAGGGACATGGTACATTGGATAACCTTACAGCCCTTCAGTTTATTACGGACAAATATATAAGAGTTCGGGGGGGAGGAGTATATGTAGCTTTTATTGATTTCTCCACAGTATTCGACAAAGTTGACCGTCCCTTGCTGTGGAGAAAATTGTTTGATTTGGGCATGCCCCCTCTCCTACTAGATCTGGTGCGATCCCTACATACGAACACCTGGTGCCGAGTTTTACAGGGAGGAGAAAGGGGTTTATCGTGGGTTATCCCCTCCATTAAAGGATTAAAACAAGGCTGTCTTCTTGCCCCTCTACTCTTCTCCCTGTACATTGCTGATCTTCCTGCTACCCTTTCATCTTGTGTTGGCATAGCCCCGGTAGTGGGGGGATCTCCCGTTTCCTGCTTGCTTTATGCAGACGACATTCTTATCCTGGATCTAACTCCCAAGGGATTGGCCAATCGTCTGCAGGCTTTACATCTTTTTGCAGAGTCTCATTATATGAGGATAAATGCCTCAAAAAGTAAAACCATGTGCATTACAGGGAAGAAAAAATCTAAATCTGAGAATTTTGGTTGGGCAGTAGGCGGTCAGAAACTGGAGGTGGTTAAGACATATACCTTTTTAGGAAAAATAATTTCCGCTAACTTGAGTGAGAAGCCTCATATTGATAATAATTCTCGTAAAGCCAGATCCCAAGGCAAAAGTCTGAGTGCCCTCTACTCCGCCACAGGGAGAAGACATTTTGCCTGTTTACTGGAGGTTTTTAGGGCAAAAATTCCTCCAACTCTCCTGTATGGAATGGAACTGGTTGATATAAAGCATTGGGGCTTTCTGCAGACGGTAGAAGGAAAATTATTAAGGTCTATTACATCCCTTAACCCGGCCTGTACTGTGGCCGCCTGCAGAATTTGGTCTCCGTAGCAGCTGGGCGCAGGGCCTATCAGCTTTAGTTCGATGGGTTGTTAGCCTTGCTAGAGGAGAAACGGGATCTTTGAGATTCCTTCTTAAGGGGGAATTGTTGGGTAATTTAAAAGAGTATTCCCAAATTGTTAAGAACTTTAGAAAGGCTGTGGCACTTCTTGAATTAGAAGAGAGTACTCTCTTTACTATCTCTCCTAACCAGTTAAAATCCCTTCTGAAACAGGCGTCATGGGATTTATGTTTTACGTTGGATAAAAAGTCTATGCAAGTAAAGAGGGGAGGTGATCTCCTTGTCAACTCATATTCTATGAAGCTTGCCCAACCCTATGTCGCCTGGAATTTACCTCATGGTATTCGGAGATTCTGGTTCCTTTTACGGCAGGATTTGTTACCCCTGAACATTCTCTTGGCAAAAGGGTATGGGTCTTCTCCCAGATGTAATTTTTGTAATATATCTGTTCGGGATCGTTCCCATATATTGTTTACATGCCATGCATTGCGTCCACTTCGGTTGAAGTGGTTAAAACCAATATGTCTGCAATTGGGTATCCTTAATATGAATTCTTTTCTACAGGCCTTATATACTCCTCCAAATGAAATGTTTTGCTTCAATATTTTTAACTTTTTAAAATGTTTTTCAGTTATTTATTGATGAAATATGGAGGTATGTGACGTTGATTTTCTTGTTTAGTGGAAAATGTTGTAGTTGTCATTTTATTTTGAGAAATGTATATTTGTATTTGTTGTCTCTTGTCTTATGTGGCCCTCTTTTGAGAGCCAAAACATAATAAATAAAAAAATTGAAATTGAAATACCTTCCCTTAGTTTAGTGGGATTTGCAATTGGAATAGCAAATTATTATGGTTTACTATCCAGCACTTTCCATGAGTTTAGTTAAATTTGGAGTTTGAATGGTAAATTATTACGGTTTGCTATATATCACTTTCTCTGAGCTTAATTGGAGTTGGAGTTGCAGTAGTAAAGTATCATGGTTTATTATCCAGCACTTTCCCTAAGTTTAATTGGAGTTGGAATAGTCGGATTTGAGTCTGTCCGCCATTGATACAGTTAATGGGACCGCCCACCTGCAGTGCGGCGGTCCTGCCAATGGGGCCTGTTAATATGGCGGGCGGACAAAGTCTGCCCACCATCGTAATGGTAAAAGGGACCGACCACCAGGGCCTCATTCACAAGATAAATTTATACTTTTGTGTAAGTGTATTATTATTTTGGAATTCACAAATTGCAAGTTCATTATTACTAATAGTAATTTTACGACTGTGGAGGCTCCGCACATACAATTATTGTTGAGCTCTATGTTATTCCTCCCAGACAGAGACACAAAGGTGATATTAGGTGTTGCAGGATTGTCCATCCTTCCAGGACTGCTGGGGGCAGAACTGTAAACTGTACCACTTGTACTTCAGAAGGATTGCCTCCAGCACACACAAAGGAACCTGGCACCAACCTTTCTGTCACACCAGACATTTCAGAACCAGATGTGGGGTGGGAGAGGGAAGCCCCCCACACACACACAAGGCTTGCACCAGGTGTAAATATTGGACCTTGGGAGCCATTCTTCAGTACATCCTTGGACCTTTGGAAATTACAGAAGATGGACTGCTCTGTTGCTACCAGCCAACTGCTCTGCTGCTACAAGAGGACTACCCTGCTGCTTGAGGACTGTCTTACTCTTGCAGAAAGAAGACTGGACCTGCACCCTTCATCTGAGGGTTAACCTGAGTGTTTCCAAGGGTCAGTTGGCTGACCTCCTGTCTGAGTTAAAGGGAAACAGCAAGCTCCACAGGCATCTCTGTAACTACCCAGCTAACCTGCTGCACTCGACCTGCAACTGAACCTGATTGAGCCCTGCAGGCCTCTGTTGTATTATGTGATGAATCACCAAGTGGTGGTTTCACAGGTTCTAGTCCCTTGGCTGTCACCAGTTGAGCTCCTCTTGAGAAGAAACGTGAAATCCTGATGTTTTGAGGTGGTTGTTACCATGAACAAGCCCATTCATGCTAAGAATATACCGTCCACGACAACTGCCAATGCCAAGCTCCAGTGAACTTGACTCTTTATTCTACAGCGACCACCAGCAATGACCAACAATGCTAGCTATGCACTACAACAATGACTGCCTGTGGTGACCACCAATGCAAAGCTCCTATGACTATGCACGATGCCTGACTGGCTCTTCACGCCATAGCAACAACAGCTCTTGCATTTTTGCCTGCTTTTTGCGCTACACTGAAGACCATATGCAATGCTGTTCCAGCTCCTCCCAAACTCCTTCACCGGAAACAGAACTCTTCATGCTGAATTTTCAGATAATAAACTTTTTAGCAGTACTAACCTGGTTCCTGTATCCGACTCGGCTCCATTGCGGCCAGCTTGAACTTGTGGCTTTCTCTGGTCTATTATGACTGAGGGGAACTGTGTGCTTTTAGGCCCTGTGAACTAGAAGAATTGATAAATGAAGAGGAGGTCTCTGATGAAATTCTCACCCTCCAGCTGAGCCAGTCTCCTGGTCCAGGAGGCTCACAAATTGCTTGTATTTATATTGTAAAGGAGCATTGATTCCACACTTGACCACTCTCTTTAACGCCATCCTAGAATCCTACTCAAGGCCTCCATCAATGGCATAAGCTAACATAATTCTAATGTATAAACCAGGTAAACTAGCTTTTATCAACCACTCGCTCTGCTGAACTCACAAGCAAAACTATTCACAAAGAGACTTCTCACCCAATGCCCTATTTAAACACCCCAGACCAATTGGTCTTTGTCCCACACCAACAGGCAGCAGATGATACTAGAAAGGTATTGTATCTTATTGAGAAGGCCAATTATAAATCCATCTCTCCACATGGCAATCTTCTTGTTGGATGCTGAAAAGTCCCTTGACAGAATCAGTTGAACCTTCATTCGTAACGTCCTGGAGGCAAAAGGGCTTCACGCCCACATGATGACTTGAATAGCGGCCAGTTGTAAGTTCCCAATGGGGTGCATAATTATCGACAGGAAAAGACCAAGGGCCAGATGTAGGTAGGCAATACCGGTCGGTAACGGCCCGAATTCAATAAAATTGGCCGTTACCGACCGGTCTTTTGAAAATGAGATGTAGGAGTCAAAAATGTACCGAATCGGAAAATGTGAATCTGTAAAATACCGATTCTGTATTTACCGAGTACATACTTTCCGAATCGGTATTTAGCGATTTCTAATTTGCCGACTTCTTATTTACCGAATCGGTAAATAAGAATTCGGAAAAAATGTCTATCGAGATGTAGGAAAGGAAAAAAATACCGAATTCAATGAAATCTGTATTTAAGAGTCACTATTTACCATGGACTGGAAGCAGGTGGTAACCAGGTGCAGGCTATAAAAAAAGCCCCAAAATGCAACAGTGTTGCAAGAATGGCGGCATTCTATGTGATTGCGAGGAGGCAAAGGCTACAGGCTGCAGGTCATAGGGTATGGAGAAGGGAGGAGCAGGTGTACAGGCAGAGGATCACCCTGTTCCAATTGACTGAGTCTGAGATACTTCAGAGGTACAGGCTACACCCCAGAACCATCATGGACTTAATTGGGGACCTCCACCCATACCTGGATCACCCAACTCCCAGGGCCCACGCCATCCCACCCCATGTGCAGGTTCTGTGTAGCTTACACCTGCTTGCCTCTGGGAGCTACCAGAGTGTGATAGCTGCAGTAGGTGGTGTATCCCAGAGCTGCCTGTCCCGTTTTTTCAGGAAGTTTCTGGATGCCATGACGCAGAGAATGGAACATTACATCTGGTTCCCTGACACACCTGCGGAACTTGCCAAAACAAAAACAGATTTCTATGGACTGGCACACTTCCCGCATGTGATAGGCTGCTTAGATGGCACCCACATTCCACTATGCCCACCTGCAGCCACTGAACACATCTACAGAAATCGTAAGTCAACGCACTCCATCAATGTGCAGGTGATATGCAATGCTGGCAACATCATCACAGACATAGTGGCCAAATTTACTGGGAGCACGCACGACTCCTACATTTTCCAGAACAGCGGAATATACACACGCCTTGTTGCTGGAGATTTTGGAGATGGATATCTGCTAGGTAAATAAGTGTAACACACCCTGTAATGAATGGCAGATGAATGTGTCATGTGATTTTAACTCATGTACCTCTCATTCCCTCCCAGGCGATAGTGCATATGCCCTGCGTTCCTTTGTGCTCACACCGTACCTCAACCCAACTAACAGAGCCGAAAGGCGATGCAATGTGGCTCACAGGTCAACTCGCAACGTAGTTGAGCGAACATTTGGACTCCTCAAGTGCAGGTTCCGCTGCCTCCACAAGAGTGGAGGTGCTCGACAGTACACCCCCATCCTGTGTTGCAAGATAATAGTGACCTGTGCCATTTTGCACAATCTTGCCACCAAGGAAGGCACAGAGGTGGAGGTGATACATCACGAGGACATTGATGATGACCAAGAACATGCAGACCCCCAGGCAACAGGACCAGCAGCAATAAATGGTAGATTGAGACAGACAGAAATTACACGTCGATATTTCTAGGTAATGTATGACACATAGACAGGTATAGTGTTTGACAAGTGTAGTTTAATATTCACTACATCCTCATTGGCACATCGGAAAAGGCATTATACATCAAAGTCTATGTCTCTGGCTGCTCCTGCTCAGTTGCCGTCACTGTGTGCAGTTGTGTTGATCTGAAGCATAGGTCAGTGCTTACGTCCATGCACTACATTGCGCGATTGATGTGCCTGGCTTTCAGATTCTCTGCTGGGGCCTGACTCAGCATGGGTGCGCCTCCCGTACAGGTGTGCTGGAGCCACTCCTGCTGGTTGACCCCTCTGTCTCCTCCACACCCGTGTCACTAGCATTGCCTGTGTTTGTGTTGAGCATCTGCTCCATCGCAGAGGTCACTCTTCCCATGCCCCGTGTCAAGTCTGTGCAGCAGTGCACAATTGCATCCTTCATGGATATAGAGCGTCGGCAGAGTAGTGACGTACTTGAAGCAAATCTGTTCATTGCCTTTGTTTGCTGGCGCATATACTGCCGATCCCTGCCACGCTGTAGATGATCCCCGTCCAACTTATCCGACAATACACCCATGTATATGGCGATGTCTGTTATCCCCTTTGATATTCCCTCCAAACTAGATGCTATGTGGCCTATTCCCTTGTCCATGTTGGTCATTTTATTGTTCATGCAGCAAACCTGCCTATGCACGGCTAACAGTGCTTTGGCCTGCATGCGCTGTACTTTGATCATTGTGCCCTCCAGGCCACAGAAGACGCTCTCCCCTTCCTGCCCCTCGCCACCCTCACGTGCCCTCCTGCCAAGGACACTGGTGCGCGCAGCGCCTGCTGCAATCTGTGGTCTAGCCTTGTCAGCCACAGGTGCATTTGTTTGAGGTACAACATCCTCATCCTCCGAATCAGAGGTTTGCAGGATCCTCTTAGGTGACTCCTCATGCCTACTTGCCCTTCCCTGCATGGACACCTTGGACATTGCTATGGGTGTACGTGGTGTGCTTGACAACTCAGGAGATCCAAACAACAAAGGTGAAAGCGGGACAGGTGTTGAGGCTCGCTCTGGTGATGAGGCTTCCTGGGTGGTGTTGTTGCCTCCTTCTACAGCGCTGTGACCTGTTTTTTTCTTCTCTTTCTCCCTTCTCTTAGTTGCTGGTGCCCTCTCCTCCCTTGCTGGTGCTGAACTGCGTGAGGACTCTCCTGTGGAATGAAATTGACATAGGGTCAATGTTGTTGTTCATCTGTGTGTAGTTCTTAAATAAATAGTTTACACACCTTTGCCCAGTGCACATTGTGTGTTTGGTGATGTGTGTGGCATGCCTTTCAGTCATGTGGTGTATGCTTTGCATCAATGTATTCATGACTACGTCTACCATGATGCATTGCTGCCACCAAGTATGAGCTGTTATGCAGTGTGATGATTCTACACAGTGGGGTACGGGGTCAGGTTAATGGTTGTGTATTAGGGCACATGCCTCTTACCTTGTTTCTTTGTAGCTTTTGCTGTACTGTCCAGGTCTCCTATCCCATGGATGCATTCTGGCTCCATGGTGGTTTCCACAAGCTCCTCCATCGCTTTGGTGCTTTGCTCCTGCCACCTCCAGTCACACCAGCATCCTTTTTTTGTGCTGAAATCTTTTTCTTTGTTACGATGCGCAGTTCATACCATCGCTTTTTGATGTCCTCAATCTCCCGGTGGGTCACACCAATGGCATTCACTTTGCCCTGTATGCCAAGCCAAATGTTCCTCTTCACAGTCTCTGCAACATGCAGAGACTGTCTCCCGAAAATTTGGCTGTAGTGGCTTACTATTTCTTCTACAGCCACCTGTAGTTCTTCTTGGCTGAACTTTATCTTCCTTTTTTGCTCCCCACCATCCTTTTGCCCTTCATGAGACTCCATTCTGTAGCACTGCTTGCCTGTGGATGCTCAGCTCCTCTCACCTCAGCTCAATTGTTTGTTCAGTTGGTGTGCACCTGTAAGGGTGTGGCCACTTCCAGGTACTGGGGAGGGGTGCTTCAATCTGATTGGTTGGATTCTCAGGGCCTTGGTTGTGGGGTGTGTAGGGTGTCCCTGATTGGTTGGCAGGCTCACATGGCGTTTTTCATACATCGGATTTGAATTTTACCGAATCGGTAATTACCGAATCGGTAAAATCCGAATCAGTAAAATCCGATTTGGTAAATCCCATTCATTCCTATGGGCCAGGAGGCTGATTCGGTAATTACCGATTTGAGATACCGAGTCATTCCGAATCAGTAAGTTTTACCGATTTTTTCGCTACATACCATTTTCCGATTCTGAAATACTGATTCGGTATGAGTCGGTATTTAAGAATCGGTAAATGGAAATTACCTACATCTGGCCCCAAGTGTGTCATCCACCTATCTAGGAGAACAAGCCATGGTTGCCCAGTGTCCCCGCTAATATTTGTGATTGTAGTTGAAATGTTAGCTGTGACTGTTAGATTACAAACCAATATAATGGGAATGCCCGTTGTAGGGGTACAACACACTAGTCACTTGTTCACTGACTGTATTATCCTTCTACTGATGGACAACACATGATTGATTCCCATGGTGATGAACCTTCTGGAATCATACAAAAACATATTTCTTTTTAAAGTGAACTTAGCTAACTCAGAAATGCTCAGTGTGGGGCTATCATCAGGGACATGAGCCAAGCTGATGACTATGCTCTCACTCCATTGGGTCATGGAAAAAACCCTCAAATACATGGGGATGCTTATTACGCCACACCATTGTCAGCTCTATACCTCAAACTACCTGTGCCTCCTTACTGCTAATAAAAGCAACCTTTTATGGTGGAAACCATTATACGTTTTATGGTTGGAGAGGGAGGAGGTTAATATTCAAAACACATAACCCCTGTTACTCTACCTAGTTCAGGTGTGTATCCTTCCCAGAGAACAAAATACAACTCCTGTGCTGATGACCTCCAAGAGATCTGGAGGGCAGCCCCTTTCAGGCATTTTGAAAATGCTACTAGGCCGGCCAGCCCCAGATTGTTTTTAAATCATCACTCTATGAAACAGAGTATCACTGGGTAAATATGGATACTGTGGTGATGAGCTGGGCGTACTTGCCATACCATGGCTCCCAAAACATGTGAGGGACTTCCCTTACCAAGAACCATAAACTGGCCTCCTTACCCTCACCATTTACTCCTTTGATGGAAAACATGGACTTTCCCCTGGGCACAATTCGGGAAGACTTTTAAGCTGGGCGGACGGCGATTGTAGAATGCTGCATGACCTGTTCTAGAAGAGAACTGTCAAAGATTTCTCTCAATATAAACAAGACATTGGGGTTTTGGAAGTTGAACAGAAGTGATATTTTCAGCTGTATCATTAGGCCCTTTTTCTTAAGAAGAAACCTGTGGCTAACAGACCTTTGATGGCTTGAGAAAAGATGTTTTCCACCTATGCTGGTCCCAGTGCCCCCATCACCAATATCTATACCCTCCTGGCAGATGAGGCACTATGGTGTGATCTGATATGAAACACTGATCTCGAACCATTGACCAATCTATCCCATTGGCACAGTGATACACATTTTGGGAAGGCATGTTCTCTCTCTGTAAGAGTTTGCAACACAGGGGATCACAGTATAAAACAATGATGAGGCAAATCACACGTATTTGCTCAAAACAAATGTATGGAGTGGCAGATGGGTTGTGTGTGGTGGCCATGGCCCAAGTTAACAATTTTCTTGAAGGAGATCCTCAGTCATATTAGGGGAGTGATTGGCTAACCTCTATGGCCTGACCCTGCAACTCTTATTCTGTGCCTTCATTCCATAGGCTGCAACCCCATGTTGTGGGGGGACTGAAAACTTATTTTCAATATGCTCCTAGCACAGAAATTAAAATCTCCCACAGTTTCCACAACATATGAATGGACAGTTATGTCATGGGCATTTATAGCTATAGGGTGAAAAAGTTGGAGGCTCTGTAACATTGACAATAAATTGGACAACCAGTGGCACATTCTGGTACACTACTGGTTTGGGTTGTCCTATGTCATTACATTTTCTCAAATTCATGGCTTGATGGAGGAGTCTACATTTATTTAATACTGATATTATTCACTTCTATGTTAAATTCCTAAAAGCAAAAGAAAATGGACCTTTATTAAATTATTTCATGTGCACTGGACATCCAGATTGCTTGAGTAATCTATAAGTGGGGATGGGAGAGAGATGGATTGTGGGAGGAGGGGTAGGTTCCTTTCTAATAAATTACTGTCTAATAAATTACAGCGGCATCAAGTACTTCATTTATCATCCCTTCTGTTGGCCTTCCGCCTATGCTGGATGAGGGCTTTTGGTTAAAAGTAGGCGGACTTATTATGTATTCTATACAGCCAATTCTGGCAAGACTGACGTCAATTGAGGAGGACACATTAAAGAAATTTGAACAATTGAGTATATCAAATCTTGAGTGCATTAAGAAGAACCTGCCAACGATTAATCAAGATAAGAACCTGTCATCAAGTGGCACAAGGAATATTTCTGTCCCTAATTTGATCCCTCATACATCGGAACATGATCCCATGGTAGGCACTTCGCGGGACTGTGTTGGAACCGGACTGAGCACCAAGGATGATGCAGTTTCGCAGGGAACAATGGACACAGCAAAGGGTAAAAATATAGACCATCATGTGCTGGGAGGGGGTATAGTTAAAACCTTGCAGGGGGGATGGAAGGGACCTTTTAATACTAATGAGCACGAGAACTTGCGCCCACAAATTGATTTACCACCCGAGTCTATACCCTATGTTGTTGTCCTGGCAGGAGTTCCAGAACTAGAGAAGGGTAGTGTGGAATCGTTTGTTGAACTGAAGAATAAAACAATTAACTGGTTGAATACCAACAGACACCTCCCTTCACATATGCACAGCCAAATTCTGTTCGCACGCAGAGTGAGTTGGGTGGGCAGGAGTAGGAAAGATATATCGGGTGACTGTATTGTTATAAATTTTAGAGATAGTCGAGTAGTGCGATACATTTGTGAGAGGTCGACCCATATCACAAGAACTAGAATTCAGCCACTTGACCTTACTTACTTCTATACCCCCCAAATACAAAGAGTGAACCCTGTTTGTAATGGAAATGTCTTTGAAAGGGGTTCTGGGGAAAATAATGTCAGTGGCTATGGTTTTGTCTCCGGAATCCCCCTTAGCAATACGTACAGCGTACTTGATATGGTGGATTGACTAACTCTTACTAGGACTAACCACCAGAGTGCTTCCATTCTGGATAGAGGGGCTGAGGTCATGAGACAACAATCTGATCAATGTGTATTTTGTGGGCCTGTAAATTGTACAAAATATAGTATAGCCGATGCCTGCAAGGAAACGGGATATACTATTGTTGTTACTGAAACTAACCATCCTACACTCAGCGAGGGTGAACTTCACCTCGAGTCTAATACAACCCTGAAAAGAGGAGATAGGGAGGAGACCCTGGAAAGTAAACATCATGCTAGCCAATACAGGTTGATTACAGTTGAACCATACAGTGGGATAATGAGTCCATCAGGAGATGTTACCACCCAAATAGCTTCAAGCCCAATAATTAACACACCAGAAATGGGTAATATTCTTAAGCTGATATCGTGGAACATCGCTGGGCTTTCTTCTAGGGTGAGGGACCCCACCTGCTTAACATTTATACAGGATTATTCCATCATCTGTTTGCAGGAATCATGGGCAACTGAGGCCATACACATAAATGGTTACCGCACTTTCCATACCCCTGCTAGTCTAAGCATAAGGGGAAGTAACAAAGGGGGATTATGTACTTACGTGTCTAACCTTCTGAATGATTTGGCAGTGAAGTTTGAGAATGGGTCCGAATATTATCAGATACTGATAGCAAGCTGTGGGGGGAAAAAGGAAACAGTCCTAATACATTTTTATAATAATATCCTGAAATCGGAAATTAGTAAGGTATTGGAAGAGTTATGTCAAACCCTGAAGCACATTGAAGAACATCAGTCTGGGGACATGTGCGTGATATGGGTTGGCGATTTTAACAGTTTCCTATGCCCATATAGCCATCTGGGCATCTGTGGTTTGGGTATAGACAAAGATGACCCTCTAACATATATTTCCCACACTACCCTGGGTAACTGGCTGAATGAACTAATCTTCCAACTTGACTTGGGTTTTGCAAATTAATTATGTATCCCCCCAGTCTCTTTTGAGCCAACTTTTATCGGGAGGGGGTGCAAATCAGTAATTGACTTTGTTCTCATGTCAAATCGGTATTCTTGTCATGTTTCTACCTGTGAAACATGCGAAATAGTGACGAGTGACCACTTTCCTATCAGGCCACTTTTTTCCTTTGCAGGGAGTAAAAAAACATCCAAAGCAAAAGAACAAACTTACAATTATAAATTAAATCTTGCAAGGACTAATGGATATGCCATAAAATGGACTAAAGTGGAACCCACAGCTTTTCTTGAAACCCTTGTAAAAAATAAATATAAGGATTTCGAAACTTGTCTAGTGCAGAGAGGCGTAAATGCCCTAGTCCCCGAGGCTTTCCTTAGAATTACTGAAGAAATACGAAAGCTCCTCACAGGGACACAGAAACAGGGCATGACTAAGGCACAGGGGTGGTTTGATAGGGATTGTAACAAGGCCCATGCCCACTTGCTGAAGGTATTAAAATGTGAGCCGAGAAGCAAGGATGAAGTGAGGCTGGCTAGAACTGACTACCAACGAGCAATCAAAAAGCGCAGGAGTCACTTGAAATCGGAAGCATGGCAGGCTCTACATCAAGCCTGCTTAACCAAGGACAACACGGGCTTTTGGAAGGCTGTTAATACTCCTTTTTTTGTAGATAGGGCAACCGATATAATTGAAGTGGCGATCACGGAAGATAGATGGGTTAATTATTTCAAGGACCTCCATCAGGCAGACGTCCTAACCCAGAGTGAGGGAACTGGCATATTGGAACGAGATGAAAATGTGACTCAGGCGTCTTTCCCCCTGAACATTGAATTCTCACTTGCAGAAGTTTTAACTGCCATTAATGAGAGTGCCGCAGGGAAAGCTCCAGGACCAGATGGCGTGCCAGTGGACATATATAAGTCCAACGCTGAACTATGGGCCCCACTCCTAACTAATGTTTTGAATAGCTGTAATAAACATAGGTTTTTTCCCACATGGTTAGACGCTATTGTGATTCCCATCTTCAAAAAGGGAGACCGAAATGAGCCTAAGTGCTACCCTCCAATATCATTATTGGACTCACTTATGAAAGTTGCTGGGAGGGTTATACTAAATAAATTACAACTCTGGGTGGATGAAAGGGGCATACTTTTGAAGTTCCAATATGGGTTTAGGGCATGACTCGGAATGACAGAACAAGGATTATTCTTAGCGCTGATCATAGCTAAATATGTATCAGCCAAAAGTGAAAAACTGTTTTTAACGTTTGTCGATCTGAGCTCAGCTTTCGATTGTTTAAACCATGATAAACTCTGGAGTACCTTGTCACAAATGGGTGTGGACCTACATTTACTTATATTTATTAAGGAGTTATATCGGGGGTGGGGGCAAGGGTGCAGTACGGGAAGCGGGGCGAGTGTACAGCCAAGTTTAGTATAAACAAGGGAGTTAGACAAGGATGCATACTCGCACCATTTTTGTTCAACCTATACATGAATAGCGTAGGTTCCCACTTGGTTCAGGATAACCAGGACTACCCTCAGATTAAAAATACCTCAGTCCCTATATTATTATATGTAGATGAGGCAGTAATCATGGCACGGACCCAGATAGGCCTCCAAAGAGCTATCACCAATGTTACAAACTATATGAATGACAGAGGTTTAAAAATAAATATAAGTAAAACGTTTACTATGTGCTGTAGTACAAATAAAATCATCACATGAAAAACTTTAATTGCAAAAACTAAAAATAGATACAATTGATAGATTTTTGTATTTGGGTATTAACTTTGAGAAATCGGGCTCCTGGTCATCAGCGGCACATGCGAAAAATTTGTCTTTCTCCAGAGCCATAGGTGCTGTTCGTAATTTTTCCAATAAGTTGGGTGGACGACCAGTTCCAGAGCTTGTGGATATATACAAATCCAAATGTGTATCCACAGCGACATATGGGGCGGGGATCTGGGGAATACCGGAAGTTCACAAAATAAAATTTTCTGAGAATGCGTTGTTGCGCTATCTCTTAGCTGTCCCGGGTTCCACCTCTACTTATGCATGCCATAAGGAACTTGGCCCGCCATATATATCGGATATTATTAAACGTAATCCCCTCTTACTGTGGCATAAGGTGTGGTCCTCTGACGAGACTGGCTTTAACAGAGATATAATTAAGGATTGCCTTAATCTAGAGGGGGTTACAAGGATTTCTTGGATTAAGTATGTAAAAAAATTATTTTATGACATTGGTTACCCAGAATACTTTGATTCTCCAAACTGTTTGGAAACCGTATCAAGGAAGAACTTGAACGAAGTTTGTTTAAATTTTTGAGAGAACACACGTTGGCTTACAGAGAAATGTAAGATCTCAGTTATGGAGAACCACCTGATGCTGCAAAGCCAGGGAATTCAACCGTATCTAATACAGATCCAAAGTTGTTATTCACGCATGTTACTTACACGCTTTCGCGGGGGGACATTTTTCAGACTGGTTACATTCCCAGAGGTAAACTCTTGGTCTAAAAATTTGTCTCTATACCCATGTGATGATATTTCAATTCAATCAATGTTACATTGCATACTTTTTTGTAAATTTTATGATTTGCCAAGGAGACGATTCCTAATATCCATTCTGAAAATGTGGGGACAATGTAGAACAGCACTTTTGAGGCTTCAAATGTTGGAGAATGAACTGATTATGTTGCTTATGTTGTAATTTTTAAAAGCTGTAATCAGACACAGGATTACAATGAATTAACTTATAATTATTGTCTGAGCCAGTCTAAGATTTCTATGTACATAATATGAGCTGCTTTTTTAACGTTTTTGGTGTATGATTGTATTATGATGATTTATAGTAATGATTATGTAACTATTTTGGTAACATTTTAAATCTTTTCTACTGTGCTTTTATGGTTTTTAATCAAAATCGAATAAAGCAGTCTTTGAATTTGAAAATTACTGTCTTTTCTGTAAGACCAATGCCTTTGTTTCTATTAATTATGACACACCGATGGATTGTTTTCTGCCTGTTCTTTTTTGAGATATTTAAAAAAAGTGTATTTGGCGAAAATAAATTGCTATATTTTGCTAAATTAGTTTGGGTTATTCCTGGTGTTGTATTTTCTCTTTATTCCTGTTTGCACATTACCTCTAAGTTAAACCTGACTTAATTTGGGCAAAGCTACCAGAGGCTTAATCAAAGGTTAATTTGCTGACATTTGTGGTTCACCCTACGGAGGTTGTGGTCGTTGCCTGAGTGGGGCTCCCTCCTCTCTGCCAATAACCCATTTTCTTATTGTAATTCTCTTTATATCACATCTGAATTGGAAATGTAAGTTCTATCTATGGCAGCGGCCTGTCCTCTTAGTACTCAAAAATGCCAAGATTTGGCCTCTTTCTTTGTTGATAAGATTGAAATTATTATCTCCAATATCAATAAAAACAATACAGTTATGGATGGTCAGGAAGACACTACTCCAGCTAATACAGGAGGGCATTGTTTAGAATCTTGGCCCCTCATCACTTTGGACACTTTGAAACCACTACTGAAATCCATCAAATCAGGCTCCCCACGTGACCCAATTCCAATGAGTGTCATAAATCAGATGGATGATTATTCTTTATCAATCATCACGGAGACACTCAATGCATCCATTCAACTTGCTACAGTCCCAGCGGCATGGAAACATGCCATGGTGAGTCCATTGTTAAAAAAGCCCACTGCCGACCCGGAGGTCTTGGCCAATTATCGCCCGATTTCCCTGCTTCCCGCTTTTTCCAAAATCCTCGAGAAACACATTCATGGTGCTCTCACAATATTCACAGAAAACAACTGTTTACTCCACTACTCTCAGTCCGGATTTAGGGCAGGGTAATCTACAGAAACTGCCCTTCTTGGAGGAACAGAGAGGATCAGGGAACTCTTAGACGATGGCCAAACTGTCGCACTTATCTTGCTGGACTTAAGTGCGGCCTTCGATACCATTTCTCACTCCAGACTGCTAGCCAGGCTGGGGGAAAATGGTATCTGTGGCGCAGCGCTGGAATGGATAAGGTCATATCTGTCCCATCGCACCTTCCAGATTTCTTCCTCCCAGGCCTGTTCTGACATATTTAACTCCCCCCATGGTGTGCCACAGGGCTCAATTTTGAGTCCGCTGTTTTTTAATCTTTATCTCCGTCCACTTGCCGATCTAGTGGAGAGATCCGGTCTTGCCTTAATGACCTACGCAGATGATTCACAGAATATTTTTTCACTTTCAAAGTCTGACCCTCTAGCTCCATCTGTGCTCAATCAAGGTCTTCAGGAAATCTTCAGCTGGATGTCAAACAACCAGCTGAAGCTTAATGGGGAGAAAACAGAGATCCTCCTACTAGGAAAGAATAAGGACCTCTGGAGTGCCCTCCACTGGCCACCGTCTTTGGGCACTCTTCCTACACCAGCTACCCAGGTCAGAAATCTTGGGGTCTCCATTGACAACTCACTATCCATGAAGCAGCAGGCCAATAAAGTGGCGGGCATCTGTTTTACCATCCTTAAATGGTTGCGTAAAATCTTATGGATGCTGCCTCCTGCCACCCAGAAGACCGTAGTCAATGCTCTTATTACATCTCGGCTTGACTACGGTAACATTCTCTATCTGGGCTCAAACCAAGCAGTGTTAAGACGACTCCAACTCGTCCAAAATTCCGCTGCTAGGTTGCTGTGTAAAATCCCCAGAACAGCAAGGATCTCAAAGCACCTCAGGGACCTGCATTGGCTCAGGGTGGAGAACCGAGTTAGGTTCAAAGCCCTGAGCTACATGTTTAAAATTAAAGCCGGCACTGCTCCCAAATATTTACAAGATCTTGCTAGTCCCTACCTTCCTAAACGCAGCCTGCGATCTTTAACTGCAGCGAACTTTGCAGTGCCCAGGTTCAAATTGGCGAGAATTGGAGGAAGATCCTTTTCTTATTTGGGGCCTACCCTTTGGAATTCTCTTCCCCCCCATATCCGTAAGGAAGAAAATTTCTCCAGCTTCAGGAAAAGCATTAAGACCTGGCTTTTTGACAAATAACTGTCAGTTCGTCCTCTTCTCTTCAAAGGTGTAGCTCAGTTTTACAGTCTCGGCGCCGGGAAACCCTTTGTGGGTATCTGTGCGCCTTACAAATGTAAAAAATAAATAAATAAATAAAATATATTTCATAACTTTATTGCTTAAATGTCAATATGCATGTATCACAGACATTGGTCTGAGAAAAGTCATGAGGGAGCTTAAGATTCCCTACAGAAATCAGGTTGCTATTCAAAGATCAGAATATTTTGGATTTAGAGAGCTCTCTTGCACCTCACATCAATATAGTACCTTCCTGCTCTGTACCTAAGAATTCTGATGTTCCTGAATCCATTCAGAGAGAATTTTCATTTAATTATTTCATATTAAGATTATTTAGCTATTTCTTGTTTATTCTAAAATGTTGAAAGGATTTAACAAGTGTGTATCGCAATGAGCCCAATTTTAGTTAAGAGAACAGCTACATTTTTGTGTTGAATTGAAACTTGATCTGGCTATTTTTAAGATGTTATGAAGTTAGTGGTAAACAAAATACTTATTCCTTTTATTTGATATTTTTCTATATTTGAAAGTTCAAAGTTAGCTGTAAGCATGCTTTAAATTCCTAACACCTTTGTAGCCACAGATCCTGAATCACAGGTACCAGACATAGTAATACAACTTATAAGAATAGCGATATCACAGATGTTGGACTTAGCCGTTTTGCAGGGTTATCCCCAAACTTTTTGCTTCTTCCTCCGATTTTTTTCTGACCTGTTGTTGTTGGTTTTCAGACTCTGGGCACTTTACCACTGCTAATCAGTGATAAAGTGCATATGCTCTCTGTGTAAATTAATAACATGATTGGTTATCCAAGATTGCCATATTATGGTTTACTGGTCAGTCCCTAGTAAAGTGCACTGAGTGTGCAGGGGAAGGTACATCAAATCCTCCTAGTATCCTTACATATAGGACACCCTTATGGTAGGCCCAAGGTACCCCTCTGGGCGGGGTGCAGTGTATGTGAAAGGTAGGACATGTACTGATGTGTGTAACATACATCTCGTGATAGTGAAATATAGCTAATTTAGTTTTTCACTATTGAAAGGCTATCTTGCCCCATCGGACAGAATGGGGAGTGCTTTGTAACATTTTACATGCATATCTTCCAATAGGGATAAGATGGAAAAATAAAGTTTAGTTTCTCTGAGCTCAGAATTTAATAACACATCTTTTACCAAAGATGGTTTTTAAATTGCGTGTTTGGAAATGCCACCATAACTGGTTTGGACTGGGCTCAGAGACCCTTGCACAAAGAGAACAAAGACATTTTGGTATATAATTATTAGACCTAAGACCCCTGAACTTTAGACTACTTCTGAAATCAAGAGGAACCTTTGCCAAGGACAAGATCTGGAGAAATGGAGGAAAAGTACTGCCCTTACTGTTTGTCTGGGGTTGGCCAGCAGTTGCTGTTTCTGCCAAGGAAAGGAGAAGGACTTTGCTGTGTGCTGTGTCCCCTGCTTGAGGAAAGTCCCCAAGTGCTTGAGTAGAGCTTGCCTTCTGTTTTGAAGTTTCAGGAACACAACAACTTCACCCCAAGCTCCCCATAACTTCCTTGCTGGGATTTCTGGCCTGCCAGGATTGCCTGTGGCTGTGTTTGGCCTCTGGACGTTGTTTCTGCTACTAGGAGCTGGAAAGCAATGCAACAACAAGAAAATCGATGCATCGCTCTTCTTGCAACAGTTTTTTCCAGTCCAACGCCGTGGTGAAAGAAGAATCTCCCCACATCACTGAGCCACTGCTGAAACCAATGCAGCAAGAATCAACACATCCAGGGATCTCGGCTGAAATGTCAATGCAGCACCACTGGCCACCGCCATATCGTTCGCCGATTCACCCCTGGTTTCCATGCATCATCCCAGTGTGGAAAATTTCTCTGACGTATCACCTCAGACTCGCGCATCGCTTCCCCCTACAGACCAGACCCGATGCACCGCTCCCCTGTGTCCAGCGGAACTGTCGGATTACATGCACGAAGGTCTCTGGAATCAATGCATCTCTTTTTTTCTATGCTTCCCATCACTGCGGCTGTTTGGCTTGGGGAATTTTGGCGCAACAACAGGTACTTTGCATGAAATTATGCATCAATAGTTTTCTATGGAGCTTGCACTGGAGGTAGATCTTTTTGGTGGATTTCAGAGGGTCTGAATAAGCTTTTGGGAGTGATCCTGAAGGAGGTGGCTCAGGCTTTCTCAACCAAGTGAGGTAGGGGAGGTTTGTGGTAGCCCAGAGAGGTCCTGGAGGAGTGTGCAGGTTGTAGGGTCCCACATCCTGTCTCAGAGGAGAAGGAGTGGGAATGGGCTGTGTCCCAAGGTACCTGAGACCCAATCCCCCAGCCTGGTTGGTACCATGGGTGAACACCAGGAGGGGGGGCTAGTATGTACTGAGAGGCCATCCACAGAGGGGGATGCCAAAGTGTCAGTTGGACTGGGGGTACTACAATAGCAAGCATCCCACCAGTTCTGGTGTCTGGCTGCACCACTCCAGTGAGGAGGGTGCATGAGTCCAGAGAAAAGAGTGAGGGGGACGATGTCCCTAGTGGAAGGACCAGTTGGTGAGGGGTTGCCTGCTCTGAGGTCAGATCACCCCACGACTGAACCTATTGAGGCCACTCTGGCCTGGGGGTTTTAATACTCTGTCAAATTAACAGGAGGCTTAAGACCTGCACCAGGCAAACTCTCATACAACTCATGAGGAGTGTGTTTCCCTTGAGGGGAGTTGGTGTACTCCCCCGGAAGTCCTGGGTTGCCAGGCAGAGGTCCAGCCTACGGATGCAGACCCTGGGTTGGAGGACCAGATTCAGGGTTTCCCCCCTGACCTGGAAGAGGGGGCGACTGCTAACAGTGCCCCTATCAAGTTGTCTTCTGGGGGTACCCCTCCAGGTGGGAGGGTGCAGAGCCCCAGGGAAGAGGATAGGGTGTGGGAGAGCCCATCCAGTCTCTTGTCCAGTTGCAGAGTACAGACGTTGGGCTGATGGGCCAGTGTCAGGATGTCATCCCTGTCTTGGCAGGAAGGAGAGGGAAGAAAGGGTGCCGGGCACCTGGGGCTACTGCCCCCTACTCTTTGATGCCACAGAGGTTAGAGAGGCCTGAAAGGCAGGAGACTGGGCTCTCATCACTGACAGTTGTCAGTGGCCACTGTGGCTTGCTGTCCTGGTGGAAAGAGTTGCCCCTGGGAGGGGGACAGGAGTCATACTACGGGGGTGGACTGGGCCACACCACTGTGTTTGGCTATGTAGGTAGGTGCCTGTTGGGACATATCTGTGAGCAAAGTAAGTTTAGGTGCTGCACAAATGAGGCCCACAGGTGAGAATAATGGTTCCCCAGTGGGTCAGGTTAGTGGGCACTGAGAGTACGGATCGAGGGGTCCAACTAGGTTCAGTAAGGCGTAGATCTGGAATAGACCCCCGCTGTGGCTGGCTGGTTCCATGTTCTATCACCCAAGCAGGGAAGCCCATCGAGGTACGGATTGGTCTACCTTGGCTTTAGGTTGGAATGAGGTTGTGTTGGACTTGGCCCTTTTTGCAGGGTTATCGCCAAACTTTGGGCTTCTTCCTACTATTTGTTTTACCTGTTGTTGTTGGTTTTAGGACTCTTGGCACTTTACCACTGCTAATCAATGCTAAAGTGCATATGCTCTCTATTGAAATTATGAACATGATTGGTTATCCATGATTGGCCTATTTTTATTTACTGGTCAGTCCCTAGTACAGTGCACTGGGTGTGCCAGGCTAGTAATCAAATGCTCCTAGTGGGCTTGCAGCATTGATTGTGCCACCCACATGAGTAGCCCTGAAAAGATGTCTCAGGCCTGCCACTGCACTGCCCGTGTGTAGTTTGCTACCTGCCATGTCGACTTGGCAAGTGTACCCACTTGCCAGGCCCTAACCTAACTTACAAATAAGATACCACTTTGGTAGGCCCAAGGTATCCCCTGGGCAGGGTGCAGTGTATGTGAAAGGTAGGACATGTACTAATGTGTGTAACATGTCATGATAGTGAAATACTGCCAATTTCATTTCTCACTTTTGAACGGCTATCTTGCCCCATTGGACAGAATGGGGAATGCTTTGTAACATTTTACAAGCATATCTTCCCATAGGGATAATATAGAAAAATAACGTTTAGGCTCTCTGAACTCCGAATTTAATAACACATCCTTTACTAAAGATGGTTTTTAAATTGTGTGTTTGGAAATGCCACTTTTAGAAAATAAAACCAACAGTTCATGGACAGAATACAGAACAATGTCATAAATTCACCCCAGTACAGAGATCTGGGCCTAAATCCATCGTTGTTTTGCTCACCGTGCCATTCCAGTTTGAAACCAGCCTAATGCAAATCAGTCTTGACCATGTGCCCCATGGGAACAGTCCAGCCCGAACTACCAAGCCAGACCTAAAACCCCTGAATTTTAAACTTCTTCTGGAATCAAGAGGAACAGTTACCAAGGAGAAGAGCTGGAGAAGTACTGCCTTTGATGCGTGTCTGGGTTTGGCCTGCAGTTGCTGTTTCTGCCAAGGAAAGAAGAAGGACTTTGCTGTGTGCTGTGTTCCCTGCTTGAGGAAAGTCTCCAAGGGCTTGAGTGGAGCTTTCATCCTGTTCTCAGGAACACAAAGACTTCACCACCAGGTCTCCTGAACTTCTTTGCAGAGAGTTATGACCTGCCAGGAGTGACTGTGGCTGTGTGTGGCCTCTGAAGGTTGTTTTTGCTACGGGGAGCTGGAAAGCAACGCAAAAAAAAAATCGACGAATCGCTCTCTTATGACAGTTTTTCCGGCGCAACACTGTGTTGCAAGAAGAATCTCCATGCATCATCGCTCCACTGCCGTAACCAACGCAGCGCTTGTCAACCCGGCATTGTTTGCCGACACATCCTGGATTTCCACACACCGTCACTGTGCGGCAAGTTTTCCCCGACGCATCACCCGCAGATCGGAGTCATCTCAGAATCAACACATCGGTTCCCCTCACAGACCGGACCAGATGCACCACTCCCCTTTGCCCAACGGAACTGTTGCATCACATCTACGAAGCACTAAGGAATCAACGCATTTTTTTATTTTTTGAAGTTTCACATCACTGCGGCTGTTTGGCTTGGTGAAATTTGTAGCAACAACAGGTACTTTACAAGAAATTATGCATCCATAGTTTTATATGGACTCAGTTCCTAAAACCTATTGAAAGTAATTTTTCTTAATATTTGTATGTTGGATTTTTTTGTTTGCTCTTGTTAAAGTTTAGATAAAGATACTTTATTTTTCTAAACAGGAGTGGTGTATATTTGCGGTGTTATCACTGTGTTACTGTGAGTGTTGGTACAAATACTCGTGCCAAGCTACCAAGGGGCTGAGCATGGGTTAGTGTGTATCCACTTACCCTGACTAGAAGCAAGGGTCCCTATTTGGACAAAGGTACCTACCTCTGCCAACTAGAGATCCCGATTTCTAACAACAGACTAAACTATAATAATTGGGCAAAATGTTTAGGAGTTTTTTGTCAAGATATGTTGATAGACTGCACCATACTTGAATGATGAAGCAAGATCTGCTGAGAAAAAAGATAATGGTCTGCTCAAAAGTGTAGAGTGATTAAAGATAAAGAATGGCAGAAGATTCAAGAATAAATATTTGAAGGATCTTCTGGCAGCACAATAATATCAGCGTGGAGTGAGCACGAAAAGGAAATACTGCAGGAAAGGAATGACAAGGTTTTGGAGGAGGTTGAAAGTAAAAGAAAGACGTAATACTACTACCTTCAATTTTCTACTTTCTACTACATTTTCAGTTTTTGTGGTGAAACTGAATGAAGGTCGTTTTGAAATGTACTCTCATCTTATATAGAAAGATGTACTGAAATGAGGAGGTGAGCACCACCAAAGGAGTATTGAATGTCTGATTGTATGTTGAGTTTTTTTTTAATCTAAGTTTGATAATTGTTTTTGCCTTAAATGTTAATGTCCATTGATAATTCTATGGTAGCGTAATCAAAGCTTGCATCACCCAACGAAAGTCTAATGGTGTCTGAAAATATTTTTGTATTTTCAAAAGAATTTAATACAAACTCTTGAAGCTTTTACTGTGTGGTCAATCTGTGATGCCATTATTAAAGAGGGGTCAATACAAAAGCAAAAATACTGTACTTAATTTTAGAGGAATGAATTACAACCGTCTATTTGGAAATCTGCTGAGTCATTTGTAAAGTTATATTCATGATGCCCAGAAGAAAGAAAAAATCCGTTTTTTTCAGGTATGAATCTGTGGAAGTTTCACGAAATCCAGTGTTGCAGTTGTGCAAGGCAGACATTTAAAATATGTATATTTTGAATGCGGTCATTTTCAGATAAATGAAAGTTTATTGATTGTATTGCAGAGAAAACAAACCACATTCACCAGAATTCTCCATAAACTCTACTGTCGCGGTGGAGGAGGGGCAGGGTGGGGGAGAGTAAACTCCGACATGTGGCCGAACTGAGTTAAGTACATAAATAAATAAAACAAGCATTGGAAATGCAATAGGTCTCCCAATAACGCGAGTCTGAACTATTAGCATTGTAAATGGTAATGGCCTTTATTTTTGCGTTCTGGTTTTTGGAACATAAATAAAAGGCTTTGTCATTTACAAGGCCTATAGCTTAAATTTGTGTTAAAACGAGACCTATTGCATTGCAATGGTGGTGGTGCTGCTGAGTTTTCTCTGAATCTGCACTCTGAATCTGCACCCACAATCTGCACCCACAATCTGCACCCACAATCTGCACCCACAATCTGCACCCACAATCTGCACCCACAATCTGCACCCTGAATCTGCACCCTGAATCTGCACTCTGAATCTGCACTCTGAATCTGCACTCTGAATCTGCACCCACAATCTGCACCCACAATCTGCACCCACAATCTGCACCCAGAATCTGCACCCTGAATCTGCACCCTGAATCTGCACCCTGAATCTGCACCCTGAATCTGCACTCTGAATCTGCACTCTGAATCTGCACTCCGAATCTGCACTCTGAATCTGCACCCACAATCTGCACCCACATTCTGCACCCACAATCTGCACCCACAATCTGCACCCACAATCTGCACCCACAATCTGCACCCACAATCTGCACTCTGAATCTGCACTCTGAATCTGCACCCACAATCTGCACCCACAATCTGCACCCACAATCTGCACCCACAATCTGCACCCACAATCTGCACTCTGAATCTGCACTCTGAATCTGCACCCACAATCTGCACCCACAATTTGCACCCACAATCTGCACCCACAATCTGCACCCACAATGTGTGAGTGGCGTTGCGTGTGTGAGTGGCCTTGCGTGTGTGAGTGGCGTTGCGTGTGTGAGTGGCGTTGCGTGTGTGAGTGGCGTTGCGTGTGTGAGTGGCGTTGCGTGTATGAGTGGCGTTGCGTGTGTGAGTGGCATTGCGTTTGTGAGTGGTGTTGCTTGGGTGAGTGGCGTTGCGTGGGTGAGTGTGGTGTTGCGTCGATGATAGTGGGCTTGCGTGGGTGTGAGTGGCGTTGCGTGTCTGTAAGTGTTGCTGTGTGGGTGAAAGTGGCACAGAGCCTTTGATGTGGCCTGGCGCAGGAGAAATGCTGCTGCTGCTAATTAAATACAAGAGCGGCCGGGAAGCGGCCGGGAAACACAAGTACGGCCGGCCACATAATTAGGGGAGGAGAAGCCGCACAGCACACGCTGGGAGAAGCCCTTTGATGTGCTGTGCGGCCGCGATGCGTGCTCTGTGCTGGGGGAGGGCCATTAGCCTGAACTCGCGGCAAGATCAAACGAAGGGTGGGAGGGACATTGAGGAACAGATGGCCATGAAAGTGTATGGGCCAAAAGCGCGTGCCTGTGGCCACGTGCACTTGAAGAAAACGCCACGAAAAAATGCGGTGGTTTGACAATCAGTTCGAGCACTTGAATTCTCGCCATTTCCCATTCCTTCGGAATGGTAAAGGACGAGACCTAAAAAATTACATTGTGCATGCTGCACCACCGATTGGGTTGCAGCGCGTGCAATTTAATTTGTTTTATTTATTTATTTATGTACTCAACTCAGTTTTGGCTGTATGCCGGAGTTTACTACCCCTCACCCTGTCCTTCCCCCGCCTCGCCCCACAGCACTACCTCGAGGAGCTGCGACTGAAACTCTATGCACAATTTTACAAGCCTAAGAGTTGGTGTTGAGCTTTTCACAACTCCACTCTTGATTGGGATTGGCATGGGAGAAGATTTTCTAATGTGGAACACTTATGGACATATTTACGAGCATCCTGCACCACCTGAGTGTCACTTTATGTGACGCTCGGGTAGCACAGATTATAAAATCATATCTACTATGCATGGCTTTGTTTTACCTCACAGATATGGAGTCTTGCAAGGCTGCGCAAATTGCTGCATTACCTTACTCTGCACCCGGGAGGCTTTCCATGGGTGGGTTTTCCCATGCAACAACCATGGATTTTGACACTTCCCCAGATTTACAAGAGCATGTAAACCTGGGTAAGTGCCAAAATCTTAATCATCCTGAGGTGAGGTGTAATGAGGAGAAATATCTTTATTTCTCCTAGTTATTTCTTCTTTCTATGTAAAAGTGGAAAATGCCTCTTAGGATTGCTTCTGTACCCATTCCTGCACAGAAACAATCCTGCCCACAACACAAGCACTCTTGCACGAAAGTGCAAGGGTGCCTGCATGGGTACTAGCCTGCCAAAACAACACCAGTGCAGGAGGAAAAGACAGAAATGCACTGCATTGCATAAATAAGCACAATCCTGCCATTTCACTTTGGCTCAGAACTGCCAGCATGGTGACTTGCGGCACTGCCAATGCCAAATCCCCGTAAATGAGGGCTTGAGTTGTGATTGACATGAATGACTTGAACGGTTAGACTTGGCTTTTCCAGCGGGTTTAACCCCAGACTTTTTGCTTTTGGGCCTCCTGTTTTTGACCCTATTTGTTTTGTTTGTTTGACTCTGGGCACTTTACCACTGCTGACCAGTGCTAAAGTGAATTTGCTCTGCCTGTAAATTGTTACTATGGATTGGTGTTTCCATGATTAACTTATTTGATATTTTACTAGGTCCCTAGTACAGTGCACTGTGTGTGCCCAGGGCCTGTAAACCAAATACTGCGTGCGGGCCTGCAGCACTGATTGTGCCACCCACACAAGTAGCCTTTCAAAGGGTTCTCAGACCTGCCACTGTAGTGTCTGCGAACAGTTTTTACCATGTGAACTTGGCAAGTGCACCTTCTTACCAGGCCCTAACCTTCCCTTTTATTACATGTGAGTCACCCCTAATGTAGGCCCAACCCCTGTGGGCAGGGTTCCGTTTATGTGAAAGGTAGGACATGTATTGATGTGTGTGACATGTTCTGATAGTGAAATACAGTGTATTTAATTTTTCATTATTGAAAGGCTATCTGTCCCATAGGATAGAATGTTGGTTTATTTATGACATCTTGTAAATTTAACTTCCCATTGGGACAAGATATAAAGATGGAGTTTAGAATGCCTGAATTTAGAATAGAAAAATGCATCTTTTAGTAATGATGATTTTTATATTGTGGGTTTGAAGATACCACTTTTAGAAAGTGTGGATTAACTGTCTGGCTTTGGAGTGGCTGGGCCTCAGGATGTGCATTCACTGTAGACAGCCACAGTGGGGGTGGAGGCGTGTCCTGCCTTCCCTGGGCTGAAACGACCTGGGCTGTATTTAGTGTAGGAGAGGAGATGTCCTTGCATCTGAATGGGTCTGGTCTGCCTTATACAATGCTGTCTCCAACTCCTGCTGGGAAGCTAGACGAAAGAGGACAGCACTGGGTTTGACTGAGCACAGAGCCTCTCTTCCACCAAAGAACAAAGAGAAATGCTGTATAAACCCAAACTGCCCCTTTGCTGTGTGCTGTCTGGGGCTGGCCTGCAGTGGCTGTTTCTGCCAAGGGTAACATATTTGCAGTGTGCCATGTATCCTGCTTGAAGAAGATCTCCATGGCTTGAATTAGAGCTTGCCTCCTATTCTGAAGTCTCAGGGACAAAAAGACTTCACTACCAGCTCCCCTGAACTTCCTTGCGAGGAGGTCTGACCTGCCATGTGGTGCCTGTTGCTGTGTTGGGTCTCTGGAGGTTGTCCTAGCTGTTGTGAGGTGGAAAAGAGACACAACTAAGCTAAGCACGATGCAGCCGCACCCATTTCTGAAGCATCGCTGCTGTGACGCTGAAGAAACCAATGCAGTGCCTGCCCATGGGTTCAGAAATCACTGCACACTGAATCTTGTTCTCCGATCTCCAAAGTTCAAGAACACAGCTCCGATTCTGACACAGAAACTGCTGCGCAGCTAAAAACAACCTAAGCATCGCAGGACCACGGCTGGGGAGAACAACACTGCGCATTTGCTGTTGCATTGAGAACTGACGCATCCCCGATCCCCACGCATTGCACTGGGGTAGAAAATCTGCAAAAACACCAGGGCTTTCCTGTTCAGGGAAGACCTGGCTTGACAGTTTGGGCTGGACTGTTCCCATGAGGTACAGGGTCAAGAATGATTTTCATATAGCTGGGTCTGAACTGAGGTGGCGAAGTGAGCAAAAGAATTATGATGGATTCAACCCAGATCTCTGACTGGAGATGAGTGTCTGAAAAGTTTCAGTGCTCCGTCCATCATCTCCTTGTGTTTGCTTTGTTCGTCCTAAGTTGACAGAGTATGCCCAGACGTGGGTCCCTTGCTCACATTGCCACTGGATTCAAGCTAGCCTGGCTGATTGAGGGTGTTACCCAGGAACCGGTCCAAGGAAGCTTGCTAACAGTTCAAGGAAGACCTGGCTTGGTAGTTCAGGCTGGACTGTTCCCATGAGGCACAGGGTCAAGACTGATTTGCATACAGCTGGGTCTGAACTGAGGTGGCGAAGTGAGCTAAAGAATGATGATGGATTGAACCCAGATCCGTGACTGGGGTGAGTGTCTGAAAAGTTTCATTGCTCTGTCCATCAGCTCTTTGTGTTTGCAATGAGAGTACAAGGAAAACTTCTACCCATCACGATCCAACAACTGGGATAATTGAAACAATTCCGAACCATCTAAAACCATAAGAAAGGCTTGGGTGACAGGCATTTCTCATTTTTAATGTAAATTAAATTATTACACATCTGCTGTTGTGCTCATTTTGAAATTCAACAAAAAGAGCAACCATGTGGAGGAGTGTAACAGTGCTGGTGTTGACAATTAAGCGCCGGTCCCAGTACTGGAAAACACCGGCTCAAATTAAGCACCGAACCTTGTGCATTAATTTCATAGGTTTCCCATAACAAAAGATGTAAAAGTCAGTTTTAATGGCTTATTAGATAATATGTTATTATTTAAAGAATCTCAACTTAACTGTTGGTGGTGTTTAAGGTACAACCGTTCAACTCTATACAGAGTTTTTTTCTTAAGTTACACATGACAAATCCAGTGACACCTTGGTCAAATTTATGAAGGCTTTTGCACTTGTTTGAATTGGATGAATTTATGATGCGTGCAACTTATTCCTTTTAAGATACCTTGCACTAGTAAATCCTTTTTTGCAGCATATCCAATGAGAGATCATAGTTTGCGTTTTCAAAGCCCATGTAAGAGGTGAAGAATGACAATTTAAAAAATGGGTTACACTTTGGAAGATTTTGAATGTGCATAACCACATCTATTTGCGGCACTTAATGACTTTCCATCTGGTCCTTTTCCTCTCTGGTTATGGTCAGAGATTGGCTCTTTCCAAGGATAGGGGTAAATACTATAGTAGGTTATTATGAAGGATGGACCTCCTGACAATTTAAAAGGGTATATGAGGAGTTATTCTCAGAAGAAAAAATATTTTCTCTCTGAGGAAAACAATTCGTTAGCACAAAGATTTTGGTCATGTCCAGTGATAGCTTCTGCAAAATACTAGTGCCTACAACAACAAGTATTGGAAAAGGCAACATGTCTTGCCTTAATCTGCTAGCACCTGTAAACATAGACATGCACAAATGTGAGTGGAGTATATGTTGTGTGCCTCTATTCACCCCGTGGCTTTTTATTTTTGTATGTCTCCTAAGCGCTCCAAGGTTTTAGTTCATAAGCTTGCAGTGCATAGTGATGCCAGCACTGCATAGAAAATAAAATTAGGGCATAGACATATTCAGACATAGTAAGTGCCGAAAAAGTAAGGAAGAACAGCAAGAGAGAACTAAAATAGCATTTGTGTATATGTTCCTGACTTTATTTGTGTGCGCTATCACTGTAATGCCAGACCTTTTGACTGTACAAGTTCATGTTTTCAGTGTGTTTGAAGTCTCTATGCTGTGCAATTTTCATCTCTAGTGTAGCATAGGGAGGATCCAATAAGGTCAATATTTTGAATGGGAGACAAATGATCTTGCCAATTCAATTTGAGAGAGTAAGGCAT
The DNA here is from genome assembly GCF_964261635.1 of Lissotriton helveticus. Taxonomy (NCBI): domain Eukaryota; kingdom Metazoa; phylum Chordata; class Amphibia; order Caudata; family Salamandridae; genus Lissotriton; species Lissotriton helveticus. Next base: position 467,252,049 of record NC_136067.1, on the reverse strand, counting down.
TTGTATGTGGTGTTTAATTCTGAAAATCTACTCAGTGGTATAGCCCTTCAGCGCATTTGCCTTTTCTGCTTGATAACCCCAGAGTGTTTCCCTTTTTCTGGACCCTATTTGTACTGGTTTTAGACACTGTGCAGCATGACACTGCTATGGCCATAGAATAACATTGGTAGAATTGTAATACGAGATGCATGAATGCGAGCTGCATCTTCCCAACTCAAGTGATATCTTCCTAAAGTGAGCTGGCAATTCTTTTACTGCCAACATTTTATATACATTTCAAGTAGATTTTTGTACTCAAGTGGACCAATTGGGTAATTTCTGAGCGCAAAACTAGTTCTTCTAATACAAGGGACTGACATGTCAACCCAAAATTACATTTGTGTGTTGAATTTTTACTCAACTGGATTGTTCTGTAATTATTTAGGACAAACACATTTTTCTTTTTATTTTATTAACAAGAACAAAGTGCTATAGAGGCTGAGAGGCTACTCTACATACAGCAGCAACATCCTCTTCCTATCCTGAGGAGTCGGCCCTCTGCTTTGTTCACATATTAGTCACTTTAGGTTTGGATGTTGAAGGAGAAAAAGCTCCACTATCGTTTAGCCTGCAATCCTTGCTGTATGTTGCTGGATGGCCTGGCGTTAGGAGTGGGGGCCCTTGTAGGATTGAGAAGGCCTGCTTTTATAAACACAGTTTCTCAATCTTCATGTGTTTTTGTCTTAACGTGTTAAATGTTTGTTAATACTTTTTTTGTGTATACATTTTCATTAAAGTATTCAGGGGAGAAGGGGACATATGTCAGGCTCGAACAGCTACGAAATCACAACCCATACAGTACTCACATTGTACAAGCAACGTAAAGTACCTGTCAGACTATAAGAAAGTCGGGTCCTCCTTCTCACAATTTATTCCCTCCTGCTAACCCCAACGTTCAGAAGAACAAATAAGCACCCCAACATGAGGGTTCACATGGGAAATTAACTTGGCGTAGTAAGGAGAGACACTTTGTACACTGTAACACACACCTCAGTGCGGAAGCCCTGAGAAAATACATCATGGGAGTCTCTCTGGACATAATGGTGACAGAGTCGCAGAGCCCTCCAGTGAGGTGAGAGGGACGAGCTAGAAGGGGGACCACTCAGTTTAACATATAATGGTTTCCATTTCATTTCAAATAGTAATTGTGTGCCATAAATGTTACTTATCAGATGTTCCATAGTTAGAAGGGATTACAGTTGGTGGTATCACTAATGGGAAATGGGCATTCTGCCTTTTCTCAGTTGTGGGCTATGGCTAGCTTTGCTCTCCCAAGGCACTGCAGCACCATGTGGTACTCATGCTTCATCATCGGCGGCAAGTCTGCGGACTTGAGGCCCGAGAGCATTACCTCTGGAGATGAGTGAATCGGATATACAAGGACACTATGGGGCCGATTCCGATCCGGTAAAAAGCGCTCCGAATTGCAGTTCGGAGCGTTTTTCCCCGTACAAATCGTACCCGCATGCGTCCCCGTACGAATCAGCAAGTACGATCCCAACCAAAAGCGTCACTCCGTACGCCTCGAATAAAACTCCGTACAAATCGGAAGTCCATATGAATTGAAGTCGGCTGACGCTCCACGCTACGTCCGAACGTAAATAGACCGCGTCTTCCGAACCAGGAAGTACGATCCGTGTTGAACACACTCCATACGGCTCTTTTTCTACGAGAGCTGAAAACTACCGCAAAACCAGACTCCGGCACAAACCGCACCAAGGTACGCGACAAGCAGGACATGAACGCCATCGACCGTGTCATCCCAATCCTGTACGGCCACCACCTCGTACATAGAAACCGACGACGGCGCAGACGGTGAGTACAACGAAGTCCAACATACCTGTACGTGGTGCCACATGCGCACATCTCCATTGCACGACTGTAATGTCTGGGTACGTTGCGCCACACACTCCCGCACATCACCAGTGTAATACGGAGATGTGCCGCACCTACGTCATTAACCTCGGGGTACGGTACGTGACCGCACAACAACAGTACAATACGGAGATGTGCGGCACCTACGTCATCGACCTCGGTGTACGATACGCCACCGCACATCAACAGTGCAATACGGAGATGTGCCGCACCTACGTCATCGACCTTGGGGTACAGTACGTGACCGCACATCACCAGTGTAATACGGAGACGTGCCGCACCTACGTCATCGACCTCGGGGTACGGTATGCCACTGCACATCACCAGTGTAATACTGAGACGTGCCGCACATACGTCATCAACCTCGGGGTACAGTACGTCACCGCACATCACCAGTGTAATACGGAGACGTGCCGCACCTACGTCATCGACCTTGGGGTACGGTACGTCACCGCACATCACCAGTGTAATACGAAGACGTGCCGCACCTAAGTCATCGACCTCGGGGTACGGTACATCACCGAACATCACCAGTGTAATACGGAGACGTGCCGCACCTACGTCATCGACCTCGGGGTACGGTACGCCACTGCACATCACCAGTGTAATACTGAGACGTGCCGCACATACGTCATCGACCTCGGGGTACGGTACGTCACCGCACATCACCAGTGTAATACGGAGACGTGCCGCACCTACGTCATCGACCTCGGGGTACGGTACGTCACCGCACATCACCAGTGTAATACGGAGACGTGCCGCACCTATGTCATCGACCTCGGGGTACGGTACGTCACTGCACATCACCAGTGTAATACGGAGACGTGCCGCACCTACGTCATCGACCTTGTGTACGGTACGTCACCGCACATCACCAGTGTAATACAGAGACGTGCCGCACCTACGTCATCGACCTCGGGGTACGGTACGTCACCGCACATCACCAGTGTAATACGGAGACGTGCCGTACCTACGTCATCGACCTCGGGGCACGGTACGTCACCGCACATCAACAGTGTAATACGGAGATGTGCCGCACCTACGTTATCGACCTCGGGGTACGGTACGCCACCGCACATCACCAGTGTAATACGGAGACATGTAGGACATACGTCTGCCATGTCAGTGTAAATGTAAGAGGTGTGTAGAAAACACACCCAGCAGTGCCCAGAATTAGAGTGTGTGTGTGGCTAAGACCCCCACCAGTGCCCACCAGTGCCCAGCATCACAGTGTGTGTGTAGCTAAGATCCCCACCAGTGCCCAGCATCAGAGTGTGTGTGTGGCTAAGACCCCCACCAGTGCCCACCAGTGCCCAGCATCACAGTGTGTGTGTAGCTAAGACCCCCACCAGTGCCCAGCATCAGAGTGTGTGTGTGGCTAAGACCCCCACCAGTGCCCACCAGTGCCCAGCATCACAGTGTGTGTGTAGCTGAGACCCCCACCAGTGCCCACCAGTGCCCAGCATCACAGTGTGTGTGTAGCTAAGACCCCACCAGTGCCCACCAGTACCCAGCATCAGAGTGTGTGTGTGGCTAAGACCCCCACCAGTGCCCAGCATCAGAGTGTGTGTGTGGCTAAGACCCGCACCAGTGCCCACCAGTGCCCAGCATCAGAGTGTGTGTGTGGCTAAGACCCCCACCAGTGCCCAGCATCACAGTGTGTGTGTAGCTAAGACCCCCACCAGTACCCAGCATCAGAGTGTTTTGTGTCGCTAATACCCCCACCAGTGCCCACCAGTGCCCAGCATCACAGTGTGTGTGTGGCTAAGACCCCCACCAGTGCCCAGCATCAGAGTCTGTGTGTGGCTAAGACCCCCACCAGTGCCCAGCATCAGAGTGTGTGTGTGGCTAAGACCCCCATCAGCGTCCAGCATCAGAGTGTGTGTGTGGCTAAGACCCTCACCAGCGCCCAGCATCAGAGTGTGTGTGTGGCTAAGACCCCCACCAGTGCCCACCGGTGCCCAGCATCACAGTGTGTGTGTAGCTAAGACCCCCACCAGTGCCCACCAGTGCCCAGCATCACAGTGTGTGTGTAGCTAAGACACCCACCAGTGCCCACCAGTACCCAGCATCAGAGTGTGTGTTTGGCTAAGACCCCCAACAGTGCCCAGCATCAGAGTGTGTGTGTGGCTAAGACCCCCACCAGTGCCCACCAGTGCCCAGCATCAGAGTGTGTGTGTGGCTAAGACCCCCACCAGTGCCCACCAGTGGCCAGCATCAGAGTGTGTGTGTGGCTAAGACCCCCACCAGTGCCCACCAGTGCCCAGCATCACAGTGTGTGTGTAGCTAAGATCCCCACCAGTGCCCAGCATCAGAGTGTGTGTGTGGCTAAGACCCCCACCAGTGCCCACCAGTGCCCAGCATCACAGTGTGTGTGTAGCTAAGACCCCCACCAGTGCCCAGCATCAGAGTGTGTGTGTGGCTAAGACCCCCACCAGTGCCCACCAGTGCCCAGCATCACAGTGTGTGTGTAGCTGAGACCCCCACCAGTGCCCACCAGTGCCCAGCATCACAGTGTGTGTGTAGCTAAGACCCCCACCAGTGCCCACCAGTGCCCAGCATCAGAGTGTGTGTGTGGCTAAGACCCCCACCAGTGCCCACCAGTGCCCAGCAGTGCCCAACCATCAAATCAAAAACATACCATTGTTAACCTCATTACCATCAGGAGATAGACACATGTTGACATACCCAAATTTGAACATCACACCAGCTCCCAGGCACACAGCTGTCACAGACATTATCAGACAAACTAAAGTTCAGAAACTGAAATAAATAGCTTTATTCAGCTGGTTCAAAATTGAAAACGCAAATAAGAGTCCTTGCTCATAAAAGGCCAATGGCCAGTCCAAACAAGCCAGAATAACAGTTTGTGCCTTCATGGATGTGCTCACACCCAAACTTGCCTGCACATGGAGTTCAATCCGCTGTGGTAACTTTGGGGACATCATCTGTGGAATCCTCCGGCACCGCATGGACAGGAGAGGGAAGGACAGGTGGAGTGGGTGCAGGTGTTGTGGATTCATCAACACTGGCCGGTGCATCGCTGAAAGTAGCAAGATAAACTTGGCTGCACACTTCAGCCAGTTCGGAAAAACTACCACCTGAACCCGGGGACACATTGGGGGTGAAGGTAGAGGGCTGTGAGTCTGTTCTCCTGGGTCTGTGGATGCGTGTGTGAGATTAGTCCCCTCTCCCTATGGGTGTGCCTACATCCCCTTGAGATTGTGTGCGTGGAGATTTGAGCTTCTTCTGCCGTGTGGGTGTGCTGGGTGTGTCTGGTGTTGTGTCTGACCTGTGGCGTCTGCGTGTATGTTGGGTAGGTAAGGGAGAGGCAGAGGTGGATGGGTCTGAAGGATGGGGGGGACAGATGCTGCTGGGTGTACAGAGCTGCCGTCAGTGTTGACTCTATGGCAGCCACACTCCGACGTAGATCAGACATGGCAGATGACATGCCCTCCATGAACGACACCAACTGTGTAATGAGTCGTGTATGTCCATGGAGGACAGTCAACATGGATGTCTGACCTACTACAAGCTGCCGAAGTAGGTCCACAGACTCAGCACTGAGGGCAGCAGTGGACACGGGACAGGGGCTACGGTGCCGGGAACAAAGGAGACACGGGGTCTAGCACGGACCCTAGGGACACTAACGACTAGGAGGGTGGAGATGGTACTGGAGGAGGGGAGGCCAGCCAAAGATGAAGAAGTGATCATTGCTGCATATTCCCCCTCCTCCTGAGAGTCTGACTCGGAGTTGTCTGCATGGTAGGGTGTGTCAGTCACATGTCGTCCGGCCTGCAGACTCTCCTCACCCTCCGTGCCACTGCCTCCCTCTGACACCTCAAAGCAGGTGGCACTGTCGGTGTGTCCCTCTGCCTGGTCCGCGCCTGTGTCTCCTCCAGATTCAGATGATGATGCTGTTGGCAAGGAGATTAAGAAAAACATATCAGTCACCTGTACACATCAGACATATCAGCTACAAATCATTTGGGCACATTTATAAACATGGCATGCATCATGAGTCACATGCCACAGAACTCTGCACAATGCTAAGTCTAGTATTGGCCAATTGTAAGAGAGACAACGCTCAATGTATAGTAGGATACAAGCAACAGGCAAGGCAAGAACTTGTATGAGAGACACAATGATGAGCCACTGCCTGACAACAGGATAGCTGATGATGCATCACAGTTCATTTGCCCACCCTGCCACCCAAAGCCAGACCTGGCCATGTTTGTTTTGCTTTGACCTTGTGCCACATGGGAAAAGTCCTGCCTGAACTGCCATGTGATGCCATCCTGGGACCTGAACCAAGTGTCCCAACACCTCACACTGGCATCACAGCTGTCTACACCCAAAGCCACATTGTGTGGCTGACCATCAATATTATTTACAAACTACATGCAACATATTTAGAGAATATGCACACACCCACTGCCCAGTGTGAGTATGCACAAGCCAAAATTAATGCACTTGTACAGTGTGCACCTGTAGCTAACACATGACAATTAGAAAGTGTACCATGGACAAAGGCCACTGAGGCTGACTCGTGCAGAAACCTAATGTTGAGACTCAAGATCAGTGCCAAAATATGAAGAAGGCCAGACACAGTGCACATGTGGTGCTACATGTAAGGTACCAACAGGTGTCACAGACCCCCCTCCAACATGATGATGTCCAAAGGAAGATGCATACTAAGACATTGCACCATAGGAGTACATGTGAAAAACAATCATCAGCCAAAGCGCTGGTCAAATGTGGAGTAGGGCAAGGCATGTAAAGAAGCAGCTGATGAAACTGGGACATTCTTATGCCAATGCATCAAGTGCCTGTCTGACCACACGACTCCAACTATGGGAGTGTTACCATGCCTCGGAGCACTGCAGGTAGCATGTGACACACATGACAACAAACAGACATGTACCTACCCCCTTCTTGCTGCTGTCCCTGCTGCAACTGCCTATGGAGGTCAGGGAACACCACTTCCAGGACCCAGAGCATGTGGGGGGTGAGGTGGCGGGTGCCGCCATGCCGGCGTGGAGCTTCCAGCTTCAGCTGTACTCTGGCAATGCGGCGGGTCCAGCACCGGCTGTCCTGCCACCTCTTCTTGATGTTTCTCAGCCTCCTGCGAGGCCCCCCATACTCCTGACAGCCCTGGCGATGGCCACCCAGATTTCACCCTTCTCATAGGCAGATACCTGTCACGAATGTAAAGTAAAAGAACATCAGTACACCTGGTCCATGTTTCAATGACACACATATGAGCACAAAATACTTGAGGACAACAGGGCATCGGATACTCCACACATTTGCATCATTGTCCAGGAGTATGTGGCCTGTGAGCAAACACAACTGCATTACATGCCATTTAATGGCTATAGATGACATGAGGGGTGCAAACCACTCTTTTAACATGGCACTCACTAAGCAATATATGCTACATCTGTGTGCACTGCAGCACGTGACATGCTGTCACACACCCCACTACAACTAAGAACTATCTTCAAACAACACTGTACACCCTGGCACTCACTCACAACAACATAGCATATGTTCACTATACATACAAAGTGGCTATAATGTCACACACACAACAGGTGCACACTCCAAGGTATTGCACACATCACTCACCTGATCTTCTGATCTCCCATACAGCTTGCTGTAGTTAGGCAGGAGGGCATCCAGCAGGACCTTGTTCTCACCATCTGTGAATGCAGGTGCCCTCTCCATGCTCAGCTAATCAGGGTCCAGAGGATACAGAGACAGCAGCTGTGGTTACCACTCCAATGTTGTGTGGGCAAGTGCCCTCCCACAGCCACATGCTGCCTTATATTTGTGCTGCGGAGGGTCTTTGAGTCCAAGGAGTAGTGTGTGATAGGCCACCATAGTTAGCATCCTATGTTTTATCCAATCACATCACACATAAGGCCATGACACACATATGCATGGTTCAAAAACTGAGCCAGAGCTGAACAACAACTTTTGCAACATTGTATACTTTTGCCCAACTGAATTTTCTAGAACACCTGTAGGAGGCTGGTTGCATTCTGATCATTCCACTGTTCCCCTAGATGTTCCCTATGTATTTATTTGAATACCAACACAAGTAAGGTGCCATTGCCGTTGCAAATGCGACCCATTCAATGGTGTAACGAGGCGTACACACGCACGTACCTTTAGAGTACGCTGTGCTCGCGTATGGCTAAAATGCAATTGGGAAACGAGGCCTACACACGCACGTACCATTGGGGTACGCTGTGCTCGCGTATGGCTAAAATGCAATAGGGAAACGAGGCGTACACACACGTACCATTGGGGTACGCTGTGCTCGCGTATGGCTAAAATGCAATAGGGAAACGAGGCGTACACACGCACGTACCATTGGGGTACGCTGTGCTCGCGTATGGCTAAAATGCAATAGGGAAACGAGGCCTACACTTGCACGTACCATTGGGGTACAGTGCGTCAGACATGCTCAAGTGAACGCTTGTGTAGGCTGCGTTCCTGACCTCCTTCATTTCACCATTGGGAGAGTGACTCCAGGAAATCACATTGCAGAGATGTAGTCTACACTCATGTTGACGATGTGGATGCATACATCAGCATGGCATCCTTACATCAGCATGCCCCAGGTGTGGCAGACATTGAAGAAGCACAGGGACTGTGATCTTGTGGCTCAGTTGATGTGTGAAGAGCTGTTGAGACATGTCATTAATCATTTTGCACATGTGTATCACATACATTCAACACTTCGCACCTGAGTAACATCTGCAACATATCGTGATGCACATCAACACTGGAATGGCACACCATTCAGTACAGGGAACTGTCACATGATGACAGCAACATGCCCACTGTCACAGAGGTCTAATTGACGCACAGCATAACCCTGTGTGACCACGTCATGTGTGTGCCATGTGCGACATTGTGCATGCTGTTTGCATATGAAATAAACAGGTCAGTATTATATTCCTCACCTTAGAATATACCCAAGTGTCATCCTGGATATGGCAATTTCCGCTTAGCAGTACACTTGTGTGTCGGTAGGCATCTCCTGCGGCTCCGCGTGTGTCATTGGCGTTGTGTGCTCCGTGATGACGTTGTCTGAGTACTCATACGTCGCCTCTGCGTGCTCACGTCAGGTCCTCTTTTCACACCACCAGCGCTGTTCCCGTATAAGTGTAACTGTACTCATTTTTCTTTTTCAAATCATAGTATGATCCCTTCTGACCATTTAACTTGAATTGTCCGACTCAGGACGGTGCCAATAGAGATGGCCATTTCCAAGCCTGTGAGGATTGCCACCGACTCATGTCGGTGACTGACCCACACCGTCGGTGTCTCCACTGTTTTGACGTCAAGCACGACAACAAGAGCTGCTCCGACTGCCAGGACCAGACATATGAAGCTAGGTGTGAGTGGTCCCACAAGCCGCTCGGACTCCAGCAGTTGGCCCTGCACCGCAATAGCTCATGGTCTGGACGTAGGTCGAGTGCCTGGGCGTGGGTGTTGAGACACCAGAGCCCCGGGATTTGACATCAGTCCTCCAGGGCAAAGTTGTCAGGTAACCACAAGAAGTCAAAGAGATGTCATCGCAATTCAAACTCACCACAATGCACGTGCAATGCTGCATGGGATTCGGGTGACACCGCCCATGCGGCCCCATCAGATTTGCAGCTGTCGTAGCCTGCACCACGACCTCCGGTCCCTGGCCAGCATGCGACGCAGGAGGACTAAGTGCGCTTCCTCATGGCCATGATGTCCCTCACTCCACCGACGGCCTACGCCGCGGCTTAGGGTCCAGCGGACCTGTCTGCGGGCACTAGTGGGTCTGGTGCTTTGCCCCCGACGCCTTCACTCGCTTTGGCTCTGACGCTTGCGGCGCCACACACTATACGGCTCCGGCGTGGGAACTGCGCGGCAGAACACCGCTTTTAATGCTGCATGGGGAGGTACACTTCAACGAGCCGGGCACAGCTTATGACAACCCTGATTATCAGGGAATGGGTGATAATGAGTATTGGGGGGGTTCTGAAGACCCACTGACATGTGAGTGTCAGTCCCAAGACGACAGGACAGGTGGATTGGGGGATGTGAGCGGTCTGGACACCTCGCCAGACACTGGTAATGTCTCTACTCCAAATGTGTCTTTGGATGAGCGGGCAACGTACAGTGTTGTGTTTAAGTGGGCGGCCGAAGCCTTGCCCCTTCATCACCCCGTTGCGGCCGTGAGGACCAACCTCCTCACTGAGGTCCTTAAACTGCAGTCAAGCTCTGCTGAGCCTCTGCAGCCGTTTCATGAGGAATTGACTGACGCTAAATTGGCCACCATGTCCAGGCCCGCAGGTTTGGCTGTAGATAGGCACGTTGCCAGATGCCCACACCCCTCCCCAGATGACCCATGTTTCCTGTCCTCCCACCCCACCCCAGAGAGCATGGGCATCCAGGCCTTCAAATCACAGCCCGCATTCCCGTTTGCTCCGCTGGACAGGGTATCCAAGAGGTATGAGCAGTACGGAAAGATGGTATCATCCTCCCTGAGTCTGGGACTGAGGTCTTCCAACATCACATGCGTCTTTTTCCGCTACACACACTCTCTGTGGGACACGGTTGTGGAACTGCTGCCAGAGTGCGCATTGTAGGTACGGGCAATACTTGGCTAAGCACTTGTAGAATGCCGATCTGTGACACGGTAGGCGATCCGGTGTGGGCTGGATAGCAACGACTCACTGGGCAGAGCGATGGCATCCACGGAGGCAATTTGTTGCAAAGCCTGGTATGTATTCCAAGTTAGGAATATGGTACTAACTACTGTTCCTTACAGATATTTCGTTACAAAAGGTAAGTAACTAGTTCATACTGTTCAGTATATCTGCTGTAGGCGCATCTATGTTGGGTCCTTGCCGTGATGACAGGGTTTCTAATGTAAGCACACCATGGCACTTGTGCAAATGAACCGCTCATATGTGTGATGGCATCACAGACCATTTGTCACAAATCTCACATTTATGCTGTCCGATGATGTCCATGTAATATTTTGGGAAATATCACACCGCAGTAGGAATATGTCTGATCCGTGCAAATGATGGCACATGTGATGTGGGTGTGTGTATTGCTGTCAGCTGTCTGGATGTGCAGACAACCTCCTAATGCAATTCACGTGACGTGTGTCACTGACATGATACATTGTCATGCTCATTCAGACCTTCCCATCAGATCATTTGTATGCATGTCATATCCATTCCACAGACCACAGGTCTTTTACTTTTCACGGAGGAGTGGCTGGCAGCTGGCACATGTTTCCTCAGTGTGTATCCCACGCCACACTCAAAATTGTCTAGATTTGTTGTAGCAGTGTTGCTTGTGCCATGTACATTGTTATTGTCTTAGTCTGACAGTTGTACACATTTTCTACTAAATATGGTTTGCAGGGCACCCCCTCTGGAAAGGCCGTTGCCAGACTTGGAAGCCATGAGGGAACGTAATTGCATACGGCGTTACCGCTTAGGCAGACAGTTGATCAAGGACCTGACGGACAGGCTGGAAGATCACCTGCAACCTCGACACAGGTATCCAACTGCGCTGACATCCAAGGTAAAGGTGATGGCAGCACTACATTTCTTTGCCACAGGTACGTTCCAATTTACCATAGCTGATGTGGGAGGGATGTCTCAGACAATGTTCAGCCGTGTATTGACCGATGTATTGGCAGCTATGTTGCTGCACATAGATGAATACATTACATTGCCTACTCCAGAACAGTTGACACATGTCAAGGGGGAATTCTATGCCCTGGGACGCATGCCACATGTAATTGGTGCAATTGATGGTACACATGTTACTCTGGTGCCACCACAGGCTCAGGAGCAAGCGTACCACAACAGGAAACACTACCACTCGATAAATGCCCTGGTGGTGTGTCTTGCCAACATGATTATCTCACATGTTTCTGCACGTTTTCCAGGATCGTGCCACGATGCTTTCATCATGAGGCGTAGCAGGGTACCACAGATGATGCTGCAGCTGCACAACCACCCGGCATGTCTTGTTGGTGGGTAAACTCTGTCAGCTATGTATGTCAGTATGTCAAAACTTCATGGACTGCATCATATTACACACTCATTTCCATGATGTCAATTTGCAGGAGACGCAGGATATCCAAACATGCCGTGGCTAATGACTCCGCTACGCAACCCCAGGACAGCTGCAGACCAGCGGTACAACAATGCTTATTGGGAAGACCAGGCGGGTGATCGAGCGAACATTTGGACTCCTGAAGAGCCGCTTCAGGTTCCTGGACAAGACAGGCGGAGCCCTCCAATACACCCCACGCAAGGTGTGTGACATCTTCACCGTGTGCTGCATGCTACACAACATGGCAGTGGAGAAGGCTGTGCCACTCTACCTTGATCCTAATGAGCTGGAACATCTGCCCGTTGAGGATGAAGGCCTTGCCCAGGATGCCAGTGACGAGGAGGATGAAGATGATATCCGGAGTCACCTCATCCGCAACTTCTTTTCATAATGGTTAGTCATAGGTGCTTTTTGGTAAAACATGTACTATAGAGTTGCATGGATAGCATGCTGTGTATGCAACTGACTGTATGCAATGTCACTTGGATGTTTGTTGTGCAGTGTCACACAGGTGCAGATGTAATGCAACACACATACGTGCTATGTGTGTACTTGGAATGTACAGGTGTACTACAACACCAGGCTATTCAACAGGACAATGTCAGAATGACATTATACGGAACTTGACCCCTTGTGTGACTCTCATCCCCAGGTCGCCCTGCCTGTTGTCCGTTGGGGTCATCGTGGTCAGCCTGCTATTGCTCATTATGATTGCAACGTCAGCCGAATCAACAGAGCATGCATGGACATGTTGAGAAGTCAATTTGGGTAAAGACTCATATGAGGCTGTTTAGCGTTGGTATCGTTTCAAATGTGTGGTACATGTTCATGCGCATGTAGTGAGACCATGCATACATGCAACAACATAATGTTTCTTATTACATGAATGCCCACTCCCATGACAGGATAGTCACCCCATCTGACAGTCATCTGTTGTAGTTTTAGACTTGGGTGAATGCATCAATGTGTGTAGACATTGACACTGCAACATTGCATATACCATGGTATGACATTATGTTAGAGGTTACAACCACGGACTCTGTGGCGGATTGCAGCCTCACTGTGTGCATTAGAATGTGTCTTGTTCCTCACCTCCACCTTGTGGGCCAGTCCACTTTGTTTACCACTAAACCATGTCGTGTAGGTGTGGCCCAGTGTAATTTGATAGAGCAAAAAACTGGCTACAGAGTGCCTTCATTGCATGTAGGTAATTAGCTTCCTCATCATATGTGATTCTTACAGCTGTTGTGGGTGATGTAAAGTTTGCCTACATGGCCCTTATGGGTACACATAATCAAATACAAATACAGATATTACACTTTGCGTAAGTAGCATTGCCATATGTTTTAATTTGTTTGTAGGGTCCACATCATCCGAGACAGTAAATTCGTTTTTGTCCACATAGATCTCATTGCATGGTAGCTGACTTGTGTGCGTTACACAAGACTCAAATAGATGACAGACTGCCCTAGGTTTTATGTGTCTGTGTTACAGCATTGGATCTTATGTGATAGCATGATGACTGATCTCTAATTGGCTACAGTCGTTACAATTCACCGGTGTGACTGGTACAGTGTATCTCATGAGGTATTTTTTGTGTCAGTGACATGAGAAACTACTCCTAATGGTTATTTGCCTCTGTTTCAGGTCTCCCTCCCTGCAGTTCCCATCCTCTCCTTCCCTCGCCTGATCACCCTTTTGTGTCTGTCATTTGTACTCAGACCAAGGGGCTATTTGGAGGTGGAACCCTTTGAGCATCACACCACTCTGATGAAGAAAAGTACGGCCAGTCCCTGACAGGCTTGTAGCGAATAGTTCTTCTGCATTACAGGTGACATCATTCATAGACTTTTTTGCACTTCTTGCCAATGCCAATGCCCATGTATGTTTGATAATGCTCCATGGGCTCACAAGGTAAATCATCATGTTGTGCATGACGTGTGATTTCAACTGAATATTGTGCCTCCTTGATGTCAACGCACATGTCCTTCTAATGTGCATGTATACTATATGGCATGAAGTAAGCTTATGCTTGTTATGTGTTTACGTGTACAGTGACTACATGCATGGTGTTGGTTAAGGCTAAAATACTATATTGTGTGTAAGGTAGATGGCTGTGTAGCTGCTGTTTAGCTTGGAACACACTAGCTGTAGTCTACACCTGCTGACGCTGTGTGTCCTGTGCCCCACTTGTCCCTAAGGGGCCTGATCCAGTGACCGTGATCTTTGGTGATTATTGTGCCATTTTATTTGCAGTGACCCTGAGTGAAGCAGACACTCCTGCATTCACATACACATGTCACTTTGTGGCTTGCCAATGCCCTTGTGGTATGTGCTTGTTTTTAAAGTTGTCACACCCCTCCTGCCGTCATGTCTTCACTCATTCCTGCTGCTGCATACACAGCCACAATGCAGCGCACACTATACAGGACCACACACGCCTACAGGATACCCCTCCTTCCATCCATTTGTAGAGCATGCTCCTGCCACCCTACACACAGAGAACACCAGACAATCATCCTCCTGGTATCACGATGCCTCAAACTCAGCCATTACAACTTCTATGCCTGTGTGTGCAACACATACTGGCAAGACTATGCTGAGCCACATGACATTGTGTCTACGTACCACCAGGTCATGTGCCTTGTACAGCACACACACACCTTCCGCAGGCACAATATTGTACAGTGTTACCTTGTCAACACCACAGCAGCAAAAATCGGCTTCCTTACAGTCACGTGGCAGTACACGACCTGGTCACACCACTTCAACATAGCCGTCACAGTCAGTCAAGTAGCCACAGGGGACACACACCATGACCACGTCTCTTGGGTGTGGTGTGATTTGCACATTCTGGTGTAGATAATTGTCAGACGTGGGTAGTTGTTCTGGATGCGTTGCACCCATCACAGGAGTATAATACTTGTAGCTCCATAGTGGAAGGTCACCTAATCAGGTGTGCTTGGGTAGAGTGCTTCAGCCCATTGCCCACAGTCTGTCCTGCCACCCTTGTCCTGTGCGCCATTCATCACATCCACAGTACAGCATCATGCTGATGATAGTTCACATACCTGAGGACACAGATGTGGGTACTCCTTACGTGGACAAACTAGTTTTGTCACACTGATCTGTACACCTCAAAGTGACTCTCCTGGGCCTGGCTGTCATTGCAGTTTTGTGATCCAAACCCCCCTCCAGCATTTACTATCCCACACAGGCGTGTCTTTCCATCCATGTATCTATTTGTTAGGAATTTGTGAACGATGTGTGTCCTCACCCGGAATCAGATCCAAGTGTGTGGATGGCTGCAGTTTTTTGAATACCCTTACCTTTCATACATTTGCACACACATATCATTTTATACTGTGGGTACAAGATAACTCACCAAATGCGTATGATGTTTAGAATATTTATTGGGTGATCTTGTGCAGGAAACGTGAATAGGTGCTGTACAGAAAGGGGTGGAATACAAAGTTCACTGCTGGAGATGAGATGCCTTACAGTTTGAGTGAACAGAGTCCAGGCCACAGTGCTTGGCATCATTGGGCAGACTGTGACCTGCAAGTCCATGTGGGAGAGTCTCATAGGTGATGCTGTTGCACCCAAGGGAAATATGCCAGGTCAGGTGTCCTGGGAGTTGTGCATGGCCCACTGCCTCTCAACGTCTTAGCCGTGGACGACCCAATTTCCTTGGGGGACCCTCACGTGCAGGCATGGATGATGCATGGGACGCTACGTCAGACAGTTCCTCCTCCTCCTCCTCCCTCCCTGTGGCTGATGTTGCACTTTGCCTTGATGTAGCTGACCTTGTGACACAGGGAGGGTGCTGCATGTTCGCAGCAATCTGACGTAGTGATTGGCTCATTTCCCGATGCACCGTCAAGCGCTCAGCCCGACTTGACTCCACCCGTCCATAATGTTGGTCTTGCCTGGCATTTTGCTCAGCCTGCTGTTGTTTCACCTGGTTGAGGGCCTCCGCTAGCTGGCTTACCTCCCTGGTGTCCCGCCGGTATGCCTCCAGGATGTTAGTCAGTTCAGGCATACCAGGCCCTGCAGCTGACTGGCCAGAATCTCGCCTCCTCCTTGCGCCACTCCCACCACCCTGACCCACACGAGCACGGCCTGCGCTTGTGGGCACATCCGATCGACAGGCCCCCCGAGTGCTGGCAGGGTGGAGGTCGTCTGCCACCTCAGGGGTGCCCGGCAAAGGGTGTCCCTCATTTTCAGACAGGCTCTCTGGTGGATCATGGGCAGGGCTCTGACCTGTCTGCTGGGACGTGGTGGGAATGGTTCCAGTGGTTGGCAGAGATGTCGCTGGTACAGTTTCTGCAGGGGTTTGGGATCCAGAGGAGCCAGGTTGGTTGGGGTCATTCACAGTGCGTTGAGTGGCGTCGCTGTCGGTGGGGTCAGGGTCCTGCTGAGCCTGGGACTCGGAACCTTCTCCCCCCTGGTTGGGGGGGTCTCCACACATTGACCTGTGTGTGGGAGAGACAGACACTGTTAATGCACTATCAAGTGACATCTTAATTAGTTTGCCATTATCAGCATCACAGTTCCACAAGCTTTACATTGTCGTCATTGTTCAGTTGTGTATGTAGTGGTAGTAATTTGACATGTACTCTGGGGTATTTTCCTTCTTCCATTCTCTTGACAATGACTGACACAGCCATTGCTGTGTCTTGTCTTGCCGGCACAACACATATACAGCAGTGCTCAGGTTCACGCAACATCCAGGATATGGTGTTAATCCTTATGTCTGCGTCAAGCATGCACAGAGTACAGATGCAGCATGTTCATGTAAGAGACAGAGCATTATTTTATTGCATAAAATCTTCTACTTTGGATAGGTGTTGCTGTTCCGTGATGGCCAAACAATGCCAACACCCCTGGACCTGTACACCCACTTCTAATTCATGGCTTTGGAACGTGGCACTTCTCCAAGACGCATCACCTTGTCAATACCCATGTCCATGTTGTTAGTTAAGTGCATCCACAACGTTTATGAGATGGGGCACGTGCATTGTGTGAGAGGCACAATGGACTGGACCATCTGCAATGTGCATGTAAAAGTTGTATGCGTATTCATATGAGTGAGTGTTTAGTTGTGGTACATGACAATTGGGACAGTGTTGCACTCCATTGCCTGTCCCCAGGGGATGAGTTTCTGTAAGGGGGGTGTATGACAGGCCATGCTAGTAGTTTGCGTGTGATTTGCAAGCATCCATCCTTCATGATTTGGCTGTCCCCTCATGTAGCATGTTGGCATAATCGTGGTTGTGTGTTCCTGCACAGGATGTGTGACCTTGTCCTGGTGTTTGTGTTTGCAATGATCACAGGAGGGACTTGTGCTGCCTACACCTGTGCCCATTGTGTACTACAGAGCTTTCCAAACTGTGTGTCCTGACACAGTACAGTGTCGCATGCAAATCGTGGGTGTGTTGCAGGCACTTAGTAGATGACTGCTGGTAATTACGAGACATCCCTAAACACTCTGCTCTATGGTCTTTATAAGGCCTGTGCAGTACTTGCGTGCAACTGTGTGTGTGCCCAGGGAGCTGGGGTGAGGTGACAGAGGGAGGAACACTGAGGGATGGATACAGAGTGAGGGAGGGACACAGAGGGAGGGAGGGAGACAGAGGGAGGGAGGGAGGAGTGCAACAGAGGGATGGAGACGGGGATGGAGGGAGTCAGAGGGATCGATCCTCTCTCACAGGCGTGTTTTTTCTGCCATGCTGGTCTGTCTGACCAATGCGCCAAACAGCTGTGGCTCGACTCTGATGACTTCATCTGTAAGTATCTCATTCTCCGGGTTAGTGAACTTTGGATTCTTGGGTGTGTTCATGGTGTAGGGTGTATGTGATTGAGGGGGTGATGGTGTGTATGGATGAGGGTGTGTGGGTCTGATTGTGAAGGGGGTGGTGTGGGTGTAGATGAAATAGGGTGTATGTGTGAAGGTGTGTGGCTGCAATTGTTGTTGAGATGTCTGTGTCTTCGCAAGAATGGGAATGTTTCAAAGGATGAAGGGTTGTATGTGTGGACCCTTTTATTGGTTAAATAGTGGGTGTGGCTTAATTTGAATTGGTGGTGTGTGTGTTATATGGGGTGGGTGTTAGTGTTGACCTCTGTTTGCCTGTTTGGCTGTGACCAGGACATTGATTCTCAAAGGAGACATGTTCAGTGTTGTTGTGCGACTCGTTAGCAAAGTCCTTGTGCTGGTTTAAGTGTTGGCGTTATGTGTGCGTGTCGTACTTGTGCATGCAATTGACTTGTACGGGCCGTTGGCGGGTGGGGGGGTTCGCGTAGGCTTGATGAGGGGGTGTGCGTGTTGTACTTGTGCGTGCAATTGACTTGTACGGGCTATTGGCGGGTGGGGGGGTTCGCGTAGGCTTGATGGGGGGGTGTGCGTGTCATACTTGTGCATGCGATTGACTTGTATGGCGTTTGGCGGGTGGGGGGGGTCACGTAGGCTTGATGGGGGTGTGTGCGTGTCGTACTTGTGCATGCGATTGACTTGTACGGGCCGTTGGCGGGTGGGGGGGTTTGCGTAGGCTTGATGGGAGGGTGTGCGTGTCGTACTTTTGCATGCGATTGACTTGTACGGGCCGTTGGCGGGTGGGGGTGTTTGCGTAGGCTTGATGGGGGTGTGCGTGTCATACTTGTGCGTGCGATTGACTAGTACGGGCTGTTGGCGGGTGGGGGGGTACGCATAGGCTTGATGGGGGGTGTGCGTGTCGTACTTGTGCGTGCGATTGACTTGTTCAAGCCGTTGGCGGGGAGGGGTTCGCGTAGGCTTGATGGGAGGTGTGCGTGTCGTACTTGTGTGTGCGATTGACTTGTGCGAGCCATTGGTGGGTGGGGGGTTCGCGTAGGCTTGATGGGGGTGTGTGCGTGCCATACTTGTACGTGCGATTGACTTGTACGGGCCGTTGGCGGGTGGGGGGTTCACGTAGGCTTGATGGGGGTGTGCGTGTCATACTTGTGCATGCAATTGACTTGTACGGGCCGTTGGCGGGTGGGGGGGTTCACGTAGGCTTGATGAGGGGTGTGCGTGTCGTACTTGTGCTTGCGATTGACTTGTATGGGCCGTTGGCGGGTGGGGGGGGGTTCGCGTAGGCTTGATGGGGGTGTGCGTGTCGTACTTGTGCGTGCGATTGACTTGTACGGGCCATTGGCGAGTGGGGGGGTTCGCGTAGGCTTGATGGGGGTGTGCATGTCATACTTGTGCGTGCAATTGACTTGTACGGGCCATTGGCGGGTGGGGGGGTTCGCGTAGGCTTGATGGGGGTGTGCGTGTCGTACTTGTGCGTGCAATTTACTTGTACCGGCCGTTGGCGGGTAGGGGGGTTCGCGTAGGCTTGATGGGGGGTGTGCGTGTTGTACTTGTGCGTGCGATTGACTAGTACGGGCCGTTGGCGGGTGGGGGGGTTCGCGTAGGCTTGATGGTGGGGTGTGCGTGTCGTATTTGTGCGTGCGATTGACTAGTACGGGCCGTTGGTGGGTGGGGGGGTTCGCGTAGGCTTGATGGGGGGGTGTGCGTGTCGTACTTGTGCGTGCGATTGACTTGTACGGGCCGTTGGCGGGTGGGGGGGTTCGCGTAGGCTTGATGGGGGGGTGTGCGTGTCGTACTTGTGCGTGTGATTGACTTGTACGGGCCGTTGGCAGGTGGGGGGGTTCACGTAGGCTTGAGCGAGGGGTACACATGTGGTATGTGTTGATGCCGCTTGCTGTGAGGCGAATAATCCCGTACGAATTAATCTTCATGCGCGAATATTTTGGGCCGTACGAATCGCGGACAGGCTTTTCGTACCGGATCGTACTAGTGTGTTTGTACGGCCTGGTTACGAATCGTACGGTAGGATTCCTGATGCTTATTCATACGGGTCATCGACTGTGGTTCGTATGGTTCGCTGATATTTGTACGGCAATCGTCGGAAATGGATCGAAATTCGCAGGTTGGACGGTAATTTCCCATTCATACGGAATCGGATACGAATACGAATCGTACGGCGGAATATTTTACTGGATCGGAATTGACGCCTTGGTAGGAGTTTAGAGACTTCCTCCCAAAAGTGGCAGACCACTGGGCAATTTCACCATGTATGTAGTGCCTCTCCCAGTGCTCCACATTATCTCCAGCATATTGAAGTGGAATTGTGATATACGCAATATAGTCTGTGGGGGGTGTAATGCCAACCATACCATAAACTGTAGCATATGTCCTGCCCCAGGGGAAGATAAATGAATGTCTACCTGCCCAGCCTTTCCCAGTATTTATCTGTGACCCTTATCCTTAACATACGTTTGTACTCACTGTTGTGGTGCCATATTGATGGTGTGCCTGTGTCAAAAACATTTTATAGAGCCTGGAGGTCTACCTTTGGTGCTCATCAATTTAGGAAACAAGGTCTCGAAGGGAGTGATGGCTCTGATGGCCACAGAACAAACCAAAGGATGTGTAACCCAATGACTAAGCTCAGTGAAGCTGTTAAGACTTTAGAAACCAAACACACTTTGCATTGGGAAAATATCTTGGGAGTAGCATTGTCATACATATCATAGATCATTATACAGCCTCCCTCCTCCCATTTGTGGGAGGAATGGTCCTTCTGAGCAAGGGTAAAAGCTGCATTACAATGAATGGGAGTATAGGGACTATAAGGAGTTGGATAAGCCCTGCACAGCTAGATACATATTCCATGATCTGGGCTGCTGATATAAGCGATGGGATGTTAATAGGTCCTGCCCATCCCCACCAAGTGCCAGAGAGGTAATTTAACGATGTCATGGTTAAAAAGCTCCCAGTTATTTTCAAACGCCATCATGGACCACTCCACCACCACCCTTAATTGGGCTAAAGCTCAATAGTGAGGCACAATGGGGACCGCCTGTCCCTTCGCTTCTTTTGGTTGAAACAGTAATTTCTGTGAGACCCCAGGAGCCCGTCTCCTCCAGATGAAGGGCATCAGTTGTCTTTGAAGTAATTTCAGATAAATTGGGTCTAGCCATTTTGACAGTGCTAAAAACAGGTAAAGGATATGTGGGAGGACATTCATTTTAATTACACCACTCCTGCTGAGCAGGGAAAGCATCAAGGTTTCCCAGTGATTCAGGCTGTGGCAATGGCTGCTGCCAGTTGGCAGTAACTGGCATGACAGAGTTCCCAATGGTTCTTGGGAAATGAAACCCAATCGCTCATTAGAAATTGAGGCCCATCAGAATTGGAGCAGAGCTATCAGTTTAGCTACTTCCTCCGAAACCAGTGTCAAATTCAGTATCTCTGACTTATCTTAATTAATCATGGACAAGGTTGAATGCCTTAAGTAAGTCGACTATTGCTGGGAGGTCGGTGCTTGGGGATCCCAGCATCAGAAGTATGTTGTCAGTGTACTGGGAAATTTTGAAATCCAGCGCCTGTAATGTAATCCCCATCATGGCAGTAGACTGCTGAATAAGGCAAATCAGGATTTCTATAAAGAGGGCAAACAAAAGCAGCAACAGGGTGCAACCCTGTCTAGTACCCCTGGAGAGAGAGGTAGTTGAGAGATGACCATTCAAAGCAACCATGGCCAGAGGCTGGGCATAGTTTACGAAGGTCATCCTCAGGAACTTGGGGCCCAGACACATCTTTTGGAGCGTAAGACACAGGAAAACTCAGTCCACCCTGTCAAAGGCCTTCTCTTCATCTAAGGATAGTAGAATGGCAGCTGTGATGTTGAGAGAGGCTTTCTCTATCATGTGAATAGTCATCCAGATGCTATTGTGGGCTTGGCGTTCTCTGACAAATCTGTTCTGCTCTGGCCAGCGGATCCTGGTACAATCCGACACAACTGCAATGAAGTGTCCACTAACAATTGCCTCAAACACATCACAGACCCTGAGCAATAGAAACTTTTTCCTCTCACAAACTTTGAAGTACTTGACAATTTGCAGTCCTGTTTCTTTGCTAATGGCCGGGTCTCTGACCCAACCCAATCCTGCCGTGAGAGACAAGGCAAAAGAAAGGTTCCCGAAAGCTTTGGAAGTGAGGAAGGTGATGATGAGTTAGTTATAGAATCAAGAGTGGCACAAAAGAAACTCAGCTCTATTAAACTCTTAGTCATACAGATCCATCAACACCACCTGCTTCCATCTTTTCAAGACCCAGAAGACCAGCAGCAGCCATCACCTCTATCACTGTTACAGCCTACCATAGAGAAAGGTCAACATCACCACCAAGCTTCAGGTTAACATGTTCTTCAGGCTTTGGCTCCTTCAGAAAGCTCTACTCCCAGTTTAGGACTTCTTTATACTCAGATCACATGATAAGCACATCGCAGAATGCTCAATTTACAAAACATATGATTCACTGTGGTAAGCAAGGGGAACATTATGATTTTGGAAACAACTGACCCATCTGATCATTCAACCCAAAATCATATGGAGAGAGCACCTCAAAAATATAGCTGCTGCTGGTGAGAGAAAAAAGAAGGTGAACTGATAGAAAAAGGTGATGGTAAGGAAGAAGAGTATGTCAGTATCAGTTCAAGCAGTCCTGCGACTGTCAAACTTTGTGTGCTGTCATTACCCACAGCACCCTCAGAATGGAATAAGGCACGCAAGGGATACAGGTGACCCAAAATTCCCAAGCAGCCTACCTCCTCCTCATAGGTCACTGGAGGAGGAATCATAAAAGATAGCAACAACAACCAACTATCAAGGCTCTGTTTAACAAGGAGTCAACGTACCACCAAACCTATAAGAAGGCCCATTTATATATTGTGAAGCTGGCAAAAAGCTTTGTGCTTGACTTCCTCCCTATTTCTTTCTTGGAAGAATGATTTCTTGAATTTGTGGAGAACCGCTGCCCAAAACCAAAGGTTCCAAGTAGTAACTATTTTTCTACTATTCTTGTGTAAGAACTGCACCATAACGTACTGCAATTGGTGGTGATGCTGCTGCTTGGATATGAATTTACTTTAAATAAATGAAAAGACAAGAGGCATTTGCAAAACAGCAACAAGATGGTTTAATTAAATGCCGTTGTCAGGGGAGTTGCGGTCTTGGAGTGCAGAAATGTTAGCTGCACATATATAGACATTATCAGTGCAATAAAATACTTTAACATTCTTTGAAAAGCATCATTGTCCGAATTAACAAGTACAACCATTTGATAAGGGGGACACAGGTGGTTCGAGACCTATGGTAGAGCTAGTTTGGGCCAGTATGTGCATTAACTATCATATTTGTTACATACATGTTACATGTTACATCATACATCAACATTGCATTCACTGATATTGATGTCATTCTGCAGGCAGAAGTTTCACGGATCATCAGCATTGGATTTACTGTTACTCACATCACTGTGCATGCATAGTTGACAGCGTACATCAATATTGCATTGATTTGTACTGCCTCTGCTGTGCATGCATACTTTAGGGTATACATTGCTATTGTATTTCTTGATATCAACAATGCTGGGAATGAGAGCATAGTTCAGTCCATCGACCTATGACGGACCACTGTACTATGGATTTCCTTTAAGGGAGTGGAGAAACAGCGAACTGCTAATCTCACAGCTGACAATGCTTTTTGTGACTTTCAGCTGCATGCAACAGATGCGAGGTTTGCCATGGAGAAATCACATCCCATTACCAAGATCTTGGTTGAATTTAATACCAAAGTGTATTAATGGCTTCAACCCAGAGGTCTCCACAGGGGTTTTGTTTGGGAGGGGTAATTTTGGTTTTGGTAGAGGTTGTTTCTGTATAGGGAGGGGTGGGTTAGGATGTGGAAGGGTCGGGTTGAAGTGTGGAATGGGTAGATTTGCATTTGTTAACGGTGGGTTGTGATGTAGAAGGGGTGGATTGGTGTGTGGAATGGGTAGATTTGTGTTTGCTGGGGTGGGTTGGGGTTTTGAAGGGCAAGGGTAAAAATACATTTTCTATGGGAAAATGGGTAGGGTGTTTGGCAGGGAGTTGGGTTTGGGAGGTAGAGGGAGTAGCAGTGTATGATGTGCATGTATCTGTTGAGGGTGTGGGTGCCTGTGGGTCTGGTATATGTTGTGCATGTTTGGGTATTTATTGTATCATAGGTGTCTGTTGTTTGGGTGCGTGGGCATTTGAGTTTTGTGGGTGTGAATTCTAATGTGTCTGTGTCTGTGTGGGTATGTTACAGAGGCATGGGTGTGGTTTTGGTACATGTGAGTGTGGTAGTGGCTGCAGTATCTAGGTGTGCTGGTGGTAGGAGTGTGATTTATGTGTGTGGTGTTGGCTGTGGTGTATGTGGTTGTGCAAGTGGCAGGGATGGTATGTGTGGGTAGTGGGCATGATGGTTGCTGCAGTATCAGTTGATGTACTAGTGGTAGGCTGGTGCATGTGGGTGCGGTGGTGGCTGCAGTGTCTTTGTGTTTGGTTGTGTGTCGTTGTTTTTTGTGGTCTGTGTGTTTGTGTGTGTGTGTATGTGTGTGCTGCTTGTGTGTGGTGGATTAGGTGTGTGCAAAGGTGTGAGCTTGCTTGGGACAAAGCTGGGAATTGGGATTTAGGAAGCAGAAAGCATGGAAGGAGAGGCACAAGGATGGTTTGAAGACTGCAGTCAGTGAAGAGATCAGGCCTTGAAAAGACCTCTGTAGGCCAGGCATGTCACTGTGAATGTCTTTCAGGTAAGCAAGCATTTGTTGTATATGGCGGCAAAGCCACTGTGTGGCATTCAAGAGTGTAGTCTGGCCTACAGTGATGCTGCGGAGGAGGTCAATAGCCTCGCAATTAGGGGACAGGGGCAGGAGGTGAGGTGCCCGCAGCAAAGGAGAAACCACCACTGATGGGGGGCAGGGTTGGCGTACTGGGAGGCAGGGTGGAACTGGTACCCTGAGAAGGGGACAAGGATGTAGATGTTACAGGAGCAGTAGGTTCGACCAACACTAGGAACTGGTCGCTTGGGGGGGTCTCAGAATAAGATATTGAACTGGAGCTCTGCATGCCAGTCCTCTCACCCTCCATGACACATTGTCCCTTGGTGTCGGTGGTCTCACCAGGTGAGAAACAGTGTCCAGCTACTACCCCTCTTTTGTGGGTAACGTCTCCTTCGCTATGGGCCTACAGGCCCATAGGAATGAATGGGGAGTTATTCCTTATTTGCGATTAGCAATTTGCTAATCACAAATAAGGATGCGATTTCAAGGGTGCCAGGGGTGTCCAAAGGACACCCTGTAGCACCCCTGAAATGCACATTTACACAGGTGTTGCGCACACACATGTCCAAAGGACATGTATGTGTGTAATATGCAACTGAGAAAAATGCACTAAAGTGCTTTTTTCAATTTTTGCTATTTACCACAAAGTCAGACTTCGTGGTAAATAGCGGCCAAAAATTGCGAATTCGCAATTTAAAAATGGTTAATGAATTGCATTTAAGGAATCTCAAATAGAGATTCCTTAAATGCAATTCCTCGCAAATATGTGATTTCGCAAATAGCGATTTTTGCATTTGGGATGATGAATCCCAAATGCAAAAATTGCGCTCGCAAAGGGCCAGATTCTGAGAATCTGGCCCTTTGCAAGCCGATTTCTCGTTCATGAATCTAGCTGAAAGTTGCTAATTTTTCTTTCTATCCTTAGTGTCTATAAGACGCTTCTAGGGCACCTAATCGCCTCAGCCACAGGTCTGCTAATAACGAGTACAGCCCCTAACAAACAGGCTGTTAATGATCTGATTCGTTTTTCCACTCTCTCTTGTAAGAGAGTAAACAAATCACTTTTAACCGTTAAGTCAGGTTATCCTACAGACCCATGTCCACATTTCGTTCTACACACTGTATCAGATGCTGTCAGCTCTTTCTTAGCTCTTCTTTTAACCAACGTACTCTCTTTGGGGAGCTTTCCTACATCCTGGAAAAAGGCTTGCATTCACCCTCTTCTAAAAAAACCTTCTTTAGACCTCACTTATGCAAAAAGAATTGGACCTATATCATATTTGCCACTCCCTACCGAAATCATGGAAAGGCCCATGAATGAAGACTTGGTTAACCATCTGTAATCCATTAATCTCCTTGATTTTTCACAACATGGTTTCAGACCTAATCATTCCACGGAATCAGCATTGGTCATGGCCACAGAGGAGATCCGTAAGCAGTTAGATAGTGGTGGGCAAGCGGTGCCTATTTTACTTAGTCTCTCTGCCACCTTTGACACTGTTAACCATCAGGTGTTAACACAGAGGCTAGAGGCAGTAGAAATAAAAGGATTGGCTCTTACTTTGCTCACTTCTTTTCTCTATCATTGAGATCAGACACTGTGTTGGGGTAATTTTACTTCGGATGCGTTCTCTCTTCCCTGTGGTGTTCCGTAGGAGTCAGCACTGTCTCCCACCCTATTTAACATCTATGTCTCCCCTTTAGCTAAACTCATTAGAGCACATGGTTTCTCAGTGGTATCCTATGCAGATTATACACAGGTAGGTATATCTTTATCATCTAGGGCTGACTCGTTGGCAAGTCAGTTTAATAACATCATCGGGTGGATGTGCGAGAATTGCCTTAAGCTAAATACAGATAAAATGAAGGTGTTTGAGTTTGGAAACGACTCTCCTCTTTGGAATGACACCTAGTGACATGGGGATACGTTCGATGGTCAACTCTATTTTTGACAACAGATTAACCATGTTACATCCTCCTGCTTCTTCCTTCTGAAGATCATGAGAAATATTTTTCTATACATCCCACAAGTGTTACAAAAACTTTGATAGTAGCCTTGATCCTTTCTAAAATAGACTACTGCAATCCCCTTTTTCTGGGCATTGAAAAACTTTGCAACTAAATTTACAGTCTTTACAAAATGCTGCAGCTCAGGTGTTGCTTAATATCCACAAATTTGACCCCATATTGAACAACATTCAAAACTCCACTGGCTACCCGTCCTAGAAAGGATTAAGTTCACAACATTATACCTGGCACATAAAGAACTGTATGGGGGAACCTTTTGACCTCCAAAAATACTTTGCTTGGTACATCCCACGGAGGGACCTAAGATCCGCCAATGCTGGGTGTGTCCAAGTTCCTAGAATCAGAAGGTCCAAGTGGGGCGGCAGAACCCTATCCTACCATGCAGCAAAAACTCGGAATTCACTGCCTGCCTCAAAAGGAGTGCAATCCAATCATTCCTACTTAAGGAAGCTGCTCAAAACCTGGCTTTTTGCCCCAAAGTAAACACAGCCTAATGTATAATACAAAACAATTGCCAATGCTGCCAATCTCAATCAAAATCTCTGTTTCTAATGCCAACATACGACTAAAACACTATGAAGGCAACGTTTTAGTCTTTGTGAATTAATCTTCTTAATTTGTTTTTTATTTTAATTTAATTTTTTCATTTCTTCAAGCGGATTTTTTCATTTCAAAAGAAAAACATTTCAAAAGAACATAGAATCAACATATATATACATATTCAACATTATACCCCTGGGATTCATTCATACACATTCTTTCTACAATTCTCACACTCCACACATTCACACTGTCAAATTCTGGTAGCAAAAATATTTTATCTGTAAATTTTTTATACAATTTCTACAAGAACCATAGTATCCTATTTGCGAAATCAATCAATCTACTGTGCATATTATTTTAGATGGTCTTATGGTTCAAAGATAAGGTCTACGCGTTTCAAACTCCCTTTTGTTACGGAGTTCTCATCAGGACCGTAAACTGTGGATAAAGGAAAGAGAGGGGAGACTCTTATTAGTTAATTATGAAAAAAATCTATCAAGCTGTTTTTTGGCTCGACAGCCACCTATCTGCATCTTACCTCTCTAATAGTCACTTTGGTTAGGGGGTTTTTACATCACCAACACCCACGGCGCAGAACCACCTAAACAGTAAACACATAACTTTACTTTCCATCAATTTCACACAAGACATTGCACCAAACTGAAAGGGTTTAACACCCTACTCACTTTATGTATGTGGCTGGTGTTTTCACTCTGTTGAGAAAAGCAAATGGGATGTTTTAATGTTAGAATCCAGCATGTCCGTGTGAATCTACTTCATCTTACACCTTAGTTCCTTTCTTACCTATTTGTCTTTAATTAAGTCCCAAAATTGGTTGTTAAAGCATGGGGCGACCCCTGCCCCATGCTTGGGAGCCCATACCCAGTGACGTGTATCGAGATTTTTAGCAGGCAAGAGCCTGTGTGGTAGCCCACAACATTGAGTTGGAGGTTATTATTGTTGTGTTGAAATCATTATTCTCGGATGAGAAGATAGGAACTTGGTCCTACGTCAGTGTTAAGTATTTAGTCGGAATTTGTGTGAATGTATGGAATGTGTGAAGTTAAAATATGTCAGAGAATGAAGCTTTCGCGTATAGCGAGGAACATATAAAAAAGCTGTTAGCGGCTCCACCCCTTTTTGCATCAGCCTCTTTAAGCGTTTCGGCGCAAAATCAAAATGAAACGGATAAATTACTTAGGTTAAAGAAAAAACAGATCCGGACAGATTTACATGGCCATTTCCTACACAAACATTTTAGAGCCGGCACTATTCCAGGAGGACTGCAAATAAAAAATATACCTGTGATTTTTACAGAGGACCCCGTGTATAAGAAAGGTTATAGCTACATTGAAACCAAATGTAGCCGGGAACTAATGGTACTGACTATCGAAACAGCCCAGAGATTATCAAAAGTACAATTAGAGGAGATTGAAAATTTACAAGCCAGCATTACTACAAACCAACTGATCACGGACGCCAAAGGATTATTAGAAAAAGTAGAAAAGGAAATTAGTGAATTTAAGGACTATACAATAAACCAAAAACCTAACCAATTCGATAAAGATCAAAAAAAATTTAATTTGGAAAAAGTATACCCATTTTTACAATCCGATTTCTACTCCCGTCCTGAATCTCGGAGACATTTACAAGAGTATCAAGGAAGATCATCAAAATAATATATTACGTTTTCAGATTCTTCGTCATTGGGAAGTAGTAGTGAGGGAGATAACGTTGATCCGAGAAGAACGAATAACAAAAGAGGATCTTTTCAACATAACCAACAGGGTTCAAGTTTTTTAGGGAGAGGCCAGACAAAACCCAGAGGGAAAACCAGATACAATCAGCCATGGGAAATGTCAACCAGACGCCAAAATTACAAGAATTGACTCCCTCCTTGATTTTCAATATCTCCAATAAAATTTTGACAAAAGATGAAGAAAGTGTACTCCAAAAAGGACTCACATTTGTGCCCACAAAAAGAACAGATTTTGTCAAACTAAAAATTGAGACTATGGAATTTTTTCGAAAAATCAGATTAAAAATCTTTTTTGCAGAAAATCCCCAGGAATATAGTACTGAGACCACTGGCTTACATAAAAAATCCACATGTTGTCCTCCCAACTATAAAATATCAAAGGAGGTTATTGCCTTTGAAAGAACAATTTTATCAGCAATTTCCGACATGGAAAGAAAAAAGGTGTGGATCAAGCATAATATCACCAAATCAGAATCAATGGCACTCAAAAATCTAAAAAAGGATATATCCGTTATTGTAAAACAAGCGGACAAAGGTGGGGCAATTGTGCTGTGGGATCGGACTTTGTACATCAATGAGGTTAAAAAACAACTAAATGAGGAAAATTGTTACCGCAAAATCAATAAGGACCCCACACTGGAACTTAAATACCAACTCCATGCAATCATAGATGAAGCATTCCAACAAGGCTTCCTCAGTAAAAAGGAATTGGAATATTTAAACATTCAACATCCTAGAATTCCATTGTTTTACGTACTGCCAAAGGTACACAAAAATGAAAAAAAAAAAACCTGGACGTCCAATAGTCGCAGGGTGTGAGTCCCTAATGGAACCCATATCAAATTTTGTGGATTATTTTTTAAAGCCATTCATACCTAACGTAAAATCATATATCAGAGACACAATGGACTTCATAAACACACTAAATGAAGTGGAATTTGATAAAACAAATGATTGGATGGTGACAATGGACATCACGTCCCTGATTACACAGATACCACAAGAAGAGGGTATACAGGTTCTAAAAAAGACATTAGAGACAAGAGAAAGACCCCACAAGGTACCAACAGATTTCATTGTACAATTGGCAAGTTTCGCATTGAAAAGGAATTATTTTCATTTTGATGGATACTTTTACTTTCAAGTAGGTGGCGTTGCAATGGGCTGTCCTTTTGCTCCCGAGCTGGCCATCCTGTACATGTCTAGTTATGAAGAAAAGTTTATCTATCAGGATAATCCTTTTGGAACATGGATAAAAAACTGGAATCGTTATATTGACGATATGTTCTTTGTGTGGTCAGGTCCAGAAGAAGAGCTAAAGAGATTCCATGAATGGCTGAATGATAGAACCCAAGAGATCAAATTCAGCTTGACATATTCAAAAAACAAAATCCCTTTTTTAGACGTTGAAATATACCCTTCGGAAGAAGGAGGACTGATAACTACTTTGTACAAAAAAGATACCAACAGAAACTGAGCACTGCATTTCGACAGTAATCACCCCCGGAGCCTAAAGGAAAATCTGCCTTTCGGGCAATATTTAAGGATCCTTAGAAATTGTCAACACAAGGAGGAATACAAAAAACATGCAGACAAATTAACAACGAACCTGATGGCACGCGGATACCCCAAAAAATTGCTTAAACGCTCGCAAAAAAGAGCTTGGTGGACCCCAAGAGAATGCTTATTGGAAAAAAGAGTAAAAGAAAAATTGGACAGAATAGTACTAGTCACTACGTACTGCCCTAATTCCAATACATTGAAAAAGTTGGTAAACAACAATTGGCACCTAGTCAAAAATCTATGCAAAGATTTAAAGAAACCACCATTATTCACATTTAAAAAGGAGTCAAGTATTGCCAATAGACTGGTTAGAGCAGCCTTACCAACGAAAACACATCCGACGTTAAGAACGATGATTGGATTACCACACATAACAGGCCAGCATAAGTGTGGTGGATGCAACTGTTGTGCTTTAACTGAAGAAGGGACAACTTTCAAGCACAATGACAGAATGTGGAGACATGATTGCTTCACAAACTGTAAATCACGGAATGTGATTTATGGGATCAAGTGTCCGTGCAATTTATGGTACATTGGCAAAACAAATCAGGAGATTTGATTAAGGATCCAACAACACAGATCAAGAATTAAAAGGAAGGTTCATAATGCTCCAGTGGTGAATCACTGGCAAATCAAAAACCATGAAGACACGGATGTACGATGGACAGTCATCATGAAAGTTGAGCCGGATCCACGAGGCGGAGATTTAGAAGCAAAGCTTTTACAAAAAGAAGCAATGATGATTTTGAAATTCAATTCTTCCACTGAAGGGCTAAACGAACTGTCCGAAATATATAAGTTATAATAAGGCCATTCCTCACTACCTCTAAAGTTCAGGTTGGATTTAGCAACACAACCCCCATATATATTCCTCATCTAAGCAAGACGCACCCTTAAGTTCATAGGAGGTACATCCAATCCGATTTACAGAGAAAATTAACCTGTGCAATTAGAGGATTAGGATTTTACAGATCACCTGAGCATCTTCCCAGTGATCCCCCCGCCCAATAAAACAACCACATGTGCTAGGACTGGGCAATTCTACCCTGTCCCACTGCTTCGAGCCGAGCAACTAAGTGTAGACCCCCGAAAAGTTTGGAATTTTCACAGTATAAAATAGATTCTGAAAAAGAAATCCCATCTGAAAGAAGGCGCCCGCATTCGTGAAACTAGGCGAGATATAGGGTCAAATAAAATGTGTTTCACATCAGTACACCCTATTAAAAAATCTTTTTCGTGTTTTAATGATTGGGATAGACCGCAAATGTTCAGCTTAAGAATCCCTTATTATTACGATAATATTGAAACGAATTGAGGAGTGGACATCACATTCGCCCGAAAAAACTACTAAGATGGCACCGAAATTCTTAGATAGATCATGTGACATGAATATAGGGGTGTGTAAACACGGAAGTTCACAGACCGGCCGGGACTGAGAGACCGGACCGCGATTGAAGGGAGTAGCAGCACCAACAACAGGTAAGGAGTTCCCTACCCGCTGTAAGGCTTTTTGAGACAGTGCATCTCAGAAATGACACTTACAAGTCGGCAACAAATCTAGAGTGACACGATCCCGTTTCTTTTTCCAGGCACTTGGCGGTAGTGTCGAGGGATCTTTCTCTAACAACGGTGGTCGCCCCATGCTTCCTCTTCTTAGCCATGTAGCTGTCCATACAGTGAGAGGACCTCATGTACCAGTAACTCCAGCTCCTCTGGTGAGAAGGCATGAGCCCTCGCACTTTTTGACCTGTCATTGTTTCTCCCAGAGATTAGTAACAGCAGCAAAAGTCGAGGTGCGTCTTGATGGCTGCTGTGTTAAGAGGCAAGTGAGCTTTTCTCTAACCGCCATGTACATGTGCATGATGTACACGATTGTTTGGCCTTTGTATGTTGCTTTCACAATTCTTAGCCGAAGGATGTGTCCGTCATGGAGTTGAACACCCATTACGTGGTCGGCTTCCACTATGGATGTCTGATTGCAAATGTCCTGACCGCGAGGTCAGGCGGCTGCCATTTTAAAGGGGCAAATAATGTGTTTGTGATGTTAAGTGCAGCAGCACAAGTCAAAATGGTTGCTACCTTGTTTACATATAAATATTGATGGAGACTCATGTATTTTAAAAAGGCATTTTTATGTACTGCGTTACCACGGTTAAACGTGATATTTGTGTGGTGTTGTTTACACACCAGTGACGGTATTTTGTTTGACAGAATAATAAAAAAATGACATTTGTGAAATAAAATGACAAAAAATTATTTAGTCAAATTTAAATATATTGTGAAACAAACAGATTTTTTTGCACTACATTACATTTATGTTAATACTTAAAACCAATAAATGTGTATAATATTTTACAAATTATACACCCTAGTATGCTGCAGTCCAACTAAATAGCCAATGCCAATGCAATAGCTTATAATAATCCCACATCTATTCACCAATTATCAAACTCATTGCAGTACTTCATTTTGTGGCTACAGGATCATTCCAATACGCTGTGGCAGTTTCTGGTAGAATGTCACAAGCACATTTCAGTGTTGTGCTACAAGAAGTTCTTTCCTCAGTGATGAAACACATCAACAGATTCCATCAGTTACCACAACCTGATGATTTACCAAAGTTTGCCGTAGGGCCAACCTAAGTCAAGGAACAAGTCTACCAGAATCAGAAGCACATCCATTCAACCAATGTGCAAGTTTTCAGCTTAGCTGATTTGCATCACAAATGAGCATTTAT
Source organism: Lissotriton helveticus (assembly GCF_964261635.1). NCBI lineage: Eukaryota > Metazoa > Chordata > Amphibia > Caudata > Salamandridae > Lissotriton > Lissotriton helveticus. The sequence goes on along the minus strand of NC_136067.1, from coordinate 467,218,701 downwards.
GAGCATTTCCCTGGATCAGCACATGATTCCTTTGTACTACGGAAGAGCAGCATACCCCTGCAAATGTCACAACTTGGACATGAGAGGACCTGGTTTGTTAGCAAGTGTAAACTGACATAATATTGTTTGGGTAATTGCAAAGTGAATTATCTGAAGTGGTGTTATATATCTTGGCTCTTCTTTTTTTGTTCCATTTAGGAGACTCAGGTCCTCCTAACTGACCATGGTTGTATGCACCACTGAAGATTCTGACAACTCCATGTGAAATCCACTACAAGGAGGCCCGTAGAAGAACACAGAGGCCAGAGTAGCGTGGTTTTGGGATACTAAAGGCCAGATTTCACTGTCACTGTCTGTGACCTAACATCTCTTACACCACAGAGGATGGAGACCACAGTGACCAACCCGCTGAGGATCCTGAAATGCAAAATGAAGATGGTAGTGGTGAGGAGGACAGAGTGGAGTTAAGTCAGCATGTCACTGAGAACTTCTTCGACTATCTTGTTACATATTATCAAATTAACTGTTAAACCAACTATTAATGTAATGAGGACAAAAGTATGTGCTGGGCATTTTTTAGGAAGGACAAGTTCATGGAATCCAGGACACAAGTCCTTGTTGATCATAATTATGACATATTGACTTTTGTGTTCATTTGAATTGTTTATCTCTGACTGCGTAGAAAAATATGGGTCTCAAAAAGATGAGTTTGCAATGTGTTAATTTTATCATGTTGCCTTACTCATCTTTTTATTTAATCTGTTGTAGGTATATTTACCATGCTATCTTCATTTGGACATACCAAAGTTGTGACATTTGTAGGTAAATGGTACTGATTCAAACTACAAAGAGACCATGGGGTGTTTCTGTGGAAGACACACACAGACTGTTAGAAAGGTGGGTCTCTAGATGGCAGAGGTAGGTACCTTTGTCAAAATAGGGGCCCTTCTTCTTAGTCAAGATAAGGGAGTTGCACTCCTAAAATAACCCCTGCTGACCCATTTGGTAGTGGCACGATCATAGCGAGATAGGAATGATTAAATGCAGAATTGAAAGGATGGGACTACATCTTCCAGACTACCTGAATCTCGATCTGTCGTCTGTTTCTCTCATTTACTCCCTGCTTCCTATTTAGGCCCCTCCTTATCCTCCATTCGGTGCTTGTCACCTATTCACCTGGGTGGAGTCTTTCACGGAGGTATTATCGGAGCCTGGAGTTATCCTGCTGCCTACCGGATTTCCCATAGGCTATTCCTTGTGGACACGGCGGCATTTTCCTGGAGACGCGGGTAATCCCTTTTTGTGTCCCAGAGCCCGCTACGAGAATGTCTTTGGCAAGCAGCAAAAGTGCTGGAGCGCAGATGTGACCTTTGCCCTTTTCTGCAGCGTCGGGGATCTGCGCTGCAAAGATTGCTTTGATTCTCGCCGGGTGGAATGGTGAGAGCTTCTGCCTTGCGGTTTGCTGAGCCACACTTCCCCTTTCAGAACCCCGCCTCATATCTTGGTGTCCCGCTAGTGAAGTAACTAGCGACATCTTCCAGGATAGTTAAGCTGGGCTCTTGTGTTTCTTTTGGAGCTTCGCTTTTCCACGGATCTGTGAGAGGGTGGAATCCTTTACCAAGTCTAGGACCTGCTGAACTTGGAGCTTCTGGGATATTCAGCCTATCTATGAACAAGAGACCATTGGCAGGTAAGTAAAGGTTCCTTGGTTTTAATCATCTGATGACTTTCTTTTTGGATACAGGACTGCAATAGCCTTTGGTATTTCTTTTCCTTTTCTTTATTTTTGTTTTCTTTTGTGCCGTTTTCCTTGGATGCTAGTGGCAGCATATATGAGTGAGTGCTCTTTATGATTACCTATATATATATATATATATATATATAGCCTATCACGCACAGTAGCAGGGGGGGAACTCTAATGTGTGTTTATTATGTCTCTTATTTAAAGGTTCCGGATACAGACATGAGAGTGAAGTTTAACCTTCCTCCAACCCAAGCGGTAGATGGTTTCTGGCTGCCACAGTGTTTTGGTTTATTTCTCCCTTTTTTCCCTTGCCCTGTGGGGGTCTCATTTGGCGAGTGTTTGATTACAAGCTCGTGGGTGTGGCCGCTAAGGAGGAAGGGAGAAACTAGCTTCTGCATCGCTCCTTCTGCATCCCGCTCTACTTCTTGCATCGCTCCTGCTGTATCTGGCTTCTGTAAGGTTAGTCTACTAGCCTCCTCTGTGACAGAGTGACAAGCCCACGGTTACTTACAGCCCGAGCGATGGACACTAACACAGTACTGACGTCAGTACTAGAAACCCTTACAGCATTATGTATGGAAGTAGATGCATTTAGGGGAGAAACCCAAGAAATGAGAAATGAGAAGGGAACCCTAAGACGTGAGGTTGCAGCGGTGGCACGGCCGAATCCAACTGGTTCTAGAGGGGCCAGTTACATAAAGGATTACACCTTGCCTCCCCATTCCTCTGGTTCCTCTACTCAGCCGGGTGGAATAGGCCCTTCTACTGTTCAGGTTATCCAACCAGTTCAATTACCTTTAGCCCCTCCCGAGAGATTTTTAGGAGACCCTAAAAAATTCAGCACATTCCTAGGGCAATGAAAATTGCATTTCATGCGCAAACCTACGGTATTTCATGATGACCAAGCAAAGACAGCTTTTATGCTGTCTAATTTAGGAGGTAATGCGGCGAGCGGGTCTCTTCCTCTCATTGAGAAGAATGATCCAGTGCTATCCAATTTCACGAACTTTTGTGATGAAATGTGAAAGCTATTCGATCGCAAGGCGCATATGCTCTCTTTAGACAAGGAATTGATTACTCTTAAACAGGGTTCACAAGACCTTCTAAGCTATATCACGAGTTTCAATCGCCTTGTTATCGAAACTGATTGGCCTACAGAGAAAAGAACATCCTTGTATTACCAACGATTAAGTGGGGAATTAAAGGATGTTCTTGCCCAGGTGGTACACATGCCCACCACTTGTGAGGAATTGATTGATTTGACAGTATAATTGGATCACCGGCTACAAGAGCGGAAGGGTGATAAACATCGGTATGAAGTTCGATACCCCATACCCAGACCAAAAGTATATACAGAAGGCGCTTCTTCTCCAAGTGATGGCACTGAACCTATGCAAATAGGAGGCATGCGTGGCCTTTTGAGTTCTGATGATAGAAACAGAAGACGCAACCAGAAACTATGTATGTACTGTGGGAAAACTGGACATTTCATAAAAGATTGTAAGGCCAAAACCAAGGCTGCATACAAAGAAGACAGAAACGCCAAAATGATTTCTGCAATGGAGCATCCCTCTAGTATGTCGGGAAACAACCTTGCTCAAGCATGATAGAGACCCCTTGTTTGAGCTGTGATGATGTTGAAGAGGTCTGCCATGCAGTGTCTAATACTATGCAGCATTCCGTGCCTCATATGAACGTGTGCATCACTATAGAATGGCCAGGAGTACAACCTGTGATGGTACATGCGCTGTTGGATTCTGGGGCTACTGGCAATTTTATAGACCAACAATACGCTCAGAGACTGGGAGTACAGTGTATAAGGAAAGAAAACCCTGAGCCTGTGAAGGCTGTTGACGGGTCTGAGCTGACATCAGGACCAGTGTGCTTTAATACACCACAACTCCTAATGCAGGTAGGACAAAACCACTATGAACATATACGCTTGATCTTATTGACGCCCCTCAATTTAAACTGATATTGGCATCCCCTGGCTTACACAACATGATCCGGTCGTTCGCTGGGCAACTCGCACGGTCACCCACAATTCGACTTATTGTCTTGATCATTGTACTTGGAGTAAAGTACATGAGTCTTACAAAGAAGAGAATCCTGCTGCCCTCCTTGCCAGTGGAGGTAAGGAGTTGAGTGTGTGTTTGATCACCACCCTTCCTGAAGCATATTCCCACTACCAAGGAGTATTCAGTGAACAAGAGGCTAACAAACTACCTCCCCACAGGGACTACGATTGTATTATCGAACTGGAACCTGGGACAAGCAGTCCGTGCAGCAGAATCTATGCTCTCACAGAGGTAGAGAATATCTACTTGCAACAATATTTGAAGAAACTCTTAGAGTCAAGGTTCATTCGCCCTTCGACTTCACCTGCTTCCTCGCCCCTCTTCTTCATTCCAAAGCGAAAAGGGGGCCTTCGAACCTTCATCGATTACCGAGCCATCAACAGGGTCACTAAGAAGAACCGATACCCCCTGCCACTTATACCTGTACTATTGGACCAATTGAAAAATGCCTGGATCTTCACGAAACTGGACCTCAGAGGAACATATCATTTGGTACGAGTACGGCAGGGGGATGAGTGCCTTTCGCACAAAATACGGGCTATATGAATATCAAGTGATGCCCTTCGGCCTCTGCAATGCCCCGGCTGCGTTCCAGTTTTTTATGGATGAAGTACTACGACATCTGTTGGATGTGTCATGTATTGTCTACATTGACGATATACTTATATACTCGTCTACACCTAAGGAACACATTCAGCATGTTGAAGCAGTTTTGGAATGTCTGAAGACTCATGCATTGTACGCTAAACTGGAGAAATGTATGTTTCATGTCACAGAGGTGGAGTTCCTAGGCTACGTCATAGGACCTAATGGGTTACGAATGGATCACAAGAAAATACAGGCCATCATTCGATGGGAATCTCCTTCATGTGTAAAGGCCTTGCAAAGCTTTCTGGGCTTTGTGAATTTTTACAGGAGGTTTATAAAGGAGTTTTCCCGAATCATACAACCCTTGGCGTATCTACTGAAGAAAGGAGTGGTATTCAAGTGGTCAGACTCGGCCGAACAGGCATTCCAAACCTTGAAAAAATTCTTCACAACGGCACCCATTCTTCGACATCCTGAAGCAAGTCAGCCTTTTGTGTTGGAAACTGACGCATCATACTATGCCATTGGAGCTATTCTATCCCAAAGACACCCAGACACTGGACAACTCCATCCTGTTGCCTTCTTTTCTTGAAAGCTATCTCCTTGTGAAGGCAACTATAGCATCACAGATAAGGAGTTGCTGGCTATCAAGAGGGCATGCGAGGAGTGGAGACATCATCTACTGGGGGCCCGACACACAGTGGAGATCTACACTGACCACCGTAACCTACTGTTTCTCAAAAGTGCGAGAGCCTTGATACCACGTCAGTTACGTTGGTCTCTGTTCTTTTCGGATTTTGATTTTGTAATCAATTACAAACCTAAGCCCCAGAACGGAAAAGCTGATGCCCTTTCTAGGCCTCTGCCAATTCCTGTTACGGATTCTTCCAGGACAGAAGACCCACCCACTATCCTTCAGAAGGTGTCTTTCTCACCTTACCTTATGGCTATCACCAGATCTGCCGATTTCTTGAAACTAGTGAAGGAAAAATCGGATTCTTTGGACGGACAGGCCTGGATAACCCAAGAACCATTACAACGATCGAAAAAGGACCATCTGCTGTTCCATGGTAAACAACTATACGTACCGGATGTTCTTCTACAAACACAAGTCTTACAATGGACCTATGATTCGACGTTGAGTGGTCATATGGGCAAACAAAAAACGTTTCAAGCAGTATCTAGATATTTCTGGTGGGAAACAACGCGCAAGGACACTGCTGAATACGTTGCAAAATGTCCCACATGCTCACAGTCAAAGACCCAGCACCAAAGAAGCAGTGGGCTACTGCGATCTATACCCATTCCCCCTTCCCCTTGGCACACAGTGTCCATGGACTTAATCGTTGAGATGCCTCTCAGTTTCGGTAACAACACTATACTCGTGGTTGTAGATCACTGGACCAAAATGGGTCTCTTTATAGCTTTGTCTAAGTTACCTTCATCCGGGGAATTGGCCACGGTATTCTTACAGCATGTTGTACGACTCCATGGTATTCCTTCCATCCTCATCACAGATAGAGGTACCCAATTTACGTCACGGTTTTGGAAAGCTCTTTGTAGCATCATGAAGATAGATGTTCGTATGTCAACCAGTTACCACCCCTGGACAGACGGTAAGACAGAGAGGCTTAACCAGACGCTGGAACAATACCTACGGTGTTTTACTCTAGAGCAGGGCATGGAATGGAGAACCTTGTTGTGGACAGCTGAGTTTGCATACAACAGCGCAACTCATTCCTCATTGGGTTGTTCCCCTTTCTTTTGCCTGCTAGAGTACCATCCCAATCTATTGCCATTTGAACAACCAGGGTTGTCCAACCATCCCTCTATCCAGGAACATCACGCACATCTTAGAACAGTCCTCTTGAATGCCAAAGAACACTTAGTAGCAGCCAGAAACAGGGACAAACTGTATGCCGATAGAAGGAGAACCCCTGAGCCTGATTACAAGGTTGGAGATAAGGTATGGTTGAGCACCAAACATCTGAAGTTTAAGGGTAACGCTAGGCTGCAGGCTAAATTTGTGGGACTCTCTCCTATCTCCAAGGTTTTCAACCCCGTGTCCATGAAATTGAAACTTCCTAATACATGGAATATTCACCGAGTGTTCCATGTGTCTCTGTTGAAGCCATATCTACAGGGGACCAGGGTGTCAGTGCCTCCTAAACCTGTCGAGGTAGAAGGGGAGGAAGAGTACGAGGTCCAGGCGATACTTGATTTCAAACATATGCGAGGGCGTTTGTTCTATTTGATTGAATGGAAAGGGTATGGCCCGGAGGAACGATCTTGGGAGCCGAGTAGTAATCTCCATTGTCCGGGGCTCCTGCAGCGTTTCCATGCATTGTTCCCGAGACGTCGGTCGTTAAGAGGTGGTTCTGTCACGATCATAGCGAGATAGGAATGATTGAATGCGGAATTGAAAGGATGGGACTACATCTCTCAGACTACCTGAATCTCGATCTGTCTTCTGTTTCTCTCATTTACTCCCTGCTTCCTATTTAGGCCCCTCCTTATCCTCTATTCGGTGCTTGTCACCTATTTACCTGGGTGGAGTCTTTCACAGAGGTATTATCGGAGCCTGGAGTTATCCTGCTGCCTACCGGATTTCCCGTAGGCTATTCCTTGTGGACACGGCGGCATTTTCCTGGAGTCACGGGTAATCCCTTTTTGTGTCTCAGAGCCGGCTACGAGATTGTCTTTGGCAAGCCGCGAACGCGCTGGAGCGCAGACGTGACCTTTGCCCCTTTCTGCAGCATCGGGGATCCGCGCTGCAAAGATTGCTTTGATTCTCACCGAGTGAAATGGTGAGAGCTTCTGCCTTGCGCTTTGCTGAGCCACACTTCCCCTTCCAGAACCCCGCCTCATATCTTGGTGTCCCACTAGTGAAGTAACTAGCGACATCTTCCAGGATAGTTAAGCTGGGCTCTTGTGTTTCTTTTTGAGCTTCGCTTTTCCATGGATCTGTGAGAGGGTGGAATCCTTTACCAAGTCTAGGACCTGCTGAACTCGGAGCTTCTGGGATATTCAGCCTATCTATGAACAAGAGACCATTTGCAGATAAGTAAAGGTTCCTTGCCTTTAATCATCTGATGACTTTCATTTTGGATACAGGACTGCAATTGCCTTTGGTATTTCTTTTTCTTTTCTTTCTTTTTGTTTTCTTTTGTGTCATTTTCCTTGGATGCTAGTGGCAGCATGTATGAGTGAGTGCTCTTTATGATTACCTATATATATATATATATTACCTACTGGCGGTCGCCAGTAGGTATATATAGTTAGGATTTTTTCTCTATGGGTTTTTTGAAAATTCTATGTCTAATAACTTTGCCGTTTGTGGACGGAATTGGCTGAAATTTTCAGGAAAATGGCACATTTTGTTTCTGAGCAGCCTTTGAAAATTTGGGGGGGGTTCGTCAAGGGGGGGCCGAGAAAAAAGGGGGGTCCCAAAACGCGTTTTTCCCATGTTAATTTCCATAGGGCGGTTGGCCTCACTTTTAGCCCGAACGGCTGAATGGATTTGCACGAAACTTGGCAAAATTGTAGGGACTGGTAGCCCGATGTGCCTTTTGTAGGTCTCAATATATGTGCTCCAGTGGATTTTGAGAAATTAACGTTTAAAAAAAGATATATATCTGTAAGCGCGGACCAGGCAGCGGTCTGGTTCGCGGACTTTTCGCGCAACGGAGCTTTGTGAAGCGAAGCTGATTGGTTCTCCGGCGTCTGTCAACATTCCAAACAGTCCGTAGCGGCCGCCATCTTGTCTCTCGGTAGGATCGAGAGACAAGAGGAGGCGAAAGCGAAGGGGCAAATGACCATAAGGGGGAATAGTAGATCCTCGCTGACCCCCTAGGTTTGATGTGGAGGTTTTAAAAGGGCCCCGCGGGGCAAAAAAAAAAATAATAATAATAATCGAACGGCTGAATGGATTTGCACGAAACTTGGCAAAATTGTAGGGACTGGTAGCCCGATGTGCCTTTGCTAGGTCTCAATATATGTGCTCCAGTGGATTTTGAGAAATTAACGTTCAAAAAAAGATATATATCTGTAACAGCGCTCCGCTTCGCGTACTTTTCGCGTTACGGAGGTTTGCGAAGCTGATTGGTTTTTCGGCGTCTGTAAACATTCCAAACAGTCCGTAGCGGCCGCCATCTTGTCTCTCGGTAGGATCGAGAGACAAGAGGAGGCCAAAGCGAAGGGGCAAATGACCATAAGGGGGCATAGTAGATCGTCCCTGACCCCCTAGGTTTGATGTGGAGGCTTTGAAAGGTTCTCGCAGGGCAAAAAAATATATACCGTTTTTTTAGTTTTTTTGCGTGGAGTGCGCTCGGTTCGCGAACCGGGAAGCGTTCTGGGGAGCGTACTTTCTTGAAAATTAGTGAAAAAAGTTAGAGTACAATAATAATTGTGAGTGATCAGATGTAGGGTAGCTCTGAGAAGAGCTTTTGGGTTTATGGTACATTTAGGTACTTATAAGTAGGTACCAATGCACATTCTTAAATTCAGAGTGAAAACTCTGTTGCCCTCATCTGAGAAGTGAACTCCATCTCCTCTGTAGATATCTTGCATGTAGTAACGCAAGTTATTGTTGTACAGGGAGCCCATTCCATGGTCTCTCATGTAAGCTGAAACAGATTTGTTTACATGCTTCCTCGATTTCTCAATTTGTGGACAAAATTGGTTCGACCACCTCCATTTCTGTCTTTGGCATATATTTGAATATACCAAGGCAGTCTGAGGAAAAAGTGCCATCAATTGCTCAAAGGTGTCCTTTAAAAGCATTTCCAGACCTACCCCAGTCAAAGTGCCCAAATCATTACCTCCACAGTGCACAATTAACAGGTCAGGTTTTGGCAAATGCATAAAGGTTTTCACCAATGGTATCAATTGGTGACATTTTAATCCTCTGTGGCCAAACCACTTAATTTCCACATCTTGTAAATTGAGGTTAGGTAAATTCCTGTTTTCAGCGTACCTTTGAGCCCAATAGATGTAGCTATGTCCAACAATCCAGACAGAAAACATGGCGAGAGAAGGTTCTCCTGCAGTCAGATGAAGTGTGGCAATGAAATGGCAGTTGAAAAAATGAGAGTGTAAAATGAAAAAAACTGAGGAGTTTCTGTGTTAATGAAGCAGTAAGAGTGATTGGTGGATTTTGATTGCTGAAAACAGAAAGTTAGTGTGCATGGATGAGTTCGTTGAAAGATGTATTTTGAGTGGCGAAGAAAAAATCATTAAATGAAAGAATGCTTTGGATATGCAGGTGCACTGAGAGTTCAGAGTTCAATTGCAACATTGTTGTGTGAGAGGTCTTGCAAGAGGTGGTTGCTATGCAGAAAAAGCAGAGAGGGGGCAGAGGGGGGAAGGGTTTTGCTTTGAAAAAAAGTGAGGGAAGAGTTTTGATTGGGTGACATGAGAGATCTGTGTGAGGAATTACAGCATTTCTGTGCTTTTGATAGCTGCAGACTCTGGAGTGCATACCTTTTGCTCTGCTGAAGACAAATTGGTGTGTTTCTGAGACTGTTTTGAAACTCAAAGTACTTGCTAAGGTGAGAAAAAATTTCTTTAATTTAGATAGAAAATAGTGTGCTTTAAGGAGAAAATTATGAAGAAAGTTGTGTTTTTCAAATGTTGCTTTGTCTCAAGTGTTTCACAAATAGATTTTGTTTGTTTGAGAAATTGTAATTGGAGAAAATGTGAAGTATTAGTACTGACAGGGCTTTTATGTGCATAGGAGCTGTGGAGTGTTTTCAAATTATGACTTGTAAATCGTTTTTGAGAAAAAGCAATGGTTTTAATATTGATGAGAAGGACATAATGGTGTCTGCTTCTTTATAAGGTAATTGAGAGTCTTTCCCATTTCAATGTAAGAAGTTTGTCTGTGGAGCAAATTGCTTGTAAATATGCTCCCACCTGTGCATGGCAAATTTAGATTTTGAATGTTTCCGTTACATAGGCATGTTAAAGGTGACTGAAACATGCTGCAAAGGCAATCAAAAAATGCTTTTATGTGTCTTAAGGACATTTTAAGTCATTTCCCCATGTGCAGTGTTTTCAAATTATGAGTTGAAAATCGTTTTTGAGGTAAAGGAATGTTTTCAAAATTTATGTGCGCCATATGACCCCAAATTTTTTTTTCAGGGGTGCAGCAGGGTGTTCTTGAGATACCCCTGCACCGTCGGAAAAATTCGTAATTTGCGATGAGGTAATTGCTAATCGCAAATTGCACCTTCATTCCTATGGGCCTCCTGCTGCATGGAAATGAATGGGTAATCTTGCTGAAATGCAAAGTCGAATCTGTATTTAAAAGGGTCTGCACCTCTGTACGGGTGTTCGCTATGTGAAGCACGAAAGTTTCACGGGCCGAACTCAAGGCCACCTCTCTCTGAGACAAAAGAGCTCTTATTCTTGCCATGCTGTTGAAATGTGCTCCCAAGGTTGGTATTTGTGGCCAGATTGAAAACTCCCTATGTTCATGTGTGGGAGGAAATAGAACATTTCTGCAGCAAATAACCCGTTCATTTACTGTTACGATAAAATGAATACTTTTAATTAACCCAGAACAATCTTCATTATTGAGCATCAAATAACTACCATTTTCCAAGAACTTGAACGTGGGGATGATAGCAGGAACTGGCGTGCCTTGCAACACGCAAGCCATATTTGGTCGGTGTTTGTTGCATGAACCGTGTAACTGTCTGTGCCTACACATTAGTGAATGATCTGGCGTCTCAGTGCATTCCTCTCCATTCAGATAAAGTTCTTGATCATCTTTGAAAATCTGTATGTGTATGGAAGCGACCAGACTTGATGAAGAAAACCACTACCTAAAGGTTAATAACGACCTATTGGTATATATTTCATACAATTTGAAAACTTATATAAAGCAAAAGGCAGCGTTATTAAACCGTGGATAAGGCACGTTGCCAAAGCAGTCAACCTTTTGGATTTATACTGGAAATGTTAAAGGAAGAATTACGGAGTAGGGCCTGTAAATCTTTAATAGACAACGAGTAAAATTACTCCAACCATCGTATTCCTCTAACTCCGGGATAGTAGGGGTGTTTAATTTTTTAGAAGTAGCCAATCCAAAGCATTTGGTCTGGGAAATTGTTTCATTCACAAACAACATATGTTTTGGGATGAGACATGCACGGTGGAAAGCCTCAGTGCCTTGTACCTGCCAGGTTCGTGAACCCCAAACTGATGTAGATCCTGGATATTTTTACTCTGTATTACGTTAGCATGGTCTCATTACTGGTTTAAACGCCATTTTTCCTTTTTTGTAACTTCTGCACACGACACTTAGTTGTTGCTTTAGCTTTCAGCCTACCTGCGTCAAGATCTATGCCTGCTTCAAGCAGGCGCAGGGTTTTGATGTAGCTTTGTCCTATCTGATTGTAAATGCGGCACACCGTGGGTGGCAGAGCAGCGGTGCACGTTAACTGGTGCATCCCTGGGGATGTGCTAGTTAATATAAATCTGCCCCTTTACATTTAATTATGTGCAGGGGACACAGAGTAGGTGAGGTTTATCCAAGGTTAAGAAGAGATGAGTCCTGTTCAGTGAAAAATTGAAGATAGGCTTCAGTATATTATATACTTAAGTAGTGTGTTAAGTTTTTGATGACTGTTATTAATTTACTGTTGGGTAATAGTGGTTAATAACATTTTTTATTATATTTTACCACAGATTCAACTGCACATTATTTCAAGATTTTAGGATGCCTAGCAAAGAAAGAGTAAGAAAGGCTGGAAAACGTCAAAGACAGCAGGAGCATGGAATATTGCAGCAGTCCTCTAACAAAAAGATTTGTCAAGTCACCAAGAAAGCACCGGGTAAGAGTCGAAAAACAGTCATAAGAAATATGTGTAGTAAAAAAAATATTACTACAGAAAATGTTTCACTCCAGAAAAGGAGACCGAATTCAAATGGTAAGGAAAGGCCAATGAGAAATGTTACTGCTAGAGTAAGAGATAACTCTATGCATGAAAGTAGAAGGAAACAACAGTTTAGGGATATTCGTAAACGAATGTTCCGCAACAGGATAATTGGGAATTTGTTAAAAAATATTAAGAAAGGTCAGCAGAAAGTGGTTTTTTATAAGAGAAAAAAAATAGTTGAGAAAGTTATTGATCAGGCCTTTGAAATTAAACGTAAGTTATTTATTTTGACAATCAATAGAATTAGGAAGCTAAACAAGGTAATTTATGATTTCAAAAGAAATAGTAGATGGAAGAGAATAGTTAATCGTAGTAATTTTTGTGAAGTTTTTTCTGGAGAATGGATGCATAGTTCAAGCTCTGAGGCATTTTTTAATGAGGAGAGTTATTTCCAGGATAATGATTTGGTGCATGCAGTTGACACCAGTGGTCGAGCTTATGAAGTGAAAGATGGTTGTCCAGTTGAAAAAGAAAAACTTGTGAGAACAGAGATAGAAGAGGTGTTAGGTAATGAGGTTTTAGGGAGACGTCCTAAGGGTCCTGTGTACACCTGGAAGTGTAGTAGTATTTGCAGTGTACAACAGGATTCCATCAATTTGCTTTGTGATTTTATACGGTCATTTAGTAAGAAAAGTTTGAAGCAGAAAATGAAGTTGTTGCAAGAATTAGATCCTTGCAGAGTGAGAGAAGTGATAGGTTTGCATGGTCATTCACTGGCTTGTCTTTCCAGGAGAGTATGCCAGAGTGTTTTTCATCATTTCAGGATGCTAGCAGTGCATCATAATAAAGTGAGGAAATTAGTTAGAATGTTGTATTATGCTAAGAGTCCAGCAATTATGCTAAAACAATTATGCGCTGCTCTTTTGCATGGTTCTGAAATAGATGTGAAAAATATATGTGAAGAAATTGAGTTTTGTTACTTTGGAAGTAAAGAGGAGAATGTTGAAATTGACCAAGAAGAAGAGAGTAATGTGGAAGATAGTGTACAGGTTTCCAGTACAGATAATTTCCAGAGGGAAATTGCGACGTTTGAGGTGAAATCAAGTGAGAGGCCAAATTTCACTTGTGTGTGTTGTCGACGCACTTATTATAAGAATCAGACTAAGTTAGTGGATTTATATGGAAAAAGTGAAAGGGAAAATAATAGTGAATGGAAGGATTTTACAACATACTTGATGGTAGAAAATTGTTTTGATTTGGGATTGGATCAACGTGTGTGTACTTATTGTTGTAACAAATTAAATCAAAACCAGATGCCTGCTAGAGCAGTTCATAATAATCTGGAATTGGTTGAAATTCCTTCTGAATTGAAGGATTTAAATACTTATGAATCTATTTTGATTCAAAGTATCCATCCCTTTCAGGCTATTGTAAGAATGGAGCCAAAGACAGGGAAATTGCCTCCATCAGATTTACAGAGAGGATTAAAGGGAAGAGTTGTTTATTTGCCTCTAGATTTGAAGAAAAACATTAACACAATTGGAGTAGAAAAAGTGGAAGAGGAACCTCTGGTTATCTTAGTTAATGGGGTTCCGACAAAGAATAAGAAAATATGGCAAGATTTAGTAGATGTTAGGAAAGTCAAAAGGGCAACATTGTATTTGAAAAAATATAATAAATACTATAAAAATGTATATGTTGCAGAAGAGGAAGTAAGTGAGGAAGAGGATAGCGATTTGTGTGCTGGTCAAATTGAGAAAGTAGAACCCTGTACTAGTGAAGAAATATATGAACATTATAGTGTTCATCCTTTGCATTCCAAGGAAGTCATGGGGAATGCTATTGAGTTGTTTCAAATGAAACAAGCGAAAGGGAGTCCCATTAGTGTTTGGGAGGAAAGTTTGGAAGCTCGGTGTTTCCCACAGCTTTTTCCAACAGGTCAGGGAGGAAGATATGATGAGCGACCTCATCAAATTCCTGCTTCTGAATACCGGACTTTGCGATTGTATGCAGGAGATCCTAGGTTTCGACAATGCATTCCTTATTTGTTTCATCTCCTGTTTGAAAGCGATCTGTCTGGACTGTCATATGCAGTGAACCACATCTTGAAAAGTGGTATACACATGCAAAACATCTCGGCAAGTGACTTTATGGATAAAGTCAATGTCCAAGACAGCATTTTGGATTCTCACCTGATTAATCTCATGGCGTGTCAGCGTGGTACTAATGAGTACTGGTACCGTCGTCATGGTGATTTAAAATGTATGCTGAGGAACTTAGGAACTCCCACATGGTTCCTCACTTTGAGCTGTGCTGAGTATGGCTGGGAAGACTTACTTGAATTTCTACGAGAGGCAAATGCTAACGTAGAAAACATCGAATTCAAGACACCCGGAGAACTGTGCTCTTTGGATCCAGTCAATGTATGTAGGTACTTCAATCATAGATTTGAAGGTATGATGTCTTTCATCATGAATAAGAAGAATCCACCTCTTGGAGAGGTGTTGGATTTCTTCTGGAGGAAGGAGTACCAAGCAAGAGGTGCTCCTCATATACATATGTTGCTGTGGATCAAGGATGCACCTAAATTTGGAACGGATGCAGACGACTCAGTGATGAGTTTCATAGAACAGTATTCTACGTGTGCTGTTCCAAACGCAAAGGAGAAAAAAAGCCTAAGAGAAAAAGTTCTACGTTTCCAAAGCCATCGATGTGGAAAGTACTGTCGTCGTAAATTCCGGAACAAAGACAAGTTCTACACCAAATGTCGTTTCGGCTTTCCACGATCGGTGATTTCTAAAGGAAGAGTGAACAGTTTGATGTCTTCGCTGCGACATAATGTGATGAAGAAATCACCTAAAAACACATACAATTTGAAGAGGAACGAAGAGTCTAAGTACATCAACGACTACAACCCGGTGATTTTGTCCATGTGGAATGCTAACATGGATATACAGTTTGTGGCTGATAACTGTATGGCTGTGGCTAGGTATGTGACATCTTACATCACCAAAAAAGAGAAGACAGAATTGAAGGATATGTGGGAGGACATTTCCCATGAAAAGAGCCTCAGCAAGAAGTTGTACAGTTTCAGTCTGAAGATGTTGTCGCATCGAGAAATCTGAGCTTACGAATGTTCTGACCGGTTGTCTTCAGCAAGTCTCTATGCCAAGTCCAGGAGTATCGTTTGGGCGAGTGTTGGTCTTGCTGCAACGCGTAATCGAGTTCTGAAACCTGTGCGGGAAATTGAGTATTTGGCGGAAAAGGAGCCAAACAGTACCGACATTTTGAAGAGCAACATGTTGGATACATATTATCCAAATCGAAGCAGTCACCTCGAGAATGTTTGTCTGTATGAGGTTCTGCAAAATTACATATTCAAGAGGAACATCAAAGAAGATACTGAGAAAGGAGTGTATGCTGTAATAGGAAGTGAGGGATGTCTGGTCAAGCAAAGAAAATGCCACTTGATAAACCATCGAAAATTGAGTGGCGAATCTCCTGAAAAAAAGGAGTTTTTCTATTTAGCACTTTTGCAACTTTTTAAGCCTTGGCGTGCAGAAGAGGAACTGCTTGGAGATTTCCTCTGTTACGAAGACTCTTTCAATGCTGCCAAGGAGACCATAGAATGTCCTGCTTTTCCCAAATATGTAGAAATGTTGAATGTGGAAATTGAGCAGGAAGCAACGATTGCAGCCGAGATTGCCAGAGACAGTTCTCAGGACAGTCAGAGTTCTGCTTCATTGAGTCAGGATCCACTAGGAGGACCTCTTATCGAAAATGAAGCTGCCACTGCTATGAATGAAGTGGAAAGAGCCATGGCACATGCTCAGGAGGATGCGGTTAACTTAGAAGAGTTGGAAAGACAACTCAACGTTGAGCAGAGGAAAATATATGACGAACTTACCATGCAAATTGATCATGGATTAAGTCATGATAAGAAAGAGTGCTCATGTACGTCGTTGAAGCCTGTCCGACTGTACGTGAGTGGAGAAGCGGGAACTGGAAAAAGTTTCCTTATTAAAGCAATTTCATGTTATTTGCAGGAAAGGACAGAGTCATCGCTGTCTTGTGTTGTCACCGCTCCAACTGGACTGGCAGCACATAACATTAAAGGGATTACTTTACATCGTTTACTGATGCTGCCAGTGGAGCATGACAACAAATTAGAATATCACAAGCTATCTGGAGATGCTTGTTTTGAAGTTTCAAGAGTCTTGAGGAAAATGAAACTTCTTATCATTGACGAAGTAAGCATGGTTTCCAATGTTATGCTTGCCTTTGTGCATTTGAGAATGCAAGAAGTTCTCAAAACAGAGTATGATGTGTTATTTGGTGGCAAACACATCATTGTTTTTGGAGATCTTCTGCAGCTGACACCAGTGAAAGGGCAACCTGTGTTCAAAATGCTCACGCATGAAGATACCAGGAAGTGCTTAGGGAGTATTGGCAACGTCAATATATGGTTAAACTTCAATTATGCTGAACTGCATGAAAATATGCGTCAGGCAAAGGATGAAGTTTACAAGACTATTCTACAAGATGTTAGAATTGGAAAAGTGACCGAGCATGGGAAAGAAGCTTTACATGCACGATTACTGACAAATTTATATCCAGACGAAGATGTTGTGCCTGAGAATATTTTTCAGAAAGTTACTGAGAAAAAATCTGGAATATGTTTGATGCCAACTCTTGCAGAATGTGCCAAATTCAACAACAAAATGTTGCATTTAGAAAAGCAAGAGATTGTGAAATTGGAAGCTATTGACAGAGTAGAGCATATGGGATCAACAATTATTTTGTCTGAGAATCTGAAAACAAAATTGGATTCATTAGAGAAGAGTATATCTAAAACTGCGGGTTTTGAAAAGACTCTGAATGTGTGCTTGAACTGCCGTATAATTTTAAGAAGGAATTTACATGTTGAAAGAGGTCTGGTAAATGGATCAATGGGTAATGTTGTTGATTTTGTGAAATACAGAAATAGAGATGGAATTGAATTTTTAAAAATTAAATTTGATGGCATTGAGGAAGTACAGCTAATTGCTCGTTGTTCTGCTAGATTTTTGCTTGTAAAAGACTTATATGTTCGTCGTAAGCAGTTTCCTGTTTGCTTGGCATATGCGGTGACAATCCATAAATCGCAAGGTTTAAGTGTAGACTGTGCATTGGTGAATATTGGCAGTTCTGTGTTCAAGGAGGGTATGGCATATGTGGCATTGTCACGAGTTAGGACTTTATCGGGATTGTACTTGATTGAGTGTGATGTCACAAACATTTGTGCGGATCTAGATTGTGTTAAGGAATACAATAGGTTGAGAAGAGAGTATGCGCCACATTTGCCTCAGTATCCTTTGTTTGAGAAATGTGTGGTAGGCCGGAAACGAAGAAATGTGACCAATACTGGGGAGGTTGTAGCAAAAAGACGAAAAGTTGATGAACCTGAAATTATAAGCAGAAACAAAAAGGATTCTGTTGAAGATGTTGTTGGTTTTCAATTTGAAAACAGTTCTGGTGTCAACTGCTATGCTAATGTAGTGGTTAATGTTGTCTTTTCTCTAGAAACTTTAAAAGAACAGATTGTGGTCAATTCGGATCAAAGATTTTGCAGTTTGTTAAATTCTGTGTTAGAGAAATGTAGCACTGATAGAACAAACATAGAAAGTGTGTCTGAAATTCGAAATCTGTTAGACAGATGTTCAGGCCAAACACAATTCTCTCAAAATAGTCAGCAAGATTGTCAGGAGTTTTTAATGTATATGCTTGATGTATTGCATGATGAAGGTGTAGATGTAGATCACCTGTTTGGGCTTTCTTATCAATGGCAGCATGACTGCGAGAACTGTAGGGTATCAGCTACTACTAGTGTAGACTCAGAAAGATTTATATATTTAACTTTGCCAGACAGTAAATCAGTCTCTTTTAATAAGCTAGTAAAAGCAGCTGATCACAACATGGAGTGTAGCCAATGTAAATCTGAAATGATGTCCACTTTATTTATACGAACATATGGCCAGTATGTCATTTTAATGTTCCAACGATGTAGGCCTGATGGAACAAAATTGACAACTTTAATTAAAAATTTTGTGGCTTCACAGTTGTCAATATCAGGAAGGACTTTTGTAACTGTAGCAATTATATATCATGATGGTCCTTCAATAACATCAGGACATTATACAGCTTATTTAAAGTGTAGAAATGGCTGGTCATTCTGCAATGATTCTGTTTTAATTTTCAAAAAAAAATTGCCATATGACCTTAAAAACTCTTACCTGGTGTTTTTAAAACCAAAATTTTAGGGAAAGAATCTCGGGATGTGCTCTGAGGAATTTCAAGAAGTTCTTATGGCTCCTACACTATTTGGCCTTGAGGATAAGTGTAGTACAGAGACATAACTTCTAACCATAAGACTGGACGTCATGGAAAAATAACTGCACTTTGAATGAGTTCAGAAAAACTATTTCTTTTTATAAGCTAATTGAAGCAGCGAATCAAAACATGGAGTAGAGGGAATGTAAGTCTGCAATGCTGTCTACTGTTTTACATTGCTTTGTGATTAAAAGTGATGTAGAGAATTAAATAATTGTACTAGTCATAAAGGTAGTGTAAGTCTGCTTCATAGTAAGCAGTATCAGTGTGATAGGAAATGTAGAACATGATTGAGCAAGAAGGGGAAGATATTACTAGTCCAGGATTGTGTAAATGATCTTCAACATTTTAATTCTGAAAGTTGCGGAAATGCGAAAAGACGGGATTGGCTTACAAGAAATCCAAGAGTTATACATGGCTCTGACACGATTTGGCCTTGTGGAATCGTGTGGTAGAGAGCGAGAAGTCATTTATTGTATGTAACATGTTTTTGAAAACGATGGAGGTTTTCTTTCAGAAAGTGGCGGGTTGAAAGTAATAACAGCACAACAGAGTGTAAGCTGTTCATAGGACATCCTTGGCCGTCATGGAAAGTAAGTTAACTTTAAGGAGTTCTGAATTCTGATTTGTAATGTATGGGTTTTTTAAACACAATCATTTTGATTGTGTTTTTTTTTCCCCGCTGTTATATGATGAATACCTTCAAGTCACTGTTTTAGTGAAATTTGATACATTCTGAGAACAGCAAAAATAAACCATTTAACATGTATAATTAATTCTGTTCTGTTTGCATTTATGATGTACATGTAGAACTGTGTAGGAGGCATGGAGAAGGTGAGGCTTCTGTCAGTGTCAAAGTTGTTGCATACAGTGCTCATATTCTACGTAGTCTTTTATATTTCATTACTTTAACTGTTTCTGACAGATCTAAAAAAATTTTTTTTAAAAGAACAGTAAGTATAAGGGAAGGAAACAGACAGTTATGTTAAAAGAAACACAGCTATAGGGAATAAACTAGGGATACTGTTACCCGCAATCCTCTGCTGATGATGTCACTGAGCATGTCATGAATGATGTAATATGTGACATCATCAGCAGTGGATTACGGGTAATAGTATCTCTAGTTTACTCCCCTATAGCTGTCTTTCTTTTAACATAACTGTCTGTTTCCTTCCCTTATACTTACTGTTCTTTTTTATAAAAAAATTTTTTTGGTTCGCTTCCGGTTCGCGTACCGGGGAGCGAACTGGGAAGCGAACTAAGAGAAATAGAGGTTGGCACAGTTGCAAATATTGTACCAATTTTTTTATAACGGGGAGGTAGTTCTGAAAAGAACTTTTTTTTAAATTGTTTTTGTTGTTTTATATTTTTTTTATTATTTTTCTGAACATTTCTTTTACTTTTTTTGAATTTTTCTGAACAGTTTTATATTTTTTTTGTTTTTTTTTCGGAGGGGGCAACGAAAACGATTCATTGTAAAGGGCTCAACAGGAGGAAGAAAACAAAAAAAAGAATTTATTGTTTGGTGAGTTTCGGACAAACATGAGCATGATTGTTAATAGCTCTGTTGATCAGAGTGATGCTACTTTCTGCGTAGCAAATGATTCCACTGCAATGTACGCAGACTTGTTTTACTTCACGAAATCTCGTTTGTATATTTGGCACCATCTCCCTGCCCTCTGGTCCCGTTACTTCCGGTACAACAGATCTTCTGGCCATAATAGGGAGATTATCTAGGTCGTCCTGTTCCTCTTCTTCCTCTTCTTGCTGAATTATAACTTTAGCAGGTGGTCCACTCTTCCTTGGATGTGGTGGAGGTGGTGGGGAAGCACCAGCTGAAGCTAGTAAAGAAGCCATTGCTCACTGGTAACAAAGGGTCTTTCTCTCACAATGATGAAAGTCAGAGTGAGGAAAGAAGGAGGGATTTTCACCATTTGGGAAAAAAAATAGTTCTCAACCAATGAAAAGTGTTCATTTTAGATCATATGACCTAGTCTTACATCATTAGGAAACCGAAAGTGAAATGAACCAATGAAAAGTGTTATTACCAAGTCACATGACCTGCTGTGTTTACGTTACGCGCTTTGCAGGGCCTCCCGGTTTGCTTCCAGAAACCTGTGCTTTGCGACTCGGTAAGCGTACGAGTTCGCTAACGTAGCACGTCATATGACGTATCACGCGACAACGCGAAACGTCATGCGGACGGGAGGCGTCACGATGTTGTTTTCTAACGCGGCAGTTGCGGTAAAAAAAACGTTTACCGGCTCGCGGTCTATTTCGCGGCATCAAGGTCAGCTAACGGGAAGCTTCCCGATTCGCGAAGCGGGAACGAAGAAAAAAAAATATTTAAAAAAAAAAATTATTCATAAACATATAAAATATATTTTTGGATTTAAAGAAGAATACATTTTACAGCTACAGATATTAGCTGTTAAAAAACCAATGAAATTCACTGAAAAAACCATAGGTTATAGACCATATATAGTTAGGAATTAGCATTTACAAAACCTTGAAAATTCACTGAAAAAACCATAGGTTATAGACCATATATAGTTAGGAATTAGCATTTAAAAAACCTTATTTTACTCACACAAAACCATTGAAATTCCATATATAGTTAGTTGCACTAACTATATATCGCGCACCCGTAATCCACTGCTGATGATGTCACATATTACATCATTCATGACATGGTCAGTGACATCACTGATGACATCACTGATGACATCTCAAATGAAATCACTGATGATATCTCATTTGACATCAATGGTCACATCAATGATGATATCATTAATGTGACAATACAATGCATCTCCTCACACTTTAATATAACCTCTGTTACACCCAGTGTTAAATACAGAGTATAATTTTTGAAACCATTGACACACCAATACTAGTTACTACATACCCACTCACTGATTCCTACGTCTACACACACATTCACTCATTCACCCATACAATCATTCATACATACAATCACTCATCTTTACAACACTATCATATGCACTCATACACCTATACAGACACTCACACTCTGCCACTCATCCATGGAGTTACTCACACACCTAGTCAGTCCTGTAAAGAATCAATCACAGTTCCATTTTCTAATCTACACAGTTAAACATAGAGTACCTTACATTTTAAAACATATACTAACACATACTTACTCTCTTATAGAATCACTGATACAAGTACACATTGATCTGCACAGAGTCACACACCTCCCAGCCAGTCATACACACACTCAGTCTCCCATACAAATACCTGTGCAACCAATCAATAACCCATATAGCTACTTATATAGCTACTGATCAACACATGCAGCAGCTTGCACAACAACAGACATGCTGATGCACACTTTCAGACAGTTTAGTCACTAACCCGTGCATTTAGTAAGACGCATTTAATCACTCACTCATACAGTCA
Source organism: Lissotriton helveticus (assembly GCF_964261635.1). Taxonomy (NCBI): domain Eukaryota; kingdom Metazoa; phylum Chordata; class Amphibia; order Caudata; family Salamandridae; genus Lissotriton; species Lissotriton helveticus. The sequence goes on along the minus strand of NC_136067.1, from coordinate 467,196,613 downwards.
ATCACGCACCTACTAAAACCTTCATTGAGACACTTATACATCCACTCATTCTTCAATATGTAAAACATATTTAAACTTTACAGAAACACATAATCACTGGATGTTGTCATCAGTGATGTCATTTGAGATGTCATCAGTGATGTCATCAGTGATGTCACTGACCATGTCATGAATGATGTAATATGTGACATCATCAGCAGTGGATTACGGGTGCGCGATATATAGTTAGTGCAACTAACTATATATGGAATTTCAATGGTTTTGTGTGAGTAAAATAAGGTTTTTTAAATGCTAATTCCTAACTATATATGGTCTATAACCTATGGTTTTTTCAGTGAATTTTCAAGGTTTTGTAAATGCTAATTCCTAACTATATATGGTCTATAACCTATGGTTTTTTCAGTGAATATATATATATATAGCCTATCACGCACAGTAGCAGGGGGGGAACTCTAATGTGTGTTTATTATGTCTCTTATTTAAAGGTTCCGGATACAGACATGAGAGTGAAGTTTAACCTTCCTTCAAGCCAAGCTGTAGATGGTTTCTGGCTGCCACAGTGTTTTGTTTTTTTGTTTTTTGGTTTTCTCCCTTTTTTCCCTTCCCCTGTGGGGGTCTCTTTTGGCGAGTGTTTGATTACAAGCTCATGAGTGTGGCCGCTAAGGAGTAAGGGAGAAACTAGCTTCTGCATCGCTCCTTCTGCATCCCCGCTCTACTTCCTGCATCGCTCCTGCTGTATCCGGCTTCTGTAAGGTTAGCCTCACCTGTGAAAGGTAGCTTGGCACAAGCAGTCAGGCTTATTCTAGAGGCAGTGTGTAAAGCATTTACACATAACCAACTGTAATACAGTGTAAGCACTACAAAAGGATACCAAATCATTTTAGAAAAATATCCAATATTTTTATTAACCCTGGGTGTTAAAACCCGCTCCGCTCGCGGAATTTGCAGCTTTTATGCAACTCCGCATTCCATGTAGAACTCAGAGTTACTGAAAACTCTCACTCCGCAGCGTAGCGGAGTTTATTTTCTTGTTCACGCTTTCAAAATAAGTTTTTGCACGCGCTGTAGCAACTTACCGCAATCCCTGCGTTTGCCGACGAGATTTCCTATCCGTTCGCTTGTGCCATTAGATTTTGGTAGCCAGATGCGCAATCCCGCGAGGGTGTGCAATTTCAAACATGAAACGGACATCTAGCAGAAGTTCAACTAAGCTTGGGATGCCGAACATGCAGAAATTGCAATCTGGAGAAGAATATCTCTTGGGCAGCCTACAACCTTCTTGAAAATGATGATTTGGATGAAAAAAACACCTCAGATTGACATTTGGCTGTACTTTTTTGTGCAAGGAGTCCTTTTTCTTTTTTTGTTTATTTTTGTAAAGGTAAGGACATGCCTCAGAGTCAAAAACTTCCTGTTCCTGTCCAGCAGGCTCCTCCCTGTGCTTTGTCCATGTCCTGTTCACTTTTCATTTGGATTTGGAGCTGGAAGGATCACTCTTTGTGTCTGCTGCATCATATATCATTGGATTTGAGGAGTTTGGGATTTTAGATTTCACAAGTATGTTTAAGAATTAGTTTTGTTTGTTTGATTGGGGAATTGCAAGTTGCAACTACAATTTTTTTTTACTTTTCATCAGTTTTTTTAAATTTATAGTGGGTAGCCAGTAGGCCCAGAGCTACTCATGGTGGGTACATGAAACAACTGTCTCTGTGGTGTCTGTTGAATTTAAACATCAATTAGGGCATGGATGGCATTGGATTGATTTGCAAAATGTGTTTTTGGGGGGTATTTCACTTTTTTGTTGTGTGTTAAATAAATGCCTTTTTTGGATGTGTGTGTGGGGTGTGGTTGTTGTTGTGTAACTTGCAAACCTTGTTTAGCCCTGTGGATTTTCATTTTTGCATTTTTGCATTAAAGCTGTCTTGTTTAGCATGCCTCCTTTGCCTTTGCCATTATAGGCCTGCTTGAGTTCATTGTTTTCCAGGCCTCCTGCTTGTAACTGTGAGTGACCATGTGGCTGGTGGCCATTTTGTAGTGGTAGTTTAGTAGTGTGATGCGTTTGCCATATGTTGGCCTGAATGTCATTCATTTGTTCCTTTCGGCTTACTGCTTCCATCCCCTTTGCCAGCTGCAGCTCCCTGAATGACGTGATGTGCAAATTAATGCCAAACAGGTTCCACTTCCATTACATTTGTATTTTTTGTTTTTGTTCTTTTTCTTTCCTGACTTTCCTGAGTATACAGAGTAACAGTATACCAAGAACCTCCTTGTTGTCAAAGTCTCACAAATAGCTACACTGTTGTTTTGTTTTTTAAATAACTGAGTTAATAAAATGTAATAACATAACACTAACAAGTGTGACCACCACACACTAAGTTATATATTATATTTGTTTGTTTGTACTAGTAGTAATTGAACTACAACAACAAATTATACATTTCACTGATGTTCTTCTTACTTCTTTGCTTTTAGGTGCACAAAAGACTGAGGAGGAGTTGTCGTATTCAGAATGCTTTATTCGGTATATATATATATATATATATAAATATATATATATAACCATATAGCAGCAAAATAACAAGACATAACATATTACAGATACAAGATATGTTTAGCCTGACAATATTGACATTCAAGTCTTAAACCATCAAATAAAAAGTCCAAGCAAATATTTCTCCTTCTTTAGCCAAATGTACACAGGATAAAGTGCAGTTTACCTTAGTAATACATGTGCAAATTCGCAAATAAAGTGGCATGTGCTAACGATCAATGAAGATAGAACGTAATACATATTGTATAATTTTTTAGACATATGTGCAAAATTCGCATTCAAAAGTTCAATCATCATCTTTCGGTGCATGTGCAAAACTAGCAATATTAAAGTGCGTATAGATTTAAAACACAGTGTCACTAGTGTACCGAACACATAATAAATTTGGAACACAGATTTAAAATTCATTATGTCATTAATGTACCAAACATATAATATGGCCGGATCACTGAAATAATATCGACTACCAAAATATCGACTACCCAAAATATCGACGAGAAAATATCTACAACCAAAATATCGAGTTTGTATGTACAAACAGGTAAGTACAAAAATATCGAGTACAAAATATCGTTAACAAAAATATAGTTGGAAAAAATATCGACTTTAATAAAAACAATGTTTAATTACATTAATATAAAAAATTAATTACTAAAATATAATTAACAATACTTAAAATAACTTTTAATAATTAAATAATTAATGAAAGTAAAAAAATAATATTTTTTTAATCATATTTCTTAAAACATATATATATATATAGTAACAAAATTTAATTAAATAATAGCCTATATTATTAACGTACAAATACAAAAGAGTAAAAATTACTATTCCCACTGCAAAGAGTGCAACAGTGGATATATGACGTTACAACGCAACTTTTACAACGCACTACCATTACAACGTAAGTATTGGTAAGTATATAATAATTGTTTTTAATTTAAATTATTTAAAATTATTTAAATATAATTTAATTTAATTTCATTTCATTAAATTAAATTAATGTAAATTTAATTTTACTTTATTTTTACACTGTACCCCTGTACCCCTGTACCCCAAAACTGACCCTGAACCCTAAAAAAACCCTTTACCCAAAAACCCAAAACTGACCCTGAACCCTAAAAATACCCCTTTACCCAAAAACCCAAAACTGACCCTGAACCCTAAAAATACCCCTTTACCCAAAAACTAAAAACTGACCCTGAACCCTAAAAATACCCCTTTAACCAAAAACTAAAAACTGACCCTGAACCCTTAAAATACCCCTTTACCCAAAAACTAAAAACTGACCCTGAACCCTAAAAATACCCCTTTACCCAAAAACTAAAAACTGACCCTGAACCCTTAAAATACCCCTTTACCCAAAAACTAAAAACTGACCCTGAACCCTAAAAATACCCCTTTACCCAAAAACTAAAAACTGACCCTGAACCCTTAAAATACCCCTTTACCCAAAAACTAAAAACTGACCCTGAACCCTAAAAATACCCCTTTACCCAAAAACTAAAAACTGACCCTGAACCCTAAAAATACCCCTTTACCCAAAAACTAAAAACTGACCCTGAACCCTAAAAATACCCCTTTACCCAAAAACTAAAAACTGACCCTGAACCCTAAAAATACCCCTTTAATGTAACATAATTACCAATTAATCAATTAAATTAAATTAATTACCAATTACATTTTAATTAATTAACAAATATTATTTAATTACCAATTAATTAAATATTACTACCAATTAATACATTTACATATTTAATAAATAATAATTAAATTACTTCCCACCCTATTCCCCTATAAACCCACAACCCGCTACAGGAAATACATTATTTTAATTTACATAATTAGCAATTAATCAATTAAATTAAATTAATTACCAATTAAATTTTAAATAATTAACATATAATATTTAATTACCAATCAATTAATTATTACTACCAATTAATACATTTACATATTTAATTAATTATAATTAAATTACTTCCCACCCTATTCCCCTATAAACCCACAACCCGCTACAGAATAAAATTACACAATAATTTAAAAAAAATCATTAATTAAAAATAATTATAACATAAAATGACACTTTTCACACATATTATAACATAAAAACACTATAAATAATTACATATTATATAAAAAACGATATTTTTTACTTTCGATATTATTTACAATCGATATTACTTCACTTACCTTAAAAACGATATTTTGGCTGTCGATATTCTGTCCTGTCGATATTTTCTCCAAACGATATTTAAAACTCGATATTCTGTCCAAACGATATTTTGGAGTCGATATTATGTCTGTGCACCAATATGGCCATGCTCATGCAATCATCGATTTCCGTGCAAATTTGCATTTTAAAATATATGTAGCTACATAAAGACATATGTCTGGTCTCTGCAGGTTAAACATTATCTGCATAGCTGTCTTAGTACGTCGTAGCTCATATTTTAAAAAGATGGGCTTTAAATAAAATTTCCTAAATGAAATGTAAAATTTGCAAAACAGCATAAAATGACAGCTACTCTGCTTAGAAGTGCCATCACAAGGGCACGGGGAGGTGCTGTACTGGTTAACCAAAGGGAATGCCACTAAGTAGTGCACAGTGCCCAAGCGTAAGCGAGTTAATACAAAATGATGTGAGCTTTTTGTAACTGTTGTTCAGTACGATTGAAAGCCTTCGCTTACGCTATACTCCTGATAAAGAGTAAACGTACTTTGTTTCACGCATTCAATGGTTCTGGTATTTCTTTTGTGTTTTAAAAAGGATTCTACAAGCTCTTTTTTAGATATACAAGCCCCCATCTCAGGTTCGTGAGAAGCATCGAAATCATAGAGTGTTTTATTCCATTGTTGGATGTGGCTAAACCATGGTATATGGGTACAATAATCGAGCTTTAGACAATCAATTATCACATCCTGTGTAAATTTGGTTTCGATTTTTTACCAAATTGATCGCCATAAGGCCAATGGGCGCAGAGCTGTTAGATCCTTGGCATAATTGAGGCCCACCTCCCTATGGATTATCTCAGTGGAGGCTGAGGCCGGAGCACAGAGCAGGCGTTTCAGAAATGAGTTCTCCTCCGTCTGGATGAGCTTGCCACTTTGAGTATGGTAGCCCCATACTCCCGCCCCATATAGGGTAGATGACAGACACCTTGATTTATAGATCGACAACATCTTCTTTATTCTGCGTCCCCCTAATTTAACAGCAAATCTAAAAACACTGCTAGTGTTCCTAACCATTTTAAAACGTACGCTTTCCTGTTCGTTGGCCCACCTTCCATCTCCAGAAAATGTAATGCCAAGATAGCAGAACTTTTTAACAGTTTCTAATTTCTAATTTCTCCCCATCTAAATAAAAAGTCCTGTTTTTTTATCTTCTTCCCACATGACATTACAAATGTTTTACTTTTATTAATTATCAATTTCCTACTAGTTATGAAGGTCTGAAATTTATTAATGAAATATTGCAAACCATTTTGGGTACGAGACAGGAGGACCGCGTCATCCGCGTAAAGCAATATTGGGATGGGGTTACCATTAATAGTTGGGGCATCCACTGGGGTTAATCTGAGGGTTTGGTCAATTTGATTTATAAATGAAGAAAATAAAAGAGGTGCCAAAACGCATCCTTGCCGGATGCCTTTGATAATCTTAAAAAAGGGGGTACATTCACCCGCAAATCGAACTTTACTAGACAAGTTTCGTAGAGTCTTGCCAGAAAATGAATGATCTCTGTTGGTGCTCCCATTTCTAATAAAACTGGCCATAAAAGAGAATGCTCAACCAAATCAAATGCAGAACTTAAGTCGGCAAAACATAAAAATAAATTACCTTCCTTAGCTTTTGTGTATTTGCTAATAAGGAGCTCGAGATTTTCACATTGCTCCATCGTTCCCATCCCCCTTCTGAACCCGTACTGCACTGGTGATAGAATAGTGTTTTCCTCAGCCCAGGCTTCCAATCTCTCCAAGAGGACTCTACTTAGAACCTTAATTGACGAGTCCAGGAGGGAGATGGGATAATTGCATGCCTCTGACCTAGAGCCCTTCTTATAAAGGGGGACAATGATCGACTGGCCCCATGTCAGTGGTAACCTATCTTCGATAGCAGCATTAAATAAACGTGTCAATATGGGTGCCCATAAATCCATCTCCTGCTTGTAGAGGTCCACTGGTACCCCATCGGGGCCGGGTGCTTTTCCGCCCTTGCTCTTTCTTAGTATCTCATATACCTCAGTCAAACCGATAGATAACTGCTTTTTCTGCCATTTCGATTTGTTTTCCATAGTTGTATCTAAAATCAGCCCATCTGAAATAAAAATCCTAGAAAAATTAACTATCCAGGCACTACAGCTTACATGGGAGGCAATTTCAGGGATATTTTCATGTTTTTAAACTGGACAATTAATGGTGTCCCAGAATAACTTGTGATTTTTGGTAGCTGCTGCCATATCCAAGTCAGACCAAGCCTTGTTTTGTAATTCCTTTTTCCGCTTTACCAACGAGGTCTTATAGTTATGGCGCTCTTCTCTAATTTGTTCTATATCTCTGGGCTTGACGTCTAGGGACAGTTTTAGTTTAGTTAATGCCAAGGCGCAATTTTTGTCGAACCAAACCACCTGGGTTTTCCTCAGCTTCCGACTCCTAGCAGTCAGTAAGTCCTCAATTACCGTATTTATTTTAAGAAAATTGGTAAGCAAGTTACCAGGGGTCGCCTCGGTACCTAGGCAGTAGTTTATTTCTGCAGTACATTTGGAGTGAACATCTTCCAAAAGTTGGTCGGGATTAATATTGACCCATTTTATTCTCATGCCGTTCGGTCTTTCGGCTATAATCCCTTGAATAGATCTCCCATGAGTATCGGTTTTACGCCCCCAACCATACAAAGTAAGTGAAATGCTGTTGTGATCACTTACAATCTGCTCAACTACCCATAGTTCAGAAAAAACTGAACCACAGGACACGAGAATATGGTCAATATTAGAATGGGCATCCCTTCCCTTGAAAGATGGACACTCTCTGTTGTCACTATTTTTTGTGCAGTCCAGCAACTCCAAGTCCAATTTGGCAACTAAGTTGTTCGAGGCATTTCCATAGTTAGTATGAGGGAAATGATTATATGGGGTGCTGTATCTACTATCCTGCTCACCTAAGTGACCACAAATCCCCTTTTGTGCATATTTACAGGCTTGTATGTTAAAATCTCCTGCCCAGACGATGACCGGTAAGTCTCTGGATTGGGCTAGGATTCCCTCTATTGCCCTCCCTATGTCTTGTATTATCGGTCCCCGGTTAACTCCTAAAATATTATTATAAAAATGTATTATAACTAAGTCCCTACCTTTATCATGTACCAAACGCAATATCTGTGCATACGGGGCAACCTCGGAACAACTCCCATATTTAAACTCAGTTAGCAAGGTTGACACTAGAGTTAAAAGCCCATATTTTTTCCCTGCCCGCTACAGGGGTTGCTGCATCTACGCTGTAAGATATATACCCCTCAACATGGATTTGTTCTCTATGCCATGTCTCCTAGAGACAAATTATATCCTACCCTTGTGTAAGAAAGGTCTTCCAGAATGGGGTAATTAATTTTCCAGCAATACCCGCTATGTTCCATGTAGTGATCTTAAGGCCTTCATCGGTTGTGTCATGCAAAATAATAGGAGGAGTTGTCATTATCACCCGTTGTACTGCCAGACAGAATTCCTGCTGCACACGACGTCACATAATGTGTGACAACAGACATCTTTGCAACTTGTGCAACTTCGTCGTGCTGACATCTGAAGAAGATGGCCCTAAAGAAAGGTACCAGGTCCTCCAGTACCAAGAAAGTTGCCAATGAGAAGAAGGAACAGAAGAAGGAAGAAGTGGCACTTACCAAGACTCGTGTGCCGCCCAATATGTTTTTTGGGAAACAAAAAATTAATCCTGCAGCAGTGGGATCCGGGAAGCAAGCTGGGAGCAACACCTCCACATCAGTGGGCCCACCCCACCAACCTAGGCCCCAGCCCATGAGTGTTGCAGAGGCAGCCAGTCTAATTGCGCAAACGCCAAAGAGCAGTGATGTTGAAATTGACTTATCGGTATCTCAAATTAGTACCCAATCAATGCAGGAGGAAAGTCAGCAGATAAGTGGACAACAACAGCCGCAACAACAGCCACAACCACAGTCCACAATCGTAGTTGTTCCTCTTGAAGTAGGGGCAGTTCGGGAAATTGAGCTTCCTGCAGTGGAAGAAGAGCTAGCCACTCTTTCAGAAGAACCATTTTCTTCCTAAGGAGGGTTAGTCCATCAACTTCTTCTTCAAGTCCCCCTTCTGATGATCTAGATGCCACATGGAAGCCACCAGCTCAGTCTGAGAGTGAGGCACGCCATGTGACAAGGCTAGGGAGAAGGAAGGTTCCAGAAAGCCTTAGAGTTATCGAGATAGCTGTAGAAGCGGAGGATGATGATGAGCCAGTAAACATGAATATCACTGCCACCCCAGTGGGGATGGAGACGACATTATTACCCCATCCCAAGTTGCTGTGAGGTATATGGTATGGATACCACCAACACAGGTAACACCAACACGATCTTCAGCTTCCATATTTGCATTTGCAAAGACCCGGCAGGCACCTACATCCAGCACAACCACCACATCAGTAGGTTGTGTTACTGGCAATGCACAGAGTCAGATTCCAGGCTCACCCTCCAGTTCATCCGGCATTGCCAGTGGCACCTCAAGCAGCGCAAGAATGTTCACCTCCCCAGTTTGGGACTTCTTTTCAGTTAGCAGTAAGTAGGAGAACGTTGCCATATGCTCAATTTGTCAACGTGGTGGTAGTTGGGGTAAGATTGGTACAAACTATGGTACCAGAGGCCAATTAACCCATTTGAAAAAACACCACTTGATCCAGTGGGAGCACACCTTAAAGGCCAAAAAACTGCACTCATTACTGAGATTTTTAATGCCACTCCAAAACATGCAACTGTAGCCATGTTTGCCATGGAGACATCTCATACTACTTAAAAGAGGGCTTAACATTCGTTTTGTTGCCACAGACAATGGCAGTAATATAGTTAAGGCTATGCGCACTGGTGGCTATTTCAGGGTCTCGTGTTTGGTGCACTGCATTAACATTTGTTCAAGACTTTCTGAAAAAAGAAGACCAAGTCAGCAACTTACTCACCACCTGCAGAAGAATATGCACACATTTCAGCCATTCTTTTAAAGCATAGAAGCAGCTGAGGATTATTCAAAGTGAGCATAAAATGCCAGTCAAAGCACTCATCCAGGAGAAGCCAACACGTTGGACCTCAAATTATAACATGCTTGATTGTCTGTTTGATCAGTACAGACCAATCAATAACTATCCCCTTAAGTACTCCCATCGACCAACGGCCGTCTCAAGCAATACCTCCGCAGTGCTGCGCACGTCTGTTGGCCGATGCGGCCCTGTCTACGCATAAAAAACGCCGCACTTCGGCGGAATTCTTGCCGTGGTTAAGCGGATATGTCTTTCAAAGACTAGGGGATGCTTGTGCTACTGTGAAAGGCATGACCATTGAGATGCGCTAATGGAGGCTAGTTAAAAGCCTGACAGAGATGCTACTTCCTTTCGAGCTCTTCACACATGAAATCAGCATGGAGGACTGTACTATGGGCCAAGCAATCCCATTGTTGCATATGCTAAAGCAACAGATGAAGGTGTGTCTGAATCGTACAAAGGTGTGGAGGAATTAAAATATGCATTTGAATTGGTGGAGAGCTCAGCCCTTTGCGTAGTTGAAAATGCAAGGGTGCAAATTAGCATTGTGTCATAAAATCATTACATTTGTGCCACAATTCTATATCCACGGTACAAATCAGCACAGAACACTAAGACATTAATTCCTTTTTCAGAAGTGGATTTTGCCCAGTACAAAACTTGGATATTTAAGGCAGCCAGTGACTTGGAAAATGAACGGCTGTTAATTAAAGGCCCGCTAATCCAACCCACAACAAGTACTGCAGCAGAGCATCTGGCATCAAGTTAAACTTCAGAGCCAGAGGGCAGTGCGTTTGGCTCACAGCAGTCACTAACAACAGCAAGAGCAAGATCATCAACCCCAGTAAAATCGGCACAGGATTGGTATCTACAGCAAGGGCTTGTTAGGTCCAGTGTTGATGCAAAGGAAAAAGAGGCCCAGCACAGTGGAGCACCCCTGAGCATTAAGAAGATGGTCCAGGCCAATCTGGATGAACCAACAAAGGTCTTAATTGATCAAAACCCATTGGTGTATTGGTATGGGAAAATGTTTCACCGGCCAGTGCTCTGCAGGCTGGCGATAAACTATCTGGCTTGCCCTGTTGCAAGTGTCTCTTCTGGGCGTGTTTTCAGTGCTGCTGGTGCCATTGTAACAGTGAAAAGGACCAGTCTCTCGCCCAAAAATGTGGAGAGGTTAACCATGATCAAAATGAATCAGCACTTTACACCACCATATAACAAATTAAGTGAATCCCATCTCTCTTTCTATTTTAATCACCCTAAGATTTTTTATCTCATAAGATTCAGGATGAGTAGTGCCCATTTATTGGTTTCCTACCCGCATGATGAACATTGTGACACAAAACTGGATTTGTGTCCTTGTTAAGCATGGGCGGATTTTGCGGATCCACGATTCACGAATTTGCGTATTCACGGATCGTGGATCCGCAAAATCCGCGGATTTTGCGGATCGGCGGATTTGGGGGCGGGGCTTCCATGTCAGGACCATCGTGCCAGATTGAACCCTGCCCTTCATATTGATTCAAGAAGACGCCACCGTTTTGTGCCATACCTCTACTGAACTGGAGTACTTTCTACTGGATAATCAGTAAGTGCTACCTTGTTGGGTAAATGTATAGTGCTTTTACTACACTACAGCTACCTAAAGTGCCAGAGAGTTGTCAACAGCGACCAGGTGTGTGTTACTATGCAATCGCGCCGAAGGGCGCAGGGGTCCCTTGAGTGACCTATCATAGTGGGTAAATGGCGGGAAGACGGTGCACACCTCGAGTGTGTGGGCGGGGCCAAACGGACGGGGCTTCCATGCGAGTGCACATGCCTCTTGTGTGTATAAAAGGTCAGAGACCGATCAGAGCAGCAGATACAGATACAGATACAGAAGCTCCTGGCCACAGGAACAGCACGAGGATTGCGCTCGTGAAAGTCAAGGATGCAAAGGCCTATGTCCAGCATCACAGCTGATTTTCGATGGTATATCTGGGAAGAAGGCACATGTGCCCAGCCTTGACAGCGCTCACGATTGTTTTTGGGGCCGATGAATGAGTCACTGAATTTAAGCTTCAACTAGGGCACATGCTTATTTCTGTAAGTGCTTGCGGAAGAGGTTTAATTTTTGTGCCAGGACCGTCGTGCCAGAATGAACCCTGCCCTTCATATTTATTCAAGAAGACACCACCGTTTTGTGCCTGTTGTAACTAATTTACGATGGCGCCGGCAAGCTGCCAGCGCCATCCTAAAATAGTTACTAAATTAGCTTCAACAGGAAGCTCTAATTGGTAAAATAAAGCAGGCGCTCGAGCCCCTGCTTTATCTTATCTATTAGAGCTTCCTGCTGAAGCTAATTAAGTAACTTTAGGATGGCGCTGGCAGCTTGCCGGCGCCATCGTAAATTAGTTACAGACCAGCAAGGCTTGAACTTTTGACCGAGGAATCCGCCGCTCGCGAATTGCGAATTTTCGGTAAATTCGCGAGAGTTCGCTGATCGCGGATTTACCGAAAATCCGCAAAATCCGCGATCGGAGCGGATTTTGCGCTCATGCTTAGTCCTTGTGACTCAGAATCACCACAGAGAACTTTACATTTTATGTTTTTCTGTGGAATCCATACTACTCATAGACACAATTTTTTTAAACCACTGTTAAGATTTTTAAATATGAAAAAGTGCAGTGTTACAATATTTGCTCCTCTTAAAAGATGAATTTATTTGTTTATTGATTTCTAAATTGATTTCCACCGTGGTGTGGGTTCAGAACATGGTTGGTAAATGATTTTTTATTGCTTAAAACAATATTTGTAACATAAATTTGATTGTTTTAATTGTATGAAATGTTTATATTATGAATCTTTTATGGTTGATTTGCAGCCGAATAAATATTTATTGATGATGACCTCTGAATCAGCACATAATACCACCGAATTACAAAATACGTGAATCACAGCAGGAAGATGAGAGCAGCGACTTAGGTGATGGAAGTAGTGTGTTAGATGATTACCTACTTCTGGTTGAACCACCAGAATGTGAGGACAAGCTATACCTCCCTGACAACTAGGCTTTCAACTTGTTGCTTTCCTACTTCCTTATTCACTTTATTTATTTGTGTGTGTCTTTGTCTTTCTGGATCAAATCAAAACAAACCCATCACCACTGTCTTCTCTTTTTATTGCCATATTAGAGTTGCAGCTGTGTGCATTTCAGTCCACTCCTCCGAGTCCTGCTCCATCCTCCTGACTCACCCTAAATCCATTTCCCCCAAGTTAGATGATGGGATGAGATTACAATAGTACAAGAACTGTTGCCTTGTCGAGTTCCTCTAAAAGAATTGGAACATGATGACTATTGCTATCCTCCTTTAAGAGCTGAGAAAAACTGCCCAGATGAAAAGGAAAAGGTAATGATGATGGCATGCATTGGACGCTGACTCTGGGTGAAGGATGTTTGTGTTGTTGTTTGCTGTGCATGAAGTGAAGTCAAAGTGTACTAGCAGTATTTAATCTACACACTAAAAGTGACTCAAGTCAAAGTTTTCCTTCTGGTTGTTTAATAAAAAATTGTACTTCTACTGCAGGCCGATCCATCTAATTTTTTTTAATGGAATCTGGACTCACTCGACTGAGTTGGACAAAACCATGATAATGACTACATAGTATCTTCACAGTCAGTCAGTTGGATCGGAGATGATTGATGGAAAAACTCAGGGCATTTCAAATAATGGAGTAGCATAAAAGGTAAACAACCATAGCAGACCTACATGTCTGTGTAGTAGTGGTAGAGTCAAGTAGTCATGAGTGTTGTAGTAGTATGACTGACAGCTGTGCATTGATTTACTTACCTACTTTGGAAAATGCTATGTTGCTGTATATGTCTGCTCTGTGACTGTCTTGTCAGACAAAATCTAAGCTAAGTGAAGGTTGGGTAAGTGTCATGGGTCTGCTCTGTCCTGTTGCTGTTGTAGGTTAGTGCTGGAAACATGCAACAGAGTAGACATGATTTAGCCATGCCACTTCTGAAAGTGTTTTGTTTGCACTCCTCTGTAATTCATGCTTTTTTCCCTCCCTATTTTTCAATATGCCTTTTGTTTTTCCATCTACACTTACAGGCCGGCTCTTACCCAGTGCTAAACAGAGAAAAAAACCTCACATTCACCTACCAATATGCATCCGCCAGGCAGGAAGTGGCACCCAAGATTAACTGATGCAGCATTCATGAAAGGGAGGACCAAGCGGAATGCCGAGTTGCAACTCTCCAATCTGACCAGGATAACATACAGTAACATTTGTATCATTCATCATCTTTTCAATAATTTGATAAATGTTTTCTCTCCAATCTGTGTGTGTGTTTTTGTTTTTTGTTTTTTTAATTTTTTTTGGTCCTCATTTTCCACCATGGTTTCAAGTGTAGCCATAGGTGGAAGAACAACATGCTGTCACAGTGTATCGACTGGCAGGGAATTATTTTCTTTCGTGGGTTGCCGACCTCCCTCAGCAATGATGCTTCCTCCAGGGACAAACACCATAGAAACCAGTAAAGAATAGTACAACGTGGGAATTACTGCCATTAGGTATCGGCCAACCAACCAAACCAAGGCATTTGCAAGGGGGTAGAACCACAGATGCAAAATCATTGGACCCGGGGGAACAAAAAAAAAAAAACCTCCGCCAACTCAGTGCTCCCAGACCAACAAATGCCAGAATGCTCTCTTGTTCTGATTACCAGCCCTAGCCAGATCCAGCTTAGATACCTGCAGGACAGATGCGTGGCAATCCATTTGGGAAGGAGGTGTAGGGTCTTTCCACTTTTTACAGATTTCCCTTCTGGCAAGTAAGATGCAGTAAAACAGTAGATTTTTGGCCGGGCTCAGAACCCCATCTATAACTCCAAAGATCACATGGGGGAACTCTAACACCACTGGGAAGCCTAATGAAGATGTAAGAGTGTTACTTATACCTCTCCAGAAAGGGGCTAGACAGGGGCATTCAAAAAACTTATGGGCATCCGAGGCAGCAACCAGTCCACACTTTGCACATGCTACTGGATTTGCTTGAGAAAATTTTGAGAGTCTTTGAGGAGAATAGTAAGCTCTATGAAGAGTAAAGAGATGATTTCTGCATAACCATGAGGGCTTGACGATGTCCCACAAGACCTTACATGATGCAGTCCACAGATCTTGCACATTGTGGCCTAAGGAAGAAGGATCCCAGAGCGACTCTGGTAACCGAAATTCGCCATCCACTTCTTCTTGGATCAGATTGTACGATAGGGAAATCTCCTTCTTGGCTGGGGGTTTGTCCACTAGGAAAGATACTAACTGGCTGTGACACCCAGTGGGAACTTGTTTCCACGGGAAGGCAAGGAGATATGGGAATGGGGCCAACTGGCCATTTGCATGTATTTAAACTTTGAAAAATTTGGACCAATTTTATTCTTTAGATATTCCCAAGGAAGCAAGTCCCCGTCCATAAAAAGGTCACCCCACACCTCTAACCCTGCTTCCTTAATCGGAACCGCCAAGCTATCCCTCAGCCACACAGGGCTCTCAGGAAGACCCCAAAGAGGAGACCTACTACAAAAGTATCCTAGCTTTATCGACGTCGCTAGTTTAGCGCATGTTTTTGCAATCTCCTGCAAGACCTTCAATTTAAACTACTTAAAGAACTTTGGGTTGTCAAATTTAAACAAAAGGCCAGATTGGCCCACTCCTTCCCCTTTAAGCAGCGCTGAAAACATAGTCCCAACCCCACAGTCGTTAGGCATCTTAAACAGCATTCGAGCATGATAAAGCTGAAATGCAAATGCGTACATCTGTAGGTCCGGGGCTGCCAGCCCACCCTTTTCCCTGCGTAGCCTGAGTTTCTTCCAAGGAATTCTTGGAAGATGCTTGTCCCAGATAAAGGTGGTGATTTCGCCCTGTAGTTTTGATAATAACAAGGGGTCAAAATAGAGGGGAATGGTATTAATTAAAAAATAAATTTTGGGTAAAATGATCATTTTAATCAAATTGTTTCTTCCTAATAACGAAAGTGGAAGTTGTGCCCAAGACCGCATACGTTTGCGACACGCTTTTGCAATAGCTGTAAAGTTAATTCGGCAATTTGATTAATATCCTTCACAATATTGAGACCTAAGTAACGCATACTAGAACCAGGCTGTATGGTAATATCACAATAATCATTCCAAACAATCATCTCCTTTTTTGCGGCATTGACCTCATACCCAGAGATTTCCCCAAATTCGAGAGCATTTTTTAGTACTGGAGGAAATGCAGTAGGTGCATCTGATGAAAAAATGAGGACATCGTCCGCGTACAAGGCCACTTTCCCCTCCCATCCCCTATAAGAAAAATGTTTGATGTTTATGTCCTCCCTCAATCGTTGAGCTCAATTAAATAGGAGAGGGGAGAGTAGGCAGCCCTGCCGCGTCCCCCTTGTGATGATAAAAGGGTCAGACAAATCTCCATTAACCAAAACACGAGCTGTAGGGCTCCGATACAGAAGGCCAACAACCCGACGAAAGCCTTCACCGATATTAAACTTAGCCAAGGCCTCCGACAGGTACGACCAGTTTACTCTGTCGAAGGCCTTGGTGGCGTCCAATGTATGGGCGACCAAGTGGAGGGCCTCGGCAGTCGCCATATCAATAGCTCCTATAAGATCATATGTTCGCTCATATAGCTGGCGGCCCTTAACAAATCCCTTCTGATTGTGATGTAAGATATCCGGGGCCACCGACGCCAGCCTCTTTGCGAGAACCGTAGCAAAGATTTTATAGTCTACGTTCAGTATAGAAATTGGCCTATAAGACCCACAACACGAAGCCGGCTTCCCCGGTTTCAGGATTAGGGCAATTGACGCGCTATCCCAGGATACTGGTGGATGGAAACCATCCTGAAAGATTTGGTTAAATAGGTAGTAAGAGGGGATACTATTTCTTGTTCCAATACTCTATATATTTCGGCTGGGAGGCCATCGGGGCCAGCAGCGTTCCCTTTCTTACCACTTTGGATAGCTATTCTGACTTCTTCCTCTGAAATAGTACTATCGAGAAATGCTCGCTGCACCCCCGAGAATGCCGGATGAGAAACTCCACTCAACCACCTCTCAATGCGCTCTGGCAAGATGTTACTATCATCGTGATATATTAATTGGAAAAATTCTCTAAAAGCACATCTGATGTCTTCATCTGAGGAATAAATAATGTTATTAACAGTGATAGATTCAATATTGTTACGGACCTGATCTGTTTTGTTTTTCCAGGCTAAAAGTTTCCCCGCACCTTCGCCATACTCGAAATCGGCCAGTTTACTTGCCTCCCATTTCTGCAGAATTCTCCAGTTGAACACCGAACCCAAATCGTGCTTCAAAGAGGATAATTTATTATATAACGGTGTTAAAACGGTGTCAGGGGCAGCAATGTTGGTGTCTATGTCAGCTTGAGCTTTAGCTATATCTAATTCAATGGAAGTGACTTCCTCCCTGTACTGTTTCCTGCGGTATGAAAGTTTACAAGTAATAAGACCCCTCAAAAAAGGTTTAAATGAGCCCCATACAACTCCAGAAGCTGCTGACCCAATATTGATATTCATAAAACTTTGGGCTTCAGTTTTCAAAAATGATATATCGTCTGGCTGGCTGAGACAGCAATGAGCGCTCAAATGACCAACGTCTAGGGGAAGCCTTAGAGAGCCCCACCACCTCCATTAACACTGCTGAGTGGTCAGACAAGTGTAAAGGAAGATAGGTAATACACTCAACTGAATCCACCATTCTCTGACTAATTAATACAAAGTCTATTCTAGACTGAGGATGGAACTTGTAGTTCCGAAAAGAGATTCCCTGTTGTAGCCCAGGCCGTACCCTCCAGATATCTACGTACCCATATTGCTTCATGGAGCTAAGCAAGAAGGTCCTAGTTTTAGAAAGAACTAAGGGTCGACTGTTAGGGGTCTTATCTAAATACGGATCCAATACTATGTTAAAGTCCCCTGCAAAAATGGTTGGTTCAGGAAAGGACAGTAGGTGTGTAAAAATAGTTTCCAAGGTTGAGGGATCATCTTGATTTGGCCCGTAATAGCCCAAGATCGTAAATTGTGCCGAAGTAATGACCAACCTGCCACCTGGGTCAACCAAATGGGAGATTAACCTTGCTTTTAATTGCTTCTTAAAGATGACAGATACACCTCTAATATTCACAGATTGTGAAGTAGATACCGGAAAATAAACCCATCTACTCCTTTTAACTAAAGCTAGCATTTAATTCTGGATCAGATGGGTCTCCTGGAGTATAATGATCTGCCCCTCCGAGTCACGTAGATACTGCATATTTCTTCTGCTCTAGGTTTGGTACGGAGGCCATTAACATTCCAAGAGATGATTTTAAGACAACCCATTCTGACTAAGCCAGCTTCCAAGCAACCCCTTAGACAAAAATAAAGTTCCGGCAGCCCACCCTAACTGTAAGCATAAATCAATGACCACCAACTGCTTAGTAATAAGTACAACCAGACTTGATTGGCAAATGAGGACATTTTTAAGGTTTTTCCACCCCCAGCTCCCCAACTACCCCTGTGCCCCCCCAACCACCCCACATCCTCTCCTCGGAAAACCCTTGCTAAATCTAACCGGAACACGTCCAGTAGATAGCGCCCCTCCCGAGCTCCCACTAGGCCACTCTGCCACAAACTGTACATATTACCAATACGAGCCGGTTACATACGAACAGCTGAAAGTGCACCTTCTCCTAGTTAGCAGCAGAATTGCATCTCGTGTTAAATCTAATAGATTTAGTTCTGCTGGAATTATGTACAAGTTGTATATGGAATTATGCAGATTTTAAGGCCCCCTTCTCTTTTTTTTTTCACTTTCCTTCTTATTTTTTTTGCATAGATATACTTATTTCCTATTAACCTACCATTTGTGCATTTTCCCCCACCTCCTCCTTTTTTATTTTTTTGTTTTTAGTAATTATTTAGGTGATTAACTTTTTACTTTGTTTTTACCTCTTTAGTTTCGCATCCACAGCTCAAAAATAATAGGAAATACATGATCCATGGTAATAGCCCAAGGTCAGACCTAGAATGACCTAATCAGAAGACCCCTTATTGCCCAAGTCGAGCAATAGCTCGTCTGCTGCTTGTACTGATCTGATGTTAAACATCTTGTTGTTGTGCATAATTTTTAAAGCAGCAGGAAACATTAATTGAGCTGTGGCACCTAGCTTCCTAAAAGCGTCCAACCACCTCCCTAACTCCCATTGCTTCTCCAGGGTAACCCTAGAAAGGTCAGACCTTATTTGGAATGTAAACCCTTTCCCTCCCAAGGATTTCTGTCTTAAAGCCAAATTAAGGATATGCTCCATGAGTGAGTAGGTATGGAAATTTACGAGGATCTTACATGGCTTAGACCTTTGGGGATTTCTTCTGAACGGGTCCCTGTGAACCCGCTGGATGTCAATAGCTAGTTCCTCAGTTGGATGATCTAATCTTAATGACTCCTTCAGAAGCAGGGTAATGAACTGTTTAATATCCGACCCCTCTGACCCCTAAGGATCATTTAGGATATGAATGTTACTGCATCTAGCGTTGTTTTCCAACATTTCCATCCTGTTGGACAAGGCCAAATCCTCCCTTCTAAGCTTAACAATGTCATCTTTGGCCTGATCCAAGTGAATCGATAGCGCAGCGACTGTTTACTCCAGTTTCCCTGTTCTTATCATGAGACCATCAATCTTATTATCCAGGGTGTGTGTTTTTGTTGTTGTTATCATGTTTGCTCTTTCTTTGCTTATAATTGATCCCTACAGATATTTTTTAATTTTCTTTTCTAGCTTTAAAAGGAAGCCTGGTACAACAGAACATAAAATGTATGTAATTTGGTTCTGTCTGAGGGCAGACAGGCAAGGCAAAGAGCATAATAATAATTAATATTATACTGCTGTCCTGAAGTGTCTATTAGTCCAGTTTGTAAGTACTACGTATCATCATTAACCATCAAGTCATCAACATGCATGCATTTCCTTTTAATTCCTTAACAGATATATGATGGTTGTCTGCCAAGATTGTGTGTGTTCACTGTTCAGTTGGTATTGTCCATGTGTAGTTTTCGTCTTTGTCTAACCTTTCCCTCAAATACCCCTGCCCAATCATTCATCAAATCCTAACCCTCTTCTCTCGGGCTGTGTGATTTATATATTGAAGATTCACTAAATTAAATGTACACCATTAATTCATCACACACTTGCTAGGGTGGATGTGGTAGAAGCAACACTAATTCAATTTCAATCAAGGCATGGCGAGGATCTTCTTCTTCTGCTTGCCAATGTCCACCCATGCTCAGTATATTGGAAAGTCAATTTTCTGTACAAAGGAACATAAATAATACATCATAATTATTTGCAATCATCAATTGGATTCATCATCTCCGTCCTAAGTTACAGCAGTCAAGGCTATGCTTTTGTCGAGTGCATTACTAATCATTATGGTTTCTTGTTTGGCAGTCTTCTTGTGTACTGTACTGTACTTTGTGCTACTACTCCTTTCATAGTCTCTCTCAGGTGACTGACTGTCTCATTTTCTTTTTTTGCAAATCCTACTGCCAGTCTCTAATGTCTACCACCACAACCAAGACATCTTGGGAAACCAAACCATCTTCACCATGCAGACATATTTGTGCCTAAGCCTAAACATCAATGACAGGTAAGAGAAGAAGTTTGGGGAGGCATAATTAATATTGGAAATTCATTCATTAATTCCCACAACCTCACCTTTGAGTCCAGTTTCAGACTGCATAGACTAGGAGGAGAGACTGACAGTGCTAGTAGGACAAGTCACTAAGTGAGGGTACTGCATCTATATGTTTGTGTGTTACAAAATCAGCAAATTATTTAAATCAAAAACTGGCTTCCTCCCTGCAGCAGCAAAGGAAGGAAACCAAGTGATGTCAAACAGCAACCCCCACAAAACATTTACATTGTATGTAAAGTTGAAGTATAAATATAATGTAATCCCCTAACAAAAAAACTAATGTAAACAATCCTACAACACCTGACCCACCCCTCTCTCTAACCCCAACCAATGTTCAAAAAGATAACGAGTCCAAACAATGTCCAGTAAATACAATTCAAAAATACATTTGTCCATAAAACCTCCCCAACGTAGCCCAATGCCCACTCACCAAAAAAAGTAATAAAAATGGGGCAATCCAACGGTATCTATAGCCTATCGGCAGGCTCACAGTCTCCAGTTAATTGCCAGGACCTCCGTCTTTAGCTGCTTCTCTAGGCGCAATATTCGGAGGAGCATGCAGCGCTTAAATGCTCAACAATTGCATCCACGGGGCAGCAGTATGTGATGAAGTGCGGCAGGTGGCTGCCAGACTGTGGCGCTGTACCACTCGAGGGGCCACCGCCTGGCTGGGACCAGGAGCATTGGAGGAGGCTGCAGCTGCTGCCACCTCCTCCTCCTCCTCAGTCAGAACCACCAGCCGCTGATATTCCAAGCAGATGGCCTCAAGCTTCTGGTGCCAGGCCATCGCTGCCAACTCCTTCCTGCCTGTTTTTTCTTTCGGTTGGGAAGGAGTGGCTATATCATAAAAGAAGAAAAGACTATTGTAACTGTTGGACTTGGCCCTTTTTGCAGGGTCATCCCTTAACTTTTTGCCTTTCTCACAGCCTTTTCTTCTGACATCTTGTTGGTGGTTTTAGGACTGTGGGTACTTTAGCACTGCTGTCCAGTGTAAAGGGTGTATGCTCTCTGTGTTACTTATTGTAAGATTGGTCTGCATCTGTTTGGCCTATTTAATTTTCCTGTTAGTCCCTTGTAAAGTGGTATCTCATATACCCAGGGCTGGTAAATTAAATGCTACTAGTGGGCTTGAAGCCCTGATTGTGCCACCCACCAAAGTAGCCTTTCAAACCTCTCTCAGGCCTCTTCCATTGCAGGGCCTGTGTGTGCAGTGTTACTGCAGCTGTGATGTGACACCTAAAGTGTTTGCCATGTTTGTGACCCCACTTTTACTGCATTTTAGTCACCCCTAAGGAAGGACCTAGCTAACCCTATGGGTAGGGTGCATTGTAGTAAAATGATAGGAGCTGTACCTTAAGTGCGCAACATGTCCTGGTAGTGACAAACAGCCATTTTGGCTTCTCACTACTGTGGGGCTGCCCTCCCATAGGAATGCATTGGGGATTCCTTGATAAGTGTTTCAGTGGTAATTCCTGATATGAGAGGAGCAGCGTGGTCAAGTCGGTATATTTGAAATGGTAATAATAAATGCTGCACAATGTTGTGCGCAGATATATTATAACTATTTTAGAAATGCCACTTTTATAAATTGGCATTTCTGTGTGCTATGTGTCTGCCTGCTTGATGTGAATTGCATGTCTGGCTTTTTGAGTGTCAGGGGCTGGTGAGGTGTATGTGTCTCCAGGAGGGGTAGGGTGAGTCAGCACTAGGCTGAATGAGACATCTGCATTCGGAGTAGTGGAAGGAGTAGTCCCCTGACCCTGAATAGGATTGTGCCTGCCCTGTACAATGCTGGATCCACCCCCTGTGGTGTGTCTTATGATGAGCCCCCACCTGACAAAGGGGAAGAGGAGCCTGGTAAACAAAGTGCTCCAATTCCCCCCTCAACCAGTTTTGTCTGGTTCCCCGAAGCCCTGTGACAGGGCAGGCAAAGGCAAGACGCCATATAAATATAGGGGCTGTGACCCATGAAAGTTGTGTTGTTCCTGTGCTTGGAGGGCTAGCTGCTGCTGGGCCTCAGGAGGAACCACCACGAGGGTCTGCCTCCCTGCTGGAGGGCCCGGTGTGCTGGCCTGCCTATGCCCAGCTTTGCCCCTTTCCCCTCTAAGAACTTTGGGAATTTAACGCCTTGAGAGCGCTCTGCTTTTCTTCTGCTGAGAAGAGCATGGTTTTCTCAGCGCAGAGCTGCTGCCTATTTGGAGGGAATCCTGACTTGGGGATTCCCCCGCATTCATGCCAAATGGAGCGGGAGCCCACCCCACTTTTTCACAGCGGGTAACCAACCCGGATTGCCACTGTGTTGGCAGGGGCCCAACCGCGCTTTGGGGATTATTTTGAGGTGGGTGCCCACCACCCCCTACTATTCCCCTGCAGAAGAAGTCCCCGCCTTTGCCCTATCCGAAAAACCGGAAGTCAGGCGTGTCCACCTGACTGTGGGCAGGGCCTGCCGTGTGTTGCCGGAAGTCAGGTAATGCCAAGTGGTACTCCCGCGTATGCCTCCAGAAGAAGAGAAAGTCCCCGAGGAGTGGGTGCTTCCCTTGGTGATTCCCTGATGAAGGGAGGCAAGACAAAGTTCTTGGTCTCACACAAAACCAAGAAATTTACGGTAGTTTCTAAAACCTCAAGAGAAACAGACAGGGAGTTACAAAGGCATGCGCAAGTGTTACAATTGTGGTCAATGCAGCAATGTAATACTGGGAGACGTGTTCAGTCACTCACATATGGGCAAACAGCTCAAACTACGTCACACATCAGACTGTAACAGAACAAGTGATATATGCTATCAAATGCCCTTGTGGCTTGGTTTACGTGGGTAGAACCAGCCGGAAGATAACAACTAGAATAGTTGAGCACAAAAGTAGAATCCGCAACCAAAATACTACATCCCCTCCAGCATCACATTGGTTGCAGACACCGCACACGATACCCCAATTACGTTTCACAATACTTGAACGCATCCTTCCACAATAAGGCATTGACATTCACACAGCGCTAGCATGCAGAGAAACGCACTGGATCAAAACCCTAGGTACGGTAGCACCGGGGGGTTTGAATGACCATTATGAAATTATATGTTTTCTGTGAAACCACTGTTGATATTTTTATGTTTTTTAGAATTTGCACTCATTTATACATGTATTTTAATAACTTAACACAGCTTAGTTTTTCCTTACTGTTGTAGACATCATCCAGTGCACTTCATACAGCTCTCTCAAGCTCTTTTCACTCTCTGTCTTTCACAGTAACGCATTTATCGCACACCTAGGTACACTCGGAAGGTTCAATTGTTTTGTGTATTGGTGCTCCCAGCCAGTTTTACTGAGCATTTATTAGGTTGAACCACCACAGTATACACATTTTAAGTAGCTTCATTAGTGAGATCTAACGTTTCAAACTTCACTTTTATGGGAGGCTATCCAATACATTAAGTGTTAGCACATTGATGCACCTCAGTGTGTGCACAATATAGTTTTTCATGCAGGCAGGCTTATATGGGTTAACACAGTTGCCGTTCATATACTTCCCCACTTTATTGAACGTCATAAGGGGATAGCGATTTTTGCTCGCATCCAGCCTTATTTTCACTTATTTTCTCTTTGTTTGTTAGATCTTTTTAGTTTTAGAATTAGTATACCGTCACTTTCTCCTATGGTTTCGTTGACAGAAGTGAAGAAGATCACACAGGACGTTCCGCATCCTGTTTGGAGACGGGCCGGCTGACCATTCACAATAAGGTTAGCGATTTGCAGCGTTTTAGCATTTTTTAACCAGAGGCTAGCATCGCAGGAACATAATAGTTTGTTCTTTTTTCAATCCTTCACACTTTGTGCAGCTCAGAGACACGGGAGGTTTCCCTGTTAGCGTATCGGCACGTTGGAAGATTAACAAACTTCAACTCCGCATTCCACTGTCATTCAAACGGTTTAGATTGGTAACCATAGATCGTTTATACTTTGATTCTCCATTGCAGAAACTAAAGGTTGCGGTTTATTTTACCACACGGAAATAATATATAATGGCTGAAACTTTGGTTTCTCACTATCCACGACAATCTCCATGGTGTCACACATATGTTCTACTTGTATTTCTTTCCTATAAAATGTTTCCTAATTATAATTCTTTTCCTTTTATTTCATTAACCATTAGAGAGTGCAAATTCTAATTCTAATTTCATAATGTACCTGTATGTTCACGCATTAATTTTTCCTTGTCATCAATTGAAACACGTTGTGTTGTAGGTTTCCTTTGGACAGAACATTCGGATATCAATCAGATTGGATACACAATACTTCCCCTGAAAAGGGTTCATTTGTTAGAACCCGAAATGCATTGGGATCCTTCTTGAATTTAATTTCATTCTGTTTTGAAATGTTATATCTGACAATTATGTGATATGGATTATGATTATTTTGCATGATATTGCAATGCAAAGTATTATGTAACAGATTTGGCTTTATAACAAAATAATGCATCATGTCTTAGGTACAAATGTTTTGAATACAATTTGTATAATCAAGTATTGAAATTTAGAGTCTTTTTTCACTTTCAGAGTCAAGAATATAAATTTTGTGAGAATAATTTTCTTGAGACGACCATTGTCACCTTTATTGCTGTGCTCCGTTTTTAGGTTGTGGTGATCCAGAGTAGAGTGTTTTGCCAGTAGTTACCGATTATGTTCTACATTTACTATTTGTGCTTTGTGATGGTCCACAGTGGCCCAATTGGCCCTGTCATGTGTATATAATCAACTGTAAATATTGCCTAGTGCCATTTGGCACAGTGTATATTGTGTGATTACTA
This sequence comes from Lissotriton helveticus, assembly GCF_964261635.1. Lineage (NCBI taxonomy): Eukaryota > Metazoa > Chordata > Amphibia > Caudata > Salamandridae > Lissotriton > Lissotriton helveticus. The sequence goes on along the minus strand of NC_136067.1, from coordinate 467,171,261 downwards.
TTCAAATGTGTTTTGGATAATACAAAGGCTATTTTTATATCTAAGCATGTGTGGAGTTCCTTTTGTGGTGTGTCTAGTGTGTTGCTGCTGTGTGTGTGTCTCACAAACACTTTACATATTGCCTCCGGGATAAGCCTGACTGCTAAAGCCAAGCTACCAAGGGGGGAGCAAGGGTTATCTTCAGCGTGTAATTACCATGCTATGACTAGAGTGGGGGTTTCTGCCTGGATTTGGCGCAAGCCTTAGCCAACCAGAAATCTAATTTCTAACAGTAAATAACAATACTGTTAGCAAAACATTAACACAAAATTAATTCTACCTATAGTGGCACAGTAGCACCAGCAAGCACAGCACATAATATTTGTGGTATCTATGGACTTGAGTACACCAATTTTCGTCTTCTCTCTTGTTTAGCTAAATTAAGTAACTTTGTAGCCAGCATGCCAACTTGTACCCAAGACAAACATAATTGTCGTGACGCAGACTCACGTTATTTTTATTTACTACTGCTGCAGGTGGGGAAGCTGAGTGACTACACAATCATCTTATTTTTTCTATTATAGGCAGCACTGGACATACTCTGTTACATCATGGCAACTGCTCAATTTCACTTTCACACAGACCTGACTACTAGAACAAGGCAGATGATATCTGATCCAAATGATCATTGCTTATATATATATGGGACTACGACGCAAGGTACTTTAGTTTGATTGAACCATGCAGCCGATAGGCCACCCATGGCAGGCTGACTCAGTAGAAAACGAATTAACATATGTAGTGAGTGGGCCTCGGAGTCTGAAGGAGGCACTGCTTGATAACATATATACACAATATATATGCTGCTGTGCTTGCAAACTACTGTGAGTCAAGGGAGCATTCTGAAAATACAACTTCTATTGTCCTTGGCTTTGCTAAGACTCTTCATGCAGTGACAGTCTCCACCTATGCTATGATGAATACCATCCAGGCATCTATCCTAAACATGTATATCGTTCTTCTTACCCTCTCAACAAACCTTAGTTTGTTTCATCAACAAACATATTTTTTTTAACCACCACCAATGCGTCCTTCCTTCCTTGCTTGCCTTTGAGTTTGACCCATGAAACACCACGGAGGATTCTTGCTATTACCCATATAGTTTAATCCACCCAGGCAGGCATCTTTTCTTGCACCTTCTACCCATTCTTCAACCACCCATACATCTGATTTCTATCAGCCACCTTTCCATGCATCCCACTTGACATGTATCCTTCTCTACCAGTCACATATTCCTCATCTCGCCCATCCTTCTTCCTTCCATTATTCTTTCCCTTTTCGTTCAACCCATCCATCAAGGTCATCTGGCTCTTAGACCTTCTCCATAAAACTTTCCCAGCTGAGTTGTAGTCAGACAGCTAATGCTGTTGCTCTAATGCTAAGTAAAGGGTGACTTCTTTAACCGTTGTTCACAACAATTAGTATCTCTCAACCTACAGTGTACACCCTTGCAGCGAGTGTCTAACTATTGACAATAAGCAACAAATATAAGTATAACTTACCACCGCCCACCACTGCTGCTGGGTCATCCACCCCTTTGGCAGCTGCCGCATCCACTGCTCCCTCCTGGCTGGCGTCTCCTGCCTCACCGCTGGCCCCGGCACCAGTGGTCCGTAAGCCAAGAAAAAACAAGATTGAAAAAAAGTTAAAATACATATATGTATACCACATACTTCACTAGTACAAAATGGGTACTAGAGTGGACACTAGTACAAAACTAGTAAAATATCTGGTTGGGCATTATTGGTGGGAATTGTCGAAAAGCATCACAAGATTATGAAAGCTAGAAGAGGACAACCCAAAGGACTGGACTCAGTGGCAAGAACTGTGTTGTAAAACCTTTTAAACAAAAATAAAGAATGGCCAACTGGGGAAGCTTAGCTACAGACAGACTAGAGTAGTAGTGCAGAGAGTCAGAGCAGATGCAAGGCAGGGATAAAAAAAAGAATTTAGAAACAGATAGTGTAGATCGAAGAAGATTTGCTAAAAAATAGAAGTAGGAAACGGAAATAATAGTTTGGAAGTAATAAGGTTCAGTAAAAGTTAGGGAAATATATTTAATATTAACAACTGGATGACTTACTGGGGACAGCAGCAGAGCCCTGGGTATAGAGCTTTCCTGGCCCTGGGTTTGGGAGGCATCTTGTCCCGCTCCTCCCGCCGACTCTGACTCTGTCTTCTTGGCCCTGGGTGCTGAACATGTAATATGTAATAAAGAAAGAGACAAACATTGATGATTGGTTTGAAGCAAATAAAATATTTAAAAAACGCTCAAAAACATTTTTGGAAACAACAATTGCAATAAAATTGACCTAGCTACTAATCTGATAAATTAGTAGTATCGCGGGCTTTGCGGACCGTCTAGTTATTATTATTTATGAAGACTAATCCAGTGTTCCATTCTGATTCCAGAATCCTAAGCCTAAGTCCCACCTGACCTAGCCCACCTATTCCAGAGTCGGGCCAATTGTTAACTAAGTCTGCATTTCCATTTAGTTTAATCCTCAAACGCATTGATGGAGGACGCATGCATACATTTTTGCACACACCAAATTGTTGGTTGGTTGCTGCTGATGTTCTGCTAAGCATATTACTCACTCACAAACTACAAAAGGTACTACTAAGGACTGGACTAAGCTGCACTCAGCAGCACGTGACGTGACAGAGGATGCGTCATGCAGACCACTAAAAATGTTTACCAAATAATACTAGTAATGAACTAAGTAACTAAACTACCTGTCAATCCACCACTATCTTAGTGACAGGACTAGAGTCAATCAATCAATCAATCAGGTCATTTGTAGAGCGCACTACTCACCCGTAGGGTCTCAAGGCGCTGGGAGGGGGGGGTGCTGCTACTGCTCGAACAGCCAGGTCTTGAGCTTCTTCCTGAAGGAGAGGTGGTCTTGGGTCAGGCGCAGATTGGTCGGAAGTGAGTTCCAGGTCTTGGCGGCCAGGTAGGAGAAGGATCTTCCTCCTGTTGTCGCTCTTCGGATGCGGGGGACGGCGGCGAGGGCGTGGTTGGTTGATCTGAGGAGGCGCTTGGGAGTGTAGAAGTTGATCCGGTTGTTGAGGTAGCTCGGGCCTTGGTCGTGTAGGGCTTTGTGCGCGTGGGTGAGGAGCCGGAAGGTGATTCTTTTGTTGACCGGGAGCCAGTGCAGATCTCTCAGGTGTCCGGTGATGTGGCTGCGTCGGGGGATGTCGAGGATGAGTCTCGCCGAGGCGTTCTGGATCCGCTGGAGTCTCTTCTGGAGTTTGGCCGTGGTTCCGGCGTAGAGGGCGTTGCCGTAGTCCAGTCGGCTGGTGACGAGGGCTTGGGTGACCGTCTTCCTCGTCTCGGTGGGGATCCACCGGAAGATCTTACGTAGCATGCGCAGGATGTTGAAGCATGACGAGGAGACGGCGTTGACTTGTCTGGTCATGGAGAGGGAGGAGTCCAGGATGAAGCCCAGGTTGCGTGCGTGGTCCGTCGGTTTGGGTGCGGTGCCCAGGGCGGGGGGCCACCAGGAGTCGTCCCAGGCGGAGGGCGTGGATCCCAGGATGAGGACCTCCGTCTTGTCTGAGTTCAGTTTCAGGCGGCTGGTCGTCATCCATTCGGCTACGTCTCTCATCCCTTCGTGCAGGTTGGCTCTGGCGGTGGCGGGGTCGTTGGTCAGGGAGAGGATCAGCTGGGTGTCGTCGGCGTAGGAGATGATGTTCAGGTTGTGTTGGCGTGCGATGGCCGCGAGGGGGCTCATGTAGACGTTGAAGAGGGTTGGGCTCAGCGAGGATCCTTGGGGTACGCCGCAGATGACTTTGGTGGCCTCTGACTTGTACGGTGGTAGGCGGACTCTTTGTGTTCTTCCGTCGAGGAAGGAGGTGATCCATTCCAGTGCCTTCTCCTGGATTCCGATGTTGCTGAGGCGCTGTACTAGGGTGCGGTGGCAGACAGTGTCGAAGGCCGCGGAGAGGTCCAGGAGGATGAGGGCCGCTGTTTCTCCGTTGTCCATCAGAGTTCGAAGGTCGTCGGTGGCGGCGATGAGGGCGGTCTCGGTGCTGTGGTTCGCTCGGAAGCCAGACTGTGAGGGGTCGAGGGATCCATTCGTCTCGAGGAAGGCGGCCAGCTGTTTGTTGACGGTCTTCTCGATGACTTTGGCCGGGAACGGGAGGAGCGAGATGGGACGGTAGTTCTTGAGGTCGGTGGGGTCTGCTGTGGGTTTCTTGAGGAGAGCGCTGATTTCGGCGTGCTTCCAGCTCTCAGGGAAGGTGGCGGAGTCGAAGGAGGTGTTGATGATGTCCCGCAGGTGGGGTGCGAGGACAGCGTCGGCCTTGTTGAAGACGTGGTGAGGGCAGGGGTCAGTCGGAGATCCGGAATGGATGGAGTTCATGGTGCGGATGGTGTCTTCGGTGCTGATCGGGGTCCAGGTGCGGAGGGTGGTGGGTGGTGGCGTCGTTGCGGTTGTGGCTTGCGTTGGTTGGTTGTTGAAGCTGTTGTGTATGTCCGTGATTTTGTTGTGGAAGTAGGACGCGAGGGAGTTGCAGAGGTCTTGCGACGGGGTGATGTCGTTGTTTCCGGCGTTGGGGTTGGAGAGCTCTTTCACGATGTTGAAGAGTTCCTTGCAGTTGTGTGCGTTGTTGTCCAACCGGTCCTTGTATGCATTTTTCTTGGTGGCGCGGATCAGTTGGTGGTGTTTCCGGGTGGCGAGCTTGAGGGTGGTCATGTTGTCCGTCGTTGGTTCCCTTCTCCAGGCTTTCTCGAGGGCTCGACAGTTCTTCTTGGAGCACTTGAGTTCGTCGGTGAACCATGGTGTTTTTCTGCTGCAGGATCTGCTGGGCGGGGTCCTCAGAGGGGCGAGTTCGTCCGCGCAGTTGCTGATCCACTTCGTGAGGTTGTCGGCGGCCTGGCTGGGGTTCGCTGAGTTGCCGGGAGGGTGCTGGCTCAGGGAGGCGGTGAGCTGGTCGGCTGTGATCTTGTTCCAGCTTCTTCGAGCAACCTGTTGCTGGTGGTGGTGGGTCGTCGTTCTTCTGAAGGTGAAGTGGACGCAGCTGTGGTCCGTCCAGTGGAGTCCTGTTGCGTGGCTGACGGTGACGTCTTTGCTGGATGAGAAGACGGCGTCGAGTGTGTGTCCGGCGAGGTGGGTGGGGGTGGTCACCAGTTGCTTGAGTCCGAGGTTGTCGAGGTTGTCGAGCAGGGTGATGGTGTTGCGGTCGTTGTTGTTCTCCAGGTGGAAGTTGAGGTCCCCCAGGAGGATGTAGTCGGCGGAGGGGAGAGCGTGCGGGCTGACGAAGTCGGCGATGTCCTCGCTGAATCGTGTGCGCGGTCCCGGGGGTCGGTAGATCAGGGTGCCTCTGAGGGTGGTCTTCGGGTTGGTGTGGATCTGGAAGTGCAGGTGTTCAGCGGTGGTGAGGGTGTCGTCGGTGTTGGTCGTGATGCGGATGGTGTCTCTGTGGATGATGGCGATGCCTCCTCCGGTCTGGTTGTCGCGGTCCCTCCGGGTGATCTTGTAGCCCTCTGGGATGGCGATGGCGATGTCTGGGGCTGAGGAGGCGTTCATCCAGGTCTCGGTGATGAAGGCAACGTCGGGGGCGGTGGTGTCGAGCAGGTTCCAGAGTTCTACGGCGTGTCTGTGGACGGAGCGGGTGTTGAGCAGGATGCACTTGAGGTGGGTGCTGCTTGAGTTCGGCTTGGCGGGTGCAGGGAAGGTCCGGATGCAGGTGAACTTGCAGGCGAGGCAGCTGAAGGGTCCGTGGGTGTGCTTCGGGGCGGCTCGGTGACATCCTGGGATGTGGCCGGTGTTGAGTGCGATGAGGTCGGCGGCGCTGTAGGTTCGTCGGGTCGTCTTCCGTCGGTGGGGTCTCTCTAGCATCACCTAAGTTAAGCTCTCTCAAGTAAACTCTCTTATATAATCAGCCCAAGCGAGTGCAGCCGGTGCAAAGTTGCAAACAAACAAGCAAGATTAGTAGCCTCAAGCACCTGTGTCTAGAAGAATAACAATCACAGAAGATTTTTAAACCTAATTTACCTGCAATGTAAGCAGCAGCATTCTTGCTATTCAGCAAAAAATTATATTTGCAATAACAGTAACACAGTATAGAGAGCACACAATACTACTAGTATTAGCTAATCACCAAGCCCCATGACCTCAACACCTAGCAGGTCCAGCAGGTCCTGCTCCCAGTCCAAGATGTCTGACCACCGGTGGGTCAGCTGGTCATGGGTACTCTCGACCCCAGAGCAGCGAAACACTGCCTGGCCCACTGGCAGTGACGCTCCTAGGTAGCGTACTCAGAACCAGACCTGCTGCCTGCTGCCAAGGTCAAGGGAAGGTGGCACTGCACAAAAAATACAAGGGTGGCCACCTCTGCCTCGCTAAAAAGGGACCTGGCCTGCACCCCTTCTGGGTGCAGTCTGCCACGAGGAAGGCAGCTCTTCTTGGGTGCAGGCGCCATGCCCTGGAGCAGGTATATTCCCTTAGCCATGGTCCTGGGGTGGGTGAGGCAGAAAAGGGAACGTAGCAGTAAGAAATAAAGCCAGGGAAAGAAGTAGGAGGGTAAAAAATGAAGTGAAATAAAACAGTAGAAAAAAGTTTAAAAAACTCAGTAGAAGTAGAAATAAAACGCAAAATATACACTTAGGGACAGAGAGGGATAGAAACTAAACCAAAAAGATCAGTAAAATCGTCTAAAAAACAAAGGACTGCAAAGATTTTAGAGGGATTGAAAAGCAGGCCCCAGACCCATGCAAAGAATAGGAAAGCAAGATGGCCGTGCCCATTAGCGTCCGCGTGGTGAAGTTTGCGTGATATTTCCCCCGAACAAGTCATCCGTGTTGCCGAACTTCTAAAACATCTTGCGAGCATACACAAGCATACGCGAGCATGTGGAAAGTAGCAACACTGCATGCACACTTAGCTATGCGTAATGCTGCAGAATTTTTTTGCCGCTTCACGTAGCCTCAAGACAAGACCAAAAAATTATAAAAATCCACAATACAGTACTTAGAATTTTTCAGTTATCAAAATACCCTTGAAAAACTGTTTGTTGAAGTCAATAGCTCCCTTTGGGGCTATCACGGCGTCGTGAACAACAAATCCAAACAGTTCTGGCTAACCGCAGCATCGCGGGCTAGCAACGGTGTCGGTTAGACCCGATAAACAGTACCTCCTAGAAATGCAGGGCATTGGTGACCTCTTGTTGAGCTTCCGAAAGCACGGTGTCAGCAGGCATCAGTTCCAGAGGTCGGTGCAGGAGTCGTTGGGCCCCGAAGTCACACGGGTTGCAGATAGAACTCTTCACGGTTGGAGTCAGGAGTGCTGACTTTGGCAGACGTCGGGTGCTGTGGTGTGAAGTGAAGTGGTGTGGCGTGTGATACCTTCAGGTCACGGTGCGAGCATTATCTCAGTGGCGGCGTCAGATGGCATCGTCTGTGAGACCAGGGTCACAGTGCAAAGTGATAAGGTGCTTGTCACAGTGCTGGCACGTCACGCTACAGGCATCATCGTCGTCGTTGCTAAAGTGCTGTCGTCAGTTGCTGAACTGGAGTCGATGGCACCGCAGTCGGTAGGCCAAGGCTGCAGTGCAGGATGAGGACGAGGTGTTGTGTAACTTTAGGAGCAGTGCTCTTGAATCACAGTGCAAGCAGCGGCGTTGATTTCGCCATGGAGCAGCTTCATTGAGGATACCAAGGCAGCGATACGAGGCAATCTGAAGTGCGGTGCCCATAGGTTGCAGTGCGAGCAGCGGCTCAGTGGTGGCATCAGCAGTTGTCGTTGGTGAGACCAGGGTCGTGGTGTGGCGTTGCTGTGGTGCCCTCTGCAGTGCCTTCACGACACGGAGTCAGTAGCAGCATTGTAGACGGCGCCAGGTTGCTTTTTCTTCTGTTGCACTTAGAGACACTCACAAAAGTAAATTGCAGAAAGTTCAGTCCAGTCCTTTTACTACCCAAGACAGAAGCAGCCACTTCAGGCCAATACAGCAAAGCACTCAGCAAAGTGGTAGTTCCTCCTCACACCTTCTCCAGCTCTTCCTTATGGCAGTCTTCTTGGTCCAAAAGAGTTCTAAAGTTCAGGGTTTTGGGCCCCACTTTTTATAGCCCAAAAAGTGGATACATGAGTGGCTTTATGAATCAGTGACCTGGTGTGTGAGTACTTATATGGGTCTGTGAATGGGTTTTTGAGTGATTGTGTGGGAGTGGGAGTAGATATATGTGAGGCTGTATGGAGGTGTGCGTGGGTGTGTGAGTGGTTCAGTAGAAGATGTCATGAGTGATATCATTTGAGATGTCATGAGTGATTTCATTGACTATGCTATGAGTGATGTAATATGTGAGGTATTAAGCAGTGCATTGTGGGGGCATATCTTACAGTTAGCTCAGGTAACCATACCTGTTGTATTTCACTGATTTTCTATGACTGAAATCTGAGCCTAACTATAAAATATAGAAGAAGATATGAAGAAGGTCTCACGGACGAAATGCATTTGCCTTGTGTATTTTAAATAAAGCGGCCTCCATGATGTTCCCCCGCTGTGGCTTCCACTTCTTTTTCGTGAAGGAGATTTCTTGGTGCATATATATATATATATTCACTGAAAAAACCATAGGTTATAGACCATATATAGTTAGGAATTAGCATTTACAAAACCTTGAAAATTCACTGAAAAAACCATAGGTTATAGACCATATATAGTTAGGAATTAGCATTTAAAAAACCTTTCTTTACTCACACAAAACCATTGAAATTCCATATATAGTTAGTTGTACTAACTATATATCGCGCACCCGCAATCCACTGCTGATCATGTCACATATTACATCATTTATGACATGGTCAGTGACATCGCTGATGACATCACTGATGCCATCTCAAATAACATCACTGATGACATCACTGATGACATCTCAAATGACATCACTGATGACATCACTGATGACATCTCAAATGACATCACTGATAACATCTCAAATGACATCACTGATGACATCACTGATGACATCTCATTTGACATTACTGATCACATCACTGATGACATCTCATTTGACATTACTGATCACATCACTGATGACATCATTCATGTGATAATACGATGAACCTCTTCAGACTCTAATATAACCTTAGATACACTCAGTGTAAACAGACGCTCACAGACTGTCACTCATCCATGGAGTTACTCACACACCTAGTCAGTCATGCAAAGAATCAATCACACCTCCATTTCCTCAACTATACAGTTATACACACCTTACTTATTCAAACATATACTAACACATATTTACTCTCTTTTACAATGCCTGATACAAGTTCACAATGATCAATACAGCCACTCACACATTCACTGGCTCTTATGCACAGTTATTTATATATGTCAACTGTCACATGTACTGTGTTTTACATATGTACTTACTTTGACATGTAGCACTGAGATATCCATTCACTCACCAATGCACTCAGTCAACCGCCCATACAGGTGTTTCTACATGCACTTTTGAACCCATACATCTAGTGAATCAACTGCTCACACATCTATGCACAGAGTCATACACCTCCCAGCCACCCACACACACACACTCAGTCTCCCATACAAATACTTGGGCAACCAATCAATAACTCATATACTTACTCATATAGCTACTGATCAACACATGCAGCAGTTTACAGAACAACAGACATAATGATGCACAAATTAAGACAGTTTAGTCCCTAACCCATGCACTCAGTGACACACATTTATTCACTCACTCATACAGTCAGTCATGCACCTACTAAATCCTTCATTCAGACACTTATACATCCACTCATTCTTCAATATGTAAGACATATTTTAACTTTACAGAAACATACAGTCACTGGATGTTGTCATCAGTGATGTCATCAGTGATGTCATTTGAGATGTCATCAGTGATGTCATCAGTGATGTCATTTGAGATGTCATCAGTGATGTCATCAGTGATGTCACTGACCATGTCATGAATGATGTAATATGTGACATGATCAGCAGTGGATTGCGGGTGCGCGATATATAGTTAGTACAACTAACTATATATGGAATTTCAATGGTTTTGTGTGAGTAAAAAAAGGTTTTTTAAATGCTAATTCCTAACTATATATGGTCTATAACCTATGGTTTTTTCAGTGAATTTTCAAGGTTTTGTAAATGCTAATTCCTAACTATATATGGTCTATAACCTATGGTTTTTTCAGTGAATTTCATTGGTTTTTTAAAAGCTAATATCTATAGCTGTAAAATGTATTCTTCTTTCAATCAAAAAATATATTTTATATGTTTATTAATAATTTTTTTTATTATTATGTTTTGGTTCGCTCCCGGTTCGCGAACCGGGTAGCTTACCGTTAGCTCAATTTGGTGCCGCGACTCGGTACGCGAACCGGTAAACGTTCCGTTTGCGCAACTGCCGCGTTAGAAATCAACATCGTGACGCGTCGCGGAAGCGCGACGTATCACGTTGTCGCGTAATGCGTCTTATGACGCGCCGCGTTAGCGCACCCGGAAGTGCTCCGGTACGCGAACCACGGCGCGAAGCGCAGCTCCCCGGAAGCGATCCGGGGCGCGACGCGAAAGCGCGACGTATCGCGTTGCCCGTAATGCGTCTTATGACGTGCCGCGTTAGCGCACCCGGAAGTGCTCCGGAGCGCGAACCGAGGCGCGAAGCGCAGCTCCCCGGAAGCGATCCGGGGCGCGTCCCGCAGCGCGTAACATAAGCGTAACAGGTCATGTGACTTGTTAATAAAACTTTCCATTGGTTCATTTCACTTTTGGTTTCCTAATGATGTGAGGCTAGGTCATGTGACCTAAAAATAACACTTTTCATTGGTTTAGAACTATTTTTTTTCCAAAATGATGAAAGCCCCCACCTTTTTTCTCACTCTGACTTTCAACTTTGTGAAAGGAAGACCTATTTTGCTGAGTAGAAAATGGCTTCAGTAGTAGCTGCAGCTGGTGCACCCCCACCACCACCACCACCACCATCAAGGAAGAGAGGACCACCTCCACAGTTCCTTCCCAACACAGAGGAGGAAGAGGATGAAGAAGAGGAAGAGGAAATACAGCCAACACAGTTTTTACGTGAGGAGCCCCGGATATCTCACCACAAAAATAGTTTTATTTGGCAGTTTTTTTCTTTTCCTCAAGGACAAAAAAAAGTAAATGCTCGCTATGTGACATGCCTCATATGCAAAGAAGATTTATCTAGAGGCACAGATAAAAAGTATAGTTTCGGCAACTATACTATGCACCGTCACATGCAGAGGTGGCATCCACTGAATTACAGCAGGGCAGAGATGCGTGACCTGCAAGACAACCCACCAACTCCTGTGGCCAGGACATCGGCACAGGTAACTCTGTCGGGGCCAGAGGCACGGGAAACAGTGCCAAACATTCAAGAAAATGTTGTGCACATGAAGATAGTGTGTATATATTGCGGTAACCTACTCTCATGTGGCAATATGAGTATTAATTTGATAAACAGAGCCTATGAAAACCACAAGTGCTCTAAACGCCACAAAAAATATATATTTTTTTGCTCCTGTTGAGCCCTTTCTAATGCCTGTTTTTCGTTGTTTCCCCCCCCAAAAAACCCAAAAAAAACATAAAATTGTTCAAAAAATACAAAAAAAACAAAAAATGTTCAGAAAAATAAAAAAAAATTATAAAACAACAAAAACATTAAAAAAAAAAGTTCTTTTCAGAACTACCTCCCCTTTATAAAAAAATTGCTAGAATGTTTAGCACTCTGGCAACCTCTATTTCTTTTGGTTCGCTTCCCGGTTCACTCCCCGGTACGCGAACCGGGAGCGAACCAAAAAATTGTTTTTTAAAAAAAAGAAGAGTAAGTATAAGGGAAGTAAACAGAGAGTAATGTTAAAAGAAAGACAGCTATAGGGACTAAACCAGAGATACTGTTTAATAGATTTATTTACCGAAGAAAAGATGGAAGAGGATATAATTGCGAAAAACAAAATAGATAAGGAAGTGAAAGAAAAAAAGGAGAGTAGAAGAATAACAAAGAAGAGTTTCTTAGAGAATATGAGTGAATGTTCAAAATAAGATTAAAACATGTGGCATAACAGAGAGAAAAAACAGAAAGCAGAAAAGAAGAAGTAACAGAAAAAGAATATTTAAAACAGCAAAGAAATCTAAAAACCATAGGGGCATATTATCAACATAGGCAATAAAAGTTTTGCAGCTTTTATCGGCAGAAATGTGTCGCTAAAGCCGCTTTTGCGGCAGAAAACTGCTGCTAAAGCCGCTTTTGCAGCAGTTTTCTGCCGATAAAAACAGCAATATTTTATTGGCTGTGTTCATAATATGCCCCTTATTGTTCTTCAACTACACAGAGAAAGCATAATGAACAAGTAGTGAAAGAGTGATCAGTCAGAGACACTAAGAGTAATAGAGACGGAGTGAGTGAACAAGAGTGAGGAACTATGAGAAGAGAGGGACTGAGAAAAGGAGTGGAAGTAGTAGAGTAAGTAAGTAATAGAGAAAGGAATGAGGGAAGTAGCAAAGGCAGGAAAGTGAGGGTTAAAGAAATGAAGCAGTGGAACTAATAGTAGTTAAATGTGATAGAAATGTAATGAAAAGAGTACAAAACATTTACCTTATAATTGTCGTTAACTTAGTCACTTGTTATTTTTATACTTTCAATCTGTGAAAGAGAGAACAAACATTTGAAAAATATTAAAACATGTATTTAAAAATTAGAAAAGACAAGGGAAAAGATTGAAGGACAAACAGTTTTTCTAAAACGTTGACACTTACAGAAGCTTCTGCTTCTCCAGGCCCCCTACACAGTCCTAAAGATATACATTTTAAACTAACAGTATCTTGATGCAGATGAAGTGAGGCCTATCTTGGAACATGGTGCATCTTTTGCACTGCTGTTGTCTCACAAAAGTGACTCAATGGCAGCGCAAAAGAGGTGCACAATCATCATAAAACTGTTCCTAACATTTTAAATGATTATTTCAGGATGGCAATAAAGTGTGTCCTATCCAGACGTTTGTTTCAGGTGAGGCCTACTCAGGGTTGCAGATGAAATTTAGGCTTGTTGAAGAGTACAGAGGAGATAATACATGTGCAGGCCAACCAATAAAGTTCAGACCTCCTCTGTTTCCCTGGACAGGCCTAAACTTCATCTGCACAATGTGATTCGTAATGTTAGGAAACACAGGTAATGTATTTGAAAAACGTGCAATTTCATTTGCTCATTTCACAATCACATCACTTGTGTTTCCTTTGATTAGGTATCTCATTGTGTAGATGTAGTCCAGCATATGAAAGAGTACGCACTGCATGCAACAACGTTGACACTTACTGAAGCCTCAGCTTCTCCATGCCCCCTACACAGTCCTAAATATATACATTTTAAACTGACGGTATCTTGCTGGAAATGAACTGAGGCCTATCTTGCAACATGGTGCATCTTTTACACAAAAGTGACGGAACAGCGGCGTAAAAGAGGCACACAGCCTTCATAAAACTGCCCTTAACATTTTAAATGATTGTTTCTAGATGCTGATAAGGTGTAACCTATCCACAGATTTGTTTCAGGTAAGTCCTACTCAGGGTTGCAGATGAAATTTAGGCTTGTTGAAGAGTATAGAGGAGATAATACATGTGCAGGCCTAATAACGAAGTGAGTCATGTCCACTGCACTCTTGAACAAATGTCAGACCTCCTCTGTCTCCTGGAACAGGCCTAAACCTCATCTACACAATGTGATGTGTAATGTTAGGAAACACAGGTAATATAATTGAAAAACGTGCAATTTTTTTTGCTCATTACACAATCACATCACCTGTGTTTCCTTTGCTTAGGTATCTCATTGTGGAAATGTAGTCTATCATATGAAAGACTATGTAGAATGTGAGCACTGTATGCAACAACTTTGACACTTACAGAAGCCTCAGCTTCTCCATGTCTACTACACATTTCTAAATGTAGATCATAAGTACAAAAAGTACAGAATTAATTATACATGTTAAATGGTTTATTTTTGCTGTTCTCAGAATTTATCAAATTTCACTAAAAACAGTGACTTGAAGGTATTCATCATATAACAGCGGGGAAAAAAACCACAATCAAAATGATTGTGTTTAAAAAACCCATATAACATAACCAATCAGAAATCAGAACTCCTCAAAAGTAACTTACTTTCCATGACGTCGAAGGATGTCCTATGAACAGCTTACACTCGGTTGTGCTGTTTTTATTTTCAGCCCCAAAAAACAAAACAAAGGCCAGTACTGGATACCCTTTACCAGGTAATATTGTGGTCACCTTATGAACAAAACATAACGGTCCAAATTACGTCACAAGTCCAAATTTTTATTATTTTCTTTAGTTGAACTTTCTATTTGAAAATTATTTCACAAATTAATTATGCATGTATAAGCAGTTCAAACGTTAGACATAACAAAACAAAATCTTATTACATATTTACAATTTACAATTTACACACATCCTCTCAAGCATTCATTCTTCATTCATACAACTGTACAAACATACACTAAAAACCTTTTGTCAAAAAAGAGCAATTGAAATAAACACTGAATGGTGATCCCTTTTCGTATTTAACAAATGTTTTCAATTAAATATGTAGAACATTAATTCTTTTTTAAGGAAAACCAAAACCTATTGCAAACAGTTTAGTCATATGACAAAAGAGTTCAGTCACTCCTAATGAAGGTCAAAAGGTCGACGCGTTTCAAACCCCCAATTTTGGGGTTCTCATCAGGACCAATCTTTTCTTAAAAAGTCAGTCAAAGACCATGCTTGTTTGTGCAGGACACTCGACAGGTACAAAATGACGCTTTTAAAGTGGCGCAGGGTCTCCCGGTTGGCGATGACTCGTGTTACATCTCCGCTCAATATTTGAAGTTTACTCCGTGTAATTCAGGGTGTGGTTTAACCTCGGGGCCAAACGCCGATCGCTTCTCACAGTACTACATTCGGGAAGCGCTTCGCCAACCGGGAGACCCTGCGCCACTTAAAAAGCGTCATTTTGTACCTGTCGAGTGTCCTGCACAAACAAGCATGGTCTTTGACTGACTTTTTAAGAAAAGATTGGTCCTGATGAGAACCCCAAAATTGGGGGTTTGAAACGCGTCGACCTTTTGACCTTCATTAGGAGTGACTGAACTCTTTTGTCATATGACTAAACTGTTTGCAATAGGTTTTGGTTTTCCTTAAAAAAGAATTAATGTTCTACATATTTAATTGAAAACATTTGTTAAATACGAAAAGGGATCACCATTCAGTGTTTATTTCAATTGCTCTTTTTTGACAAAAGGTTTTTAGTGTATGTTTGTACAGTTGTATGAATGAAGAATGAATGCTTGAGAGGATGTGTGTAAATTGTAAATTGTAAATATGTAATAAGATTTTGTTTTGTTATGTCTAACGTTTGAACTGCTTATACATGCATAATTAATTTGTGAAATAATTTTCAAATAGAAAGTTCAACTAAAGAAAATAATAAAAATTTGGACTTGTGACGTAATTTGGACCGTTATGTTTTGTTCATAAGGTGACCACAATATTACCTGGTAAAGGGTATCCAGTACTGGCCTTTGTTTTGTTTTTTGGTACTTTTGGCTTAGCCTTGCTGGAAACAGCCAGAACCCTGTGTTTTATTTTCAGCCCGCCACTTTCTGAAAGAAAACCTCCATCGTTTTGAAAAATATGTTACATACAATAAATGACTTCTCGCTCTCTACCACACGTTTCCACAAGGCCAAATCATGTAAGAGCCATTTATAACTCTTGGAATTCTTGTAAGCAAATCCCGTCATTTTGTATTTCCGCAACTTTCAGAAAGAAAACCTTCAAGATCACTTTCACAATCCTGGACTAGTAATATCTTACTCTTCTTGCTCACTCATGTTCTACATTTCCTATGACACTGATACTGCTTACTATGAAGCAGACTTACACTACCTCTATGACTACTACAATTATTTAATTCTCTACATCACTTTTAATCACAAAGCAATATAAAACAGTAGATACAATTATATCAACCCCTAGAATCATTATACGCCAGTTACCTACCCTAAATTCTCTTTTCTGAAAACAGAAAGTAAGAATTTTTTTAAATAAAAAGGCAACATTGTATCGTAGTCAAATGGGAACAATTTCCGAAACAGCAATTTTTTTTACATTTTCAATAAGCTGTGTAATAAGCGGATCTTGTCAAATGACCATCATGCCATATAATAGCTGCAGGTACAAATGTTCTTCCTAAAATCAACGACTGTGTAGCCACAACATTTGTAATTAAAGTTGAAGACTTAATTTCATCAGGTTTATATAGTTGGATTTTTAAAATGACATTATAATCAAAAGTTTGGACCAATAATCTAGACAGCATTGCAGACTTACATTCCCTCTACTCCATGTTTTGATTGGCTGCTTGAATTAGCTTATAAAAAGAAACAGTTTTTCTGAACTCATACAAAGTGCAGTTATTTTTCCATGACGTCAAGTGTTATGGTAAGAACACCGTTTGCTTTGCGAAATACTCTGTTGTCCTTCAACTAATCTCTGCCCACCACTTTCTGTAAGAAAATCTTCTTTTTTTCCAGGAACTATTTAAAACTCAAAAATAACTTTTGACTCTGTACTACACTTATCCTCAAGGCCAAATAGTGTAGGAGCCATTAGAACCTCTTGAAATTCCTCAGAGCAAATCCTGAGATTCCTTCCCTAAAATTTTGGTTTTAAAAACACCAGGTAAGAATTTTTAAGGTCAAAAGGCAATTTTTTTTTTAAAGTTAAAACAGAATCATTGCAGAATGACCAGCCATTTCTAGACTTTAAATAAGCTGTGTAATGTCCTGATGTTATTGAAGGACCGTCATGATATATAATTGCTGCAGTTACAAAAGTCCTTCCTGATATTGACAACTGTGAAGCCACAACATTTTTAATTAAAGTTGTCAATTTTGTTCCATCAGGCCTACATCGTTGGAACATTAAAATGACATACTGGCCATATGTTCGTATAAATAATGTTGACAACATTTCAGACTTACATTGGCTACACTCCATGTTGTGATCAGCTGCTTTTACTAGCTTATTAAAGGACACTGATTTACTGTCTGGCAAAGTTAAATATATAAATCTTTCTGACTCTACACTAGTAGTACTTGATACCCTACAGTTCTCGCAGTCATGCTGCCATTGATAAGAAAGCCCAAACAGGTGATCTACATCTACACCTTCAGCATGCAATACATCAAGCATATACATTAAAAACTCCTGACAATCTTGCTGAATATTTTGAGAGAATTGTGTTTGACCTGAACATCTGTCTAACAGATTTCGAATTTCAGACACACTTTCTATTTTTGTTCTATCAGTGCTACATTTCTCTAACACAGAATTTAACAAACTGCAAAATCTTTGATCAGAATTGACCACAATCTCTTCTATTACATTTTCTAGAGAAAACAAAACATTAACCACTACATTAGCATAGCAGTTGACACCAGAACTGTTTTCAAATTGAAAACCAACAACATCTTCAACAGAATCCTTTTTCTTTCTGCTTATAATTTCAGGTTCATCGACTTTTCGTCTTTTTGCTACAACCTCCCTACTATTGGTCACATTTCTTCGTTTCTGGCCTACCACACGTTTCTCAAACAAAGGATATTGAGGCAAATGTGGCGCATACTCTCTTCTTAACCTATTGTATTCCTTAACACAATCTAGATCCGCACAAATGTTTGTGACATCACACTCAATCAAGTACAATCCCGATAAAGTTCTAACTCGTGACAATGCCACATATGCCATACCCTCCTTGAACACAGAACTGCCAATATTCACCAATGCACTGTCTACACTTAAACCTTGCGATTTATGGATTGTCACCGCATATGCCAAGCAAACAGGAAACTGCTTACGGCGAACATATAAGTCTTTTACAAGCAAAAATCTAGCAGAACAACGACCAATTAGCTGTACTTCCTCAATGCCATCAAATTTAATTTTTAAAAATTCAATTCCATCTCTATTTCTGTATTTCACAAAATCAACAACATTACCCATTGATCCATTTACCAGACCTCTTTCAACATGTAAATTCCTTCTTAAAATTATACGGCAGTTTAAGCACACATTCAGAGTCTTTTCAAAACCTGCAGTTTTAGATATAGTCTTCTCTAATGAATCCAATTTTGTTTTCAAATTCTCAGACAACATAATTGTTGATCCCATATGCTCTACTCTGTCAATAGCTTCCAGTTTCACAATCTCTTGGTTTTCTAAATGCAACATTTTGTTGTTGAAGATGGCACATTCTGCAAGAGTTGGCATCAAACATATTCCAGATTTCTTCTCAGTAATTTTCTGAAAAATATTCTCAGGCACAACGTCTTGTTCTGGATATAATTTTGACAGTAATCGTGCATGTAAAGCTTCTTTCCCATGCTCGGTCACTTTTCCAATTCTAACATCTTGTAGAATATTCTTGTAATCTTCATCCTTCGCCTGACGCATATTTTCATGCAGTTCAGCATAATTGAAGTTTAACCATATATTGACGTTGCCAATGCTCCCTAGGCACTTCCTGGTATCTTCATGCGTGAGCATTTTGAACACAGGTTGTCCTTTCACTGGTGTCAGCTGCAGAAGATCTCTGAAAACAATGATGTGTTTGCCACCAAATAACACATCATACTCTGTTTTAAGAACTTCTTGCATTCTCAAATGCACAAAGGCAAGCATGACATTAGAAACCATGCTTACTTCGTCAATGATAAGAAGTTTCATTTTCCTCAAGACTCTTGAAACTTCACAACAAGCATCTCCAGATAACTTGTGGTATTGTAATTTGTTATCATGCTCCACTGGCAGCATCAGTAGACGATGCAAAGTAATACCTTTAATGTTATGTGCTGCCAGTCCAGTTGGAGCGGTGACAACACAAGACAGCGATGACTCAGTCCTTTCCTGCAAATAACATGAAATTGCTTTAATGAGGAAACTTTTTCCAGTTCCCGCTTCTCCACTCACGTACAGTCGGACAGGCTTCAACGACGTACATGAGCACTCTTTCTTCTCATGACTTAATCCATGATCAATTTGCTTGGTAACTTCGTCATATATTTTCCTCTGCTCAACGTTGAGTTGTCTTTCCAAGTCTTCTAAGTTAACCACATCCTCCTGAGCATGTGCCATGGCTCTTTCCACTTCATTCATGGCAGTGGCAGCTTCATTTTCGATAACAGGTCCTCCTAGTGGATCCTGACTCAATGAAACAGAACTCTGACTGTCCTGAGAACTGTCTCTGGCAATCTCGGCTGCAATCGTTGCTTCCTGCTCGATTTCCGCATTCAACATTTCTAGATATTTGGGAAAAGCAGGACATTCTATGGTCTCCTTGGCGGCAGTGAAAGAGTCTTCGTAACAGAGGAAATCTCCAAGCAGTTCCTCTTCTGCACGCCAAGGCTTGAAAAGTTGCAAAAGTGCTAAATAAAAAAACTCCTTTTTTTCAGGAGATTCGCCACTCAATTTTCGATGGTTTACCAAGTGGCATTTTCTTTGCTTGACCAGACATCCCTCACTTCCAATTACAGCATACACTCCTTTATCAATATCTTCTTTGATGTTCCTCTTGAATATGTAATTTTGTAGAACCTCATACAGACAAACATTCTCGAGGTGACTGCTTCGATTTGGATAATATGTATCCAACATGTTGGTCTTCAAAATATCGGTACTGTTTGGCTCCTTTTCCGCCAAATACTCAATTTCCCGCACAGGTTTCAGAACTCGATTACGCGTTGCAGCAAGACCAAGACTCGCCCAAACGATACTCCTAGATTTGGCATAGAGACTTGCTGAAGACAACCGGTCAGAACATTCGTAAGCTCCGATTTCTCGATGCGACAACATCTTCAGACTGAAACTGTACAACTTCTTACTGAGGCTCTTTTCATGGGAAATGTCCTCCCACATATCCTTCAATTCTGTCTTTTCTTTTTTGGTGATGTAAGATGTCACATACCGAGCCACAGCCATACAGTTATCAGCCACAAACTGTATATCCATGTTAGCATTCCACATGGACAAAATCACTGGGTTGTAGTCGTTGATGTACTTGGACTCTTTGTTCCTTTTCAAATTGTATGTGTTTTTAGGTGATTTCTTCATCACATTATGTCGCAGCGAAGACATCAAACTGTTTACTCTTCCTTTAGAAATCACCGGTCGTGGAAAGCCGAAACGACATTTGGTGTAGAACTTGTCCTTGTTTCTGAATTTACGACGACAGTACTTTCCACAACGATGGCTTTGGAAACGTAGAACTTGTTCTCTTAGGCTTTTCTTCTCCTTTGCGTTTGGAACAGCACACGTAGAATACTGTTGTATGAAACTCATCACTAAGTCTTCTGGATCTGTTCCAAATTTAGGTGCATCCTTGATCCACAGCAGCATATGTATATGAGGAGCACCTCTTGCTTGGTACTCCTTTCTCCAGAAGAAATCCAACACCTCTCCAAGAGGTGGATTCTTCTTATTCATGATGAAAGACATCATAGCTTCAAATCTATGATTGAAGTACCTGCATACAGTTACTGGATCCAAAGAGCACAGTTCTCCGGGTGTCTTGAATTCGATATTTTCAATGTTTCCATTTGCGTCTCGTAGAAATTCAAGTAAGTCTTCCCAGCCATACTCGGCACAGCTCAGAGTGAGGAACCATGTGGGAGTTCCTAAGTTCCTCAGCATACATTTTAAATCACCATGACGACGGTACCAGTACTCATTAGTACCACGCTGACACGCCATGAGATTAATCAGGTGACAATCCAAAATACTGTCTTGGACATTGACTTTATCCATAAAGTCACTTGCCGAGATGTTTTGCATCTGTATACCACTTTTCAAGATGTGGTTCACTGCATATGACAGTCCAGACAGATCGCTTTCAAACAGTAGATGAAACAAATAGGGAATGCATTGTCGAAACCTAGCATCTTCTGCATACAATCGTAAAGTCCGGTATTCAGAAGCAGGAATTTGATGAGGTCGCTCATCATATCTTCCTCCTTGACCTGTTGGAAATAGCTGTGGGAAACACCGAGCTTCCAAACTTTCCTCCCAAACACTAATGGGACTCCCTTTGGCTTGTTTCATTTGAAACAACTCAATAGCATTCCCCATGACTTCCTTGGAATGCAAAGGATGAACACTATAATGTTCATATATTTCTTCACTTTTAGAGGGTTCTACTTTCTCAATTTGACCAGCACACAAATCGCTATCCTCTTCCTCACTTACTTCCTCTTCTGCAACATATACATTCTTATAGTACTTATTATTTTTTTTCAAATACAATGTTGCCTTTTTGACTTTCCTAACATCCACTAAATCTTGCCATATTTTCTTATTCTTTGTCGGAACCCCATTAACTAAGATAACCAGAGGTTCCTCTTCCACTTTTTCTACTCCAATTGTGTTAATGTTTTTCTTCAAATCTAGAGGCAAATAAACAACTCTTCCCTTTAATCCTCTCTGTAAATCTGATGGAGGCAATTTCCCTGTCTTTGGCTCCATTCTTACAATAGCCTGAAAGGGATGGATACTTTGAATCAAAATAGATCCATAAGTATTTAAATCCTTCAATTCAAAAGGAATCTCAACCAATTCCAGATTATTATGAACCGCTCTAGCAGGCATCTGGTTTTGATTTAATTTGTTACAACAATAAGTACATACACGTTGATCCGATCCCAAATCAAAACAATTTTCTACCATCAAGTATGTTGCGAAATCCTTCCATTCACTATTATTTGCCCTTTCACTTTTTGCATATAAATCCACTAACTTAGTCTGATTCTTATAATAAGTGCGTCGACAACACACACAAGTGAAATTAGGCCTCTCACTTGATTTCACCTGAAACGTGGCAATTTCCTTCTGAAAATTATCTGTACTGGAAACCTGTACACTATCGTCCACATTACCCTCTTCTTCTGGGTCAATTTCAACATTCTCCTCTTTACTTCCAAAGTAACAAAACTCAATTTCTTCACAAAAATGTTTCACATCTATTTTAGAACCATGCAAAAGAGCAGCGCATAATTGTTTAAGCATAATTGCTGGACTCTTAGCATAATATAACATTCTAACTAATTTCCTCACTTTATTATGATGCACTGCTAGCATCCTGAAATGATGAAAAATACTCTGGCATACTCTCCTGGAAAGACAAGCCAGTGAATGACCATGCAAACCTGTCACTTCTCTCACTCTGCAAGGATCTAATTCTTGCAACAACATCATTTTCTGCTTCAAACTTTTCTTATTAAATGTCCGTACAAAATCACAAAGCAAATTGATGGAATCCTGTCGTACACTGAAAATACTACTACACTTCCAGGTGTACACAGGACCCTTAGGACGTCTTCCTAAAACCTCATTACCTAACACCTCTTCTGTCTCTGTTGTCACAAGTTTTTCTTTTTCAACTGGACAACCATCTTTCACCTCATAAGCTCGACCACTGGTGTCAACTGCATGCACCAAATCATTATCCTGGAAATAACTCTCCTCATTAAAAAATGCCTCACAACTTGAACTATGCATCCATTCTCCGGAAAAAACTTCACAAAAATTACTACGATTAACTATTCTCTTCCATCTACTATTTCTTTTGAAATCATAAATTGCCTTGTTTAGCTTCCTAATTCTATTGATTATCAAAATAAATAACTTTCGTTTAATTTCAAATGCCTGATCAATAACTTTCTCAACTTTTTTTTTCTCTTATAAAAAACCACTTTCTGTTGACCTTTCTTAATATTTTTTAACACATTGCCAATTATCCTGTTGCGGAAAATTCGTTTAAGAATGTCACTAAACTGTTGTTTCCTTCTACTATCATGCACAGAGTTATCTCTTGCTCTAGCAGTAACATTTTTGATTGGCCTTTACTTTCCGTTTAAATTGCTTCTCTTTTTCTGGACTAAAACATTTTCTGTAGTACTACTTTTTTTTTTACAAATGTTTCTTATGAATGATTTTGTGGTCTTACCCGGTGCTTTCTTGGTGACTTGACGATTTTTTATTGTAGAGGACTGCTGCAATAATTGATGAACTTGCTGTCTTTGACGTTTTGTAGCCTTTCTGATTCTATCCTTAGACGGCATTCTCAAAATTTGAAATGATCTGCAGTTGAATCTGTGGTAAAATATAATAAAAAATGTTATTAACCACTATTACCAAACAGTAAATCAATAACAGTCATCAAAAACTTAACACACTACTTGACATTTTTACATAGAATAATTTTTAGTGCTTTGGCAAATTTAGAATGCACAAATAGCAGAAAAGAAATGGAATGCTTCTACATTTTACCTGTGCTGTTTTATATGTGAATCTGATCTAATTTTATGAGCATATTTTATTATTTTATTGAAGACACTACACATAACCTGTTTTTGAAGGTGTGTTTAATTTTAAATGAAACGGTTTACATTTTTACTTTTCATTTATTGTAAATTTTAAAAATAAATGTTTATAGTTCCATAGGCTCAAGCAGGTCAGCTTCCCACCCTATGTCATACAATTCTGACAAATCGGCATCCTCATCATGTTCTTCATCATCCTCAGGATTTAAATCATCCAAGGGATCTACTTCCACTGACGTTTCAATGACAAGTTCAATGATAAGATCGAGATCAACTGATTGCTCATTATCACTCATGCTTGAGGTTGTCGATATCTTTAAAAAAAGAGAACAACAATGAGATGTTGCAGAGTAAGGGACAAATCTCAGAGACTATAATAGTAAAATTGTTTAACAAGTGTAACATTTTGCAGCTATTATTTAGCCATGTCCTGCGATGCTGAAGAGGTGAGGCCTATGTCCAAGTTTTCAGTAAACAGGACTCATCTCTTCTTAACCTTGGATAAACCTCACCGACTCTGTGTCCCCTGCACATACTTAAATGTAAAGGGGCAGATTTATGTTAACTGGCACATCCCCAGGGATGCACCAGTTAACGTGCACCGCTGCTCTGCCACCCATGGTGTGCCGCATTTACAATGTGGAGCACCATTGAGTAAAAACAGCACAGATGCGTCACGCATCTGTGCCGCAAAAGCAGCACATTGCACGAATCACATCGTAAACACGACATGTCTACTGCAATGCACAGGAGGAATCCACACATTGCATGGTGCTTCACTCCTTATGCCTGTTTCAAACAGCCATAAGGATTTGATTCAGCAATGCTATAAAGCTGACTCAGTGAAATCTTCTAAATTTCACTGTGTTAGTTTTACAGGGCTTTCATGCAAATGAATGCCCACCCTGCAACAAAACACCTATATGAAACCTGACGCAGGTTTCATGTGGCACAGGACTTTACAGCATGACACATCTGCCTAGATGCATCAAGTTGTAAATATGTCGCCACATAGCAAATCTTTTGCACCGCCGCTGCGTCACAAAAGTGACGCACAGTGACGCAAAAGAGGCATACACCTATCATAAATCTGTCCCTAACATTTTAAATGATTGATTCAGGATGACGATAAAGTGTGGCCTATCCAGAGGTTTGTTTGAGGTGAGGCCTACTCAGGGTTGCAGATGAAATTTACGCTTGTTGAAGAGTACAGAGGAGATAATACATGTGAAGGCCTACCAATGAAGTAAGTCATATCCACTTCACTCTTGAACAAAGGCCAGACCTTTTCTGTGTCCGTGGACAGACATAAACCTCATCTGCACAATGTCATTCGTAAACTTAGGAAACACAGGTGATGTAATTGAAAAATGTGGAGTTTCTTTTCCTCATTTCACAATCACATCACCTGTGTTTCCTTTGCTTAGGTATCTCATAGTGCAGATGGACTCTAGCATATCAAAGAGTACACAGAAGTTGAGCAGTGTATACAACAATTTTGAAATTTACAGAAGATTCAGCTTCTTATCTTGTTGGAGATGAAATGAGGCATGTCTTGCAACATGGTGCATGTTTTGCATCACTGCTGCATCGGTTTCATGTGGCACGGGACTTTACAGCATGACACATCTGCCTAGATGCATCAAGTTGTAAATATGTCGCCACATAGCAAATCTTTTGCACCGCCGCTGCGTCACAAAAGTGACGCACAGTGACGCAAAAGAGGCATACACCTATCATAAATCTGTCCCTAACATTTTAAATGATTGATTCAGGATGATGATAAAGTGTGGCCTATCCAGAGGTTTGTTTGAGGTGAGGCCTACTCAGGGTTGCAGATGAAATTTACGCTTGTTGAAGAGTACAGAGGAGATAATATATGTGAAGGCCTACCAATGAAGTAAGTCATATCCACTGCACTCTTGAACAAAGGCCAGACCTCTTCTGTGTCCGTGGACAGACCTAAACCTCATCTGCACAATGTCATTCGTAAACTTAGGAAACACAGGTGATGTAATTGAAAAATGTGGTGTTTCTTTTCCTCATTTCACAATCACATCACCTGTGTTTCCTTTGCTTAGGTATCTCATAGTGCAGATGGACTCTAGCATATCAAAGAGTACACAGAAGTTGAGCAGTGTATACAACAATTTTGACATTTACAGAAGATTCAGCTTCTTATCTTGTTGGAGATGAAATGAGGCCTGTCTTGCAACATGGTGCATGTTTTGCATCACTGCTGCATCGGTTTCATGTGGCACGGGACTTTACAGCATGACACATCTGCCTAGATGCATCAAGTTATAAATATGTCGCCACATAGCAAATCTTTTCCACCGCCGCTGCGTCACAAAAATGACGCACAGTGACGCAAAAGAGGCATACACCTATCATAAATCTGTCCCTAACATTTTAAATGATTGATTCAGGATGATGATAAGGTGTGGCCTATCCAGAGGTTTGTTTGAGGTGAGGCCTACTCAGGGTTGCAGATGAAATTTACGCTCGTTGAAGAGTACAGAGGAGATAATATATGGGAAGGCCTACCAATGAAGTAAGTCATATCCACTTCACTCTTGAACAAAGGCCAGACCTCTTCTGTGTCCGTGGACAGACCTAAACATCATCTGCACAATGTCATTCGTAAACTTAGGAAACACAGGTGATGTAATTGAAAAATGTGGAGTTTCTTTTCCTCATTTCACAATCACATCACCTGTGTTTCCTTTGCTTAGGTATCTCATAGTGCAGATGGACTCTAGCATATCAAAGAGTACACAGAAGTTGAGCAGTGTATACAACAATTTTGACATTTACAGAAGATTCATCTTCTTATCTTGTTGGAGATGAAATGAGGCCTGTCTTGCAACATGGTGCATCTTTTGCATCACTGCGGCATCGGTTTCATGTGGCACGGGACTTTACAGCATGACACATCTGCCTAGATGCATCAAGTTGTAAATATGTCGCCACATAGCAAATCTTTTGCACCGCCGCTGCGTCACAAAAGTCACGCACAGTGACGCAAAAGAGGCATAAACCTATCATAAATCTGTCCCTAACATTTTAAATGATTGATTCAGGATGACGATAAAGTGTGGCCTATCCAGAGGTTTGTTTGAGGTGAGGCCTACTCAGGGTTGCAGATGAAATTTACGCTTGTTGAAGAGTACAGAGGAGATAATATATGTGAAGGCCTACCAATGAAGTAAGTCATATCCACTTCACTCTTGAACAAAGGCCAGACCTCTTCTGTGTCCGTGGACAGACCTAAACCTCATCTGCACAATGTCATTCGTAAACTTAGGAAACACAGGTGATGTAATTGAAAAATGTGGAGTTTCTTTTCCTCATTTCACAATCACATCACCTGTGTTTCCTTTGCTTAGGTATCTCATAGTGCAGATGGACTCTAGCATATGAAAGAGTACACAGAAGTTGAGCAGTGTATACAACAATGTTGACATTTACAGAAGATTCAGCTTCTTATCTTGTTGGAGATGAAATGAGGCCTGTCTTGCAACATGGTGCATGTTTTGCATCACTGCTGCATCGGTTTCATGTGGCACGGGACTTTACAGCATGACACATCTGCCTAGATGCATCAAGTTGTAAATATGTCGCCACATAGCAAATCTTTTCCACCGCCGCTGCGTCACAAAAATGACGCACAGTGACGCAAAAGAGGCATACACCTATCATAAATCCGTCCCTAACATTTTAAATGATTGATTCACGATGATGATAAGGTGTGGCCTATCCAGAGGTTTGTTTGAGGTGAGGCCTACTCAGGGTTGCAGATTAAATTTATGCTTGTTGAAGAGTACAGAGGAGATAATATATGTGAAGGCCTACCAATGAAGTAAGTCATATCCACTTCACTCTTGAACAAAGGCCAGACCTCTTCTGTGTCCGTGGACAGACCTAAACCTCATCTGCACAATGTCATTCGTAAACTTAGGAAACACAGGTGATGTAATTGAAAAATGTGGAGTTTCTTTTCCTCATTTCACAATCACATCACCTGTGTTTCCTTTGCTTAGGTATCTCATAGTGCAGATGGACTCTAGCATATCAAAGAGTACACAGAAGTTGAGCAGTGTTTACAACAATTTTGACATTTACAGAAGATTCAGCTTCTTATCTTGTTGGAGATGAAATGAGGCCTGTCTTGCAACATGGTGCATCTTTTGCATCACTGCTGCATCGGTTTCATGTGGCACGGGACTTTACAGCATGACACATCTGCCTAGATGCATCAAGTTGTAAATATGACGGCACATAGCAAATCTTTTGCACCGCCGCTGCGTCACAAAAGTGACGCACAGTGATGCAAAAGAGTCATACACCTATCATAAATCTGTCCCTAACATTTTAAATGATTGATTCGGGATGACGATAAGGTGTGGCCTATCCAGAGGTTTGTTTGAGGTGAGGCCTACTCAGGGTTGCAGATGAAATTTACGCTTGTTGAAGAGTACAGAGGAGATAATACATGTGAAGGCCTACCAATGAAGTAAGTCATATCCACTTCACTCTTGAACAAAGGCCAGACCTCTTTTGTGTCCGTGGACAGACCTAAACCTCATCTGCACAATGTCATTCGTAAACTTAGGAAACACAGGTGATGTAATTGAAAAATGTGGAGTTTCTTTTCCTCATTTCACAATCACATCACCTGTGTTTCCTTTGCTTAGGTATCTCATAGTGCAGATGGACTCTAGCATATCAAAGAGTACACAGAAGTTGAGCAGTGTATACAACAATTTTGACATTTACAGAAGATTCAGCTTCTTATCTTGTTGGAGATGAAATGAGGCCTGTCTTGCAACATGGTGCATCTTTTGCATCACTGCTGCATCGGTTTCATGTGGCACGGGACTTTACAGCATGACACATCTGCCTAGATGCATCAAGTTGTAAATATGACGGCACATAGCAAATCTTTTGCACCGCCGCTGCGTCACAAAAGTGACGCACAGTGATGCAAAAGAGTCATACACCTATCATAAATCTGTCCCTAACATTTTAAATGATTGATTCGGGATGACGATAAGGTGTGGCCTATCCAGAGGTTTGTTTGAGGTGAGGCCTACTCAGGGTTGCAGATGAAATTTACGCTTGTTGAAGAGTACAGAGGAGATAATACATGTGAAGGCCTACCAATGAAGTAAGTCATATCCACTTCACTCTTGAACAAAGGCCAGACCTCTTTTGTGTCCGTGGACAGACCTAAACCTCATCTGCACAATGTCATTCGTAAACTTAGGAAACACAGGTGATGTAATTGAAAAATGTGGAGTTTCTTTTCCTCATTTCACAATCACATCACCTGTGTTTCCTTTGCTTAGGTATCTCATAGTGCAGATGGACTCTAGCATATCAAAGAGTACACAGAAGTTGAGCAGTGTATACAACAATTTTGACATTTACAGAAGATTCAGCTTCTTATCTTGTTGGAGATGAAATGAGGCCTGTCTTGCAACATGGTGCATCTTTTGCATCACTGCTGCATCGGTTTCATGAGGCATGGGACTTTACAGCATGGCACATCTGCCTAGATGCATCAAGTTGTAAATATGTCGCCACATAGCAAATCTTTTGCACCGCCGCTGCGTCACAAAAGTGACGCACAGTGACGCAAAAGAGTCATACACCTATCATAAATCTGTCCCTAACATTTTAAATGATTGATTCAGGATGACGATAAGGTGTGGCCTATCCAGAGGTTTGTTTGAGGTGAGGCCTACTCAGGGTTGCAGATGAAATTTACGCTTGTTGAAGAGTACAGAGGAGATAATACATGTGAAAGCCTACCAATGAAGTAAGTCATGTCCACTTCACTCTTGAACAAAGGCCAGACCTCTTCTGTGTCCGTGGACAAACCTAAACCTCATCTGCACAATGTCATTCGTAAACTTAGAAAACACAGGTGATGTAATTGAAAAATGTGGAGTTTCTTTTCCTCATTTCACAATCACATCACCTGTGTTTCCTTTGCTTAGGTATCTCATAGTGCAGATGGAGTCTAGCATATCAAAGACTACGCAGAAGGTGGGAACTGTATGGAACATGGCTATGTAAGTCAAATAATCAAAATCTAAATTTGCCAAGCACACATGGGGGCGTATTTACAAGGACCTTGCACCACAGGGAAAGGTCTTAAATTAAAATGGGAAAAATAACATCAGAGAGACTCAAAGGCCTTATAAATATGCCCCAAGCAACCTATGAAGCTCTAGCATTACATATCAAGAAACCTAATTGATTTCAAAAATCGTTTTTAAACACATCATCTAAATCAATTATATACCTACATTCATCGGGAAGTGACTTAAAATGCCCTAAGACACATGAAAGCATTTTTTTAAGCCCTTGCTCCATTTTTAGATCACTTTTAACATGGCTATGTAAGTCAAATAATCAAGATCTAAATTTGCCAAGCACAGATGGGGGCGTATTTACAAGGACCTTGCACCACAGGGAAAGGTCTTAAATTAAAATGGGAAAAATAACATCAGAGAGACACAAAGGCCTTATAAATATGCCCAAGCAACCTATGAAGCTCTAGCAGTACATATCAAGAAACCTAATTGTTTTCATAAATCGTTTTTAAACACATCATCTAAATCAATTATATACCTACATTCAAGGGGAAATGACTTAAAATGGCCTAAGACACATGAAAGGGTTTTTTTTAAGGCCCTTGCAACATTTTTGGGTCACTTTTAACATGGCTATGTTAGTCAAAGAATTAAAATCTAAATTTGCCAAGCACAGATGGGGGCATATTTACAAGGACCTTGCACCACAGAGAAAGGTCTTAAATTAAAATGGGAAAAATAACATCAGAGAGACTCAAAGGCCTTATAAATATGCCCCAAGCAACCTATGAATCTCTAGCAGTACATATCCAGAAACCTAATTGTTTTCATAAATCGTTTTTAAACACAACATCTAAATCAATTATATACCTACATTCATGAGGAAGTGAGTTAAAATACCCTAAGACACATGAAAGCATTTTTGTAAGACCCTTGCACTATTTTTGCGTCACTTTTAACATGGCTATGTAACACAAAGAAACAAAATCTATTTGTAAAACACTTGACACAAAGCAACATTTTAAATACACAACTTTCTTCATAATGTTCTCCCTAAACCATACTATTCTCTATCTAAATTAAATGAATCTTTTCTCACCTTAGCAAATACTTTATGAGTTTCAAAACAGTCTCAGAAACACACCAAATTGTCTTTAGCAGAGCAAAAGGTATGCACTCCAGAGTCTGCAGCTATAAAAAGCACAGAAAAGCTGTAATTCATCACACATATCTCTCATGTCACCCAATCAAAACTCTTCCCTCACTTTTTTCAAATCAACACCCTTCCCCCCTCTGCCCTTTCTGCCTTTTTTGCATAGCAACCACCTCCTGAAAGACCTCTCATGTTTGCAAGTTCACACAACAATGTTTCAATTGAACTCTGAACTCTCAGTACACCTGCGTATCCAGTGCAATCTTTCATAGAATGATTTTTTCTTGACCATTCAAATTACATCTTTCAAAGAACTCATCCATGCACCCTAACTTTCTGTTTTCAGCAATCAAAATCCACCAATCACTGCTACTGCTTCATTAACACAGAAACTCCACAGTTTTTTTCATTTTAAACTCTTATTTTTTCAACTGCCATTTCATTGCCACACTTCATCTGACTGAGGCAGAACCTTCTCTCACCATGTTTTCTGTCTGGATTGTTGGACATAGTTACATCTACTGGGCTCAGAGGTATGCTGATAACAGAAATTTGCCTAACCTCAATTTACAAGATGTGGAAATTAAGTGGTTTGGCCACAGAGGATTAAAATGTCACCAACTGATACAATTGGTGAAAACCTTTATGCATTTGCCTAAACCTGACCTGTTAATTGTGCACTGTGGAGGAAATGACTTGGGCACTTTGACTGGGGTAGGTCTGGAAATGCTTTTAAAGGACACCTTTGAGCAATTGATGACACTTTTTCCTCAAACTGCCCTGGTATATTCAAATATATGCCAAAGACAGAAATGGAGGTGGTCGAACCAATTTTGTCCACAAATTGAGAAATCGAGGAAGCATGTAAACAAATCTGTTTCAGCTTACATGAGAGACCATGGAATGGGCTCCATCTACAACAATAACTTACGTTACTACATGCAAGATATCTACAGAGGAGATGGAGTTCACTTCTCAGATGAAGGGAACAGAATTTTCATTCTGAATTTAAAACTGTGCATTGGTACCTACTTATAAGTACCTAAATGTACCATAAACCCAAAAGCTCTTCTCAGAGCTACCCTACATCTGATCACTCACAATTATTATTTTACTCTAACTTTTTTCACTAATTTTCAACAAAGTACGCTCCCCGGAGCGCTACCCGGTACGCAAACCGGAAGCTAACCGCGCGGAATTTTTTAAAAAAATGTTTTTTTTCGCACATATGGGCCTCCTCAGCCACCCTCAGAAAACCTAGGGGGTCAAAATACGTCTACCGTGCCCCCTTCTACCCATTCTGAACATTATTTGCCCTCCATCTTGTATCTTAATTCGACCGAAACACAAAATGGTGGACTCCCGTAACGCTGCCGGTTCGCGTACCGGGGCGCTCACCGGGAAGCTCTCCATTAAAAAAGGTGGGAAAGTAATTTACAGAAAAAACCCTGGAGACACTTTCACCAAATATAGATTAGCTCATACTACATACCAATCCCTACCATTTTCACAAATTTGGTTGGAATTCCATTTAGCCATTTAGCCTGTAGACCTCTCTAAATACCTTGAGGTAAATTACTTCACAAAACACATCTGAAGTGTTGGAATTGACAACCAATTAAAATGTTACTTTAATTTTCTACTTTTTTTACCTGACATTTGATTGGTTATGTACCTGAATATATATTAAAAAAAAGAGAGAGAAACACAGCCATTTTGACTACTACTTCCTGAACTACATTGCAAGATCATTTTCACTCACAACTTAAACTTGTTTTTAAAAGGTAAGATATTATTTTATAAATTTGAAAACATTTTCAGATAGTTATATACTATCCCTCTGTAAGAGTTAGACATTGAGAAAGGCTTGTTTATTATAATTATGGATTGATTTAGGTTTCTGTGGTATTATTATGAATTTACATAGGCTTTCTCACAGGCACTTTTTAATAGTACTACTTCATGCCTCAAAAGTACCTGTCTGAACTTAAACCCAACGGTGCCCTATCTCTACTGATATATTTATTTTTTATTCAAATTTCAGCACAAAAATGCAAGGAGAACAGAACGTTTCCTTTGAAATTGTCCTAGACATGAATAATGAGGAAATAATTGAACCCATTGACTTGGAATTCATGGATGAATCACGAGACCATGAACTTCTACAATGTGTAGAATCTGTGGATTATTTACTTCATTATGATGACGGTCAAATGTGGGAAGTTATGTTCACTCAACAAGAGGACATATCGGACAGTCAAATGTTAGACGTTCTATTAAATTTTGAAAAAGAATCAGAAAAATAAAATTATATTTAATATTAAAAAATTGTTTGAGTCTTTAATCATTTTTACATGTAATTCATAAACTAGTACCAAATTAATTATAATGTAAAGTCAGACTTATAGTATACTGTGCACAATTCCAAAAATACATTTATATTTAATAATCATTAATACTGCTACTTAAATTAAAAAAAAACAACAAAAAGAACAATCAATAAACATACAATATTTCAAAATATCATAGTCTATCATTCTTTTTTCCTTATAGTACGCTCCCCGGACCGCTTCCCGGTGCGCGTACCGGGCGCTACCCACGCAAAAAAAACAACAAAAATTTTAGGCCCTTTTAAAGCCTCCACATCAAACCTAGGGGGTCAGGAAGGATCTACTATGCCCCCTTATGGTCATTTCCCCCTTTGTTTTGGCCTCCTCTTGTCTCTCGATCCTACCGAGAGACAAGATGGTGGCCGCTCCGGACTGTTTAGAATGTTGACAGACACCGGAGAGCCAATCAGCTTCGCTTCGCGAAGTTCCGTTACGCCTCAAGTACGCGAACAGGGGCGCTGCCCGGAGCGCGCTTACAGATATATATATTTTTGAACGTTAATTTGTCAAAATCCACTGGAGCACATATCTTGAGACCTAGCAAAGGCACATCGGGCTAACAGTCCCTACAATTTTGCCAAGTTTCGTGCAAATCCATTCAGCCATTCGGGCTAAAAGTGAGGCCAACCGCCCTATGGAAATTAACATGGGAAAAAAGCGTTTTGGGACCCCCCTTTTTTCTCGGCCCTCCCTTGACGAACCCCCCCCAAATTTTCAGTGGCTGCTCAGAACCAAAATGTTCCATTTTCCTGAAAATTTCAGCCAATTCCGTCCACAAACGCCAAAGTTATTAGACATAGAATTTTCAAAAATCCCATAGAGAAAAAATCCTAACTATATATACCTACTGGCGACCGCCAGTAGGTAATATATATATATATATATATATATATATATATATATATATATATATATATATATATATATATTACCTACTGGTGGTAGCCAGTATGTAGTTCTAGTTAGGACCTAGTTTCCATAGGTGCATTACTACAACGTGTTTGCCAGGTAGAACCGAGGCACAAGAAAGCAGCGAAAGAAACGTGAAAAACATGCAAAGGGGGCAGGGTAGAAACACCCTAACCCTGTAGGCCTGCTCAGGGGGGTCCCACAAGGACCCCCTAGGCAAAAAACATTATTATTATTATTATTTTTAAAAATCACGGTATACGTGTAGGGTACGCGTATGCTGTGAAAATGAAGAAAAAAACCTGAAGCCCGCTTTATTGTTAATTAGCCCCCAGGGGACCAAATCCCGGGGGGAATGTTTTTGTTTATAGTGGGTGACCCAGAGGGGGGCCCACTCCTCTGACCAGGCCTTGGCCGAAATCCTCTGTAATGAGATAACCAGACAAGAGGCACAACCTTCTTGTACATCATGGCCAAGACCTGGAAAAAACTCCTCCTCAGCATCAGATGAACCCCCACACTGAAAGCATTATGGAAGAGCCATAACACCTGCCTTTTCGAATGACGAAAGATGCACAAATCCCCCCCACATACTCCCCCAGTGCCTGGAAATCCTCACAGGTGAATAGTCTTCTTACAATGCTTCACAATCAATCAAAAAGAGATGTTGAAATTTTCTGTTTTTAACATACGAGCAAATCA
This sequence comes from Lissotriton helveticus, assembly GCF_964261635.1. Lineage (NCBI taxonomy): Eukaryota > Metazoa > Chordata > Amphibia > Caudata > Salamandridae > Lissotriton > Lissotriton helveticus. Next base: position 467,136,541 of record NC_136067.1, on the reverse strand, counting down.
GATATGTTTGCATGTTCACGCAGCGAGAGGCAATTATTAAAGATGACTTCCTTTCGCAAGACCCCAAAAGGCTTCTTCCAGAATAAGTACGCACTTCACTGAAAGACCCCATTTAATGATTATCCAGGCTCTGAAGCCTAAACACGTCAGAAATCATCTCTTATCACTTTTTCTTCTTTTTAGTGTATTGTGTGTGGCAGACTGCGTGACCCTATGTCCAGAGCCCTCAAAGGCCCTGGAGATTGCCACGCCCCAAGACCAGCTTCTGCAGTGTCAAAGAGCCGCATGGCCCCCTTCCCAACATTTAAAAGCCCCGGGGAAGGTGTAAATGAATCGAGACTGAATACGTTGGTACATCCCACTGTGCTTACGCTACCAGGAAAACACAACAACAGTATATGGCCCAGATTTCCATTGTAGTGATGTCTTAGTTCCAGGTCTAGTTGTCAGATCGGCACACATAGTCCCTCATGGCTGGCATACACCCAAATCACACCCATCCAGCACATCCGTCACTACACATGTGTTTTGAAAGTGGCTTCTCACCAATAAGCCACACTCAAACACTGCACTCCCATCTGGGAGGCAAACATATCATTACATCTTTGAATAGTATACACTTTTAGCATATCTTACCACCCCTGGCACAGCAAGACTGCAACACAAAACAAACAGCACCTTTTGAAAAGGAGTTTTATTTCAAAGACTTTTAGAATAAGGCTTGGGGTTTATTACATAATACTCTCTAAACAAATGCTGTCTCAGATACCAAATGCATTAGCTACAGGCATGAATCAATAACTGAGCAAACTTATAATCTAAATTGCATGAATCAATAATTATACTGATTAGTAAACACGCAATAACTGATATAAGAAAAGATACACTGGACGTCCTGCAAGAGATCAGAAAGATATATATACAGAGTAGAGGATCACTCTGGATGTGCACCTCCCACACCACAAAGAAACACCTCAAACGTTCACAAAACTCAATACATCACCTGATGCATACACTGCCCACTTCTGGCCGGGGGAAGTCTTCACACAGCCGGGGATCAGAACTCAGCAATCAGGGTTCAATCCGAGATAGACACGTCTGCCCTCACTCGGAATCCAAACTCCCAAAACTTCCACTGCCAACTTCCACCAGACCAGTGGAAGCTCCCCCTTTTTAATACAAATCCAAACATAACGAAGCTTCTAGCAAGCCACACCCCCTCGTTCTCATGAGATTCCTATACCACTTCGTACCAAGGTCACACCGCGGGTTGATCAGGCCTTTGTTATGACTCCGGCATAGAGTGACCACATTCATCTGACAAGAACCGGTTTCTACGAGCACACAGAGTGCAGAAAACAAAGACCATTCAGCTCTGCAGCCCCGTGCCGGACAGAAAGGCCCAAAGCAAGATGGAATTGAAAAGCAAGATGACATGAGATCATGTCAAAGGCAATAGTCAGCACTGCCATAAAGCAAGGTAAAGTCAGAAAACAGAATGGTCAAAGCCAATAGTAAGAACTCATAATTCTCACCACTGACACATTCCTACACAACTGCACACCTTCAAGTGCACATCCCACACGCTCTGCTCTTGGCAAGACTGTTGCACTCAGTAACAGCTCCCACTGAAAGACAGCAAGATTACGGAACAGAAGAGAAACAGGCAAATGCAGGACCATCCTACATTAAGGAACACACTAAAATCACTTAAAATGTTGGTGTCAAGGGTCATCATAGGGTGCCAAAATCAAAAGAGTGGCTCATTTATTACAACACATGACCCTATCTATAAAAAAGATGGAGCGTACAATGCTCCCACGGTCCCGCCGACTCCTCATGTCCTTCTGGAGCCAGCATTGCTTTTACACATGGGGAGATGCCAAGTTGCATGTGTATATACAATCTTGTTTGGATTTTGAAAGTGAGAACAGGTTTCACTGCTGTGTCTTTCAAAGTTCAAACTAAGTTTGCTATGGGAGGGTGGGAGCAGGCACCCTGGGACACTGCAGGAACCGGCTCTGGGCGTGGTGGTCTCCAGGGCTTTTGAGGGCACCCGGCGGAGGGTCACCGAGCTCCTGTCACACAATAAAGAAACCTCCAGGGGGTGGTTGTTCCCGGGGTTTGAGGTCCACACACTTTTAATTTTGTAGAGAGGGGCGTGGACGCGCAAGTGGCGCAAGGGGGTTGTAAATGTGGTACACAGTGTTTTGTTTTAGTTTGCTTTCCTTTCTGTCTTGTAGTAGATCCAGGGTAAATATAATGGTTTTTGTACAGCCAGTACCTTTCAAAGCTACTCTCAAACAGATTTCTGCCTGTTACCATAGTAACAGTTCATGGGCCACTTGCGTGAGCACAGAGGTTAGAAGTTCACCACAATATGTTGCTAATTGAAATAGTTACTGTGCTGGAGACTCATATTTTTTTCATAGGAACCGTTAGTCGTAGAAGAAGTCAGTGGAAAAGTTTTGTAAGCGATTCTTTCCTGTTCAGGGAGTATTAGGGTAACGTGCTCCAAGCGGGACTCTACAAAGCTTAATGTCCATTGGCTGTGAAGTATTAAAAGTATACGTTTTGGCAGTCATTCCTTCCTCCTGTGCAGAACAACATTGACATTTTATTGGCTTAAGTGTTCCGATCACAAGTTTGCTCCTTATTGGATGGGAACGGTTCACTGTTGTCAGTGATATTGTGACGCATTTCCAAAGGAGTATGGGAAAAGAAAGTAGTAGAGGGCAGGTTAGGAACACTATTAACTCTGTACAGTGCCCCTAAGGTGGTGGAGAGGGATTATGAGGGAAAAAAAATGTTTTATATGGTTCAAGGGCCATTTATATAATTGCTGTGTGGTGTATAAATCACGGCGGAAAAATGACAGTGTCTCGCGCTGTTTTTTTATCAAGTTTGTGGGTGACATACTTCTTAGGAGAACTATTTACTTATAATGTGGTGTTTACTTCCTGATGGGGACGTGTGGTTGCGCAACAAAAAATTGAAACAGTTTTTATTAAGCAAAACAAATAAACTTTCTTCAGAGACTGTTGCTGTATATATGAAAGGGGTGACAATTCAAAATGGAATTTCATAAAATATCAGTTAAGCATGGCTATATCCTTCTATTTTTTTCTACAATTTGTACATGTGTTGCCCCACATTCTTGATGATGTAAGAGGGCATCAGTTACTTTTAGATAAAGTAGAATAGAAGTGCTACAACAAACACTCCCTCACTACATTATCTGAGATCAAGAGAACAAGTAAAAACAGTTAAAGACAATTGACTTCATATTACATAGAAATGTATGCATTAATATTTTTCAAATTTGTATTCTGTACAATTCAGGAACTTGCTGTCGTAGTGCTTACAAGTTGCAGACTATTCCGTTAACAAATCACATACTCACTAAAGAATATATAGGATGGTACTCTTATAATATATAGTACAGGTCCTATTTATTCTTTACGAAGAAGGTGAATAGGAACCGCAAATAAGAATAGAAATTAGAACATACCATTCAGAAATGTAGGGTTTATTAAATATTTAAAACAACAAAGAATGCATGATAGCTATATTTTTTTGTTCTGCAGTTTCTTAAAATATGTTTCTTGAAAAAAATATCTGATCAAGTACTTTTTAATATTTGAAAGTTATATTACAGATGGCGCTGAAAAATCTCCCATTCCTCTTCTGTAGCAATAGGACAATCTATCATAATATAACGATTGATACCATTGTTACAGTAAGAAGAAAAGGAAAATAAAGTTATGTATTTAACAGAACATCCATAATGAAATACTTTTGAGCGGTAATTATTTACTGAACTTCTTTTCTCCAGAAGGTGAAAAAGTTTGATCTTCGTGGCGACGGGTCATAAACTCCTCTGAGATCATGATGGTGAGAATTATAATACATATATATTCTCACAGCACATGATCACAAGGGGGAAACAGACTGAAAACTGGAAGCCAGTAACGTTGCTTACATATCGTTACTCTTTGTGATGACGGATCATGAACTCCACTGAGCTCACCATAACTGTTATAATATCCATATTAACAATATATGATCTCTAGGGGAAAACACAATAAAAACTGAAAGATGGTGACGTTGATTGTAAATGTTTAGGGTTTGCGTCGACGGGTCACCAACACCTCTCAAGCGAAGTACAGTGTCAATATTATAATATAAAAAGTCACAATATATAAGCTGAAAGGAGCCAGAAAAAGAGCAATGTTTGTTGTAATCTATCTGTTTCTCAAAACAAGCTGCTGACGTTACAGAGAAAAACGAAAAACACGCAATAACATTTTTTCTAGATAAAAATGTTTGAATATTGACAAATAGCCACAAATTATAACTAAGTACTATGCCTATGCCATATTGAAACTACTTACAACTCCGAAATATGTTTGTTGATGCAAAAAGAGACTCCGATGCTAGAAAACAGAACCTGCAACACAGATTGGCGACTCAGAAATAACTCGCGAAAACAAAACTAATTGCACAGTAGGTGTGGTTTATATAGTTTTTGGTTGTTTAGTAGTCTACGGAAGGAAGATGTGGCTCTGCCTATTTAGATGGCACGTTTTGCAGTTTACACTTGCTCACGTTTTAACTGTTTTACTTCTACACATGTTGGGAAAAGTTACAAACTGTGACGCTGTAAAGGTTTCGATTTTGATAGTAACACGTATAAGGTATTATTATCTACATACGTTGGAGAGTTTAAAAAGTGTTACTTGGTAAACTGTGTTTTTTGCATTTTCATGAATAAAAACATCTAAATAGAAGATATAAAAAAAAATCGTTAACATTAGAAGAAAAAAAAGGATTAATATTTGTTATTATTATGCTTCTTAATTTAAAAAATGCTAGCATTTGTAAATTGTAAACCTACCCTCGGAAAGGTGTGCTGGCGCTTGGGGCTTTGGGAAGATTAAGCAAGGTATTACTTACAGTGGGATAGTGGTGGGCTAAGATGCAGATGGACTATTGAATCGATCTGTGAACGGTGTTGTTGAAAGTTAGGTATTATAGGTTCTGTGTCATACTTTTACCACACTTATATGTTAATTACTGGTAATTAAGTTGAAAATATTCTTAAATTATAAGTAGGGCTGCTTGATTTATGTTTTACTGATGTTTACAGATAAATACAAACAGAAAAGTATTTATTTTCCGCTTTGTATTTATTTTAAACTGTGTATGAATACGGAAATTAGGTTATTTTTTAAGCGTTTGTAAATGCTGTCAATGATGAGTAGTAGGGCAATAGGTCTGTTGTTCTAAAAGTCAAAGGGTGAAAAACTATAAAAGACTTCTAGAAAAGATCCTTAAAGAGCAATATATATCCTCGTGTAATAAAAGTTGCACATTTTAATATGAAGATTGTGTATAGTTTATCATGTAAGAGTGTTTACATGATTGAAAACGTTCAGTCTTTCAGCTATGAGTGCATATTTATCAATAAAATAAATGTGGAAATATCCTAATTTTAGATTAACTTTTTTTTACAAATTCCAAAATAGATATGTGTAATTAGATGTAGATGGAAATGTCCAAAAAATAAATACCATAGACTACTGTTAAGTTTTTTTTACTATTAAAAGTATACACTTGGGGGCGTGGCCAAGATGGCGGCGTATTAAGACGTGTTTTCCGTCCCTCCGGCGCCGGGCCCTGCATAGCGTTGTCCAGCTTCTGCCCCGGGCTCTTATTTGACTTTCTGGACGCCCCTGAGTCCCTCTGAGGGCAGAGTCCGGTGCCTGACCGGAGCAAGTGCAGCGAAGCCTGGAGGCGGCGCGGTGTTCGAGGCGGGTGCACCGATGGCCGCTCTGCGTCATCGAGCGACCCCGGGAAGCGCCGACTGCGGGGAAGGACCTGTGAGCAGCAGTGGCTTTCGGGGACGGACCGGGCCTCGGGGACTCCTGCAGTGACGAGGCGAACCCCCCCCGGTCGAGACACGGGAGCGGCGGTCTCCGGAGTTGGAGCAGAGCCGGTGCAGTGACGCGTGGTGAGCCGCCTCTCAGGCTGCAGTGCAGGCAAGTCCGGGGCTTGAGGCCTGGGTGCGGAAGCTGGGCCAAAAAGACTGGGCCTGCGCCAGAGGAGCTACACATACCGGCGCATTGCGGCCTGGCTCGGCGCTCTACAGAGGAGTACGGGGACTCGCACCGCTTTGCAGACACCTGGGCCGCCAGACCTCTCGGCCAGCAGAGCTGGGCACGGTGTCCTGAGAGCCACGTGGGACAGCCAGGGGTAGCCATGATCCTGGGCCCCCGGCGCGACTGCAGTGGAGTGGTGGTGCCCGGTGCTGTCCCCACAGGCCACAGTGAAGAGCGCTTGGAATCGAGTGCACCCACGGAGAGGCCCGGCCGCGTCTGGCTGACCAGTGACCGGCGTGGAGCAGCTCGGGGGTGCAGGAGAGCGGCGATTTGAACCGTGAGTGCCCTTGGGGAGCCTCCAGCGGAGAACGTGCGCTCTAACATCGAGGGGGCCGCCTTTCCCTCCCCCCCAGCTTCCCGCATGTATCCTGCCTGAGAGTGGAGTAGCAGCAACTGGGAGGGACGGCCCCAGCGTGACTGTAGAGACCAATAATTCGTGGGGGTGTCACTGGATGACCGGTCCCGGACCTTGAGTTGGAGGCCCCTGGTGGGACAGTGGATCCTGCCCATTCCTCGCCGCCCTGCCTCAGCGACTGGTGGCCGCAGGGTAGGTTGAACTGCTGAGGGGTAGCTACAAGTGAGACACCCTGTCTCTCCGGAACCCGGGCTGTCTACATCTGGGGCTCACAGACGGGGGACGACACACGCCGCCTGGGTCCTCCGCTTCTGCTGCGGGGGCTTTGTCGCTGTCGGTGGTCGTGGGGGTGGCATCCTCACTTGCGACCAGTGGTGGCCATCTTAGCGAGGTCCGCGTGGTTGCACAGTGCTTCCTGTCTGCCTTATCGTGAGCAGTGGAATAGCGACGATGCCGGCCTCACAGCGCAAAGGGAAGCCCGGCAAGGAAAGCCAGCCCAAGGGGTCCCAGCCACCAGCATCTCCTGGCCCTAGTGCCTCACCTGGACAGAAGGACGATGAGGCCCCTGCTACCAAGGCCTTCATGACGGAGCTCTTCGCATCTATCAAGGAGGACATCTCGGAGCTTCGCTCTCAACTAGCGTCCGATCTCCGCGAAGTGCGACGGGATGTCGATAGCGTCGGAGAACGTGTGGCTACATTGGAGGACCACGACTTGAGCATGGCGAATGATGTTCACCTGCTGCAGCAAGATGTGCTGCACCTTCTGGAGCAGAACTTAGACCTGCAAGCCCACGCGGAAGACCTGGAGAACCGTTCACGAAGGAACAACATCCGGATACGTTCAGTACCATGGGACGGCGAGGCGGGCGACCTTAGAGGCTACGTGCAGACACTCTTCTTGCATATTCTGGACGAAGAGGACTTGCAAGAAATCAGGATGGACAGAGTGCACAGGGTGGGACTGCCCAGGCGTGGGGGCGGACAGCCCCCTGACATTTTGGTCTGCGTGCATGACTTCCAGCTGAAGGAACGAATCCTGAGGAAGGCGCGGGACCTTCCTTCCTTGCAATTCCGAGAGCATCGACCTCAGCTGTATCAGGACTTGGCAGCCACGACACTCCAAAATAGGCGCGAATTTTGGCCAGTGACCGTCTATCTGCGGGAACATAATATCTCCTACTCTTGGGGCCATCCCTTCTGCATTGTCTTCCGATGGCAAAACAGACTGGCGCAGATTCGTTCTCTCCAAGAGGCGAAAGAGCTTTTGGGCATAGAAGACACGTCCCCTACACCCGGAACTGGTAGCCCGCCTTCGAGACTACGGCGCAGATCTTCATCATGGCACAGAGTGGGCTCGGAGGCGAACCGCAGACGACCGGACCGCACGACTAGCCTGCAGGAGAGAGGGGCTGCGGTGGCTTCCGTGGCCTCGGTAACAGAGATGTCCTCCCAGCAGAGCTCCGGGGCGGCCTGAACTTTTTGCTGGCCGTCTGGTGCCGGAGGGGCACTTGAACTCAGGTACCGAGGGTATGTTTGTACTTTTTGAGAAGACACCCCGGTCCTTGGCCCTGGGGGGCCCTACGATTGGTCCCCGACCCCGTCCCCTGGGAGGTCCTTCGGACTATTCTACTCCTTTGGGACAGTTAGTGTTTGTTCTATGGGGTTTCTGGTGTGCTGGGGTGGTGGGGGGGATCTCTGGGGGAGGAGGTAGGGGAGGGGGGCAGTTGGAATGGGAGTGGGGTGGGTACTTCGGGAGGTGTTGTGGTGGGGGAATGGGGTTGGGGGTTGGGGCGTTCGGGCGGGTTGTTCAAAAGGGTGGTGATGACAGGAATGCTTGGGTTGTTATGTATGTTGACTCTGCCAGGGAACTGATTCCTTGTCCCAAGAGTTTGGGGTTCTGCGGAGGTTATAGAACACTTCTTGATTCTGCGGGCTCCGGTGGCGGGAGGGACACTGAGATTTGGAGGGACTGGGGGAATTGGGCTGATGTGCTGGCTGATGCGGAGAGACGAGTGGATGAGATGACTGCACAGCGGGGGGAACTACTTCGGTTCTATGTCACTTAATATTGCTACTTGGAATGTGAAGGGCCTGAATTCTCCGCAGAAGCGCCAGAAAATTTGGAAATATCTGATTGACCATCAGCTAGATGTGGTGGGCCTACAGGAAACCCACTTGGCGCGTAAAGATGAGCTTCGCCTTAAACATAGGCACTTCCCTCTAATTTATAGGTCCTCGGCCCCCACCAAACATAGAGGAGTGGCCCTTATGTTTCGTGCGGCCCTCCATTTTCAACCACTGGGAATGCAGGGTGACAGAGAAGGCCGATGGCTAATGGTAAAGGGGTTATTGCACGAAAGGCTCTGTACGTTGGTGGTGGTGTATGCTCCTAACTCGGCGCAAAATGGTTTTCTTCAGAATCTGCTCCGTAAAGTTGAGAACTTTGTTGAGGGTCATTTGATTTTCTTAGGGGACTTTAATTTGGTATGGGACAAAACTCTAGATAGTTCAGGTACTCTTAGGGCCGATGCCGGCTTGTTTTCTGCTGCCACGCAGAGTAAGATTGGTGAACTGGGTTTGATTGACAGCTGGCGCGCGCTACACCCCCACTCCCGAGACTACACTTTTTTCTCTGCAGTACATCGCTCCTACTCCCGTCTAGACCACATCTTCCTTAGCCAGGCCCTACGGGGGGATGTCCACGACTCGAGCATATTCCCACTCTCTGTATCAGACCACAGCCTGTTGGTGCTTGGGTTGCGCTGGTCGGCGAAGGGAGACGGGCTGCGCAAATGGTATTTCCCAGCTGCCTTACTTCGGGATGACACTTCGTGTAAGGCACTACGGACGGCCATCCGGGACTTCTTGGCCCTGAACCCCGTCACAGGTACCTCCATCTTCAATACTTGGGATGCCTGCAAGGCCTCCCTGAGAGGCACATGCCTCTCCCTAAACGCTAATCTTAACAAACTGCGCAGAGAGGAACGGGAGAAGCTTGAAGCGGAGCTTGCCTCCCTGGAAGCTGCGCATAAATTGAACCCCACCCGACTTACTCTTCACCCCCTTACGGCGGTTCGGGGAAAACTGAGGGCCCACTGTAACAATAGGGCGGAATTTACGCTACTGCGGCTGCGACACACCTCGTACGCGCAGGGAGACAAGGTGGGGCGACATTTAGCCCGTCAGCTTTGGGACAAACGAGAAAGAGAATATATTGGGGGCATGCGAAGTGAGGCGGGTGACCCGCTCCATCAGGACGAGGAAAAGGCGGCCCTGTTTGGCCGTTTCTATGCTGACCTTTATAGAAGCGATGTCCTCGACCCTGAAGCGCAACAGAACTATCTCACAGACCTGTCCCTGCCTCAGGTCTCTGCTGACCGAAATGACCTTTTGATGGCCCCCTTCTCCCGGGAGGAAGTTCTGGACGCCATCAAAGCCTTGAAACCTCACAAGGCGCCGGGGCCGGATTGGGTACACCGCCCTTTTTTACCAGACCTTCTCTGCCGACCTGGTTGGACTCTTCAACGCGATGGCTGAGACGGGGGGCGTATCTGGCACAATGGCCGAGGCCGTGATCTCTGTCATTCCTAAACCCAGGAAGGACCCCTCCAGTTGCTCCTCCTACCGGCCGATTGCCCTTTTAAACATTGATGCGAAACTGTATTCCGCTATCATTGTGCGACGCCTCCAGGATCTAATGCCGGTCCTCATACACCCGGACCAGTCGGGTTTCATCACGGGAAGACAGACTCATGACAATTTGCGGCGGGTGATCCATCTGATTGAAAAGGCCAACAGATTCCGCATTCCGGCAGTACTAGTTGGATTGGATGCGGAGAAGGCTTTCGATCGGGTGGACTGGGGATTTTTGTTCCGTACCCTGGCGGCCTTTGGATTTTCGGATAAATTTATCACGATGATCCGGGCGAACTACAGTACTCCCCGTTCCAGGGTGTCGGTTAACGGCCACTTATCCCCCTTTTTCTCCCACTCCCGCGGAACCAGGCAGGGCTGTCCCCTTTCCCCTCTGCTCTTCACGCTGAGCATTGACCCACTGGCGTTGGTGGTGAGGGAGCACGAGGGGATTCGGGGCCTCCCCTTTACCGGGGAACAACACAAGATCTCACTCTTCGCGGACGAAGTCCTCCTCTCCGTTGGAGAACCGGGCCGCTCGCTCCCTCATATCCAGAGGGTCCTGTCCGAATATGAGGAGGTTGCCGGCTTTAGGGTTAACTTTGGGAAGTCATATATCCTTAACCTTACACTATCACGACTGAAATGGAGCGTGTGCGGCTTTTGACCCCCCTATCCTGGGTGACCAGCTCCATCTTGTATCTAGGAGTTCACTTGACACCTACGGTGTGAGGCCTATTCACAGCCAATTTTCCCCCGATGCTGACGTCCATGCGCGCTGACTTGGCCCGCTGGAAGCCCAAATACATCTCATGGCTAGGCAGAATACATGCCATTAAGATGGTGCTCCTCCCCAAGTTTCTTTATCTTTTTCAGGCCTTTCCCATCCCCCTGGATCTGGATTTTTTTAGGCGCCTTAAAACTTTGATGCCAGACGAGAGCCGACAAGCAGATTCTTTGGCTCTGTCTCGGCGCGGCTAAACTCACCCTTGCGGCAGCATGGAAGAAGCCAGATGCTCCAGCGATTTCTCTCTGGCACGCCCGACTGTGGAGACTCCTGAGTGTGGAACAGGTGGTGGACATCTTCCTAGGCAACTTTAAAAATGTCATCTTCCGCTGGGGCCCACTTGTTCGATTCCTTTCACAGGGATTGCCATCAGCAGTCTGCCCTTCCTCGGTGCGCGCGCTCCACCTGTTTCAGCTTTAAAATGTACGCATGATATGTCTGTATGAGTGAATGGCTGTCATCACCACGGGGGGGTGGGGTGGGTGGGGAGGGGGGGTTCTTTGTTGGTTGGTCCTGAGATACGACACCCAGGGTACAATTGAAAAGACTCAGCGATCAATGCATGCTATTGCCTGCTTTTGCTCCGGCTACCCTCCTTGGCAGAATTCTAGACATGGCCTTTGGACTTGCATGGTGCTAGCCTCCTACATTGCTGTGCCCATATGTACTCTGCATTGCAGGGGTGTCGCTCATGATATTGTTTTTTTTTTTCCCTGTTTTGTATTCTTGAAACCAAAATAAAAATTTTACAAAAAAAAAAAAAGTATACACTTGTTATTAAATTTTATCTAAGAAACACTATAGGTTATAGGGATATTGTAGTTAGATATTGACCTTTAACAAATGCATTGCATATTTGGTTTCTGGTTGAAAATATGGGGAAGTGGTCAACATAATAAGTAGAAATTGTCATTTTAAAAACCTTTGAAATTCACTGAGAAAACCATAGGTTTCAAGCATGTTATAGTTAGGAATTATCATTTAAAAACCTTTGAAAGTCACTGAAAAAAACATAGGTTACAGGCAGGTTATAGTTAGGAATAAGCATTTAAAAAACCTTAGAAATTCACTGAAAAAAACATAGGTTTTAGGGGTGTTATAGTTAGCTGGAGAGTTCACTTGTACAAAACCATTGAAATGTATCCGTTATAGTTAGTTGTACTAAGTATAACTTGCGCACCCACAACCCACTGTTGATGATGTCACACATTACATCATTCATGACGTGGTCTGTGACATCACTGATGACATCACTGATGACATCACAAATGACATCACCAATGACATCACTGATGGCATCATCCATGTGACAATCTGATACATCTTATCATTCACTAGTATACATTTTTAACATTCATTATGAAATATGAAGTACCATACTTGAAAGCATTGATACACCAATACAAGTTTCTAAAAAGACACTTAGTGATTCCTAGATCTACACACAAATCTAAACACTTACCTATAGATTCACTTATACATGCTAACAAAGATCAATACAGCACTATTAAATATACTTATACACCTACATCAACATTACACACCAGCTCACATCATATCCACTCATGCAGTCATCCTACTCACTTATGCAAACAATTGATCATACTTATATTTACTAAGCTACACACTTACACAATGACCACTTTATTTATTCATGTAGATAGTAACTCATACTTAGTGTGTTTTAAAATCACTATTACAAGAATACAGTTATCCATACATTCACTCATACAATCACTGAGTCTTATGTATACTTATTTATATACAACAACTGTCACATACACTGCCTTTTGTATTTCTAGTTTGTTGGACATGTATCATTGAGAAATATATTTACTCATCATCACACCTATAAAGAGATTCACTCATCCAAACAACTGTTTCCACATAAAGTCTTAACCTCATACACCTAATAAATCAACTATTTACACATCTTTGGACAGTCACAAACCTCCCACCCAATCACACATACATTCATTCACTATCACATACAAATAGTCACTTAACTAATTAATAACTAATATACACTTTCACATAGCTAGTAACCAACTTATGTAGTATTTCATATATTTAGTGAGACACTTTAAATTAGTCACTTACATAGTCATTCACTCTGCTACTAAATCCTCCATTCAGACACTTATACATTAACTCAGACTTCAAGGCAGATTGCTATATTACCTACTGGCAGTCGCCAGTAGGTGGTTATAGTTAGGACCTACTTTCCATAGGAAATCCACAACATTCTATTTGGAATAACTTTGACGCCGGTGGACGAATCTTCGTGATTTTCTCCAAGAAAATGGCCTGCTCCGCTTTGCTCCTTCCCTGAATGTTTGGGGGTGATTCGTCAAGTGGGGGCTGAGAAATAGGGGGGGACCCAAAACGTGTTTTCCTCATGCAATTTTCAATAGGGACCTTTAGCCAGGGCTACAGCCCGAACGGCTGAACGGAATTACACCAAATTTGGCAGATAGGTAAAGTTTGGTTCGCAGATTGTGCTTTTTGTTAAATGGTGTAAATCCGTTCAGTAGTTCCTGAGAAAATGAAATCATAGAGATATCTATAGACGAAGTACTGCTCGTGTACGGAGATCTGTTCAATTATGAGCACGAGCTGCCTTCTGATTGATGTCAACTTTCTGTCAACACTCCAAACCAGGAAGTGTTGGCAGCCATCTTGTGCCTCGGTACAACCGAGTCACAGGAAAACAGTAAAACAAAGTTGAAAAATAAGGAAAGGGGGCAGGGTAGAAACATCCTGACCCTCTAGGCCTGCTCAGGGGGTCCCACATGGATCTTTTGGCCCAAAATATATATTTTAAAAAAAATAAGAGATCGCAGGGGACGTGTATCGTACGCGGTGGAAAAGGAAAAAACTAGAGCTTTATTTCTATGATAGTATGTAAAACTTTCAGTTTTTTTGTGCACTAGTTGTACTCTCTACGCATGCACAGCCTCGTTTCCAAGCCCACGTTTCTTTCTTTTTCTTCAAGTTCGCCAAGCAAACCTCTCCTCGTTTCAGGTATTAAATTTGCCACTTTCTTTTCCCTGGCCGTGTGTGTAATCCGCTGCTATACTTTTGTAATATATTAGATAATTCTATCTATATTTATTTGAAACGTATTGCCGAGGCACCAAACATTGATTACATACTCCGGCCTCCGCCATTTTAGTAATTTTCTTCCGTTATTTTTATTGTACCTGTTACTTTCATTTTACCCTCCGCCTATCTTCTCTGTGATCGATGAGATTTCCTACCACAGACACCACGGTGTTTCTCCTTGGCCTCTATGCGTGCTAATGAATTTGCGGTGACGATCACGCGTGGTTATGACTGTGTTGTAATGGCTGTTTTCCTCCAGGATACTGCAGGAACCGGGTCTGGGTGTGGTGGACTCCAGGGCATTATGCGGTGGGCCACGCAGCCTCCCTCACACTATATAGAAATCTCCGGGGGGTGGTCATTTTCGTGTTTTGAGGGGCGTCATAGAGGCCCACATAGTTATTTTTGTAGGAGGGTAGGTTTGCAAGTGAAAATGTCACAAGAGGTTTGTAAATGTGGTACACATTGTTTTATTTTGATTTCCTTTGTATGTTGTAGTCCATTCAGAGAAAATAAAAGTTATTGTACAGTTAGTACTTTTCATCCCTACTGTCAAACATCTTACTACAGTATTTCAAATTATAAATATTTTTGGTGTGGACCGCCCCCCCCCCAAAAAAAAAACAAGTATATAGTTTTTTTAATTAACTTTTATTAAAACAATGATAACTGTAAACGTAACTTAAAGATAGTGGGCCCGATTCACAGAATGAACTTAAGACTAAATCCTAAACTTACTACTATTTGGTATTCACAGAATACTACTACTCGGAGCTTACGGCCCGGAGTTGGAGATTTCAGCATGGCAAAAATCCCCACCTCCGAGCCGTAAGCTCCGCCTCCGGGCCGTAAGCTCCGCCTCCGGGCCGTAAGCTCCGCCTCCGGGCCGTAAGCTCCGCCTCCGGGCCGGAATTTACTCCCCGATTTCGGACTTAGAGTTAGTAGTCTTAAATCTAATACCGAAAGTAGTAAGTTTATTCTGTGAATCCCGAAAGTAGTAAGTTCACTCTGTGAATCACGAAAGTAGTAAGTGCATTCTGTGAATACCAAATAGTAGTAAGTTTAGGATTTAGTCTTAAGTTCATTCTGTGAATCGGGCCCAAAGTAATAAACAACTAGAAAAATAACTTTAATAAAACAGTATTATAAACAAATTGTGATGTGGACTCCAAAAGATGTTGGGTAGGTAATCTGCAAAAGAAAAAAGAAAAAAAGAGTTTAAAGGTATGTAGATGTGACTAAATAAGGTGAAGCATCACAATTGAAGATAACACTACGATTTTACGTGTGCAGTGTGTCTAGTTCATTTCACTTCTGTTATAAACCCGCGTTCAAGTGGTGTCTATATGGAAGTGCCTACTGCGTTACTGACACAAAAGTGGTACAACAGGATTGTAAATACCCCAACTTATTTCTAATGCATTGCAATGGAGGCATGTATATCTAGGCCGCTGTGCTTACCTTGTATGTTCACTGCGGCCAAACACTGCTGCCACCTGAGTTCACAACTTCAATACACCTCTGCTTCTACACGTCAAAGTAGACAGCAGTGTATATAACTTTAAAAGAGAAAGAGTAATGATGTCAGTGAGAGAGCGAAGGAGAGAGAAAACAACATTAAAACTGTCTCACAGAGTCTGGAGTTGAGATTTTTTCTTGAAAAGTCGGACACAGATTTAGAAGCTCTTTGCGACACTTTTCTCATGTTAAAAGTGGCACAAAAGTGGCTCAATAAGGTTGTAGATCTGTTTCGCAGACAGTTGTAACCTATCTGTTGTCACTGATCGGAGGTAATTATATATTTCTACATAGTGAAGCTGCTGCACAGGACTCAGTCTCTCTTTTCACAAATAATTTGTTGTTGTTTCGGAAACAAAATTCTTTGCTCACCTAGTACCATTGGCGTGATTGAAAGAGGGTGCTCTATGTGTTGTAGAAGCCTTCACAGTAATCAAGAGAGTTCACCACTTCAACTCAGATAAGGTTGTATATAGTAGACTGGAGATAGCAGTGTACAAAATTTTAAAAAAGAAAGAGAAATGATGTGAGAGAGTAAGAAAGAGAAAGAGAGAAAAAAGGACATGAAAATGTGGGAGAGAGACACACACAATATGGGGGGGTGCCTTAAGCCAGAGGCGCAACCACAGTCAAAAATATCGGGGGGGGCCTAAAAAAAAATTCGGGGGGGCTTAACCCCTTCGCTGCGGCGGCAATTCCGCCGCAGCGCTAGGGGGAGGGGAGGCCGCGCGGCGCTCGCATGCTCGTGACGGAACCGCTCCGTCATGAGTCTTGGGTGAGCTGTGCTTGTGATGGAGCAGTTCCGTCACGGCCCCGCCAGCTCAATAGAACGTGCCGGGCCGTGACGGAACCGCTCTGTCACCAGCACAGCCCACCCGAGGCTCGTGACGGAGCGGTTCCGTCCCACCCAAGCATGCATGAGGTTAACTTCTAGCAAAAAGAAGAATGGATCTGCAGGGGCTGTAAGCTGGGGGGGAGGTGCCATCAAAGTCTCATTAACAAGCAAAATGTCTTTAAAAGACCTGTGAAGAAGTCGGGTGAGACTGTGTGTGGGCACAGGAAGGTATCTAATGTTAGCTGAAGCCCTGTTAGCCCAATGTGTGTTTTGCTGCATACTACACATTCTCTCGTTTCACAAATAACTTGTAGTTCTTTCAAAAACATGCTGGTTTGCTCACCTTGTGCCATTGCCGTCGTCCTTGTTACATAATGCATCGTGAAGCACTACATCTAAAAGATATTAAAAGAAAGATGTTATGATTGGTAATTGTTACTATATTAATTTGGAGTTAGATAACATCGCACTTTTATACACGTTCCTTTTCACATTTTTACAAACTGTTTGTATTAGTAATATTCTGGACATTTCAGCGATTATAAAAACGCTCCTGCTATTGGGAAAAAAATGTATACATGTAAATTAATACACTATATAGGAGTGCATTCGTCTAAAACGGTAAGTCGCGTTTTTGTATCTAGTCTGCTACAACCGTGACTCTCTCCGATGCGTACTCAAGCCTCACTGCTCACCTTTTTGTGGAAAAGACACCTTCTGCATGATGTAGCCCCGATCTCCAACAAAGAAGTCTCATATATGGTGCCGAGTCTTGATATCTCTATGGCTAACAACATACTCCTTCTCCTATCATCATCATCGCAGGTTCTTCACCTGCTCAGTGCATCAGGCACCACTAACTCAGTGACCAAAGAGGCCACGCATGTAGTAGTGGGACCCTTGTTCGATACTTTGGGAACAACTCTAAAATGGCGTACAACATGTGCGCTCCATAGTCTTTATACATAGGATCACGTGTGTAGCGACAATTGGCTGGATGGGTGTGGTGTGGGTGTGTACCAGCCATGAGGGGGTGTGTGTGCCGATTTGACAACTAGACCTGCAACTAAGAAATTAGTACAATAGAAATCTGGGCCTTATACTGTTGTTGTGTTTTCCTGGTAGGGTAAGAGTGGCCTGTAATAACGTATTCAGTCTCGATTAATTTACCATCTCCCCCCGGGGTTTTCAAATGTTGGGAGAGGGGCCGCGTGGCTCCGGGACACTGCAGGAGCTGATCCTGAGGCGTGGCAGTCTCTGGAACTTTCGGCGGCTCTGGGCATAGGGTCACGCACTCTACGTCATACAATACAGTAAAAAGAAGACAAAGTGATGAGAGATGATTTGTGACGTGTTTAGGTTGAGAACCTGGATAATCTTTAAATGGGTGAGAGCAGCATGTGAATTAGTGATAAAGGCTACTTTTTTTACGGTCGTTTTAGCGTACGCGTACTATTCACGTACGTACGATGCGAAGTCTGTAAGTCGTCTCATAAGCGTACGTAAGCTAGAAAAATAAAAATATCTTTTAGAGATTTATCAAGTGTATGTGTTTACATGTTGGGTGGCTCTAAAAAGAGCCTGTGTGTTTATTGGGAGATTTTAGTACCTACACAAGTAAGTACCGATGCATAGTCTTAAGTTTATGTTCCCTTCATCTGTAAAATGTACACCGTCTCTCCTATAGATGTCATGCATATTGAAACGCAGATTGTTGTGGTAGATGGACCCCATTCTATAGTCTCGGAGAAAGGTAGAAACAGATTTATTCACTTGTTTCCTAGCTTTCTCTATCGGTGGACAATGGTGGTTGGACCAGTTCCATTTCTGCCTTTGGCATATATTAGAATAGACAAAGGCAGTTTTGGGAAAAGGTGTTATCAGTTGTCGAAAGGTGTCCTTCATAAGCATTTCCAGACATACCCCTTTCAAAGTGCCTAGGTCATTGCCACCACAGTGCACAATTATGAGGTCAGGGTGTTGGATATGCAAAAAGGATTTCACCAATGGCATCAATTGGTGCCACTTTAACCCTCTCTGTCCAATCCATTTAATGTCTACGTTTGGTAAACCTAGGTCTTTGTGATGTCCTTTCTGTTCTGTGTACCTGTGGCTCCAGAAAATATAGCTGTGTCCCACAATCCACACCTTAAGCATCTTGAAGAGAGGTTTGGATGAATTCAGATGGTCTCTGTAAATCCAATCCAATACAAACAAGCTTTATTCAACAAAAGTCATAAAAGCATTACAAGAAGACAAAAACTTCACAAATAAATACATTAAAAAAGCTCGACGGTGGAAAAATATATAAAGATAAGGTCCAGTTGAAAATATTATAAACAACTTCATACAAAATTATTTTAAAACTGGTAATTTAAAAAAATTTGGACACATGTACAAAATCCCGCAGACCTATACACATTAATAAAGCCAAGACTCTGAAATGGCAGTTTGAAAAATAAGATTTTTCTAAAATGATGGATAAGATGTAGTTTTGGAAAAAAGGGTGGAATTATCTGATTTTGAAAGCCTGAAATGTATTGCTAAAGAAAAAGTGATAGAAAAGAACGTTACTTTAGATAAGCTGCTATATTGACAACTCAAGCACACTTGCTATTTTTATTTGCAACATTGTTTGATGAACTTTTCACCTGTGTTCTCAGTTAGGTGTTCGCTGAAGTGTTTCTATGGTAACTGGCAGAATGTGGAATGTGGAATGGGGGAAGGGTTGAAAGTGTTGTCAGTTAGAAAAAGGTTAAAAAGTTCAAGCAATATAAAAGTGTTTTTCATTTTGATTTAATATGGGAATACATGTGATTTGTTATTTTTTTGTATTTGTGGGCGAATTGAGTGTGTAGATTGAGAGGAAAAGTTTGCTATTTGCAATAGGACTTCCTGATCCCCTAGGGCTGTTCTGTCTTTCAAGTATGAAAGCAGATTGCTTTTCGTGAGAGAGAGCAGCATGTAAACTGCTCTCTCTGACGAAAAGCAATGCCGGCTCCTGTAGGACGCACAGAGCTGGCTGGGATCGTGGGGGCTTTGGGGCTCCTCCCATGGTGCCCAAAGTTATATTTGAGCCCCGGGGGATGGGGTTCCTGGGGATTATAAAAAATGTAGTGATAGAGGATATTTTTTTTTACTGTAGATTTATCGTACGCGTACCAGGCACGTACGGACAACATACAGTGAGAATTCTCTAAGTCGTTCGATAACCGTACGTAAGCAAGAAAAAATCAATTTAAAAATATATATTTTACAGATATCTATCAAGTTTATGTGTTTATATGTTGGTTAGTTGTAATGAGACCTTTTTCTCTTTATTGGTACTTATAAGTAAATGCTTATGCATAGTGTAAATTTGTTGAGGAGCAGTGGTTTATAGAGTGCTGAACTTTTGACCTTTCTTGACAGTTGACTTTTGCATGATCTGTTGGGGGTAGGGTGGAAAGTTATGTCAGATGGAAATGTTTGAAATGTTGAACCAATAGAAATTTGTGTTTGGTTTTGAATTAATGTGTGAAGGATTTTGATTTGTTATTTACAGGTATAGAACTGTAAATTGAGAGGGAAAATGAACCATTTCTTTGTTCTGCTGCAGACACTGAACTAGAGAGATTCTGTATAGGAATATCTATGGTGAGATGATAAATTGTAAGGAAATATATGTGGTACATTTTGTTTTTAGTAAGAGTAATGTATTCTCTGCATTTGGATAACTATTATGATTAAATCATTTGCTAAGTTAATTTGTTTTGTGAGCCACCTTTGTACAATAAAGTGCAGTACTAAAAAATATAGAATGTGTGTAGTCACTTTTTTAGTTGTTGAGTAGTTAATAGTGTTGGTTGTTTAGAATTAGGTTTGTGTTCCAAATCTACAATTTTGCAGTCAGTATACATACAGTGCTGCATACAATTTTAGCAGATTTATAAGCCCTTTTTGACTTTTTGATCTTGTATTCCTGTCTCTTTTCATATTCCTTCTATCTCCTCTTTTTCTCGCCTATCTGTTCATACTTTATCTTTCTCTTTATACTTCCTAATCTGTACTCTTACGTTTCCTTCTCTCCTTTCATTTAGTCTGGGGCAGATTTACAAGCCTCTTGTGCGTCTTTGTTGTTCTATTGTAACACTTTTTTTGATGTAATGTTGGACAAAGTAATGTAGTAAATTGCATATGTATTGGCAAAATGAGTTAGGATTGTTCACTGAAATGTAGTAGTTATATACATGGAATGTGTATAGTTACTAAATCGTTTTATAGTGGTAAATGTGTTTTGATAAAATGTATTATCACACTGTGCATCTGTGTACATTAAGGAATTATATTTGCCCCTTTTGAAACATTTTACAGTAGTAAATGTGTTTTGATAAAATGCATGGTGTCATATTTTTTCTGTAATATCACACTGTGCATCTTGTACTTTAAGGAATTATATTTGCCCCTTTTGAAACTTTTTACAGTAGTAAATGTGTTTTGATAAAATGCATGGTCTCATTTTTTTTGTAATATCACACTGTGCATCTGTGTACATTAAGGAATTATATTTGCCCCTTTTGAAACATTTTACAGTAGTAAATGTGTTTTGGTATAATGCATGGTCTAATTTTTTTTGTCTAAAATCACACTGTGTGTCTGTGTACATTAGGGAATTATGGGCCCGATGCAGGTAAATCTAATTTACCGACTCTAGAATACCGAATTTTACCGATTCGGTATTCTAGATTCGGTAAATCAGTTGTAGGAAAAAATTTGGTAATTTTTACCGATTCGGTAATTGCCATTGATTTCTATGGGCCTTGAGGCCCATAGGAATAAATGTCAATTACCAAATCGGTAAATACCGATTCGGTAAGGTTACAGAATTTGTAAGGGGGACAGGGTGTCACTTTGACACCCTGTTGCACCCCTGATTCTGGCTTGTGTGTATGCACAGATGATTCTGGCTTGTGTGCCATGTGGCACACATACATACCCTAATGTACACATGAATTCGTTATTTACCATGACATAGTATGTCATGGTTAATAACAAATTCTTAAGGGCCGGTGGCACTGTTTTCATTACCACCTACATCACAAATTTGTGATTCGGTAAATGTACTGATTCGGAAATTTACCGAATCTGTAAATATACAGAATCGGTAAATTTACAGCCCCCTACATCTGTAACTCCAAATACCGGTCGGTAACGGCCGTTTTGCCGCTTTTTCAATATTTTCTAACATCTCTTGTCATACTTCCCCCTCTCTACTCTTATTTCTTCCTCTTTCCTGGTACTACCCTCTTTTGCTTATATTCCTCTCTATCTTCATATTGCCCTTCTATGTGTTTATTTTTCCCCATCTCTCCTCATATTCCAGCTGTCTTCTCATTTTCTTCCCTCTCTTTTTTCATACTTCTTTTTTTCTGTTCATAATCTCTGTTCTTTCCTCTTTTTCCTTTCACTCTCTCTGTATATACTCTGGGCAGATTTACAAGCCCCTTGTGCGTTTTTGCGGTTTTATGGTGTCTTTTTGTTTTATGTAATGTTGGCGAAAATAATGTAAATTGCATAAGTATTTGCAAAATGAGTCAGGGTTGTTTACTGAAGTGTAGTAATTCTATACATGGAATGTGTATAGTATGTTTTTCAGTAGTAAATAGTCAAATGCATGGTCTGATATTTTTTTTGTCTAGTATCACACTGTGCATCCGTGTACATTAAGGAAATATATTCGCCTCTTTTAATGCATGGTGTTATATTTGTTTGTTTATTATCACACTGTGCGTCTGTGTACATTAAGGAATTATATTTGACCCTTTTTACATATTTTCTACCATCTCTCCTCTTAGTTCTTCCTCTCCTGGTAGTACCCTCTTTTTCTTATATTCTCCTCTGTCCTCATACTGCCCTTGTTTGTGCTTATATTTCCCTGTCTCTGCTCATATTCATTCTGTCTCCTCATTTTCTTCCCTCTCTCTTTATATTTCTCTTTATATTTAATTTTTCTCTTTATATTCCTTGGTCTGTCCTTTTTTTCCTTTCTCTCTCTGTATACACTCTGGGTAGATTTACAAGCCCCTTGTGCGTCTTTGTTGTTTTATTGTGTCAGTTTTTTTGATGACATGTTGGCAGAAATAATGAAGTAAATTGCACATGTATTTTCAAAATGAGTCAGGGTAGTTCACTGAAATGTAGTCATTATATATATTAAATGTGTCACTTAAACGTTTTTCAGTAGTAAATAATAATATGCATGGTCTCATATTTTTTGTCTAATAACACACTGTGCGTCTGTATACATTAAGGAATTATATTCGCCCCTTTTTCCATATTTTCTACACTCTCTTGTCATACTCCCTCCTCTTTCTTCTTACTGCTTCCTCTCTCATCATAGTACCACCTTTTTCCTATATTATCCACTCTTCTTATACTTTTATTTTCTCTTCATACTTGCTCCTCTTTTTGCATACTTCCTCTACTCTTTATATTTTTTCTTGTCTTTATATCCACCCCTGTCCTCACAGTTCTTACTGTCTCCTCATAATACTCCCTTTCTCCTTATACACTAAGTCTTCTCTTATATTTGTCTTTTCTCCACATTTTTCTCTCTTTATATTCTTTCCTCTTTCTTCATATATACACTTCTCTTCTTATATTCTCTTTTTTCCTTTTATTCTCGCTCTTCTTTGCACATACCCCCTATTCTTTTCTCATACTTTACTTTTTCTTCTCATACTCCCCTCTCTCTGCTCACACTTTTTCTCTCTTTTCTTATACTTCCCACTCTCTACTGATATTGCCCTCTTTTCTTATTGTTACAATCCTCTCTTCATTGTCCCCCTGTCCTTATACTCCCTCCTGTTTTCATATTCTCTTCTCTTACTCTTCCATGTCTCCTCATTCTACTGCCTTTTTGTTTCATTCTCTTTTGTCCTATAATTCTTCTCTCTGTGTTCATATTTTCCTGTTTCTCTTTATATTCCTTTTATATTTTCATTTTCTGTTCTCTCTGTTTATACTTCTTCTTTCTGTTGATAGTGGTTGCTCTCTTGTCTTACTCCTCCTTGACTCCCTGCATACACTCTGCAGCACTTTCCTCATACTCTCCATCTTTTCATACTTATTTATTTATTTATTTATTTATTTATTTATTTATTTATTTATTTCATTTCTAAAGCGCTCTATCACCTGACATGCATCCTGGCACTGGCAAACTCAAAATACATGGCAGAGAACGTGCAACAGAGAAACAAGGAAGGAGCTAACTCAAAACAGTACAGCACCTTAAATTTTCGGAAACAGCAGTGTTTTTAGTCTTCTTCTAAAAAGAAAGAGATCACTGACTTGACTCAATTCCAGGGGAAGCCCATTCCACAACCTGGCCGCAGCAGCCGTAAAGGTTCTGCCACCTGTTCTGACTTTCCTAAACCTTGATATCTTAACTAATCTTGCCGAGGCGGAACAAAGGTTTCTAGCTGGAACATACCACTCAAATTTCCTCTGCAACGAGACAGGACCCAACCCATGCAGGGCTTTAAACACTAGACAGAGGGACTTTAACTGAATTCTCTGTCCCACCGGGAGCCAATGCAATTCTGCCAGGGCCCGGGAGGACGAGGACCTTCTAGGCCAGCCCAAAGCAAGTTTGGCTGTGGTCGACTGAATTCTAAGAAGTCTGTCCAAAAGAGACTATGGAGATTCTTGCAGAAGGGCATTGTAATAATCCAGTCTGCTCAGGACTGTACTCTTTACAACTATTGCCCGTGCCTGAGGGGGTAATAAAGGAAGAAGTTTACGTAAGGATCTGATAATAACAAGGCAGCTACCCACCGTTATAGTAACCTCAGGGTCCATGGTCAGCTTGTTATTAAACTTGATGCCCAGGTTGCGAACCTTATCCCCTGGTCTCACTGCTGTTAACATATCGCTAGGCCAGAAGTTACTGGGCAGCACTGAGGGAACCCTATCCGCAGAGCAGAAGAGCACCTCTGTCTTGCCGGCATTAAATTGTAGTGAGTTGCCCTTCAGCCACTGAGCCGTATCACGCAGCAGCAATGGAACTCCTCAAGAGAGGTAGACTGCTCTCCCTCCAATGAGAAAATGAGATGCTTGTCATCGGCGTAATTTGTGATGTTAATCGTGTGCTCTTTAACGACTGCAATCAGAGGTTTCATATAAATATTAAAAAGAATCGGACTGATTGCCGAGCCGTGTGGCACCCCATGTGTGATGTTAATCAAACCGGAATGGTAAGGAGGCAGAGACACCTCCTGCGTTCGACCCGTGAGGAAAGATTGAAACCACTGAAGAGCACAGCCCTTCACCCCCACCTTCACCAGCCTGCTCAACAGAGTCCCATGATTGACCGTGTCGAACGCGGCAGACAGGTCGAGCAGAATAAATATAGCTGCCTGACCCCTGTCTGCCCGCGTCTGAAGTTCCTCCATCATGGTCACCAGGGCCGACTCTGTACCATGAGCGGGCCGAAAGCCAAACTGAGCCTCCTCCAACAATTTATACTGCTCCAGGTGATTGGAGAGCATCCTACTGACCACTTTTTCCGTCATTTTGGACGGAAAGGGCAAGATAGAGATCGGCCTATAATTCTGAGGACATTCTGGATCCAGAGAGGCCTTTTTGAGCAGGGGGGTCACTAAAGCTTGTTTCCACTGCAATGGCACTACACCACTGTTGAGAGACTGATTACAAATTAACCACAGAGTAGGAAACAATTCTGTCTCAAAAGTCTTCCAGATTTTATGAGTTACGGGGTCAAAGGGGTAGCCTGATGAATTGCCCTGTGCTACTTTACAAAAATCTTCTGAGTTCAAAGGCACAAACTCGGTTAAGTAGTTATCATTCATGATATCTGGGTAGGAGATAGAGACATCATTAATCTTCTTCCCTGTATCACTAATACCCACAGTGTCAGTGGTTTCAAGCACCACATGCTTATTCTCCTCTCCCAACTCATCAATAATAGTTTTGATTTTAAGATGGAAAAACTTAGCTAAATTATTACACAGTTCCTGGGAGGGGGTTATCTGCTTTTTTGTACACTCGGGGTTAGTGAGACTGTTCAAAATGTTAAAAATGTTTTTTAAAGTATTGGGGGCATTAAGAATCACATTAGAGAAACATTCTGCCTTGACCCTATTTATCTCCTTTTTATAACACATGATCTTAGATCTCCATGTATGTTTGTCCACATCTGAGTAACCCCGTCTCCACATCTTCTCTGCACATTTACAATCCAATTTCATTCTTTTTAAGTTTTCATTGAACCACGGAGCCGAAGGTCTGCCCCTAGTTCTATGATTTTTTAACGGTACAGATGCGTCTAAATCTGCCATAATCTTCGCGCAAAGGGAGGTATAATTTTCGCCTACCGGCTTAATTACTGAAATGCAGTCATCTATCAAAAACAAAGGAGCTAAACCCCGCTTGCATGAAAGCACCTTCCAGTCTCTACCAACATATTTTTTCCTAACACCAGTTACTCGGTGATTCTGCTTAGCCATATGTGGGGTTGTGTGTCATACATGGAATCAGGAACACTGCCGTGCTCCAGATTCCATGAGATGACAGTTACGACCCAGGTTGATAGGTTAGATATGATTTACTTGTCTCCTTAATAAATCATCTAACATCACTTTCCTGACTCTGGAATCAACTTCATTTCACTGGCGACGATTGGACAAGAAACTCAACTCAACCTGGAGTCCCTACCTGCATCGTTGCACCTCATCTGATGCGGAGGATCACGAACTGTTGACAGCGGTGTCAGCGCTGTTTCTCCATCCACGTGAGCTTCATAACGGTGAAATCGCCATTCTTTTATGTTGTTGTGGGAAGAAACAAAGTAATTTTGACCGAATCTGCATTTTCCGGTGAGTCGCGCTACTCGAGCCGGTGCGCATGCGCGTAACAGAGCCTGAGCGAGACCAGCGTCTACGCGCAAGACCAAAGCCTGAGCGTGATCAGCGTCTGCGCGAGCCAAGCCTGAGCGTGACCAGCGTCTGCGCGAGCCGACACCAACATCAACGCGAGCTGCGCGAATCCAGCCATGTCAATACTCATGCGTGTGACGTCATAACGTCACAATCTAACGCACGGCGGCCATTTTATAAAAAAAAAAAAATTACTTTTATCGAACGAAACTGAATTTGTGCACCTAAATACACTGGAATCCTACAAACTTTACAAAGAAAACTTATAAAAATACTATTACTACAATTTTAATTCCAGAATAAAAAAAAAAATAAAAAAAAATAAATTATTAAATTATATAGTATAAGTATCTAAACAAGAAAACGAGAAACTACATTTATCCATCATAATATTTTAAAGACAGTACTTACGTTATAATGGAGAGTTTTTCAGCGCCGCCACCATTTCTGCCTAATCCAGGCGAACCTATGTTAGAATGGAAGAGATGGAAAGAAGGCTTTCATGCTTATATAGAAGCTATTGGAGGAGATGACTATACTGACAAGCGTAAATTAGCCATTTTAAAACACTGTTTGGGTGCGGAAGGAAGACATGTCTTAAGCCATTTACCTTTACCTACAGATGGTGTATCTACTTCTGATAACACAATTGATGTTTTTGAGGAGGCAATCAAACAATTAGATAAACAATATATTAAGAAAGTTAACATTGTAGTTGCCCGTCACAAGTTTTTGAGTAGGGGTCAATTACCAAATGAATCGGTTGACTCATTCATGAATGACTTAAGAGTTTTAGCATCCAAGTGCAAGTATTCAACCTTTCATGATCAGATGCTGTGTGATCAAATGGTTCACAAAATTGCTGACACCAAGCTTCAAGGGAAACTCTTAGATACTGAAGATCTGACTTTAGATAAAGCGTTGGATATCGCTCATCGTTTTGAAAATATGAAACTTGGGGTGAAGGAACTCGCAGAAAAAAACATTGCCGAAGTCAACCTTGTGAAGAAATCTAGTTTTGAAGAAAGATCTTTCAAAAACAAAAACCAACAGTTCCAACAAGGGAGGAAATTTGCATGTTTTAAATGTGGTAGTCCAGATCACTTAGCAAATGACAGAAAGTGTCCGGCAATTGGTCAAATGTGCAGATATTGCAGAATGAAAGGTCATTTTAGCAAAATGTGTAGGAATAAGAATAAGTTTAAGAGTAAGGGTTTTAGTCAAAAAAGGAGTTCAGATGAGCATGTAAATGAAATTGAAGACGATTATTTAGAAGAAGAGTTTCTTTTTGCAGTGTACGAAGTCAATGCTGGTGAAAAAGATTCACCTTACTGCACCGTGAATGTTGGAGGGAAAGAAATTAATGTCATGGCCGATTCAGGGGCAAAACGCACTCTCATAGGTGAAGAATGGGTGAAAGAATTTCCTGGCCTAAAATTATCTCCTCCAGACATAAAGTTACTTGGATATGGCAAGAAACCCATTGATATTCTTGGGTTCTTTACAACGTCCCTTAGCTTCAAAGGTAAAACTATTAATTCAAAGGTTTATGTAGCCAAGGATGGCTCTTGTTTATTGGGTTGGCCTCAACAAAGGGACTTAATGATAAAGTTAGATCCCAATCATCCTGAACAGGTACTAGGATATTCTGATTTAGTCATGAATGTAGAGTCTGATTTCGGCTCTGAATGTGAAAAAAGATTTCCTTTGGTTTTTTCGACCTCCAAGTTGGGTCTTTTGACAAACTTTGAACACAAAATCATTCTAAGGGAAGATGCTGTACCAAAAGTTCACAAGGTTAGTAATGTCCCATTACATTTGAGAGATGCAGTAAAATCTGAACTTAAAAGGTTATGTGATTTAGACGTCATTGAGGAGATAGAATCCTCTGTTTGGTTATCTCCAGTCGTTGTCGCTCACAAGCCCAACGGCAAAGTAAGACTCTGTGTGGATTTGAGGGATTTAAACGGAAATGTTTGGGTAGATAGACATCCTCTCCCTAATATTAATGAAATGTTCACAAAGTTGAAGGGGGCATCAATTTTCTCCACTTTGGACCTGTCAAATGCTTATCATCAGATAGCATTACACAAGGATAGTAAGCATTTGACATCCTTCATCACTTCAGAGGGTGCTTTTAGGTACAAGAGGATGCCTTTTGGCCTAATATCAGCATCTTCCGTTTTTCAAAGGGTCATGCATAATCTTTTTAAGGACTTTGTCAATGTCTTGTATTTCCAAGATGACATTTTGATTTTCGCATCCAATCCATCTGATCATTCCGAAATTCTGTATAAAGTTTTATGTGTATTACAAGAAAGTGGTCTAACACTTACAAAAGAAAAATGTAAATTTGGTGTATCTTCTGTAGACTATTTGGGGCACACCATAAGTAAAGAGGGCATTTCCCCGAAAATGAATTTAGTCAAGGCCATAGAGTTAGCTCCAGACCCTGTTGACAAAGATCAGCTCAGATCTTTCTTGGGGCTTGCAGAATATTATTCAAAGTTTATTCCCCTGTTCTCCGACAAGACTGTAAACATGAGGAACTTGATGAAAAAAAATGTCCAAATTCTTTGGGATGATAACTGCAAAAAAGAATTCTTATTGCTAAAAAAGAGTATCATATCTGCACCTGCGTTAGCAACGTTTAATACTGCTAACAGTTCATTTGTCATCACTGATGCTAGTAATGTAGGAGTTGGGGCAGTATTGATGCAACGTCAAAAAGGTCAATTGGTGGCGATTGGGTTCCCATCTCGACCCTTGAGGGATGCTGAATGCAAGTATTCCACATTAGAAAAGGAGGCTCTGGCTTGCTGGTGGGGCATTGAATACTTCCGTAAGTATGTGTATGGCACTGTTTTTAAGCTTTGGTCTGACCATCGTCCGTTGGTGGATTTATTTACTACCAAGGGCTGTGGTAAAGCAACTTCAAGAATTGCCAGATGGCAGTACAAGCTTCAGGACTTTCATTTTAAAGTGGAATATATCCCAGGCATTAGAAATGTCTTAGCTGACTGTTTGTCTAGGTTGCCTGTACCTGATGACAATGTTGTGGAAGAAGATAAGGATGATGAAAATGTTGTGTCGATATGTGAAGTCTCCAAAGGTTGCATTGATGAGGGTGCATGGAAGTCAGCGTGTGATAATGATTCTGTTATTGGTGATGTGAGCAAGTTTGTAAAAACACAATGGCCTCGTAAAGAGTTGTTGTCTGATGGGTTTCTCCCTTTCTTTCATGTTGCACAAGAATTGTCCGTTGTAGGGGATGTTTTGGTTAGAGGTCTACAATTAGTGGTTCCTCATGACTTACAATCCAAGATTTTAGATATGGCTCACGAAGGTCATCCTGGGATGACATCCATGAAAAGAAGGATTAGAAGTGAATTCTGGTGGCCAGCAATGGACAAGTGCATAGAACGTCAGGTTAGAGACTGTCTAGATTGCTGTTTAAGCGATAAATCTCAAAAGCATATTAAGTGTGAATTGTTTCCCATATCTAGACCTTCACGTGTTTGGGAAAGTGTGTCGTTGGATATTGCTGGTCCTTTGTCGTTTAATAAGAGTGTGATGTAGGCAATAATCTTGGTAGACCAGTTGTCTCAGTGGCCTGAGGTAAAGATGGTTTCCAGTATAACATCTAGTGTTGTGATCAACAATGCTGTGATCAATGGGGTGCAATTTGTATCCTTGGAGATGAAAGAGTTTATGGAGCGTCATGGTATAAGGCATAGACGCGTGTCAGTGTATTATCCCAAAAGTAACGGCATCGTGGAGAGGTGGATCAGAGTATTTAAGGAAGGTCTCCAACTTGCCTTGCAAAATGGAAAAGATTGCAAACAAACCATTAGTGAGGTTCTGTGGTGTTACAGAAACACACCCAGGAGCATGGGGGACCTATCTCCTTTTGAAAAGATGAGAGGGAGGAGGTGTGGTTCTAACTTGTCTCAACCTTGGATGAGAATGCTTGGCTCTAGGAGATCTGTTGACGTTGATCGTGCTCCTTGTGGTGGTCCTTCTCAGTTCAGTGTCAATGATTGGGTTCGTGTCAAGAAGTGCAGGAATGTCAAGTCTGGTGAGTCTCGGTATTCCAGTCCTTTGATGGTCACGCGTGTAGGGAGGCAAGTTGTCGAGCTTTCAGATGGAAACGTGTGGAACTTGTCTAGGGTTGTTAAGGTTCCTAGGTGGTTGTGGCCCAAGGATGTGTCTCCAGGGTCTAAAGTTTTTTCTGGCTTGAGGTCTTCCAATAGTGCAAGTAATTGGAGGAAGTTCTCAGGTTCTACAACCCTTCACTGTTCTCCTGAAGTTAAGTCTTCCTGCTCCACCGACGACAATGTGCCAGTTCAACGTGTACAGAGAAAATGTCATGTTCCAGTTTGGTCTAAGGACTATCACCTTTATAGATAATTCAATTTGTGAATTTTGTATGATGTTTTCCAGATATTTGTATTTATGTTTTTCTTTCTTTTCACAACTTCTCGATGTGTAATATTTGCTAGTTCTTGTTATTAATTATCTCTTTGTGTTCCTGTAATTATTTCTTTACGAAGGGGAATGTGTGGTGTTGTGTGTCATACATGGAATCAGGAACACTGCCGTGCTCCAGATTCCATGAGATGACAGTTACGACCCAGGTTGATAGGTTAGATGTGATTTACTTGTCTCCTTAATAAATCATCTAACATCACTTTCCTGACTCTGGAATCAACTTCATTTCACCATATCCACTGCAAATGTAATCAAAAAATGGTCTGACCAGACCAAAGGCAAGACTTCCGTAATATTGAGATGATACTCTTCAGAGAACATCAAATCAAGTATGTGGCCTCCCTTGTGGGTTGCTTCTTCCACCCGCTGGAAAAGGCCAAGACCCTCACACGAATGAAGGGCATTAAGATACCCTGAATCAAGGGATCCATTCAGCCAAAGATTGAAATCTCCCATTATAACCAATCTATGATGTACGGCGGCCAGGTTAGTGAAGATCTCCAGTAGTAGCTGCTGCTGAAGCGCCGTAAAAACCCCAGGGGGCCTGTAACAAATAATCCCTGTTAAAACATGGGCATGGACCTTTTTAATGGGAAAGCCTAAAAGTTCAAATCCCTCAATCTCATCAATATCAATAGTGACCAGATCCCAGGAGTCTTTATAAATCACCCCAATGCCCCCCTTCTCCCACCCAGGCTTGGTTTATGACAGAATTTATAGCCGGGCTGACAAGCCATAGCCGAGTCAACATCACACTCTGGACGAGTCCAGGTTCCCGTCATGAACAGAACATCCAAACCATGATGCTCCAGCAGCAATTGGATTTCTACACAGTGTTTGGGCAAAGCTCTTACATTCAAAAGCCCACAGGACAGCAGGTCTTTATTCACAAAATCTGAGGTCGCTGAAGCTGACTCTGCAAATCTAATACTCCCCATACCTTTACCACTCTCCCCTATGTTGCGTAGCTCATCACTAGTATACCTAATAGTGCACTCACCTGCAACAGATCCAGGAATTTCAAAAGGAGGGGCAGCGTGGCTGGTGCTGAGCGTGTCCTTGTCGCGGACGGGTGCAGACAGGCTTGCCTTTGGCACGCCATTGGCGCGCCTGCTGCGCGCGCGCACCGTCATCTGTTTTTATGCCCAGCCAGCGTCGAGAGCTGAACCGCTAGCTCCAAAGATGGCGGGTCTTCTCGCACGGATGGGCCCCGCAATCAGAAGAGCGGTGATAGAGTTAACCATGTGGGAGGAAGGGAGATCACCCCCTTAGCCTGCCTGGAGTAAGTAGATTAAAAAATATATTCACAGCCCTTACAATGCAACTTTAAAAATGACTCAAACAAAGGTTTAAAAATAAACGTAATTGCCCCTTCTCTGTCTTCACCTCAGTGCCACGCACTCACAGAGCCTTGTTAATGGTGCGCGCTTGCGCCATCATCAGTTTTTATGCCCAGCCAGCGTTGAGAGCTGAACCGCTAACTCCAAGGATGGCGGATCCGCTCGCATGGACGGGCCCCGCAATCAGGAGAGTGGTGATAGAGCTAACCGTGTGGGAGGAAGGGAGATCGCCCCTCCTCTTTATATTTGTTTCTCTTGTCATACTCCTGCCTCTTTCTTTATACTTTTTTCACTCTTCATATTACTTCTTTTATCTTTATTGCACTTCTCTCTCTTTTTATACTGCCCCCTCTCTGCTCACACTCTCTTTCTTTCTTCTTATACTCTTCCTTCTCTCCTTATACTTCCATCTTTCTCGTCATACTCCCTCTTACCTCTTCATACTTTCCAGTCTGTTCATACTCCCTTTATCTCTTTATATTGTAGTGTCTGCTTATACTCCCCCTTCTCCTCATATTTACCCTTGTGTCATACTCCTTCTTTTGTTGTAAGTCCTTCTAATTTCATAGTCCCACCTTTGTCCTTATAATCCTCCTTCTCTTCTTAGAAGTAATATAGTAGTATATTTCATATATTTATTTTTGTAATGTTATATATATATTTTATAATAGATTCTATTTATCAACACTGAAAAAAATTAATCATGCCTACAAAAGCTCAAAAGAGGAAACGATGAAAGAAAGGTGTTTATTTAAGGAAAAGTCATCCACAAAATTTACATGAAGAATAATGTGTTAAGAATAAGAAAAAAAGTCCAGGTAAGAGAACGAAGACTTTTCTCAGGAAATTATCAAACACTAAGCAGAAAAAAGAAATAGAAGAAGAAAGAGATCAGCCATGGATATTCACCTTGTAGAAAAGAAGTGTATAGTAAAAGGAGGAAGAATGAATTCCAGGAACTTAGAAAAAGAATGTTTTATAATAGAGTTTTGTCGAACTTGTTGAAAAAAGTCAAGAAATGTAAAAAAAACCTGCTTTTTATAAGAAAAGAAAACATATAGAAAATGTAGTTGAGAAAGCTTTTGAATTAAAAATAAAATGTATATTTTAGTAATCAATAGAATTCAATCACTAGATAAGCCAATCCATTTAATGAAGGCCAAAAGTAAGTCGAGAAGAGTAATTAACAGAAGTAATATTTCAGAGGTTTTTTTGGGTGAATGGAAACATAGTTCAAGTTCTGAGCCTTTTTTTAATGAAGATAGTTATCTTCAAAGTAATGATTTGGTGCATGCAGTTAACACTAGTGGTCATGCTTATGAGGTTAGACATGGTTGTGCTATTGAGAAAGAGAAAAGTGTTCCTAGAAATGCAGAAGAGGTGTTAGCTGATGAAGTTTTAGGGAGAAGTCCTAAAGCTCCAGTGTACACTTGGAATTGTAGAAGTATTTGTAGTGTACGGCAAGAATCTATTGATTTTTTACGCAATTTCTTAAGTAACTATAGTAAGAAAAGTGTTAAACAAAAGTTTAAGATGTTGCAAGGACTAGACCCTTGCACAGTGAGAAAAAATACTGGTTTGCAAGGTCATTCTCTGGCTTGTCTTTCTGAAAAAGTATGTTGAAGTGTTTTTCTCCATATCAGGATGTTAGCAGTTCATCATACTCAAATGAGGAAATTAGTCAGAACATTGTATTACGCAATAAGTCAAGCACTAATGTTAAAAAAGTTGAACAGTGCTCCTTTGCGTGGATCTGTATCGGATGTAACAAATGTTTGTGATGAAATTCAGCTTAGTTACTTTAGTCCTCAGGAAGACAGTGCAGAAACTGGGATATTAATTGAAGAAAATGTGGAAGAGAATTCTACAATGTTGTACTGTAGAACATTTTTAGCAAGAAATTACAAAGTTTAAGGTGATTTCAGGTGAAAGGCCAAATTATTCTTGTATTTGTTTTCGACTAACTCATTATAAAAATCAGACCAGGACTGTTGATCTGTATTTAAAAAGTGAAATGGAAAATAATAATGAGTGGAAGGATTTTGCAACTTATTTGTTGGTAGAGAATTGTTTTGATTTGGGTTCTGATCAGCGTATTTGTAAATATTGTTATAACAAATTAGACGAGAACAAAATGCCTGCTAGAGCTGTGCATAATAATCTTGAGTTGGTAAGTATTCCTTCTGAACTGATGGATTTAAATACCTATGAGTCTATTCTCATTCAATGTGTGTATCCATTCCAGGCTATAGTTCGTATGGAGCCTAAGACAGGGAAATTGTGTCCCTCAGATTTACAGAGAGGATTAAAGGGAAGAGTTGTATATTTGCTTCTAGATTTAAAGAAAAATATTGAAACAATTGGTGTAGAAAATGCAGAAGATGAACCTCTAGTTATTCTTGTTAATGGCGTTCCTACAAAGAGTAAAAAAATCTGGCAAGAATTATTGGAAAGTGAAAAAGGCAACGTTGTATTTGGTAAAAAATAATCAATATTATAAAAATGTATACGTGAGAGAAGAAGAAATAACTGGAAGAAGATAGTGAGTCGCCATCTGGACAAATTGAAAAAGTGGATGCGTCCAGAACTGCAGAAATCTACGAACATTACAGTGTTTATCCACTTCATTCTAAAGAAGTGATGGGGAATACTATAGAGTTATTCCAAATGAAAGAAGCAAAAGGAAGTCCCATTAGTGTATGGGAAAAAAGCGTGGAAGCTCGTTGTTTCCCTCAGTTGATTCCCACAGGAAAAGGAGGACGATATGATGACCGACCTGTGCAGATTCCTGCATCTGAATACGGGACATCAAGATTATATGCAGAAGATCCAAGATTTCGACAATGTATTCCATATTTGTTTAATCTTTTGTTTGAGAGTGATTTGTCTGGACTTTCTTCTGCAGTAAACCATATATTGCAAACAGGTGTACATCTGCAAAATGTTTCGGCAAAGAAATTTATGGATAAAGTACTGCAGAAAGATAATGTTTTGGAATCTTAGCTGATTAATCTCATGGCATGTCAGCGTGGCACTAATGAGTACTGGTACCGTTGTCATGGAGAACTAAAATGTATGCTAAGGAACTTAGGAACTCCTACATGGTTCCTTACTCTAAGCTGTGCTGTGTACGCTTGGGGTGATTTACTTCAATTTCTTCGAGAGGCAAATCCAAATATACTAACTGTTGAATACAAGACACCTGGAGAATTGTGCTCTTTGGATCCAGTTAATGTATGCAGGTATTTCAATCATTGATTGGAAGCTATGATGTCTTTTATCACCAATAAAAAAATCCTGATCTTGGAGAGTTTCTGAATTTCCTTTGGAGAAAGGAGTATCAAGCGAGAGGTGCTCCTCACAAACATATGCTAATATGGATCAAAGATGCTCCCAAATGTGGAACAGACTCAGATGATACTGTGTTGTCTTTTATTGAAGAATATGCTACATGTGATATACCCAAAAGTACACAAGAGGAGGACTTAAGACAATGATTCGAAAGCCACCGTTGTGGGAAATACTGTCGAAAGTACAAATCGAAGGACAAGTTCTACACCAAATGTCATTTTGGATTTCCACGTCCTCTAATATCGAAAGGAAGAGTGAACAGTTTTATGTCATCTTTGCGATATACTATCACAAGAAAGTCTCCCAAAAATACCTATAACTTAAGAAGAAATGAAGAGTCAAAATACATAAATGACTACAACCCAGTCATTTTGTCCATGTGGAATGCTAACATGGATATTCAATATGTTGCAGACAATTCAATTGCTGTTGCCCGATATGTAACATCCTACATAACAAGATCAGAAAAGACAGAATTGAAGGAGATGTGGGAAGAGATTTCCCACGAGAAGAGTCTAAATAAGAAATTATACAGATACAGTTTGAAGATGTTATCTCATCGCGAAATTGGAGCGTATGAATGTTCAGATCGCTTATCATCTGCAAGTCTTTACTCCAAATCTAGAAGAATCATTTGGGTGAGTCTAGGTCTTTCTGCAACACGAAATCGAGTACTTAAATCTGTACAAGAAATTGAATATTTAGCTGAAAAAGAGCCAGAATGTACAGATATTGTGAAAACAAATATGTTGGATACATATTCTCCAAATAGAAGTCATCATCTTGAGAACATAAGTCTCTATGAAGTGCTTCAAAACTATATTTTTAAACGGCATATTACAGAAAACATCAATAATGGTATATATGCCGTTGTTGGTTCTGAAGGAAGTTTGGTGAAACAAAGAAAAGGACATTTGATTAATCACCGTAAACTGAGTTGCAAAACTCCTGACAAAAAGGAATTTTACTACTTAGCTCTTTTGCAACTTTTCAAACCGTGGCGTTCAGAATTGGAATTACTTGGAGATTTTGAGAGCTATGAAGATTCCTCCCATATAGTAAGGATACTATAGAATGTCCTGTTTTTGCTAATTATGTGAAAATGTTGAATGACGAAGTTGAGCAGGAAGCTACAATTGCAGCTGAGATTGCTAGAGACAGTTCTCAAGACAGTCAAACTTCTGCTCCGTTGAGTCAGGACCCACTAGGAGAACAAATTGTTCAAAATGAAGCAGCACCTGCTTTAGAAGAGGTAGAAACAGCAATGTATCAAGCTCAAGGAGATGTAACAAACTTAGGAAACTTGGAAGAACAACTAAATGTTGAGCAGAAACAAATATATGAGCAAGTGAGAGAACAGATTCACCACGGATTACTTCATGAAAAGAAAGAGTGCTTTTGCTCATCATTCGAACCTATCCGAATGTACGTAAGTGGACAAACTGGAACAGGGAAAAATTTTTAAATTAAAGTAATCATAACTTTTCTACAGAAAACAACGCATTTGTCTTGTGTTGTCACTGCTCCAACAGGATTAGCAGCCCACAATAATAAAGGAATTACTTTAGATCGTTTAGTAATGCTACCAGTAGAGCATGAAAACAAATTAGAATACCACAAGCTATCTGGAGAAGCTTGTTGTGAAGTTTCAAGATTCTTGAGGAAAATGAAACTTCTCATTATTGATGAGGTTAGCATGGTATCAAACTTAATGCTTGCCTTTGTGCATTTAAGAATGCAGCAAATTCTTAAAACAGACAATGACGTTTTATTTGGAGGAAAACATGTCATAGTTTTTGGAGATCTACTACAACTTACTCCTGTAAAAGGACAACGGGTGTTTAAAACACTGACGCATGAAGATACCAGAAAGTCTCTGGGGAGCATTGGAAATGTAAACATTTGGTCATATTTTGAATATAAGGAACTTATTACAATTATGCGACAAGCAAATTATGTTGATTATGGAACTATTCTGCAATATATAAGAATTGGGAAAGTGACTACACATGGCAAAGAAGCTTTACAGAGAAGATTACTTTCTAATTTGTTTCCAAATAAAAATATTGCCCCAGAGAAAATATATATGAGAATTGCAGAAAAGAAATATGCAATCTGCTTATTGCCAACACTGCGTAAATGTTCTCTATTCAATGAAGAAATGTTAACGTCGGAAAATGAAGAAATTATAAAATTGGGAGCTATTGATAAAATAGAACATGAAGGAATCACTATTATTTTGACTGAAAAGTTGAAGAGGAAATTGGATTCTTTAGAGAAATCGATAAGTAAAACTGCTGGTTTAGAAAAGAATTTATATGCATGTGTAAACTGTAGGGTAATTTTACGACGTTATTTGCAGGTGGAAAAAGGGTTAGTAAATGGAGCAATGGGTAAAATTGTTGATTTTGTTAATTATGTAAATAGAGATGGTATAGAATTTTTGAAAATCAAATTTGATGAAATTGAATAAGTACAACAATTTAGACGTTGTTCAGCTCGGTTTTTGCTTGTAAAAGATTTGTATGTTCGCAGAAAACAGTTTCCGATTAATTTGGCGTATGCCGTGACCATTCATAAATCTCAAGTTTTAAGTGTAGATAGTGCTTTAGTGAATATTGGAAGTACTGTGTTTAAAGAGGGTATGGCATATGTTGCTTTGTCTCGAGTGAGAACTTTATCTGGCTTGTATTTGATTGATTTTGATGAGACAAAGATTAGTGCAGATGCAAGTTGTGTGAAAGAGTATAACAGGTTAAGAAGATAATATGCACCCAATCTAGGTCAATATCCAATATTTGAGAAGTGTGTGGTAGGTGCAAAAAGAAGATTTGAGATTATCTGTAGAGAAGCTTGTACAGAAAGAAAAAAAACAAGATGAAGTTGTGATTGGAGGGAAAAAGAAAAAGGACAGTGTTGAAGAGAATGTTGGTTATCAGTTTGAAAATAGTTCTCGTGTCAACTGCTATGCTAATGTTGTTGTTAATGTTTTTTTCTTGAAAGTTTGCAACAACAAATTGTTGAAAATCGGAAAGAAAGATTCTGTTCGTTGTATTCTGTTTATGAGAAATGTAGTAGTGATAAAAGTAAAATAGAAAGTGTTTCTGGTATTCAAAATGTTTTGGACATA
Source organism: Lissotriton helveticus (assembly GCF_964261635.1). NCBI lineage: Eukaryota > Metazoa > Chordata > Amphibia > Caudata > Salamandridae > Lissotriton > Lissotriton helveticus. Next base: position 467,097,898 of record NC_136067.1, on the reverse strand, counting down.
TGTTCTGGTTCTACTCAATTTACGCAGAATATTCAGCAAGATTGTCAGGAATTTCTAATGTATATGCTTGTTAAATATGGGCGAAATTTGAGAATTTGCGGTCCGCGAAATTTGAGAATTCGCGGTCCGCGAATTCACACAAAATCGAATTCGCGATCCGCATAATCCGTGAATTTGTGTGAATTTGCGGATTTTTTTTGCGTGTTCGCTGGGTTTTTTGCGTATTTGGGGGACGCTTGCAGCGCACCGACTGCGAAGTTACCCATGCGGTCGATGAGCGCGGCCATCTTCTGCGCTTTGCGTATTTCCGTTTCCGGGCGCTATTGGCAATCTCGCGTTGTGTGTGGCGCGCTATTACGAGTTTGCGCGTGTTTTTGCGTGCTCGCAGGGGAAATATATCGCGTAAACTTACCCACGCGGTTCTCAATGGGCGTGGCCATCTTGTTTTTCATTCATTGCTATGGTTCTGCCCAAGCGACGCACCGGTGGGCCGATGTCCTCAACCGGGAGCAGGACCTGCTCCACCTGCTAGGTGTGGAGATCCCTGGCCTTGGTGAGTAGCTATTTAATAAATACTTTGTATTGTGGCGTTGCTACTATGCTTACTTGTTTGCAACTTTGTGCTCATTTGGCCTGAATATGTATGAGTGTAGTACTTTACAGAACTGCGTAATGCTAGAGAGACTAGAGACTCAAGTCTAGTCCTTCCTTTGTACTCCTGCTGCCACTAAGAAGAAGAGATAGTGATGGATTGATAGGTTGAGTATATTATGTGCGTGCTGCTCAGTGCTGGGAGTCGTAGTAGAACCTTTTTGTTGTTGGTTTAGTTAGTGATTTACATAACTTTCAAGTAGACGGTCTGTGAATCCAGCAATACTGTACTGGTATCCTCCTAGTTGACCAGATCGGATAGGTCAATACATGTAGTGCAATTGTTGCTAATTTGTTACCCCGAGATAATTTTAGATTGTTTTTTGGAAATATTTCATTGACCACAATCATCCATGTTTGTGTTTATTTCATGATCATCAGCACCTCCCAGGGGCAAGAAGACAGCAACACCCCAGACTCCGTCGGAACAGAGTGGGCAGGAACGGTCCACTGCAGGCTCTTCTGCTGGCCGCAGTAAGTTCGTCTGTTGTTAATATTAATAATTATACTTCCCTAACTTTTACAGGTCCTATTCATTCAAAATTGTTTCCTAATACTATTTATAAAAATTAGTCTTTGATCTTCTTGTAGACTGTTTCTACATTCTTATCCTGCCTCTACCATCACTCTCTGTGCTACTACTATTATTTACTATTATTATAAGTCGGTCTGTGTTGGTAGCTAAGCTTGCCCCGTCGGCAAACGGTGTTAAACAAACCTCTGATCTAGGCACTGAGTGCAGTCCTCTGGGTTGCCCTTGCTGTCTATTCCAGTCTTCTTAACGTAAGTGCTTTGACAATTTCCAACAACAAAATGTCAATGTGTCCAACAAGAACAAGCTAGTAGTTGGCTTTTTTGATTTGATAGGAGCACATACCATACCGCTACTGTTTCAGGGACTATTCTGCACATACAGAAGTATGGACAAGAGAAATAGGACATTGTTGATGATAGGTGCAGTTCGACTTCCCACATACCTCAGTCCGAACAGAAGTTGAACCCCCAATCCCCTGACCGACTATCTAGTGTGTCTGATCAATGATTACGTTATGACCCAGAAGAACAGAAGAAGACTACCGCCAAGTCCCGACCTATCAGAGTCACGGAAACATGCCTGCACAGTGCAGCAGTTCAAAGTTCAAACCCTTCAGCTCACTCAGTCGTGAACAAAAACCACACAGTGTTTGTTTGTTTTAAAGTTTTATTTTCAAATAAGAAATAAAAAAACTATTTCTTCATTTTTAATAGCGCAGTATTGCGAGCGAGCACTGGTGATGAGATAGATGACGTTAAAGTTTAAACAACATTCCCTTGAATCAATATAACTTACACATTAAATTATTAGAATAACTGTGTGTGAGCCCCCACCTTCTTTAAAGTAATTAAAGTACTGCTGGTGTTGAGGAGTAGGTGGTGAATTGTCCTGTTGGCAGAAGGGCAATGGAATCTTCTGTCTGTAATTATAAAAATGGTGCACGTTAAAAAGGAAGCATTCATCATTTGTGCGAAAAAGTGTAGCATTTAATGGCTAACCACATAAAAAATTATCACTCTCCCCAAAACCGTCACTTTTTTTTATTCCCAATAATTAAAAATTGGTTATGTATTAAAATGTTCTTTCATTACGAGACGACATAGGGCTGGTGTAAATATGAAAATATGACATGTTTTTTCTAGACGTCACAACATCGGATGCGGCACCTAACACCAGTGCCGGGGCCAGCAGTACGGAGGGGTCCACTCCAGGAGATGCGGCGGTGCCACAACAAGTCCCACCAGGAAGAGTTGAGGGGAAGGCTCAGCGGCGGAGGACAGTGGTAAGTTATTATACTCCATACTTATTGACATTTTTGAGTAGGCTCGCAAAGGAGTGTATATGATGTACTGTACAGTAGACAGTACACTAGTACAAGTACAGTGTACTGTTAAGAACAGTTACTAATTTAGACGTACATTTTTGCCAATCACGTAGAAGACAGTCAACCTTGACTTAGCCATAGCATTAGCGGCGGTAGTTCTCGGGTAAGCAATGGCCCCCTCTATGACTTCAACTCAGCTGGGAAACTTTTATCGTGAAGCCAAGTCATATCAGATGAACTTGAGGGATGTGAAGAATGAAAAGGGAAAGAAGGGCGAAAGTAAGGACGAGCGAGTCGTAACTTTTATGACTGTAAAGAACGATACGTGTTTTTGAATGCAGGCAGACGCGGCTGATAGGAAGGAATCACATGCATGGCTGCTTGAAGCAAGAATGGTTGGAGGAGAAAGAAAAGATGACTGCATGTGTGGGTGAATCAGAGAAAATGCATGTGTGGTGTGCATTGCAATATATCATTTGGGTCAAACTCAAATGCAAGTCAAGACGGTGGTTTACCAAATAAAATAAAAAGGCTGTTAGTTGGTTGTTGAGAAGAAGTAAACTTGGTACAGTTGAGACATTAAGAAGAATGATAGATGTTTACTTTGGAAGCCAGGATGGTATCTTCTTCTTCCTCATAGATAGCAGCGGTGTATGTAGTAGAGCAGACGCTCAGTTGATGAAGAGTGTTACTTTGAACAGCATGTCCGTGCCAGAGTAGCAAAGCTGAGGAAATCCAAATACTATAAGTTGTGTTTGTTCAGAAATATTCCCTTGACTAACAGTACAGTAGTTTACTTTGCAAGCACAGCATATATTGTCAATGTATTGCATAGTTGACATTATATCAAGTAAAGTCCCTTCCTCCGGCAATTACCACACTTACTCCCTATGTTAATAATTTTCTTTCAGCTGTGTCATGGGTGGACTATCGCTGTTGTTCACTCAATCTATCAAAGCAAAGCACCTAAAGCCATCCATCATATAAGCAAAGATCATGTGATCGGACGGATATAGCATCAGACATGAATAATCTTCATTTTCCTTTTGTAGTAGTCAAGGCCCGGGGGGGTAGTGCGAAATATAAATTACATTGAGCAGTAGCCCTTGATGTAACTGAGTATGGCCAGTGCCACCCCTATAGAAAAGTAAGAGCTTCCCTATCACCACCTGCATGTACTGTTTAAAGTAATGCAAATCTGCGTCATCATGGCTTTTGTCTGTTTTTCTTGGGTGCAAGCTGAGTGAGCTGGCATTATGCTGCCGGCTAGGCTACCACAAGTTCACGTACAAGTAATTTCTTTTGCAAAACAAGAAAAAAAAGAAGACTGGTGTAGTCTCTGACTCTCTGACTATGTAGTAGTGAGTCCATAGTGCTGCTAGTAGAATTCCTGAAACTCCCACTAATGTCACAGGCCTATAAAGACGGCGGAAAGATACGTGCCAAAATGTTATACTATGCTTGCAAGTTGCTAGTGTTACTGACTGTGAGACAACTTTCTGATGAATTATTTTGAGTTAATGTTAAAGACTATTGGCTACAGTATTTTTCTTTCTTTCTTCATATAGATGCTCCGCAACAAAAGCTCACCCGGAAGGAGATGGCTGTCGGGGCCAGGGCCCGTAAGCTGGAGGCCATTTGCGCTGAATATCAGCAGCTGTGGGCTCGGGAGCAGGACCAGGAGACGGCAACTACTGCATCCTCCTCCAGTGCCACCGGGTCCACCAGCCAGCAGCCTCCAGCTAAACGGCGCCGTGGCCCGACAGCCTCCCGCCGCCGCTGCACTGCAGTAATAACAACTGCTGCCCCCCAGAGCCTGGATGACACGTGTGCGCCGTCTCAGAAAAAGAGTGGACTTCCTGGAGCGCTTGGCTGAGAAACAACAACGCCAGATGCGGGACCTCCGCAAAGAGCTTCGGGACCTCCGCAAAGAGCTGCGGGACCACCTGTCTACAGGACACCGCCGGAGGAAGTGACTGTCCTTTGCCCCTTTTTTAAAGAATGTTGGGGGGGGTGGGAATCGGGAGCTTTGGATTTGGGACTTTTCAGAGGACTATTTGCTATTTGAAGTGGACAATTGTTTGGGTTAGGTAGGGATGGGACTAGTTTTACATACTTCAACATAGTGTACGCGTTGATGTTATTTTGTGGGGTGGTGGGCGGGGGTTACGGCATTTTTGGTTTCCTCAAACTTACCAGCATGAATTATCTAAAACGTCCAGAAATGTTCAAAAGTGCCACTAACAGAGTTAGTGAATTCAATTGGCCTACTAGTACGTTACTAGTACTACTGTCAGTCTCTCGTCGGAGTCCTAGCCCATTATTCTACCTCCCCAAAATGCTTATCTTACCTGTGATTCATGTTTGAGAATAGAGCTAGGCACAGCGCTGGCTGCATGGCAAATGGTGATTACGCCATACCAGACTGAAATTCCGTTGTTGTGGTGTTAGTAGGAGTGGTACCACACTAGCAGTAGCAGCATATGATGAAAAACAAAGTAAAAAAATGAGAAATTGAGTGGCCTGAGAGTAGTATTAGAAAGACCAGTAGCCTAAGCAATACCGAAGATAAGTATGGGGAAAAAAGAATTGCATGGATGATTATGGTTACAACAAGAACAGTGACACAGCAGCGTAACAACAAGTCTTTTTGACATTTTGGAGAATGATGTTGACGATGGATCCAATCGATGGTGGGCATGAAATTCAGAATGTTTTTTAAAATACTCATTGTTGTTTTTTTCAACGGAATTACAATATCCTAAGATTCATCTAGCTGCCTTAAAATTGATTTGAGGAGGTTGCTTGCACCTTATCCTCCCCAGAAAGTGTGTGGAATTATTGTTGTAATTTACTCACACCTCAATGAAAACCACACAGCCCGGGGGAAGAGGGTTAGGGGTTGAAACTTGGATGGGAATGAGGTTTGTGGGGAAAGTTTTGTGGAGAGAGGAAAAAAAAACACAGCATGGACAAACAACAAATGAAGATAAACAAATCTTTGGATACAAAGCTATCCATAAATCTTTTAAGGGACATAAAGGAAGTGCATGCACTACTGCATGCATGAAGTTCTTTGCTAAATGGATAGGTTACTGAAAAGTAAGTAGGTCTTTCTACAATGTACTAACTATGAATAAACAATGTGACCTGTCCTCAGGACTCAGGACACCCCCGTGCCACCCCCGCGCCGCACGGCCCTCCAGCTGTGTCTGTGCCCCCTCGCTGCTGCTCGTTGTGCCGTTTTGCCATTTTTTCCCTCCTGTGCCCTGTTTATTGCTTACTTGGCAGTTACCTCTGTTGTATTTTGTATCTTTATTTTGTATTTTGTACCTCTGTTACTTGGTTCGTTGCCTCCCCTGGTGTGACCCCCACTCCCCGCTTCCCGCCGCCGTGACATCGCGGCCCCGCCCCGTTTCTTCTGTGTCCTCCCCGCTCCCGCCTCCCAGCTGCCCCTCCCTCCCACTTGGCCTTAAATGGAGACCGCGCGGCGCAGGTGAGTGTGACCTGTCCTCAGGACACCCCCGTGCCGCACGGCCCTCCAGCTGTGTCTGTGCCCCTCGCTGCTGCTCGTTGTACCGTTTTGCCGTTTTTTCCCTCCTGTGCCCTGTTTATTGCTTACTTGGCAGTTATCTCTGTTGTATTTTGTATCTGTTTTCTGTATTTTGTACCTCAGTTACTTGGTTCGTTGCCTCCCCTGGTGTGACCCCCGCTTCCCGCTTCCTGCCGCTGTGACATCGCGGCCCCGCCCCCTTTTCTTCTGTGTCCTTCCCGCTCCCGCCTCCCAGATGCCCCTCCCTCCCACTTGGCCTTAAATGGACACCGCGCAGCGCAGGTGTGTGTGACCTGTCCTCAGGACACCCCCGCGCCACACTGCCCTCCATCTGTGTCTGTGCCCCCTCCCTGCTGCTCGTTGTGCCGTTTTGCAGTTTTTTCCCTCCTGTGCCCTGTTTATTGCTTACTTGGCAGTTACCTCTGTTGTATTTTGTATCTTTATTTTGTATGTTGTACCTCTGTTACTTGGTTCGTTGCCTCCCCTGGTGTGACCCCCGCTCCCCGCTTCCTGCCGCCGTGACATCTCGGCCCCGCCCCCTTTTCTTTTGTGTCCTCCCCGCCTCCCAGCTGCCCCTCCCTCCCACTGCGCCTTAAATGGAGACCGCGCGGACGCGCAGCGTTCACGCGCAGCGTTCACGCGCAGCGGGTGCGCCGATTGTGCGCCAAAGGCAAGCCCGTCTGTGCCCGTCCGCGCCTGGACCGCGCCCAGCGCCAGGACCTCTGGCCCCCGCCGACACCAGACCACACGACGGACCTACGACGCCGCCACCCTCAACGCACTCAACGCCGGCCGTAACCCCGCCTGCTACCGAGCCACCCCGAAACGCACCCACGAACCCTTCACCTGCCAAGCCTGTCGATTCACCTGCCTCCGGACCTGCACCGCACCCGCCTAGCCGATCACCAGCCGCAACCACCTCAAGTGCATCCTGCTCAACACCCGCTCCGTCCACAGACACGCTGTGGAACTCTGGAACCTGCTCGACACAACAACACCAGATGTCGCCTTCCTCACGGAAACCTGGATGAACGCCTCCTCAGCGCCCAACATCGCCATAGCCATCCTGGACGGATACAAGGTCACCCAGAGGGACCGCGTCAAGCAGACTAGAGGAGGCATCGCCATCGTACACAAGGACACCATCCGCATCACGACCAACTCCGACGACACCCTCACCGCCGCCGAACATCTCCACTTCCAGATACACACCGACCCCAAGACGACCCTCAGAGGCACCCTCATCTACAGACCCCCGGGACCACGCACACAATTTAGCGAAGACATCGCAGACTTCATCAGCCCGCACGCCCTCCCCTCCGCTGACTACATCCTCCTAAGAGACCTCAACTTCCACCTGGAGAACAACAACGACAGCAACACCGCCGCCCTGCTGGACAACCTCGCCAACCTCGGACTCAAGCAACTGGTGAACACCCCCACCCACTATGCCAGTCACACACTTGACCCAGTCTTCTCCTCCAGCAAATACATCTCCTTCAGCCACTCCACTGGACTTCATTGGACTGACCACAGCTGCGTCCACTTCAGCTTCAGAAAGACCACGACTCACCACCACCCGCAATAGGTTCCTCGCAGGAGCTGGAACAAGATCACCGCCGACCAGCTCACCACCTCCCTCAGCCAGAACCCACCCGCCAGCACAACGGACCCCAACAAGCAGCCAGCAACCTCACACAGTGGATCACCAACTGCGCAGACGACCTGGCACCACTGAAGACCCCTTCCAGCAGACACGGCAGCAAGAATGCCTCTTGGTTCACCGATGAACTAAAAAACTCCAAGAAGAACTGCCGCACCCTCGAAAAAGCCTGGCGCAACGACCAGACCACAGACAACATGACTGCCCTCAAGCACGCCACCCGCAAACACCACCAGCTGATCCGCACCACCAAGAAGACAGCATTCAAAGAACGACTGGACAACAACGCCCACAACAGCAAGGAACTCTTCAGCATCGTCAAAGAGCTCTCCAACCCCAGCACCGGAAACAACGACATCACTCCCTCGCAAGACCTCTGCGACTCACTCGCCTCGTTCTTCCACAGCAAGATCGCCGATATACACAACAGCTTCGGCGCACAGACCACGCACCCAACCTCCGAACCAACCCCCCCACCACCACCCTCTGCGCCTGGACCACGGTCAGCACCGAAGACACCACACGCACGATGAACACCATCCATTCCGGATCACCAACCGACCCCTGCCCCCACCATGTCTTCAACAAGGCCGATTCCATCATCGCACCCCAACTCCGGGACATCATCAACACCTCCTTCAACATCGCAACCTTCCAGGAGAGCTGGAAGCACGCCAAGCTCAGCGCCCTCCTGAAGAAACCAACAGCGGACCCCACCGACCTCAAAAACGTCCGCCCCATCTCGCTCCTCCCTTTTCCCGCCAAAGTCATCGAGAAGACCGTCAACAGACAGCTAGCCGTCTTCCTCGAGACAAACGGATACCTCGACCACTCACAGTCCGGTTTCCGAGCCAACCACAGCACCGAGGCCGCCTTCATTGTAGCCACTGACGACATCAGATCCCTGCTCGACAACGGGGAAACAGCAGCCCTCATCCTCCTGGACCTCTCCGCAGCATTCGACACTGTCTGTCACCGCACCCTAGTACAGCGCCTCAGCAACATCGGAATCCAAGACAGGGCACTGGAGTGGATCATCTCGTTCCTCACCGGAAGAACCCTGAGAATCCGCCTCTCCCCATTCAGATCCGAGGCCACCGAAGTCATCTGCGGCGTACCACAAGGATCATCACTCAGCCCCACCCTTTTCAACGTCTACATGAGCCCCCTCGCAGCCATCGCACGCCAACAGAACCTCAACATCATCTCCTACGCCGACGACACCCAGCTGATCCTCTCCCTCACCAACGACCCAACCACTGCCACAACCAGCCTACACGAAGGGATGAAAGACGTCGCCGAGTGGATGAAGAACAGCCGCCTGAAACTGAACTCAGACAAGACGGAAGTCCTCATCCTGGGATCATCTCCCTCCGCCTGGGACGACTCCTGGTGGCCTCCTGCCCTGGGCACCACTCCTAAGCCAACAGACCACGCACGTAAACTGGACTTCATCCTGGACTCCTCCCTCTCGATGACCAGACAAGTCAACGCCGTCTCATCATCATGCTTCAACACCCTACGCATGCTCCGAAAGATCTTCCATTGGATCCCCACCGAAACCAGGAAGACGGTCACCCAAGTTCAAGTTCAAGTTCGGGCATTTATATAGCGCACTACTCACCCAGAGGGTCTCAAGGCGCTAGAGGGAGGGGTTCATTATTTGTCGAAAAGCCAGGTTTTCAGTTCTTTTCTGAAGGAGATGTGGTTATGAGTGAGGCGGAGGTGGGTGGGGAGTGAGTTCCAGGTCTTGGCAGCCAGGAAGGAGAAGGATCTGCCACCCATGGTGGATTTTCGGATGCGCGGGACTGCGGCGAGGGCTTGATTGGATGATCTTAGTTGGCGTGTGGGTTTGTAGAAGGACAGTCGAGTGTTGAGGCATTCGGGTCCTAGATTATAAAGGGCCTTGTGTGCGTGGGTGAGAAGGCGGAAAGTAATTCTTCTGTTGACGGGAAGCCAGTGGAGGTCTTTTAGGTGTCCGGTGATGGGATCTTGGCGCGGGATGTCTAATATGAGTCTCGCTGACGCGTTTTGGATGCGCTGGAGTTTTTTCTGTAATTTTGTTGTGGTTCCGGCGTAAAGTGTGTTGCCGTAATCCAGACGACTCGTGACCAGTGCATGGGTGACAGTCTTTCTTGTCTCGAGGGGGATCCAGGGGAAGATCTTTTTGAGAATGCGAAGTACGTTGAAGCAGGAGGACGAGATGGCGTTGACTTGTCTGGACATTGAGAGAGAGGAGTCTAGAATGAAGCCAAGGTTACGTGCATGGTCTGTGGGTATGGGTGCTGTGCCCAGAGCGGAAGGCCACCAAGAGTCATCCCAAGCTGAGGGGGAGGGTCCTAGGATGAGCACCTCCGTTTTGTCTGAGTTGAGTTTAAGGCGGCTCTGTTTCATCCATTCAGATACTTCTTTCATGCCTTCGTGAAGATTGGTTTTGGCGGTGTTGGGGTCTTTGGTGAGGGAAAGGATTAGCTGGGTGTCGTCGGCGTAAGAGATGATGTTGAGGTTGTGTTGACGCGCGATAGAGGCGAGAGGACTCATGTAGACGTTGAAGAGGGTGGGACTGAGTGAGGATCCTTGAGGTACGCCGCAGATGACTTCGGTGGCCTCTGAGTAGAATGGGGGAAGTCGGACTCTCTGAGTTCTCCCAGCTAGGAACGAGATGATCCAGTCCAAGGCTTTTCCTTGTATGTTGATGTTGCTAAGGCGTTGGATAAGGGTGCTGTGGCAGACTGTGTCGAAAGCGGCGGAGAGGTCGAGTAGGATGAGGGCCACTGTTTCTCCGTTGTCCAGGAGTGCTCGGATGTCGTCGGTTGCTGTAATGAGGGCGGTTTCGGTGCTGTGTTTGGCTCGAAATCCGGATTGAGAAGGATCAAGGGAGTTGTTGGATTCAAGGAAGGCGGCGAGCTGGCTGTTGACGGCTTTCTCGATGACTTTGGCCGGGAAGGAGAGGAGGCATATGGGTCGGTAGTTTTTTAGTTCTGAGGGGTCTGCTGTGGGTTTTTTCAGAAGGGCGCTGAGTTCGGCGTGTTTCCAGATTTCTGGGAAGGTGGCAGAGCCGAAAGAACAGTTGATGACATCGCGAAGTTGGGGTGCGATGATGGAGTCAGCTTTGTTGAAGATGTGGTGGGGACAGGGGTCAGAAGGCGAGTCAGAGTGGATTGAGTTCATGAGGCGAATGGTGTCTTCAGTGGTGATTGTGTTCCAGGCACTGAGGTTGTTAGTTGGAGGAGTGGGGTCTGAAGGGGGTGGGGCGGGTTGATCACAGGGAGTATTCTTGAAGCTGTTGTGGATGTCGGCAATTTTGTTGTAGAAGAAGGAGGATAGCGCATCGCAGAGGTCTTGGGAGGGAGTGATGTCGTTGGATGCTGCGGTGGGGTTAGTGAATTCTTTGACGATATTGAAGAGTTCCTTGCTGTTATGAGAATTGTTGTCGAGACGGTCCTTAAATGCTGATTTCTTGGCGGATCGAATCAGTTGGTGGTGTTTGCGGGTGGCTGTCTTGAGGGAGGCCATGTTGTCTGAGGTTGGGTTTTTTCTCCAATTTTTCTCCATGGTGCGGCATAGCTTCTTGGATTTTTTGAGTTCATCATTGAACCAGGGAGCCTTTTTGCTGGTTGATTTCAACTGGTGCTTTTTCAGGGGTGCTAATTCGTCCGCACTGTGGGTAATCCATTGCCTGAAGTTGGTGGCCGCTTGGTCTGGGTTCATTGAGAGGGTAGGAGGGTTTTGGTTGAGTGATGTGAGGAGTTGGTCGGTGGTGATTTTGTTCCAGTTTCTCCGGGGGATGGGTTGTGGACGGTTGTGGGTCAGGGTGGTTTTGTAGCTGAAGTGAACACAGCTGTGATCCGTCCAGTGGAGAGCTGTAGTGTAATCGAAGGAGATGTGCTTGCAGGAGGTGAAGATAGGGTCGAGCGTGTGTCCGGATGTGTGAGTGGGGGTGTTAACAAGTTGTTTGAGTCCGAGATTGGCCAGGTTGTCCAGAAGGGTGGTGGTGTTGTTGTCGAGTATGTTTTCAAGGTGGTAGTTGAAGTCTCCTAGAAGAATGTAGTTCTCGGAGGCGAGGGCAAGTGGGCTGACGTAGTCTGTGATGTCGTCGCTGAATTGAGTGCGGGTGCCTGGAGGCCTGTAAATGAGGGTGCCTCTAAGGGTGGTCCTAGGGTCGGTGTGGATCTGGAAGTGGAGGTGTTCGGCGGTTGCAAGATTGTCGTCGGAGCTGGTTGTGATTTTGATGGTGTTTCTGTGGACGATGGCGATGCCTCCTCCAGTTTGATTGGCGCGGTCTTTACGAATAATCTTGTAAGCGTCCGGTATGGCTATGGCAATGTCGGGAGCAGAAGATGCGTTCATCCATGTTTCAGTAAGGAAGGCGATGTCAGGTGACGCAGTGTCGATTAGGTCCCAGAGTTCTGTTGCATGTCTGTGGACCGAGCGGGTGTTCAGTAGGATGCATTTCAGGCGGTTGGGATCGGGGATGTTTGTGGAGGAAGTGGGTTTGGTGAGGGTCCTGATGCAGTTGAATTTGCAGGAGAGGCAGGCGAATGGGCCGTGGGTACGTCCTGGGGTAGCTTGGCAGCATAGTGGGGTGCGACCGGGGTTGAGTGCGAGGAGAGTGGCGGCATCATAAGTAGTTTTAGAGGGTTGGGAGTGGCGAGGGCCAGGGGGTCTGGCGCTGGGCGCGGTCCAGGCGCGGACGGGCGTAGACGGGCTTACCTTTGGCGCATGTACAGGGTCAGGCGCACACAACCTAAGTTAATTCAATAGTTGGTGATGTGTCCTTTGATGGAAGGATAAGACCAGACTTTTCTTTTTTTAGTTGTTCCTTTCCTTATTTATTATATCACATAATGGTACTTGTATACATGAAAACCAGCCGACACGTGTTTCGTCAAAAACGGGGTTGACCCGTGACTCTTCAGGGCTGTTGGGGTTGGGCTGAGGGCAGTATCGTCGGACCGGTGATAATTCCAACCCGGTCCTAATCGGGTGTGGGCAAGTAAAATTACGTGGACGTGAAGGAGGTGCTCCTTCAAACAGGATATACGGGTTGTGCCGCCGTTCAGTATACGGTCGGTCACAGACGGGCAAGCAAATCCGCTTGACCCATCGTTGAGGCTTGTTAGTAAGCCGGTTACGAGGAGAGAGTACTGTCAGTTCTCGAGAGTGTTACTGACAGTACTCTCTCCTCGTAACCGTATATCCTGTTTTCATGTATACAAGTACCATTATGTGATATAATAAATAAGGAAAGGAACAACTAAAAAAAGAAAAGTCTGGTCTTATCCTTCCATCAAAGGACACATCACCAACTATTGAATTAACTTAGGTTGTGTGCGCCTGACCCTGTACATAGACTTATAGAAGGCAGAGCTCCTCTCTCCCCTCTCTCGCAGAGAATAGGGTTATCTCTGATCAAGCAGCACCAACAATTAACAATCACAATAATTACCTCGAACCTACTAGCTGTTGAGCGCCGTGCTATTTCTGAATATCACAATAACCCCACGCCGAACTTTTACCTTTGGCGCACCTTCGGCGCGCAGGGGGCGCGATCGCTGCGCGTGAACGCTGCGCGTCAGTTGCTCTACCATAAGTAGATAGAGGAGGGGGGCGGGGCGAGGGATGGTTAGCTGGGAGGCGGGATGCGGGGTGGAGCTGCAGGCTGGGACGGCACAATAACAACAAGATGGCAGCCAAAGCGGAAGCAAGGACAACGGGGTTGGGGTGGGCAGAGTCGCCGGTACAGTCAGGTAGATGTGATCTGATTAATTTACAAAGAAGCCAGCAAATATGCGACTAGCGTAACGTTTTAACAATGCAAGCGCACAAAACGATAATACAATACTAGCGCAGACAACAATATTACTATTCAAGCGCAGGTACAGTAGCGCTAGCGTTTGGCTGGATTACAAGTACAGGCAAGCGCAGGCACAAGCTACGATACCGCAGGAGGCAGGCACTCATCACCAGCCGACTGGACTACGGAAACACCCTCTATGCCGGAACCACAGCCAAACTTCAGAAAAGACTCCAGCGCATCCAGAACGCCTCCGCATGACAAGTCCTGGACATCCCCGACACAGCCACATCTCCGGCCACCTGAGAGACCTGCACTGGCTCCCCGTCAGCAAGAGGATCATGTTCAGACTCCTCAACCCACGCACACAAGGCCCTCCATGACCTGGGCCCCAAGTACCTCAACAACCGCCTGACCTTCTACACTCCCACCCACCAGCTACGATCAACCAGCCTTGCCCTCGCCGCCATTCCACGCATCCGCAGAGCCACCACCAGAGGAAGAACCTTTTCCTACCTGGCGGCCAAGATCTGGAACTCCCTCCCCATCCACCTCCGGCTAACCCAGGACCATCTCTCCTTCAGGAAGCAACTCAAGACCTGGCTTTTCAAGCAGTAACGTACCCCCCTCCCCCAGTGCCTTGAAACGCCAACGGCCCAAGCTTGAGGCAGTGCCATGCAGACGGTGAAGGCAGGCACCACTGAGTGAAGCAACCTGATGTAGCATACCTAGGCTCTTTGTCAGACAGACAAAGCATATCTAATTGTATGCAGCAAGCCACATAGCCCCAATTTTACATGAACTGCTGTCTGGAGTGGACTCTGCCTGGCATAACAACAACAGTACACTGCCTCGCCCTCGATCCCTACATACCATGAATAGACAGACTTGTAGTTCTGCTGTAGTAGTTGTTGTAGACTGGTTTACCTGTTTGCCACTCACAAATTGGCCATAGTTCTTCCGTAAACCAACACTGATGATCCATCCATCCCAGTGAGTGACTGTAAAGAAAAAAGATATATTATTTAATCAATCATCATGGTATATTGGCAACTGAGTCCACTCCAAGGACATTTTGCATATTGTAAAATGCAACATAGTGGCCCCTGAATTTGAAGTACAATTTGAATTAAACAAGGTAAAAAAAAAACGAGTAGTAGACATGAGTTAGAATTACTGTGTAAAAGATTAAATAATAACTAAGACAAGACATATGATTCATTTCATGCACAAAAAACAAACAGCAATTGGTTTCATTAGAGCCAGACAGCCATTGCTGTCCACTGCATGCATCTTCTCAATTATTCATTACCTGTTCTACTTTTTGTCAGCATCTTCTTCAGAAAGTGAGGGCCCACAGGGCAGCCTCTCCTATCAATTTCAGAAGTAACTCTGTCAGCAATCAGCAAGCATGTAGTCAGTCAGTAATTTCAGTCCGACTTGAGGAGACTCGTCTATGAAAACAAAGTTTCTTTATTCTTCGTAATCCATCCATCTGCCTTGAGGGAAATGGATCGGTGGAGTCTGCAGGAGGAGGATAGAGGAGCATGATTGAGTTGTGAACTTGTGAACCTCAGGAATGCAGACTGCGGCACCTCAATCAATCAATAAGGAAAATAAAATGAAGACAGTGCTGCTGATGGACTTTTTGTGAGAGTTTTGTTGTGGTAAAAGTTGCAAAACAAAGAAAGACACACAGGAATAAATGTGAATAAGGACGAAAAAAAGGAAGTCATTTTCAGGCCTCTGTGTCAGGGAAGTAGAGCTCGTCCTCAGACTCTATGAATTGAGACAGGAGTAGTTCAGCTAACAGAGAAGAACTTCCATCACCTAAGTCAGTGTCCTCTTCTTCCTGCGTGCATTTACGTATTTTGTAATCTGGTGGTATGAAGTGCTGATTCATCTTGATCATTGTTAACTTCTCCACATTTTTGGGCGAGAGGCTGGTCCTTTTTGAAGTTACAATGGCACCAGCAGCACTGAAAACACGTTCAGAAGACACACTTGCGAGTGGGCAATATAAATAATTTAGAGCCAGGTTGGTGATCAGTGGCAATAGAGGCCTTTTCCTATACCAATACAGCAATGGGTTCTGATTAACAAAGACCTATGTTGGGTCATCCAGATAGGCCTGCACTATCGACTCAAGGTTCTCCACGGTTGCTCCACTTTGCGTACCATCTGTGGCTTTTGCAGCACTGGAACGAGCAAACCCTTGATGAGTTAGCCAATCCGCTTCCGACAATATTATGGCTGGGCCTGGTGCAGGTGAGGATGATGATACGGTTGCTGCTGGTGTCGTTAACGGCTGTGAGGGAAAGTGACTCCCTTCGGCCACAGATTTAGAAGTGGAACTTGACGCCGGATGGCCTGCTGATTCAGTTGTACTTCTGCCGGCTCCTTGAATTTTCTGCCGCTCCTTTTCTAACCGAGTGGCTGACACAGCTAGCTAATGTTTGTACTTTGAAACATCTGCATCATCAAAAGGAATTCATGCTTTGCTGGCCACTGCCTTTTTGTACCGTGGATCCAGAATAGTGGCACAAATGTAATGTTGTTCTGTATTTATGGTTTTAAGCCTTTCATTGGCAACTAGGCGGCTTAATAACCTCTCCGCCAACTGATATGGGTCTTGCTTTTCAGCATCATCTTGGAACGTTGAAGACACCGCCTTCAGTTGGTGCTCTAGCATGACCAACAATGGGATAGCTTTGCCCAAAGAACAGTCCTCCCTGCTGACTTCACGCGTGAAGACCTCAAAAGGACAAAGCATGTCTGTCAGGCTTGCA
Organism: Lissotriton helveticus; assembly: GCF_964261635.1. Lineage (NCBI taxonomy): Eukaryota > Metazoa > Chordata > Amphibia > Caudata > Salamandridae > Lissotriton > Lissotriton helveticus. The sequence continues at coordinate 467,081,586 of NC_136067.1, read as the reverse complement.
ACTAGCTTCCATTCCTCCAACTCTAGCCTCATGTCTTTCATAGTAGAACCCAGTTTATTACCCCCCACTGCTCAGACAGACTCTCAAGCATTTAAAAGGTTGAGTTCCAACGTTTTTGCCACCTCCTGGATGAGTCCTTTGACTGGCAGTCTACATTCATGTTGAATGCTCCTCAGCTCCTTCCGGGCCTTAAAAGAATGGCTGAAATGTGTGCAGATTCTTCGGCAGGTGGTCAGTAACTTGCTGACTGTGTTTTCTTTTTTCAAGAAGTCTTGCACCACAATGAAAATACTGTGCGCCAAACACAGCACTCTGAAGTACTCACCATCCTGCATGGCCTTAACTATATTACTGCCATTATCCGAGGAAACATAACCAACTATGCGATTTCTTGGATGTAGCCATTCAGAGACCTTCCTATCAAACTCGTCCAAAAGGTTAGGTGCAGTATGAGTTTTCTCCATGGCAAACATGACTAATGTTGCATGTTTCCGAGTAGCTTAAAAAACCATGTCCAGGTCAACACCTGCATTTATCTTGTCTCTAATCCCTGCAAAAGAGACCCAGTGTGCAGGGATGCACATGTAATCAAGGGCTTGGCAACTGGTCCACATATCTGTTGTCAAGTGGATAGTGTGAACAGCACTCTTCTGCAAAGCTGCCCCAATCACCTCCAGCACATCTTGATGTAGTGCTGGGACCGAAACTCTGGCAAAATAGGACAGGCTAGGAACCTTCCATTTAGGGCAGACTGTTGCCACAAATTTTAGAAAACCCACCCCTTCCACGAAAGAAAAAGGGAGAAGGTCCAGAGCTGGAATCTTAGCCAGCTCTGTGTTGGGTGGTTGCGTTCAAATGGCGCATCCGACCAAAACATGTTTCTAATGGTGGGCTGGACCATTTTACGTGATGATGATGATGCAGACTTCTTCAAACCAGTTAGGCTCATTGATGTACTTTTTCGCATTGGTGTCTCTCCCAGACTCTTAGTGTGCCTCATACATGTTGCAGGGGTAGAGGGTGTGGGCGCTACCACTGCAGTGCTGCTGCCAGGGGTACTGGGTGTACTAGAAAAAATATTGGTCGGTTCTTGACTTCCCCCCTGCACAAACAGCCCCTCGTCAGCTTCAGATGCAATGTGAATGGATACATTTGGATCAGTTCTACTTTGGGCTTCCCGGATGTTCCTTAGGTGCGCATCCCACTGGATAGTGTGGTGTTTTTTGAGATGACCTCTCTGGCCTCCGGTGTTGGATTCCGTCCACTCAGCCCACACACTGCAGTAACGAAGTATGAACCAATCCACTTCTCCTGCCCATATGCCACTCACAAGAATCAAACTGTGAGTGTGCCGATGGACCTGGAAAGAGGGTGGAATATGAGGAGACACCAAGTCTTCCACCCTTATTAGAATGAAGAGTTCACTGCTCCCTCCACCACGCTTCTGCACCTGAACAAACAAAAGGAATACACTTTACACTTCATGTACCTTTCTACATACCCCAAACCCAGTGACCATGTCCTGCCAACACATTCACGTTTCGCTTACCAGTTAAGGATGCAGGCTTTGTTCCGTGAAGACTCCGGACAGCATATGAGTCTAATCCAAGATAACGTCTCTTAGATTTAGAACTGTACTAATACAAATGAGGTGTCCCTCGTGTCATTAGGGCATTAGGGGAAAAAACATGCCTTAATACTGGCATGAACAAAAAAACCCTATCCGTTTTCATTCATTCATTAAATGGGAGTTGACAGGAAGAGTCACGGTAGGAAATCCGGCTACTCAGAGCTCAGACCCAACACCTAATCGCGGAATGACCTAAAACGTCATATCCGCGTATTACGACGTGGAGCGGTGCAAAAAAGCAAACGCGAAAAAACGAAACATTTGTTTCGATCCACACCGCGTTTACCCTGCACCACTCGGCTTCGGGGAAATGAGTAAAGCTTTGCAATGGGGGGGAAACAGGAGCCCCTATAACCCCCCAAGTGCAACAAACAACGGGGACTGCAAAACACCGGAAGGGACTTAGGCAAGGGAAAACTAACTAACTACACCAGGGGAACAGGGAATTGGGAAGGGATTCTGGAGCCAAAGACAAGAACTCCAAAAAGGGTTCCGAAAATCCTCACGAGCCCGTGAGGAAAAAAACAGAACAAATCCAAGAAACACAGGAACCAGGAACGAGCAACCAGGAACCCACACAATAGCAATAACAAGCAAGAAAAGAAAGGTAGGACTGGTCTATATTCCTGTCCTGGTAAGTCATATGATGTCAGTCCATGATCACTGAAAGGGGACTAGACCCATTTCCTAACATCCGGTACCATAGTTGGTACCATACTTACCCCGACTAACTAATACTTTACAAATCGAACAAACAACCATGTTTTCCGCCTTTTCGCTAACAGTAAAGAAGTCCCAAACTGGGGACTGGAGATGTCTGCTGGTGGTGGAGGTGCTACTTTGACTTTCAATACCAGTTGAAGTGGAGGATGGGCGTGGCTGGATTTGTTTCTGTTGTTCACTTACAGCACCACTACTTGAGGTAATGGAGGTCGAGCTGGATGGAGGTCCCTGCCGGCCCTTCTGACTAAAAAATATGGAAGCTGTAGGTCATGTTGGTGTTGTAGTTAACTGCGTTGGTGGTGGTAGCAGTGCTACGCCGCCCACATCCTGTTCAGCAGCCATTCGGGATAGGGTGAAAATGTCTGTCTGCTGCATGCCCGCTGGGGCTCAAGTGACGACTGTGATGACTGGGTCATCGTCATACTGTTCATCAGCAGCAGAAGACACCACTTCTTGTTCGTCGTCATCACCCATAAGTCGAAGCCTTGCGGGAACCTTCCTTTTAGGCTTAGCTACCTTTGTCGGCTAATGCCGTGCCTCACTCTCTGACTGCATTTGTGGGTTCCACTCAAGATCAAGGTCATCAGAATGAAGGGGGCTTGAAGAAGAACTTTTAGTAGTAGTAGTAGTAGCCCTCCTTCACCTTTTTGTGCTGGGGATCTGGAAGACAATGGATCATCATCAGGAGGAGTGGCTTCCTCAGATGATACCTCCGCTTGAATATCAATTTTCTGATGTGCCCCTACTTCTGGAGGAACAAGCTTTGTAGGCAGTAGTGCCGCTCCATGAACCTCTAGTTGCACCTCTCCATGCACCTCTCCTTGCGCCTCTCCTTGCGCCTCTCCTTGCTCCTCTCCTTGCCCATGTACTTGCGCTTGTACTAGTTGCTCCTGTTGTCAGCTGAGTTGCACACGGCGTTGATTGGATGGTACTTTCTTGTGTTGAGCCAACATCACTGGTCGATGGTGATTGAGAAAGTAAAGTGGCAGCCTCAGCAGCACTCATGGTTTTGGAACTAACTTGGTGTGGTGGCACTGAGCCTAAAGAAGCGGAGGTGCTGCTTCCAGCTTGGTCCCCGGCGGACAGCGCTGCTGCTGCAGGCGTAGTTTTTTTTCCCCAAAAAAGGTGTCGGTGGGCACACCAGTCTCCTTGGTAGGTGGTGCCACTTGCTTCTTCTGCTCCTTCTTACTGGCAGTGGCACTGGCAACTGCGCTACGGCCACCTTTCTTTGGGCCCATCTTCTTCAGATGTCAGAACAGCAGGCCGCAGTTTCACGAGTTGCAGAGTTGTCTTGTCTGTGGCCACACGTGATGTCACATGACGTTGTGATGCACACACCGCTGCAGGACTTCTTCCTGGCACTTGTGGTTCTCTTGTGTACCTAAAAGCAATGGAAGCCAGAGGAACATCAGTTAAACACCCCAAAATGTCAAAAAACACGCAAAAATCACAACAATCCAATGCCATCCATGCCCTCAATGATGTTTAAATTCAAGACACCCCACAGAAAGACTTGGTCCATGCACTACTCACTACCCTTGGGCCTAATGGAAGAAAGCAAGGCAAACTGGGTGCAGGCCTGAGCACACTGCCTGGCTTCAAAATGGGCACTTGACGCCCAGCCACATGGCCAGTCCCTGCCTTGACCAGGCTTCAAAATGGCCCCCACCCACATGGCCAGGCCCCAACAACACCCCAAAAAGTCAAAAAAACACAAAAATCACCACAATCCAATGCCATCCATCCCCTCAATGATGTTTAAATACAACACACCCCACAGAAAGACTTGGTCCATGCACTACTCACTACCCCTGGGCCTAATGGAAGAAAGCAAGGCAAACTGGGTGCAGGCCTGAGCACACTGCCTGGCTTCAAAATGGGCCCTTGACCCCTGGCCACATGGCCAGGCCCTGCCTGGACCAGGCCTCAAAATGGCCCCCACCCACATGGCAAGGCCCCAACAACACCCCAGAAAGTCAAAAAACAAACAAATATCACCACAATCCAATGCCATCCATGCCCTCAATGATGTTTAAATTCAAGACACCCCACAGAAAGACTTGGTCCATGCACCACTCACTACCTCTGGGCCTAATGGAAGAAAGCAAGGCAAACTGGGTGCAGGCCTACGCACACTGTCTGGCTTCAAAATGGGCCCTTGACCCCCAGCCATATGGCCAGGTCCTGCCTGGACCAGGCCTCAAAATGGCCACCACCCACATGGCCAGGCCCCAACAACACCCCAAAAAGTCGGAAAACACACAGAAATCACCACAATCCAATGCCATTCATGCCCTCAATGATGTTTAAATTCAGCTCACCCCACAGAAAGACTTGGTCCATGCACCACTCACTACCCCTGGGCCTAATAGAAGAAAGCAAGGCAAACTGGGTGCAGGCCTGAGCACACTGCCTGGCTTCAAAATGGGCCCTTGACCCCCAGCCACATGGCCAGGCCCTGCCTGGACCAGGCCTCAAAATGGCCCCCACCCACATGGCCAGACCCCAACAACACCCCAAAAAGTAAAAAAAAACACACACAAATCACCACAATCCAATGCCATCCATGCCCTCAATGATGTTTAAATTCAAGACACCCCACGGAAAGACTTGGTCCATGCACCACTCACTACCCCTGGGCCTAATGGAAGAAAGCAAGGCAAACTGGGTGCAGGCCTGAGCACACTGTCTGGCTTCAAAATGGGCCCTTGACCCCCAGCCACATGGCCAGGCCCTGCCTGGACCAGGCCTCAAAATGGCCCCCACCCACATGGCCAGACCCCAACAACACCCCAAAAAGTAAAAAAAAACACACACAAATCACCACAATCCAATGCCATCCATGCCCTCAATGATGTTTAAATTCAAGACGCCCCACGGAAAGACTTGGTCCATGCACCACTCACTACCCCTGGGCCTAATGGAAGAAAGCAAGGCAAACTGGGTGCAGGCCTGAGCACACTGTCTGGCTTCACAATGGGCCCTTGACCCCCAGCCACATGGCCAGGCCCTGCCTGGACCATTCCTCAAAATGGCCCCCACCCACATGGCCACCCCCCAACAACACCCCAAAAAGTCGAAAAACAAACACAAATCACCACAATCCAATGTCATCTATGCCCTCAATGATGTTTAAATTCAGCACACCCCACAGAAAGACTTGGTCCATGCACCACTCACTAACCCTGGGCCTAATGGAAGAAAGCAAGGCAAACTGGGTGCAGGCCTGAGCACGCTGCCTGGCATCAAAATGGGCCCTTGACACCCAGCCACATGGCCAGGCCCTGCCTGGACCAGGCCTCAAAATGGCCCCCACCCACATGACCAGGCCCTAACACCACCCAAAAAAATCAAAAAACAAACAAAAATCACCACAATCCAATGCCATCCATGCCCTAAATGATGTTTAAATTCAAGAGACCCCACAGAAAGCCTTGGTCCATGCATCACACTGAGTACCCCTGGGCATGATGGATGAAACCAGGGCAGACTGGGTGCAGGCCTATGGCACAAAGCACATTGCCTGGCTACAAAATGGCCCCTTGACCCCCACCCACAAGGACAGGCCCTGCCTGGATCAGGCCTCAAAATGGCCCCCACCCACATGGCCAGGCCCCAACACCACCCCAAAAAATCGAAAAACACACAACAATCACCACAATCCAATGCCATCCATGCCCTAAATGATGTTTAAATTCAAGAGACCCCACAAAAAGCCTTGGTCCATGCACCACACTGAGTACCCCTGGGCATAATGGATGAAAGCAGGGCAGACTGGGTGCAGGCCTATGGCATAAAGCACAATGCCTGGCTACAAAATGGCCCCTTTACCCCCACCCACATGGCCAGGCCCTGCCTGGACCAGGCCTCAAAATGGCCCCCACCCACATGGCCATGCCCCAACACCACCCCAAAAAATCGAAAAACACAAAAAAATCACCACAATCCAATGCCACCCATGCCCTCAATTATGTTTAAATTCAAGACACCCCACAGAAAGACTTGGTCCATGCACCACTCACTATCCCTGGGCCTACTGGCTAGTGAGGCTTTACAGGCACCCCAAAATGAAAAAGAAAAATCAACATATAACAGTGAGCTAAAATTCCATGACATAAATGAGAATTAAGTTAAAATAAATCACAGAAACAGTTGTATCATGCACCCATGACTAACCCTGGGCCTACTGGATACTGTGGCTACCCACAATATATATTTTTTTAAAGTTGTGAAAAAAGTTTTAAAACTGTAGTTGCAGCAACTGCAATGCCCCAAAAAACAACACCAACTTACTAGTAAAATCTCAAGTCCAAAAGTGATCAAACTCCAAAGTCCAAAAAGTCCTCAAATACAAATATCCAGCAGCAGCCACAAAAAGTAATCCTTCCAGCTCCAGATCCAAATCAAAAGTGACCAGGACATGGACAAAGCACTGGGAGGAGCCTGCTGGACAGAAACAGGAAGTTGGAGACTCTGGGGCACTTCTTTCCTCCCACCCCCCCAAAAAATGGACTCCTTGCACCAATAAGTGCAGACAAAAGTCAATATGAGGAGTTATTTTGATCAAAATCATCATTTTCAGAAGGTTTATGCTGCCTGCGGTGGATTTCTTGTGCAGAATTGCAATTTTTGCAATTTCGGGAAAGCGAGCTGTTCAAATCTCCCGCCGGAAGTCAACTGTGCGCCGCATCTACGTGCCCTTATGACGTACTCGCGTTGTCAAACTCTTGCTGTGCAAGATGGCGAGCCGCGATGACGTAATTGTGTTAAAAAAACTCTCGCGCGATCACGCAGCAAGATCCAAAATGGCGCAGCACACGCAAACCGGGAGAAAAACAACTCGGCGGACTCAGAATCACGGTAAGTCAATGCCGCGCGCGCGATATTGTATTTTTCAAGCGCGAACAAGCGAAAAAATCTGCAGCTTGCAAATTTGTGGATTTTTAGGCAAATTCGCGCAATTCGCGGACCGCGAATTTGCCAAAAATCCGCAAATTCAGCGAACGAAACGGATTTTACGCCCACTTAATGCTTGTTGTGTTGGAAGATGAAGGTATAGATATTGAAAATCTTTTTGGCCCATAAATGGGAACATAACTGAAAAATGTTTGTTTACATGTAGCAGTAACATTGACAGTGAAAGGTTCAATATTTGACTTTACCTGACTGTGAATCAGTGTCTTTTAACAATCTAATTAGAGGAGCAAGTCAAAACATGGAGTGTAGACAATGTAAATCAGAAATGTCATCAACATTATTTATACAAAGATATGGACAGTATGTTATTGTAATGCTGCAACGTTGTGGAGCTGAGGGAAGAAAATTGGAAACTTCAATAAAAAAATGTGTAGCTGGTCAAGTATCAATATCAGGAAGAACTTTTGTAGCTGTTGCAATTATTTTTCATGATGGACCTTCTACAATATGTGGACATTACACTGTTTATTTAAAATGTCTGAAAGGTTGGATACATTGTAATGATAGTCAATTGCTTTTTAAACCACATTTGTCTAAAGAGATACCAAATTCTTACCAAATATTTTTAAAGCCAAAATTTTAAGAACAAAATGTGGCCTTTCAGGATTACTACTGTTGAGATTGGTTGGACTGGTGTTGAAGAGTACTTTGTAAATGAGGGTGAGCAGCTTGAATGTGATGCTCTTGCTGACGTGCAGCCAGTGTAGGTCTCTCGGGTGGTGGGGGATGTGCCTGCGGCAGGGGACTTTGATGATCAGTCGAGCTGAGGTGTTTTAGATTCGTTGAACTTGTTGTAGGTGTTTGTTCGAGTTGAGGATTAAAGAGTTGATCCTTATGCATTTGGTTACATCTTTCAGTGGTGTGTGGCTCCTTGGTGAGGGAGGACATGAGTTGGGTGTCGTTGCCTTAGCAGATAATGTTGAGGTTGTGATGGTGGGCCATTTGTGTAAGGGTGCCATGTAGATGTTGAATAGCGACAAGTTGCAGAATGATTCCTAGGGGATGTTGCAAATGATGTCGGAGGTTTTGCATCAGAAAGGTGGGAGACGTATTGAGGAAGTTCTTTACTAAGAATTTTAGACACACTATTTGGCCATGAGGAAACATGTATAAAACTATTAAGGAGTATTTGTTGTCTATTTTCTCAGCATTTATTTAAAAGTGAATGAATGAATGAAGGGAAACTTATACCGCGCGACTTAGCCCAAGGGCATCAAGGCACCAAGCAGATCATTCAGTCTGTAATTCTCCTTGTGTACCATTACGGGTATGCCGCAACAAAAAAACAAGTTTTTAATGCTTTACGAAAAGCAAAAGGGAAGGTTGCCCTACAAGTTCAGGGGAAAGCGAGTTCCATAGCCTTAGGTACTACAGTAGAAAAAGCTCTACCTCCCCATGTTGCTTTTGTAAATCTGGGAACCAAGGGAAGATTTTTGTTGGATGAGCGGAGAACTCTACAGGGGGAGTAAGAGTGGAGGAGGGACCTAATACCCTCTGGGCCCGTGCCGCACAAAGCCCCATGGGCGAGACAAAGGATCTTAAAAGAGATCTTAGACTGGATAGGCAGCCAATGCAGGTTTCTTCTGGCCAATGATGCTGAGAAAAACCTGGGGAGATTGAGGACCATCTTAGCCACTGCATTCTGAACTATCTGCAAGCGATGGATAAGGCTCTTATTGATACCCACATAGAGTGCATTGCAGTAGTCAAGTCTTGAGGAAACATGTGCCACGGTGGCTTGCTTCCGAGCATCAGGGGAGAGATAGTGAGTGATCTTTCTGAGGTCCCTGATGATACCGCAGCAGGTAGAAACAGTCCTGCTGACCTGACGTTTGAAAGAAAGTGAGGTATCTATCAGTACCCCTAGGCTCCTGGCAAATTGACAGGGAAGGGGACAGTCCCCAAGGGAGGCTGGCCACCAGTAGTTTGACCAGATGTCCTGATTGCCCCCGAAGATCAAGACCTCCGCCTTCTCCCCATTTAACTTCAGAAAGTTCTGGATCATCCATTGTGATACCGCCTCCATACAGTTCCTGAAGTTCAGGGCAGAATCCCTCACAGACTGTATGGGAGAGACCATCATGTGGGTGTCATCAGCATACGACAACACCTCAAGCCCAAAAGATCTCACTACCCTGGCAAGTGGGGCCACATAGATGTTAAAAAGTGTGGGGCTTAGTGAGGAGCCCTGGGGAACCCCACACTGCACAGGTTTAGGGGGAGAAAGAAACTCACCGAACTTCACCCTTTGTTCTCTTTGATTGAGGAAGGAGGCCAAAAGGCTCAAAGCTGGACCTCCGACCCTTATCTCCCTGAGAGGAGTGACCAGGATAGAGGGAGACAGGGTATCGAAGGGAGATTGAGGACCATCTTAGCCGCTGCATTCTGAACTATCTGCAAGCGATGGATAAGGCTCTTATTGATACCCACATAGAGTGCATTCCAGTAGTCAAGTCTTGAGGAAACATGTGCCACGGTGGCTTGCTTCCGAGCATCAGGGGAGAGATAGTGAGTGATCTTTCTGAGGTCCCTGATGATACCGCAGCAGGTAGAAACAGTCCTGCTGACCTGACGTTTGAAAGAAAGTGAGGTATCTATCAGTACCCCTAGGCTCCTGGCAAATTGACAGGGAAGGGGACAGTCCCCAAGGGAGGCTGGCCACCAGTAGTTTGACCAGATGTCCTGATTGCCCCCGAAGATCAAGACCTCCGCCTTCTCCCCATTTAACTTCAGGAAGTTCTGGATCATCCATTGTGATACCGCCTCCATACAGTTCCTGAAGTTCAGGGCAGAATCCCTCACATACTGTGTGGGAGAGACCATCATGTGGGTGTCATCAGCATACGACAACACCTCAAGCCTAAAAGATCTCACTACCCTGGCAAGTGGGGCCACATAGATGTTAAAAAGTGTGGGGCTTAGTGAGGAGCCCTGGGGAACCCGACACTGCACAGGTTTAGGGGGAGAAAGAAACACCGAACTTCACCCTTTGTTCTCTTTGATTGAGAAAGGAGGCCAAAAGGCTCAAAGCTGGACCTCCGACCCCTATCTCACTGAGACGAGTGACCAGGATAGAGGGAGACAGGGTATCGAAGGCCGCCGTAAGGTCAAGCAGGACCAAGAGGGTAGTATGGCCCTTGTCGACCTTCAAACGGATGCTGTTAATGACCACGGTGAGGGCAGATTCAGTGCTATGGGATCTTCTAAAGCCATGTTGTGACGCATCTAGGAGGATGGAATCATCCAGAAAAGAGCTGAGGTGATGGTTAAGATGTGATTCCAGTATTTTTGAGGGGCAGGTAGAAGAGAAATTGGCAGGAAGTTTTTCAAAACCCCAGGGTCCAGAGTGGCCTTCTTCAGGAGGGGTTTGACGACCGCCATCTTCCATGAGAGAGGGGCGATTCCCTCCATGATTGCAGAATTCATCACCTCCATAAGGGGAGGAATAACCACTCCCCTTCAGGCCTTCAGGACCTTGAGCGGACAAGGGTCTAATGGGGAACCGGATTTAGTGTTATCGAGAAGATGATTAATCCGTTCAGGGGTAAGGAGAGGGAAATTCAGGAGGCTAGTGGAAAGTCCATGCGCCCGACACCCCAAAGTAGGAAGGGCAGGGGTGGAAGGGAATCCCAGCTCAAGGTTAAGGGATTCAAGGGAGTCATAGATATCCACAATTTTAGAATGGAATAAGATCGTGATTCTATCACACAACTCCTGGGTTTCCACTATAGGGTCGACTGCCTGAGGGGAGGAAAAGGAGTCTATAATCTTGAAAAGGTCTCTGGGAAAATTAAGGGAAGCAGTCAAGTTAGCAAAGTGAGCCCTCTTTCCCTAATAGCTAGTTTGTATTCTTTTAGGAGAAGTTTATGTTGTTCCTTCTCCGTGGGATCAATTCGAGCCCGCCAGAGCCTCTCCTGTTTTCGACATCACTGCCTCAACAGCCTAAGTCTGTCTGAAAACCAAGGGGCAGAATGACTCTTTCTAGCAGAATAGTGCTGCTTAGTGGGGGCCTGGATGTCCAAAGCCCCAGAGATGGAATTTGAAAATTCAAGAGCAGCCGAATTAGCATCACGCATTTTAGTGGACCTTAGTTTATTCATGAATGGAGATAGTGCTTCGTTATTAATCACCTTAAAGTTCCTTCTAAGTTCCATTTCCAAGCATCCGAGAGGGAAGGGGCAACATGTTGGTATTTGAACTCCAAAGGAACGGCCATATGATCGGACCAGGCAAGCGGGATTGGGGTAGCTGCCTTCAGTCTGGAGTCATTGGAGAAAACTCTGTCAAGGGTGTGGCCCGCAAGATGGGTGGGGCTAGCCACAAGCTGTGTTAGGCCGCATGAGTCCAGAGTTTCCACCAAAGAGAGGGTATCTCTGGAACTCATGTTTTCCAGGTGGAAATTAAAGTCACCCTGGAGGGTGATATTGGGCCTATCGATAAAAGGTTCTAACACCTCGATCACTTCTCAGCTAAAAGCAGATCTGGGACCTGGCGACCTATAAAACAGGAGGCCGGAGAAGTAAACTGAGGGAGTAGAATTAATGGAGAAATACATGGCCTGAAATGAGTCTGAAGGGATAGAGAGACATTTGGTGCGGCAGATAGAGGAGTTTTTGTGTAATATTCCTAGCCCTCCTCCTTGTCGACCAATTCTATCCATCCTTTTCAGGACATAGCCACTAGGGATTGCATCTACGAGGTCAGGACCTGAGGATTCCGAAACCCAGGTTTCAGTGATGAACACCCAGGAGGGTTTCCTCAACGAGACAAAGTCCCTAAAGGCCATATTATTTTTGATCAGAGATCTTGCATTGATAAGAAAGCCCTCTTCAATAACCCGGGTGGGGGGGGGCTCGGATACACCAGTGGACGGCTGTGCCTTTAAGGTATTCGCTTTCCTAAAGTGGCTACATTTGCATCTACAACTGAATGAACCCAAGAATGCCTCAGGGCGAAAAGTGTGATGGCAGGGCTTTCTAGGGGGTTTTAGAGCCAGAAGCGCTTGTGTAGAATAGTAAGCACTTACTTGAGGGTGGGTGAGGGGGGAGCCATTATCCCTGGCCCCTAGCGTGGACTCAGCGCAGACGGGCTTGACTTTGGCGCGACTTCGGCGCGCGCCCGCTGCGCGCATCCGCTGATCGCGGAGGAGATCATGAAGCCTAAATAGGGTGGCGCCTAAGTGCAGAGCAGCGCGTGACCCTCCGTCTCCAATGAGGCCAGAGACTCCAAATGTGTGCCGGCGCCCTCCACAGCAAGCGGGAAAACCCGTGTTAGACCGGGGCGCTGGCAGAAGGTAGCGAGGTGCGAGGAGCAGCGAGCCTCTAACAAGGTAGGAGCAAACAAGATAATGTGCAAATGGAGCAAAGTTATTTAAAAACAACAGTTTTAAAAGCGAGGCATAGTAGTCATGCACTTGACAGAATTACAGGCAGTAACTTTCTTTACAGTGTTTGAAAATTAATGATAGTGTTTTGGTATTTGAAGATTCTTTGAGATATTTCATAGTTACGTAAGAAATTGCTGTTTGAAAAAAACATTTAACGTATGTTTTATTTCAATTTTTTCTATTGTTATTGAGAATGTGCTAATTTCATAATATATAAATATATTATTATTTATTATGTTTAAGGTAAATATAAATAACTGTTGAGAATGGCCAATGGACTGTGCTTCTACAGAGGTGAAATAACAAAACATGGATGGACTACATAAGTGTTCCAAAATGGTTTGTATCTTTTATATACATTTGAAAATTTTTAAATATAAATATACTGAGTGTTCCAGTATTGTTTGTATTTTACTACAACACACCTACTAGTTTGGACCACGTAAGGCGAATAGATATATTGTACTTTTTTTAGTACTGCACTTTATAATAACAGCCTGGATTTTTCCGATAGTGATAAGGAGTGACTGGTTTGATAATTTAAGAAATTTTAATACTGAACGTTCATATAAATAATCCATACTAATATTATAAAGAGAGAGCCCAAACGTTTGAGGCGGGTAATCTCAGTAACCACAGCACCAATCACAACACCCAATACAGCGTTGGAAAGGGCAGTTGCAGCAGAAGGACATAGGCTATGCAGACGGCCACCATATATATATATTTTTTTGCAGAGTATTATATAGCATGAACTTGACCTGAACTGAATCAGGTATCAGATCGCTTTACATAGTACCAGTTACGTTACATGAGGACACACATTCGTTTTTGTTAGGCACGGGGAGATTAAGTGATTTGCCCAGAATCACAGGATGTTTGGCGTCGTTACCAAGACTCGAACCCAGATTCCCAGGTCCGAGGTCGAGCGCCTTAGACGTTAGGCCAACTCCTCTATACATTTAAAAGGTAAAAGAACCGTGTCAGCAAAGTAGTCCCTTGTGGGCGTGTCAGCGTTGTGCTGTGGGTTTGGGCTGGGGGCTTGACTAACGCGGGGGGTGTGTGGTACGGCCATCACATTGTGGGCTGTGGGCGTGTGCTGGGGGCATGACAACGCTGGGGGCGTGTGTCCGCCCTTCATGCCATGTGAGTCGTACATACAAGCGCCAATTACATTGCTGCGCAGCATCAAAAGGCACGCTGGGGGCATGAGAAACGCTGAGGGCGTGTGTCCAGCCTTCATGCCATGTGAATGCAATTGCGCCGCATCAAGGGGCACGCTGGGGAGAAACTCTGGGGGCGTGTGCTACGTTCTGCCCTTCACTCCATGTGGGTCGTACATTAATCAGAAGTTCGTCTGCTGTGGCCGTGTGCTGAGGGCGCGACAAACGCGTTCACCTGGAGGCCTGGTAAGTAACGTTACTGCAGCCTCTCCTGCGTGCTGTTACTGAACTCTCTCATTCAACGAAACTACACGCGCCTGCTACCATCAACCAGGGCTCTAGCCGGGCTCAGGCAGCGGATCAGTACACTAATTACACGCGCCTGATAACATCAACCAGGGTTGCAGCTGGGCCTCAAGCGGGGGAACACGCGCCTGCTAACATCAAACAGGCCTGCATCTGGGCCTCAAGCGGGGGACACGCAAATGAGCGTATCTGCGGGGACAATTACTGCAGCCTCTTCTACTCACTGTCACTCAACTCTCTCATTAAACGGATTTACCCACGGCTGATAACTCTCTCATTCAACGACATTACACGCGCCTCTCATTCAACGACATTACACGCGCCTGCTGACATCAACCAGGGCTGTAGACGGGCTCAGGCGGCGGATCACTACACCAATTACACGCACCTGCTAACATCAACCAGGGCTGCAGCTGGGCCTTCTCCGTCCCTATTCTAATGAAAGAAAAAATGTTGTCTACCGCAAGCTTTTAAAATAAATTGCCCTTGCCAAATACACACATTACGCACATTCTATTTCATACCCGGACAACGTCGGGACGGGCTGCTAGTCACAATTATATAATGTTATAAAGTAGTTGAGAATGGTATTTATGTAATATTTTTTAAAGGGCAAATTATTTGTTAAAGCTAATTTTGTGTTCTGTATTAGGAAAAATGATAAAATAAAGTGTTTATGTTTTTGTAGAAGGACCTCAGCATAACAAATTTACAATGGAAAATCAAGAAAACAATATGGAACACGATTTTGAAAATACTAACACTGTCGTAGAAGAGATGAACATATCTTTTAAGAGCAACGTTAATGAAATGGAAGAAATGAATTCTGGAGATATCAGCTGTGATTTTCTTGATGAAACCTTGGATGATGCTTTTGTGGAACCATTAGATGAGATTGAGATTCATCAGATGAATTTTGAAATTGATAACCAGGAAAATGAAATACCTGAGGACATTATTTTAGAATCTGTATTAAATTATGAAATGTTACAAGAATAAAGGTATTATTATATAATAATAATGTTTTGAGACACTCTGCTTCCAGAATTGTAATCATTCAGCTACTACCCAAGTACTCATGGTGGAAAGTGGGCCTAAGGGTATAGACTGCTTCAAACCCTTATAGACTCCTTATACATATAATTTGCCATTGTAAGACGCTGTCTAAGGAACAGTCATATTATTTAAAGAGTAGTTTTCAGATTAAGAAGTTGCGAACATGTAGATCTGCTATTATTGGATGCCTGGACATAACTGCTCCTCGGTTACATTGTAAGCTGGTGAAGTTCTTGCAGGCATTTGAGAAACGCATTAAACATCATGAAGATATGTAACGCTAACGATATGAACTATTGCACAATGATGTAAATATTGGTCGGAAATGTTTGAGTTTTGCTTTTTGCCTTATAATAGATGTTTTATTGTTAATTTTAACGTAATTTTATAAAACAAAACAAAACATTTTCTTTATAAAATGGATGGGTTTTTATCTAGTAAATTGTTATGGTTTTAATTAACTGGACAATAAAGTTTATTATTATAGACTCCATATGTATTTTTTTTATGCACCAGCAAACTTGTCTTTTATAGCTTCTATTCCCCAGTCTGCATCATTAGACTATCACCAAACACTGTCACACTACTGTTTCAATGTTGTAGTGAGTTATTCAACAGTATGTGCTTATGTATATACTGTTCTAAAAGTGAAGCTGCTATACATTCAGCCAGACACTGTCTCTTTCACTCTCATTTGGCATTTTCACATTCACATTCACCAAACAGTACTAATGTATTCATTAATTCATTTATGAACTACACATTCATTTTGACAAACTTTTACACACTAACATAGAAATATAATTCTAAAAATAACGGATTTTTTTGTCTTTTTAGTTTTCTATTTTTTTTGTACTTTTTCAACAAGTTTAAAAAACACAAAAAAACTGTGGAACAGGAACAAAATAGTAAAAAATAAAATTAATGTTTTGGACAATGGTGCTCTTCTTTCCTCTTCACAATGAGATCAATAGACTGCTCACTGTAACAAAGTAATTTGTTGCAATATTTACAAAGGAATTTCAGATCCGCAAACTGTGGCACAATAATAGGATGCGGACTGCTCGGAGGAGGTGGTGGTGCAGTTGAGGTACTAGGAACTGCAGGTTGAGGTACTAGGAACTGCAGGTTGAGGATTCTCCTGCAACCTTTGCATTGCCATCCTTGCATAGTTATTTGGATGCACATTTTTGACATGGCGAACCATGCTGGCTGTACCGAAAGAGTACTTTTTAGTGGGATCACCCCTGGAAAGAGTAACCTCACAGATCTTGCAAGTTACTTTTGGTGCATTGACTTTTTTCTGTCCATCAGGATATGTAAAAACTTCCAAATGATAGCTTCTTTTCTCTTTTTCTGAGGTTGCTCAGCAACAAATTCTTCCTCAGAGGAATGTTCTGATGAAGTCTCAAAAAGAGCAGCCATTGTATAGTTTGGTTCTAAAGGACTACAGCTCCACAGAATAGATGCTTCTCCTGAGAAAGTCCAAGTAGAATGATTATAATGGGAAGGGTCTTTCAACAGTTGAAATAGGAAGTATTAAGAATCAATCCAAACTTTCCTTTTATGGTCACATGGCTTTGCGTACACTTACGGTGCATTTACGGTGCGTTTACACTGCGAGTACATACGACGTACCATTGCGAGTTTCGTAATTGCTTTCAAAAGTAAAATATGCTTATTTAAAGTTAAAAAAAGTATTTTCATGATTATCCCAGATAATGTCTGCCCTTAGTATGTACATTAAATACACAAATATATGTTTTTAACAATTAGAAACTTTCACGCCGTAGGCGCATGGGGGGCCGTACATGACGTCACAACATCAAAGCGCATTCATAACGTATGCGCGGGGACGGGCAGAGTGCGATTTGCTGTACCGTAAGGTGCGATCACAATACGCGTACCGTACGAATACAAAAAAAAACAATAAAAAAGGAATTATATAGAATTTAATTTTAAAATACTATTAAAAAATTATTCAATAAAAAAATCTTTTTGAATTTAGTTTTGTTATTATTTTACATTAAGAATGTGAAATATAATTATAAAAATAAAATAAATCTAACTATTTATAATAAAAATGTAAGACATTAGTATAAAAAGAAAGAAATACAATAATTAATACATTTAATAATCATCATTTACAAAACCTTTGAAATTCAATGAAAAAAACACAGGTTACACACACATTATAGTTAGGAATTAGCATTTAAAAAAACCTTGCAAATTTCCTGAAAAAACCATAGGTTGCACACACGTTATAGTTGGGAATTAGCATTTAAAAAAACCTTAGAAATTCACTTAGAAATTCATGGTCAGTGACATCACTCATGACATCACATCTTGTGTACCAGCTGCCGCAAACTCCTGAACAGAGGGTGCGTCTTCGTTACACTGGACCACCCAAGCTCAGTCTATAATTATATCAGATACACTCCTCTGCAACAAAGGATGGATGATGTCATATTTTGACAAATAATAGGTTTTATTTGTCAGCCGACACATAAAACCTATTATTTGTCAAAGCACGGGGTCGTCAATACTTTGTTGCAGAGGAGTGTATCTGATAGATATATATGTGTATATTCACTGAAAAAAACAGGTTTTACAGACATTATAGTTAGGAATTAGCATTTAAAAAACCTTTAAAATTCATTAAAAAACAATAGGTTTCAGGGACGTTATAGTTAGTTGGACATTTGACTCATATAAAATCTGAGAAATTCGCCTGTTACAGTTAGTTGAGCTAACTATAAATCGCACGCCCGCAATGCACTGGTGATGACAACACGTATTACATCACTCATGACATGGTTAGTGACATCACTGATGACATCGCTGATAACATCTCAAATGACATCACTGATGACATCATCCAGTGAAGGTATGTTTCTGTAAAGTTGAAATATTTCTCATATATATCTATGCCAAGGTGTATTGAAGAATGAGTGGATTTACAAGTGCCTGAAGGGATTATTTAGTAGGTGCGTGACTGACATTATAAGTGAGTGATTGAAGGTGTCTTACTAAATGCATGGGTTAGTGACTAAACTGTGTGAAAGTTTGTATTGGTCTCTCAGTTGGTGTGTAAGCGGCTGCATTGGTTGGTGAGTAGCTACATGAGTGTCTATATGGGTTATTGATTTGTTGTCTGAGTATCTGTATGGGTACCTGAGTGTCTGTGTGGGTGTGAACATGCATAGATGTCTGAGTGGGTGATTCACTGGTTGTATGGATTCAAAAGTGCATCTGGGAAGGGCTGTATGGATGAGTTAGTGTGAATGGGTGAGTTGGTGAGTGAATGAATGTATCAGTGGTACATGTGTAACTACATATGTTTTAAGGCAGTATATGTGATTGTTGGAGTATAGAAATGACTATACGTGAGAGTAAATATTTGAAGAGTGGGTGTATAAACGACTGTCTGCTTATACCAGTGATTGTATTAGACAGTAAGTATGTGTTAGTATCTGCATAAATAAGTGATGTGGTGTGTGTATAAATAACAGAGTTAGTGTGTATAACTGTATACATTAGTAAATGGGTATGTGATTGATTCTTTGCATGACTGACTACATGTGTGAAAAACTCTATAGATGAGTGGAGGAGTGTGTATAGGTGTGTGAGTGCATATTATAGTCCAGTATTGATGAGTAACTGCATGTATAAGTGACTGGATGTGTGTGTAGACCTAGGAAATAGTGGTTGGTATGTAGTATCTGGCATGGTTGTATGTATGGTTTCAAAAATAGTAGTCTGTATTTTAGAGTGTGTGTATCAAAGGTTATATAAGGGCATCACTATGTGCATCCGATTATCACATGGATGATGTCCTCAGTGATGTCATCAGTGATGTCATTTGAGATGTCATGAGTGATGTCACTGACCATGTTATGAGTGATGTAAAATGTGACGCCATCACCAGTGCATTGATAGCTCAACTAACTATAACGGGCGAATTTCTCTGGTTTTAAATGAGTCAAATGTCCAACTAACTATAACGTTCCTGAAACCTATGGTTTTTTAGTGAATATATATATATATACGGAGCGGCGTCTACAAGCGGATCCCCGTCCTCACCTACACATAAATAAAGCTGCTGCTCGCGTGCTACTCACAAGGTGGACAACCTGGAGCGTGAAGCTATATGCGGCAGTCCAGCCGCAGAGTATGCACCACCCCGTTAACATGGGGGTCACGGCAGTGAAGTAGCAGCCGTACATGGGATCAGAGGACGGGCCCACTCGTGGAGTCCATACAGGACTTGATTGTGTGCTTTCCGCACTACACTTCCCAGAAGTCTCATTGGAGCCTCCCATTGGCGGGTGAGTTATATGAAATTGGAGAAGTGTAGCGGGTGCGCACACCGCTTCCGTTAAAGCCCCTGAAGAGAAGCAGATGGAGCTTCGAAACGCGTCGGGCAAATCTATTACGGAGCGGCGTCTACAAGCGGATCCCCGTCCTCACCTACACATAAATAAAGCTGCTGCTCGCGTGCTACTCACAAGGTGGACAACCTGGAGCGTGAAGCTATATGCGGCAGTCCAGCCGCAGAGTATGCACCACCCCGTTAACATGGGGGTCACGGCAGTGAAGTAGCAGCCGTACATGGGATCAGAGGACGGGCCCACTCGTGGAGTCCATACAGGACTTGATTGTGTGCTTTCCGCACTACACTTCCCAGAAGTCTCATTGGAGCCTCCCATTGGCGGGTGAGTTATATGAAATTGGAGAAGTGTAGCGGGTGCGCACACCGCTTCCGTTAAAGCCCCTGAAGAGAAGCAGATGGAGCTTCGAAACACGTCGGGCAAATCCATTACGGAGCGGCGTCTACAAGCGGATCCCCGTCCTCACCTACACATAAATAAAGCTGCTGCTCGCGTGCTACTCACAAGGTGGACAACCTGGAGCGTGAAGCTATATGCGGCAGTCCAGCCGCAGAGTATGCACCACCCCGTTAACATGGGGGTCACGGCAGTGAAGCAGCAGCCGTACATGGGATCAGAGGACGGGCCCACTCGTGGAGTCCATACAGGACTTGATTGTGTGCTTTCCGCACTACACTTCCCAGAAGTCTCATTGGAGCCTCCCATTGGCGGGTGAGTTATATGAAATTGGAGAAGTGTAGCGGGTGCGCACACCGCTTCCGTTAAAGCCCCTGAAGAGAAGCAGATGGAGCTTTGAAACGCGTCGGGCAAATCCATTACGGAGCGGCGTCTACAAGCGGATCCCCGTCCTCACCTACACATAAATAAAGCTGCTGCTCGCGTGCTACTCACAAGGTGGACAACCTGGAGCGTGAATCTATATGCGGCAGTCCAGCCGCAGAGTATGCACCACCCCGTTAACGTGGGGGTCGCGGCAGTGAAGTAGCAGCCGTACATGGGATCAGAGGACGGGCCCACTCGTGGAGTCCATACAGGACTTGATTGTGTGCTTTCCGCACTACACTTCCCAGAAGTCTCATTGGAGCCTCCCATTGGCGGGTGCGTTATATAAAATTGGAGAAGTGTAGCGGGTGCGCACACCGCTTCCGTTAAAGCCCCTGAAGAGAAGCAGATGGAGCTTCGAAACGCGTCGGGCAGATCCATTACGGAGCGGCGTCTACAAGCGGATCCCCGTCCTCACCTACACATAAATAAAGCTGCTGCTCGCGTGCTACTCACAAGGTGGACAACCTGGAGCGTGAATCTATATGCGGCAGTCCAGCCGCAGAGTATGCACCACCCCGTTAACGTGGGGGTCACGGCAGTGAAGTAGCAGCCGTACATGGGATCAGAGGACGGGCCCACTCGTAGAGTCCATACAGGACTTGATTGTGTGCTTTCCGCACTACACTTCCCAGAAGTCTCATTGGAGCCTCCCATTGGCGGGTGAGTTATATGAAATTGGAGAAGTGTAGCGGGTGCGCACACCGCTTCCGTTAAAGCCCCTGAAGAGAAGCAGATGGAGCTTCGAAACGCGTCGGGCAGATCCATTACGGAGCGGCGTCTACAAGCGGATCCCCGTCCTCACCTACACATAAATAAAGCTGCTGCTCGCGTGCTATTCACAAGGTGGATAACCTGGAGCGTGAATCTATATGCGGCAGTCCAGCCGCAGAGTATGCACCACCCCGTTAACGTGGGGGTCACGGCAGTGAAGTAGCAGCCGTACATGGGATCAGAGGACGGGCCCACTCGTGGAGTCCATACAGGACTTGATTGTGTGCTTTCCGCACTACACTTCCCAGAAGTCTCATTGGAGCCTCCCATTGGCGGGTGAGTTATATGAAATTGGAGAAGTGTAGCGGGTGCGCAAACCGCTTCCGTTAAAGCCCCTGAAGAGAAGCAGATGGAGCTTCAAAACGCGTCGGGCAGATCCATTACAGAGCGGCGTCTACAAGCGGATCCCCGTCCTCACCTACACATAAATAAAGCTGCTGCTCGCGTGCTACTCACAAGGTGGACAACCTGGAGCGTGAATCTTTATGCGGCAGTCCAGCCGCAGAGTATGCACCACCCCGTTAACGTGGGGGTCACGGCAGTGAAGTAGCAGCCGTACATGGGATCAGAGGATGGGCCCACTCGTGGAGTCCATACAGGACTTGATTGTGTGCTTTCCGCACTACACTTCCCAGAAGTCTCATTGGAGCCTCCCATTGGCGGGTGAGTTATATGAAATTGGAGAAGTGTAGCCGGTGTGCACACCGCTTCCGTTAAAGCCCCTGAAGAGAAGCAGATGGAGCTTCGAAACGCGTCGGGCAGATCCATTACGGAGCGGCGTCTACAAGCGGATCCCCGTCCTCACCTACACATAAATAAAGCTGCTGCTCGTGTGCTACTCACAAGGTGGACAACCTGGAGCATGAATCTATATGCGGCAGTCCAGCCGCAGAGTATGCACCACCCCGTTAACGTGGGGGTCACGGCAGTGAAGTAGCAGCCGTACATGGGATCAGAGGACGGGCCCACTCGTGGAGTCCATACAGGACTTGATTGTGTGCTTTCCGCACTACACTTACCAGAAGTCTCATTGGAGCCTCCCATTGGCGGGTGAGTTATATGAAATTGGAGAAGTGTAGCGGGTGTGCACACCGCTTCCGTTAAAGCCCCTGAAGAGAAGCAGATGGAGCTTCGAAACGCGTCGGGCAGATCCATTACGGAGCGGCGTCTACAAGCGGATCCCCGTCCTCACCTACACATAAATAAAGCTGCTGCTCGCGTGCTACTCACAAGGTGGACAACCTGGAGCGTGAATATATATATATATATATATATATATTGCAACAGTTTTCCCCGATGCCGGGGAGGGTGGGGTCGCTGAACAAACGGAGTGACAATCGCTATTTTCAAGTTCTTGTTCTTTTATTCATAATCCATGGGGGGTTCAAAGAAACAAAACAACCGACGCGTTTCGGCAGCGTCCGCTGCCTTGGTCACGGTCAGTTTGTGTATACAACTCACACATTTTGAAACATTTCAGAATCGTCCCAAACACGCCCCTTGGGGGTTGGACCATTTCAGTGTTTCATGATTTAAGTGTTTTGGTAAATCATTATTCAACCTGCTCAATTTAATCAATTAAGGCTATTGTCACTTTGAGGCAATTTGAACATTCAAAACATTTTTTAGTGCGTTCTAGAGCATCTTGAATGGGATAAAACAAATAATGCCCTCCAGTGGGCCAGTTGTGAGGCAAATGTACAGACATAGGCATTTACCTGGTTTAAATGTTTTAAATGCAGATCTAGTGAATTGTTATGGAAAACTACGAGTCCCAGAATTCCTACACTGAAATGGTCAATTGGTATATATGAACAAAACACCTTCCCCTTTTGCTGAAGAGATGAGAGTGACACAGCGGAGCACGGTGAGGCAAACTTTATTGATCTTGTGGCATGACGCATTTCGGAAATCTCTTCTTCCTTTTTCAAATATATATTCCACTTGTAGTTGCTCGCGCAATGGAGACACCCACACAGCGTGTCAGTTTTCACTTTTTTATACAGACGGCAGTAGCACGATGCCAGAGTCTTCACAGAGAATATGACGCCACTCTGCCTGCACATTTCGGAAGATTACCTTCATCATGGCATGGCATTCGGTGAAGAAAGGAACTGTGTGCTTTGAGTTCACAGGTGTTTAATAGGAGCTAAGTCCTGTCCCTCTGGGCAAGTCCTCGCTATGCACCCTGGTTGCTGTAGTCCGGGTGAATCACAAAGTTTCATATTGAATGCCACCGACCCTTCTCCTCCATGTTTTCAATCCCATTGGGTCACTGCTGAGACTAGGGCACCCCTTTACTTCTCTTGCGCCGTTCTAAACCGGTACGCTGTTCCGCACTCGTGCCCTTTAGTTTGTGTTGTTCTCTTGTTAGCAGCTGCACAGCAGGTCTTCTTTCTTTTGTTCTTCTTTCTTGTTTTTAAATCGGGATCTGAGGGAGGAAGGTCTAGGGAAGGGCAAGGACAGGGACCAATAGGTCCCTGTCCAGGGGTTAGTACACACCCTATCCTGCCACTCTCCAGTGGGAGGGGGACAGGATCCCAGCTCTGATTGGGTAGAGCTCCCCATCCTCATAATGGTGGTAGCCCAGAGTTTTGCTTCACCTCACCTCTCCCACCTGAGGGGTGGGGGTTGGCAAAGGCTTGCACATCCCCTTTCCTCACTTAGGATTTCCCGCCCATATTCCTACCAGAGTGGGGGTCAGAACCGGTGGGGCCAGTTGCTGAGTAAAGCAAGTGGCCTGGAGAAGCTCACAAAGGCGGCATGCCTTTGAAGCTTCCCCTGCCCATCCTGGAGGAGGAGGCATGGCACCTTGTCCCAGGATGTGCATTGTTTCAGGCACCTCAGAGCAGCAGGGTCTCGGCCCAGGGGGCCAGAAACATGTCTGGTGGTGGCAGCCCCGGTCGCCACGCAGTCAGGACACTGGGAGTTGGTTAGATTTCAGGGGGCATCTCTAAGATGCCCTATGGTGTGCATTTGGCATTAATTCCCACACTGGCATTAGTGTAAGTGTAATGTGCTGAGAAGTTTGATATCAAACTTCTCAGTCTTCAGTTTAGGCATTATGGTGCTGTGGTGTTCGTAATAATGACAGCCTCTCAGCACCATATACTCTTAATGGCATCACTGCACTTACAGTGCCCAGGGATGGCCCTGGGTACTGTAGGGGCACAAGGCTCATGCACCTGTGCCCACACCACTGGCATAGTGCACCCTGCTAGGGAGGTGACTGATGTATGCCAGGGCAGTGTGTTTGTGGTCATGGCACACAGGGATGTGTGCCATGTCGACTCTTTGTTTAGTTCTGCACCAAGACACTGAGCCTACAAAGGCAGTGTGTGTTTGTCAGGGTCCAGGGCCCCTAAGGGTGGCACAATAAGTGCTGCAGCCCTTAGGGGTCTTCCCTGTGCACAGTGCCCTTGGTACCTAGGGTACCATGTACCAGGGGCTGACATGTGGCCAGAGATGACAATTGGGTTTAGATTTCAACCCAGTTTTAGAGAAGGAGCACATGCCCTGGACACCTGATTGGCACGAGCCAAGGGCACACTAGGTCAAAGTACATCAGCACTACAGCAAAGAGTGGGGTCCTAGCATGCAAGAAAGATGGTTCTTTCTCACACAACCCACGCCCCCAAAACGAAAGGAGATTAGACTAACCTTGCCCTAGGTAGTCTTCATTGTCTTAGTGGAAGAACCTGGAAAGTCCATCTGCATTGGCATGGGCAGTCCCAGTTCTGTGTTCCACTTCAAAGTCCATTCCCTATAGGGAGATGGACCATATTAGTAGTTTCGGATTTTCCCTTTTCACCTGCATCAGCCATCTGAGAGGTCTGTAGTCAGTTTGAACCAGGAAATAAGTTCCAAACAAGTAGGGCCTCAACTTCTTTAGGGACCAAACCACAGCAAATGCCTCCCTCTCAATGGCACTCCAGCGCTGCTCTCTGGGGAGAAGCCTTCTGCTTATAAAAGCAACAGGTTGGTCTTGGCCTTCATCCGTGGTCTGTGATAGGACCACTCCTATCCCTAGCTCAGAGCCATCAGTCTGCACTATGAACTGCTTGGCATAATCTGGTGTTTTTAGAATTGCTGCTGAGCACATTGTTTCTTTCAGGGTGTCAAAAGCCTTTTGGCAGCTAACAGTCTGGTTGATTTTCTTGGGTATCTTCTTGGAGGTGAGTTCTGTGAGGGGAGTCACAATGGACCTATACCCCTTCACAAACCTCCTGTAGTAGCCAGTCAAGCCAAGGAATGCCCTGACATTGATCTGGGTTGTTGGAACTGCCCATTCCAGGTTAGCTTGGATCTTGGGTTGTTAGGGCTGTACCTGGCCTCCACCAACAAGGTGGCCCAAGTACACCACAGTGCCCGGCCCTATCTGGCATTTGGATGCATTGATAGTTAGGGCTGCAAATTGCAGGGCTTCTAAAACCTTCCCAAGGTGGATCAGGTGATCCTGCCAGGTGGAGCTAACGACAGCAAAATCATCAACATGAGCTGCAATAAAAGGATACCAACCCAGTCAAGACTTGATTCACCAACCTCTGGAAGGTGGCAGGGGCTTTCTTTAATCCAAGAGGCATTACAGTAAACTGATAGTGCCCATCAGGTGTGGAGAATGCTGTTTTCTCTTTTGCTCCTGGGGCCATGCCAATCTGGGAGTACTCTGCAGTTAAGTCAAAGGTACTTAGAAACTTAGCTGCCCCCAATTTGTCCATCAACTCATCTGTTCTTGGGATAGGGTGAGCATCTCTCTTGGTGGCGGTGGCAGAGTTGAACCCTCTATAGTCCACACAGAACCTTATTTCTCTCTTTCCACCCTGTGTATGAGGCTTGGGGACCAGAACCACTGGGCTAGCCCAGGGGCTTTCAGAGGGTTCAATAACCCCTAACTCCAGCATTTTGCTGACTTCAGCTGTGATGCTTTCCTTGACTTGGTCTGACTGTCTATAGATATTGTTTTTGACAGGTGAACTGTCTTTTGGGCTGTAGAGAGGAGATCAGAGAGAGGTTCACTCTCTGCTTCCTTTTCCTCATCAGTCACCATCAGCATGGTGATGTCAGCCCTGTCATTGTAGAACTTAAGGCGGTTCACATGGATAACCCTTTTTGGTGTCCTGCTTGTGCCCAGGTCAACTAAGTAAGTGACCTCACTCTTCTTTTATAGGATAGGGTAAGGGCCACGCCATCTATCTTGGAGAGCCCTTGGTGCCACTGGCTCCAAAACCCACACCTGTTGCCTGGTTGAAATTCAACCAGTGCATCTTTTTGGTCATACCAGTGCTTCTCAATCAGTCAATCAATCAATCAATCAAATAATGTATAAAGCACACTACATACCCGCAAGGGTTTCAAGGCGCTGAAGGAAGGGGAGGAAGGGGGTGCTGTTTCAACTGGTCGAACAGCCAGGTCTTGAGTTGTCTCCTGAAGGTTAGAAGGTCTTTGGATTGTCGTAGGATGAGGGGCAGGGTGTTCCAGGTCTTGGCGGCGTGGTGGGAGAAGGATGCGTGGGACAGTAGCCAGGGAGAGGTCTGCGGAGCAGAGTTTTCTGTTGGATACGTAGAAGGAGAGTCGGCTGTTGAGATAGGCTGGGCCGGTCCTGTGGAGTGCCTAGTGTGCATGGACCAGGAGCATGAAGGAGAATATTTTGTCGACAGGGAGCCAGTGCAGGTTCCTCAGGCGGGGGTGATGTGGTCGTGGCGCGGGACATTGAGGATCAGGCGTGCAGAGGCATTCTGGATTCTTTGCAGTCTGTTGATGAGCTTGGTCGGAGCTCCGGCATAGAGGGCGTTTCTGTTCAGAAGCTCCTGGCTGGCCTCGAGATTCTTGGATGACTTTTCCATGTATTGAGCCATTCTGGACCATAGGCCAAGCACATAGTACACAATGTCTTGCTTGGGTTCTTGGAAAGGTCTCTCCCAACCCTCTTCCTCAAGACAGAGTGATTCCCCTCACAGGATGACCAAACAGAAGTTCAAAGGGGTAAAACCCTACTTCCTTCTGTGGCACTTCTCTGTAAGCGAAAAACAGGAATGGCAACATGACATCCCATCTCCTCTTGAGTTTTTCAGGGAATCCCATAAACAAATGTCTTGTTGAACCTCTCAACACGACCATTGGTTTGTGGATGGTATGGTGTAGAAAACTTGTACCGCACACCACACTCCTTCCACATGTGCTTTAGGTAAGCAGACATGAAGTTGGAGCCTCTGTCTGAAACCACCTCCTTAGGAAACCCTACCCTGGTGTAGACACCCAGGAGCCAGGGGGGCCTTGGCTACTGCAGGGGATGTAGTACTCCTGAGTGGAATTGCTTCAGGGTACCTAGTAGCATGATCCACTACTAATAGAATTAATGTGTTCCCTGAGTCTGTGGGAGATTCAAGTGGACCCACAATGTCCACACCTAACCTTTCATGGGGAACCCCCACCACTGGCAGTGGTATCAGGGGGCCTTTGGGTGGCTACCTGTCTTGCCACTGGCCTGACAGGAAACACAGGAGCTCACAAGCTCCTTCACCTTTTGCTGCATATAGGGCCAGTATAAGTGTCTAACTAGCCTTTCCCAAGTTTTTGTTTGCCCCAGATGTTCAGCTATGGGATGTCATGAGCCAAAGTGAGGAGGAACTCCCTGTACTTCTGTGGCACTACCACCCTGCTGGTGGCTCCAGGAGTGGGGTTTCTTGCCTCAGCATATAGTAATCCCTCTCTGTGGGTACCACTGACATTTCCCTGTGCTTCTGAAATAGCTTACTGCCTCAGGCTTTCAAGAGTGGGACAGTCTTGCTGACCCTGGCACAGCTCTTTCCTAGTTGGACCCCCTGGGCCCAGGAGTTCAACCTGATAAGGGTCAAGCTCCATAGGCTCATTTCCCTCTAGGGTTTCTAAGTCCTGTTCCTGAGGAGAGGGGTCCTGAGTTTGCTGTACTGAAGCTGGTTTCCTAGTCTTCTTACCTTTTCTCTTGGTTGGTTGGGCCATAATTTCAGGCTCCAATCCTACTTTTTTACCCTTCTTTTTGCTCTGTACTCTTGTTTGCAAACACACCAATTCAGGGATACCCAGCATGTCTACATGGGTTTTAATTTCAACTCAGCCCAGGCTGACGTTTCCAGGTCATTGCCAAGCAGACAGTCGGCTGGTCATTTCTGAGAGAACACTACCGGTTTCAGGCCAGTAACCCCCCGCCTAATGTCACCATAGCCATAGGATGATTAGTGGTAACACTGTCAGCATTGGTGACTAGAAAAGTTTTCCCAATCACGTATTGCTCAGGGGAAACCAGTGTATTTCTCACCATAGTGACACTGGCACCTGTATCCCTCAGAGCTTCTATCCTAGTTCTATTACCCCAGGGTAATGCAAATACTTCTTTAACAGCCTGATTCATCAAGCCGAAATCGGCTCGCAAAGGGCCAGATTCTGAGAATCTGGCCCTTTGCGAGCGCTATTTTTGCATTTGGGATTCATCATCCCAAATGCAAAAATCGGTAATAGCGATTTCGCTATTTTGCGAGGAATTACATTTAAGGAATCTCTATTTGAGATTCCTTAACTGCAATTCATCATCCATTTAAAAATTGCGATTTCGCAATTTCGGCCCGCTATTTACCGCGAGGTCAAACCTCGTGGTAAATAGCGAAAACTTCGAAAAATGCTTTTAAAAGCATTTTTCTAAGTTGCATGTTGCACACACACATGTCCTTGGGACATGTGTGTGCGCAACACCTGTTTCAATTTGCATTTAAGGGGTGCTACAGGGTGTCCTTTGGACACCCCTGGCACCCTTTAAATCGCTATCTTATTTGCGATTAGCTAATTGCTAATCGCAAATAAGGAATACTCCCCATTCATTCATATAGGCCTTTTGGCCCATAGGAATGAATGGGGAGTTATTCCTTATTTGCGATTAGCAATTTGCTAATCGCAAATAAGGAATGTGTAGGAATCGCATTTCTTTATGCAATTTCTACATGAATCCCGTTTTGCAAGTCCTTAATAGCGATTCCTTATGAATCGCTATTAGGGGCTCGCAAAACGGGAGAATGATGAATCAGGCTGTATGTTGGGTGGCCACATAGCTACAGTGGCAAACTCACCTTCCCCTTCTGAAACTAGAACTGCTTCAGTGTGCACCCTGATTTGATCTGGGCACACTGTTGATCCCATCTGTAGACTTGCTACTCCAGTTGTAGCTGTACTGGGTGCCTTAAGGACTTTGATGAGGGGGGAAGATTTATCTACAGTTAGGTATCTCAATTTCAGTTGTTACAAAGGATCAAAGTTATTCCCCCTATAGGGCCGAGGCACATAGAGAGTAGTTTGGGACCCACCCACCTGCACATGTTTTTGGGGCCCTGTAGAAGACTCAGAATTTTTATCTTGGGGATTCTCACCACCTTTCCCCATGGGAGGTTTTGTAACCACCTTCTTCTGGTCACCCCCAGTGGCTGTCCTTGTCACCCTTGTCTTGACCCCATGGTCTGCCTTCTTTCCCAATTCTTGGGGAGAAACTAGACCTAGGTCTACCAAATGCTAATGCAACTTTTCATGTGTGCAATTACTCAATATGTGTTCCTTCATAAACAAATTGTAAAGTCCAGAAAAAGCATGCACATTGTATCCAGGTAACCAACCATCCAGTGTCTTTACTGAGTAATCTACAATGTCAATGCCGGACTGGGTCTGGGGTTTCAAACAGAGTCTTCTTCATGACGTCATAGGACCCTACAACTGGCCCAGAGAGGATCAGAAGCCTGTCTCTGCAGTTACCAGAGAACAGTTCCCATAGGAGTGCCCCCCAGAGAGGTTTCTTCACCTTTCTCATGTCACAGGCCCTCTCAAAGGCTGTGAACCATTTGGTTATGTCATCACCTTCCTCAAATTTAGGGACAATCCCTTTGGGGACTTTAGGATCATTATCCTTATAATTAGTATTGCTGCCACCATTGATGGGTGCTAAACCTATCTCTTTCCTTTCCTTTCCTTCTTTAGAGCCAGGAGTCTGAACTCTAGGTCTAACCATTTTGGCCAGCTTGGCTAAGAAGCTGTCCTCCTCATTGGGGCTATTCCCAATGTCTTCTCTGGGACCTGGTCAACCTGTGTGGTCTCTAGGACCCCAGAGATTTATGGTTTGGAGTCAGGGGTATGGGAGTCCTCTCTTCCCTAGAGATGGGAGGGTGTCTCTCTCCTCCTCCTCCTCCTCTCTTTCGCCATCTGACTGGTCATCACCATTCTCGGAGGGGTGGCCTTGAGCATACTCAGCCAGGAGCTCCAGGAACCCTTGTTTGGATATTTTTTACTTTGCATAAGGACCTCAATTCCTTGAAAGATAATTGTAAGTAAGGCGTGAGGTTAAGTTCCTCCACCAGGTCCTGCATGTTGTTACCTTCACTTGTAGCTGGGTTCTTTTGAGACATTCTAACCTGACAGTTCTAACCCTCTACCCTTGACTACAGTGATTTTTATTTTTCTAAAATTCTAATGGGACTCAAGCAAGGCCCTGACAAGACTTTTAGTACTTTGGAAAAGACAATTTATGAGTTCTGTCGTGTGATCAGATTTTAACCAAGTAGTCCAACAAATGCAAGTTTGTATCCCACGGCTGATCCACCTGTGTAAGAAAGTAGCTCGGTATATACCTCACCAAAGTAAGGTACAGTGTGCACAGAGTCCACAGTCCCCAGAGGTATGGCAGAGCTAAAGTTAGATATAACCTTAATCTCTAAAGTGGTAGCTTGGTCGAGCAGTAAGGCAGTATCAGAGGACAGTGTAAAGCATTTGTTGTACAAACTCAGTCAGCAAATGGTTTCACACACTCAAGAACTGAACTCTAGGCCAATTGTTTTGTATATAAAAATATATAGTTACTTTATTTTAGAACCACAGTAGGTATCATAAATACTTACTCAGAATGAGACATTGCAATTGAATACTTTCAAATAGCAGTTGACTTTTAAATGCAATAGTTACAGTTGCAATATGAAACACAAGTTTAAACACAAAGGGCCCGATGTAGGTGGCAAATACCGGTCGGAAACGGCCGAATTCGGCCGTTTCCGACCGGCATTTGGCATCTTGAGATGTAGGGGGCCAGATTTTACAGATTCTGTAAATTTACCGAATCGGTAAATTTACAGAATCTGTAAAATACCGAATCGGTATTTTTACCGATTCAGGACCTTCCAGATGTAGGTGGGACTCTTCTGAGTCCCACAGGCCTTTAGGAGTCGGTATTTTACCACCCAATCCAATTGGGTGGTGAAATACCAAATCCAGTTGTGCATGCACATCTGTGCATGTACACCTGTGCCATGTGACACCCAGACATGCCCTTAGGGCATGTCTGTGTGCCACATGGCACACATGCCTGTAATTGGGGTGCCAGAGGGTGTCAAAGTGACACACCCTGCACCCTTGCAAGAATAGGTAATTACCGAATCGGTAAATACCGATTCGGTATTCCACATTGATTCCTATGAGCTTCAAGGCCCATAGGAATCAATGGGGGATACCGATTCGGTATTTACAGAATCGGTAAATACCGAATCTTACAGATTCGGTATTTACCGATTCAGAATTATCTACATTTCCCCCCCTCTAATTTACCACTTCTTAAATACCGAATCGGTATGATTCGGTATTTTAGAAGTGTTAAATTAGATTTACCTACATCGGGCCCAAAATAACATTGAGCTGAATGGGAAGTTTTAAGTAAATGCAATAAAATCCCTTTGCAAATGTTTTTCTTACTCTGGGCTGGATCCTGAATTCAGCCCTGGTACATTTCCTGTAAACAGTTGAAAGAAATCTTTTTTGTTATACAGGCGATTTTTAAAGAATATTTGCAAGTTTGAAAAATTGACAGAAGATTTTCTGGTAAAAATCAGGCAATGTATTCCTATGGAGGAAAATTGAGTTAACAGTAAATCACGGTTATAATTACTTTTCAGGTTCAGTGCTGGGCTCAAAGATACAGCACTGGGAATCTCTCCTGATTGCAAGTGAGTAAATTTGTTTTTGATGTTTGGACAATTTTTAAGGAATATTTGTAAGTTTGAAAAATGGACACTTAGAAGAAATTCTGAGTGAAACCCAGCCAACGTCACTCAATGGAGAAAATCAAGTTATAGGTCTTTGGGTAAGTACTTGGCTGGCAAAGTCAAGGTTCTGGCGGTAGACTCAGGGGGTCCTCCAAGATCAGGTAAGTACAGTTGTTACACCCTCAGTGGCACAGGGGCAGCGGGGTGCAGATTTAGTAGGCCCAATGTTATCCTATAGAGTATAGGGGGCCTTTGGTTGGTGGCTGCTAGCAGACAGACCATGCAGATGTGGGAGCTGAGCTCCTGGTCACTTACACAGAGCAAGTAGGGAAGTAGAGTAGGGTAGCTGCTGCACTTCCAGCGACACTCTGGCAGCTGGTTGCAGGGTGCTTTTGGGCCTTTGGGCCCCCAATGTTATTCAATGGGAGACTTGGGAGTTGAACAAAGGCTGCAGGCTCGGGACGGAGATTCTTCAGGTGTGACCACCACTTTGAGAGGTAAGTTGGGATTTTGGAGGATAGGTAGACACCCAGGTGTTGGGTGCCGGATGTCTTTTGACATCGGGAAATCTTACCTCCGCTGGTTGCGATTGGAGGGGTCCCTTGTTGTGAGGCTGCAGGCGTCGTCAGGATCGTCGGAGAGGGTCTTTGGCTCCTGGATTCCGGGTTACAGTCGCTGGGGGTCGTCCTTGTGGTCTTTGTAAATGTGTGTGTATGTAGTTGAGCTTATATAGCGCACAGCTACCCGCAGTGGGTTTCCCGGCGCTTGCTTAGGGAACCCTTCCTGGTATTCCCCTGTGAGATAGCAGGGTATCCACAAGGTGAAAGTCAGGCATCCCACCGCGAGGGGCCGTTGTGGAGATTAAGCAAGCTATTGCCCAGAGTCGCAGAGTGTGAATCCATGAGTCGAGGAGGCACCGGCGAGAATTATCGAGTCCGTGGAATTTTTAGCCCAAGACCCGCCGAGGCGGGGAATTGAACCCTGGTCCAGGACCGATCTCAGCTTCCGGGTCTGCTGCCTCTAACCCCTGAGCCACACTTCTCCACTTCTCTTTGTCCACTCAGGCACGTGCCGGGCTCTGCGGGTGCAGATTGGGCTGGATTTGCGGTTCCTGGCTGGCACCAGGGGTTGTTGCTGTTTGAGCATGACCACTGCTCATGGGAGTCCCAGAATTTAGATGAGCAAGGCAGGCAGGTCCTCTGGGGTTTTTGAAGTTGCTGTCCGCAGGAGACGCCAGGGTTTAGCAGGAGCAGGTTCAAGGATTAACAGGCCGGTAGGGCTGGGGCCAAGTCAGTTGGTGTCGTCCTCTTGTTAGCAGCTGCAGGTCTTCTTTCTTCTTGTTCTTCTTTCTTGTTTTCAAATTGGGATCTGAGGAAGGAAGGTTCAGGGAGTCCCTAAATACAAAATTTAGAGGGGTTACAGGAAGGGCACGGGCAGGGACCACTGGGTCCCTGTCCTTGTGTGAGTACACCCCCTATCCTGCCAATCTCCACTTGGAGGGGGCAGGAGCTTAGCTCTTATTAGGTAGGGCTCCCCATCCTCAAGATGGAGGTAGCCCGGAGTTGTGCTTCACCTCGCTTCTCCCACCTGAGGGGTGGGGTTGGCAGAGGCTGGCATACCCCCATTCCTCTCTTAGGGTTTCCCACCCGTCTTCCCTCCAGAGTGGGAGTCAGAATCAGTAGGGGCCAGTTGCTGTGTACAGCAAGTGGCCTGGAGAAGCTCACAAAGGCGGATTCAAGGGGACTTAATCCCCCAACTTAAAACACGCCACAGGGCGCGTTTGCACAGTGGTGAAGGTAGGGGGCGGGGCCTTGTGTGCAAACACGCCCTGGGGTGCGTTTTAAGTTGGGGAAATAATTCATCTTCAATCCAAAGGTCCCCTCGGAGCCAACTAGCAAACCAGGTACCTCCAGTATGCCCCCAAACTTTCAGGAAAAGAGCGGAACTGAGCTGGCCAAAAGTTCAGAAAATTTCAAGAACATTCATCAATCGACGCTAAAGTTATTGCCAATAGAATGTTGCCGTTTTCCTATGGATAATAAGTCATTATCATTTGAGATGTCATCAGTGATGTCACTGACCATGTCATGAATGATGTAATATGTGACATCATCAGCAGTGGATTGCGGGCGCGCAAGTTATAGTGAGTCCAACTAACTATTACGTGGGAATTTCATTGGTTTTGTATGAGTAAAATGTTTAGCTAACTATAACTGGTGTGAAACCTATGGTTTTTTCAGTGAATTTCAAAGGTTTTTTAAATGCTAATTCCTAACTATAACAAATGTGAAACCTATGTTTTTTTCAGTGAATTTCAAAGGTTTTTTAAATGCTAATTCCTAACTATAACGATTGTGAAACCTATGGTTTTTTCAGTGAATTTCAAATGTTTTTAAATGCTAATTCCTAACTATAACGATTGTGAAACCTATGGATTTCTCAGTGAATTTCAAAGGTTTTTTAAAAGCTAATTCCTTTGTATATCGAGTTTGTAACATACAATTTGTAAAGTTTTTTTTATTAGCTGTTTTTTATAACTATTAATTATTATTATTTTTTTTCCAAAAATTATTTTTTCAATGTATTTTTCATGTTTTTTTCTTTTTTTATCATTTTGTCTTGGAGCGTTCAGGGTGCACGCACCGGTAAGCTCACCCGAGAGCGTACCGAGAGCGCTATTTTCGCATGCGTAAAAAAAAATATGTATTTAAACTAAATAATAATGCAAGACATTCAGTACCATACTTATAAAAGTAGTATTTTTGATTTTCCGAATTAAAATGATTTTACATTTCCGAAAAGCGAGCAAAACGTCATTTAGGCTCGCCGCGTAAGCGCCCCCGGAAGCGCCTACGTTCGTGCTGCGTAAGCACCCCCGGAAGCGCTCCGGTGCACGCAGCATAAGCGCGTCAAGTCATGTGACCTTAAAATAACTCTTTTCATTGGGTGTTAACAGGTTTTTTTACAAATAATGAAAACCCCACCCATTTCCTTTACTTCTTTCACTTTGGAGACAGCAAGACCTGTTCTTTTCTGTTCTACCTTTTTGTGAAAAAAATGGCTGCTAGACCCCCCAGTAGCAGTGAGGACTCGGATGAGTTCATTCAGGAAGAGGCTCCTCAGCCCAAGGTAAAGGAGCACTTCATTTGGAAGTTTTTTACCATACCACCAGGTGAAAAAAAGTAAATGCTCCAAAGGTGGAGTGCAAAATTTGCCAGACTGTGCTTTCACGGGGTGACCCTAGAAGGAAGTATAGTTTTGGCAACTCGACGATGATTCAGCATGTTCAGAGGAGGCACCCACAGAAATATGCCAGGGAGAGTGTCAGGGCCCTGGCACGAAATCCCCCAAGGGATGGTGCTTCAACATCTACTGGAGGACCAACTACATCATGCGTGAGAGGGAGACGTGAGCAGCTGATTCCTAACATTCAGCCTGTTTTTGATGGCATTACTATAAAATGTAAGGACTGTGATGAACTCCTTTGTTACGGAGAACAAAGTATCTTGAACATTGTACGTTCAAGGGAAAACCACCGCTGCCGTCCCCAGCCCTAATTTTTACTCTTTTTTTGCTCCTGTTGAGCAGTTTGACATTCCCTGTTTTTGTTTTTGTTCACAAAGAAACCCTAAAAAAGAAGAAAGAAAACAGTTCTTTTTAGAACTACCTCCAATTCTCCAAAAAGAGATGTATTCTTAACAAATTCAAAAGGAGTGAGTGAAGTGGAGTGCAGTGAGAGAGGAAAGGAAAATGAGTGAGGGGGCAAAAAAAGGGACGAGAGGGGAAGGGAAGTGAAGATGGGGAATTGAAAGAAGGTGAGTGTGGGAGTATGGCTGAGTTATAGGGTGTGAGCGTGACAGAAGAGGAGTGAGAGACTAAGGCGACGGAGAGAATGAGGCTTATAGAGAGAGAATGAGGGAAGGGGAGTGTAGAACTAAGAGGACAGAGGGAGTAAGACAACGAGTTAGTAAAGTGGAGTAAGGAGAGTAAGGGAAGGGAAAAGAGTGAAGCAGTGAAAGAAGGGAAGAGAGAGGAAGAAAAGTAAAGGGGAAAGTCTGAAAGAAGGTGAGTGTGGGAGTATGGCTGAGTTATAGGCAGTGAGTGTGATAGAAGAGGAGTGAGAGACTAAGAAGACGGAGAGAATGACACTAACAGAGAGAGAATGAGGGAATGGGAGTGTAGAACTAAGAGGACAGTCGGAGTAAGAGAAGGAGTTAGTAAAGTGGAGTAAGGAGAGTAAGGGAATGAAAAAGAGTGAAGGAGTGAAGGAAGGGAAGAGAGAGGAAGGAAAGTAAAGGAGAAGGTCTAAAAGAAGGTGACTGTGGAAGTATGGCTGAGTTACAGGGAGTGAGCGTAACAGAAGAGGAGTGAGAGACTAAGGGGATGGAGAGAATGAGACTAACAGAGAGACAATGAGGGAAAGGGAGTGTAGAACTAAGAATACAGAGGGAGTAAGAGAAGGAGTTAGTGAAGTGGAGTAAGGAAAGTAAGGGAAGGGAAAAGAGTGAAGGAGCGAAAGAAGGGAAGGGACAGGAAGGAAAGTAAAGGAGAAGGTCTGAAAGAAGGTGAGTGTGGGAGTATGGCTGAGTTATAGGGAGTGAGCGTGACAGAAGAGGAGTGACAGACTAAGGGGACGGAGAGAATGAGGCTAACAGAGAGAGAATGACAGAAGGGGAGTGTAGAACTAAGAGGAGAGAGGGAGAAAGAGAAGGAGTTAGTAAAGTGGAGTAAGGAGAGTAAGGAAAGGGAAAAGAGTGAAAGAGCGAAACAAGGGAAGAGAGAGGAAGGAAAGTAAAGGAGAAGGTCTGTAAGAAGGTGAGTGTGGGAGTATTGCTGTGTTATAGGGAGTGAACGTGATAGAAGAGGACTGAGAGACTAAAGGGACGGAGAGAATGAGGCTAACAGAGAGAGAATGAGGGAAGGAAAGTGTAGAACTAACAGGACAGAGGGAGTAAGAGAAGGAGTTAGTGAAGTGGAGTAAAGAGAGTAAGGGAAGGGAAAAGTGTGAAGGAGCGAAAGAAGGGAAGAGACAGGAAGGAAAGTAAAGGAGAAGTTTTGAAAGAAGGTGAGTGTGGGAGTGTAGCTGAGTTATATGCAGTGAGCGTGACAGAAGAGGAGTGACAGACTAAGGGGACGGAGAGAATGAGGCTAACAGAGAGAGAATGAGGGAAGGGGAGTGTAGAAGTAAGAGGACAGAGGGAGTAAGAGAAGGAGTTAATGAAGTGGAGTAAGGAGAGTAAGGGAAGGGAAAAGAGTGAAGGAGCGAAAGAAGGGAAGAGAGAGGAAGGAAAGTAAAGGAGAAAGTCTGAAAGAAGGTGAGTGTGGGAGTATGACTGAGTTATACGGAGTGAGTGTGACAGAAGAGTAGTGAGAGACTAAAGGGACGGAGAGAATGAGGCTAACAGAGAGAGAATGAGGGAAGGGGAGTGTAGAACTAAGAGGACAGAGGGAGTAAGAGAAGGAGTTAATGAAGTGGAGTAAGGAGAGTAAGGGAAGGGAAAAGAGTGAAGGAGCGAAAGAAGGGAAGGGACAGGAAGGAAAGTAAAGGAGAAGGTCTGAAAGAAGGTGAGTGTGGGAGTATGGCTGAGTTATAGGCAGTGAGCGTGACAGAAGAGGAGTGAGAGACTAAGGGGACGGAGAGAATGAGGCTAACAGAGAGAGAATGAGGGAAGGGGAGTGTAGAACTAAGAGGACAGAGGGAGTAAGAGAAGGAATTAGTGAAGTGGAGTAAAGAGAGTAAGGGAAGGGAAAAGTGTGAAGGAGCGAAAGAAGGGAAGAGACAGGAAGGAAAGTAAAGGAGAAGGTTTGAAAGAAGGTGAGTGTGGGAGTGTAGCTGAGTTATAGGGAGTGAGTGTGACAGAAGAGGTGTGAGAGACTAAGGGAATGGAGAGAATGAGGCTAACAGAGAGAGAATGACAGAAGGGGAGTGTAGAACTAAGAGGAGAGAGGGAGAAAGAGAAGGAGTTAGTAAAGTGGAGTAAGGAGAGTAAGGAAAGGGAAAAGAGTGAAAGAGCGAAACAAGGGAAGAGAGAGGAAGGAAAGTAAAGGAGAAGGTCTGTAAGAAGGTGAGTGTGGGAGTATTGCTGTGTTATAGGGAGTGAACGTGATAGAAGAGGACTGAGAGACTAAAGGGACGGAGAGAATGAGGCTAACAGAGAGAGAATGAGGGAAGGAAAGTGTAGAACTAACAGGACAGAGGGAGTAAGAGAAGGAGTTAGTGAAGTGGAGTAAGGAGAGTAAAGGAAGGTAAAAGAGTTAAGGAGTGAGAGAAGGGAAGAGACAGGAATGAAAGTAAAGGAGAAGGTCTGAAAGAAGGTGAGTGTGGGAGTATGGGTGAGTTATAGGCAGTGAGCGTGACAGAAGAAGAGTGAGAGACTAAGGGGACGGAGAGAATGAGGCTAAAAGAGAGAGAATGAGGGAAGGGGAGTGTAGAAGTAAGAGGACAGAGGGAGTAAGAGAAGGAGTTAGTGAAGTGGAGTAAGGAGAGTAAGGGAAGGGAAAAGAGTAAAGGATGAAGTAAGAGAAGAGAGAGGAATGAAAGTAAAAGGAGAAGGTCTGAAAGAAGGTGAGTGTGAGAGAGGAGTGAGGAAAAGGGGAGTAAACGTGGGGATTCAGAATAAGTGAGGCAAGCGCAATAAGGGAACAGAGGTGTGGGAGCATCAGAGAAGAGTAGTGAGGTTAAAGAAAAGAGTATAGGGAAAGTACATTTTCTACATCAAACTTACCTTATAAGTAATGTAAACTTAATTACATATTTTCATTTAAATTTATATCTGTGAAAGACAAAAAAATATAAGTTAGAATATTTATAATATATATTTTACAATACAAGAGACAAAGTAGGAGATTAAAAGTCATAAAAGGTTAGTAAGAGATAAAGTAGAAGTGAAGGACTCCGAAAGAAAAACAAAGGAATGGTGAAGGTCAGAGAGAGTTAAAAAGAAATAGAGAGAGAGCAAATTACTAAAAGGATAATGACATGGATACATTCAGTAACAGTGAACAAGAGCAGGAGAGAGAAATGAACTGAAGGTGAGTAAGATCATAAAGGAATGTGCATTAGGAAAACTAAAGGCAGAAAGGGGAGTAAAGAAAGGGGAGTGAGTGACAGAGAAGCAGGAGTGAATAACGGTGGATTAATGACAATGAGGCATGGAAGGTGAGTGAGGGTGAATGTAGGGTTGTAAGACAGTGAGGAGACAATGGGAGTGACGGTAACAGAGAGGGAGTGAGGGAAGACAAGTGAGAATATGAGAGAACAGAGGTGAGTCAGAGAAAGAGTGAGTAAATGGCAGTAAGGTGAGTAAAGGAAGGGGAATGACTGAGGGAGCAAAGGAAGGGAAGAAAGGGAAGAAAAGTGAAAAAAGGGACTGGGAAAAGGTGAGTGCGTGACGAGAGAAAGAAGAAGGATAGTTAAAGATGATGAATGAGGATAACTGAAGGAACTGGAGTAAGGGAACAAGGGTGAGGGAGGGTGAGTGAAGGGCAGTGAGGTTGATGAAAAAGAGAAAATAAAGAGAGGATAAAAGCAAGTGAGCTTGAGACAAAGGGAGTGAAGGAGTGAGAACATAGAGGTAGTGAAGGAAAGAGTGGCAGAAAGGAACTGAGTAAGAGAGCAAAGAAAGGCAAGTAAGGGAGTGTGGGTGAGTTTTAGGGAGTAAGCATGACGGAAGTGGAGTGAGAGAGTGAGAGGATCGAGAGACTGAAGCTAAGAGAGAGGGAGTGAGGGAAAGGGAGTGAGGATGTGAGAGGACAGAGGAAGTGAGAGAAGGAGTGAGTGAAGTGTAATAAGGTGAGTGAGAGAAGGAGAATTATTGAGGGAACAAAGAAAGGAAACAAGGGGAAGGGGAGTGAAGTAAAGTGACTGACAGCTGGAAAGTGGTGGATGGGAGAGAGGGAAAGGGCCGTGAAGGAGTGGATAATGAGAATAAGTGAGGAAAGTGGAATAAGGGAAGGGAGGTGAGGGAGAATGAAAAAAGGCCAGTGAGGGTGAGTTAAGAGGAGTGATAGAGGGTGGAAATAGGTGAGTGAGCATAAGAGAACGGGAAAATAATATATATTTAATAATAGAAAATACAAAATAATTTCAGCAACATGTTACATGGTTTATTTTTGCTGTTCTCAGAATATATTGAATTTCACTTAAAACTGTGACTTCAATAGTACTCATCATATAACAGCGGGCAAAAAAAACCACAATCAAAATGATTGTGTTTAAAAAAAACGTACAATCTTTTAATAAATAATGTAAAATTTAGAAAAAACATATCTAAGCTCACTTTTGATCCATCCACTTTTCCACGAGGCCAAATAGTATATGGAAAGTCCTTTTCTTTGGAAATTAGTCCAGAGTATTCTTAATGTCTCATTTACCCAAGTTTCTGAAAGAAAAGCTCCAACATCTTTTACATTATGAAACAAGAGTTTTATTTCCACCTCTAGCTTACTTTTTATAAATATTTTCTATAATACTCACAGCACACACTATATGATATACATATACTATCTCTATGAGAACTACATGTTTTTTATTATCTTCATCACTCTCATTCAGAAAGTAATTTTGAAGAGCAAACTAAGTTATATTAACTGCTGCAATCTTCATAGGCCAATTACCTTCCCTAAAATGTTGGTTATAAGAACACTAGGTAAGAATTTTGTAAGTCAGAAGGCAAAGGTTGTTTGAAAGTCAATTGAGTATCATTACAGTGTTTCCATCCTTTTTGACATTTTAAATAAGCTGTGTAATGTCCTGATTTTGTTGAAGGACCATCATGGTAAATATTTGCTGCAGTTGTAAAGGTTCTTCCTCAAATTGATAATTGAGAAGCCACAAACTTTTTAATTAATTTTGTCAATTTAGTTCCATCAGGTCTACATCGTTGGAACACTAAAATAACATACTGTCCATATCTTTGTATAAATAATGTTGATAGCATTGCTGATTTACATTCAGTACAGACCATGCTTTGATTTGCTTGTCTAACTAGATTATTAAATAACACTGATTTGCAGTCTGGTAAAGTCAAATATATAAATCTTTCAGTGTCTATTGTAGTACTACTTGAAAAGGAGCAATTGTCGCAGTCATGCTGCCATTTATAAGAAAGGCCAAAAAGATTTTCTACATCTACACCTTCATCTTGCAAAACAACAAGCATATACATTAGAAATTCCTGACAATCTTGCTGAATATTCTGTGAAAATTGATTTAGACCAGAACATATGTCTAAAACATTTCGAATTTCAGAAAAACTTTGTATTTTTGTTCTATCACTGCTACATTTCTCTAACACAGAATTTATAAAAAACTAAATGTTTGATCACGATTTTCAGCAATCTGTTCTTGTACAGTTTGGAGAAAAAAAAAACATTAACCACTACATTAGCATAGCAGTTGACACCAGAAGTATTTTCAAACTGAAATCCAACAACATCTTTAACTGAATCCATTTCATTTCTGCTTACAATTACTGGTTCATCTAGCTTTTTTCTTTTTGCTACAACTTCACTACAATTTTTCTCATTTCTTCTTTTTCGGCCTCCCACATGCTTTTCAAATAGAGGATATTGAGGTAAATTTGGAGCATACTCTCTTCTTAACATATTATATTCTTTTACACAATTTAGATCTGCATTAATCTTTGTCTCATCAAAATCAATCAAGTACAATCCTGATAAAGTTCTGACTCGAGATAAAGCAACATATGCCATACCCTCATTGAACACAGAATTTCCAATATTCACCAAAGCACTATAAACACTTAAACCTTGAGATTTATGAATAGACACTGCATATGCCAAAGAAACAGGAAACTGTTTTCTGCGGACATATACATCTTTCACAAGCAAAAATCGGGCAGAACAATTACTGATTTGTTGTACTTCTTCAATACCATCAAATTTAATTTTTATAAATTCAATTCCATCTCTATTTCAGTAATTCACAAAATCCACAACATGACCCATTGCTCCATTTACTAAACCTCTTTCCACATGTAAATTACGTCATAAAATTATACAACAATTTAAAGATGCATACAGTCTTTTCGATACCAGCAGTTTTAGAGATTGTCTTCTCTAAAGAATCCAATTTTGATTTCAACTTTTCTGACAAAATAATAGTTGCTCCTTCATGTTCGATTTTATTAATAGCTTCCAGTTTCGCAATCTCTTGATTTTCCAACTTTAACATTTTGTTGTTGAACATTGAGCATTCTTTTTTTTAATTTTTTTAATTTTTTATCCTCATTTGCCAACTCGCCACCCAGTTTACTAACTATTCCACCTGCTGTTTTTTTAAATCTCATATGCTACTATATTGAGGAAAAGACATCGGGGTCACCTCCACAGAGTCCGGCCAACCCATTATCCGAGACCTTGGTGCCTTTTGACCCATCCGGTGTACCCAGCTAGTCCTCATTCCTGGAACCTGAGTGTCAACCCAGATACTAGCGAGATAGGCGTGGGGCTTAATCATAGGATTAATCTTGCTTTGTTCAATGGACACTTCAAAAAACATTTTTTCCCACATACTAATCGCCCAAAATGTAAAAGAAACGGTACCCAAAATGCTAGTTTTTTGCTGGTGTGATTCAACATATCTAATTTAGCTGTATATCTCATTGACTTTATCCAGTCCAGAACATTTGGAGAGAGGGAGGAGACCCATAACTTACAAACTTCTCTACGTGCCAGTAATATGGCATAAAAAATCAATTTCACATTATCATTAATTCTGTCTTCCTCTGGGTCAAAAAAAACAAAAAAAAACATTTCCAATGCTTCCTAAGCACTTCCTGGTATTTTCATGCGTAAGCATTTTAAACACTGGCTGTCCTTTCACTGGAGTGAGTTGCAGTAGATCTCCAAAAACAATGATGTGTTTGCCTCCAAATAAAACATCATAGTCTATTTTAAGAATTTCTTGCATTCTTAAATGCACAAAAGCAAGCATTACATTTGATACCATGCTTACTTCATCAATGATAAGAAGTTTCATTTTCTTTAGGACTCTTGAAACTTCACAACAAGCTTCTCCAGATAGCTTGTGGTATTGTAATTTGTTATCATGCTCCACTGGCAGCATCAATAAGCGATGTAAAGTAATCCCTTTAATGTTGTGTGCTGCCAACCAAGTTGGAGCAGTAACAACACAAGAGAGCGATGACTCCGTTGTTTTCTGCAAATATGTTGCAATCGCT
Source organism: Lissotriton helveticus (assembly GCF_964261635.1). Classification (NCBI taxonomy): domain Eukaryota; kingdom Metazoa; phylum Chordata; class Amphibia; order Caudata; family Salamandridae; genus Lissotriton; species Lissotriton helveticus. Next base: position 467,038,115 of record NC_136067.1, on the reverse strand, counting down.
TTAATCAGGAAACTTTTTCCTGTTCCTGCATCTCCACTCACATACAGTCGGACAGGTATAAATGATGTACATGAGCACTCTTTTTTCTCATGAGATAAACCATGCTCATTGTGTTCTGTGACTTCGTCATATATTTGTCTCTGCTCAACGTTTAGTTCTTTTTCCAAATCTTCTAAGTGAACTCCATCCTCCTGAGCTTGTTCCATGGCTCTTTCAACTTCATCCATGGCAGTGGCAGCTTCATTTTGTATAATTGGTCCTCCTAGTGAATCCTGACTCAATGAAGCAGATCTCTGACTATGTTGAGAACTGTCTCTTGCAATCTCTGCTGCAATTGTAGCTTCTTGCTGTATTTCCTCGTTCAACATTTGCAGATAATTTGAAAAAACAGGAGATTCTATCGTATCCTTGGTTGCATTGAACGAGTCTTCATAAGTAAAAAAATCTCCAAGTAGTTCCTCTTCTGTACGCCAAGGCTTAAAGAGTTGCAAAAGAGCTAAGTATTAAAATTCCCTTTTGTCTAGAGAATCACAACTCAATTTTTGATGATTAATAAAATGGCCTTTTCTTTGTTTCACTAGACAGCCTTCACAACCAATTACAGCATATACACCTTTATTGATGTCTTCTGTGACGTTATTTTTAAAAGTATAGGTTTGCAGAACTTCATAGAGACAAACGTTCTCAAGGTGAGTACTTCTATTTGGATAGTATGTATCCAACATGTTTGTATTCAAAATAACTGTACTTTCTGGTTCTTTCTCCGCCAAATACTCTATTTCTTGTACAGATTTCAAAACTCGGTTTCGTGTTGCAGCAAGACCTAGACTCACCCAAATAATGGTTCTAGATTTGGCATATAGACTTGCTGATGATAATGGATCAGAACATTCATATGCTCCAATTTCCCGATGCAACAACATCTTCAGACTGTAACTGTATAATTTCTTGCTTAGACTCTTTTCATGTGAAATTTCCTCCCACATTTCCTTCAGTTCCGTCCTTTTTGATTTTGTGATGTAAGACGTCACATATCGAGCCACAGCAATAGAGTTGTCAGCCACATTTTGAATATCCATGTTAGCATTCCACATGGACAAAATGACTGGGTTGTAGTCATTTATGAATTTGGATTCCTCATTTCTTCTTAGGTTGTATATATTTTTGGGTGATTTTCTTGTCACAGTATGTCGCAGAGAAGACATAAAATTGTTGACTCTTCCTTTTGATGTTACTGGACGTGGAAATGCAAAACGACATTTCGTGTAGAACTTGTCCTTGGATTTGTATTTTCAACGACAGTATTTCCCACAACGATTGGTTTGAAAGCGTAAAACTTGATGTCTTAAATTGTTTTCTTCTGTACTTTTCGGAACAGCACATGTAGAATACTGCTCAATGAAACTCATCACTTTCTCATCTGAATCTGTTCCAAATTTTGGTGCATCTTTAATCCATAGCAGCATATGTATATGAGGAGCACCTCTTGCTTGATAATCCTTTCTCCAAAAGAAATCCAACACCTCTCCAAGCGGAGGATTTTCTTTGTTTGTAATAAAAGACATCATAGCTTCAAACCTATGATTGAAATATCTGCATACATTAACTGGATCCAAAGAGCACAGTTCTCCAGGTGTCCTGTATTCAATATTTTCAATGTTTTTATTTGCCTCTCGTAGAAATTCAAGTAAGTCTTCCCAAGCATACTCAGCACAGCTAAGAGTGAGGAACCATGTAGGAGTTCCTAAGTTTCTTAGCATACATTTCAATTCCCCATGACGACGGTACCAATACTGGTTAGTACCACGCTGACATGCCATAAGATTAATTAGCTGAGATTCCAAAACACTGTCTTGCAGTTTCACATTATCCATAAAATCCCTTGCCGAAACATTTTGTAGATGTGTTCCACTTTTCAGTATATGGTTTACTGCATAGGAAAGTCCAGACAAATCACTCCCAAACAGTAGATGGAACAAATATGGAATGCATTGACGAAACCTTGGATCTTCTGCATATAATCTTGAAGTCCGGTATTCAGATGCAGGAATTTGAACAGGTCGATCGTCATATCGTCCACCTTCACCTGTTGGAAATAACTGTGGAAAACAATGAGCTTCAAAACTTTCTTCCCATACACTAATGGGACTTCCTTTGGCTTTTTTCATCTGAAACAAGTCAATAGCATTCCCCATTATTTCTTTTGAATGCAATGGATGAACACTATAATGATCATAAATTTCTTCACTTCTAGAGACATCAACTTTTTCTATTTGCCCAGCAGAGACATCAGTGTCGTCTTGTACAGTTGTTTCCTCTTTTCCCACATACACATTTTTATAGTACTGATTATTTTTTACCAGATACAACGTTGCCTTTTTGACTTTCCTAACATCCACTAATTCTTCCCAGATTTTCTAACTTTTTGTCGGAACACCATTAACTAGAATAACCAGAGGTTCCTCTTCTACTTTTTCGACACAAATTGTATTAATATTTTTCTTAAAATCTAGAGGCAAATAACTCTTCCCTTTAATCCTCTCTGTAAATCTGAAGGAGGCAATTTCCCTGTCTTAGGCTCCATGCGAACAATAGCCTGAAAAGGATGCACACATTGAATCAGAGTAGACTCATAGGTATTTAAATCCATCAATTCAGAAGGAATGTCTACCAACTCCAGATTATTATGAACAGCTCTAGCAGGCATTCTGTTTTCATTTAATTTATTATAACAATATTTACAAATACGTTGATCAGAACCCAAATCAAAACAATTTTCAACCAACAAATAAGTTGCAAAATCCTTAAACTCATTATTATTTATCTTTTCGCTTTTTACATATAAATCAACTAATCTAGTCTGATGCTTATAATGAGTTAGTCGACAACACACACAAGTAAAAGTAGGCCTTTCACTTGAATTGACCTTAAACTTTGTAATTTCATTTTCAAATTTTTCTGTACTTAAAATCTCTACATTCTCTTCTACATTACCTTCTATTACTGTATCAATTTCTGCACTGACCTCTTTTTCACCAAAGTAACAAAACTCAATTTCATCACAAATGTTTTTGACATCTAATTCAGTTCCATGCAAAAGAGCACTGTTTAACTGTTTTAGTTTAAGTGCTGGACTTTTTGCATAATACAACCTTCTCACTAATTTCCTCACTTTATTATGATGCACTGCTAACATCCCAAAATGGTGAAAAACTCTCTGACATACTTTTCTTGAAAGACAAGCCAGTGAAGGCCCTTGCAAACCTGTTTTTTCTCTCACTCTACAAGGATCTAACTCTTGTAAAATTTTTATTTTTTGTTTCACACTTTTCTTAGTATATGTCCGTAAGAAAGTGCGAAACAAATCAATTGAATCCTGTTGCACACTACAAATACTACTACAATTCCAAGTATACACTGGAGCCTTAGGACATCTCCCTAAAACTTCATCAGCTAACACTGCTTCTGTATTTCTAGGCACAATCTCTTCTTTTTCAACCGGACAACCGTCCTTCACCTCATATGCTCGACCACTGGTGCCAACTGCATGCACCAAATCATTATTGTTAGACCTGGCATCATTGGCATGAGTCTCTCCTCCATTTTTTCTCTTTGCCTCCTCTGTTTACGATGTTTTTGCTGGTAAATGCTTTGGGCACTGTGCCACTGCTGATCAGTGCCACAGTGCAAGTGCTCCCTATGTGAAATTGCTGTATTGATTGAATTCCATGTTTGGCTTATTTGGTTTACTGTCAGTCCCTAGTAGAGTGCACCAGGAGTGCCAGGGCTTGTAAATACAAATTCTGCTAGTGGGCCTGCAGCACGTGTTGTGCCACCCACAAGAGCGGCCTAGTAAAAGTATGTCTGAAGGTCTACCATTGCTAGACCACGTGCAGTCTGGAACTGTCACGCAGACTGCGCAAGTACACCTACTTGCCAGTCCCTAAACCTTCCCTTAACTTCATGTTAGTCACCCCTATGGTAGGCCCACGGGCAGGGTGCATTGTAAGCATAAGGTAGGACAAGCCTGACAAGGTTGGCATGTCCTAATAGTGAATTACAGCCATATTCGTTTTTCACTAGTGTAAGGTAACCTGCTCTCCATCAGTTAGAAATGGCTGCCAGGATTATTAATGCTATAATCCTAGCGGGCTCGGGGAGCATGGTGCAATGTCGAGTTTGGTATCCCTGAACTCAGGGTTTAATAACGCATCCGTTTGTGTGGATGGTTTTTGGACTCTGTGTTTGAAAATAGCACTTTTAGAAAGTAGCTATTTTCTTGTTTAACTGTCTTCCGGTCTCTGCTGGTTCTGGTGTGCGTGTGACAGGAGCTGGGTGGCTCCAGAGGTCTGAATGAGTCAGTGTGGGGTGAGTGGGACATTTGCATTGAGAGTAGGGGAAGAATAGCTCCTGATAGCCTGCCCTGCCTGATACAATGCTGGCTCCGCCCCCCTGCCGGGCGGCTGATGACTCTGTGCCTGCCTGGGACTTTCCTGGCCCACCTCCTGCCGGGCAACTGATGGCCCTGCCCCTGCCAGTAACAATGCTGGCTCCGCTCCTGCTAGGCGGCTGAAGACTCTGCCCTGCACAGTGAATAGGCCAGGTGCTTCGGCCTGGCAACACCCACCACAAACCCAAGATGGGGGGAAATTCCCCTGCATGGACAAAGGGATCAAAGCCAAAAAGGGGTATAAGAGAAGGACCCCTGAACCAAGAATTTAGATCACTTCTGACAAGGAAACCTGAACCAAGGACAAGAAGCCTGCTGATCTAAGGACTGCCTACCCCTTCTGCCAGAGTGCGGTTTGTTGGGGGAATCCTGCATTGCTTCTTTATTTTTGCCAAGGAACCAGGAGAGAGGAACTGTGTGTGTACTCTCAATCTTTGCTAAGAAAATCTCCAAGGGCTGGAAGAGTGCCAGTCTCCTGTTGAAGTCACAGGGCTAAAGGACTTCATCTGCTTAAAGTGCTGTTTGCTGGAACTTGTGAATCCAGCACCTCTGAAAGAATCCAGCAATCTCGACGCCGACGGACGCCGCCGAATCCAGCTCGACATCGTGAGTATTGGCTCCAGTGTCCCGCTTCCTCGACGCCGGCCGCCAGGCCCGATCGACGCCAGCAACAACGCCAGTGAGTAGTGAGTTCGGCTCCAGCTCCAAGTGACCTCGTGTCTGCACCGCTGCTGATCGCATCGACTTCGAGCCCTCTCGACGCCGTGAGCGCTGCTCACTCTTGCAACATCGACATCGGCGACGCCGTATCCTGCTTCACCTCGTGAGCGCTGCTCCTGCCTGACTTCGGTCGACGCCGCTGCAGATCGCCCCGACTCCGAGGCCCGATCGACGCCGAAGACGCAACGCCGGACATCTCGACGCCGCTGATCATCGAGTGCTTCACTTTTCCAAGGTACTGTGTTGTTGGGGTCTGTGCGACTCCGGGCTCGACGTAGCGCTCCTCGCGGTCGACGCCGAACCTTTGGATTAACTTTGCCTCGACGTCGTGTGACTCCCGTGTGGGTTACATTGTTGCCAAGAACTGTGTCTTAAAGAAGAAGAGTTGCTTTTGATACTAAAGACTTTGTGCTAAGAAGAAACTACGCTTGAACTATTATTTTTCCTTCCAAGAGTATTTATTAAGATTGCGGTATATTTTTGTCGTTATTTGGTCTTGTGCTAAGCCTTATATAAAAATCCTTATTTTTATAATACTACTGCGTTGTGTCCATTTGTAGTGTATTCACTTTATTACTGTATGTGGTCATAAATGCTTAACGCACTGCCTCTGAGATAAGCCTGTCTGCTTTGCCAAGCTACCAAGGGGGTGAGCAGGGGTTATCTAAGTGTGTGATCCCCTTGCCCTGACTAGAAAAGGTGTGTCCCTATTTGTCAGAAGTGTATACCTCTGCCAACTAGAGACAGCCGCTTCTAACCTTTGTGGGTCAGCGGTGAGGATTTGAACTTTGCATTTATGACCCATGTGCAGTGATTAGTGTACGCTATATAGTGAAAGCAGACCATAGCGCATTCACAATCTACTTGGTTGGATATTCTATTTTTGTTCTCCGCTTTCCTGAAGCTTGATTTTTGAAACTGCCAGTTTGACCATGAGTGATACCGGAGTCACTACCCCTGTTGTTGTTGTGGAGGAATTTGATAGGAGTAAGATGAACGACTATCCGTTAAAGAAGCTGAAATCCTTTTGCAAGCAGTTGCAAGTTCCTACCACAGGCATTTCAAGGAGGCCAGATTATCTCAAAGCATTGCAGGCCTGGTTAGAGGCCAGAGGTTCCTCTGATCCGGTGGTGGTACCGACAGGGGAAAGGGAGGAGGAGGTGCCAGTGAATGGGCCCACATCCCCTCCTGGCAGCAGTGTTTCCTCCAAGGGTCTTTCTCCTGAAGAAAGAGAAGAAAGGGAGAAAGAGCGAGCTTACAACATGGAAATGGCAAAACTTAAGATAAATGGGCAGTTGGAGCTAGAGAATGCAAGAGGCAGGAGAGAAGCTGATATGGAGATCAAAAGGTTAGAGTTTGAAAGAGAGAAGTTAGCTTTGGAGCGTGATACCAGGTTGAAGGAGTTGGAGCTCAAAGCTAAAGAGTTAGAATTGAATCCCTCTGGTGGCAGCATCCCATCTGTGCCTGCAGAAAGTAGGTTTTATTTTCCTAACGATGTGATCAAAGATTTTCAGAAGAATGAGGATATTGGTCAATGGTTTAAAGCATTGTTGGCCCACCGGGTCCCTGAGAAGGATTGGGGAGCGGGGTTGTGGGGTCGCTTTGTGAATGAGGGAAGAGATACCCTGTTAGGCATGCCTGTTGAGGATAGGATGTCTTATACTCATATGAAAGATGCTTTAATGTTAAGGTATGGCCTAACCCCAGAAAAGTACAGACAGGCCTTTAGAGAATGTAAGAAGTTGCCTGGTACCACGTGGGTGGAATATGTGTCATATTTTTGCAGAGCCATGGATGGTTGGGTAAAGGGCAGCAAAGTGGAAAGTTATGATGCTCTTTATGATTTGTTTGCTTGGGGGCACTTGTCTAATAACTGTTTTCCAGAGCTGCGCCAGCACCTTATTGATAGCAAGATATCTAACCCTAGAAAACTTGCTGAGGAGGCAGACCGCTGGGTCAGTACCAGGGTCCACAAGGGTCCAGTGGGAGACTCAGCCAAAGGTGGGCAGGGTCCCCAGCAGAAGAGTGGGGGGACAAGGGTAAACAGAAGGAGTTCCAGAAAGGGCCCCAAAGTAATCCCCAAGGGAACCAAGGGAAGGGTTCCCAGCCTCCCCCAGATAAGAAATCAGAGGCCCCGACAGGTAAACCTGTTCGTAGGGGCCCAATGACCTGCTTCGCTTGTAAGCAGGTGGGACACCGGTTTTATGATCCCCAGTGTCCCTTGAAGAACTCTAGTGCACCACCACGTGCCGCCCCCCGTCAGTTGGCGAGTGTAGCCCTGGGAGGGGAGGAGATGGTTGCCCATGGTGGGGAGGGTCCCGCAGAGATGTCCCTGGTCTCTCTAGGAGACATGGAATTGGTCCCTCCACCCCCTCTGCCTAGTAACACTAAGAAATATAGGCAGTGGGTGACCATTAATGGCCATAGAGTGGAAGCTCTCAGAGACACCGGAGCGAGTGTGACAGCTGTCAAGTGTCACTTGGTGTCCAGAGAGCAGGTGGTTCCCCACGCATTCTACCCTGTGATAGCTGCTGACAACTCCCAGAGAGCTTGTGAGGTAGCTCAGGTTCCCTTTGAATGGGGGGGAGTTTCAGGTACTCTTCAAGTTGCTGTAAGGCCCGCCATGCCTGTTGATTGTCTCCTGGGCAATGATTTGGAAGACTCCCCTTGGGCTAAGGTGGAGAGGGAGACACATTTGAAAATGTTGGGTGTGCCAGAGTGGGTGTGTGCAACCACTCGATCGATGACAGCAAGTAAGGGTATTGATGGTGTTCTGGAGCCTGAAAGTATGGCCCAGGACCCAGCTGTGAAGAGAAGAGGCAGGGGGCGCGGGAATCCGCCCCGTAGTTCCCGTGGTCCAAGAGGAGGCAGACCTTGAGGGATATGCCTTGGAACCCACAGGTGAACAAGTTGCTGAACTGGGAGACCTGCCCGAGCTGACCCACTGGCAGCAGGATGGTGGTCCCTCCAGGGAAGAATTCTGTGCAGAACAGAAAGTGTGCCCTTCTCTTGTGGGTATGAGGCAGCAGGCCTCAGCCCAAACCTCAGGTGATCAGTCAGGGTCACATTTTGTTTACTGGGAGAACGACCTCCTGTATAGCGAGCCTAAGGCTGCTGAGCCTGGGTCAGCCCGTGTGCTGGTGGTACCCCAGCGCTTCAGAGCCTTCCTACTGGGTTTGGCTCATGACGTTCCTTTAGCTGGACATCTGGGGCAGGACAAGACCTATGACAGGCTTGTCACCCATTTTTATTGGCCTCAGATGAGAAGGGATACCGATATCCATTGCAAGACCTGTCAAACTTGCCAGGCAAGTGGGAAAAGCGGGCGGAAGCAGAAGGCTCCCCTCCAACCTTTTCCCGTGGTCAGTACCCCCTTTGACCGGGTGGGGATTGACATTGTTGGGCCCCTGGACTCCAAGACAGCCCTGGGCAACAGGTTCATCCTGGTCTTGGTGGACCATGCCACACGGTACCCGGAAGCCATCCCTCTCAGAACAGTGACGGCCCCCGTGGTGGGACGGGCACTGATGGGTGTTTTCTCCCGAATGGGGTTCCCCAGAGAGGTGGTGTCAGACCGGGGCACCAACTTCATTTCCAACTATATGAAGTCTCTGTGGAAGGAGTGTGGGGTAACCTACAAGTTCACCACTCCTTACCACCCTCAAGGTAATGGGTTGGTTGAGAGATTCAACCGTACCCTTAAAGGCATGATTATGGGTCTTGAAGAACCAATGAGGCGTAAATGGGACGTCCTCTTGCCATGCCTGTTGTTTGCTTACCGTGAGGTGCCGCAGAAGTCTCTAGGGTTCAGCCCCTTTGAGCTTTTGTATGGACACCCGGTAAGAGGACCTTTGAGTCTGGTCAAAGAAGGCTGGGAGCAATCTCCCAGGAAACCTCCCCAGGATGTATACAGTTACATGCTGGCCTTTAGGAACCAGACTAGGCGCTTCCGAGATCTTGCTCAGGCAAATCTGGAGGCCAGCCAGGAGGAGATGAAGCGGTGTTACGACCAGAAGGCCACTCTGGTAGAGCTTCAGCCTGGACAGAAAGTTTGGGTCATGTCCCCTGTGGAACCTTGTGCGCTCAAGGACAGGTGGACTGGACCATTTGAGGTTGTGGAGAAAAAGAGCAATGTCACCTACATGGTGGACTTGAAGTCTCCCAGGAACCCCTTGCGGGTCCTGCATGTCAACCGTTTGAAGCCCCACTTAGAAAGGTCCGAAGTGGGCATGCTCCTAGCTACAGATGCTGGAATGGAGGAGGAGAGTGAGCCTCTTCCTGACCTCCTGTATGCAAAAGAGCAAGATGGGTCAGTGGATGGTGTTGTCCTCTCTGACACACTGACCCCTGAGCAGCAGCAGGATTGTCGCCAACTGTTGGGACAATTCCCTGATCTGTTCTCCTTGATTCCTGGTGTCACTCAGTGGTGTGTCCATGATGTGGACACTGGGGACAGCACTCCTGTGAAGCACAAGGCTTACAGAGTGACTGACAATGTCAGAGCATACATCAAGGAGGAGGTCTCCAAAATGTTTGCCTTAGGGGTGGGTGAGTCCTCTAGCAGTCCTTGGGCCAGCCCAGTGGTCTTGGTCCCAAAGGCTGCAGCGCCTGGTGCTTCACCGGAACTTCGGTTCTGTGTGGATTACCGAGGACTCAATTCAGTCACCAAGACTGACGCGCACCCCATCCCCAGAGCTGATGAGCTCATAGATCGGTTAGGGGCTGCCCGGTACCTTAGTACGTTTGATCTAACGTCTGGGTACTGGCAGATCGCCTTGACTAATGGGGCAAAAGAGAGGTCAGCATTCTCCACACCAGATGGGCACTACCAATTTCGGGTTATGCCCTTTGGGATGAAGAATGCCCCTGCCACCTTCCAGAGGTTGGTCAACCAGGTCTTGGCTGGACTGGAGGATTTCAGTGCCGCCTACCTGGACGACATCGCAGTGTTCAGCGCCAGCTGGGAGGAACACTTGCGCCACCTCCAGGAAGTGTTGTTGGCCCTGCGCAGAGCAGGCCTCACAATCAAAGCCAGTAAGTGCCAGATTGGGCAGGGTTCAGTGGTGTACTTGGGGCACCAAGTAGGGAGCGGCAAGGTGGCCCCCCTGCAACCCAAGATTGATACCATCCTGGCATGGGCACCGCCCAAAACCCAGACTCAGGTGAGAGCCTTCTTGGGTCTCATGGGTTATTACAGGAGGTTCATCAAGGATTATGGCAACATTGTGCACCCCTTGACTTCGCTGAATTCCAGGAAGCAGCCACGACTTGTGATCTGGACTGACGCCTGTCAGACGGCCTTTGACACCCTGAAAACTGCAATGTGCACAGCACCCATACTCCAGGCACCTGACTTTTCTAAAGAATTTGTTGTCCAGACGGACGCTTCAGAGCATGGCGTGGGGGCTGTTCTAGCTCAGGAGAATGAAGAGGGCCGAGACTTACCTGTAGCCTTCATCAGTAGGAGGTTACTTCCCAGGGAACAGAGGTGGAGTGCGATAGAGAGAGAAGCATTTGCTGTGGTCTGGGCGCTGAAAAAGCTAAGGCCCTACCTGTTTGGGACTCACTTCCGGGTTCAGACAGACCACAGGCCCCTCAGATGGTTGATGCAGATGAGGGGTGAGAATCCAAAGCTGTTGAGGTGGTCAATTTCCCTACAGGGGATGGACTTCACGGTGGAACACCGCCCTGGCACAGATCACGCCAATGCTGATGGTCTGTCCAGATTTTTCCGCCTTAGTGATGAAGACTCCCTAGGGTAAGGGTAGTTCTCCCCACATTTCAGCTGGAGGGGACACGTGTTAGACCTGGCATCATTGGCATGAGTCTCTCCTCCATTTTTTCTGTTTGCCTCCTCTGTTTACGATGTTTTTGCTGGTAAATGCTTTGGGCACTGTGCCACTGCTGATCAGTGCCACAGTGCAAGTGCTCCCTATGTGAAATTGCTGTATTGATTGAATTCCATGTTTGGCTTATTTGGTTTACTGTCAGTCCCTAGTAGAGTGCACCAGGAGTGCCAGGGCTTGTAAATACAAATGCTGCTAGTGGGCCTGCAGCACGTGTTGTGCCACCCACAAGAGCGGCCTAGTAAAAGTATGTCTGAAGGTCTACCATTGCTAGACCACGTGCAGTCTGGTACTGTCACGCAGACTGCGCAAGTACACCTACTTGCCAGTCCCTAAACCTTCCCTTAACTTCATGTTAGTCACCCCTATGGTAGGCCCACGGGCAGGGTGCATTGTAAGCATAAGGTAGGACAAGCCTGACAAGGTTGGCATGTCCTAATAGTGAATTACAGCCATATTCGTTTTTCACTAGTGTAAGGTAACCTGCTCTCCATCAGTTAGAATGGGCTGCCAGGATTATTAATGCTATAATCCTAGCGGGCTCGGGGAGCATGGTGCAATGTCGAGTTTAGTATCCCTGAACTCAGGGTTTAATAACGCATCCGTTTGTGTGGATGGTTTTTGGACTCTGTGTTTGAAAATAGCACTTTTAGAAAGTAGCTATTTTCTTGTTTAACTGTCTTCCGGTCTCTGCTGGTTCTGGTGTGCGTGTGACAGGAGCTGGGTGGCTCCAGAGGTCTGAATGAGTCAGTGTGGGGTGAGTGGGACATTTGCATTGAGAGTAGGGGAAGAGTAGCTCCTGATAGCCTGCCCTGCCTAATACAATGCTGGCTCCGCCCCCCTGCCGGGCGGCTGATGACTCTGTGCCTGCCTGGGACTTTCCTGGCCCACCTCCTGCCGGGCAACTGATGGCCCTGCCCCTGCCAGTGACAATGCTGGCTCCGCTCCTGCTGGGCGGCTGAAGACTCTGCCCTGCACAGTGAATAGGCCAGGTGCTTCGGCCTGGCAACACCCACCACAAACCCAAGATGGGGGGAAATTCCCCTGCATGGACAAAGGGATCAAAGCCAAAAAGGGGTATAAGAGAAGGACCCCTGAACCAAGAATTTAGATCACTTCTGACAAGGAAACCTGAACCAAGGACAAGAAGCCTGCTGATCTAAGGACTGCCTACCCCTTCTGCCAGAGTGCTGTTTGTTGGGGGAATCCTGCATTGCTTCTTTATTTTTGCCAAGGAACCAGGAGAGAGGAACTGTGTGTGTACTCTCAATCTTTGCTAAGAAAATCTCCAAGGGCTGGAAGAGTGCCAGTCTCCTGTTGAAGTCACAGGGCTAAAGGACTTCATCTGCTTAAAGTGCTGTTTGCTGGAACTTGTGAATCCAGCACCTCTGAAAGAATCCAGCAATCTCGACGCCGACGGACGCCGCCGAATCCAGCTCAACATCGTGAGTAACGGCTCCAGTGTCCCGCTTCCTCGACGCCGGCCGCCGGGCCCGATCGACGCCAGCAACAACGCCAGTAAGTAGTGAGTTCGGCTCCAGCTCCAAGTGACCTCGTGTCTGCACCGCTGCTGATCGCATCGACTTCGAGCCCTCTCGACGCCGTGAGCGCTGCTCACTCTTGCAACATCGACATCGACGACGCCGTATCCTGCTTCACCTCGTGAGCGCTGCTCCTGCCTGACTTCGGTCGACGCCGCTGCAGATCGCCCCGACTCCGAGGCCCGATCGACGCCGAAGACGCGACGCCGGACATCTCGACGCCGCTGATCATCGAGTGCTTCACTTTTCCAAGGTACTGTGTTGTTGGGGTCTGTGCGACTCCGGGCTCGACGTAGCGCTCCTCGCGGTCGACGCCGAACCTTTGGATTAACTTTGCCTCGACGTCGTGTGACTCCGTGTGGGTTACATTGTTGCCAAGAACTGTGTCTTAAAGAAGAAGAGTTGCTTTTGATACTAAAGACTTTGTGCTAAGAAGAAACTACGCTTGAACTATTATTTTTCCTTCCAAGAGTATTTATTAAGATTGCGGTATATTTTTGTCGTTATTTGGTCTTGTGCTAAGCCTTATATAAAAATCCTTATTTTTATAATACTACTGTGTTGTGTCCATTTGTAGTGTATTCACTTTATTACTGTATGTGGTCATAAATGCTTAACGCACTGCCTCTGAGATAAGCCTGTCTGCTTTGCCAAGCTACCAAGGGGGTGAGCAGGGGTTATCTAAGTGTGTGATCCCCTTGCCCTGACTAGAAAAGGTGTGTCCCTATTTGTCAGAAGTGTATACCTCTGCCAACTAGAGACAGCCGCTTCTAACAATTATCCTGAAAGTAACTTTCTTCATTAAAAAATGGCTCACAACTTGAACTATGCTTTCATTCTCCAGAAAAAACATCACAAAAATTAGTCCGATTAATTACTCTCCTCCACTTACATTTTGATTTGAACACATTGATTTCCATATCGAGTGTACAAATTCTATTTATTACTAAACTAAACAAATTATTTTTCACTTTAAATGCTTCATCCACAATCATAACTATTTTTTTTCTTGTAAAAAGTGGTCTTTTTTTGATACCTCTTTACATTTTTTAATAAATTAGATATAATTCTGTTATAAAACATTCGTCTACGAATTTCAATAAATTGATTTTTCCTTCTTTTGTTGTAGACAATATCATCTCCTTGTACAGGTCTAACATTTTTAAAGGGACACACTGTCTTCTTTCTAATTACAGGTGTCTTATTCTTGTTTGAAAACACACATATTTTTTTTTGCCATTTCAATAAGTTCCTGAGAAAATTTTTTGTTTGCTTACCAGGAGCATTATTTTTTTTCTCTGAAGATTTTGTTTTGGTTGAGTCTTGTTTTTCTTTTTCCTTAGACCTTACATATTTTTTTATAAAGTTTTTCACATCTTTATTTGGATGGCATATTTTCTTTCTTTGTATAGATGATTATAATCTGTGGTAAAGAAAAAATAACATATTATAGACCACTACAAACATATTGCATAGCAATTACAATAAGTAAACGATATAAACACTAGTATACAACAAAAAGCTGATTTACATTACATGTGCTTTGCTTTGTGTCAAAAACAATTTACTAATTAATGTTATGTCTTGCTTATATATAGGTGGCCTGTTTTTGGCCTGTAGAGACAGTGAAATAATATGAGCAGAGACACACATACTGCTTGCAGAGACAGAGATGGTAGATTATATGTAACATTCTGGTCATGTGCCTAAGATCACACTATGAGTCAAACTTGATTTGAAATGGATCTGGGTGAATAATATGCTTAGTTGATACCTTTAAAAATATGAAAGTACATGTTTTTAAAAAACATGGTAGATTACATGTTACATCCTGGTCATGTCCCTAAGATCACACTGATGGGTGAATCAAGCTTCACTCACAGTGTGATCTTAGGCACATGCCCAGGATGTTACATGTAATGAGTAATTCATGTTATATCTTGCTTATATATAGGTGGCCTGTGTTTGGCCTGTAGAGACAGGGAAATAATATGAGCAGAGACACACATACTCCTTGCAAGCTTGATTTTAAATGGATGTGGGTGAATAATGTGCTTAGTTGATGTCTTTAAAAATATGGAAGTACATGTTTTTTAAGAACATGGTAGATTACATGTAGCATACTGGTCATGTGCCTAAGATCACACTGTGAGTCAAGCTTCTTTTTAAATAGATCTGGGTGAATAATAAGATTAGTTGATGTCTTTAAAAATATGGAAGTACATGTTTTTTAAAGACATGGTAGATTACATGTAACATCCTGGTCATGTGCCTAAGATCACACTGATGGGTAAATCAAGCTTCAGTCACAGTTTGATCTTAAACACAGCACCATTTTATCACAAGGAGGAGATAACATAAATAATTTTTGGGATGAATCTCTTGATGAAGAATTAATCGAATGTTTGGATGCAATAGAATCATCATGGCACACTTATAATGAGAATTGCAAAAAATTGTGTGGCAGGGTATGCTCAGACGGGAGTCCCTTGCTCACTTTGCCACTAGATTCAAGCAAGCCGGGCTGAAGATGGCTGGAATGCCAGAAACCGGTCCTCGGAAGCTTGTTTCCTGTCCAGGGAAGGCATGGCTTGGCAGTTCGGGCTGGACTGTTCCCATGAGGCACAGGGTCAGACTGATTTGCATATAGCAATGTCTGAACTGGGGTGGCAGAGTGGGCTAAAGAACGGTGATGGATCAAACCCAGATCTATTGACTGGGTGTGAGTGTTTGATTGGTTCAGATGCTCTGTCCATCACCACCCCCTTTTGTACCGCTTTGGCCGCCATAAGTGTGGCAGGGTATGCTCAGACGTGAGTCCCTTGCTCACTTTGCCACTGGATTCAAGCAAGCCGGGCTGAAGACGGCTGGAATGCCAGAAACCGGTCCTCGGAAGCTTGTTTCCGGTCCAGGGAAGGCATGGCTTGGCAGTTCGGGCTGGACTGTTCCCATGAGGCACAGGGTCAGACTGATTTGCATATAGCAATGTCTGAACTGGGGTGGCAGAGTGGGCTAAAGAACGGTGATGGATTAAACCCAGATCTGTTGACTGGGTGTGAGTGTTTGATTGGTTCAGATGCTCCGTCCATCACCACCCCTTTTTGTACCGCTTTGGCCGCCATAAGTGTGGCAGGGTATGCTCAGACGTGAGTCCCTTGCTCACTTTGCCACTGGATTCAAGCAAGCCGGGCTGAAGACGGCTGGAATGCCAGAAACCGGTCCTCGGAAGCTTGTTTCCGGTCCAGGGAAGGCATGGCTTGGCAGTTCGGGCTGGACTGTTCCCATGAGGCACAGGGTCAGACTGATTTGCATATAGCAATGTCTGAACTGGGGTGGCAGAGTGGGCTAAAGAACGGTGATGGATTAAACCCAGATCTGTTGACTGGGTGTGAGTGTTTGATTGGTTCAGATGCTCCGTCCATCACCACCCCTTTTTGTACCTCTTTGGCCGCCATAAGTGTGGCAGGATATGCTCAGACGTGAGTCCCTTGCTCACTTTGCCACTGGATTCAGGCAAGCCGGGCTGAAGACGGCTGGAATGCCAGAAACAGGTCCTCGGAAGCTTGTTTCCGGTCCAGGGAAGGCATGGCTTGGCAGTTCGGGCTGGACTGTTCCCATGAGGCACAGGGTCTGACTGATTTGCATATAGCAATGTCTGAACTGGGGTGGCAGAGTGGGCTAAAGAAGGGTGATGGATCAAACCCAGATCTTTTGACTGGGTGTGAGTGTTTGATTGGTTCAGATGCTCAGTCCATCACCACCCCCTTTTGTACCGCTTTGGCCGCCATAAGTGTGGCAGGGTATGCTCAGACGTGAGTCCCTTGCTCACTTTGCCACTGGATTCAAGCAAGCCGGGCTGAAGACGGCTGGAATGCCAGAAACCGGTCCTCGGAAGCGTGTTTCCGGTCCAGGGAAGGCATGGCTTGGCAGTTCAGGCTGGACTGTTCCCATGAGGCACAGGGTCAGACTGATTTGCATATAGCAATGTCTGAACTGGGGTGGCAGAGTGGGCTAAAGAACGGTGATGGATCAAACCCAGAACTTTTGACTGGGTGTGAGTGTTTGATTGGTTCAGATGCTCCGTCCATCACCACCCCCTTTTGTACTGCTTTGGCCGCCATTAGTGTGGCAGGATATGCTCAGACGTGAGTCCCTTGCTCACTTTGACACTGGATTCAAGCAAGCCGGGCTGAAGACGGCTGGAATGCCAGAAACCGGTCATCGGAAGCTTGTTTCCGGTCCAGGGAAGGCATGGCTTGGCAGTTCGGGCTGGACTGTTCCCATGAGGCACAGGGTCAGACTGATTTGCATATAGCAATGTCTGAACTGGGGTGGCAGAGTGGGCTAAAGAACGGTGATGGATCAAACCCAGATCTTTTGACTGGGTGTGAGTGTTTGATTGGTTCAGATGCTCCGTCCATCACCACCCCCTTTTGTAACACTTATAATGAGGACATTCCTGATCATATGATTGAAGAGGAAATTCCAGATGAGGACATGCTACAAGTTCTATTAAATGATGAAAATTCTGAACGATAAATTAATATTTACAAATTCAAAATTAGTTGACATATTATTCATTTTTATTTCTAATTTATGAAGTAGTAGTGCCGAAGTGATTGTATTGAAGTGAATTTTAGACTCTACATCGGTACCTACTTGTAGGTACTTTAATCACATAACATAACAGCTCTTTTTAGAGCTACCCCACCTCTAAGCAATCCAAATTCTTATTTTACACTTTTTTCTTTCAATGTTTTTCCCTGTGGTATGCTCTGGGTGCACGTACCGGAGAGCGCACCTGGGAACGCACCCAGCGCTTACCCCGCGAAATTAAAAAAAAAAATTGTTTTTTTGCCCTTCAGGGTCCTTCTAGGCCCCCCTCAGAAAACCTAGGGGGTCAGGGGGTGTCTACCCTGCCCCCTTTTAATCATTTCCCCCTTCGATTTTTAACCTATTGTGTCTCGATTCTACCGAGACACAAGATGGCGGACTCTCCGGACTGTTTAGAATGTTGACAGACATCCGACAGCCAATCAGCTGTCCGCTCACGCACTCTCGTGGCTCCCGTGCGCTCCCCTGTACGCGTACCGGTGAGCGCTCAGAGCGCGCCTATAGATATATATGTGTTTTTGAAGTTAATTTTCAAAAAAAACACTGGAGCAATTTTCCCCAAATATAGCAAAGGCACATCTGCGTACCAGTCCCTACAATTTGGCAAAGTTTCGCGTAATTCCGTTCAGCAGTTCGGGCTGTAGACGTGTCAGAGCGTCCTATGGAAATTAACATGGGGAAAACACGTTTTGGGACCCCCCTTTTTTCTCAGCCTCCACTTCACGAATCCGCCCGAAACTTACAGGGAAGGAGCGGAGCGGAGCTGGCCAAAATATTGGAAAATTACACACAAATTTCTCAACCGATGCCAGAGTTATACCCAATAGAATGTTGGGAATTTCCTATGGTAGCTAGATCCTAACTATAACTACCTACTGGCGACCGCCAGTAGGTAATAAATATATATATATATATATATATATATATATATATATATATATATCTCTCAAGGTCCACAAGTTACCCACAGGGCGGGGCTCACTCCCACATCAGCGCGTTCCACATAAGAGGAGACAAAGGCATAACCAGCGTCAGCAGAGCCTGACACGTTTCGGGATCCTCCCTTCTTCAAAGGCTTCTCTGCTACCGAATGACAGCCAACACAAGACATTGGTGTTTGTCCCTCTTTTATTGCAACACTAGCACTCAGGTGAGTAAATATATCCATACTGCATTCTGGGACCGGTAGTCTTTGGCAATAAAACCCCAGTGGGCTAAAGGCTGTAATTCAGTAAATAAATTCTGTAGTCACGGGTGTGCTTCTCCTATTCTCCCCCGTTCAAAGTTGCACCAGATAGGTCTGATCCGCAGTTGATACAACCAGCAGCAGAACCGCTAAGCATTTGCGGCGGTGCGCCCCCCGGCCGGGTCAGCCGTACAAATCAAGGTCCACAAGTTACCCACAGGTCGGGGCTCACTCCCATCTCAGCGCGTTCCACATAAGAGGAGACAAAGGCATAACCAGCGTCAGCAGAGCCTGATGCGTTTCGGGATCCTCCCTTCTTCAAAGGCTTCTCTGCTACCGAATGACAGCCAACACAAGACATCGGTGTTTGTCCCTCTTTTATTGCAACACTAGCACTCAGGTGAGTAAATATATCCATACTGCATTCTGGGACCGGTAGTCTTTGGCAATAAAACCCCAGTGGGCTGAAGGCTGTAATTCAGTAAATAAATTCGGTAGTCACGGGTGTGCCTCTCCTATTCTCCCCCGTTTAAAGTTGCGCCAGATAGGTCTGATCCGCAGTTGATACAACCAGCAGCAGAACCGCTAAGCATTTGCGGCGGTGCGCCCCCCGGCCGAGTCAGCCGTACAAATCAAGGTCCACAAGTTACCCACAGGGCGGGGCTCACTCCCACATCAGCGCGTTCCACATAAGAGGAGACAAAGGCATAACCAGCGTCTGCAGAGCCTGATGAGTTTCGGGATCCTCCCTTCTTCAAAGGCTTCTCTGCTACCGAATGACAGCCAACACAAGACATCGGTGTTTGTCCCTCTTTTATTGCAACACTAGCACTCAGGTGAGTAAATATATCCATACTGCATTCTGGGACCGGTAGTCTTTGGCAATAAAACCCCAGTGGGCTGAAGGCTGTAATTCAGCAAATAAATTCTGTAGTCACGGGGGTGCCTCTCCTATTGTCCCCCGTTCAAAGTTGCGCCAGATAGGTCTGGCTCCATTGCAGAGAGGTATAAAAAGGGGTGAGGCCTCTTTACACGTCTCTGCAAGGGAGCCCCCTGGCCCATACTGGAGGCTCCTGGTGGGCAGGTTGGCCCCCAGGGACCCCCAGTATGAGAGGGTATTTACTTCCCCCTCTGTAAACGTGCCAGGGGGCGCGTTTGCAGAGAGGTGCAGGGAGGGGGCGTGGCCTCCTCCCGATCCTGTTTTTATTTTTTATTTTAAGAAGGGGGGCTTTTTCTTTTTTTTTGGCCCTCGGGACCCCATCCCCCAGGGCTTGGCCCTCCTCGTTGGGGGCCGTGGGGGGGTCCCCAAGCCCCCACGGTACCTGCCGGCTCCCTGCATCCTGTGGGAGGCGGCATTGCTTTTCTGTATGGGGAGCAGCTAACGTGCTGCTCCCCGTACAGAAAAGCAATCAGCTTTGATTTTTGAAAGAGAGAGCAGGTTTCCTACTCTCTCTTTCAAAAATCAAAGCAGTTTGCTGTGGTAGGGTGGGAGTCGCGAGGCTCTGCCCTAGCACAGCAAACAGCAGTTTCCCGGGGATAGGCACCCCGGGACACTGCAGGAGCCGGCCCTGGGGGGTGGTGGTCCACAGGGCCATCAAGGGCTCCAGGAGGGGGGCCGCGCGGCCCCTCTCCCAACATCAATAAAGCCCCGGGGGTTGGTGTTCCCCAGGGCTGGGGGGGCCATCACAGACCCCCCCCCCATTTGCATACTAGTGCCCCGGGGAGGTGGCGGTCCCTGGGGCATGTGGGGGGGCTTGAACCCCCCACACAAGTTTTTTTTATTAAAAATAAAGCCCCAGGGGATGGCGGTCCCTGGGGCTGCGGGGGGGGCCGTGAGCCCCCCTGCATACTTTTGAACAAAGCCCCGGGGGGTGGTGGTCCCCAGGGCTCGGGGGGCCTTAGAGGCCCCCCCATCATTACTGTCTTTGCCCCGGGGGTGATGGTCCCCGGGGCTGAGGGGGGTCGTGTGTCCCCTGCTACCATAATAACTATGCCCCAGGGGGTGGCGGTCTTCGGGGCAGTGTGGGGGTGTTTGGGCCCCCCCACACTTTTTATAAATATGCCCCCGGGATTTGGTCCCCCCGGGGGCTAATTCTAAACAAATAACAGTTTTTTTTCACAGGGTACGCGTACGTACGCGTACCCCGTGATTAAAAAAAAAGTAATAATAATTTTTGGGCCTTGGGGGTCCTTGTGGGACCCCCTGAGCAGGTCAGGGTGTGTCTACCCTGCCCCCATTGCGAGTTTTGCGCGTTTTTTTTCAGCTTTCTTGTGCCTCGGTTCTACCGAGACCCAAGATGGCTGCCAGCACTTCCTAGTTTAGAGTGTTGACAGACAGTTGACATCCAATCAGCATGCAGCTCAGGCTCGGGAAGGTAAGCTTAGGGTACGCGTACGGGTACACGTACCGTAACACCTTCAATATATACTTATGATTTTACTTTGGATTTTCTCAGGAACTACTGAACGGATTTACACCATTTAACAAAAAGGCGCATCTGTGAACAGAACTCCAGCTTTTTGCCAAGTTTGGTGTAATTTCGTTCAGCCGTTCGGGCTGTAGCCCCGGCTAAAGGTCCTATGGGAAATTGCATGGGGAAAACACATTTGGGACCCCCCCTTTTTTCTCAGCCCCTGCTTCACGAATCACCTCCAAGCTTTCAGGGAAGGAGCGGAGCGGAGCAGGCCATTTTCTTGGAGAAATTCGCGAAGATTCGTCCACCGGCGCCAAAGTTATTCCAAATAGAATGTTGCGGATTTCCTATGGAAACTAGGTTTTAACTATAACTACCTACTGGCGACCGCCAGTAGGTAATATATTCCAGTCTTCCTTGCAACTCCAAGTAGAAAATGGCACGTACTCATGGTCGGTTTGTTTAAGGCTAGTTTATTTTGTTCAGGTCTCACTCAACCCCGCAATGCGAGAGACAAGCGTTTCGCCTGCGCATCAGGCTTTATCAATCTACTTGGTGCTGTAAAGTATGGTTACAGATTGCATATACTATCTGGAACTCATTCAAGAGATAGCAGTCTTGTGAAAACATCCCGGGGCTCAGCACGCATCAATTGAGCGCACTTGTGACCTGAATGTCGGCTTCCGGACAGTCTCTACTAGCTGTTTGAACCACAAGATCCAGAATCCTCTTCGACGGAATAGTTCATCAAAATCCGTGCAGGAATTTTTGCAAATGTTCTGAGTAAAAATAAAAAATAAACCTGTAAGATGCTCCATGCCTAGAATGATATATATATATATATATATATATTTTCACTGAAAAAACCGTAGGTTGGACACATGTTATAGTGATGTCATTTGAGATGTCATGAGTGATGTCATGAGTGATGTCACTGACCATGTCATGAGTGATGTAATATGTGACGTCATCAGCAGTGCATTGCGGGCGCGCGAGTCATAGTTAGCTGAACTAACTATAACGGGGGAATTTCAATGGTTTTATATGAGTGAAATGTCCAGCTAACTATAACATGTGTCCAACCTACGGTTTTTTCAGTGAATTTCAAAGGTTTTGTAAATGCTACTTCCTAACTATAACGTGTGTAAAACCTACGTTTTTTTCAGTGAATTTCAAAGGTTTTTTAAATGCTAATTCCTAACTATAACGTGTGTAAAACCTACGTTTTTTTCAGTGAATTTCAAAGGTTTTTTAAATGCTAATTCCTAACTATAACGTGGCTGTAACCTATGGTTTTGTCAGTGAATTTCAATGGTTTTGTAAATGAAAATTTTTTAATGTAATAATTGTTATATTTTTTATACTGATTTACTATATTATTATAATTTTTTTATTTTTAGATATATATTTTTTTAAATAACATTACATATTTTTAATATAAATTGATAAAGAAATGTTTCTCCACCTCTCTGCAACGCAGCCCCCTGATGCGTTTTCAGAGGGGGAACTAATTCCCCTTGCATACTGGGGGTCCCTGGGGGCCAACTAGCCCACCAGGAACCTCCAGTATTCCCCAGGGGTCTGCATTGCAGAGAGGTGTAATGAGTCCACACCCTTTTTACACCTCTCTGCAGCGCAGCCCATGGGCGCGTTTGCAGAGGGGGAACTAATTCCCCTTGCATACTAGGGGTCCCTGGGAGGCAACTAGCCCACCAGGAGCCTCCAGTATGCGTCAGGGGGCTGCGTTGCTTTGCCCCGGAGGGCGGCGGTCCCCGGGGCAGTGTGGGGGGGGATTGGGCACCCCCCACACTTCTTTATCACTATTCCCCCACAATTTGGTCCCCCTGGGGGGTAATTTTTAAATAAACATACCGTTTTTTTTTTAAAAACATGTTTGGCCTTGGGGGTCCTTGTGGGACCCCATGAGCAGGCCTAGGGGGTCAGGGTGTCATGCCTGCTTACCTGGAGCGGAATCAGCGTCACAAACAAACGCTGTGGTTGGCAAGATGGACGTGGTTGGCAAGAACGTCTCATCTGAAGACGAGAGTAATGCGCATGCGCAGGAAGATGGTCGGAGCATTTAGGACCGCCTCACCTTCCCGGAAGCGCTTCGCGTTAAGCTAGTGTTCCTGAATTCGTTCCGGGTCACGGGGGAGCGTCCGAGGAGTTAGTGGTTGGCGTTTTCCTCCATCGGCGTTGTTGCTGCGGTTCGTGAGTGCGGGATTTATTTCCCTTTCTTGATTTTGAATCTAGTCCGGTTGCTTATTGTGGGTGTCGAGTCGGCTGATTCGTCACCATTATTTCCCTTCTCTTTTACTTTAGCACGCATTTGCCCCTTCTGTTGTTTGTGGTTTAGAGTCGTGTCTCTGGATTTAGACTTCTCTTCACGGTCACGGTCGCTCGTTTAAGCTATTTCCTTGTTTCATTAAGTGGCGTTGAATTCCTATTGGCGCCCCGTTATTCCCGGTGTGGATATATACATTCCTTGTGAGAGTAACAAGGGATTGTACAACTTTGGATATCTCTTTCGTGTATCCTCTAAAGCTAAGAGGTACAAATTATATACAAGTCTATAGTTATGACCTAGACCACTCTTGGCTATACCTAATCTCCTGTGACCTTATTTCTAGGTACATCATTTGGAAGATAAAGACTCTTCAATATAACAGGGGAAAGAGATTATACACAACTTCCCTTAGGTATAAAGACACATAGCCAAATCTATATATCACATGAGTGGGATAGGGAGAACAGAACTATATTAATCATTTGCTTTGTCTTATAGATACAGTTCCGGTGCAAATAGAAACCTGTCCTGTCAAGACGAGTGCAGTGTCTTCCCCTACTTACCTTGTTGTGTTCCCCTGTTTCCCCCAAGTCATCTCTTAAGTGTTAGTTATCAGTTCTAACACTGAAGGGTGATAGGGGCGAAACTGAGGGCTAGGCATCAGGCTCCGTGGCACTCCTGCGACAATTGGAAGCAAGCACGACAGAACGCGAAGCCCATTGTTTATTTGTCTCCCGAGTGCCATGGACCTTACTATAGCTGACGTAGCTGGGATGATAGGCAATCTCCAAGTGGAGACCCAATCCCTTTCTGATAAGGTAGAAGCGTTGCAAAGGCAACGAGACAGAGGAGCAGGAACCAGTTCCCCTAGCCCAGTAGTCCAAGTAGTCACTCCTCAAACTATACCATTAGCCCCTCCAGAGAGATACTATGGAGACCCTAATAAATGTGCTGCTTTCCTTACGCAATGTCAACTACACTTTTTATGTAAGGCAGCATGTTTTCCGAACGATCAGGCCAAGGTGGCGTTTGTTCTTTCATACTTGGGAGGTTCGGCTGCTAATTGGACAATTCCTTTAATCGAACGAGATGATCCGCTTTTGGTGGATTACAATCGATTTAAAAGGGAATTACGAAAGATGTTTGATAAACATACCTTCACCCATGCGGCCGATACTGAACTCTTGCACCTTAAACAAGGAAACAAAGATCTTATTACATATATCTCTACCTTTAATAGGTTGGTTGTAGAGGCGGATTGGCCACAGGGCAAACGTAGCGCATTGTTTTATAAGGGGTTAAGGGATGAGTTAAAAGACGCTCTTGCTCACGTGGTAGATCCCCCCGATACTTGCCCTGAGTTGATAGACTTGGTGGTAAAACTTGACCACAGGCTAAACGAAAGAAAAAGGGATAAAGGAAGATACGACTTTTCTAGACTAGGTCCAAGAGAAAAGAAGACAGAGACTGAAGTAAAAACAGACGAATCAGAACCCATGCAGATAGGTAGCATTAAAGGACCCCTGACAGAATCTGAAAAACAGAGGAGAAGAGACCACAAATTATGTCTGTATTGTGGGAAAGCAGGTCATTTCCTCAGGGAATGCCCTGTTAAACCTAAATCCTCACGCAGGGCGGAAAACTAGTAGACCTGAGACTGTCTGAGACTGCTCTCTCGGGTCCTATCAAACACATGGTCTCTTCTGTTTTGATAAACAACGGACATTTTTATATCATGTCTCAACTCAGTTGGTTTGGTAGTACGATAGACATACCTATCATGATAGATTCCGGAGCATCCGGTAATTTCATGGATACTCATTGGGCATCAGACCAGTTAATTCCAACTGTACATAAAACCTACAGTGAAGAAGTTTATACCATAGATGGTAGTCCTTTAAAATCCGGACCCATCACTCAGACTTCTATTAAAATGGAACTCACTATGTCACCCAATCACTGGGAAGAAATCACATTTGACTTGATTGATTCCCCCCAATTTCCGGTGGTTTTAGGGTTGCCATGGTTACGACTACATAACCCCCAGATAGACTGGGAACACTCGACGCTTTCCTTTAGAGACAGATGCTGCCCTCATATGAATGCTAGAAATACTCCCAATACCACTGAGAGCGTAACAGTGTCAGAAGACTCTGTGTCATGTCCCAAAGTACCAGACAAGGAGGTTAATTCTGTTACCCTTCCTTTTGTTTCTTCCCTGAATGTAGAACAACCCGATGTGGAACTACCCAGTGAATACAGTGGATTCCAATCTGTGTTTGATAAAAAACAGGCCACCGTATTACCCCCACATCGTGTATACGATTGCCGCATAGAATTACAACCCGGAGCCAAAATACCCACAAGTAGAGTATACTCACTCACTGAAAAAGAGAACTTGTACCTCAGAGAATATCTGGACAACATGCTGGAGTTGGGGTTTATACGACCATCTAGGTCTCCTGCCTCGTCAGCTCTTTTTTTTATACCCAAAAGGGAGGGAGGCTTGCGCTGCTGTATTGACTATCGCGCGCTCAATTCTATTACAATCAAAAATAAATACCCTCTTCCCCTCATCTCTGTCCTTTTGGACCAAATAAAGGACGCCAAATGGTTCACCAAGTTAGATCTTAGAGGGGCGTATCATCTCGTCAGGGTTCAAGACGGAGATGAATGGAAAACCGCGTTTTGTACGAAGTACGGGTTATATGAGTATTTAGTAATGCCCTTCGGGCTGTGCAACGCTCCATCAGCCTTTCAGTACTTTATTAACGAAGTACTGAAAGAGCAGCTCGATGTAAATGTCATAGCATACATCGATGACATACTCATATACTCTAAGACCTACCCTGAACACCTTCAACATGTACAAACGGTTCTCCACAAATTACAAATGAACCAATTGTTTTGTAAACTTGACAAGTGTTTCTTTCACAGACACCAAGTGGCCTTTTTAGGTTTCCTGATTTCCGAGCACGGATTGCAAATGGATCCTCATAAGGTGTCTGCCGTGATGGATTGGCCTTCCCCTAGAACAGTCAAAGAGGTGCAACAGTTTATAGGGTTCGCTAACTTTTATAGGCGCTTCATCCACCTCTTTTCTGATATAGTGTCCCCTATCACTAGGCTATTGCGTAAAGGGGTGCCTTTTGTGTGGTCTGCAGAGGCAGAGAAAGCCTTCCAAACACTGAAATCAGCATTTACTTGTGCACCCGTTCTGAAACATCCTGATCTCACCAGTCCGTTCATAGTGGAGGTGGACGCCTCCCAGGTGGCAGTTGGGGGAGTCCTTTCCCAAGCTGCGTCTCCTACAGGGGAATTACATCCCGTGGCATACTATTCCCATAAACTCACTCCTGCCGAATCCAACTATGCGGTAGGGGAGAAAGAACTTCTTGCTATTAAAAAAGTTCTGGAGGAATGGAGACAGTACTTATTGGGCACCCATCACACGGTCACCATCATAACGGATCACAGAAACCTACAGTATTTACAAACTGCTCGGGCATTATCCATGAGGCAAATGAGATGGACACAGTTTTTTAGTGGGTATGATTTCGTCATCCATTTCAGGCCGGGGAGAAAGAACGGGAAGGCCGATGCATTGTCTCGCATGGGGTTCGATCCAGTTCCCATTGATGAGGAGCCTCCCCAGATTATTGGCCCTTGTAAGATTATTTGTGGGCTTACCTCAGAAGAGCAGTTGATTGAACAAATACGTTGTGCTCAGCAGGACCCTTCTTTTCTAGCCTCGTTAGCCCCTCAATCTCCTGTGGTTAAGGAGGGATTGCTCTATGTTCTGGGTAGATTGGTGATTCCTACGCAACCCTTGCAACAACACGTCCTGGAGTTATGTCATTCCTCAGGAATAGCAGGCCATCCTGGGTATAAAAGGACTCTTGAGTTGGTGAGGAGATACTGTTGGTGGCCTAATATGGCAGGGGAGGTGCAAAAGTTTGTTAGTACGTGTCATGTGTGTGCCCAGGGGAAGTCGTCTCATGAAGGGTTAGTGGGTCTACTACAGCCTATCCCAACCCCGCCTGAACCCTGGCATACCATGTCCATGGATTTTATAGTCGAATTGCCATGCACGAAGAAAGGTCATACCACTCTTCTTGTAGTAGTTGATTTGTTCACCAAATATGCTCACTTCATCCCACTACAGAAACTACCCTCCTCACAAGTATTGGCCTCGGTCTTTTTGCATAATGTTGTCAGGTTACATGGTTTACCGGCCGTTTTGATCACAGACAGGGGGACTCAGTTCGTCTCCAAGTTTTGGAAATCGTTGTGTGAGGCCCTGCACATAGAAATACGTCTTTCCTCAAGTCACCACCCCCAGACAGATGGGCAAACTGAGAGGGTAAATCAGAGCCTGGAACAATTTCTCAGATGTCAAACGTTGCAAGACCAAAAGGAATGGGATGAGTTAATTTGGCTTGCTGAATTATCATACAACAACAGCCACCACTTTTCTACCCTGTTTACACCTTTTTATGGGTCCCATGGTTATCACCCTAGAATTCTGCCTTTTGTCCCTACTACACACTGTCTTCTTCCTGCTGTGACGGATTTAGTGCATCATGTCCAATCTGTTCATTCCCAGATTCAGAACAATCTTGATAGGGCTAAGACGGTGTACAAGAACAAAGCTGACGCACATAGACAGACAGAACCAGACTATAAAACGGGAGACAAGGTATGGCTTTCCACCAAACATCTGAATCTCAAGGGCGCCTGTAAATTTAAACCGAAGCATGTAGGTCCCTTTGTGATATCAAAAGTGGTAAATCCTGTAGCTTTGAAATTGAACTTGCCCTCGTCTATGAAAGTACATCCCGTTTTTCATGTGTCTTTATTGAAACCTGTTGTGCCTGGTACTCGTATCCCAGCAGTTACTGTTCCTGTCTTGATTGACAATGAGGAGGAATACGAAGTGGGAGCTATTCTTGATTCTCGACGCGTGCGTCGTCGCCTCCAATATTTAGTACATTGGAAGGGATATGGTATTGAAGAAAGGTCGTGGGAACCTGCTAGCCACGTGCATGCCCCTCGTCTGCTCAGGGCCTTCCATAGACGCTATCCTCGGAAGCCGAAACCGGTAGGGGGTGCTGTGGGAGGGGTATTCTGTCATGCCTGCTTACCTGGAGCGGAATCAGCGTCACAAACAAACGCTGTGGTTGGCAAGATGGACGTGGTTGGCAAGAACGTCTCATCTGAAGACGAGAGTAATGCGCATGCGCAGGAAGATGGTCGGAGCATTTAGGACCGCCTCACCTTCCCGGAAGCGCTTCGCGTTAAGCTAGTGTTCCTGAATTCGTTCCGGGTCACGGGGGAGCGTCCGAGGAGTTAGTGGTTGGCGTTTTCCTCCATCGGCGTTGTTGCTGCGGTTCGTGAGTGCGGGATTTATTTCCCTTTCTTGATTTTGAATCTAGTCCGGTTGCTTATTGTGGGTGTCGAGTCGGCTGATTCGTCACCATTATTTCCCTTCTCTTTTACTTTAGCACGCATTTGCCCCTTCTGTTGTTTGTGGTTTAAAGTCGTGTCTCTGGATTTAGACTTCTCTTCACGGTCACGGTCGCTCGTTTGAGCTATTTCCTTGTTTCATTAAGTGGCGTTGAATTCCTATTGGCGCCCCGTTATTCCCGGTGTGGATATATACATTCCTTGTGAGAGTAACAAGGGATTGTACAACTTTGGATATCTCTTTCGTGTATCCTCTAAAGCTAAGAGGTACAAATTATATACAAGTCTATAGTTATGACCTAGACCACTCTTGGCTATACCTAATCTCCTGTGACCTTATTTCTAGGTACATCATTTGGAAGATAAAGACTCTTCAATATAACAGGGGAAAGAGATTATACACAACTTCCCTTAGGTATAAAGACACATAGCCAAATCTATATATCACATGAGTGGGATAGGGAGAACAGAACTATATTAATCATTTGCTTTGTCTTATAGATACAGTTCCGGTGCAAATAGAAACCTGTCCTGTCAAGACGAGTGCAGTGTCTTCCCCTACTTACCTTGTTGTGTTCCCCTGTTTCCCCCAAGTCATCTCTTAAGTGTTAGTTATCAGTTCTAACACTGAAGGGTGATAGGGGCGAAACTGAGGGCTAGGCATCAGGCTCCGTGGCACTCCTGCGACAATTGGAAGCAAGCACGACACAGGGTGCTTCTACCCTGCCCCCTTTTCGTGTTGTACACATTTGTTTTTCTGCTTTCTTGTGCCTCGGTCTACCGATGGCTACCAACACTTCCTGGTTTGAAGTGTTGAAAGCCAATGAGCATGCAGCTTGTGCTCGAGAAGTTTTAGAACTCAAAAAGGGGGCAGGGTAGAAGCACCCTGACCCCCTAGGCCTGCTCAGGGGTTCCCACAAGGACCCCCAAGGCAAAAAAAAAAATATTTCAGGGGGTCACCTTGGGACCCCCTGAGCAGGCCTAGGGGGTCAGGGTGCTTCTATCCTGCCCCCTTTTTATGTTCTACACTTTTTTTCTGCTTTCTTGTGCCTCAGTCTACTGAGGCACAAGATGGCTGCCATCCATTTCTGTTTTGGAGTGTTGACAGACAGTGGCAGCCAATCAGCATGAAGCTCGTGCACGGCAAGGTGCGTGCAAGGTGCGCGCACGGTGCGCGCTTATAGATATGTAATTGATTTCAACTTTAATTTTCTCAGGCACTACTAGAGGGATTTACACTATTTAACCAAAAGCGTGATCTGCGTACCAGACTCTACCATTTTGCCAAGTTTGGTGTAATTCTGTTCAGCGGTTCGGGCTGTAGCCATGTCTAAAGGTCCTAAGGAAATTAACATGGGGAAAACAAGTTTTGGGACCCTCCTTTTTTCTCGGCCCCCGCTTGATGAATCTACCCGAGAATTTCAGGGAAGGAGCGGAGCGGAGCTGGTCAAAATTTTGGAAAATTACACACAAATTCCTCAACCGGCGCCAGAGTTATTTCCCAATAGAATGTTGCGGATTTCCTATGGAAAGTAGGTCCTAACCATAACTAGGTAAGATATATATATATATATATATATATATATATATATATATATATATATATATATATTAAGAAATAACCTATTGATGATCGCCAGTAGGTAGTTAGGACCTAGTTTCCATAGGAAAAGCATTTTTGACTTGTTTATAACTTTGGCTCCTTATGGCAAATGTTCACAAACATTCAACAAAAATGTGGCACAGTATTACTAGTTCTGCATGGAAACTATTGGAGGGATCCCTTGAGCGAGGTCCGAGAAAAAGAGGGGGTTTCCTATACAATTTTCCATAGACATTTTTTAACACAAATACAGTCTTATTATTATTATTATTATACAAAATGTATAGCGCGCTCAGTTACCCAGGAGCATCCTGAACTGTCTGAACTGATTATTTTTGTGATTTGGCGTAAATCCATTTAGGAGTTGTGGAGGTATTAATGAAAGTCAAAATTGTATATTCAGGGACCAGAACACTCTATGGATCTCCCGTGTTGGATCCGTGAAGTCATGCTTTACCAGCAACACCACATTTGGCTGACCACAACCTGACTGTGAGGTTGCGACCGCCATTTTATGTATTGGGGAGCAGTCGTAGGGACTTTAACTTTTTCTGGATAATGATTAAAGGGGTCTGGCTAGAATTACCATGACCCGATGGGTATGTTAAAGGAGTGTGAGAGGGACCTATGTTGGATACAAAATTGAGTTATATCATTGTATTTTCTACTTTTGGTCCCCCATGAAGCTCAGCGAGGCCCCTTATGTATATCTGCGACAGATTTGTGAATGTTGATGCAGACTGAGAAAAAAACTGTTTCAGGCCCTACTGAGATACTCACACTGGTACTCTTACACCCATTTATAGAACCATGTAGTCAGTCCTCAACCCACTAACAGACCTATGCAGGCATTCACACAGTCACTCAAAGCCATGCAAGCACTCTCATACCCACTCACACACCCACTCAGACACTTATACACTCACTCACAGACCCACATTCTCACTTACACAACCACTGACACACCCACTCAGACACTTATACACTCACTCACAGACCCACACAGACACACCCATACACATACCCATTGATAGACTCAAACATCCGCTCAAAAACCAACAGACTCACTTACATACCCATTCACAGAGCTACATAAACACTCACACCCCCACTCACAGACTCACACAGACAATCATATACCACTCATAGATGTACACAGACTCTTACACAGCTACTCATAGCCCTACTCACATACTCAGACACCTACTCACAGATCTACTCAGATACTCACACACCCTCTCACAGACCAATATAACTACTCACATACCCACGCAGGTATTCACAGAGCCACTGATGCATTGAGAGAAGCACTGTTATGTTATGTTATGTTATGTTATGTTATGTTATTTATTATTTAGTATAGCGCAACGGTTACTCAAAAAGAGAATCCCGGCGCTTTAGGTAAGGTGAAGCTGGTTTCAGAATAACACAACACAGATAAAAACAGTTTAAAAGTCCACAAAAGAAACAGGGCTACTGGCAAACCTATTGAGAGAACAGCCAGGTTTTGAGGCCTTTCCTAAATTCAAGAAGACTGGTCGCCCCCCGCAAGGGGAGCGGTAAAGAATTCCACATCTGTGGGGCCAGAAGACTGAAGGAGCGGCCACCTAGGCGAGCCCTCTTCACACGCGGAACAGCCGCGAGAAGTAAAGATTCCGATCTCAACGCGCGAGTAGGGTGGTAGAAAGTGAGTCTCTTTCGAAGATGTTTGGCTCCCACCGCATGGAGAGCTTTATAGGCCAGAGTCAGCGCCTTAAAGGCAATCCGTTTGCGGATGGGTAGCCAGTGTAGTTTCACCAACAACCCAGAGGCGCTGGTACGTCTACTTAGGCCAAAAATGGCCCTGGCCGCCGCGTTCTGTGCCACTTGAAGCCTCTGCAGCAAATACTCTGGTAGGCTCAGGCACTCATACACCTACTTACATACCCACAGAGCTATTCACATACCCACTCACACACCCACAAAGTTACGCACACACCTACTTCCACACCAATACAACCACTCACACACCCACTCATATACCCACAAATCTACTCACACGTGGATACAACCCCTGACAAACCACTCACACCCATGCAACCACTACACACCCACTCCTATACCCATGCAACCACTCACAAAGCAACTCATATACCCATATTACCATTGGCACATCCATTGACGCAGGCACTCACAGACTCATATACCCACTCACCCACACATATAGTCCACTAACATACCCATACAGCCAGTCAAATACCTACTCACTCGCCCAGTTGCATGCTCACACACCTACTCAGTGACCCACTGTGCCACTCACATATCCAGTTAGAGACCCATACTGCTTCTCATACGCCCACTCACACAATATCAAAACTCCTGATACACCTACTCACAGACCTATACGGCCAGCACACCCTCTCTTAGATACCAATTAAACCAGCTGTTCGCCTACTGTTTTAAATGTGCTGTTGGTTTACATAAAAAAAATTGTTAGGGAAAACTGGTTGGTTGAATGTGTGCTTTTGGTTTTACGATTCACAATGCTCAAAACACTAAACTATGACCCATAATCAGCACTAGGACCATTTTTGAGAAAAAGAGTAGTAGCACAGAAGAGAAGGCTGCAGTGGAATGATACAGTTTTGAAGATTAAAGGGAGTTAAATGGATGACAGAACGGAGAATAGAAAATAAGACATTTGATTTGATGGTGGATATGAGCATGGAACAAAAATAGGCAGTGATTTAGAAAAAA
This sequence comes from Lissotriton helveticus, assembly GCF_964261635.1. NCBI lineage: Eukaryota > Metazoa > Chordata > Amphibia > Caudata > Salamandridae > Lissotriton > Lissotriton helveticus. The sequence goes on along the minus strand of NC_136067.1, from coordinate 467,005,252 downwards.
TAGCGACTACATCTGTGATTCGTTTTGAAAAAATAAACAAAATATATATGTTGGTAAGTTTATCTCAGAAATTGCAAACAGTCAGTCACACATGCTACAGTTTATTTTGAAGCTAGTAAGTTGCTTACAGAAAATAATGTGTACTTCATGGACACAGAGCTAAAAGAATATGGGAAATGGGAACACAAATGACCACACTGTGAAACACAAAAAAGTGGTGTGGAAACATTGGCAATTAGATGTTGTTTGGCTTTTAATTGAGTAGTTTTGCAAATTAAAACATAAATGCAAACTATTAATAGTGGATTGTTAAAAGGTTCTGCAGGCTTCCATGTGGATCAATGGGTCCACCACAAAGTTAAACGGGGCACTCTGAGCTTCGCGGTGGGTCTGCAGATTCATGGAAAAAAGACATCCAAATTGGGCTTTTTTCCCGGGAAACATGGAAAGAGTTAAAATACTGACTATGACTATTAAGAAAGGATATACCAAAAACAAAATATGAAATGTGATTTGTTAACTATAGGAGTATAAGTAATAGCACATGGTGAAGGATTGCCAAATTTGCTGCTTTTGTACTAAGAGTGGGGGTTATTGTCATGGATCTGGCTTGAGATTTCCAATGAAAACAGATGTTAACAGAAACAGAAATTAAAGTAGAAGAGCAGCAAAAAGCTTTTACATGTATGTTAATTATGTTGTAGTATAAAAAATATTTTTATATAAAACATTGTGAGTGCAGATTAGATGAACGAAAATGTGTAGCTTCTGGAAGCTATACTAGAAGGCAAAATAGAAGCTAGCTTAGATAAGAACAATTTATGAGAAGGAAAGGAGAAAGACGAATTGGTATACTGAAAATATAGTAATTTTATGAAGCCAGTATGAATGATTGTTTTAAAATAACAAGGTCATTTGCTTATAGTAAGTTATTTAATAGTATGCATTCTATACCTACTCGCACAGTCAAGCAGGCATTTACACACCCATTTACAGTTCTATAAAAGCTCTTAAGAACCTACCACTCATATAGCCAGACAGTGACTGCTCCACTCAGTCACACACTCATAAAACATCCATGCATCAATTTACTCACCTATACATATACTGACCCAACTATTTACATATTCATACAGGAAATGGCACACCCACTCACACACCTGTAAGCCATTAATGAACCCAGCACTTAGTCAGTTACACATGTAGTCACACACCTATACACACAGGTTTATACCCAGTCTTCCATCCATAAAGCTACTCAAATACCTATTTTTAAAACCATAGAGCCACTCACACTCACAATGAGAGAGCAACAGAGGCACTCACACATACATTCATACACCCACACAGTTCCTATATATCCAGTATTAACTGAACTAGTTGCACACACAAAACTCACTACCACTGCCAGTAAGCAATCCATACAACCACTTAAATACACATTTACAGACCCATAGAGTTACTTAGAGAACCAGTGATATGCTGACGTAGTTAACTACCTATTCAGTGACATATTCAGAGAGCGACAGATACACTTAGTTAGATATGTGTTCAAGTACTGACACTCCTAGTCACCCTTCTAGACAAATAGCCCTTTAAACATTTTTCAGGCATGCAACTACAGAGCCTGTCTGTGTGGTTTTATTACCATGTAGACTTGGCATTTAAAACCCCTTGCCAAGCCTTAAACTCTCATTCTACTATATTTATTTCACCTCTATGTTAGCACGTAGGCAGGCCATTGGGAAGGGTGCTATGTGCTTAAAAGGTGAGACATTTACTTTGAAGCTACATGTGCGCTTAGAGACCCATACGCTCAGTTATACATCCAGTCTCCCACCAATACTGCGACTCACATACCTATGTACAAAAGTGTAAAGCCACTAATACACCCAGTCAGACAACGACAAATGCAGTTGAACATTCACTCACACACCCACATAGCATGTATGTATCCAGCAGTAACAGAGCCAGTTACACCGAGAGTTACATACCACAACACTCACTAAGACAGCCAGTAAACAATCAATACAGCCACTTACATACACATTTACATACCTATGGAGTTACTAAGAGAGCCAGTCATATTGTGACATAATTACTTCCACATTCTATGACACACACACAGAGGATCTGATAGAGTATCTAAGATATGTACTCAAGTACCGACACTCCTAGTCACCCATCCAGACAAGTAGCCCCTAAAAAATGTGTAGGGTGTACTACTGCAGAGCCTGTGTGTTCCCTTTTACTGCTATGTTGATTTGGCATTGAAAACCCCTTGCTAAGCTTTAAACACCCCTTCTGCTACATATAGGTCAACCACAAGGTAGGCCTCAGGCAGGTCATGCGGCAGGGTGCTATGTGCTTAAAAGGTAGAACTTGTACTTTGACATTTCAGTGAGTTACATGCACATTTAGAAACTCATGTGCTCAATTATACATCCGGTCTCCCACCCATGATGTGACTCAAATACCTATGTAAAAAAGTATAAAGCTAGTAACACACCCAGTCAGACAGTGACAGAGGCAGTTACAAACTCACCTTCCCATCCACATAACATTTATGTATCTAGCAGTAACAGAGCCAGTTGCACATAAAGCTACATCGCCCAACACTCACTTAGACAGCCAATAAGCAATCCATACATCCACTTACACATACATTTACAGATCCATAGAGTTACTAAAAGAGCCAGTCATATAGCAGCAAACTTACAAGTTCAGTGACATGCCCATAGAGGATCTGATAGAGTCAACCAGATATGTACTCATTACTGATACTCTTAGTCACCCATCTTGACAAGTAGCCCTTTAAACATGTCTCTGGACTGCTCCTACAGAGCCCGTGTATGTGGTTTTATTGCTAGGCAGACTTGCCATTTAGTACCCCGTACCAGTGTTTAAACTCTCCTATTGTTATACATAGGTCACCCTTAACTTACAGCTATGGAGCCCAATAAGGAGGTTGCTGTGTAGGTATAAGGTAAGGCATGTACTTTTACATTTGAGTGACTTATATACTCACTTACAGACCCATACACCCAGTTTTAAAGCCAGACACCCATCTATACAGCCAAAAACATACCTGTTAAGAAAACCATACAGCTACTGTCACATCCATTCAGAAAATGACCGAATGACTTATACACACAGGTGCACAACCAAACACTGACTAACACTGGCAGTTACTAATCCATCAATCTATGTATATGCCTATTTAGATACCCATACATGTATGTGCTTCTCACCTAAACATGGTTTTATAGACTTATCCATAATTGCTATGCTCAATCGATCTATAAGTCCCTAGTAGAGTATACTACCTATACCTAGGGCCTGGAAATTAAATATTAGCAGTGGGCCTGCAGCACTAAATGAATTATCCACTCAAAAGCCCATTAAACCTGACTGAGGCCCGTCATTGCTGAGCCTGTGTGTGTACTTAACCGGCACTTTTAGTTGCCATTTAATACACCTTCCCAATGTTTAAACTTTCCTTTTTTACACCTAAGTCACCCCAAGTCACGTTCTAGGTAGCCCAATGGACAGGGTGCTCTGCAGTTTAAACATACCATGCACTTACAGACTCATACACCTAGTTATAGAGCCAGTCACCCACCTATAAAGCCACAAACATACCTATTTAGAAAACCATATAGCCACTCTCACATCTACTCAGTGACATAATCACTTCCACATCCACTCACTCACACTCACACAACACTTATGTATCCACTACTAATAGAGCCACTTGCACACACATTTACACACCCAAACACCGACTAATACAGTCCGTTACCAATCCATCCAGGCCTTTACATACCCATTTGAATACCTATACAGTCACTAAGACACCCAGTCACATTCTCAGACACCCAGTTTGCCTCAGGGATATGAGCAGTTTACCACTGTTTGGTAGTATTAAAGTATATATGTTTCTCCCCTAAACATGGTTTGATTGACTAATTCATTGTTAGGTTTTCTAATTTATCTGTAAGTCTCAGAGTTCATTACATGTGCCCAGGGCCTGGAAATTTAATTGTAGTAGTGGCACTGCAGCACAGTTTGATATTTTCCAAAAAGAATCAGAAAGAAAATTAACAAGGTATTAAAAGGTGTAATGGAAGGCAACTGGGAAGAAGCAACTGGCTTTGGTCTGTGAAAAACATGAAGGTTCAATGGAGAACAAAAAAATAATTAGCAACTGTAATTCTTTACTATATCCAGTTATGCAGCCACAGGTGACATCTTTAGAGCTACAGGAATCTAGAATTTGCTACAGTGAGGTACTATCTCACCTAAATTATTGGAGCCAGCTGGAACAGTTATGACAGCCATTGACAATGATTCTCCTAGGGCTACTGCTGGTAATGAGTGTTCTACTGCTGCAGCTGCCTTCTCCCGCATTATGGGATGATACATGCATTGATGGATAGTTTTGATGTAATTCCACATGGGATACTTCTTCCTAGTCTGTCTCAACAATTGCTTACTACAGATGTTGAACTAGAAAACTTGATAATAACCTTTTTCTTTCCTGAAGTAATACTGAAACGTTTCCAAACATTACTCTTCTATTTTGGAGGTGGCATCTCTTAGTGATCATGCAGTATAAGTTCAGGTTGTCTTTGCTAGTCAAAAGACATACCTGCATCTATCTGAAGTATGTGTGAACAAAAGTGCATTAGTAAATGATTAAATAAATTATGTTATGTTTATTTGTTTATTGTTTGGTTTAAATTGTATAATGTTACCTTCTCAGATAACTTACAGTAAGCTGGAACTGGTATTAGTTGAACATTTGTGGGTTCCCCCAAGACTACTACAGTTGGTGAGTGTGCTTTTACTCAACTTACCTATTTCCTCGTGAAGTGATTGTATGTCCTTTCGTGGATGTTTTTAACATGCTTTCACATGGAACATATACCATAACGATAGCTCTTACCAGTCTCTCCTGATAATTGCTTGCAGCAATTGTTACAATGCACAAACTTGGCAAATACACTACTCTATGTTTACGTTCTCCTGATGTCTTGAATTTGATGCCTTTAATGTTAGAGGATGATATTCTCAAAAAGATATGTAAGACATCCCATGGATTTTCTGCACAACTAGAGTTAGGAATCAAATTAACTTGAGCTCACTATGACAACGATACCAGTACTCATTGGTCCCATATTGACATACTACCTAGGTAGCAACACAACCTTTTGTCCTACCTTGCCCTGCATACTGGTTCTAAAACTGACCTTTTACCCAGTTATGTGCTAAATAAATGTCGATCAGTTTCTTGGAAACTAGCCTCATCTATTATGCATGAGGATTCTTAGAAAAGTACCTGCACATGGCTTATGTAACAGCATGATCATATTCTGTATAAAGTGTCATGGTCAGCTTTATCCTAGGGCAAAAAAACTACTTTGCATAATTGCAGGTATTGTTCTAGGCTCATCTGCATTATCGTACCTACAACACATAGATTATGTAAGGAACCCTGAGGTTATCTTTATGGTATAAAAGACCCACACCAACAGTAGGTAGGAAGAGGAGAAGCTTCACACTGACACAAGATGCTGAGGTCCTAGCCTGCAGATGCTCACGCACACAGAGGTGAGACATCCCTTGCTAGGTGTCCAACGCAAGACGGGGTCCTTCATTCTCTCCCATCAGGTAATGGGGTTGGCTCTTTCCTAGGGGATTCTTGGCTATACACCCATATAGATGTTTTGAACACTTAGGTGCATTTAGGTAGGGTTTTCAATCTTAGGAGTATGCTTGATTACTGCCATTTAGTGCCATCCCTGCATATATTTACTGTTTTAGCACCATGTTAGAATTCTACTTTTCATGTACTCTGTCAGTGTTTGTACTCTTATATATCTGTTTCTGTCTAATGATTGTTGCAGCAAATATGTTTCATATTAGAATGACATGAGAGAAATGATGATGGTTCAATAAATGCTTATTGAAAACATCCCCATTAATTATTCTGAGTATATCTCTAAGACTGAGTGAGCATGTCTGACTGAGAAAAAAGTGCTGCACTGTTTCCATGATCCCTGAAGGATCAATGGGTGTCATATTGGCTAGTTGCCAGAAGCTATTCACTCCTTGGTAAGATGAGGGGGCTTATGGTGGCACTGTGAGCTAGCTGGTCTAACGGCTAACATATCCTTTGGGGGTGTCTGGAATAGTTCTGGACACTAATCCCTTGGTTAATGTTGTCTAAATGCGCAGATCCTAAGTGTTTTTAGGAACTACAGAACAATACCATCACAGTTTTCACATTTGGAGAGGTAAAGTAAATAGACAGCAGCACTACAAGTACATGGATGAGGTCCTATTGTAGATCATCAGAAATTGAGGTATGAGTGTGTTTTTGTATTTGTAATTAGTTAAATAAGGTATGCTAGGATTATTTATTAATTGTTTATTGTAATGTAATATGGTAATAAAATGTATTTTTAAAGTTATAAAAATGTGTATTTTTTAACTTATGGGTCACAAACACACCCATACAAGTAATCATACATGAACTCACACACCTATTACGTAATTCACACAGGTACTGACACATCTACACATATGCTCAGACACCCCCTTACAATCTCATAAAACCTGTCATACAGCCATTTACACATGCAACCATCAACTTACATACACTCATACACCAATCCAGCCATTCACATACCAAGCCATATTACAATACAGCCACTCATATGCCCAGCTATACACTGACACACCCACTCTCATACCAATGAATCTTCTTGTACATCGACACATACATTGTTAAAGCCACACAGAGACTGACACATCCATGCACAGAACAAAACAGTCATTGACACACCCAGGCACTCACCTATATAGTCATTGACAGAACCAGGCTCACTCTGATACAACCTCTGACACACACTGATACATACAGTAACCAAAACACCCAGGCACATACTCATAAATCCAGTGACACACACAGTCACATAGCGAAATTAGGTCTGGGCAGTGAACTCCGCTGCGTTCGCAAAGTTTGTGGAGTTTTCCACACTCAGCGGAGCACCCATTAAGTTGGCGAGCATGAACGAGGAAAATCCAGTGCTAGACCCAGTGAGATTTCTAAACACCGGTGGTAGCGGATGGTTGCGACTGCTCGCTTTGAGAAACCATCCGTTCGCATTAGTGGAAGCTGCCGTTCGAGCAAAACATCTACTCTAGTGGCAAAAGTAGCAGTGCCCTCTTGCACTGCGCATGGTCCCATTCACACCGATTGTCCAGTATGGGATAAACACTCATTTGCTAAAAAGCAGCACACACTCCACAACCTAACACAGTCTGCTGCTTGCGGAACTCCATGTAGCGAGGTAGAGCTTTTCGGCCACTTTGCAAAGTTCCAAGTAATGAGACTCTGGCTCTGCAAACTCAACCCAGGTCTAATCAAGACAACCAAACAAATATTCAGCCAAACACTGATACGGCCTCTCAAATATCCATACACTCACTGATAGAGCCACTGGCACATCCAGCCCTACACTATTACTGACACTACACACAGGCACACACCAATATAGCTACTGACACAACCAGTCACACACCGATACAGCCACTGAGACACCGAGGCAAACACTCAGGCACCCAATAAAACACCCAGTCACATATCAATACAGTCACTTAGACATTCAGCCAAAAACTCATAAAACGTCTCAAACACCCATACACATACTGATACAGTCACTGACATACCCAGCCATGCACTAATACAGACACTAACACACACAGGCACACATTATTACAGACACTAACACACCAAGGAACACACCAATGCAACCACTAGCACACCCAGCCTCACACCAATTAAGTCTCTAACACATTAAAAAAACAGAGTTAGCTCTTTGCTTGACCAGATGGTGATTCTAAAAAGAACCTTTTGTTTATAGAAGGTTTTTTTTTTATTGTTTTTTTTTTTAGATAACATGAACAGGGCAGTAAAACGGCAAGTACAGAGAAATACAGAAAAGCAACGTGCTTAAGTTTTCCAATAATATTATGAGGTAACTAGAAGCAAAAAAATGAAAAAATACCATTGAGTCGTCTTTACTGTATACAAGAATGCACCCAGATAAGACATTTTGACAGTGAGGGTGCTGTAGAAGTGGACTGTCCAGCTACACCTGTTTTCTCGCATATCATCTGGTTGTACACTCTTCCGTGAATTGTTTTTAACCTCATTGCTGCTATTGATATTCCTCTCCTGTGCTGGACAATAATTGGAATGGGTGTGGTCATGACCAGCTCAGCTCGTCAGGAGCACACGAGCACCGTGCATCATGACAAGCTGAGCTCGTCATGAACACGGAAGGGGTTAAGTACTTCCACATGGAACGTGCCCTTAGATAACTCCTTCCTACAAACACTACACTGCACAAATTTAGCTCTGAATTTCTTTTCCTCTGAAGGTATTCTAAAATACTTCTAGACATCACTTTGGGCCATCAGGACCATCGTGATCGCCTGCCAAATTATGATGGTGGGTGGATGTGTGGCGGTCGTAAAGACCAACCACCATGCATCTGATGGGCTCCTTGGGTCCACCAGCGTGGCGGAGGGGCTCATAGAGATTACGATGTCCCTTTCCGCCTGCCTGTTCATGGCAGTCAACCCGCCTTGAGCAGGTAGGCGGACAGAGACTTTGGCAGCCTGTAGTGGGTCCTCCTTACCCTCTATCCCCAGACACGGGACCTGGGGGGGACCTATGGTGCCCCATACATCTCCCTGCATATGTAACAGGCACAGCATAGTGCCTGCCACGTAGTGCAGGGATATGTAAATTGTCCTTTTTTGCATTGCGACAGGTTCTGCAGCCAGCAGCACCTGCCACAATGCAAAACACAGGCAAAGTGATGGCCTTGGTGGCGGTCATATTGTACTTCATACTACGAAACTGCCACCTTGTAGCCGGGCAGTCCCAAATCCGAAATGATGCGCCATCGTGATCAGCCCCTTTGGTTTTTTCGAGGTGGTTTATCTTCTTTCTCACCCTCAATAAGTTCTAGATTTTTATCCTGGACAGAAGGTGAAGCTTCAGTCATTCTTTGAAAGCAGAGCACCACTGGTTCTCAATCCTATTTCTACAAATTTCACTGGAAGTATAACTGTTCTGGGTGTTGTTTTACATGTACACTGGTGGGTCCTAGTGTACATTGGTGAGGTCCTAATGTACACAGCCAAAAAACAAGGTTGCGGTGTGCTATTGGGCGAGTTTTTGAATCCGGCCCATAAACTTACAGGTTCATGAAACTCATGAATTGAGTAACTTTCTTGAAAAACAGATATAGGATATAGTTAGGAGGTAGTTTCCATAGGAAAAGCATTTCTTCTTTTCCCAATAACTTTGGTGCCGGTTGATGAATCTTCGTGAACTTTTAAAAACTAGTGGCCCGCTCCTGTCAGCTCCTGTCTTGAAAGATTCGAGGTGATTTGACAAGTGGGGGTCAAGAAAAAGGGGAGGTCCCAAATCTCGTTTCCCCATGTTAATTTCCAGAGGAAAGTTTAGATAAAGCTACAGCCCGAACTGCTGAACCGAATTACACCAAATTTGGCAAAAATGTAGGTCTTGTTTCAGAGAAAGTCCCTTTTTTTAAATGGCGTAAATCCGTTTCGGTATCTGGGCCGAGCCTAACCACACAGTCAATAGATTGCCTCTGATTGACTTCCAACACTTCAAACCTGGAAGTGTTGGCAGCCATTTTGTGCCTCAGATTGAGAGAGAAATAAAAAGGTAAGACAAAGATAAAAAGAACAAGAAAAGGGGGCAGGGTAAAAACACTCTGACCCCCCAGGCCTGCTCATTTGAGATGTCATCAGTGACGTCATCAGTGATGTCACTGACCATGTCATGAGTGATGTAATATGTGACATCATCAACTACCTCCCATTTTTTAAAAAATACTAAAATTTTAAGCACTCTTGACTTCATTTTTCTCATTGGTGCGCTTCCCGGTGCGCGCACCGGAGAGCGCCCCGTTAGCGCAATAAAAAACAAAACAAAAAAAAAAACAAGAGAAGGAGAGCAAAATAAGAAGAAAAATAGTAAAGGATGTGGAATGAGAGGTAGGGATAGAACCGGACTAAAAGAACAATCCTGAGGGAAAGTGTTAAGAAAACAGTGAGCAAAAGTAAATAGGAATAAAACAAGATGTATGATAGTGACTAAGGTTAAAACATGTGGAATAACAGTGAGAAAAAACAGAAAGCAGAAAAGAAGAAGTGACAGAAAAGGAATGATTGAAACAGCAAAGAAATGTAAATAACATAGGGGCATATTATCAACACAGACGATAAAATTTTCGCTGCTTTTATCGGCAGAAAACTGCCGCTAAAGCCGCTTTGCGGCAGAAAACTGCCGCTAAAGCCGCTTTTGCAGCAGTTTTCTGCCAATAAAAGCAGCGATAATTTTATTGCCTGTGTTGATAATATGCCCCTTAGTGTGCTTGAACTACAGGGAGAAAGCATAATGAACAAGTAGTGAAAGAGTGATCAGTCAGAGACAGTGAGAGTAATAGAACAGGAGTGAGGAACTATGAGAACAGAGGGACTGAGAAAAGGAGTAGAAGGAGTAGAGTAAGTAAGTAATAGAGAAAGGAATGAGGGAAATAGCAAAGGCAGGAAACTGAGGGTTAAAGAAATGAAGCAGTGGAACTAATTGAAGTTAAATGTGATAGAAATGTAACGAAAAGAGTACAAAACATTTACCTTATAATTGTCGTTAACTTAGTCACTTGTTATTTTTATACTTTCAATCTGTGAAAGAAAGAACAAAAATTTGAAAAATATTAAAACATGTATTTAAAAATTAGAAAAGACAAGGGAAAAGATTGACAATCATCCAATTTTACAAAGAAATAAAGTTAGAGATAAACATGCAGAAAAAAAGAGAAAGAAACGGTGATAGACAGTCAGACACAAAAAGAAATTGAAATAGAGTAAATTACTAAGAGAAAAAAAAGAAGATACTTTCAGTGACAGAAAAGAAGGATAGAAGAGAAAACTAAATTGAAGTTGTGTAAGCTACTAAAAGAAAGTGAGTAAGGTAATCTATATAAGGAAAGGGTGAATAAGGAAAAGAGAGTGAGGGAGAGAGGAGACAGAGGAAGTGAAGGAAAGAGTGTCAGATACAGACTGAGTGAGGCATCTACACAATGTGATTCATAATGTTAGGAAACACAGGTAATGTAATTGAAAAACTTTCAATTTTTTTTGTTTACTCCACAATCACATCATTTGTGTTTCCTTTGCTTAGGTATCTCATTGTGCAGATGTAGTCTAGCATATGAAAGACTATGCAGAAGGTGACCACTGTATGCAACAACTTTGACACTTACAAAAGCCTCTGCTTCTCCATGCCCCCTACACAGTCCTAAATATATACATTTTAAACTAACAGTATCTTGTTGCAGATGAAATGAGGCCTATCTTGCAACATGGTGCATCTTTTGCACTGCTGCTGTGTCACAAAAGTGACACAACGGCAGCGCAAAAGAGGTGCACGGTCATCATAAAACTGCCCCTAACATTTTAAATGATTGTTTCAGGATGCCGATAAGGTGTGGCCTATCCAGAGATTTGTTTGAGGTGAGGTCTACTCAGAGTTACAGATTAAATGTAGGCTTGTTGAAGAGTACAGAGGAGATAATACATGTGGAAGCCTACCAACGAAGTGAGTCATGTCCACTGCACTCTTGAACAAAGGCCAGATCTCCTCTGTCTCCCTGGACAGGCCTAAACCTCATCTGCACAATGTGATTCGTAATGTTAGGAAACACAGCTGATATAATTTAAAAACGTGCAAATATTTTTGCTCATTTAACAATCACATCACCTGTATTTCCTTAGCTTAGGTATCTCATTGTACAGATGTAGTCTAGCATATCCAAGAGTACGCAGAAGGTGAGGACTGTATGCAACAGAGCAATGTACATTACTCACCTCCCATGACACTTACAGAAGCCTCAGTTTCTCCAAGCCTCCTACACAGTTCTAAATGTATATCATAAATACAAAAAGTACAGAATTAATTATACATGTTAAATGGTTTATTTTTGCTGTTCTCAGAATATATCAAATTTCACTAAAAACAGTGACTTGAAGGTATTCATCATATAACAGCGGGGAAAAAAAACACAATCAAAATGATTGTATTGAAAAAACCCATATAACATAACCAATCAGAAATCAGAACTCCTCAAAAGTAACTTACTTTCCATGACGTCGAAGGATGTCCTATGAACAGCTTATACTCTGTTAAGCTGTTATTACTTTCAGCCCGCCACTTTCTGAAAGAAAAGCTCAATCGTTTTGACAAATATGTTACATACAATAAATGACTTCTCGCTCTCTACCGCACTTCTCCTCAAGGCCAAATCGTGTAAGAGCCATTTATAACTCTTGGAATTCTTCTAAGCAAATCCCGTCATTTTCTTTTTCCGCAACTTTCAGAAACAAAACGTTCAAGATCACTTTCACAATCCTGTACTAGTAATATCTCACCCTTCTTGCTCACTCATGTTGCACATTTCCTATGACACTGATACTGCTTACTATGAAGCAGACTTACACTACCTCTATGACTACTACAATTATTTAATTCTCTACATCACTTTTAATCACAAAGCAATTTAAAACAGTACATAAAATTATATCAACTCCTAAAATCATTATAGGCCAGTTACCTACCCTAAATTCTTTCTTCTGAAAACAGAAAGTAAGAATATTTTTAAATACAAAAGCAACATTGTTTCATAGTGCAATGTGAATTATTTCTGGAACATCATTTTTTTTTACATTTTGAATAAGATGTGTAATAAATGGATGTTGTCAAAGGACCATCATGTCATATAATAGCTGCAGTTAGAAATGTTCTTCCTAAAATCAACAACTGTGTAGCCATAACATTTGTAATTAAAGTTGAAAACTTATTTTCATCAGGTTTATATAGTTGGAATTTTTAAATGACATTACAACCAAAAGTTTGTTCAAAATATGTCGACAGCATTGCAGACTTACATTACCTCTACTCCATGTTTTGATTGGCTGCTTGAATTAGCTTATTAAAAGAAACAGTTTTTCTGAACTCATTCAAAGTGCAGTTATTTTTCCATGACGTCAAGTGTTATGGTAAGAACACCGTTTGCTTTGGGAAATACTCTGTTGTCCTTTAACTAATCCGTGCCCACCACTTTCTGTAAAAAAACCTTCTTTTTTTTCAGGAACTACTTAAAACTGAAAAATAACTTTTGACTCTGTACTACACTTATCCTCAAGGCCAAATAGTGTAGGAGCCATTAGAACCTCTTGAAATTCCTCAGAGCAATCCCGAGATTCTTTCCCTAAAATTTTGGTTGTAAAAACACCAGGTAAGAATTTTTAAGGTCAAAAGGCAATTTTTTTTTTTAAGTTAAAACAGAATCATTGCAGAATGACCAGCCGTTTCTAGACTTCAAATAAGCTGTGTAATGTCCTGATGTGGTTGAAGGATCGTCATGATATATAATTGCTACAGTTATAAAAGTCCTTCCTGATATTGACAACTGCGAAGCCACAAAATTTTTAATTAAAGTTGTCAATTTTGTTCCATCAGGCCTACATCGTTGGAACATTAAAATGACATACTGGCCATATGTTCGTATAAATAATGTGGACAACATTTCAGACTTACATTGCTACACTCCATGTTGTGATCGGCTGCTTTTACTAGCTTATTAAAGGACACTGATTTACTGTCTGGCAAAGTTAAATATATACATTTTTCTGAGTCTATACTAGTAGTACTTGATACCCTACAGTTCTCGCAGTCATGCTGCCATTGATAAGAAAGGCCAAACAGGTGATCTACATCTACACCTTCATCTTGCAATACATCAAGCATAAACATTAAAAACTCCTGACAATCTTGCTGAATATTTTGAGAGAATTGCGTTTGACCTGAACATTTGTCTTAACAGATTTCGAATTTCAGACACACTTTCTATTTTTGTTCTATCAGTGCTACATTTCTCTAACACAGAATTCAACAAACTGCAAAATCTTTGATCCGAATTGACCACAATCTCTTCTTTTAAATTTTCTAGAGAAAACAAAACATTAACCACTACATTAGCATAGAAGTTGACACCAGAACTGTTTTCAAATTGAAAACCAACAACATCTTCAACAAAATCCTTTTTCTTTCTGCTTATAATTTCTGGTTCATCGACTTTTCGTCTTTTTGCTACAACCTCTCTACTATTGGTCACATTTCTTTGTTTCCGGCCTACCACACGTTTCTCAAACAAAGGATATTGAGGCAAATGTGGCGCATACTCTCTTCTTAACCTATTGTATTCCTTAACACAATCTAGATCCGCACAAATGTTTGTGACATCACACTCAATCAAGTACAATCCCGATAAAGTTCTGACTCGTGACAATGCCACATATGCCATACCCTCCTTGAACACAGAACTGCCAATATTCACCAATGCACTGTCTACACTTAAACCTTACGATTTATGGATTGTCACCGCATATGCCAAGCAAACAGGAAACTGCTTACGGCGAACATATACGTTTTTTACAAGCAAAAACCTAGCAGAGCAACGACCAATTAGCTGTACTTCCTCAATGCCATCAAATTTAATTTTTAAAAATTCAATTCCATCTCTATTTCTGTATTTCTCAAAATCAACAACATTACCCATTGATCCATTTACCAGACCTCTTTCAACATGTAAATTCTTTCTTAAAATTATACGGCAATTTAAGCACACATTCAGAGTCTTTTCAAAACCAGCAGTTTTAGATATAGTCTTCTCTAATGAATCCAATTTTGATTTCAAATTCTCAGACAAAATAATTGTTGCTCCCATATGCTCTACTCTGTCAGTAGCTTCCAGTTTCACAATCTCTTGGTTTTCTAAATGCAACATTTTGTTGTTGAAGATGGCACATTCTGCAAGAGTTGGCATCAAACATATTCCAGATTTCTTCTCAGTAATTTTCTGAAAAATATTCTCAGGCACAACGTCTTCTTCTGGATACAAATTTGACAGTAATCGTGCATGTAAAGCTTCTTTCCCATGCTCGGTCACTTTTCCGATTCTAACATCTTGTAGAATATTCTTATAATCTTCATCCTTCGCTTGACGCATATTTTCACGCAGTTCAGCATAATTGAAGTTTAACCATATATTGACATTGCCAATACTCCCTAGGTACTTCCTGGTATCTTCATGCATTAGCATTTTGAACACAGGTTGTCCTTTCACTGGTGTCAGCTGCAGAAGATCACTGAAAACAATGATGTGTTTGCCACCAAATAACACATCATACTCTGTTTTGAGAACTTCTTGCATTCTCAAATGCACAAAGGCAAGCATGACATTGGAAACCATGCTTACTTTGTCAATGATAAGAAGTTTCATTTTCCTCAAGACTCTTGAAACTTCACAACAAGCATCTCCAGATAACTTGTGGTATTGTAATTTGTTATCACGCTCCACTGGCAGCATCAGTAGACGATGCAAAGTAATACCTTTAATGTTATGTGCTGCCAGTCCAGTTGGAGCGGTGACAACACAAGACAGCGATGACTCAGTCCTTTTCTGCAAATAACATGAAATTGCTTTAATGAGGAAACTTTTTCCAGTTCCCGCTTCTCCACTCACGTACAGTCGGACAGGCTTCAACGACGTACATGAGCACTCTTTCTTCTCATGACTTAATCCATGATCTATTTGGTTGGTAACTTCGTCATATATTTTCCTCTGCTCAACGTTGAGTTGTCTTTCCAAGTCTTCTAAGTTAACCGCATCCTCCTGAGCATGTGCCATGGCTCTTTCCACTTCAATCATGGCAGTTGGAGCTTCATTTTCGATAACTGGTCCTCCTAGTGGATCCTGACTCAATGAAACAGAACTCTGACTGTCCTGAGAACTGTCTCTAGCAATCTCGGCTGCAATCGTTGCTTCCTGCTCGATTTCCGCATTCAACATTTCTAGATATTTGGGAAAAACAGGACATTCTATGGTCTCCTTGGCGGCATTGAAAGAGTCTTCGTAACAGAGGAAATCCTCAAGCAGTTTCTCTTCTGCACGCCAAGGCTTGAAAAGTTGCAAAAGTGCTAAATAGAAAAACTCTTTTCTTTCAGGAGATTCGCCACTCAATTTTCGATGGTTTACCAAGTGGCATTTTCTTTGCTTGACCAGACATCCCTCACTTCCAATTACAGCACACACTCCTTTATCAATATCTTCTTTGATGTTCCTCTTGAATATGTAATTTTGTAGAACCTCATACAGACAAACATTCTCGAGGTGACTGCTTCTATTTGGATAATATGTATCCAACATGTTGGTCTTCAAAATATCTGTACTGTTTGGCTCCTTTTCCGCCAAATACTCAATTTCCCATACAGGTTTCAGAACTCGATTACGCGTTGCAGCAAGACCAAGACTCGCCCAAATGATACTCCTGGATTTGGCATAGAGACTTGCTGAAGACAACCGGTCAGAACATTCATAAGCTCCGATTTCTCGATGCGACAACATCTTCAAACTGAAACTGTACTACTTCTTACTGAGGCTCTTTTCATGGGAAATGTCCTCCCACATATCCTTCAATTCTGTCTTTTCTTTTTTGGTGATGTAAGATGTCACATACCGAGCCACAGCCATACAGTTATCAACCACAAACTGTATATCCATGTTAGCATTCCACATGGACAAAATCACTGGGTTGTAGTCGTTGATGTACTTGGACTCTTCGTTACTTTTCGAATTGTACGTATTTTTGGGTGATTTCTTCATCACATTATGTCGCAGTGAAGACATCAAACTGTTCACTCTTCCTTTAGAAATCACCGGTCGTGGAAAGGCAAAACGACATTTTGTGTAGAACTTGTCCTTGTTTCTGAATTTACGACGACAGTACTTTCCACAACGATGGCTTTGGAAGCGTAAAACTTGTTCTCTTAGGCTTTTGTCTTCCTTTGCCTTTGGAACAGCACATGTAGAATACTGTTCTATGAAACTCAATACTAAGTCATCCGGATCTGTTCCAAAATTGGGTGCATCTTTGATCCACAGCCGCATATGTATATGAGAAGCACCTCTTGCTTGGTACTCCTTTCTCCAGAAGAAATCCAACAGCTCTCCAAGAGGTGGATTTTTCTTGTTCATGATGAAAGACATCATAGCTTCAAATCTATGATTTAAGTATCTGCATACATTCACTGGATCCAAGGAGCACAGTTCTCCGGGTGTCTTGAATTCGATATTTTCAATGTTTCCATTTGCCTCTCGTAGAAATTCAAGTAAATCTTCCCAGCCATACTCGGCACAGCTGAGAGTGAGGAACCATGTGGGAGTTCCTAAGTTCCTCAGCATACATTTTAAATCACCATGACGACGGTACCAGTACTCATTAGTACCACGCTGACACGCCATGAGATTAATCAGGTGAGAATCCAAAATACTGTCTTGCACATTGACTTTATCCATAAAGTCACTTGCTGAGATATTTTGCATCTGTACACCACTTTTCAAGATGTGGTTCACTGCATATGACAGTCCAGACAGATCGCTTTCAAACAGTAGATGAAACAAATAGGGAATGCATTGACGAAACCTAGGATCTTCTGCATACAATCGTAAAGTCCGGTATTCAGAAGCAGGAATTTGATCAGGTCGCTCATCATATCTTCCTCCTTGACCTGTTGGAAATAGCTGTGGGAAACACCGAGCTTCCAAACTTTCCTCCCAAACACTAATGGGACTTCCTTTGGCTTGTTTCATTTGAAACAACTCAATAGCATTCCCCATGACTTCCTTGGAATGCAAAGGATGAACACTATAATGTTCATATATTTCTTCATTTTTAGAGGCTTCTACTTTCTCAATTTGACCAGCACACAAATCGCTATCCTCTTCTTCATTTACTTCCTCTTCTGCAACATATACATTCTTGTAGTACTTATTGTTTTTCTTCAAATACAATGTTGCCTTTTTGACTTTCCTAACATCCACTAAATCTTGCCAGATTTTCTTACTCTTTGTCGGAACCCCATTAACTAAGATAACCAGAGGTTCCTCTTCCACTTTCTCTACTCCAATTGTATTAATGTTTTTCTTCAAATCTAGAGACAAATAAACAAGTCTTCCCTTTAATCCTCTCAGTAAATCTGATGGAGGCAATTTCCCTGTCTTTGGCTTCATTCGTACAATAGCCTGAAAGGGATGGATACTTTGAATCAAAATAGATTCATAAGTATTTAACTCCTTCAAATCAGAAGGAATCTCAACCAATTCCAGATTATTATGAACCGCTCTAGCAGGCATCCGGTTTTGATTTAATTTGTTACAACAATAAGTACACACATGTTGATCCAATCCCAAATCAAAACAATTTTCTACCATCAAGTATGTTGCAAAATCCTTCCATTCACTATTATTTTCACTTTCACTTTTCGCATATAAATCCACTAACTTAGTCTGATTCTTATAATAAGTGCGTCGACAACACACACAAGTAAAATTAGGCCTCTCACTTGATTTCACCTGAAACGTGGCAATTTCTTTCTGAAAATTATCTGTACTGAAAACCTGTACACTATCTTCCACATTACCTTCTTCTTCTGGGTCAATTTCAACATTCTCCTCTTTACTTGCAAAGTAACAAAACTCAATTTCTTCACAAATATTCTTCACATCTACTTCAGAACCATGCAAAAGAGCAGTGCATAATTGTTTAAGTATGATTGCTGGACTCTTAGCATAATACAACATTCTAACTAATTTCCTCACTTTATTATGATGCACTGCTAGCATCCTGAAATGATGAAAAACACTCTGGCATACTCTCCTGGAAAGACAAGCCAGTGAATGACCATGCAAACCTGTCACTTCTCTCACTCTGCAAGAATCTAATTCTTGCAACAACTTCATTTTCTGTTTTAAAGTTTTCTTATTAAATGTCCGTACAAAATCACAAAGCAAATTGATGGAATCCTGTCGCACACTGCAAATACTACTACACTTCCAGATATACACTGGTCCCTTAGGACGTCTTCCTAAAACCTCATTACCTAACACCTCTTCTGCCTCTGTTGTCACAAGTTTTTCTTTTTCAACTGGACAACCATCTTTCCCCTCATAAGCTCAACCACTGGTGTCAAGTGCATGCACCAAATCATTATCCTGGAAATAACTCTCCTCATTAAAAAATGCCTCACAACTTGAACTATGCATCCATTCTCCTGAAAAAACTTCACAAAAATTACTACGATTAACTGTTCTCTTCCATCTACTATTTCTTTTGAAATCATAAATTGCCTTGTTTATTTTCCTAATTCTATTGATTATCAAAATAAATAACTTTCGCTTAATTTCAAATGCCTGATCAATAATTTTCTCAACTTTTTTTTTTCTCTTATAAAAAACCACTTTCTGTTGACCTTTCTTAATATTTTTTAACAAATTGCCAATTATCCTGTTGCGGAACATTCGTCTACGAATGTCCCTAAACTGATTTTTCCTTCTACTACCATGCACAGAGTTATCTCCTGCTCTAGCAGTAACATTTTTGATTGGCCTTTCCTTTCCGTTTAAATTGGTTCTCTTTTTCTGGACTAAAACATTTTCTGTAGTACTACTTTTTTTTCTACAAATGTTTCTTAGGAATGATTTCGTTGTCTTACCCGGAGCTTTCTTGGTGACTTGACGAGTTTTTATTGTAGAGGACTGCTGCAAGCATTTAACAAGCTGCTGTCTTTGACGTTTTGTAGCCTTTCGGTTTCGTTCTTTAGATGGCATTATGTACTTTTGAAATGATCTGCAGTTGAATCTGTGGTAAAATATAATTAAAAATGTTATTAACCACTATTACCAAACAGTAAATCAATAACAGTCGTCAAAAATGTAACACACTACTTGTCATTTTTACATACAATAATTTTTAGTGCATTGGCAAATTTAGTAGTCACAAATAGTAGCAAAGAAATGGAATGCTTCTACATTTGACCTGTGCTGTTTTATATGTGAATCTGAACTAATTTTATGAGCATATTTGACTATTTTATTAAAGACACTACACACAAGCTGTTTTTGAAGTTGTGTTTAATTTTAAATGAAACGGTTTACATGTTTACTTTTCATTTCCAGTAACTTTTAAAAATAAATGTTTATAGTTCCATAGGCTCAAGCAGGTCAGCTTCCCACCCTATGTCATACAATTCTGACAAATCGGCATCCTCATCATGTTCTTCATCATCCTCAGGATTTAAATCATCCAAGGGATCTACTTCCACTGATGTTTCAATCACAATTTCAATGATAATATCGAGATCAACAGATTGCTCATTATCACTCATGCTTGATGTTGTCGTTATCTTTAAAGAAAGAGAACAACAATGAGATGTTGCAGAGTAAGAGACAAATCTCAGAGACTATAACTGTAAAATTGTTTAACAAGAGTAACATTTTGCAGATATTATTTAACCATGTCCAGCAATGCTGTTTCAAACTGGCGTAAGAATTTGATTCAGAAATGCCATAAATGTGACTCAGTGAAATCTTCTTAATTTTACTGTGTTAGTTTTACAAGGCTTTCATGCAAATGACTGGCCACCCTACAACAAAACGCTCACATGAAATCTGACACAGGTTTCATGTGGCACAGGACTTTACGGGATAACACATCTGCCTAGATGCATCAAGTTGTAAATATGTCGCAACATAGCAAATCTTTTGCACCGCCGCTGCGTCACAAAAGTGACGCACAGCGGCGCAAAAGAGGCACACGGCTATCATAAATCTGTCCCTAACATTTTAAATGATTGATTCAGGATGACGATAAGGTGTGGCCTATCCAGAGGTTTGTTTGAGGTGAAGCCTACTCAGGGTTGCAGATGAAATTTAGGCTTGTGGAAGAGTACAGAGGAGATAATACATGTGCAGGCCTACCAATGAAGTGAGTCATGTTCACTTCACTCTTGAACAAAGGCCAGACCTCTTCTGTGTCCGTGGACAGGCCTAAACCTCATCTGCACAATGTCATTCGTAAAGTTAGGAAACACAGGTGATGTAATTGAAAAATGTGGAATTTCTTTTCCTCATTTCACAATCACATCACCTGTGTTTCCTTTGCTTAGGTATCTCATAGTGCAGATGGAGTCTAGCATATCAAAGATTACACAGAAGTTGAGCACTGTATACAACAATTTTGACATTTACAGAATATTCAGCTTCCCCATGCCCCCTACACAGTCCTAAATGTTTACATTTTAAACTGACGGTATCTTGTTGGAGATGAAGTGAGGCCTGTCTTGCAACATGGTGCATCTTTTGCATCACTGCTGCATTGGTTTCATGTGGCACAGGACTTTACAGCATGACACATCTGCCTAGATGCATCAAGTTGTAAATATGTCGCAACATAGCAAATCTTTTGCACCACCACTGCGTCACAAAAGTGACGCACAGCGGCGCAAAAGAGGCACACGGCTATCATAAATCTGTCCTTAACATTTTAAATGATTGATTCAGGATGACGATAAGGTGTGGCCTATCCAGAGGTTTGTTTGAGGTGAGGCCTACTCAGGGTTGCAGATGAAATTTAGGCTTGTTGAAGAGTACAGAGGAGATAATACATGTGCAGGCCTACCAATGAAGTGAGTCATGTTCACTTCACTCTTGAACAAAGGCCAGACCTCTTCTGTGTCCGTGGACAGGCCTAAACCTCATCTGCACAATGTGATTCGTAAAGTTAAGAAACACAGGTGATGTAATTGAAAAATGTGGAATTTCTTTTCCTCATTTCACAATAACATCACCTGTGTTTCCTTTGCTTAGGTATCTCATAGTGCAGATGGAGTCTAGCATATGAAAGAGTACACAGAAGTTGAGCACTGTATACAACAATTTTGACATTTACAGAAGATTCAGCTTCTCCATGCCCCCTACACAGTCCTAAATGTTTACAGTTTAAACTGACGGTATCTTGTTGGAGATGAAGTGAGGCCTGTCTTGCAACATGGTGCATCTTTTGCATCACTGCTGCATCGGTTTCATGTGGCACAGGACTTTACAGCATGACACATCTCCCTAGATGCATCAAGTTGTAAATATGTTGCAACATAGCAAATCATTTGCACCACCACTGCGTCACAAAAGTGACGCACAGCGGCGCAAAAGAGGCACACGGCTATCATAAATCTGTCCCTAACATTTTAAATGATTGATTCAGGATGACGATAAGGTGTGGCCTGTCCAGAGGTTTGTTTGAGGTGAGGGGTTGCAGATGAAATTTAGGCTTGTTGAAGAGTACAGAGGAGATAATACATGTGCAGGCCGACCAATGAAGTGAGTCATGTCCACTTCACTCTTGAACAAAGGCCAGACCTCTTCTCTGTCCGTGGACAGGCCTAAACCTCATCTGCACAATGTGATTCGTAAAGTTAGGAAACACAGGTGATGTAATTGAAAAATGTGGAATTTCTTTTCCTCATTTCACAATCACATCACCTGTGTTTCCTTTGCTTAGGTATCTCATTGTGCAGATGGAGTCTAGCATATCAAAGAGTACACAGAAGTTGAGCACTGTATACAACAATTTTGACATTTACAGAAGATTCAGCTTCTCCATGCCCCCTACACAGTCCTGAATGTTTACAGTTTAAACTGACGGTATCTTGTTGGAGATGAAGTGAGGCCTGTCTTGCAACATGGTGCATCTTTTGCATCACTGCTGCATCGGTTTCATGTGGCACAGGACTTTACAGCATGACACATCTGCCTAGATGCATCAAGTTGTAAATATGTCGCAACATAGCAAATCTTTTGCAACACCACTGCGTCACAAAAGTGACGCACAGCGGCGCAAAAGAGGCACACGGCTATCATAAATCTGTCCCTAACATTTTAAATGATTGATTCAGGATGACGATAAGGTGTGGCCTATCCAGAGGTTTGTTTGAGGTGAGGCCTACTCAGGGTTGCAGATGAAATTTAGGCTTGTTGAAGAGTACAGAGGAGATAATACATGTGCAGGCCTACCAATGAAGTGAGTCATGTCCACTTCACTCTTGAACAAAGGCCAGACCTCTTCTGTGTCCGTGGACAGGCCTAAACCTCATCTGCACAATGTGATTCGTAAAGTTAGGAAACACAGGTGATGTAATTGAAAAATTCGGAATTTCTTTTCCTCATTTCACAATCACATCACCTGTGTTTCCTTTGCTTAGGTATCTCATTGTGCAGATGGAGTCTAGCATATCAAAGAGTACACAGAAGTTGAGCACTGTATACAACAATTTTGACATTTACAGAAGATTCAGCTTCTCCATGCCCCCTACACAGTCCTAAATGTTTACAGTTTAAACTGACGGTATCTTGTTGGAGATGAAGTGAGGCCTGTCTTGCATCATGGTGCATCTTTTGCATCACTGCTGCATCGGTTTCATGTGGCACAGGACTTTACAGCATGACACATCTGCCTAGATGCATCAAGTTGTAAATATGTCGCAACATAGCAAATCTTTTGCACCGCCGCTGCGTCACAAAAGTGACGCACAGTGGCGCAAAAGAGGCACACGGCTATCATAAATCTGTCCCTAACATTTTAAATGATTGATTCAGGATGACGATAAGGTGTGGCCTATCCAGAGGTTTGTTTGAGGTGAGGCCTACTCAGGGTTGCAGATGAAATTTAGGCTTGTTGAAGAGTACAGAGGAGATAATACATGTGCAGGCCTACCAATGAAGTGAGTCATGTCCACTTCACTCTTGAACAAAGGCCAGACCTCTTCTGTGTCCGTGGACACAGGTGGACACAGGTGATGTAATTGAAAACTGTGGAATTTCTGTTCCTCATTTTACAATCACATCACCTGTGTTTCCTTTGCTTAGGTATCTCATAGTGCAGATGGAGTCTAGCATATGAAAGAGTACACAGAAGTTGAGCACTGTATACAGAAATCTTGACATTTACAGAAGATTCAGCTTCTCCATGCCCCCTACACCGTCCTAAATGTTTACAGTTAAAACTGACGGTATCTTGTTGGAGATGAAGTGAGGCCTATCTTGCAACATGGTGCATCTTTTTCATCACTGCTGCATCACAAAAGTGACGCAACAGTGACGCAAAAGAGGCGCACGGCCATCATAAATCTGCCCCTAACATTTTAAATGATTGATTCAGGATGACGATAAGGTGAGGCCTATCCAGAGATTTGTTTGAGGTGAGGCCTACTCAAGGTTGCAGATGAAATTTAGGCTTCTTGAAGAGTACAGAGGAGATAATACATGTGCAGGCCTACCAATGAAGTGAGTCATGTCCACTGCACTCTTGAACAAAGGCCAGACCTCTTCTGTGTCCCTGGACAGGTCTAAACCTCATCTGCACAATGTGATTCGTAAACTTAGGAAACACAGGTGATGTAATTGAAAAATGTGGAATTTCTTTTCCTCATTTCACAATCACATCACCTGTGTTTCCTTTGCTTAGGTATCTCATAGTGCAGATGGAGTCTAGCATATCAAAGAGTACACAGAAGTTGAGCACTGTATGGAACATGGCTATGTAACTCAAAGAATCAAAATCTAAATTTGCCAAGCACACATGGGGGCGTATTTACAAGGACCTTCCACCACGGGGAAATGTCTTAAATTAAAATGGGAAAAATAACATCAAAGGGACTCAAATGCCTTTTAAATATACCCCAAGCAACCTATGAAACTCTAGCAGTACATATCAAGAAACCTAATTGATTTCAAAAAACGTTTTTAAACACATCATGTAAATCAATTATATACCTACATTCAAGGGGAAGTGACTTAAAATGCCCTAAGACACATGAAAGCGTTTTTTTAAGGCCCTTGCACCATTTTTGCGTCACTTTTAACATGGCTATGTAACTCAAAGAATCAAAATCTAAATTTGCCAAGCACAGATGGGGGCGTTTTTACAAGGACCATGCACCACGGGGAAATGTCTTAAATTAAAATGGGAAAAATAACATCAGAGAGACTCAAAGGCCTTGTAAATATGCCCCAAGCATCCTAGGAAACTCTAGCAGTACATATCAAGAAACCTAATTGATTTCAAAAAACGTTTTTAAACACATCATGTAAAGTAATTATATACCTACATTCATGGGGAAGTGACTCAAAATGCCCTAAGACACATGAAAGCATTTTTTTAAGGCACTTGCACCATTTTTGCGTCACTTTTAACATGCCTATGTAACATGGCTATGTAACTCAAAAAAATAAAATCTATTTGTAAAACACTTGACACAAAGCAACATTTTAAATACACAACTTTCTTCATAATTTTCTCCTTAAAGCATACTATTCTCTATTTAAATTAAATGAATCTTTTCTCACCTTAGCAAATACTTTTTGAGTTTCAAAACAGTCTCAGACACACACCAATTTGTCTTCAGCAGAGCAAAAGGTATGCACTCCAGAGGCTGCAACCAACAATGGCACAGAAATGCTGTAATTCATCACACATATCTCTCATGTCACCCAATCAAAACTCTTCCCTCACTTTTTTCAAATCAACACCCTTCCCCCCTCTGCCCTTTCTGCATTTTTTTCCATAGCAACCACCTCCTGAAAGACCTCTCATGTTTGCAAGTTCACACAACAATGTTTCAATTGAACTCTGAACTCTCAGTACACCTGCGTATCCAGTGCAATCTTTCATAAAATGATTTTTTCTTGACCATTCAAATTACATCTTTCAAAGAACTCATCCATGCACCCTAACTTTCTGTTTTCAGCAATCAAAATCCACCAATCACTGCTACTGATTAATTACTACAGAAACTCCACAGTTTTTTTCATTACATACTCCTACTGTTTCAACTGCCATTTCATTACCACACTTCATCTGACTGCAGCAGAACCTCCTCTCACCATTTTTTCTGTCTGGATTGGTGGACATAGTTATACCCACTGGGCTCAAAGGTATGCTAATAACAGAAATTTACACAACCTCAATTTACAAAATGTGGAAATCAACTGGATTGGCCACAGAGGATTAAGATGTCACCAATTGATACCATTGGTGAAAACCTTTTTGCATTTGCCAAAACCTGACCTATTAATTGTGCACTGTGGAGGAAATGACTTGGGCACTTTGACTGGGGTAGGTCTGGAAATGCTTTTAAAGGACACCTTTGAGCAATTGATGGCACTATTTCCTCAAACTGCCTTGGTATATTCAAATATATGCCAAAGACAAAAATGGAGGTGGTCCAACCAATTTTGTCCACAAATTGAGAAATCGAGGAAGCATGTAAATAAGTCTGTTTCAGCTTACATGAGAGACCATGGAATGGGCTCCATCTACAACAATAACTTGGTAGGAATTCCATTTAGCCATTTAGCCTGTAGACCTCTCTAAATACCCTGAGGTAAATTACTTCACAAAACACATCTGAAGTGTTGGAATTGACAACCAATTAAAATGTTACTTTCATTTTCTACTTTTTTTACCTGACATTTGATTGGTTATGTACCTGAATATATATAAAGAAAGAGAGAGAAACACAGCCATTTTGACTACTACTTCCTGAAGTACATTGCAAGAGCATTTTCACTGTCAACTTAAACTTGTTTTTAAAAGGTAAGATGTTATTTTATAAATTTGACAGGAGAACTATGTTATGCACTTTAAATTAATTTGGGAAAACATTCTCAGATAGTTATATACTATCCCTCTGTAAGAGTTAGACATTGAGAAAGGCTTGTTCATTATAATTATGGATTGATTTAGGTTTCTGTGGTATAATTATGAATTTACTTAGGCTTTTTCACAGGCACTTTTTAATAGTACTACTTCACGCCTGAAACCATACAGTGCCCATAGATAACTTCTCTGTTATAAACTCAAAAGTACCTGTCTGAACTTAAACCCAACAGTGCCCTATCTCTACTGATATATTTATTTTTTATGCAAATTTCAGCACAAAAATGGAAGGAGAACAGATTGTTTCCTTTGAAATTGTCCTAGAGATGAACAATGAGGAAATCATTGAACCCATTGACTTGGAATTCTTGGATGAATCACGGGACCATGAACTTCTACAATGTGTAGAATCTGTGGATTTCTTACTACATTATCAGGACGGTCAAATGTGGGAAGTTATGTTCAGTGAAAAAGAAGACATATCAGACAGTCAAATGTTAGACGTTCTATTAAATTTTGAAAAAGAATCAGAAAAATAAATTTATATTTAATAATCAAAAATTGTTCGAGTCTTTAATCATTTTTATATCTAATTCATAAACTAGTACCAAATTGATTATAATGTAAAGTCAGACTTATAGTATACTGTGCAACTTTATATTATCTCCAATGTGTATTTAACATCTCTTTATCATCTCCTGCCTCCATATTGTTTCTGCTTTCCTGACACACTATGGTATGAATTCCATATTCCACAATAACTTCTGAAACAACATGCAAGATATCTACAAAGGAGACGGTGTATATTAATTTTTTGACTCTGCATTGGTACCTACATATTGCTACTTAAATTAAAAAAAACGGAAAAAAAACAACAAAACGAACAATCAATAAACATACAATATTTAAAAAGTCTATCATTCTTTTTTTCTTATAATACGCTCCCCGGACCGCTTCCCGGTGCGCGTACCGGGCGCTCCCCACGCAAAAAAAACGATTATTTTTTTCTTTTCCCCCACGGGGCCCTTTTAAAGCCTCCACATCAAACCTAGGGGGTAATATATATATTACCTACTGGCGATAGCCAGTAGGTATATATAGTTAGGATTTTTTTCCTATGGGATTTTTGAAAATTCTATGTCGAATAACTTTGGCGTTTGAGGACAGAATTGGCTGAAATTTTCAGGAAAATGGAACATTTTGTTTCTGAGCAGCCCCTGAAAATTTGGGGGGGTTTCGTCAAGGGGGGGCCGAGAAAAAAGGGGGGTCCCAAAACGTGTTTTTCCCATGCAATTTTCCATAGGGCGGTTGGCCTCACTTTTAGCCTGAACGGCTGAATGGATTTACACCAAACTTGGCAAAATTGTGGGGACTGGTAGCCCGATGTGCCTTTGCTATGTCTCAAGATATAGGCTCCAGTGGTTTTTACGAAAATTAACTTTGAAATATATATATTGGGCTACATTGGGCTATATATATGTTGGAGCCCAAATGTAGCCCAATGTAGCCCAATGTAGCCCAAAGATGGCCACCAGAGACAAAAAAAACAAATGTAGCCCAAATATCAGCCAGATGTAGCCCAACTATAGCCCAATGACAGAATGTCCCTGAGTGTTCTAAAGAACAACTAGAGTGCTAACAGTCCTACTTATTACAAAGGTATGGCACACCTGAAGCCATCTTGATTGGAATAAAGTGGTAACTCTTAAAACATTTAATTTAAAAAGGAACAAAATGAGGGGGTTCATTTTGCCATAGAAAGTATGATTAGCGAATATATGACGAAATCCCGCATACCATCAGTCCGCAAAAAAAATCCCGCATGTACTATTAGACCGCAAATTAAAATAACGAAAACTTTTAGAACGAATATGCCTTTAGCATACACTAAACAACTAAACTACCCTAAACCCTAAAACACTACCCCCAGCATGACCCTACACTACACAAACAGTACAACACTACCCTAAACCCTAAAACACTACCCCCAGCATGACCCTACACTACACAAACACTACCCTAAACCCTAAAACACTACCCCCAGCATGACCCTACACTACGCAAACACTACAACACTACCCAAAACCCTAAAACACTACACCCCAGCATGACCCTACACTACGCAAACACTACAACACTACCCTAAACCCTAAAACACTACCCCCAGCATGACCCTACACTACACAAACACTACAACACAACCCTAAACCCTAAAACACTACCCCCAGCATGACCCTACACTACGCAAACACTACAACACAACCCTAAACCCTAAAACACTACCCCCAGCATGACCCTACACTACGCAAACACTACAACACTACCCTAAACCCTAAAACACTACCCCCAGCATGACCCTACACTACGCAAACACTACAACACTACCCAAAACCCTAAAACACTACACCCCAGCATGACCCTACACTACGCATACACTACAACACTACCCTAAACCCTAAAACACTACCCCCAGCATGACCCTACACTACGCAAACACTACAACACTACCCAAAACCTTAAAACACTACACCCCAGCATGACCCTACACTACGCAAACACTACAACACTACCCTAAACCCTAAAACACTACCCCCAGCATGACCCTACACTACGCAAACACTACAACATTACCCTAAACCCTAAAACACTACCCCCAGCATGACCCTACACTACGCAAACACCCAAACACTACCCTAAACCCTAAAACACTACCCCCAGCATGACCCTACACTACGCAAACACTACAACACTACCCTAAACCCTAAAACACTACCCCCAGCATGACCCTACACTACGCAAACACTACAACACTACCCTAAACCCTAAAACACTACCCCCAGCATGACCCTACACTACGCAAACACTACAACACTACCCAAAACCCTAAAACACTACCCCCAGCATGACCCTACACTACACAAACACTACAACACTACCCAAAACCCTAAAACACTACCCCCCAGCATGACCCTACACTACGCAAACACTACAACACTACCCAAAACCCTAAAACACTACCCCCAGCATGACCCTACACTATGCAAACACTACAACACTACCCAAAACCCTAAAACACTACCCCCAGCATGACCCTACACTACGCAAACACTACAACACTACCCAAAACCCTAAAACACTACACCCCAGCATGACCGTACACTACGCAAACACTACAACACTATCCAAAACCCTAAAACACTACACCCCAGCATGACCCTACACTACGCAAACACTACAACACTACCCAAAACCCTAAAACACTGCCCCCAGCATGACCCTACACTGCGCAAACACTACAACACTACCCAAAACCCTAAAACACTACCCCCAGCATGACCCTACACTACGCAAACACTACAACACTACCCTAAACCCTAAAATACTACACCCCAGCATGACCCTACACTACGCAAACACTACAACACTACCCAAAACCCTAAAACACTACCCCCAGCATGACCCTACACTACGCAAACACTACAACACTATCCTAAACCCTAAAACACTACGCCCAGCATGACCCTACACTACGCAAACACTACAAAACTACCCTAAACCCTAAAACACTACCCCCAGCATGACCCTACACTACGCAAACACTACAACACAACCCTAAACCCTAAAACACTACCCCCAGCATGACCCTACACTAAACAACCACCACAACTCTACACTACACTAACACAACACTACACTACACAACACTACACTACACTACACAATCACTAACCCACGAAAAAATTAACACAAACCCACTTACCTCTCTCGTCATCGTAGTTTTCACAACGCAAATGCATTTACCATACATGCCTTTAAAACATAATTCTTTGTAAAGGCATGCGCGATAAATGCACATGCGTTTTGAAAAAATGCGGGATAATGGTATGCGAGGTCAATGACCTTGCGGGATAATGGTATGCGGACTGAAAGTCTGCGGGATAAAAAATGCGGGAAAATGGCTGCAAACCATGATTAGCAGCAGACTTCCCTGGTGAGCACTAGCTTTACTACAGTGATCTAATGAGCAACTAGAGTGCTAACATTCAGAATTGATGGCAAATGTGTGACACATCTGAATGCCTTCTTGATAGAACCAAAGTAAACAAGCATTGAAAATGCAATAGATCTCGCCCTCGTTTAAGTTAAAGCCATTCTGTTTGTAATGAGGTGGCTTTTTAGCCTTGCTTTTATTAGTGTTTTTAAAACTTTCATGTAAATAACATGCATATGTATGCATATATGTATATGTATGCATGCATTTATATTTATATTCACTGAAAAAACCATAGGTTATAGACCATATATAGTTAGGAATTTGCATTTACAAAACCTTGAAAATTCACTGAAAAAACCATAGGTTAGAGACCATATATAGTTAGCTGGACATTTTATTGACATAAAACCAATGAAATTCCATATATAGTTAGTTGCACTAACTATATATCGCGCACCCGCAATCCACTGCTGATGATGTCACATATTAAATCATTCATGACATGGTCAGTGACATCACTGATGACATCACTGATGACATCTCAAATGACATCACTGATGACATCACTGATGCCATCTCAAATGACATCACTGATGACATCATCTAGTGTCTGTGTGTTTTTGTAAAGTTTAAATATGTTTTACATATTGAAGAATGAGTGGATGTATGGAAGACTGAGTGTGTGTGTGGCTGGCTGGGAGGTGTGTGACTCTGTGCATATCAATGTGTACTTGTATCAGTGATTGTATAAGAGAGTAAGTATGTGTTAGTATATGTGTGAAAAGTATGGTGTTCTGTGTTTAACTGTATAGATGAGGAAATCGAAGTGTGATTGATTCTTCACAGGACTGACTAGGTGTATGAGTGCATATGATAGTGTTGTAATAATGAGTGACTGTATGTATGAGTGATTGTATGGGTGAATGAGTGAATGTGTGTGTAGACGTAGGAATCTGTGAGTGCGTATGTAGTAACTGGTATTGGTGTGTCATGATGTCATCAGTGATGTCATTTGAGATGTCATCAGTGATGTCATTTGAGATGTCATCAGTGATGTCATCAGTGATGTCACTGAAGTATGGTGTTCTGTGTTTAACTGTATAGATGAGGAAATGGAAGTGTGATTGATTCTTTACAGGACTGACTAGGTGTGTGAGTAACTCCATGGATGAGTGGCAGTGTGTGAGTGTCTGCATAGGTGTATGAGTGCATATGATAGTGTTGTAATAATGAGTGACTGTATGTATGAGTGATTGTATGGGTGAATGAGTGAATGTGTGTGTAGACGTAGGAATCAGTGAGTGCGTATGTAGTAACTGGTATTGGTGTGTCATGATGTCATCAGTGATGTCATTTGAGATGTCATCAGTGATGTCATCAGTGATGTCATTTGAGATGTCATCAGTGATGTCATCAGTGATGTCACTGACCATGTCATGAATGATGTAATATGTGACATCATCAGCAGTGGATTGCGGGTGCGCGATATATAGTTAGTGCAACTAACTATATATGGAATTTCATTGGTTTTATGTCAATAAAATGTCCAGCTAACTATATATGGTCTCTAACCTATGGTTTTTTCAGTGAATATATATGTATGTGTATTATTTTAACTTTCCAAAAAGTTTCTCTTTTTCGATCAGCTGCTACCTTGAAATTTGGGGGTAATTGGTCAAGGTGGGCTGAGAAAAAAGGGGTCTCAAAACGTGTTTTCTCCATGCAATTTCCATGGGAAACTTTAGACAAGGCTACTGGTCAAACTGCTGAACAGAATGACGCCAAATTTGGCAAGTAGAAAGGTCTTGGTCCAGAAAGCACACTTTTATTTAAATGGTGTAAATCCGTCCAGTAGTTTTTGAGAAATATCAAATTTTACAGATATCAATATTTGAGAATTCTGACATTTGATTGGCTGAGGGGTTACAAGCACAAGCTTGCGGCTCATTGGCTGTGAACGGTTGAAACTAGGAAGTGTTGGCAGCCATTTTGTGATTCAGTCCGTTAGCTCACATCTCTTTGTCTACAAGCCATTGGGTCAGTAGTTCTGTGACTCAGTTGAAAGGAGTAGGGTAAAAAAAAGAGAAAAATTGTATTAGAGGACATAGTAGGAACACTATGGAGTTATTTTAAGCAGTCTGTACGGTGCAGAGGCAGGGAGTTTGAATGTTGCATTGGTCATGGAAATCATGTCCTCAGAATAACGGTGCGTGGCATTGCGGCAAGGTTGCCTAGGATATGGAAAGCCTGTTGGGAAAACAATGCACCGTGTTGCGACAAGCAGTGTGTAGGGTACAAACTCAGGTAGTGTGAATGTTGCGTAGGCATTTACTCACCTATACAGTTTACACATACCCCCTCACTAATTCATACAGATAGTAATGTAAACTTACTCTCTTATATAATCACTGATACAAGTGCACACTCATCTATACAGCCACTCTCATAATCACTCACTCTCACATATAGTTATTTATATAAACCATCATCACTCACATATACTACATTTTACATATGAAGTTACTTGCAAATGTACCACTGAGACATCCATTCACTCACCAACACACAATACACACACTCACCCACTCATAGAGCTGTTTCAAAATGCACTCTTGAACCCATACACCCAGTGAATCAACTACTACATATATATGTATTGAATCCGTGGATCTGACTCCACATCTTCATTCCGATCATATGATTTGAATTAAAAATCATAGAGTACCTGTGGTCCCACATATCTTTTTGGACCTGCAGAGGTACAGCGGAACCAACAATTAATAAAAAAGTTATATAGAAATTGTATAGTTACATTTCCAAAACATTATATATATATAACATTAAGGGCATGATTACGATGGCAGTCAGACAGCATTCTGAATGACTCCTTGTCGGAATCGATTCTGACTGACTTGGGTTCGGTGAGTCCAACTGACTCATTACGATGTTTTTAAACACCGTTCTGAAAGTTTCTCATTGACTTCAATGGAAGCCTGTTTTCCGACCTACAACACAGGCTCCCAATGAAAAATGGCATTGTTGTGTAAAACCTTGCACCCTGCAGCAAACACCCCATGGTGCCTGCCACACTGTTCATGGTTGAGAAGAGGAGGCCCCATGGGTACAACCGCGGGCCCCAACTGTAAGCCTCTTTGTAAAGGAGGGCCTGCTACCGACCCCCAATGTTAGGTTCCGACAGCCTTTTCATGTCGGACAGACCGATTTGGAAAGGCTGTCTGAATCTGACATTGTAAAACGTCAGTCAAAACGCGGTCCATAGACCTGTACAATTTGGCTCCGACCGACTCTGAGTCTCTGAATGCCAATAAGAACTGAGTCGGAAAGACCTACCGGTTACTTTTCCATCGTAATCGGTCAGTCCACATGGGTTCCACCCCAGGTTCGGAAAATCCAAATGCTGTTCAGAGCCTTTCTGACCAACATCATAACAAGGCCCCAAGTATGTATGCTATTTTTACTCTTTAAAACATATATAAATTATATTAAATTATAAATTGTGGAGAAGTGTGGCTCAATGGTTAGAGCGGCAGACCCTGATGCAGAGGTCTAGCCAGGGACCAGGGTTCAATTCCCCGCCTCGGCGAGTCTTGGGCTCAAAATTCCACGGACCTGATAATTCTCGCCTCGGTGCCTATTCCAATCTTTGAGTCCCACTCTGCAACTCTGGGCAATAGCTTGCTTAATCTCCACAACGGCCCCCACAACGCTAAGGATGCCTGGCCTCCACCTTGGGGGTGCCCAGGAGTGGACACCTCACAGGGAAAGCCAGGATGGGTTCCACAGCGGTATTCGTACAAGCGCCTTGAGACCCTTGCGGGTGAGTAGTGCGCTATGCAGGTATCAATTTACATTTTTATATATATATTTAAAAAAAAATTGCAGTTCAGAAAAAAAATTACAAATCTAAATAAACTGTAGTACTAATAATGAAACCTAGAAATTATATAAGAAAAAATTAAGGGAACGTAATTCTTTAGAAATAGAATTTGAAAAACTTTGAAATTCACTGAAAAAACGAATGTAACAGTGACTCTTGAGAAAAGGGGTGATGTGTTCAAACCTTTTGACATCAGTAATGAGACGGGATGTCATATTTAATACTAATCTAAGAGGGGCAAGGTGAGATTTTGGGTTTCAGTGAGAGTGGCATTTCCATAGTCTAGTTTGGAGAGGACCAGAGATTAAACCACAATCTTGAAATCATCTGAAAAGATGAATATTTTAAGCTTCTTGAGGTGTTTTAGAGCGTAAAGCGCTCCTTTGGCCGAGTTTTTAATGTGCTCTTTCATTTACATGTTGTCGAAGGAGCAGCCCAGGGACTTAGCGGAGTTGGATGGAATGAGAGAGCAATTTGAAGCATTCAGGTCACTGATCCATTCGTAAATAGGCAGATGGTTGCATTTGGCTGAGAATAGAATTATTTCTGTTTTGTTGGGGTTTAACTTTAAGTGATTAGAGTAAAACCAAGAATGTATCTTGCTCAGAGTGGCATTAAGATGTTGAATGTCACTGGGTGATTTGGAGTAAATATGAGTGTCATCAGCACAAAGGTGATATTCGATCCCTTCTAGCTTCAAGATGACCATACGTGGTTCCATGAAGAGAATGAAAAGGGAGAGGGAGAGAATAGAGCAGTGCGGGTTTTGATAGATGCGAAATGATTTTGATCTGTTGCGAGCAGCTTTATAGGAAAGATGTGAACTATTTATGGACATTGCCGTAGATACCAAAGCAAAACTTTAGAGATTCAAGTAGGGCTGGGTGACTAACAGTATCAAAAGTCACAGATAGGTCAAGCAGTATAAGAAGGCAAGCATCTTCCTCGTCTAAGGAACTGTTGATATCATCCAATATATTGAGCATGGCAGTTTCAGTACTACAACCTTTCCTGAAACCGGATTGGGAGGTTTCAAAGACGGAGAATTTATGTATATGATGATTGAGTTGTTGCAAGTCACATTTTTTCAACATTTTGGCTTCGAACTGGAGGTTGGAGATAGGTCTGAGGTTGTTAAAATCATTAGACTCAGCTCTGGGATTTTTGGGAATGGGTGTGATGTGTCTTAGTTGGATGGAGATTTGTACACAGCCCATGGAGAGAGAAGAGTTGATTAGAGTCCAGAACAGGGAAATTATGTAGTTGAGATTTTTTACCATCTTAGATGGAAGGGGGTCCATGGTGTGAACTGAAGGCTTTAAAGTTGTGATTATATTGAAGACTTCCGATTCAGTAAAGGGTTTGAAGTCAGCCCAGTTTGCATTATTTTTCAGTTTGAAGGGACTTAGGTAGTCTTTAGTTTCTTTGGAGGTTGTTTTTTCACAAGTAGGATATGGCAGTGGAGCTGCCATGAGCAGAGGTGGGTTGCTGAGGTGGTGAAGACATAGGGGAGAGTGGATACTTGTAAAAAGTATTGCTCAATGTTGGCGACTTTGCCAGGGAAACAGCTAGCATTTGTGGAGATCATAACCTGAGGGGGTGAAGGCGTGATTTGGCATTTGATGATGTTAAAGAGCTCCTTGGGTTGATTCTTAGCAAGGTCCACTTGGTTGCAGAAGAAGGAGGCTTTTTCTCTGAAGATGTGTTTCTTGTATGAGAGCCTGGTCGTTCTAAGTAATGCTCTGTATTTTGTCAAGGGGTATAGTGTCACCATGTCCTTTCAGCATGTCTGAGCAGTCTTCTTTTGGAGGTTAAAGAAAGCATTAAACCAGGCATGGACGTAATTCGCGTAGTTTCGCTATGCGGAACTCCGCAAAGTGACAAAAAACTCCCCAAAGTTCCACAAGTAGCGGACTGCAGTGCAAATTGCCGTTTGCCCTGGTCTTCCTGCCACTCGGGTAGAAATTCTACATGAGTGACAGCTCGCGCTCGTGAACTTACTGTTTGCGCGTGGGGAAAAAACTCAGCTGCAATACACGAAGCAAGGTTTTCTGTACTCAGCGAGCTCTGTGGAGCGTAGAAAACTCCACGAACGGAGCAGAGTTCACTGCCCAAGCCTACATTGAACAATGATTTGGATTTTGTAGACCTCAGTTGTTTTAGTTTAGGCAGGGCCAATTGATCTTGAACAAACAAGATCGATGTGTTGTAGTGTGTAGTGAGGTCTTAAGCGGTGTATGTGAGGGGTACGTTGTAGTTGTTCGCGAATCTTAGATTCAAGTTCAAGAATAGGAGATTTTTTATATTTCTGGATAACTGTTTTGGTTTCTTAACACCATCAAGGAGAGGTTTAGTTTGACTTGGGGGTTGATTTGATAAGGATTAGATGGTGGTCAGACCAGTCAATAGGAGAGATCAGGTCATTATTAGTGATAATCGCATCTAGAGTGGTGCCTTTGGTGTGTGTTGTTTTATTGCAGAGTTGATTTAGATCGTGAATTTCAAGAAGGTTCATAAGTAGTTGGTGTCATCTGGATTTTTCCTATGATTGTTGAAATCGCCCAGGTACAAATATTTTGTGCCAGTTCAGTTAAGAAGAACCTAGTAATCTGGTCAGATAACTCTTCTGTAAAGAGGGCTCGATCACCCAGAGGGTGGCATGTGGTGTGGAAATTGATAGCAGAGGAGTATTTGCATATAAACTCAGCCCCAAGGTATTCGAAGGACGAGTAATGTGTCTTTCTTAAAGTGCATTCCTAATTTGTGAATTATGTCAAGAACTCTACCTGATTTTTTAGGTCTTTCTTGTCTAATGATGATGTACCCAGGAGGAGTTAGTACGTCAAGTATAGGGGAGGCATGTTCATTTAGCCATGCCTCCAGGAGGAAAGCGATATCTATTTTTTCACTAAGAATAGATTCCGCTATATCTGTAGTATTTTTTGCAGCTGATCTACAGTTTAGGAGCATGCAAGAGAGAGGGCTGAACTTTTCCTTAGAGGAAGGTAGTGTTTGGACAGCGGTGAATTGAGCTGGCGGTCTGGGCTTGGTTACATTTATGGGGATTCTATTTGAGCTCACAATAACTGCATTTCTTGAGGGGGTATAGGAAACCTAGTTTGGGACATAGTAAGGTAGGATTCGCTGAGAGTAACATCTTCAAGATTAGATAGGGTGCAGAGTACACAATAGGGCCTGTGGGATACATGACATAAGGAAGTGTAGGCCCAGAGAATGTGATTAGAGGCTGTGGAAGGAGAGCCTGAGTGTGGAGGTAACGTCTCACTCTCATGTGAGAGAAAGCTGGAAAGCTTAGCTTGTCTTGTGATGTCAAGTCTTAGGTGTGTTCTGTCACTCACCAGTTGGTCAAGTTTCTGATCCATACGAGACAAGATATGTGTGAGAGAGGTATTGCAGCTTCCCATATTGAGAGAGGGAGGATGCAACTCCAGTCCTAGGTATAGATGTGCAGAGTGTGTATTGATAGGCGTGAGTTCCTTTTCATTGGGACTATGTTGGTGTTGACCAGGGGGTTGCAGGGCTAGCAATGGGGCTCCAACAGCTAGGTTTGTGGTGACCACCACTGCGATTAGAGACCAAGAGACTGATGATTAGGGTGGGTACAGGAGAGGTCCCACCGGTGATCACTTGGGAACTATGTGTGATGGTGGGAGAGTTAAGGTTGCTATTCAGGGCAGGGGTGACTCAGAGAAGGAAGGTGAATTAGAGCGGGGGAGAGGGTGGGTCAGACCTGTGGTAAATGTCAGAGATTGGGAGGATAAAGGTATTATAGGTAGATCACTCTGAATAGTGAGGGGATTAAAAACGACAGAAAGTGTTGATCAAAGAAGGAGAGGTGAGGGTCGGTTGTATGTATAACAATTTTTCCTGTCTTGAAAATAGATATATCTATGTCACCTCCAAAGGATGAAGAGGGGGATGTTGTTAGTTTTGTTCCATAGGTATCTTGATAGATTTGGTCCCCTGAAGGAGGAGAAGGAAGATTTTTTTTCCATTTTGTCCAGTGTTTTGAATAGAAGACAAAATTTGTATTCTTGTAGTATTCATAGTGTAGTCGATAGTCTCTGAGTTAGGACCATATCTAACTAATGTTGTGTCTAGAGGTTTATGGGGGAGCATTTTATGCAACATTCTTGTGGCAGGTTATTAGTTTGTTGAGTAAGTTATGGGGGCGCATTAAGGGCTAAAATCCAGAGTGGTGAGAGAGTGTAACGGAGAGTGGAGTGCAGTGAGAAGTGGAGTATTTAGGCTATAGCAGACGGCTGTATGGGACCATTGAAGAGCAGAGATAAAACTACTAGAGGTAACTTCCTATATTACAAAGGCAGAAAAAACAGAGATGAAGGAAGAACAGGAGAAATATTTGTTGAGCAATCCTTAACTAAAAGATTAAACAGATTTAACTTATAAAAACGATTAAACTGTGAGGTTAGTAGCTATGAAGCGTGAGCCTGATTAAGTTCCGCAAGCTTATATGGTAAAGAAAAGGCAATCATGTGGCTTAGGTGAGGCTTGGTATCATTGAGCTGAAGAGATCTCAAAAGCCTACCTCGATTTGAATACCATGCACATTTTGATTCCACATACAAAGACATTTTGAAAACGTATATGTTTGACACATACTACCCAAAGCGAAGTCCATTGTTTGACAAATTATGTTAGTATAAAATTGCTCAGTTCTATAGATATAGAAACAATTTGACAGAAGATATCAACACTGGTAAAATTCAAGTAGTGGGCATAAATGGTTATTTAATACCTCATAGTAAACCTACTCTAATCATCGTAAACTAAGTTGTGACACAGAGGAAAAGACTTCCACTATTTAGCACTTCTTTAACTTCCTAAATCATAGCACAAAGAAGACCTTGTAGTTCCCTTTCAATGCTATGAAGCTGAATTTAATGAATATTAAAATGATATTGCACTGCCTGCCTTTCACATGCTGTTTCAAGAAATAGAAGAAGAAAACAATGTTAATGCAGAAATACAATACAATACTCAATCCACAAACAATACTTCTATTTCCAGGACTGCTGACTCTCTTGGGTAGCCAATTAATGATACTGAGGCAATAGCAGCCACAGGAGAGGTTAAAAATGCAATGCATCAAGTGAAAAAGGATGCACCTGATATAGATAAGTTAGGGCCTTATTATGATGCTGGTGGTTGGTGGTCCCACCAACATCAGGATAGCAGAGCAACTGCCAAATTACAAAGCGGTCATTAGGACTGCAGCACTTAGAGGGACAGATTGCCTCCTCCAACAGGCTCAAGTAGCCCATCATGCCAGCTGTTGGGCTGTAATCACTAAAATGGGGAGGTGTCTGCACAGCCAGGGATTAGTAGGGATTACACTGTACATTTCCCACTGTCCTTTGATGGTGGTTCCACTGCCACGGAAAGGCTGATAGAAAGGGACTTTGGGGCCCTTATCAGGACCCCCATAGCCTCTGCGATGTGGCCAGGGGGGCACTGGTGGTGATCCCCCAAGCTTCCATGCAACTTGTGCCAGGCACCACATGGTGCGTAGCACACATTGCATGAATGTTTAAAAGCATCTCTTCTTCTATTGTGGCTTGTGTGTTAGGGTTTGCACAATAAATATGGCTCAGCCTCATACTGTGCATTGATCTGTACTGCATAGGCTAATTATTGTGTATTCCTTTTGTTTTCCTTTGGTATTTGCAATGGTACTTGGTGTATATTCATGAGAACTGTTAATTACTGCAACTCATGAGTTAACTATGGGCAAAGCATGGACACGCATGAAATAACATAGTTGACATGTGCCTGCGTTCAGTTATTCATTTACATATGCTGCACGTGAACTCTGTTTTTGTTGAGCCATGTGCAGCACATTCTCGCCACCCCACCCTACCTGCAACTATAAAAGGCTTATGAGATTAACCAGATGCGCTTGTTAATATAGTCCCCTCTTACCTGAGATTCTCCGTCAAAGCTCCCTACCAATCCAATCTTCTATTTGGTTTCCGAGACCCTCAGCAGTCTCCATAGCAAAGCAGTCACTCTGCAGCTTCCTGGGCTTCAGTCCAGCTCCAAAAGTGTTCCGACCTGAAACAGAGGTAAAAACTCAGTACAAGTAAAACAATTCGATTTCTGGCGCCCGTAGAGAAAGCGCATACAAGACAAAGCAGGTATTTGGCATGTGCTATTTTATTTTTACTTATCTTCGTTTCTTGAATTTGCGAAGGAAGCGATTCAGATCCGATGCCAGTTTCATGAGAACTGTGGCTTCTAAATAATAGAAAAATAGAGAAAGAGCTACAGACTTAAAAGGAAAACAAAGACTCATTTAACATTTTTTTCCAATGTACACTTTCTGATTATTTTTTTAATTCATTCTGTTAACATTTTAGGAGGCACAAGTGCTATTGCAAAGTAAGTGAGACACAATATAAAGGATAAGTTCTAGTTGGTGTTTGTGCAAGAGAGTGACCAATAATATTTTATTTCTGCTGAAAAAAACACATTCCAGTATAAGCATCAATCAATCATCTGATTAAGAGAATAGTATTCCTATGGTTAATAGAACAACGCATTTAATCACTGGTATAATGTTGGGTGTAATATAAGACAAAAAAGAAGCCAATGACAACCTTATAGCCTAGTGAATTTAATGTTATTATCTTTTACATATAGATGTTCGATCATTTAAGACATAAACCTCAAGTGGTGAAACAGTCGAATCGATCCAGAGACAAATCTCGCAGAGGGTTTTCTTTCTGTTCTTTTTTATTTTGGCCCATTTTCCCCCTTGCCCCGGAGATCTGTTCTAGCCAAAGTGTTTTTTTCATACGGTTTAGACAGGTGTAGATTTTAAGGGGCATAGAGAACAACTGTCTCAGCTCTCAAGTTAAACATCCTGGATTTCAGGTGAGTAGAGACTTGACATTGAGCTGTTGCACTTTTCAGGGCAATGGCACAAGCTGCAATAGAAACACGAATGTTTCCCACTTCCTACAGGGCAGTCGCATCATAATCTTGTAGGTGGAACTGCTGACTACATGTCTTGCAATCTCCTTCCCCCAATTGTAATAAGGTCCTTAATATGTCAATTAAATCGAGATCAACTAGAAATGTATAAATGCATAAAAATAACCAGTAGTGCAGGAATTCCACAAGAAAACAGAATATGTGAACATACATTAAAATATGTAAGAAGACAAGCAGACACAATAAGAACAACTTTCTTACTACTTGAGTAGTTACTACCCTTTCGGCTTAGCAGCACATAACATTAAATTACATTGTCTACTCCAACTACCTGTGGAGCATTTGAACAAACTAGAATACATACATTTAGATACTAATACAGGCCAAGATTTTTGTGAAGTCCTTAAAAATTAAAAGTATTGATGATAGCTGAAGTTAGTATGGTTTCTTACATATTGATGGCATTTGTTCATCTTCGTATGCTGGAGGTACTTAAAACATCTTTTGATGGGCTGTTTGGAGGCAACCATGTGATTTTCTATGGAGACTTAATACAACTAAAACCTGTAAAATGTCAATTAATTTTCAACAAATCTTTGCAAGACCGTACTCGGAATGTTTTGGGAAGTATAGGTAAATGTCAACATTTGGTTGTAGTTCACAAATATCCAATTAACCCAAAATTTGAGGCAAGCTAACAGTGAAGAACACGCTAAGATATAGAAAAACATAAAGGCTAAGGATGCGAAATATAAAAATATTATTTCCTAACCTTCCTTTACATTCTGAAGTTATGCATTACCTTCTTTCAAAATTTGAAGCTACTGTTTGTTTAATGTTAACTGTAGGAGAATGTTGACAAATAAACTATCATAAGTAGCGCTGTCCTCCACAATAGAGGGGCGTCCCCAACTCGCACTCAAAAAAAGCATTTCATCAAGCTTGTAAGAAAGTTCTGAAAATGTTTAACATTGTCAAATCACATTTTTATTCATATTTTTGCTGCTTCCAAAAAGACGTCTTCTCTTATCTTTGTGATAATCTCATTGTATACATTGCATGGGTATGATTCTTACATAATCTCCATTATGTACCTGGTTACCCAATGCATTTTTGGCACAGCCCTTCTTCAGAGGTCAAAAATCTGTAATTGTTTAGGAAAAAACGTTTGGTCAGTCATCCCATAAGACCTGTTATTGGTTAAGTCACTGCATTTAAACATATGCAAAATGTTACTTAGTGATAGCATGCAGCGTTATTTCTATGAAGTGACATGGATGAGACATGGTTTATCCAATGAAATAGCATGGGTAGAACACCGTAATGAAGTTTTAGCATACGTCGTAAATAATATAGATGTGTCCGTTATTTTGACAATACCCGTGAATTCCTGACTATAAAAAGTTGAACAAAGAAGGGCCAAAAAGTGTGTGTGTGAAAAATGTCACAGTGGTAGATTACAATCAAGGTGCTCAAGTGCAAGAACTGCAATCAACAATGTGGACGCCGAGTGAGTGTGAATACACTTACCCAGTGTACGAGTATCATGTGTTTTCCGAGATCGTTCTGTTAAGAAAAAATGACACAAGTTTGATAAAGAACCTCGTAACATCCAAATATGGTTGAGTGAGATGAAAAAAATCACTTCTTACTTAAAAATGGTCAATCGTGTGGAGAGCATGTTGCGGTCAAGTTCGCCGGTTCTAGTTATAAACGGAGCGATTCTGCAACTTGTGTGCGAAATGTCAGTAAATATAATGCAAACATATTACGAAAAAACAGTAAGAAGAAATATGAATAAGATGGCTTACCAACTGGTGACAATTCAACTGAAGTCGCAGGGTAATGAGACGCCATGAAACAAGGCGCCATGATTTGAAAGCGTGGTATATCTCATGGTCACCTGAAGTGTGAAAATATAAGAGTTTGTAGTTTCAACATGCCTGAAAACTACTGTCTAAGAAAAATAATCCATTCCCACAATGCATTAACTGAATCTAATGTAGCATTTTTCCAATTACAAGTAATAGATTTGATTGCTCTAAAAATAAGGAAATCAAATAATGTACAATCCATAGGGGATAATGTAGATTTAAAGAGAGAGGATTTAAGGATTAGAATATGAAAAGATAGAGTTGTTTGTATCTTAACGATCTGGGTTATAATATTCCATATGCCGGATAAAAACTGATGAATAATAGAACAATTGAAAAACAACTGTTGTAGCTTGAATAACATCAAATGTGTAAAACATATCATATTGACATATGTCAGCAACAAAGAAAATACCAGCAGTAATCCATACGTTCCAGAAAGAAATATGTTTATGATATTGGAGTTTGGGATTGAACCAACAGGTAACTTCTTTAGTGGGATCCATGGTAATAAAAAAGCTACTATCAAATGATAAAAGGGCAAGTTCAGGGTTTGCACTAATGGGGGAACATTTACCAAAGGAGCCATTTGCCATGGTAAGGAACGCAGGTAATGGATATGGAGACAAAATATTTTTCTCCAGGATAAGCCATTTAGGTGTATTAGAAGGAGAAATAACATGGAACCATAAGGAACATTGTGCCACAATGAATACAAAATGATATTTTTTTGAATCTGGAAGACCAAGCCCACCTTCACATTTGAGCAGTTGAACTTTTTAGGACTGATTTGTGTGGGTTTATTATTCCAGATGAACTTAGTAAATAACTTATATTATTTAACATAAAAAGTGGACAATAGGTAAATAATTGTAATTGCCTCAATACGTCCCTACCAATTTAAATGAAGATAAGACCATGTATCCAGTTTGTCTTT
Source organism: Lissotriton helveticus (assembly GCF_964261635.1). Classification (NCBI taxonomy): domain Eukaryota; kingdom Metazoa; phylum Chordata; class Amphibia; order Caudata; family Salamandridae; genus Lissotriton; species Lissotriton helveticus. The sequence continues at coordinate 466,960,850 of NC_136067.1, read as the reverse complement.
GGTCTTAGCTAAAATTGTGGAACAATTGGTTTTCAACTGTATCCTTAACCGAATCAGTAAATGTTGTTCCCAAATATTTGAGTTTTTTTGGAGTCCATACTATATCAGTATTTGCCAACATTGTAGAATTACAAAAAACATTTAATGGAAAAATTCTGTCTTATTAGTATTCAGGGAGTAACCAGAAACATCAGCATACTTATGAATAATATCGAGAATAATAGGTATAGAGGAAAGGGGACCATTAACATATAATAATACATCATCAGCATATGCAGAAATGTTAATGATAGTATTTTTCAAAACAACACCTATATATATTTATCACTAATACGGAAAGAGCAGAAAAGGGGCTCTATTGCAATAAGAAAAAGTAAAGGAGAAAGATGACATCCTTGGCGAGTGCCTCTATATAAACGAAATGAGGAAGAGCACACACCATTGATAACAAGCATTTACAATGCAATAGGTCTCGGGTTAGTTAAGTTTGAGCTATTGGCATTGCTAAATAGTGCAACACCAACTGCAACAAAAGTCTATAAATTGTACGCCAAAAAAATGTGTGTAGCAATGGCGGCATGCTGCGCTTTATATTAATATTTTTAAAAGTAAAGTGTGCCATACTGCTATTGCTACATGGTTAATTGTGGATGCGTTAACAATTGATGTGTGCACTGATGGCTGGTAGTGTGTGTGTGTGTCTGTAGAAATTGTGCACTGATGGCGGGTGGTGTGTGTGCCTGGTGGAAGTGTTCACTGCGAGCTGGTGGTGTGTGTGCCGGGTGGAAGCGTGCACTGATGGCTGGTGGTGTGTGTGCCTGATGAAAGCGTGCAGTGACGGCTGGTGGTGTGTGTCTGATGAATGCGTGCACTGACAGCTGGTGGTGTGTGTGTGCTTGGTGAAAGCGTGCACTGATGGCTGGTGGTGTATGCGCCCGGTGAAAGCGTGCATTGATGACTGATGGTCTGTGTTTGGTGAAAGTGTGCACTGAAGGTGTGGCGTTGTGTGTGGTTGTGTGTGTGGTTGTGGTTGTGTGTGTGTGTTGTGTGTGTGTTGTGTGTGTTGTGTTTGTGTGTGTGTGGTTGTGTGTGTCGTGTTTGTGGTTATGTGTGTGGTGGTGTGTATGTGTGTGTGGTTGTGTGTATGGTTGTGTGTGTGTGTGGTTGTGTGGTTGTGTGGCACCTCCTTGCCCTCACCTGGGTCCTGCAGCATCCGCCAGTCTCTTCACCAGAGGGCAGTGGTCCTATCAGCCCCCCCCCCACACACACACATGCACACCCATGTACGTGCACTTGTGAGGTGCTAGTGCACAGGTAATGGGTGTGTTCCTGTCCACCCCGCACCTCCCTGCCAGTCTATGACATGAGGCCAACGGTCCTCTCAGCCTCCCACCACACACACACACACACACACACAAGTGCGTGCGTGTGCATTGGCCCGTGAGGTGCCAGTGCACAGGTAATGGGTGTGTTCCTGTCCACCCTGCGCCTCCCTGCCAGTGTATGGCATGGGGCCAGCGGTCCTCTCAGCCTCCCACCACACACACACACACAGACCCAAGTGCGTGCATGCGTGTGCATTGGCCCGTGAGGTGCTAGTGCACACGTAATGGGTGTGTTCCTGCTCATCCCGGTTGTCACTGGCGCCGTGCGCGTGAGAAATGATTGCAATAGACTAGAGATTCCAGCTTCCAAGAAGCCTTCAGCTGTCACGACAAGAAGCGGCCATATTGGAAAATTAAATTGCTATATTTACGACAGGAATTGCAGAGAAAAAAATGGTTTATTTACATAAATACTTAATTGTAATATTTAATTCACTTTTATTATTTCCTTTTTATAATTATGTAGATTTTTTAAATTTCAAAAGTATAAATATTCACGGAGTTTATAGAACAGTTAGCCCATTATTATACATGTTTAAATTATATCTGTATATGAAAAGGTCTGAATGAGCAAAACTTGTATTCTGCTTTCTCGTACATGGAGATTCCCCGCTTGTTCTAACAACGGCAGACATTTCAGCGTCTAAAGAGCTGCGCGCAGCTTGCTCGCCCTTCATTTATGTCTATGCTGTTGAAGTCCCTCGAATGAGTGAATCTGTGGATGCGGGCACCAGTGCACGCTGTAGGCTGCGGACATGCCTCCAAAGGGGAAAGGTGGTACCAAAAGCAGCAAAGGTACTGTGAATAAACAGTAATGTAATCCTCTGTTAACTACTGTATTTTAAGGTTGAACAATAAATACATTTTGGTTAATTCACTTGCTCCGTTCACTAGTTGCGGGGGCGCGCGCGCAGCCGTGGACGGCGGCTGCGTGCGAGCACTGGCACGCGCTACCATCATGAGCTGAGGGCGAGAAGCTCTAGTTACAGGGCGAGGAGAGCGCGCACGTATGGCCGCGTGAGAGGCAGGGGCGGCACGCGACGCGACTGAGGCAAGCCTGGTGTGTTCGGTTGAGAGAGGGTGCCCCCCCTTAGGCACTTGGTAACTTGTTGGGGGCCTGTAGACTGTGCACCTGCCCGTCCTTGTGCAGGAAGTCTGCCCAGTGCTGAGCGCGAAGACACGCCGAGACGAGGTAGGTGGGGGGGGGGGCTCTGTGTGTGCGTGCGTGTATGCGCGGCGGGGGAGGGGGGTTCTGTATGCGTGCGTGTGAGTCTGCTTCTCAGGAGCCATGGGAGACAGGAAGCGCGCGCGACCTGATCCCAGTTCCAAGGTTGCGCGTGCACCTCGCTTGTCTCCTGTCTCCCTTGACGTCGTAAAAGCGAGAATGATTACAATAGAGTCTCGGAACGACAGATTGCTTCGCAATCTGTTCGCAGTTCCGAGACCTAAAAATGGTGGCTGAGGGGGCTGAATACAATGCTTTAATCACATTAATTAAAATAGGACCAAAATGGAATACTTCTAAAGTTTTAAATACAAATTGCCAATTAACCTTCTCAAATGCCTTTTCCGCATCTAAGGCCATTACACCAATTGGATAGCTGGATTCTTAAGCAAGGGATAATACATGACAGAGCAAACGGGTATTATGAGTGGATAATCTACCTTTCATAAAGCCAGTTGATCAGTTTGTATAATATTGGATAATAAGGGTAATAAGCAATTTGCTAGAATTTTGGCATATATTTTACAGTCCTGATTAATTAGAGATATGGGATGAAAATGTGATACTAAAGTAAGGTCTTTATTAGGCTTGGGGAGAACAATTATAGCGGCTTCATTAAAAGATCCCCCCATCATGGAGGTACGCTGAAACTCTGTAAAACAGGAAAGTAAGATAGGGGATACTTGGTTCTGATAACATTTATAGAATTCAGCCAGAACGCCATCTGGGCCAGGAGATTTTTTGGAGTTTTTTGGAGTTTAATGTATTAATTGCTGCAATAATTTCTTTAACGCCAATAGGATTATCTAAGGTTGATCTGTCAGTATCAGAAATCTGAGGCAATTGACAAGAATTAAGGAAATCAATGATAACATTGTTATGAGAGGCAAGAGGTTCATGATATAAAGAAGAGTAGAAGAATAGGAACTCTTTCAGTTTATCCTCAACATCTGTCACCAATGTACCATTATTTGTTTTGATGGCTGGTATTTGAATTCTATCTCGCTTGAGGTGCATATAATTAGCTAATAGCCAACCAGATTTGTTAAAAGTAAAATGGAATTTTGATTTTTCTTTTGAAATAAGTAAACCTGCTCTTTTACTAAGCATACAAATATATTCGTATCTGTATTTCTGAAGCTGGATTTTATATTATGGATCTCTAAATGTAATAAAAAGTATTTCTACAGATGCAATCTGTTTCTTTAATTTGGTGAGGTGGGTGTAAAAAGATTTGTTTTCATGCGCCCTAATAGAAATTGAAACTCCACGAATGTAAGCTTTAATCACTAATAGCTAAGGCCATTTTTTTTTAGAATTGTTTGGATTAAGAACTATTTCAGAGTTCAGTCTCCATCTTTTGATAGGAGTGTGTGGGTCAGAAATACATAACGAAAAGGAAACTAGAGCATGGTCTGAAACATAATAGGGTGTATAACCGACTCACTAATTATGTGGCATAAATTACATGAAGTCAGTAAGTAATCAATTCTAGAAAAAGAAGAGTGAGGATTAGAATAAAAAGTAAGTCCTTTGTGCCTAGGATGCTCCAATCTCCAAAAATCAACCAATTTTGTAACAGAAAGGAAAGATTGCAAAGCGCAGAATGCTTTATAAGGCCAAAATTTAAAAGCAGAAGACCGGTCCAACAAAGGATCTCTGATGAGATTAAAATCACCACCCACTAAAAGGGACATATTACCAATTTTGTGTATTTCAGCAGAGACGTAAACCAGAAGGCAGGATCATCAGATGTTGGAGCGTATATATATTGAACACATTTAAAATGAGTTTATTAATTTTAACTTAAGCATAAACAAATCTACCATCAGCATCATGATGATGAGACAATATTTGTACATGAGCTCTGAGTGAGAAAAATATAGCTACACCATTTGTACGTTTTGTAGCAGGAAATGAAACTATAAGCCCTACCCAACTTTTGGACATGGTATGTAATATTTTATCATCCACATGGGTTTCTTGTAAAAAACAGATATCTACACTAGATTCTTCAGATATACTAAAATTTTATGTCATTTAACTGGGTGTCTCAGACCCTTCACATTTAATGAAGCAACAACTACATTTTGTGGCCTGGACATATTATGCTATAAGTAATAGAAGAGAATAAAAGAAGGACAGCAGCCAATATAAAAAAGACAAAACAAGGCAAACAATGTATAGAAAGGTCTGTCTCCAAGACCTCATACAAATAGAACATTGCAGACGGAAGTACAAAGCAAGGAAACCACCATTATATGCACCTGCATGGAGAAAGAATAACAACCTTCAGTAAGGGGTATCAAATAGTAGCCTGCAGAACCAGATGGTTGAGAATCCATGAGAATAGGATTATGCTGATCCAAGACTTGGAGACATCATTTTTCCAGATGCGCTTAACCGAAAGGTCAAAAAGGACATATTTGTATCCAGCTTCTCGCAAACGAAGCCTCAATTCTGAAAATTGCTGTTGTAATTGAACTGTCTCCTTTGAAAAAATCCTGATAAATAAAGACTTTATTTCCTTCAATTAGGATAGAAGAGATCTCTTGGGTAGTCTTTCGTAGGAGGTTATGGTGCCTCAGAACTTTAAATATGATTCGTCTCGGTTTGACTTGATGAGGTTTACGAATCGAGGGTATTCTGTGAGCTTTATCAATCTCAAAACTTTCTGGAAATGTGATAGTTATGAGTTTAGGTAGAAGGTTTGCCCAGGAAAGACAACAACTCCCTCTGGGACATTAAATATGCGTAAATTGTATTGTCTGTTTCTATTTTCCAAATCAAGTAAGGAATGTTGGAGAGAAGCAACCTGAGGAATAATTGGAGCCATAGTTGTAATGGCTTTAGTATTATCACACATTTTAATCTCATCATCTGTAACTCTCATCGATAGCCATATCTCCCTGAATATTTTGATATCTGAAAAAATTGTGTCAGTATTAATATGAATAGCTTGAATTTCCTCCATAAGTTTTGACAATTATTTTCTTGTAAATCAATAGCTTTACATTTGGTAGGTAGAGGTGAAACAGCTTGTTTACGTTGATTTAATACCATTTTGGACTCCATACTGTGAAACAGAGAGCAGGCAAGTAACAGAAAAAAATGACACTACAAATAGCAGAGATTTTGAAATGTCAAGACGGTATAATGAATGAGGCAAAAACAGCTCCATAAAGTCTTAAACCGTATTTCAATAAAGCTTCAATGAAGAATAAAAAGGACAAAATTCCTTTAATCCTTTGAAGGAAGAATTTGTAGCAATCAAGAGGCAGGAACAAACCCCTTTAAGTGGGGAAAGGATTCTGGAGAGAGGAGGTGCCCAGTAAGTTATGTCCTCCTCATCTGTGTGTTCAATTCACAGAGAATGCTGCAGGGAACAAGAGCCCTCCCTGAGGAGAAATAGAAAACGCCTACCTCACTGCACACAAAGGCACCAGACTTTCAAAATTCAGCCCAACGCCTCCGCAAACTTCAAGGAGCATCTGGGCCAAAACTGAAGTCACAACGAAGCCCCTATCGCCGTGAAGAAATTGTCGAAAACGTAGGTGAGATCAGAGCTCAAAGCGCTGCGGCCATCTTGTTTCACGTGCGTTGCAAACTCCCATGCACATGTAATCTAAAAACCACATGAGAAGCTCTATGTGTATGTAATCAAAAACGACATGAAGGGTTCCTTGCGCCTACTAAAAATTGCCAGAGTAAGGCTCCATGCGCAAGGATCTATGACTTTACCAAGTGCTCCCAGAGCCTGTGTGTGACTGCCAGATACATCGCTCCAAGCTCGTGTCTACAAGAATGTGTCACAGTTAAGCACTCCAAGAGCGTCTTGTGTTTGTTACAAGGAAGTGCTCCAAGCACGTTTCTGCAAGTGTCACAGGACATAAATGGCATGTTTAAGCAGTCCAGGCGCATTATCTTTGCAATAGTCTATAGGAAGCTCTCCAGTTGCGACTACTTACTGCATACAGTCTCCATAAAACATCTAATAGTTCGGTGCGAGGAGGCTGTGAAGGAGACGGTTTAACCCAGAATCATGACACCGGGGCCTCATTTGATATGAGGCCCTCTTGATGTTAAGTTTATTGGCAATATTTGAATAGCACAGTCAGTATGTATCGCCACAATATGCAGTGGTTTATTATCACTCACCACAGAGAGATCATGTGCTATAACGATACTGCATTACGTGCAAAAGGTGTGCATCAGTATGACCCCACATTTGGTTAACAACACAATGGTGTGCAAAATGACAGTAGGTTCAACCTCAGCAGGAGCGTGGAAAAAGAGTTAAAGCACAAATTGCTTTTAGATGTAATGTGCATCGACGAATGCTCTGTCGAAAAAGCACATTAATGAACAAAGATCGCTTTACTTGATAGGCCTCGCTAAGCACCTTCTGCATCCTGAAATAGAATGCTAACCAATTTGAAAAATAATACGTTCTTAACTTTCCTTTAATTTCCACGAGAGGTAGATATTCTAAAGTATAGGAATTTGTATGTACTTTGCATTTGAAAAAAAATACAATGACTAACAAAGAAATTGCTTGATGACAAAGCCCGTATCCAACTGTTGTACATCAAAAGTATGGCTGAATAAACACATATTGCACTCAATAGACCAGATGTAATGTTGATATTTCATCTCCTTGTTCATAGCCTTTCCTATGTACCTTTCTTAGGAGCAAATATGCTCTGGGCGATAGATAATCTAAATTGAGAGCCATGTATGCATGTAAGCATGTAATCAAGTAATGTAAATATTGTAGGTAGCTTTGATATAAAGGTTAGTTTGGTGGGGACTCATTGTAAACACATTAAGTATGTGCATATTTGGACAATCAAACCTATTCCAAATTATCTTGTGCGGATTAAAAAAAATAATTATAGTCATTATCGTAGGAAAAATGCAAAGTTGTCTATAACAAAATCTTGCAACATCTGTCCCACCTGCTATACATTTCTGATTTGAAATTTGTCGCAAAGAGTTTGCAGTTTGGGACGTGTGATTAGTATGGTGCTGTAGAAAAAAAAAATTCTTTATCTTCGATTCCTTGATTTCTACATGTACGATGTGGAGCACACCTCGTCCCGGGCAGCAGTCGGTGTGTACATTGCTGGAGGCAGCCACGGTGATGGGCCGACTTGGACCAGCGCATTTAGCACAGTGTTGTATTCTGCGTCAGAATAATGGACAGAACTTTGAACTTTTCTTTTTCATTATAGGAAAAATGATATCACATTATAATAGCACCTCGCTCTTCAAGATTTGCACATTCTCAGCTTTCCTTTCCTCTTGTCCACAGTGCCGTTGAGTTAGTTGTGCAATTTTTCCTTGCTTCCCACACAACTACGCATCTTTTTGGGTGAGATGTTTTGATGGTCTTCCTCCCTTTTTCAGCTCACCTCAGCTACATGGCAGTCTTTTTAGATAGGGATACTGGGGGTTGGATCCGTCCCTCGGTGAGCTCGAACTAATCCCTAACAGCAACTGTCTTATTTCTACTGCTAAGCTAATATTTTCTCTACTTTGTTCGTCTCACTAACTCTTCCTATGAAATGATATTGCAGCTTCCGAAAATAGGTAACCAGACATACCTATTATTTCTATACGTATCTCCAAGTGGCCATTAGTTCTTGATTTTGGCAATAAGGCGCCATCATAAAACCATACGTAAACAAGGGCACCACAGCCTCTGCTGGGAGGGAGTCAACATGTGAGAACTGTATCTTTTAGTTGTTCTTCTTTCTTTAAATAAATACACATTTTCTCACAAATTATATCCATATAGATTTATGTAAATAGCAACGTATCTTTCATGGCACGTTGACTTAATTCTATCAGCGTTTTCTTCCATACCTGGGTTTATTATTTTTAGAGAATCACTTTCCGCATCGTGATGTAGTTTTCCTGATTTAACAACTGTAACTACTTTTGTTTCTTTTGGCATCCCCTTTAGAGTTATCATTAATTGGATAACATGTTACTAAATGTAGCCTTTCATGAAAGTAAACATACAATCGTTCAATTTTAAACTTTATTTGTTTACTTTTAGTTCACTAACAACGATCTCTTGCCCACTCTTTTACAGACGTTTATTATGCATTTAGGATTCCACTATTAACTGCACAGGTCTGGACCACAGCTGCTTAAGTTAGTCTACCAACTATTCTATCGAACAGTGCTTCTCGGTCCTGGATCTTAACGCAGAGGCCCTCATTAGACACCCCTGTTATTTCGTTGATAATGGTACAATTAAAATTGACCTCATTTTATCCGTCAGCAACTAGTTTGAAGTGTTTTCTTAACCTCTTCGTGTGCCTAGGCACTCGGCAACTTTCCTAGGGACACAAACTAGCATTTTTTCCTTTCATTTTCTTCAACTGTGACAATTTATATTAACAGCAGCAAGAGAATCACAAATCAAGCCCCCAAAGAAAAATTAAAATTAGTTTACTTATAAACTTAAAAACTTCTAGACTGTTAAAAGGATCAGTCATCCCATAGTTCTCCACATCACCTCTCCACCTTTAATTAATGATTCTTTTTATTTTCTTTAGTTATAGAGTGCAAAGCGGCATTAAAGGCTTCTTAGCAGTAGCACTCAGACAAGAAAAGAAGCTTAAGGCACAAAATCCTAAGAGGTGAATTATAGACATTTGATACTTCTTTTTTTCTGTCCATGGCTGTCTGTGGGCCATTCTGCAGTATTTAACGTATGCTCTATACTCAACAACAAGCCATACAATTTCTACCACCTTCCCCAGAATCTTTCCCAAGAAATGGAACTCAGTGATTCACTTCCTAGAAAAAATACTGAAGTGAAATGTTTTCAGCAAACTTATCTTATATCTAGACTCTCACTTCCTCCTCAATCCAGCGCAAGTACATTTCAGACCTATGTTAGGAAAACATGTATCACTGGTCTCCATTTGGGATGTCTTAAAACCATAATCGACAATCCAAACACGGGGATACTCATTCCAAAAAACCTCTAAGCAGTGTTCAACTGCAGTATACAAATAATGTCCAACCATCTAGTTAGGTTGTTGTATTACTCCTCGTTCACAAAGCCTATAGACACTGTTAGAATCATTGGTTGATCTCATTAGTGATTTAAACAATGTATTTAGAAATAATCAGTGATGTCATCAATTATGTATTTTAACATGTCATCAGCTAAGGATAATGTGAGATATTAGCAGTGCTTGATGGGGGAAAGTTATATTTAAGGAATTAAGTATTACCTACTGGTGATTGCCAATAGGTAGTAATACTTAGGATACATTTTCCATGTGAAGAGCATTTTTTGGTTTGCCAATAACTTTGGCGTAGTTTGGCAAATCTTCGTGAATTTTCAAAACTATTGGTGCATTTACTTCAGCTGCTGTGTTGAAAGTTTAGGGTGATCTGTCAAAATGGGTGGGGCGAGAAAAAGAGGGGTCCTAAAACGTATTTTCTCCATGTTAACTTCTATAGGAAGATGTAGACATGGCCACAGTCCGAACTGCTGAACAGAATGACACCAAATTTGGCAAAAAGGTAGCTATTCGTCCCAAAAGTACTCTTTTTAATAAATGGTGTACATCCATTCAGTAATTGCTGACAAATTTACTGATATCTCAGATATACAACTTTGTCCATAGTAGATCCGAAACCCTTCTCGATCTCAAGCCTGAGATGTGATTGGCTGGCAACACTTTAAACCAGGAAGTGTTGAACCGAGTCACAAGAAAAAGTGTAAAAAAAAGATAAGGGGGCATGGTAGAAACACCCTGACCCCCTAGTCCTCTTAGGTGGGTCCCAGAGGGACCCCCGGGGAAAGAAAATTCATGACTCCCATCAAACATTAAAGCAAAGTGTTTAATTTAGGCCCCTGGGTGGACCAGGTCCTGGGGCAAATAGAAATATTGACCAGGATACCTCCACCCCCCAGGGCTAAACACAAAGGAAATATGGGGGGGGCATGCTGGCCCCACTCCTTTTATAAAATAAATCATAAATAAAGGTCTCAGGAGCCAAGTGGACTTCAGTCCCCAACTAGTAGTGCGCCAGGAGGCACATTTAAACAGTAGTGGAGAAAAGTGACACCTCTCATTAAACCCACTGCGTGGAACTTACTGGACTAAACAGGAGGGGTAGTTGGCCCCCAAAGACCCACAATAGTAAAGGGGACTTCATCCCCCTACTAGTAATGTGCCAGGAGGTGCGTTTGCAGAGTGGTGGAGAAAAGGGGCATGGTCTACCACCAGGTCCCAGGAATCCCGCTCTGTGTGGGACTTCCTGGAGGTAACAGGAGCGGTAGTTTGCCCGCAAGGATGTCCTTGGGGTCCTCCTGTTAACTCCAATGAGTCCCAAACCGGAGGATTGATAAGAGGTATTTGGAGGCCACGTCCCCTTTCTCCACCACTTTGCAAACGCGGCTTGTGGTGCAATACTGGTTGGGAGATGATGCTCACCTTACTCTTGACAAACGTTGGGGTCCTAGTACCTCCCATAAGTCCTACACAGCAGGATTCTTGAGAACTGTCCGGTGGTCCAGCCCCCTTTCTCCAACACTCTGCAAATGTGAATGCTAGTTAAAAAAACAAAGAAATTCACTGAAAAATACAAAGGTTACAGGGACGCTTTAGTTAGGAATTAGCATTTAAAAAACCTTAATAATTCACTGAAAAAAACCAAGGTTACAGTGATGTAATAGTTAGGGGCAGATTTTATTCATACAAAACCAGAGAAATTTAGCAGTTACAGTTAGCTGGGCTAACTATAACTTGTGCCCCTGCAATGCACTGCTTATGACCTCACTTATAGCATCACTCATAACATGGTCAGTGACATCACTGATGACATCACTGATACTGTTTTGTGTCACCATGGCTGTCTACATTATAACATATGCTATTAAACACACGAATTCTGGATTAATGAACTACACTGTCACTGCAATGCACACAGGAATTAGACATAAAGTTGCATTCATTTGAATTCAACTTTATTGAGAGAGCATTTTTGTGTAATGACGCTGATTTAATAGGATGCATACCATGCACGATTTTGATGCACTAACCACAAGTTCGGGTGACAGAGATTTATATGTGACAACCTTGTACAATGATTCACGTTTGTTTTGTAATTTTTTATCCTTTGTACAATACCACAGCTCTTCTATGTTCACTAAACATTACGTCATTATAGGATGCAGATGCATGTACCTCTAAGAGCAGCGTGACCCACTAAGGTGTTATGTGATGAAGACCACAGATGTGGCTGAAACAAATTGTTTGTTTTCTGCCTGAGTAAACACCTTTACTTGGGCCCGACTCGCTAAGAAGGGCGTTCATACTCCGTCCATCGTGTACAGCGCTCCATATGCTAATTAAGCTTGCCCATGAGCTCCACAAACCTACTAAGGTAAATAATGTGCCATTAATGTGACCACCTGATGAACTTACCATAAGCAAATAATTTTAACTCACATCAGGGACTCCAAGTCCCATCAAGCATTGAGGAAATGAATTGCACAAAGCACATGCCCACTGGGGCAGGAATGAAATAAATAATGCCAAAAATCAAGAAAATGTGAGCCGTCATTTCTGTGGTTAGCAGCCAGGAAGAAGGGGAATGTATCCTTCAAACAAGTTGGCTATGAATGGAAATGGGAGCAAGATGATAAGTTGCATGTTAACGCCATAGGCGGAAAGCTGTTGAGTGCCTTTCACTGCTCTCGCTCATTTTGGACAAAAATATATATGACAGCATTTCACTCCGCTGAATTAACAGAGTCCCTACCGACGCGTTTCATTATTCACTTCCTCAGGGGAGTTTGGACTGGAGGAAAGCAACAGGCAGGATTTGGCGGCATCTCTCAACTTGCAGAACCCACCCCAGTGGGCGTGGCCTTCACCGAGGCCTTATGGTTACTGTAGTCCCGACCATTCGTCCCTAGTGGTTAGCCTGTAGGTCTTCCTTAAAAATAAAGTTTGTATTCACCAAGTGGGTAGTGGCATAGAAAGGTTTTACAATGCCACCGCTTTTCGTTTTACGTGAAAAAAGCATAGGTGAATCCGCAGTAAGCGCATTCACTGGAATGCTGGTACAGCATCGGGTCCTCTTCCGTGACCCAGGCTGGCCGCTGCAATGCATCACACATGTTTGCCTGATGTAGAAGAGGACTTACACCACAGGTATACTTAAGTCAAACATCGTTTATTCACCACAGGAGCAGCATGACAGCAGCATGACAGCATTTCAATCCGCTGAATTAACAGAGTCCCTCCCGACGCGTTTCATTATTCACTTCCTCAGGGGAGTTTGGACTGGAGGAAAGCAACAGGCAGGATATGAGATATGTTTGCATCATGTCGCGATTGCTACTTATAATTTACATTTATTCCTCACATACGCATGAATTTGACACAGGATTGACCCTTTGAACAATGCGTTTCCACTGCAATACATTTTGTTTCAATTATATTCATTTTGGATAAACGTGGAGGAAGTAATGTACACATTTTGGTATTCTGAAATGCATTTATTCCCCATATTTATTATTTACATTATATGTCACTCTTGCTATGTCCTTGAGGAAGTACCATCACTGCACGGTCATTCACTGTACATTTGTGCACTTTGCACTCACACCTGCCTCAAGTTGTATATAAACACCTTACTTTAAGTCTCAGCCTCACTCACATTCCTAATGTTAATAGATCCTGTGGTGGTTTACCTTGCATTCCTGCATTTCTTATCTAGTGCTTAATAGGCTCTATTACGTTGCGTCGCGTGCAGGTCAACATGATCAGATATACACCGATACCTCCTGCTCACTCAATTACGCACGGATATGTCAGCTGGCCAACACAATCTTGATATTTTCCCACTTCACACGTGTGATTTAGTCTCTCGGTGGCCTCAAAATTTCTAATGCATTCTTTAGAAGCAGACTGGAAGTCAATCGCCCTTGTACAGTTCCTCTTAATACGTAGGAGTTCACCGTACGGTATACTGCCCACCGTTGTTTCTGGATGGCAGCTTTTGGCGTGTAGAATAGAGTTCCCTGCGGTTGGTTTCCTGTGCAAGGAAGTGCACAGTCTGCCCCCCGCAGGGAAAACCTTCAAGTCCAAAAAATTAACCTGTTCGGGACTGACCTCCCCAGAGAATGTATAATGTTAATTTAACTTGTTTTATTGCATGTATTATTAACTACGATAGTAGTAGTAGGCTTTCAAAAACATTTATTTTGAGCCCTGATTTGCATGTTTAGCAATGGCCGACGCTTTGAATAGAAGTTACAAGGTGTCCTTTGTTTATGTTTATGACTATTCGTGCATGCACACACTTTAAATGTCTGCCTCATTTCGGCGCCGACCACTATTGACAAAGGCGGCAAGTCGAAACGCGTCTTGTGATGCAGTGACCCAAATAAAACCACTGGGTTTGAAAAACGTTCCTGTGAGTGCTGAGCATTTTTTGGTGCGAGTGAGCCTTGGAGTTGTCCCACGCAGCGTCTGTCACTGCGATATCCGCACCCAGTCGAGAGTGAAGGGAGGTTTGACAGAAAACGGAGCTTTTCATATATATATGGTCCAGTTGAAGGCAATCGCCGAAACGCGTTGACCGTCCTCCTTGTCTGCACGATGGTGTTGTGAAAATAAAATTTTTATTTAAATTACCTGAAAATCGAGTACTGGACCCTGTTTGTGCTGTGGTGTATCCGGACCTCCTGGCTGCGCATTGGAGCTGGGCTGGGTCCATGTCTTGCTCTACACGAAAGGCGAAACCAGGTTGGACTACAGTACCCAGCATGCAATTTGTCCTGAGCCACAAAGCACACCTGCGTGAAGGAGGAGGGGCCGAGAGACTACTTTAAGGGAGTGGTCTCGGAGTTGAATCCAGGATGTAACCACCAGCCTGTGAGACCGGCACTGATGACGGCCGAACCCGGCTAGAAACGCGTCTGCCAAAAGCGTTTCACGGACTGCGAGGGTTGAGCTGTGTGGCACTTAATAAATCCCCTGTTGTTACCCGGAGCTGTGTCCTGCTTGTTTTCCAGTGGAGAGGAGCTGTGGTATGGATATATAACGCCGGTTTGCTGATACCGGCTTAAGGACACACCCTCTCGTTCAGGTGCTCCGCGCTCTTCAGCCAAATCTTTGGTAGGAGTACAGACGGTGCTAAGCGCGGCGCCCCCCCCGAACAAAAAGTCATTGCCACGTGGCAGTCATTTCAGTGAGGGGAGAGAGTAGGCAGCACGAAGTTGCCTGATAAGGATAACAACAGAGGTTAAGTGGGACTATTCATTCAGGACTTTGTATGCGAGCGCTGAGCCCAGCGCCCTGAACTTGGGACATCACTTGTTGTTTGGCTCCGCTCTACACGAAAGGCGAAACCAGGTTGGACTACAGTACCCAGCATGCAATTTGTCCTGAGCCACAAAGCACACCTGCGTGAAGGAGGAGGGGCCGAGAGACTACTTTAAGGGAGTGGTCTCGGAGTTGAATCCAGGATGTAACCACCAGCCTGTGAGACCGGCACTGATGACGGCCGAACCCGGCTAGAAACGCGTCTGCCAAAAGCGTTTCACGGACTGCGAGGGTTGAGCTGTGTGGCACTTAATAAATCCCCTGTTGTTACCCGGAGCTGTGCCCTGCTTGTTTTCCAGTGGAGAGGAGCTGTGGTATGGATATATAATGCCGGTTTGCTGATACCGGCTTAAGGACACACCCTCTCGTTCAGGTGCTCCGCGCTCTTCAGCAAACTCTTTGGTAGGAGTACAGACGGTGCTAAGCGCGGCGCCCCCCCGAACAAAAAGTCATTGCCACGTGGCAGTCATTTCAGTGAGGGGAGAGAGTAGGCAGCACGAAGTTGCCTGATAAGGATAACAACAGAGGTTAAGTGGGACTATTCATTCAGGACTTTGTATGCGAGCGCTGAGCCCAGCGCCCTGAACTTGGGACATCACTTGTTGTTTGGCTCCGCTCTACACGAAAGGCGAAACCAGGTTGGACTACAGTACCCAGCATGCAATTTGTCCTGAGCCACAAAGCACACCTGCGCGAAGGAGGAGGGGCCGAGAGACTACTTTAAGGGAGTGGTCTCGGAGTTGAATCCAGGATGTAACCACCAGCCTGTGAGACCGGCACTGATGACGGCCGAACCCGGCTAGAAACGCGTCTGCCAAAAGCGTTTCATGGACTGCGAGGGTTGAGCTGTGTGGCACTTAATAAATCCCCTGTTGTTACCCGGAGCTGTGTCCTGCTTGTTTTCCAGTGGAGAGGAGCTGTGGTATGGATATATAACGCCGGTTTGCTGATACCGGCTTAAGGACACACCCTCTCGTTCAAGGGCTCCGCGCTCTTCAGCAAAATCTTTGGTAGGAGTACAGACGGTGCTAAGTGCGGCGCCCCCCGAACAAAAAGTCATTGCCACGTGGCAGTCATTTCAGTGAGGGGAGAGAGTAGGCAGCACGAAGTTGCCTGATAAGGATAACAACAGAGGTTAAGTGGGACTATTCATTCAGGACTTTGTATGCGAGCGCTGAGCCCAGCGCCCTGAACTTGGGACATCACTTGTTGTTTGGCTCCGCTCTACACGAAAGGCGAAACCAGGTTGGACTACAGTACCCAGCATGCAATTTGTCCTGAGCCACAAAGCACACCTGCGCGAAGGAGGAGGGGCCGAGAGACTACTTTAAGGGAGTGGTCTCGGAGTTGAATCCAGGATGTAACCACCAGCCTGTGAGACCGGCACTGATGACGGCCGAACCCGGCTAGAAACGCGTCTTCCAAAAGCGTTTCACGGACTGCGAGGGTTGAGCTGTGTGGCACTTAATAAATCCCCTGTTGTTACCCGGAGCTGTGTCCTGCTTGTTTTCCAGTGGAGAGGAGCTGTGGTATGGATATATAACGCCGGTTTGCTGATACCGGCTTAAGGACACACCCTCTCGTTCAGGTGCTCCGCGCTCTTCAGCAAAATCTTTGGTAGGAGTACAGACGGTGCTAAGCGCGGCGCCCCCCCGAACAAAAAGTCATTGCCACGTGGCAGTCATTTCAGTGAGGGGAGAGAGTAGGCAGCACGAAGTTGCCTGATAAGGATAACAACAGAGGTTAAGTGGGACTATTCATTCAGGACTTTGTATGCGAGCGCTGAGCCCAGCGCCCTGAACTTGGGACATCACTTGTTGTTTGGCTCCGCTCTACACGAAAGGCGAAACCAGGTTGGACTACAGTACCAAGCATGCAATTTGTCCTGAGCCACAAAGCACACCTGCGCGAAGGAGGAGGGGCCGAGAGACTACTTTAAGGGAGTGGTCTCGGAGTTGAATCCAGGATGTAACCACCAGCCTGTGAGACCGGCACTGATGACGGCCGATCCCGGCTAGAAACGCGTCTGCCAAAAGCGTTTCACGGACTGCGAGGGTTGAGCTCTGTGGCACTTAATAAATCCCCTGTTGTTACCCGGAGCTGTGTCCTGCTTGTTTTCCAGTGGAGAGGAGCTGTGGTATGGATATATAACGCCGGTTTGCTGATACCGGCTTAAGGACACACCCTCTCGTTCAGGTGCTCCGCGCTCTTCAGCAAAATCTTTGGTAGGAGTACAGACGGTGCTAAGCGCGGCGCCCCCCCGAACAAAAAGTCATTGCCACGTGGCAGTCATTTCAGTGAGGGGAGAGAGTAGGCAGCACGAAGTTGCCTGATAAGGATAACAACAGAGGTTAAGTGGGACTATTCATTCAGGACTTTGTATGCGAGCGCTGAGCCCAGCGCCCTGAACTTGGGACATCACTTGTTGTTTGGCTCCGCTCTACACGAAAGGCGAAACCAGGTTGGACTACAGTACCCAGCATGCAATTTGTCCTGAGCCACAAAGCACACCTGCGCGAAGCAGGAGGGGCCGAGAGACTACTTTAAGGGAGTGGTCTCGGAGTTAAATCCAGGATGTAACCACCAGCCTGTGAGACCGGCACTGATGACGGCCGAACCCGGCTAGAAACGCGTCTGCCAAAAGCGTTTCACGGACTGCGAGGGTTGGGCTGTGTGGCACTTAATAAATCCCCTGTTGTTACCCGGAGCTGTGTCCTGCTTGTTTTCCAGTGGAGAGGAGCTGTGGTATGGATATATAACGCCGGTTTGCTGATACCGGCTTAAGGACACACCCTCTCGTTCAGGTGCTCCGCGCTCTTCAGCAAAATCTTTGGTAGGAGTACAGACGGTGCTAAGCGCGGCGCCCCCCCGAACAAAAAGTCATTGCCACGTGGCAGTCATTTCAGTGAGGGGAGAGAGTAGGCAGCACGAAGTTGCCTGATAAGGATAACAACAGAGGTTAAGTGGGACTATTCATTCAGGACTTTGTATGCGAGCACTGAGCCCAGCGCCCTGAACTTGGGACATCACTTGTTGTTTGGCTCCGCTCTACACGAAAGGCGAAACCAGGTTGGACTACAGTACCCAGCATGCAATTTGTCCTGAGCCACAAAGCACACCTGCGCGAAGGAGGAGGGGCCGAGAGACTACTTTAAGGGAGTGGTCTCGGAGTTGAATCCAGGATGTAACCACCAGCCTGTGAGACCGGCACTGATGACGGCCGAACCCGGCTAGAAACGCGTCTGCCAAAAGCGTTTCACGGACTGCGAGGGTTGAGCTGTGTGGCACTTAATAAATCCCCTGTTGTTACCCGGAGCTGTGTCCTGCTTGTTTTCCAGTGGAGAGGAGCTGTGGTATGGATATATATATATATATATTACCTACTGGCGGTCGCCAGTAGGTATATATAGTTAGGATTTTTTTCCTATGGGATTTTTGAAAATTCTATGTTGAATAACTTTGGCGTTTGAGAACGGAATTGGCTGAAATTTTCTGGAAAATGGAACATTTTGTTTCTGAGCAGCCCCTGAAAATTTGGGGGGGTTTCGTCAAGCGGGGGGCCTGAGAAAAAAGGGGGGTCCCAAAACGTGTTTTTAACATTGAGTTTTCCATAGGGCGGTTGGACTCACTTTTAGCTCGAACGGCTGAATGGATTTCCACGAAACTTGGCAAAATTGTAGGGACTGGTAGCCCGATGTGCCTTTGCTATGTCTTAAGATATATGCTCCAGTGGTTTTTACGAAAATTAACTTTGAAAAATATATATTGGGCTACATTGGGCTTTATATATGTTGGAGCCCAAATGTAGCCCAATGTAGCCCAATGAAGCCCAATGAAGCCCAATGTAGCCCAAAGATGGCCGCCAGAGACAACAAAAAAACAAATGCAGCCCAAATATCAGCCAGATGTAGCCCAACTATAGCCCAGTGACAGAATGTCCCAGAGTGTTTTAAAGAACAACTAGAACGCTAACAGTCTTACTTATGACAAAAGTATGGCACACCTGAAGTCATCTTGATTGGAATAAAGTGGTAACACTTAATACATTTAATTTGAAAAGGAACAAAATAAGGGGTTTCATTTTGCCATAGAAATGTTATATATATATATATATTCACTGAAAAAACCATAGGTTATACACCATATATAGTTAGGAATTAGCATTTAAAAAACCTTATTTTACTCACACAAAACCATTGAAATTCCATATATAGCTAGTTGTACTAACTATATATCGCGCACCCGCAATCCACTGCTGATCATGTCACATATTACATCATTCATGACATGGTCAGTGACATCACTGATGACATCACTGATGACATCTCAAATGACATCACTGATGACATCACTGATGACATCTCAAATGACATCACTGATGACATCACTGATGACATCACTGATGACAACATCCAGTGACTGTATTTTTCTGTAAAGTTAAAATATGTCTTACATATTTAAGAATGAGTGGATGTATAAGTGTCTGGATGAAGGATTTAGTAGGTGCATGACTGACTGTATGAGTGAGTGGTTAAATGTGTCTCACTGAGTGCATGGGTTAGTGACTAAACTGTCTTAATTTGTGCATCATTATGTCTGTTGTTCTGTAAACTGCTGCATGTGTTGATCAGTAGCTATATGAGTAACTATATGGGTTATTGATTGGTTGCCCAAGCATTTGTATGGGAGACTGAGTGTGTGTGTGGGTGGCTGGGAGGTGTATGACTCTGTGCATAGATGTATGGGTTCAAAAGTGCATGTAGAAACAGCTGTATGGGCGGTTGACTGTGTGCATGACTGTATTGGTGAGTGAATAGATATCTCAGTGCTACATGTCAAAGTAAGTACATATGTAAAATACAGTACATGTGAGAGTTGACATATATAAATAACTGTGCATAAGAGCCAGTGAATGTGTGAGTGGCTGTATGGATCATTGTGAACTTGTATCCAGGATTGTATAAGTGAGTAAATATGTTTTAGTATATGTTTGAATAAGTAAGGTGTGTATAACTGTATAGTTGTGAAAATGGAGGTGTGATTGATTCTTTGCATGACTGACTAGGTGTGTAAGTAACTCCATGGATGAGTGACAGTCTGTGAGTGTCTGTTTACACTGAGTGTATCTAAGTCAAGTCAAGTCAAGTCATGAAATTTATATAGCGCACTACATACCCAGAGGGTTTCAAGGCGCTTAGGAAGGGGAGGAGGATTATTTGTCAAATATCCACGTTTTAAGCTGCTTTCTGAACGCTAGGTGATTCTGGGTTAGGCGAATGTAGGCGGGGAGTGAGTTCCATGTTTTGGCAGCCAGGTAAGAGAAGGATCTGCCTCCCATGGTGGTCTTGTTGATGCGAGGTACAGTGGCGAGGGCTTGGCTGGAAGAGCGGAGTTGGCGGGAGGGGGAGTAGAAGGACAGTCGAGAGTTGAGGCAATCTGGTCCGATGTCGTAGAGTGATTTGTGTGCGTGGGTGAGCAGTCGGAAAGTGATCCTCTTATTGACGGGTAGCCAGTGGAGGTCTTTAAGGTGACCAGAGATGTGTTCGTTGCGTGGGATGTCTAATATGAGCCTGGCTGAGGCGTTTTGGATTCGTTGTAGTTTCTTCTGGAGTTTAGCGGTGGTACCTGCGTAGAGGGTGTTTCCGTAGTCCAGACGGCTCGTGACCAGAGCATGGGTGACTGTTTTCCTTGTTTCGGTGGGGATCCAGCGAAATGTTTTTCTGAGCATGCGAAGAATGTTAAAGCAGGAAGAGGATACGGCGCTGACTTGTCTGTTCATTGATAGTGAGGCATCCAGGATGACGCCAAGGTTCCGTGCATGGTCTGTCGGAATGGGTGCATTTCCGAGGGCTTCCGGCCACCAGGAGTTGTCCCATGCAGAGGGGGATTTACCTAAGATGAGGACTTCTGTTTTGTCTGAGTTCAGTTTCAGGCGGCTTTGTTTCATCCATTCGGCGACTTCTTTCATTCCTTCGTGAAGGTTAGTTTTGGCGGTGCTGGGGTCCTTGGTGAGAGATAGGATCAGTTGAGTGTCATCCGCGTAAGAGATGATGTTGAGGTTGTGTTGGCGGGCGATGGCCGCGAGGGGGCTCATATATACGTTGAAGAGGGTGGGACTGAGTGAGGATCCTTGTGGTACGCCGCAGATGATTTCAGAGGCCTCGGACTTGAATGGTGGGAGGCGGACTCTCTGGGTTCTTCCGGTGAGGAACGAGGTGATCCATTCCAGTGCCTTTCCTTGGATTCCGATGTTTCTGAGGCGGTGTAAAAGGGTGCTGTGGCAGACTGTGTCGAAGGCTGCAGAAAGGTCGAGGAGGATGAGGGCGACTGTGTCTCCATTGTCCAGTAGAGTTCGAATGTCGTCTGTTGCTGCGATGAGGGCGGTCTCAGTACTGTGTTTGGCTCGGAAGCCAGATTGTGAGGGGTCGAGTGAATTGTTGGCTTCGAGGAAGGCGGCGAGCTGGTTGTTGACAGCTTTCTCGATGACTTTGGCCGGGAACGGAAGAAGCGAGATGGGGCGGTAGTTTTTGAGTTCGGTGGGGTCTGCTGTTGGTTTTTTCAGAAGGGCGGTGAGTTCAGCGTGTTTCCAGTTTTCTGGGAAGGTGGCGGAGTTGAAGGAGCAATTGATGACGTCTCGGAGGTGAGGAGCTATGACGGAGTCTGCTTTGTTGAAGATGTGGTGAGGGCATGGGTCTGTGGGGGATCCAGAGTGGATGGAATTCATCAGGCGGATGGTGTCCTCAGTGGAGATAGGGTTCCAGGCGTTAAGGGTGTTAACGGGGGGAAGATGGTCAGCTGAAGGTAGGGTGGGTTGGCTTCCGGGTTGGTTGTCAAAGCTGTTGTGGATGTCAGCAATCTTGTTGTGGAAGAAAGAGGCTAGGGAATCGCAGAGGGTTTGAGAGGGGGAGATGTCGTTGGCGTTGGCCGAGGGGTTGGAAAATTCCTTGACGATGTTGAAAAGTTCCTTGCTGTTGTGGGCGTTGTTGTCAAGTCGATCTTTGAATGCTGTTTTCTTGGCTTTTCGGATCAGTTGGTGGTGAGTACGGATGGCGCTTTTGAAGGCGTCTTTGTTGCTGGTGGATGGGTCTTTTTTCCAGGCCTTTTCGAGGGAGCGGCACAGTTTCTTGGACTTCTTGAGGTCATCGTTGAACCATGAGGCCTTCTTGATGCCAAGTGTGTGTTGACGTTTTTTCATTGGTGCTAAGGTGTCGGCGGTGTTGGATAGCCAGAGGGTGAGGTTAGATGCGGCTTCGTTGGCGTTAGAAGAGAGGGCTGGGGAGGTTTGAAGGAGCGATGTGGAGATCTGTTCCGTGGTGATTTTGTTCCAGTTTCTTTGTAGAGTTGGTTGGAGGTGGGTGCTGGGTTTCGGTTTGTTGTAGGTGAAGTGAACGCAGCTGTGGTCGGTCCAGAGGAGATTCGTAGTGTGGCTGAAGGAGACATGATTGCTGGAGGTGAAGATGGGGTCGAGTGTGTGACCTGCGATGTGGGTGGGGGAAGTGACCAGTTGTTTAAGTCCGAGGTTGGCTAGGTTGTCCAGGAGGGTGGCGGTGTTGCGGTCGTTGTTCTTTTCAAGGTGGAAGTTGAGGTCTCCCAGAAGGATGTAGTCTTTGGAGGGGAGCGCGTGTGGGGTGATGAAGTCCGTGATGTCTTCACTGAATTTTGCGCGGGGTCCTGGTGGTCTGTAGAGGAGGGTGCCTCGGAGTGTGGTATTGGGGTCGATGTGGATCTGGAAGTGAAGGTGTTCGGAGTTGGCGAAGTTGGCGTCAGAGCTGGTTGAGATGCGGATTGATTTCTTATGGACGATAGCGATTCCACCTCCTGTATGGTCAGTGCGGTCCTTGTGTGTGATCTTATAGCCATCAGGTATGGCAATGGCGATGTCAGGGGCGGAGGAAGCGTTCATCCATGTTTCCGTTAGGAAGGCGACGTCAGGGGAGATGGTGTCTAGTAGGTTCCAAAGGTCAATGGCGTGCCTGTGGACCGAGCGGGTGTTGAGAAGGATGCATTCTAGGTGGTTGGGGTCGGGGGTCAGTGTTGTGGTCGCAGCGGAGATGTTGTTGGTGCCGATGAATCTGCAGGAGAGGCAGGAGAGCGGGCCATGGGTGCGTCCAGGAGCGGCTTGGACGCAGTTGGGGGCGCGACCGGGGTTAAGGGCTAGGAGGGTGGCAGCATCGTAGGTAATGCGGGAGGGATGGGCAGCGCGAGGGGCAGGGGGTCTGGCGCTGGGCGCGGTCCAGGCGCGGACGGGCATAGACGGGCTTACCTTTGGCGCACCTTCGGCGCGAATGGGGCGCGGTCGCTGCGCGTGATCGCTGCGCGCGGGAACTACTGTCATATATGGGTAGTGGAGGGGGGGAGGGGCGAGGGCGGCTCAGCTGGGAGGCGTGGCGGGCTCAAGGGAACAACAACAACAGTAACAGAGCCAAAATGGAGGGGAGGGCAGAGCAGGGCGCCGATAACACACGATGTCAATTACACGATGCAGGAAAGTAAAGGAGCGACCAAGCAAGCATCCGGTGAAGCAGTGACCAGGCGGTGGGAAATGATTATGAGTCCTGGCGCTGTTTAAATAAATAATTAAATGCTCACACGCTATAGAATCTTTGCGCTATGCAAATACAAAGTAAAGCAACTCTGAAACGCTGAAACGATATGGCGCTATTAAAATAAATGAATCACTCAGCTTTGCAGCACAATACCGCCTTTCAGCAGCAAGCAGGCAGGGGAGCGACCACTCGAGGCAGGAGCAAGGAGTGGATCACGTCGTAGAGAGGTCAGAGGGCGCTCTATATTGTTAGTGGGAGGGCGGCTCAGCTGGGAGGCGTGGCGGGCTCAAGGGAACAACAACAACAGTAACAGAGCCAAAATGGAGGGGAGGGCAGAGCAGGGCGCCGATAACACACGATGTCAATTACACGATGCAGGAAAGTAAAGGAGCGACCAAGCAAGCATCCGGTGAAGCAGTGACCAGGCGGTGGGAAATGCTAATGAGTCCTGGCGCTGTTTAAATAAATAATTAAATGCTCACACGCTATAGAATCTTTGCGCTATGCAAATACAAAGTAAAGCAACTCTGAAACGCTGAAACGATATGGCGCTATTAAAATAAATGAATCACTCAGCTTTGCAGCACAATACCGCCTTTCAGCAGCAAGCAGGCAGGGGAGCGACCACTCGAGGCAGGAGCAAGGAGTGGATCTAAGGTTATATCTAAGGTTATATTAGAGTCTGAAGAGGTTCATCGTATTATCACATGAATGATGTCATCAGTGATGTGATCAGTAATGTCAAATGAGATGTCATCAGTGATGTCAACAGTGATGTCATTTGAGATGTCATCAGTGATGTCATCAGTGATGTCATTTGAGATGTCATCAGTGATGTCACTGACCATGTCATGAATGATGTAATATGTGACATGATCAGCAGTGGATTGCGGGTGCGCGATATATAGTTAGTACAACTAACTATATATGGAATTTCAATGGTTTTGTGTGAGTAAAATAAGGTTTTTTAAATGCTAATTCCTAACTATATATGGTGTATAACCTATGGTTTTTTCAGTGAATTTTCAAGGTTTTTTAAATGCTAATTCCTAACTATATATGGTCTATAACCTATGTTTTTTTCAGTGAATATATATATATATATATATATATATTCACTGAAAAAACCATAGGTTATAGACCATATATAGTTAGGAATTAGCATTTACAAAACCCTATTTTACTCACACAAAACCATTGAAATTCCATATATAGTTAGTTACATCATTCATGACATGGTCAGTGACATCACTGATGACATCACTGATGACATCTCAAATGACATCACTGATGACATCACTGATGACTACATCCAGTGACTGTATGTTTCTGTAAAGTTAAAATATGTCTTACATATTGAAGAATGAGTGGATGTATAAGTGTCTGGACGAAGGATTTAGTAGGTGCATGACTGACTGTATGAGTGAGTGATTAAATGTATCTCACTGAGTGCATGGGTTAGTGACTAAACTGTCTTAATTTGTGCATCATTATGTCTGTTGTTCTGTAAACTGCTGCATGTGTTGATCAGTAGCTATATGAGTAACTATATGGGTTATTGATTGGTTGCCCAATTATTTGTATGGGAGACTGAGTGTGTGTGTGGCTGGCTGGGAGGTGTGTGACTCTGTGCAGATCAATGTGTACTTGTATCAATGATTGTATAAGAGAGTAAGTATGTGTTAGTATATGTTTGAAAATGTTATGTGCTCTATGTTTAACTGTATAGATTAGAAAATGGAAGTGTGATTGATTCTTTACAGGACTGACTAGGTGTGTGAGTAACTCCATGGATGAGTGGCAGAGTGTGAGTGTCTGTATAGGTGTATGAGTGCATATGATAGTGTTGTAAAGATGAGTCATTGTATGTATGAATGATTGTATGGGTGAATGAGTGAATGTGTGTGTAGAAGTAGGAATCAGTGAGTGCGTATGTAGTAACTAGTATTGGTGTGTCAATGGTTTCAAAAATTATACTCTGTATTTAACACTGGGTGTAACAGAGGTTATATTAAAGTGTGAGGAGATGCATTGTATTGTCACATGAATGATATCATCAGTGATGTGATCATTGATGTCAAATGAAATGTCATCAGTGATGTCATCAGTGATGTCATTTGAGATGTCATCAGTGATGTCATCAGTGATGTCACTGACCATGTCATGAATGATGTAATATGTGACATCATCAGCAGTGGATTGCGGGTGCGCGATATATAGTTAGTGCAACTAACTATATATGGAATTTCAATGGTTTTGTGTGAGTAAAATAAGGTTTTGTAAATTCCTAACTATATATGGTCTATAACCTATGGTTTTTTCAGTGAATTTTCAAGGTTTTGTGAATGCTAATTCCTAACTATATATGGTCTATAACCTATGGTTTTTTCAGTGAATTTCAATGGTTTTTTAATAGTAAATATCAAAAGCTTTAAAATGTATTCTTTAAATCGAAAAATATATTTTATATGTTTTTAATACAATTTTTGTATGTATTTTTTTTTTATATTTTTTTTTGTTTCGCTCCCGGTCCGCGAACCGGGTAGCTTCCTGTTAGCTCAATTTGCTGACGCGACCCGGTCCGCGAACCGGTAAACGTTCGGTTTGCGCAACTGCCGCGTTAGAAAACAACATGGTGACGCGTCGCGTAACCGCGACGTATCGCGTTGTCGCGTAATGCGTCATATGACGCGTCGCGTTAGCGCACCCGGAAGTGCTCCGGTACGCGAAGCGAGGCGCGAAGCGCAGCTTCCCGGAAGCGATCCGGGACGCAGCGCGGAGCGCGTAACGTAAGCATAACAGGTCATGTGACTTGTTAATAACACTTTTCATTGGTTCATTTCACTTTTGGTTTCCTAATGATGTAAGGCTAGGTCATGTGACCTAAAAATAACACTTTTCATTGGTTCAGAACTATTTTTTTTCCCAAATGATGAAAACCCCTCCTTGTTTCCTCACTCTGACTTTCATCTTTGTGAGATAAAGACCTTTTTTCCTCACTTAGCAATGGCAAGTGTTGTAGCTTCAGCTGGTGCACCCCCACCACCACCACCACCTCCTAGGAAGAGAGGACCACCTCCTCAGGTAATCCTCAATCAAGAGGAGGAAGAAGAGGAAGAAGAGGAAGAGGAGCAAGAGAGGAGGCAGTTTTTGCCAAAAAAAGTGAATGCCCGGTATGTAACTTGCCTTATCTGCAAGAAAGATCTGTCCAGAGGGACAGATAAAAAATATAGTTATGGCAATTATACGATGCACAGGTACGTGACCTGCAGGATAACCCCCCTCCTGTGGCCAGAAGATCAAATGTAGAGGAAGTGACGGGACCAGAGGCGAGGGAGACGGTCCCAAATATACAGATGAGGTTCGGGACAGTCAAACAAGTGTGCGTGCGTTGCGGTCAGTTGATTTGCTACAGAGAAAGTAGCATCAATTTAATCAACTTAGCAATTGACAATCATGATTGTCCAAAACCCCCTAGAGAATAAATTATCTATTTTTTTTGTTGCTCCTGTTGAGCCCTTTACAATGAATCGTTTTCGTTCCCCCCCCCAAAAAAACAAAAAAAAGAATAATAAACAAGAGTTTCTTAGAGAATGTGAGTGAATGTTCAAAATAAGATTAAAACATGTGGAATAACAGAGAGAAAAAACAGAAAGCAGAAAAGAAGAAGTAACAGAAAAGGAATGATTGAAACAGCAAAGAAATGTAAATAACATAGGGGCATATTATCAACATAGGTGATAAAATTATCGCTGCTTTTATCGGCAGAAATCTGCCGCTAAAGCCGCTTTTGCGGCAGCAAACTTCCGCTAAAGCCGCTTTTGCGGCAGTTTTCTGCCGATAAAAGCAGCAATAATTTTATTGCCTGTGTTGATAATATGCCCCTTAGTGTGCTTGAACTACAGGGAGAAACTATAATGAATAAGTAGTGAAAGAGTGATCAGTCAGAGACAGTGAGAGTAATAGAGACGAAGTGAGTGAACAAGAGTGAGGAACTATGAGAACAGAGGGACTGAGAAAAGGAGTGGAAGGAGTAGAGTAAGTAAGTAATAGAGGAAGGAATGAGGGAAGTAGCAAAGGCAGGAAACTGAGGGTTAAAGAAATGAAGCAGTGGAACTAATAGAAGTTATATGTGATAGAAATGTAACGAAAAGAGTACAAAACATTTACCTTATAATTGTCGTTAACTTAGTCACTTGTTATTTTTATACTTTAAATCTGTGAAAGAAAGAACAAAAATTTGAAAAATATTAAAACATGTATTTAAAAATTAGAAAAGACAAGGGAAAAGATTGAAGGACAAACAGTTTTTCAACAACTTTGACACTTACAGAAGCCTCTGCTTCTCCATGCCCCCTACACAGTCCTAAATATATACATTTTAAACTAACAGTATCTTGTTGCAGATGAAGTGAGGCCTATCTTGCAACATGGTTCATCTTTTGCACTGCTGCTGTGTCACAAAAGTGACGCAACGGCAGCGCAAAAGAGGTGCACGGCCATCATAAATCTGCCCCTAACATTTTAAATGATTGTTTCAGGATGCCAATAAGGTGTGGGCTATCCAGAGATTTGTTTGAGGTGAGGTCTACTCAGAGTTACAGATTAAATTTAGGCTTGTTGAAGAGTACAGAGGAGATAATACATGTGCAAGCCTACCAACGAAGTGAGTCATGTCCACTGCACTCCTGAACAAAAGCCAGACCTCCTCTGTCTCCCTGGACAGGCCTAAACCTCATCTGCACAATGTGATTCGTAATGTTAGAAAACACAGGTGATGTAATTGAAAAACGTGTATTTTTTTTCCTCATTTTACAATCACATTACCTGTGTTTCCTTTGCTTAGATATCTCATTGTGCAGATGTAGTCCAGCATATGAAAGAGTACGCAGAAGTTCAGCACTGCATGCAACAACTTTGACACTTACTGAAGCCTCAGCTTCTCCATGCCCCCTACACAGTCCTAATTATATACATTTTAAACTGACGGTATCTTGTTGAAGATGAAGTGAGGCCTATCTTGCAACATGGTGCATCTTTTGCACTGCTGCTGCGTCACAAAAGTGACGGAACAGCGGCGCAAAAGAGGCGCACGGCCATCATAAATCTGCCCTTAACATTTTAAATGATTGTTTCTAGATGCTGATAAGGTGTGGCCTATCCACAGATGTGTTTCAGGTGAGTCCTACTCAGGGTTACAGATGAAATTTAAATTGTTGAAGAGTACAGAGGAGATAATACATGTGCAGGCCTACCAACAAAGTGAGTCATGTCCACTGCACTCTTGAACAAACGTCAGACCTCCTCTGTCTCCTGGAACAGGCCTAAACCTCATCTACACAATGTGATGCGTAATGTTAGGAAACACAGGTAATGTAATTGAAAAACGTGCAATTTTTTTTGCTCATTCCCCAATCACATCACCTGTGTTTCAATTGCTTAGGTATCTCATTGTGCAGATGTAGTCTATCATATGAAAGACTACGCAGAAGGTGAGCACTGTATGCAACAACTTTGACACTTACAGAAGCCTCAGCTTCTCCATGCTTCCTACACAGTTTTAAATGTATATCATAAATACAAAAAGTACAGAATTAATTATACATGTTAAATGGTTTATTTTTGCTGTTCTCAGAATATATCAAATTTCACTAAAAACAGTGACTTGAAGGTATTCATCATCTAACAGCGGGGCAAAAAAACACAATCAAAATGATTGTGTTTAAAAAACCCATATAACATAACCAATCAAAAATCAGAACTCCTTAAAATGAACTTACTTTCCATGACGTCGAAGGATGTCCTATGAACAGCTTACACTCTGTTGTGCTGTTATTATTTTCAGCCCGCCACTTTCTGAAAGAAAAGCTCCATCGTTTTGACAAATATGTTACATACAATAAATGACTTCTCGCTCTCTACCGCACTTTTCCACAAGGCCAAATCGTGTAAGAGCCATTTATAACTCTTGGAATTCTTCTAAGCAAATCCCGTCATTTTCTTTTTCCTCAACTTTCAGAAAGAAAACGTTCAAGATTAACCCTGGGCGAAGAACTACGCTCCGTTCGCGGAGCTTGCGGAGTTTCGGCAACTCCGCGTTGTACGGAGAACGCGAAGCTGTCGATTACTCCGCGATCCGGTGTGTAGCGTAGTTCTCGCACGCTGAATAACATTATCGCGTGCGTGGCAATGGCTTACCTTGGTTCTGCGTTCGCTTTTTCCTGGTCGCGTGTGCCACCATGTTTGGAAACACTCTCGCACAATCCCGTGCGACTGTGCGAACGCGATAACGTCATTTGGATGCGCGATAGCGTCATAAGGATGCGCGAGGATGCTTGTTGGTAAGATCGAGTTGCCGAACACGCAGAAACTGCATTCTTGCACAGAATAACTCGCGAGCATGTTAAAACCATAATAAATTACCATTTTGGTTAGCAAAAAAATGAAAAAAAACCTTAAAGTTGTACCTTTGGCTGTATTTTTTGGGGGGAAGGAGCCCTCTTTTTGTTTCTACTCTTGTTTTGAAGAGTAAGGAGGAAGGAGGAAGGGCCCTTGAGTTTACAACTTCCTGTTCCAGTCCACCAGGCTCCTCCCAGTGCTTTGTCCATGTGGTGCTCACTTTCCTTTGGATTTTGAGCTGGAAGGATCACTTTCTGTGTGTGTTGGCTGCATTACTGACTTTTCTTGGATTTATTGAGGACTTTTGGATTTGGAATTCTCTTTTTCAAGTAAGTTTGTGTAATGTATGAGTGAGTATGATGTAGACTTGTGTTTGTTTGATTTGAGGTTTTTTTAACTACAGTATTCAATCCTGGAGTTAAATTATTGATGGAGGCCTGTACTTTTATGAGATCCCAACTTGTATTTTTTTTTTATTTCATTTAGGCTACATAGAGAGGTACCCATGGGTCCAATCATGTTTCTGTAGTCTGTGTTTAAATTTTTATTCCAGTTTGTAAACAAACATCATGGATGGCATTGGATTATGTTCATTATGCAATAGCAATGTCTGTTGTGGAATTTCTGTTTGTGGAATTTAAAATGTTTTTATTTTTTAAGCCAATAGCTGACCCTAGTACTCCATGTAGTTAGTGTGTAGGCATGCTTGAGTTCATTGTATTAACTTTCTGTGGTTGGCCTGGCCATGTGTTGGCGGCCATTTTATGTTTCCAGCCACTTTGCTCTTGCCATAGGCCTCCAACCTTGTGGCCTACTCTGCCAGTAGGCCAGAGGTACTACTCATAGGGTCCTGAAAGTTAATCAACTTTTTTTGTGGTGTACCCTTAATTTGAAAATCATGGATGGGTTGGATTGATGTAGAAAATCTTATTTTTATGTGTGGGGTATTTCAGGTTTTGGGTGTGTTTAAATACTCTGTCAATTTCTGCCATTAGGTAACCCTAGGAATACAGCTTGGGTAGTTTTGGTAACTTCGCACAGTGTGAGAACGTGACCTTACATTTTTTGTCTTGTTCGCGCACTCAATGTACTTGCTCGGGAACGCGAAAACGACGTTTTATTCCATTCGCGCTGCCGAACACGCCGAAAATGTTTAATGTGTTTCTTGTGCTACAAAAAGTCCTCATTTATGTTGTCATTTGGTTGTAGTTTTCTCTTTTTGGAGCATGGACCACTTCCATTTTCTGTCCTCTATGTAAGGATTTCTTGTTTATGGGTGGGGTGACCAATTTGGGCGGTGGTGGTGTGTCCATTTTGTGAAGCAAAGCATTGTCCCTTTGCCATAGGCATTATTGTCTGTCTTCTCTTTCTTTTCATGTTGTTGTTGGTGGCCAGGCCATGTGGTGGCGGCCATTTTGTGTATGCTTCATTTGTGATTTTGCCATGTTGTTGTTGGTGGCCAGGCCATGTGGTGGAGGCCATTTTGTGTATACATTAAAACTTTCCATGTTGTTGTTGGTGGCCAGGCCCCATGGTGGCGGCCATTTTGTGTATGCTTCCTTTGTGATTTTGCCATGTTGTTGTTGGTGGCCAGGCCATGTGGTGGAGGCCATTTTGTGTATACATCCTTTGTGAATTTTCCATGTTGTTGTTGGTGGCCAGGCCCTATGGTGGCGGCCATTTTGTGTGTCCTTCCTTTGTGCTTTTGCCATAGGCATCCAAGGTTTTTGACTATTCTGGCAGTAGGGCAGAGTTACTACTACTCATAGCCATAGGTGCATTAAAGTTAATCAACTCTTGACACGCGACATTACATTTTTTGTCTTGTTCGCGCGCTCAATGTACTTGCTCGGGAACGCGATAACGACGTTTTATTCCATTCGCGCTGCCGAACACGCCGATTTTGCATTCTCGCGAACAATATGTCCCGAGTTGCATAAAAGTTTCTCGAAAATGTTTCATGTGTTTCTTGTGCACCCAAAAAAACTGAAGTTGTCATTTGGTTGTAGTTTTTGGAGCCTGGAACAATTCCTGTGTCTGTCTTCTGGTTTGTGGGTGGGCTGACCACGTGGGCAGTGGTGCGGCTACTTTGTGAAGCAAAACAAAGCATTGTCCCTTTCCCATAGGCATTTATTGTCTGTCTTCTCTTTTCTCTTTCTTTTCATGTTGCTGGGGGTGGCCAGGCCATGTGGTGGCGGCCATTTTGTAGGTACTTCCTTTGTGCATTTATCACTGGTCTCCCAGCTTTTGGTCTGATCTGACAGTAGGCCAGACTCCCAGAGGTAGTAGTTAGCGGGGGTGCTGCCTTTATGTAGCTGTTTTCATTTGGTGTATGCAATTAACATCATTAGGGCATGTGTGTATGGCATTGCATTCCAAAATGTGTTGTCTGGGCAGGGTTTTGTATGTGTTTTTGCGGTGTTAGGTTTACAACCTCTGTCTTAGCCATGGGGTATTTTTATTCCTTGCATTAACCTGTCATGTGCAGCAGGCATCCTCCTTTTTCTGTCGATATTGGTATATATAGGCCTGCTTGACTTTATTGGTTCTTTCTGGACTTCATGTGGCTTGGAGCTGTGGTGCTGGACTGGTAGTATTAGTCTTCTGTTTTGTCTTTTATACATTGGCCTGTGTGTCTTTCAATTGTTCATGTTGCCTTACTGCTTGTTTGACTGATGTTGTTCTGCCTTCTTTGCTTGTAGGTGCACAAAAAAAGACTGAGGAGGTGCTGGTTGTTTTTTCATCCATCGCCCGTTCTACTGCCAGACGGACGTCCTTCAGTTGTACGCCACGTGTGGTGTGTGACTCATCTGACCAGACATCTCTGCAATTTGTGCTGCTGTGAGCTGACATCAGAAGAAGATGGGCCCTAAGAAAGCTACCAGGTCCTCCACCACCAAGAAAGTTGCTGAGAAGAAGGAACAGAAGAAGGAAGTGTCACTTAAGTCTGGTATGGACCCCAAAACCTGTTTTGGGACCCCAAAAGGTACGCCTGCAGCAGCGGTGTCTGGGGTGCAAGCTGGGACCAGCACATCCGCATTAGTGGCGTCAAGCCACCAACCCAGGGCCAAGCACATGATGAGGGTCGAAGAGGTAGCCAGCCTAATGTTTGCGAGCAGTGATACTGAGCCTGAACTAAACTTATCGCTGTCTCAAAGTAGTACACAATCCACGCAAGATGAAAGTGCTCAACAACCACCGCCAGCAGTAGATGTTCAACAACCACAACCACCGCCCGCAATAGGAGTTGTTCACCCACAACCACTTCCCGCAACAGTTGTTGAACAACCACAACCACCGCCCGCAACAGTTGTTGAACAACCACAACCACCGCCCGCAATTGGAGTTGTTCAACAACAACAACCAAATCCCACAATATTAGTTGTTGAAGAACCACAGGCCGCAATAGTACTTCCTCAAGAACAACAACCACCATCTCCGCACGCAATAGTAGTAGTTGTTCCTCCCGAAGTCGGGGCAGTTCAGGAAGTAGAGCCTCATTCCGAGCAAGAAGAAGAGGAAGCCACTTCTGGAGGTGATCTATTGTCTTTGAATTCACCAAGGGAAAGGAGGGTTAGTGCATCGAGTTCTTCGCCAAGCATCCCTTCCGATGACCTTGATACGGATTGGCAGCCACAACTATCTGAGCATTCAAAGGAGAGACATCCCAAGAAGACCAGGCTAGGAAAAAGGAAGTTTCCAGCAAGGCTTGAACTTATGGAGGCCGATGTAGGTGAGCAGGATACTGCTGGTGATAAAGACGGGTCTGACACTGTCATCATCACGAGCGTTATTCCTGGTGCAGAGGATGTAGAGACCAACATTTTCACCCTATCCAGAAATGCTGCGATTAGTGATGAGCAGGTAGCACGCATAACTCCTACACACTCAACACCCAAAGTAACACCAGCTCCCATTTTTTCATTAGCGAAGGCCCGGCAGCATCCGACATCCAGCAGAAGCGCCACTTCAACAGAAGGAGGTAGTGGCAGTACTAGGACTGAGCTGTCACATAGTGAAATTCAACAATCCTCCAGTCCACCCGGCATTGGGAGTGGGTCCTCCTCTTCCTATGGCAGGAGACAAAAGTTTACCTCCCCAGTGTGGGACTTCTTTACGGTTCACCCAGTTCAGGAGAACATTGCTGTATGCACCATTTGTCATGTCAATGTTAGTCGTGGTAAGATTGGTACAAACTATGGTACTGGAGGCCAAACGACCCATTTGAAAAAAACACACTTAATCAGGTGGGAGAACCACCTTGCAAGCTTAAAAAATGTGAGCACTGGTGTTGGTGGGGATACAGTGCTACAAGGTCCACTCATGGTTGACCAGGAGGTAGAAGAAGAGGGAGACGATGACCTTCTATCTAGGAGTGGTACACAAATGAGCCCTGTCGCCAGCACTGGAGTGGTAAAGTCCACATCCTCCGCATCAGCAACTTCTCAGTGGCACCAGAGTCAGCTGGAGACACCAAGGAGTGCAAAGTCTGCGATGCAAGGTGGTCCGTCTAGCATAACTGAAAGAAATACAAAGCAGCGTACCATTCCTAGCATGTTTAGGCAGGAGGGAATGTACGAGTGGAACCACCCAATAGCATGTTTGTACAATGCGAAACTTGCGAAAATGTTGGCACTGGACCATCTCCCATTTTCATTTGTTGAGGCTGTTGGATTTCTGGAATTAGTGGCAACCCTCTGCCCAAAATGGAAAGTTCCCAGTCGATACTATTTTGCCCGAGTTGCTGTTCCAGCACTACACCACGACGTGCTGGAATTGATTGGGAAAGCCTTACAACAGAGTGTTGTCCATTGTATCCACCTGACAACAGACATGTGGAGCAGTTGCGATGCTACAGATTTCATGTGCATCACCGCACACTGGATCTCTTTTGCAGGTGTTAAAGACAAGTTAACTTCAGGCCTCCTTGACGTTGCTGGGATTTTTAATGATACGCGCAGACATGCAACTATAGCCATGTTTGCTATTTAGAAAAGTCATACTGCTGAAAACATTTTGTCAGAGTTTAACACCAAGGTCTTTGAATGGCTGAAACCAAGAGGCCTTAAGATTGGTTTTGTTGCCACCGACAATGGCAGTAATGTAGTGAAGGCAATGAGAGAAGGACATTATTTCAGGGTACCCTGTTTGGCACACTGCATCAACTTAGTCGTGCAAGACTTTCTGAAAACTGAAGCCAAAGTCAGCAACATACTGATCATCTGCAGAAGAATATGCACGCACTTTAACCATTCTTTTAAAGGACGGAAGCTGCTACGGGTCATTCAGCATGAGCATAAATTGCCAGTCAAAGCACTGATCCAGAAGGTCCCAACGCGTTGGAACTCAACTTATTTCATGCTTGAGCATCTCTTTGAGCAGTACATACCACTGAATGCTTATGTCATGTCAAGAAGATTAGTAGATCCTACTGTTAATCTTAAAGCCCTGACCATTGAGATGTGGCAGTGGGACCTCATTAAATGCATCACAGAGATGCTACTACCCTTTGAGGTCTTCACACGTGCAGTTAGCAGGGAGGACTGTACTATGGGCCAAGCCATCCCATTGTTGTACATGCTTGAGCAACAGGTGAAGGAGGTCTGTCAAACATACAAAAGTGACGAACAAAAAGTTGAGGCATATACCTTGGCCAAGGGCTTAGCCAACCGCTTATCTCTAAACGCAAGGCTTCAAATGATTGTGTCAGGTGAACATTACATAACTGCAACAATGTTGGATCCACGGTACAAATTATTTGTCAGCAGTAGCGCAGTAATTCCTTTTTCAGATGAGGATGTTGCCAAGTACAAAACTTCCATAGCTGCGGAAGCTAATGATTTAGAAACTGAACGGCTGTTACTTAAAGGTCTGCCAGTGCCAGCCCAGGCCAGTCCAAGTACTCCTGACGCAAGTTCTTCACAGCATGAGAGCAGTGCGTCTGATTTCCAGCAGGCACCAACAGTACCAAAAGCAGCACCTACACGATCTGATTCAGCAGACCCAACCAAAAGCATAACTGCTTTTTTTCTACAGAAAGGGATGGGTAAGTCCGTTGCCGTTGGAAAGGGGAAAGAGGACCAGCAAAGCCGAGCCCCAATGAACACTGAGCGGATGGTTCAGGGAGAGGTGTGGCGCCGCGGCCAGGGCGACTGACGCTGGAATCTGGGGATCAGGGTTCGATCCCCGGCTCCGGCGGCAGGTCAGCCCAGCACCATGTGACTCTGGGCAATAGCTTGCTTAATCTTCCCGACGGCCCCCAGCGCCTAGAGACCCTTACGGGTGATTGTGCGCTTTACAAATGTGGATTATTATATCTGGATGACACAACAGAGGTGTTCATGGAGCAAAGCCCATTGGTCTATTGGTATGAAAGAAGGAGACAGTGGCCAGTGCTGAGCAGGCTGGCGATAAAGTATCTGGCTTGTCCTGTAGCCAGTGTCTCTTCTGAGCGTGTTTTCAGTGCTGCTGGTGCCATTGTGACATCGAAAAGGACTAGTCTCTCCCCCAAAAGCGTGGAGAGGCTGACAATGATAAAAATGAATCAACGCTTCATACCACCAGACTATAAAGTACGTGAATCAGAGCAGGATGAAGAAAGCGAGTCCGAAGACCTCCTCACTACTGGGGTACATGACCTACTTCTGTCCGAACGCACAGAGTTTGAGGACGAGCTCTTCTTCCCTGACAACTAGGCTTTTAAATTGTTACTTTCTCCCTTCCTTTATTTGTGTTATTTTCTTATTAACAATGGCTTTCTGGTGCTAAACTGCAAAACCACAACCAAATCCATCCCCACCACTGATTCTTTTTATGTACCTACTGGAGTTGCACGCCTGTGCATTTATTTTCACTGTATCTTTTTATTTACCTACTGGAGTTGCACGCCTGTGCATTTGTTGACTGCAGCACTCCTCAGAGTCTTGCTCCATCTTCTTGCCTCCCACTCAAGTCAATACAATTCCATCTTGCCAGCCATACATTGGATGTTGTATGTAGATGGAGTATAGTACAATAATGTAGCCTCTAACAGTCCCTCCATAACAAGTGAACCGTACAGTCATGACTACAGCCATCCTCTATATCATTTGAAATCTGCAACTCATCACTGTCTTACTCCTAATGCTACCACCTCTGTCTGCAGGCATTCATAGACGACTCTTCAGTGTCATTGAGCAGGCATCCACAACTGAAGTCAACTTGTTGTGACTCGTCATTATTTTTAAAAGGCTCGGCAGCATCTGTGATCAATCATCTGATAGTGAAAGACAAGAGCAAGACAGGTATATTAAATGAATGATGCAATGCATTGCATAGGATGTTTAGCTGACTCTGAGCAAATGTGCATGGAATTGAAGTATACTAGTAAGTTCAGACTCACGTGATGGGCAATTTTTCCATGTTATTTAATAATATAAATTATTTACGCACTTGTGATCCTACTACTACAGGTGCAGTCAGGACTTAATTTATCGTTCGTAGTCACTCACTACAGAGTAGACTGAGTTGCTGGTGCTGTTGGACTAGACGTGCCAGACCTGATAATGATGGTGACACCACACATATCATTGCACGCTGTCAGGCAGTTGGATCTGCGCTGATTGATGTACGATGTTTCTTGGAGTGGAATACAAGGTAAATACAAATAAGAGGCACAGCACAGTAGACCCAGGCTACTTCATGTGTGTGCACTGTGCAGTGGTACAGTGGTGACTGAGAATGACGCATTGATTTTGTTGATTAATTTTTAAAGCGCTAGGTTGCTTTTTTAATTTTTATGCCCCTTTCTCTGGCTCAGTCAAATTGTTAGGTAAATGCAGTTTGTGTTACTGGCGACCCTGTGTCGTGGGTCTGTTCTGTGCTGGCTCCTATCTTTTCTTGTACTTCTAGATTAATAATGATGTGCAAGTAGTAGACTTATACATAACATATTGTATCGAAGCCGCCTCAGTCTGAAAGTCCTCTCTTTACGACTACTCCGCTTGTATTATTTTTTTTATCTGCACTGTATTTCAAATACACTTTGTTTAGGTCATTCACATTCTTTTGTATTTGCCTTTTCTTTTTCAATCCACACAGGCTGGACGTTTTTCACCCACTGCTATTATACTATGAGCGTCTACTCATCACCATTACCACTAATCATCATCATCAAGCAATTGGATGGCGGGAAACAAAGAATGATATTCTGCGTATCCTGGTTCTACGTTTATTCCTTACATTCATTGGCTAGTGGATCAAATTCAACATCATAAATCATCGTCTTCATTGTTTTGCTTTTGTTGTCTACATGCGTACTGTTTTTATTTCACAAACCTTTCCGCAAACCCCCGTACCCATCCATTCAACAAACCCTAACCCTCTTCCCCCGGGCTGCGTGGTTTCATTGAGGTGCGATGTTTGTTACATTAAATATACACCAACAATTTGATCACGCGCTTGCTGGGGCAGATGTGGTGAAAGCAACAATAGTGTCATTTCAAAAAGGCATGGCCGGGATCTTCTTCTGCTTCCCAACTCAAGCTCTGTGTATAATGCCAATTAATTTACCATTACCATCAAACAACGAATACGTAATTAATTGGCATCATTGTTTGTGTTTAAGTTTACAGCATTATGATTTAGAAAAGTTTGACGTTGACGTGAGTACTACAACTACAGTTGAACTTCTTATC
This sequence comes from Lissotriton helveticus, assembly GCF_964261635.1. Taxonomy (NCBI): domain Eukaryota; kingdom Metazoa; phylum Chordata; class Amphibia; order Caudata; family Salamandridae; genus Lissotriton; species Lissotriton helveticus. The sequence continues at coordinate 466,922,249 of NC_136067.1, read as the reverse complement.
TTCTCTTGCACTTACTTTCCAGTCCCCAAAACCATTGTTTTGTTTCAGTTTAGCAGTTGCAAAATTGTATTGGGTCAGTCGTGTAATGTACTGTACTTAATACTTATACTACCCCCACATTGTCTATCACGAAAATGACTGCCTCTTTCTTTTTGTCTCAAAATGCTACTGGCAGGGTCTGTCTACTACTACTATAACAGAAGTTCAGAACAACAGATTCTTATCCATTGTCTTGGGAAACAAATACAGCCCACTTCATCATCAGCAATCACAGGTAAGATAAGTTTGCTGTGAGGTATAACGCAAGACAGACTGGTAGTTCTTCTAATACTACAACTATAACTCGGTGAGGGTTTACCGCATCTACCTGTCTGCATGTTAAAGATGTGGACAATATATTTTTTAATTCGAAAGCACTGTCCCCTGACCTGCATGGCCAATTAAACGTTGTGATTTTGCACAACGTACATTATTTGGTGAAACAGTCCCCCCTCCACCCCCCCAACAAACACAAATGAACTTCAAATGTTTTCTTTTGAAAATAACTTTGTCTCATTTTTATTTTAACATAACATAAAGAAAGATGATAGAAAAATAAAATATATATCAAATCTTACCCCAGGCCCACAGCTGTCCCTACCCTCCCCTAACCCCAACCAAATTTCAAAGTTAAATGTAAACCCCAACACCCAAATCCCACCCACCAACAAAAGGATTTAAAAAGGGGCAAACAACAGGGTCCATTTCAAAGCCTGCGGGCTTTCAGGTGTTTGTCCACCATGATCTTGACACGCTCCTCTATTTCATCCTGAAGCCTCGCTACCCGGCGGAGAATCTTTTCTTGAAATTCCCGGCACCTACATTTGCACGCATGTTGTGGGGGGCCGCCGATGATGTAACAATTCGGCGGCGGGCGGCTGCCTGACCACGGCGACGTAGTCCTGCAGGCTTGGGGGCCGGGGCATTGGAAGAGGCAGCAGCTGCTGCCGCCGCCTCCTCCTCCTCCTCCTCGGCCTGATCCACCAGCCGGCGGTAGGCCTCTACGATGGCCTGCAGTTTCCGCTGCCGGGCCCGGACTGCCAACTCCTTCCTTGTTGGTTTGGAAGGAGTAACTATAAAGAAAGAAACAGAATTGTTGTAATCCAAAATCCCCGCAAATCAAGAACACAACATTGATTCAACACATAGTGGCACAGTAGCACTAGCAAGCAAGCTGAGTACAAAAAATTGTGTTGCATCTATCTTGAACATTCTACGGCCTATATAATTAATTTGTTGGACTTTTTGGCACGGCATTATGCCTGCCCTAGTAGCATGGGTGTACTTCAATGGTCACACACATTAGAACGAACACCTGTCTTTTTCATATCTCGTTTTATATTATATACTCTGATTCCGGGAAGGCGGGAACAGTCTCAAACTAACATTAATTAACAGGGGGCAGCTAGTAGTACATGTCTAGTAGAGACTATCATTCTTTATATCGTGCAACAAACCTTATTTGGTGTGTGTTTCACCAGCAACGACCCATGCATCCAGTCGTCCCCTCCTTCCCTTGCCTTTGGGTTTGACCAAAACACCGCTGCTGCTGAGACTATCCACTAACCACCGATATAGGGTGTGTCTCCCAACCACGCTGGCAGCTGTGTTTTCCCCTTTCCATGCTTCAACAACAACCCATGCATCCAACTGCTATCAGCCACCTGCATTACTGTAGTGGTAATGCTAAGCATGGTAATGACAAGTAAAGGTAACATCATATATTGTCCAGTAGAGTACAGTGAGGAAGTTTTCCCCTCCCACCAAGTAATGCGGATCACTATTGAATGTAACTTACCATCGCCCACCGCTGTTGGCTCCCCCCCCACTGCTGCTGGTGCTGGTGTAGGTGCCTCTGATCCTCCTGTCCCCGCCGGGATCGCTGACGCTGCGCCGCTGTCCCCGTCGGCACTGGTGGATGGTACGGGTTCTGCACCTATAAAAATAAGTACACCTTTTTAGATGGATACACAGCCCCCATTGTACTTGTTCACCAAGAATGGAGTTCTTCAAAACAGTTAAGTACAACGTACGTAATCAGTAGGAGTCCACATTGCATAGTACAGCAGAGTCACTACACATATTAGCATTCATTGTTATGGTATGGTACCCAAGCTCATCTCATCTGTACTGCTACTCTAGTCCTTGGAAATTTGAAGTGAACTATGTAACCTTTGTACATCAATGTATCCAGTTTTGCGCATGCTACCTCGCAGCTTGTTGCGCAGTACGAGAAGACGCCTTTGAGGCAACATGATTGTTCAATGCATACACCTGAAGAGGTTGGAAAATAAAAGGGCCCGTATTTAAGTTTTCTATGTGGATTGTGGAATAGAGTTTGCTTACAGGTTACAACTTCTTTTTAGCATGGCTGCATAAAACTGGCCTAAATGTATTTCATACTGTCTAACGTGCACCACTTTTGTCATTAATTTTCGGCAGATGAGAAGATTTCCTTCTACGAAGCTGACATTTCCAGAGCTTACCAAAAAGAGGCATATGTAACCAGTATATGTTGAATGGTGAGGGGTCTCTGACATTTCCCACATTTCCCTATCGTGCACTAGTAGCTGTACAAATGTTGATTACTTTATTCTGCCTTTTTTAACTCTGGATTTTTTCTGGTGGGCCCCTCGACGTATTTCACGGAACAACTTAAAACATTGATGTTACTTACTTACTTCTAACAAAATAAAGCTTTTGAAGTACCACTTTGACTCTGAACTGAAGTTTATTTTCAGTGTCTGTTGTCTTGTAGACTCACACGAGTGAGTGAGCAAAAGGGGGTTTCTTAGGTTATGGTTTGTGTAATAAAAGCATTGGGCATCTTGGTATTGGGGTTCAGGAGTTTGATAATTGAATAATTGACCAATGACTGAGCCCATATAGGTTGTCGTTCAGTGAATTGTGGGTTCCTCAGAGTTCTGTGACTGAGGTGTAAGTAAGGTCCAACCTGCCTATCAGCACCAACATCCAATTTTCTGGTGCATGCATACATAGTTATGTAATATGTATATGACTCCATAGAAGATAGAATACCCACAAGACTAGTAGTGGTATACTAACGTTTACAAAATACTAGACAAACATCTGGATGCATACTTGGTTGGTGTCAATTGCCAAAGCAGAGACATTACAGAGGAAAAAACCTAAGACAGGAGTGGACCCTGTGCCTACAGCTATTCTAATTTTTTTTGTATCACATATTTATGGAAAAGATTAATACCTTTACTAAAGAGTCAAAATTTCTTTAGGAAGTTAATGTAATTAATCGGTTGAAAAAAAAAAGCTCCGTTACAAAGTTAGGGAAATATCATTGTTCCAAAAGAAAGCACTGTTGGACTTACTGGGGACAGCAGCAGGATCCTCAGTAGAGGAGCTCTGTGCCTGTGGTGGTTCACCCGCCGACTCGGTCCCAGCATTCTGCTTGCCCCTGGGTTCTGTGGTTCATGTAAGAAATAATAAACAAAGAGAAAAACATTGAATGCTGTGAAACATAGACATCATTTCAAAAACCACTGCTAGAACATTAAAAGAAACAAACATTGATCTACCAAATTACTACTGCCTTGCAGGATTCACTGACTGTATACTTGTAGAAAACAAATCAAATGTTCCATAAACATTCTGATTGCAGATTACTAAGTAACACAGAGGCAGTAACACCTGAACAACACCACTGATTCAAGAGATTCAAGAATGGGGTAATCAATTATCTGTGAGTAGTCATTTATTTTTCATTTTTGCCAGCAAAATGCATAGATCACAAGGAGGAGACATGCAGAAATGTTGTGCATACACGAAATTGTACGTTCGTTGCATCATATTTTGTTCTGCTACTGACTGAACGCTACTGCTGCCAAGCCTACCACTCATTAAACAAACTACATCAGTTCTATGGAGGGCTGAGGCAGGGGTGGCTCTAGGCTCATGGTGGTCCTCCTGGGCAGGGAGCGTAGGTAGGGGGCCCCGGAAGAGGAGGTCGGGGCGGAGGACAGAGGACAGTGAAGAGGGGAGTCAGGGTGTTTGGAAGTGGAACAGAGCCGGAGGCAACCAATCCCGGCCAGGGGCCGCCACGCAAATATGTATCCATCCTCAGAGGATTATTAAATTAAGGATATATTGGTGCGGTGGCCCCTGAAGTTTGGTGGCCCTGTGCAGTTGCACAGCTTGCACATGCCTAAAGCCGGCCCTGGCTGAGGTAAGAAGAACAAAGTAACTTCAGCATTCATTGCCAGAGGAGGATTCATGCAGAAGAGAAGGCCGTGAAAAAAATGCTACAATATGCAAACTACGTACAATTATCCATCCACCGCTATTTCACTGATGGACAAAGAAAGGACAAGACTCTATTAATAGCATTAACTAACTTCAGTTCTCTTCAATAAAGAAAATCTCACATCAATAAACAGCAACAGCTAGCGCCAAGTTGAAACAACACGCAAGAGTCAGTGAAGAAGAACAGTGTCATACAATTACAGTAGATATACCGGAATACATCGGAAATGTAACTAGGAGCAACAGTCATCGCGTTACTTATTCAGCCAATATTTACAAAGATACAATAACAATATTTATACTACTATATATATATATATATATATATATATATATATATATATATATATACACACACACTTTTTTTTTTGGGTAGCCACTCACCAAGACCCACAACCTCAACACCAAGCAGGTCCAACAGGTCCTGCTCCCGGTCCAAAATGTCGGCCCAGCGGTGGGACAGCTGATGGTGGGTACGCCGGATACCGGAGCAGCGGAAGACTGCCCGGCGCACCTTCGCCCACCGCCGGAGACGCTCTTCAATACGCCGGTAGCTGGAGCCGGGCCTGCCGCCTGCTGCCAAGGTCAAGGGGAGGTGGCGCTGGATAAAAAAGACCAGGGCAGCCACCTCCTCCTCCCCAAAAAGTTGGCGGGCCGTCACTCCTGCGGGGCGCATTCTGCCGCAAGGCAGCCGGGTTTTTTTGGGCACAGCCGCCTTGCCCTTTGAGCCGCCGATGCTGCTGGCACCCTTCACCATGGTTCTGGGTGGAGGGGAGAAGAAAAGTTGAAGACAAAAAGGTAGGGGAAGGAAGAAGCAAGGTAAAATAAGGAAGTAATATAAAACAAGAGAAAAGTTGCAAAAAAGTTGTAAAAGTAGAAATAAAATGAAAAATATAAACCTAGGCACAGAGAGAGATAGGTAATAACTAAAGAAAGTTTGAAAAAGTGAGTGAAAAGACCAGGATTGCAGAGATAGGAGTTAGATGCTAAAATAGGCCCAAAACCATAGCCAGAGTGTGAAATCCAAGATGGCTCCGCCCGTCGCGACCGCCTGGGTATGTTCGCGCGATATTTGACGCGATCACGCACTTTTGTAGTGCGAACAAGAAGATGAGTTCCCAAACATGTCTTACACAACGCGAACACGTTACTTGTGACCCGGAACAGGAAATAAGGGAACGCAAGCGGGCGGGACAAACCTCTTGGGTAACTTAGCGCGCTAGCTATCTCGAGCATGCAGGCAGCGCCCCGAACACGCGCACCGCGCTCCCGAAGACAAAAAACGGCGCGCGAACGGGTCTAGCAAGCAACTACGCATGTCCGCAGAGCTACGCGTAGGTCGCGGAGTGCAAGTGCGTCTTCGCGTAGCTCCGCGGAGTGCGGCTCCGCGAACTACGCCCAGGACTATTCAAGATCACTTTCACAATCCTGTACTAGTAATATCTCACCCTTCTTGCTCACTCATGTTCCACATTTCCTATGACACTGATACTGCTTACTATGAAGCAGACTTACACTACCTCTATGACTACTACAATTATTTAATTCTCTACATCACTTTTAATCACAAAGCAATTTAAAACAGTACATAAAATTATATCAACTCCTAGAATCATTATAGGCCATTTACCTACCCTAAATTCTTTCTTCTGAAAACAGAAAGTAAGAATATTTTTAATAAGATGTGTAATAAGTGGATGTTGTCAAAGGACCATCATGTCATATAATAGCTGCAGTTAGAATTTTTTTTCTAAAATCAACGACTGTGTAGCCACAACATTTGAAATTAAAGTTGAAAACTTATTTTCATCAGGTTTATATAGTTGGAATTTTTAAATGACATTATAACCAAAATTTTGTTCAAAATATGTCGACAGCATTGCAGACTTACATTACCTCTACTCCATGTTTTGATTGGCTGCTTGAATTAGCTTATTAAAAGAAACAGTTTTTCTGAACTCATTCAAAGTGCAGTTATTTTTCCATGACGTCAAGTGTTATGGTAAGAACACCGTTTGCTTTGGGAAATACTCTGTTGTCTTTTAACTAATCCGTGCCCACCACTTTCTGTAAGAAAACCTTTTTTTTTTCAGTAACTACTTAAAACTCAAAAATAAATTTTAACTCTGTACTACACTTATCCTTAAGGCCAAATAGTGTAGGAGCCATTAGAACCTCTTGAAATTCCTCAGAGCAAATCCCGAGATTCTTTCCCTAAAATTTTGGTTGTAAAAACACCAGGTAAGAATTTTTAAGGTCAAAAGGCAATTTTTTTTTTAAAGTTAAAACAGAATCATTGCAGAATGACCAGCCGTTTCTAGACTTCAAATAAGCTGTGTAATGTCCTGATGTTGTTGAAGGACCATCATGATATATAATTGCTGCAGTTACAAAAGTCCTTCCTGATATTGACAACTGCGAAGCCACAACATTTTTCATTAAAGTTGTCAATTTTGTTCCATCAGGCCTACATCGTTGGAACATTAAAATGACATACTGGCCATATGTTCGTATAAATAATGTGGACAACATTTCAGACTTACATTGGCTACACTCCATGTTGTGATCGGCTGCTTTTACTAGCTTTTATTAAAGGACACTGATTTACTGTCTGGCAAAGTTAAATATATAACTTTTTCTGAGTCTACACTAGTAGTACTTGATACCCTACAGTTCTCGCAGTCATGCTGCCATTGATAAGAAAGGCCAAACAGGTGATCTACATCTACACCTTCATCTTGCAATACATCAAGCATATACATTACTAACTCCTGACAATCTTGCTGAATATTTTGAGAGAATTGCGTTTGACCTGAACATTTGTCTAACAGATTTCGAATTTCAGACACACTTTCTATTTTTGTTCTATCAGTGCTACATTTCTCTAACACAGAATTCAACAAACTGCAAAATCTTTGATCCGAATTGACCACAATCTCTTCTTTTAAATTTTCTAGAGAAAACAAAACATTAACCACTACATTAGCATAGCAGTTGACACCAGAACTGTTTTCAAATTGAAAACCAACAACATCTTCAACAAAATCCTTTTTCTTTCTGCTTATAATTTCGGGTTCATCGACTTTTCGTCTTTTTGCTACAACCTCTCTACTATTGGTCAAATTTCTTCGTTTCCGGCCTACCACACGTTTCTCAAACAAAGGATATTGAGGCAAATGTGGCGCATACTCTCTTCTTAACCTATTGTATTCCTTAACACAATCTAGATCCGCACAAATGTTTGTGACATCACACTCAATCAATTACAATCCCGATAAAGTTCTGACTTGTGACAATGCCACATATGCCATACCCTCCTTGAACACAGAACTGCCAATATTCACCAATGCACTGTCTACACTTAAACCTTGCGATTTATGGATTGTCACCGCATATGCCAAGCAAACAGGAAACTGCTTACGGCGAACATATAAGTCTTTTACAAGCAAAAACCTAGCAGAGCAACGACCAATTAGCTGTACTTCCTCAATGCCATCAAATTTAATTTTTTAAAAATTCAATTCCATCTCTATTTCTGTATTTCTCAAAATCAACAACATTACCCATTGATCCATTTACCAGACCTCTTTCAACATGTAAATTCCTTCTTAAAATGATACGGCAATTTAAGCAAACATTCAGAGTCTTTTCAAAACCTGCAGTTTTAGATATAGTCTTCTCTAATGAATCCAATTTTGATTTCAAATTCTCAGACAAAATAATTGTTGCTCCCATATGCTCTACTCTGTCAATAGCTTCCAGTTTCACAATCTCTTGGTTTTCTAAATGCAACATTTTGTTGTTGAAGATGGCACATTCTGCAAGAGTTGGCATCAAACATATTCCAGATTTCTTCTCAGTAATTTTCCGAAAAATATTCTCAGGCACAACGTCTTCTTCTGGATATAAATTTGACAGTAATCGTGAATGTAAAGCTTCTTTCCCATGCTCGGTCACTTTTCCAATTCTAACATCTTGTAGAATATTCTTATAATCTTCATCCTTCGCTTGACGCATATTTTCACGCAGTTCAGCATAATTGAAGTTTAACCATATATTGACGTTGCCAATGCTCCCTAGGCACTTCCTGGTATCTTCATGCGTGAGCATTTTGAACACAGGTTGTCCGTTCACTGGTGTCAGCTGCAGAAGATCACCGAAAACAATGATGTGTTTGCCACCAAATAACACATCATACTCTGTTTTGAGAACTTCTTGCATTCTCAAATGCACAAAGGCAAGCATGACATTGGAAACCATGCTTACTTCGTCAATGATAAGAAGTTTCATTTTCCTCAAGACTCTTGAAACTTCACAACAAGCATCTCCAGATAACTTGTGGTATTGTAATTTGTTATCATGCTCCACTGGCAGCATCAGTAGATGATGCAAAGTAATACCTTTAATGTTATGTGCTGCCAGTCCAGTTGGAGCGGTGACAACACAAGACAGCGATGACTCAGTTATTTTCTGCAAATAACATGAAATTGCTTTAATGAGGAAACTTTTTCCAGTTCCCGCTTCTCCACTCATGTACAGTCGGACAGGCTTCAACGACGTACATGAGCACTCTTTCTTCTCATGACTTAATCCATGATCAATTTGGTTAGTAACTTCGTCATATATTTTCCTCTGCTCAACATTGAGTTGTCTTTCCAAGTCTTCTAAGTTAACCGCATCCTCCTGAGCATGTGCCATGGCTCTTTCCACTTCAATCATGGCAGTGGCAGCTTCATTTTCGATAACTGGTCCTCCTAGTGGATCCTGACTCAATGAAACAGAACTCTGACTGTCCTGAGAACTGTCTCTAGCAATCTCGTCTGCAATTGTTGCTTCCTGCTCAATTTCCGCATTCAACATTTCTAGATATTTGGGAAAAACAGGACATTCTATAGTCTCCTTGGCGGCATTGAAAGAGTCTTCGTAACAGAGGAAATCTCCAAGCAGTTCCTCTTCTGCACGCCAAGGCTTGAAATGTTGCAAAAGTGCTAAATAGAAAAACTCTTTTCTTTCAGGAGACTCACCACTCAATTTTCGATGATTTACCAATTGGCATTTTCTTTGCTTGACCAGACATCCCTCACTTCCAATTACAGCATACACTCCTTTATCAATATCTTCTTTGATGTTCCTCTTGAATATGTAATTTTGTAGAACCTCATACAGACAAACATTCTCGAGGTGACTGCTTCTATTTGGATAATATGTATCCAACATGTTGGTCTTCAAAATATCTGTACTATTTGGCTCCTTTTCCGCCAAATACTCAATTTCCCGTATAGGTTTCAGAACTCGATTACGCGTTGCAGCAAGACCAAGACTCGCCCAAATGATACTCCTGGATTTGGCATAGAGACTTGCTGAAGACAACCGGTCAGAACATTCGTAAGCTCCGATTTCTCGATGTGACAACATCTTCAGACTGAAACTGTACAACTTCTTACTGAGGCTCTTTTCACGGGAAATGTCCTCCCACATATCCTTCAATTCTGTCTTTTCTTTTTTGGTGATGTAAGATGTCACATACCGAGCCACAGCCATACAGTTATCAGCCACAAACTGTATATCCATGTTAGCATTCCACATGGACAAAATCACAGGGTTGTAGTCGTTGATGTACTTGGACTCTTCGTTTCTTTTCAAATTGTATGTATTTTTGGGTGATTTCTTCATCACATTATGTCGCAGCGAAGACATCAAACTGTTCAGTCTTCCTTTAGAAATCACCGGTCGTGGAAAGGCGAAACAACATTTTGTGTAGAACTTGTCCTTGTTTCTGAATTTACGACGACAGTACTTTCCACAACGATGGCTTTGGAAGCGTAAAACTTGTTCTCTTAGGTTTTTGTCTTCCTTTGCCTTTGGAACAGCACATGTAGAATACTGTTCTATGAAACTCATCACTAAGTCATCTGGATCTGTTCCAAATTTGGGTGCATCTTTGATCCACAGCAGCATATGTATATGAGGAGCACCTCTTGCTTGGTACTCCTTTCTCCAGAAGAAATCCAACACCTCTCCAGGAGGTGGATTTTTCTTGTTCATGGTGAAAGACATCATAGCTTCAAATCTATGATTGAAGTACCTGCATACATTCACTGCATCCAAAGAGCACAGTTCTCCGGGTGTCTTGAATTCGATATTTTCAATATTTCCATTTGCCTCTCGTAGAAATTCAAGAAGTCTTCCCAGCCATACTCAGCACAGCTGAGAGTGAGGAACCATGTGGGAGTTCCTAAGTTCCTCAGCATACATTTTAAATCACCATGACGACGGTACCAGTACTCATTAGTACAACGCTGACACGCCATGAGATTAATCAGGTGAGAATCCAAAATACTGTCTTGCACATTGACTTTATCCATAAAGTCACTTGCCGAGATATTTTGCATCTGTACACCACTTTTAAAGATGTTGTTTACTGCATATGACAGTCCAGACAGATCGCTTTCAAACAGTAGATGAAACAAATAGGGAATGCATTGACGAAACCTAGGATCTTCTGCATACAATCGTAAAGTGCAGTATTCAGAAGCAGGAATTTGATCAGGTCGCTCATCATATCTTCCTCCTTGACCTGTTGGAAATAGCTGTGGGAAACACCGAGCTTCCAAACTTTCCTCCCAAACACTAATGTGACTTCCTTTGGCTTGTTTCATTTGAAACAACTCAATAGCATTCCCCATGACTTCCTTGGAATGCAAAGGATGAACACTATAATGTTCATATATTTCTTCATTTTTAGAGGCTTCTACTTTCTCAATTTGACCAGCACACAAATCGCTATCCTCTTCTTCACTTACTTCCTCTTCTGCAACATATACATTCTTGTAGTACTTATTGTTTTTCTTCAAATACAATGTTGCCTTTTTGACTTTCCTAACATCCACTAAATCTTGCCAGATTTTCTTACTCTTTGTCGGAACCCCATTAACTAAGATAACCAGAGGTTCCTCATCCACTTTCTCTACTCCAATTGTATTAATGTTTTTCTTCAAATCTAGAGGCAAATAAACAACTCGTCCCTTTAATCCTCTCTGTAAATCTGATGGAGGCAATTTCCCTGTCTTTGGCTCCATTCGTACAATAGCCTGAAAGGGATGGATACCTTGAATCAAAATAGATTCATAAATATTTAAATCCTTCAATTCAGAAGGAATCTCAACCAATTCCAGATTATTATGAACCGCTCTAGCAGGCATCCGGTTTTGATTTAATTTGTTACAACAATAAGTACACACACGTTGATCCGATCGCAAATCAAAACAATTTTCTACCATCAAGTATGTTGCAAAATCCTTCCATTCACTATTATTTTCCCTTTCACTTTCCGCATATAAATCCACTAACTTAGTCTGATTCTTATAATAAGTGCGCCGTCGACAACACACACAAGTGAAATTAGGCCTCTCACTTGATTTCACCTGAAACGTGGCAATTTCCTTCTGAAAATTATCTGTACTGGAAACCTGTACACTATCTTCCACATTACCTTCTTCTTCTGGGTCAATTTCAACATTCTCCTCTTTACTTGCAAAGTAACAAAACTCAATTTCTTCACAAATATTCTTCACATCTACTTCAGAACCATGCAAAAGAGCAGTGCATAATTGTTTAAGCATAATTGCTGGACTCTTAGCATAATACAACATTCTAACTAATTTCCTCACTTTATTATGATGCACTGCTAGCATCCTGAAATGATGAAAAACACTCTGGCATACTCTCCTGAAAAGACAAGCCAGTGAATGACCATGCAAACCTGTCACTTCTCTCACTCTGCAAGGATCTAATTCTTGCAACAACTTCATTTTCTGTTTTAAAGTTTTCTTATTAAATGTCCGTACAAAATCACAAAGGAAATTGATGGAATCCTGTCGCACACTGCAAATACTACTACACTTCCAGGTATACACTGGTCCCTTAGGACGTCTTCCTAAAACCTCATTACCTAACACCTCTTCTGCCTCTGTTGTCACAAGTTTTTCTTTTTCAATTGGACAACCATCTTTCACCTCATAAGCTCGACCACTGGTGTCAACTGCATGCACCAAACCATTATCCTGGAAATAACTCTCCTCATTAAAAAATGCCTCACAACTTGAACTATGCATCCATTCTCCTGAAAAAACTTCACAAAAATTACTACGATTAACTGTTCTCTTCCATCTACTATTTGTTTTGAAATCATAAATTGCCTTGTTTAGTTTCCTAATTCTATTGATTATCAAAATAAATAACTTTCGCTTAATTTCAAATGCCTGATCAATAATTTTCTCAACTTTTTTTTTCTCTTATAAAAAAACACTTTCTGTTGACCTTTCTTAATATTTTTTAACAAATTGCCAATTATCCTGTTGCGGAACATTTGTCTGCGAATGTCCCTAAACTGATTTTTCCTTCTACTACCATGCACAGAGTTATCTCCTGCTCTAGCAGTAACATTTCTGATCGGCCTTTCCTTTCAGTTTAAATTGGCTCTCTTTTTCAGGACTAAAACATGTTCTGTAGTAATACTTTTTTTTTTACAAATGTTTCTTAGGAATGATTTCCTTCTCTTACCCCGAGCTTTCTTGGTGACTTGACGAGTTTTTATTGTAGAGGACTGCTGCAAGCATTTAGTAATCTGCTGTCTTTGACGTTTTGTAGCCTTTCGGTTTCTTTGTTTAGATGGCATATTGTAGTTTTGAAATGATCTGCAGTTGAATCTGTGGTAAAATATAATAAAAAATGTTATTAACCACTATTACCAAACAGTAAATCAATAACAGTCGTCAAAAAATTAACACACTACTTGTCAATTTTACATACAATAATTTTTAGTGCATTGGCAAATTTAGTACTCACAAATAGTAGCAAAGAAATAGAATGCTTCTACATTTGACCTTTGCTCTTTTATATGTGAATCTGAACTAATTTTTATCAGCATATTTCCCTATTTTATTAAAGACACTTCACACAAGCTGTTTTTGAAGATGTGTTTAATTTTAAATGAAACGGTTAACATGGTTACTTTTCATTTCCAGTAACTTTTAAAAATAAATGTTTATAGTTCCATAGGCTCGAGCAGGTCAGCTTCCCACCCTATGTCATACAATTCTGACAAATCGGCATCCTCATCATGTTCTTCATCATCCTCAGGATTTAAATCATCCAAGGGATCTACATAGTCTCAGCCCTACCCCCCGGGTTCCAAATCCACAGACTAGACCGGACCAAGGGAAGAGGCGGAGGCCTGGCTATCATCCTAAAAGATAAGTTTGGTTGCCGCACTACTACTGAAGCTATTCCTGAGTGCGAGAGCCTAGCATTCAGCATAGACTTCACAGCGAACAGCTCCTTCTCTGGCACCCTGATATATCGCCCCCCAGACCCAGGAAAGCTGTTCCACAGATCTCTCCCAGATATCATCGCTAATCGACTTCTAACCTCGGCCAACTATACGGTTCTAGGAGACCTCAACTTACATTTTAACTCCCCTACAGACCTTGCTGCCAGGGAACTAACAGAGGACCTAGCAGCCTTACAACTGATCCAGTTGGTGAGATCCCCCACCCATGAAAAAGGGAACTTACTTGACCCAATTTTTAGCAACTGCTCCAAGTTAATGGTCGGACAACCTATCTGCCTCCCATGGTCAGACCACTTTCTTGTCCCACTCACCTGGTCTACCACCAAGCCTCCTTCACTGACCCCCCATCCCATTACCAAGAGAAACTGGAAAAAACTTCTCATAGAGCCATGGACAACTAACCTTGAATGCTCTCGCCCACCTCCCTGCACAAACCCCAACCAAGCAAATAACAACTATGAGGGTTGGATCAGGGAATCACTGGACACGATCCTTCCTCTACGGAAATCCATTCCCAAGAGGTCACACAAATCTGCTCCTTGGTTCTCAGATTCCCTGAGAGACCTAAAACGCCTCTGCAGGAAAAAAGAGAGAGCCTGGCGACTAGACTTTCTCCCAGAAAAAAAAACCCAATACAAAGAGGCTATTAAGGCCTACAGAAATGGGGTTAGGGCGGCCCAGGCCTCCTACTTCGCAGACCAAATAATGGCAGCAAAATCAAAACCCAAGGAAATTTTCCACCTGGTCAAAAAATGCATTACCGTCAACACTGCCCCCCCAGCCCCGAAAACGCTAGAACAATGCAATGAACTTGCAGACTTCTTCCATAACAAAGTCACTCAGATCTATTCCGCCTTCCCTACAGCTGCCAACAACTCAATAACACCCAATCAGACCTCTCCGACTAATTCCCCCTCCCCAGGACAGCCAACGCTGGACCACTTCCCCCCACTAAACCTGGAGACATTGCAACAACTGGCACGCCAAGTTAAATCTGGCTCTCCCCTTGACCCTGCCCCACCAGAAATATTGCTCCAAGCAAGCCAAGCCATTCTTCCCGTGGTGCTAGAGCTCCTCAACTCATCCATATCCTCCTGCACAGTACCCAATGGATGGAAGAGAGCTATGGTACGGGCTCTGCTGAAAAAGCCCACCCTCAACCCAGAAGATCACTCCAGCTACCGCCCAATCTCACTACTTCCCTGGGTAAGCAAGGTACTGGAGAAGTACATAAATACCCAACTGACACAGTTTCTGGAAAGCCATGCACTCCTTGACCCATCCCAGACAGGATTCAGACCCAAACACGGTACTGAAACCGCCTTGCTGACAGTCACCGAAGAGTCCCGAAGGATACTAGACCAGGGAGGATCAGTGGCAGTGATCCTCCTTGATCTAAGCGCAGCCTTCGACACGGTCAGCCATGCCACCTTGCTGAACCGTCTGCGCAACATCGGTGTCGGAGGCGATGCTCTAAGATGGCTTGATTCATTCTTGCACAATAGATCCTTCCAGATCTTTGACGGGGACACAATATCAGCCAGAAAACCCCTGAACTGTGGAGTACCGCAGGGCTCTTCACTAAGCCCCGCGCTCTTCAATGTCTATATGCAACCACTGGCTGGACTCGTCGAACCCTCGGGTATAAAAATCGTATCATATGCTGACGATACCCAGCTAGTGGTTTCAATGACTCAGGAAGGCGCCGGTCACACCTCAGGAAGTCTGACGAACTGTCTAGAGGACATTAAAAAGTGGATGACATGCTCCTCTTTGAAACTTAATGGAGACAAAACCGAGCTCATGCTCTTAGGTCCCGCATCACCCACGTCACTTCCCTCCATGTGGCCTGGGTGTCTGGGCACCCCTCCCACTCCCAAAGAAAGTGTAAAAAGCTTAGGAGTATGGCTGGACAAAAACCTCTCCTTCTCCACCCAGGCTACAAAACTATCCGCCATCTGTTTTAGCTTACTCAGAACTCTAAGGAAAGTCCTCCCCCTCCTCCCAATGGAAGCCAAACAAGTGGCAGTTCAGGGCCTGATTCAGTCCCGGCTGGATTCAAACAACGCCCTGTATGTGGGTGCCCCTGAGACGTCCATGCGAAAGCTACAGGTGGTCCAGAACTGCGCAGCCCGCGCCCTGCTACAGATTCCAAGGACACAGTCTGCTAAACCCGCACTGAGCAGCCTACACTGGCTCCCAGTGAGACAGAGAATGGCTTTCAAGGCACTATGTATTGCCCACCGAGCTTTCTGGAAGTCAGGTCCAGCGATCATTAACAAACTGGTCACTCAATACCACCCTAATAGACCCCTTCGGTCCACGGAGGCCTTTCTGGCCGTAGTCCCAAGAGTACGGAGAGCCAGGACCGGAGGAAGGATGTTTTCCTTAAAGGCCGCTAAAATGTGGAACTCACTCCCACTACAAATCCGGTCCAACCCTAACCTACTCTCATTCCGCAAACAATTGAAAACCTTTCTGTTTGCCAGGCCCACTTAAATCTCAGTCTCCGCCACCCTCAGCTCGGCTATCCATGCTCTAGCGCTTGGACGCCCATTTGGGCAGCAATCGCGCTTTACAAATCACAATACAATACAATACAATACTTCCACTGATGTTTCAATCACAATTTCAATGATAATATCGAGATCAACAGATTGCTCATTATCACTCATGCTTGATGTTGTCGTTATCTTTAAAGAAAGAGAACAACAATGAGATGTTGCAGAGTAAGAGACAAATCTCAGAGACTATAATTGTAAAATTATTTAACAAGAGTAACATTTTGCAGATATTATTTAACCATGTCCAGCGATGCTGAGGAGGTGAGGCCTATGTCCAATTTTTCAGTGAACAGGACTCATCTCTTCTTAACCTTGGATAAGCCTCACCAACACTGTGTCCCCTGCTAATACTTAAATTTAAAGGAGCAGATTTATGTTAACTGGCGCATCCCCAGGGATGCACTAGTTAACGTGCGCCACTGCTCTGCCACCCATGATGTGCCGCATTTACAATGCAGAGCACCATTGAGCAAAAACAGCACAGATGCGTCACGCATCTGTTCCAAAAAAACGACGCATTGCAGGAATCACGTCGTAAGCGCGACATATCTACTGCAATGCACAGGGGCAAGCCACACATTGCATGGTGCATCACTCCTTATGCCTGTTTCAAACAGGCGTAAGGATTTGATTCAGCAATGCCATAACTGTGACTCAGTGAAATCTTCTTAATTTTACTGTGTTAGTTTTACAGGGCTTTCATGCAAATGACGGCCCACCCTACAACAAAACGCTCACATGAAATCTGATGCAGGTTTCATGTGGCACAGGACTTTACAGCATGACACATCTGCCTAGATGCATCAAGTTGTAAATATGTCGCAACATAGCAAATCTTTTGCACCGCCACTGCGTCACAAAAGTGACGCACAGCGGCGCAAAAGAGGCACACGGCTATCATAAATCTGTCCCTAACATTTTAAATGATTGATTCAGGATGACGATAAGGTGTGGCCTATCCAGAGGTTTGTTTGAGGTGAGGCCTACTCAGGGTTGCAGATGAAATTTAAGCTTGTTGAAGACTACAGAGGAGATAATACATGTGCAGGCCTACCAATGAAGTGAATCATGTCCACTGCACTCTTGAACAAAGGTCAGACCTCTTCTGTGTCCGTGAACAGGCCTAAACCTCATCTGCACAATGTGATTCGTAATGTTAGGAAACACAGGTGATGTAATTGAAAAATGTGGAATTTCTTTTCCTCATCTCACAATCACATCACCTGTGTTTCCTTTGCTTAGGTATCTCATTGTGCAGATGGAGTCTAGCATATCAAAGAGTACGCAGAAGTTGAGCACTGTATGCAACAATTTTGACATTTACAGAAGATTCAGCTTCTCCATGCCCCCTACACAGTCCTAAATGTTTACAGTTTAAACTGACGGTATCTTGTTGCAGATGAAGTGAGGCCTATCTTGCAACATGGTGCATCTTTTGCATCACTGCTGCATCACAAAAGTGACGCAACAGCGGCGCAAAAGAGGCACACGGCCATCATAAATCTGCCCCTAACATTTTAAATGATTGATTCAGGATGACGATAAGGTGTGGACTATCCAGAGGTTTGTTTGAGGTGAGGCCTACTCAGGGTTGCAGATGGAATTTAGGCTTGTTGAAGAGTACAGAGGAGATAATACATGTGCAGGCCTAACAATGAAGTGAATAATGTCCACTGCACTCTTGAACAAAGGTCAGACCTCTTCTGTGTCCGTGGACAGGACTAAACCTCATCTGCATAATGTGATTCGTAAAGTTAGGAAACACAGGTGATGTAATTGAAAAATGTGGAATTTCTTTTCCTCATTTCACAATCACATCACCTGTGTTTCCTTTGCTTAGGTATCTCATTGTGCAGATGGAGTCTAGCATATCAAAGAGTACGCAGAAGTTGAGCACTGTATACAACAATTTTGACATTTACAGAAGATTCAGCTTCTCCATGCCCCCTACACAGTCCTAAATATATACATTTTAAACTAACAGTATCTTGTTGCAGATGAAGTGAGGCCTATCTTGCAACATGGTGCATCTTTTGCATCACTGCTGCATCACAAAAGTGACGCAACAGCGGCGCAAAAGAGGCGCACGGCCATCATAAATATGCCCCTAACATTTTAAATGATTGATTCAGGATGACGATAAGGTGTGGACTATCCAGAGGTTTGTTTGAGGTGAGGCCTACTCAGGGTTGCAGATGGAATTTAGGCTTGTTGAAGAGTACAGAGGAGATAATACATGTGCAGGCCTACCAATGAAGTGAATCATGTCCACTGCACTCTTGAACAAAGGTCAGACCTCTTCTGTATCCGTGGACAGGCCTAAACCTCATCTGCACAATGTGATTCGTAAAGTTAAGAAACACAGGTGATGTAATTGAAAAATGTGGAATTTCTTTTCCTCATTTCACAATCACATCACCTGTGTTTCCTTTGCTTAGGTATCTCATTGTGCAGATGGAGTCTAGCATATCAAAGAGTACGCAGAAGTTGAGCACTGTGTACAATAATTTTGACATTTACAGAAGATTCAGCTTCTCCATGCCCCCTACACAGTCCTAAATATATACATTTTAAACTAACAGTATCTTGTTGCAGATGAAGTGAGGCCTATCTTGCAACATGGTGCATCTTTTGCATCACTGCTGCATCACAAAAGTGACGCAACAGCGGCGCAAAAGAGGCGCACTGCCATCCTAAATATGCCCCTAACATTTTAAATGATTGATTCAGGATGACGATAAGGTGTGGACTATCCAGAGGTTTGTTTGATGTGAGGCCTACTCAGGGTTGCAGATGAAATTTAGGCTTGTTGAAGAGTACAGAGGAGATAATACATGTGCAGGCCTACCAATGAAGTGAGTCATGTCCACTTCACTCTTGAACAAAGGCCAGACCTCTTCTGTGTCCCTGGACAGGCCTAAACCTCAACTGCACAATGTGATTCATAATGTTAGGAAACACAGGTGATGTAATTGAAAAATGTGGAATTTATTTTCCTCATTTCAGAATCACATAACCTGTGTTTCCTTTGCTTAGGTATCTCATTGTGCAGATGGAAACTAACATATCAAACACTACGCAGAAGTTGAGCACTGTATGCAACAATTTTGACATTTACAGAAGATTCAGCTTCTCCATGCCCCCTGCACAGTCCTAAATGTTTACAGTTTAAACTGACGGTATCTTGTTGGAGATGAACTGAGGCCTGTCTTGCAACATGGTGCATCTTTTGCATCACTGCTGCATCACAAAAGTGACGCAACAGCGGCACAAAAGAGGCACACAGCCATCATAAATCTGCCCCTAACATTTTAAATGATTGATTCAGGATGACGATAAGGTGTGGCCTATCCAGAGGTTTGTTTGAGGTGAGGCCTACTCAGGGTTGCAAATGAAATTTAGGCTTGTTGAAGAGTACAGAGGAGATAATACATGTGCAGGACTACCAATGAAGTGAGTCATGTCCACTTCACTCTTGAACAAAGGCCAGACCTCTTCTGTGTCCCGGGACAGGCCTAAACCTCAACTGCACAATGTGACTCATAATGTTAGGAAACACAGGTGATGTAATTGAAAAATGTGGAATTTATTTTCCTCATTTCAGAATCACATAACCTGTGTTTCCTTTGCTTAAGTATCTCATTGTGCAGATGGAAACTAACATATCAAAGACTACGCAGAAGTTGAGCACTGTATGCAACAATTTTGACATTTACAGAAGATTCAGCTTCTCCATGCCCCCTACACAGTCCTAAATGTTTACAGTTTAAACTGACGGTATCTTGTTGGAGATGAAGTGAGGCCTGTCTTGCAACATGGTGCATCTTTTGCATCACTGCTGCATCACAAAAGTGACGCAACAGCGGCACAAAAGAGGCGCACGGCCATCATAAATCTGCCCCTAACATTTTAAATGATTGATTCAGGATGACGATAAGGTGTGACCTATCCAGAGGTTTGTTTGAGGTGAGGCCTACTCAGTGTTGCAGATGAAATTTAGGCTTATTGAAGAGTACAGAGGAGATACTACATGTGCAGGCCTACCAATTAAGTGAGTCATGTCCACTACACTCTTGAACAAAGGCCAGACCTCCTCTATCTCCCTGGACAGGCCTAAACCTCATCTGCACAATGTGATTCGTAATGTTAGGAAACACAGGTGATGTAATTGAAAAACGTGCAAATATTTATACTCAATTCACAATCACATCACCTGTATTTCCTCAGCTTAGTTATCTCATTGAGCAGATTTAGTCTAGCATATCCAAGAGTACGCAGAGGATGAGGACTGTATGCAACAGAGCAATGTACATTACTCACCTCCTTTGACACTTACAGAAGCCTCAGTTTAATATTTCTCAGTTCAATATTTATTTAAAGAAGCAGACATCAATATGACCTTCTCATAAATGTGAAAATCATTTTTTTTTTTTTAAAAAAACGATTTTCTGGTCATAATTTGAAAACACAACACAGGTCCTATGTAGAAGCACATCCTATCAGTACTTAAATTAGCCAAGCACACATGGGGGCGTATTTACAATGACCTTACACCACGGGGAAATAACTTAAATTAAAATGGGGAAAATAACATCAAAGGGACTCAAAGGCCTTTTAAATATGCCCCAAGCAGCCTATGAAACTCTAGCAGTACATATCAAGAAACTTAAATGACTTCAATAAATGTTTTTAAACACATCAAGTAAAGCAGTTATTCAACTACATTCAAGGGGAAGTGACTTAAAATGCCCTAACACACATTAAAGCATATTTTGAAGGCCCTTGCACCATTTTTCCATCACTTTTAACATGGCTATGTAACTCAAAGAAACAAAATCTAAATTTGCCAAGCACACATGGGGGCGTATTTACAAGGACCTTGCACCACGGGGAAATGACTTAAATTAAAATGGGGAAAATAACATCAAAGGGACTCAAAGGCCTTGTAAATATGCCCCAAGCAGCCTATGAAACTCTAGCAGTACATATCAAGAAACTTAAATGACTTCAATAAACGTTTTTAAACACATTAAGTAAAGCAGTTATTCAACTACATTCAAGGGGAAGTGACTTAAAATGCCCTAACACACATGAAAGCGTATTTTGAAGGCCCTTGCACCATTTTTCCATCACTTTTAACATGGCTATGTAACTCAAAGAAACAAAATCTAAATTTGCCAAGCACACATGGGGCGTATTTACAAGGACCTTGCACCACGGGGAAATGACTTAAATTAAAATGGGGAAAATAACATCAAAGGGACTCAAAGGCCTTGTAAATATGCCCCAAGCAGCCTATGAAACTCTAGCAGTACATATCAAGAAACCTAAATGACTTCAATAAACGTTTTTAAACACATCAAGTAAAGCAGTTATTCAACTACATTCATGGGGAAGTGACTTAAAATGCCCTAACACACATGAAAGCGTATTGTGAAGGCCCTTAAACCATTTTTGCATCACTTTTAACATGGCTATGTAACTCAAAGAAACAAAATCTAAATTTGCCAAGCACACATGGGGGCGTATTTACATGGACCTTGCACCACGGGGAAATGTCTTAAATTAAAATGGGAAAAATAATATCAAAGGGACTCAAAGGCCTTGTAAATATGCCCCAAGCAGCCTATGAAACTTTAGCAGAACATATCAAGAAACTTAAATGACTTTAATAAACGTTTTTAAACACATCAAGTAAAGCAGTTATTCAACTACATTCATGGGGAAGTGACTTAAAATGCCCTAACACACATGAAAGCGTATTTTGAAGGCCCTTAAACCATTTTTGCATCACTTTTAACATGGCTATGTAACTCAAGGAAACAAAATCTAAATTTGCCAAGCACACATGGGGCGTATTTACAAGGACCTTGCACCACGGGGAAATGTCTTAAATTAAAATGGGAAAAATAATATCAAAGGGACTCAAAGGCCTTGTAAATATGCCCCAAGCAACCTATAAAACAAAGCAACATTTTAAATACACAACTTTCTTCATAATTTTCTCCCTAAAGCATACTATTCTCTATCTAAATTAAATGAATCTTTTCTCACCTTAGCAAATACTTTTTGAGTTTCAAAACAGTCTCAGACACACACCAATTTGTCTTCAGCAGAGCAAAAGGTATGCACTCCAGAGGCTGCAACCAACAATGGCACAGAAATGCTGTAATTCATCACACATATCTCTCATGTCACCCAATCAAAACTCTTCCCTCACTTTTTTCAAATCAACACCCTTCCCCCCTCTGCCCTTTCTGCCTTTTTTCCATAGCAACCACCTCCTGAAAGACCTCTCATATTTGCAAGTTCACACAACAATGTTTCAATTGAACTCTGAACTCACAGTACACCTGCGTATCCAGTGCAATCTTTCATAAAATGATTTTTTCTTGACCATTCAAATTACATCTTTCAAAGAACTCATCCATGCACCCTAACTTTCTGTTTTCAGCAATCAAAATCCACCAATCACTGCTACTGATTAATTACCACAGAAACTCCACAGTTTTTTTCATTACATACTCCTACTGTTCCAACTGCCATTTCATTCCCACACTTCATCTGACTGCAGCAGAACCTCCTCTCACCATGTTTTCTGTCTGGATTGTTGGACATAGTTATATCCACTGGGCTCAAAGGTATGCTGATAACAGAAATTTACAAAACCTCAATTTACAAAATGAGGAAATCAACTGGATTGGCCACAGAGGATTAAGATGTCACCAATTGATACCATTGGTGAAAAGCTTTTTGCATTTGCCAAAACCTGACCTGTTAATTGTGCACTGTGGAGGAAATGACTTGGGCACTTTGACTGGGGTAGGTCTGGAAATGCTTTTAAAAGACACCTTTCACCAATTGATGGCACTTTTTCCTCAAACTGCCTTGGTATATTCAAATATATGCCAAAGACAGAAATGGAGGTGGTCCAACCAATTTTGTCCACAAATTGAGAAATCGAGGAAGCATGTAAATAAGTCTGTTTCAGCTTACATGAGAGACCATGGAATGGGCTCCATCTACAACAATAACTTGCGTTACTACATGCAAGATATCTACAGAAGAGATGGAGTTCACTTCTCAGATGAGGGGAACAGAATTTTCATCCTGAATTTAAGACTGTGCATTGGTACCTACTTGTAGGTACCTAAATCAGCCACAGGACCCAAAAGCTCTTTTCAGAGCTACCCTACATCTGATCACTCACAATTATTATTTTACTCTAACTTTTTTCACTAATTTTCACCAAAGTACGCTCACCGGAGCGCTACCCGGTACGCGCACCAGACGCTAACCGTGCAAAAATTTGAAAACAAATGTGTTTTTTTTTCGCACATATGGGCCTCCTCAGCCACCCTCAGAAAACCTAGGGGGTCAGGATATGTCTACCGTGCCCCCTTCTACCCATTCTCAACATTATTTGCCCTCCATCTTGTATCTCAAATCTACCGAAACACAAAATGGAGGACTCCCGTAACGCTGCTGGTTCGCGTACTGGGGCGCGCACCGGGAAGCGCTCGCTCAAAAAAGGTGGGAAAGTAATATACAGAACAACCACTGGAGACACTTTCACCAAATATAGATTAGCTCATACTACATACCAATCCCTACCATTTTCACAAATTTGGTTGGAATTCCATTTAGCCATTTAGCCTGTAGACCTCTCTAAATACCCTGAGGTAAATTACTTCACAAAACACATCTGAAGTGTTGGAATTGACAACCAATTAAAATGTTACTTTCATTTTCTACTTTTTTTACCTGACATTTGATTGGTTATGTACCTGAATATATATAAAGAAAGAGAGAGAAACACAGCCATTTTGACTACTACTTCCTGAAGTACATTGCAAGAGCATTTTCACTGACAACTTAAACTTGTTTTTAAAAGGTAAGATGTTATTTTGTAAATTTGAAAGGAGAACTATGTCATGTACTTTAAACTAATTTGGGAAAACATTTTTAGATAGTTATATACTGTCCCTCTGTAAGAGTTAGACATTGAGAAAGGCTTGTTTATTATAATTATGGATTGATTTAGGTTTCTGTGATATAATTATGAATTTACTTAGGCTTCTTCACAGGCACTTTTTAATAGTACTACTTCACGCCTGAAACCATACAGTGCCCATAGATTACTTCTCTGTTATAAACTCACAAGTACCTGTCTGAACTTAAACCCAACAGTGCCCTATCTCTACTGATATATTTATTTTTTATGCAAATTACAGCAAGAAAATGGAAGGAGAGCAGAATATTTCCTTCAAAATTGTTCTGGAGAACAACACAGAAAAAGATATTGAGGACAATGATGACTCAGATTTCATGGATGAATCACGGGACCATGAATTAGTTCAATGTGTAGATGCAGTAGATTTGCTGATTGAAAATGAGGACATTTCCGACAATGTGTTGTTAAATGTTCTGTTAAATTTGGAAAAAGAATCACAAAAATAAATTTATATTTAATAAAAACAAACAAAAAAAAAACCAACAAAATGAACAATCAATAAACATACAATATTTAAAAAGTCTATCATTCTTTTTTCCTTATAGTACGCTCCCCGGACCGCTTCCCGGTGCGCGTTCCGGGCGCTCCCCATGCAAAAAAAATGATTTTTTTTTCTTTTCCCCCGCGGGGCCCTTTTAAAGCCTCCACATCAAACCTAGGGGGTCAGGGAGGATCTGCTATGCCCCCTTATGGTCATTTACCCCTTTGTTTTGGCCTCCTCTTGTCTCTCGATCCTACTGAGAGACAAGATGGCGGCCGCTCCGGACTGTTTAGAATGTTGACAGACACCGGAGAGCCAATCAGCTTCGCTTCGCGAAGTTTCGTTACGTGTCAGGTACGCGAACCGGGGCGCTGCCCGGAGCGCGCTTACAGATATATATATTTTTTTGAACGTTAATTTCTCAAAATCCACTGGAGCACATATATTGAGACCTAGCAAAGGCACATCGGGCTACCAGTCCCTACAATTTTGCCAAGTTTCGTGAAAATCCATTCAGCCGTTCGAGCTAAAAGTGAGGCCAACCGCCCTATGGAAAATTGCATGGGAAAAACGTGTTTTGGGACCCCCTTTTTTTCTCAGCCCCCCTTGACGAAACCCCCCTAAATTTTCAGGGGCTGCTCAGAAACAAAATGTTCCATTTTCCTGAAAATTTCAGCCAATTCCGTCCTCAAACGCCAAAGTTATTCGACATAGAATTTTCAAAAATCCCATAGAGAAAAAATCCTAACTATATATACCTACTGGCGACCGCCAGTAGGTAATATATATATATATATATATATATATATATATATATATATATATATATATATCTATATATATATATATGTATATATATATATATATATATTCACTGAAAAAACCATAGGTTATAGACCATATATAGTTAGGAATTAGCATTTAAAAAACCTTATTTTACTCACACAAAACCATTGAAATTCCATATATAGTTAGTTGCACTAACTATATATCGCGCACCCGCAATCCACTGCTGATCATGTCACATATTACATCATTCATGACATGGTCAGTGACATCACTGATGACATCACTGATGACATCACTGATGACATCTCATTTGACATCATTCTTGTGCTAATACGATAAACCTCTTCAGACTCTAATAAAACCTTAGATACACTCAGTGTATACAGACACTCACACACTGTTACTCGTCCATGGAGTTACTCACACACCTAGTCAGTCATGCAAAGAATCAATCACACCTCTATTTCCTAAACTATACAGTTATACACACCTTACTTATTCAAACATATACTAACACATATTTACTCTCTTATACAATCCCTGATACAAGTTCACAATGATCCATACAGCCACTCACACATTCAGTGGCTCTCATGCACAGTTATTTATATATGCCAACTCTCACATGTACTGTGTTTTACATATGTACTTACTATGACATGTAGCATTGACATATCCATTCACTCATCAATACACTCATGCACACAGTCAACCGCCCATGTAGCTGTTTCCACATGCACTCTTGAACTCATACACCTAGTGAATCAACTGCTCACACATCTATGCACAGAGTCACACACCTCCCAGCCACCCCCACACAAACTCAAGCTCCCATACAAATACTTGGGCAACCAATCAATAACATATGTAGCCTCTCGTATAGCTAATGATCCACACATGCAGCAGTTTACATCACAACAGACATACTGAAGCAAACATTCAGGCAGTTTAGTCACTAACCCATGCATTTAGTACGACACATTTATTCACTCACTCATACAGTCAGTCACGCACCTACTAAATCCTTCATCGAGACACTTATACATCCACTCATTCTTCAATATATCTAACATATTTAAACTTTACAGAAACACACAGTCACTGGATGATGTCATCAGTGATGTCATCAGTGATGTCATCAGTGATGTCACTGACCATGTCATGAATGATGTAATATGTGACATGATCAGCAGTGGATTGCGGGTGCGCGATATATAGTTAGTGCAACTAACTATATATGGAATTTCAATGGTTTTGTGTGAGTAAAATAAGGTTTTTTAAATGCTAATTCCTAACTATATATGGTCTATAACCTATGGTTTTTTCAGTGAATTTCAATGGTTTTTTAATAGCAAATATCATAAGCTGTCGAATGTCAAGTACGTGGTAAGTAAAAACATTTTCGTGTTTATGCACACTGATCTGCTTTGAATGCTGCCCCCACCCCTCATTTCTATTAGGAGTACTCTCTCTTTGCAGATAGTGAAGGGTAGTTAACGCAGGCCTTTGCCCCCGTTGTAATCCGTCGTGCCTGCTTCTCTCTCCATTTGATTGATTGTTCTCTTTGGTTCATTCTCTATTTACAAACAAGCACAGAGTCGCAATACTCTGTTTAGTCTTTGCAGATAGCGAAAAATCGTGTAAAAAAAGAAAAGGAATCGAGCAAAATCAGTAGGCCACTAATGGGATCTCTTTTTGACCTCCCTAAAATAGAAACATTAGGAACAACCTGTTGATAATACCAATGTGTATGTACATAAGCGGCGTTCATTTGTGTTCACAGTACCCCTTCTTGATTGTTTGAATCGAGCATTGAATTGTTCGAAGTTGGTTCTCTTAAGAATCTTCTCTGCCTGCAAACGAGGAAGAATAGGAATATTCTCTCTCCCTTTGCAGATAGTGAAGGGTAGGTAACGCAAACCTTTAACACGTCGTGCCTATTTCGTTCCTCATTGATTGATTGTTTCCCCAAACATTGACTGTTTGGGAATTGGTTCTTTTTGGAGGTATTCCCTGTTTGCAAATATACGTAGGAAAATCTTTGCAAATAGTGAAAGGGTACGTAATGCGGACCTTTCTCCCCCGTTGTAATCTGTCATGCCTATCTACTCCCCACTGATTCATGCACCTGTTTCACCCGGACCATTTACTAGAGATACGTCACCTGGCCCGACCAGAGAGCACCCCTAGTGAAAAGGACATATGCAATAATAACGAAGTGATCACTGTATCCTGTTAACAGAAACTTTAGCATGAAACAACCTGGAAAGAAAAGAATAGGAAAACGAAAATCAGTAGGCCACTGATGAACATAAACTTTTATTAAACAACGAACAAAGAAACGATAACATAACGTAATGATAAAACCTATTAATGTCCTAGAAACAAGAAAACGTTAGAAATATGCCAGTGGTGAGAGACCAGAAAAACAGTAAGAGAAACCAAATCACCCCTCGCTGTCCCACCGCCTGCCACGCCCAAAAAATCGATAGACTAGGGAAAATGCAAGTCAGTAGAACATCCGCCCCCACTCTGGAAACTTCCAAGGTGGGGCAGGGTTGCGGCTACGCCCAGCCGGGAGCAGCCCATATAAGGCGGATCCTGCTGCCACGCCTCGGCCAGGAGATCCTAACGTAGGGTGTAGCCGGAGGAGAGGCCGAGGCCAGCGGGACCCGGCCAGGGGATTGCCTTTACAACGCTGAAGAGTTTCAGGGGGGGGGAATGTCTCCTCGACCCTCCCCTCTCTCTCCCAGTCCGGCCGCGGTGGCCCTTGAGAGTTGCAGGTAGTCCCGCCACATGCTCTTCCGGTCCGGCCACCAACGGTCGGGGGGCCAAGGCCGACGAGATCCGGCTGCAGCCGATAAACCAAGAAACCCGTTCATGGGGCCAGAGCCAGGGGCGTCCGGCCGACATCCACCGGAAGCCCGGCCCGAAGACGGACGGGACACTTCTTCTCTCTTGAATAATGGCTGCGACAACACTGGGGGGGGATGTCTTGCACATGCCTCCGACCCCCCCCCTCGTCCTCATCGCCTGGTCCGGCCATAACAAATCTCAAGCGAGACGCCGTGGGGTGCACTGGGAGGGAGAGACGATGCGAACAGGCCTCTCCCGCCTCCCCAGTGGAGGCTTCCCACCTGCACCCTCGGCGCTCCAAGCGCCCGGAAAAGGGTTCTTCCACTGTGGCGATGCTGCAACGTCTCCCCCGGCAGGGTGGAGCCCGTCCGCTCATTTGACCCCGCGATCGCCAGTAGCTACCGAACTCTCAAAATGGCGGTCGACCTGGCAAGAGCGGGCCCAGCATAAAGAAATGGCCCGGTCACTGGTTGACTCCACCACCGTAGTCCTCCACGACCTTGAAGATTCTACAGGAGCTGCGGGAGTCTCCGACCCCCGCAGACACCCCCGATGGGGAATGACTGCCATAATCGCCCGTGGAGTGACGAAACTGTATCCGCGGGACGTCGGCGCTCCCATGCTGGCGCCAGCCTCACTTTGAATTACTAGAATCCTGCAGACCTCAGTTCCGGTGAAAGCACAGTGTGACCCGGTAGGAAAAATTGTTGCACCCCCTCCCCTTTTTGACTGATAGTTCAAACCACCGATCCTTTCCTTTGCCCTTTTAACGGAACTTTGGACTGCCTCCCCCTCTTTTACATTTTCTAGAGAAAACAAAACATTAACCACTACATTAGCATAGCAGTTGACACCAGAACTGTTTTCAAATTGAAAACCAACAACATCTTCAACAGAATCCTTTTTGTTTCTGCTGTGACCCTGCTACAGCACAGGCATTGTCCCCAGCAGTAATTCTGCAATGCCGGTAAGAATAGCTGTGGTGCCTACTGGACTCACTCACCCCCGCGGCGCCCCACGCCGTTATTTGCTGGGCGGCAACTTACTAGACATCACTTTCGTGCCATCTAGATTTCAGCGCGTTCTGCTGCCTTGGAACTATTCGCACAACAGACTGCTACTGACGACCCACCCCCAGGCAACATCTTCTGAATTTTCATAATTTGAAAGAACTAGTAACATGTCCTCATCAGGAATTCAAAAGAAATTGCCACGGTCTCTTCGTTGTTTAAATGTTTTTACTGTTTTTGTTTTGTTGTATATATTTATATGTTATTAAAGTTTTATATTCCTACTACTTTGTTGGAGTGCTATATATTTTTAATGTGACACATAATTGTAAAAACTTTGATGTACAAAGAGTCATTCCTGGAATCTTCCGCTTCAGGCTCGGTCCCCTCCACAATCACAATACAGGATGGTTTTCAGATAGTAGGAACACGTGTGGTGTGACGGATCTCATCGTGTGTGGGCCTTGATCTACTATAACTCCTTTAAAGAGGGGTGATTCTTTACAGCTGGAGCCATAAACTACATCTGCAGGGCTAGCTGATAGCCTGGACAATCGGACACAGAGGAAGAGGAGTGTCAGAGGGTGCGGTAGTGAATAGGGCGAAAGGGAGGTGTCGGGCGGGCACAGAGTGTGATTCTCAGGGAAGAGCAGCGCAGATGGGGGGAGGTTTATTGCCCATGCATAAGACAGAGAGCGGGGGTGACCAGTGCCTGGGGAAGATGCTTGCGAGGGTGGGGAGCCATGCTACGAATCGACAGCGTGCAGAGAGTGGGTCTGGTCAAGGCCTCTAAAATGGCTGCCGTGCACGACAAAAGTGTGGCATTTCAAAAAAGGCAAGATGGCGCAAACAATGTTTTTCAACACTTCCTCATTTCCTTCGAATCGAACGTTAACAGACGTTGGTGCATATTACCAAAGTTAAGCGATATTTATCGCTAACGATGCTTACCAACGAATTTTTTACCGCTAAGCATCGTCAGAAATTATCGAAGATAAACCTTGCTATTATCAAGGTGTATCGCAAATGCGATAAAAAACGGCCGCAATGCATGAATATCGCTAAAAAGTCAGCGATATTCATGCATTACCGAGCTAATGCTCTTAGCCATGTTATCCACCTCCCATTGGATAACATGGCTAAGAACTGCTCAGGGCAGGTATAACTTTTTTGAGATATTCGCGCTTAGCGGGAATATCTCCAAAAGTTGGTAATTGGAGATAGATATCTTGCATGTTGTAATGCAAATTATTGTGGTATATGGAACTCATACCATAATCTCTCAGGAAAGCAGAAACTGATCCTTTTGGGACCGCCTGAAAAGGCCTACGGGGTGAGGGGTACTCTACTTTGCCCCCTTTTCACGTTCCGAACTATTTTATTTTACTCTCTTCTGTAATTACACAAAATAGCAGCGATAAGATGCATCGGAGACACACAGTGAGAGAAAGGAGGCCGGAGATGAAGAAGAGATGTCAAATACACATTGGAGATAATATAGTGGCAGAAGGGAAGTAAATATGAGTAAACTTACCATGTAACATAAAAATGTTGCACTCTATACTATAAGTCTCATTTTATACTACAATCACTTCGCTACAACCTCATAAATTAAAAATAAAAATGAATAATGTCTCAAACAATTTTTGATTTCTAAATATAAATTTATTCTTCAGAATTTTCTAAATTTGAAAGAACTAGTAACATGTCCTCATCAGCAATTTCCTCATGAAAAGTCTGCAATGGTGATTCTTGTAACGCTATGGTCTCCAAACATTCGATAAATTCGCCATCAACAGATTGATCAAAAAAATCATTCAAGTCATCTCCTCCTTGTGACAATATTTCATTATTGGTGCTGTCAATTTCAATCAATGTAGTGGAATCATTCAAGTCATCTCCTCCTTGTGACAATATTTCATTATTGGTGCTCTCAATTTCAATCAATGTAGTGGAATCATTCAAGTCATCTCCTCGTGACAATATTTCATTATTGGTGCTCTCAATTTCAATCAATGTAGTGGAATCATTCAAGTCATCTCCTCCTTGTGACAATATTTCATTATTGGTGCTGTCCATTTCAATCAATCTAATGGAATCATACAAGTCATCTCCTCCTTGTGACAATATTTCATTATTGGTGCTCTCAATTTCAATCAATGTAGTGGAATCATTCAAGTCATCTCCTCCTTGTGACAATATTTCATTATTGGTGCTGTCCATTTCAATCAATCTAATGGAATCATACAAGTCATCTCCTCCATGTAACAATATTTCATTATTGGTGCTCTCAATTTCAATCAATGTAGTGGACAATTCAAAAGAAATTGCCACGGTCTCTTCATTGTGAGCCATTTTATTTTGAAATTGCTTGCTGTAAATTGCAGAAAAAAATAATCACTTTCATTTATCGTTTTTAGTAATACATAATATAAAACTAACTTTATCAAGTATTTAGTATAACAGAAGGACTGTAAATAAATAACAGAAAACATTTTTCAAATTATCTTAAAGTGTACAACATAGTTCCCCTTACAAATTAACAACTCACCTTTTTAAAAGTAGGAGAAGTGTTAGTACTGTGTAAATCAAACACCAGAAATTCACCACCAAAAATTCCTCACAAATGTACCTCAGACAGTAGTATCACAAAATGGCTGTGGTTTCCTCTCATTTGACATATATACATAACCAATTAACTTTCATCACACACAAATACAAAACCAAAGTAACATTTTAATTGGTTCTAAATTTCAACACTTTCAAATGTGTTTTCCCCATGCAATTTTCCATAGGACATTTACATACGTCTACAGCCTGAATGGCTGAACGGAATTACACCAAAATTGGGCAAAATGGTACATCAAACCTAAGAGGTCAGGAAGGATCTACTATGCCCCCTTATGGTCATTTCCCCCTTCGCTTTGGCCTCCTCTTGTCTCTCGATCCTACCGAGAGACAAGATGGCGGCCGCTACGGACTGTTTGGAATGCTGACAGACGCCGGAGAACCAATCAGCTTCGCAAAGCTCCGTAACGCGAAAAGTACGCGAAGCGGAGCGCTGTTACAGATATATATCTTTTTTTGAACGTTAATTTCTCAAAATCCACTGGAGCACATATATTGAGACCTAGCAAAGGCACATCGGGCTACCAGTCCCTAATATTTTGCCAAGTTTCGTGCAAATCCATTCAGCCGTTCGATTATTGACATTTAGATACGTCTACAGCCTGAATGGCTGAACGGAATTACACCAAACTTGGCAAAATGGTACATCAAACCTAAGAGGTCAGGGAGGATCTACTATGCCCCCTTATCGTCATTTGCCCCTTCCCTTTCGCCTCCTCTTGTCTCTCGATCCTACCGAGAGACAAGATGGCGGCCGCTACGGACTGTTTGGAATGTTGACAGACGCCGGAGAACCAATCAGCTTCGCTTCACAAAGCTCCGTTGCGCGAAAAGTACGCGAACTGGAGCGCTGCCCGGTCCGCTGTTACAGATATATATCTTTTTTTAAACGTTAATTTCTCAAAATCCACTGGAGCACATATATTGAGACCTACAAAAGGCACATCGGGCTACCAGTCCCTACAATTTTGCCAAGTTTCGTGCAAATCCATTCAGCCGTTCGGGCTAAAAGGGAGGCCAACCGCCCTATGGAAAACTCAATGTTAAAAACATGTTTTGGGACCCCCCTTTTTTCTCGACCCCCCCCTGGACGAACCCCCCCCCAATTTTCAGGGGCTGCTCAGAAACAAAATGTGCCATTTTTCTGAAAATTTCAGCCAATTCCGTCCACAAACGCCAAAGTTATTAGACATAGAATTTTCAAACAACCCATAGAGAAAAAATCCTAACTATATATACCTACTGGCGACCGCCAGTAGGTAATATATATATATATATATATATATCGTCTCCACGTTGGTTCGCCATTCGGGAAGCTGCAGCGCTCGTGTATGTGCGTTATCCTGTGGCTGAACCCACGCCACTAATATTAGCCAACTTTCTCCACAAAGGAAGAAAAACGGGTCGCACAACCGATTAAAGTATTTGCAATCTTCTTTTATTCAACTTAGTTACAGGGCATATAGCGCATTCGATCTATGCGTTTCGGTGTGTCTCCACCTTGCTCACGATCATGAGCAAGGTGGAGACACACCGAAACGCGGAGATCGAATGCGCTATATGCCCTGTAACTAAGTTGAATAAAAGAAGATTGCAAATACTTTAATCGGTTGTGCGACCCGTTTCTCTTCCTTTGTGGAGAAAGTTGACTAATATATATATATATATATATATATATATATATATATATATATATATATATATATATATATTCACTGAAAAAAACATAGGTTATAGACCATATATAGTTAGGAATTAGCATTTAAAAAACCTTATTTTACTCACACAAAACCATTGAAATTCCATATATAGTTAGTTGCACTAACTATATATCGCGCACCCGCAATCCACTGCTGATGATGTCACATATTACATCATTCATGACATGGTCAGTGACATCACTGATGACATCACTGATGACATCTCAAATGACGTCACTGATGACATCACTGATGACAACATCCAGTGACTGTATGTTTCTGTAAAGTTAAAATATGTCTTACATATTGAAGAATGAGTGGAAGTATAAGTGTCTGGACGAAGGATTTAGTAGGTGCATTACTGAATGAATGCGTGAGTGATTAAATGTGTCTCACTGAGTGCATGGGTTAGTGACTAAACTGTCTTAATTTGTGCATCATTATGTCTGTTGTTCTGTAAACTGCTGCATGTGTTGATCAGTAGCTATATGATTAACTATATGGGTTATTGATTGATTGTCCAAGTATTTGTATGGGAGACTGAGTGTGTGTGTGGCTGGCTGGGAGGTGTGTGACTCTGTGCAGATCAATGTGTACTTGTATCAATGATTGTATAAGAGAGTAAGTATGTGTTAGTATATGTTTGAAAATGTAAGGTGCTCTATGTTTAACTGTATAGACAAGAAAATGGAAGTGTGATTGATTCTTTACAGGACTGACTAGGTGTGTGAGTAACTCCATGGATGAGTGGCAGAGTGTGAGTGTCTGTATAGGTGTATGAGTGCATATGATAGTGTTGTAAAGATGAGTGATTGTATGTATGAATGATTGTATGGGTGAATGAGTGAATGTGTGTGTAGACGTAGGAATCAGTGAGTGCGTATGTAGTAACTAGTATTGGTGTGTCAATGGTTTCAAAAATTATACTCTGTATTTAACACTGGGTGTAACTGAGGTTATATTAAAATGTGAGGAGATGCATTGTATTGTCACATGAATGATATCATCAGTAATGTGGTCATTGATGTCAAATGAGATGTCATCAGTGATGTCATCAGTGATGTCATGTGAGATGTCATCAGTGATGTCATCAGTGATGTCACTGACCATGTCATGAATGATGTAATATGTGACATCATCAGCAGTGGATTGCGGGTGCGCGATATATAGTTAGTGCAACTAACTATATATGGAATTTCAATGGTTTTGTGTGAGTAAAATAAGGTTTTTTAAATGCTAATTCCTAACTATATATGGTCTATAACCTATGGTTTTTTCAGTGAATTTTCAAGGTTTTGTAAATGCTAATTCCTAACTATATATGGTCTATAACCTATGGTTTTTTCAGTGAATTTTCAAGGTTTTGTAAATGCTAATTCCTAACTATATATGGTCTATAAAATATGTTTTTTTCAGTGAATTTCAATGGTTTTTTAAGAGCAAATATCAAAAGCTTTAAAATGTATTCTTCTTTATATCGAAAAATATATTTTATATGTTTTTAATATAATTTTTTTCTGTATATATATACATTTAAAAAAAAAAAATTTTGCTTCGCTACTGGTCCGCGCACCGGGTAGCTTCCCGTTAGCTCAATTTGGTGCCGCGACCTGGTCCGCGAACCGGTAAACGTTCCGTTAGCGCAACTGCCGCGTTAGAAAACAACATCGTGACGCGTCGCGTAAGCGCGACGTATCGCGTTGCCGCGTAATGCGTCTTATGACGCGCCGCGTTAGCGCACCCGGAAGTGTTCCGGAGCGCGAACCGAGGCGCGAAGCGCAGCTCCCCGGAAGCGATCCGGGGCGCGGCGCGGCGCGGAGCGCGTAACGTAAGCGGAACAGGTCATGTGACTTGTTAATAAAACTTTCTATTGGTTCATTTCACTTTTGGTTTCCTAATGATATAAGGCTAGGTCATGTGACCTAAAAATAACACTTTTCATTGGTTTAGAACATTTTTTTCCCCAAATGATGAAAGCCCCCACCTTCTTTCCTCACTCTGACTTTCATCTTTGTGAGAGGAAGACCTGTTTTTGCTTATTAAAATAATGGCATCTGTAGTAGCTGCAGCTGGTGGACCACCACCACAACCACCTAGGAAGGAAGGACCACCTCCACAGTTCCTTCCCAACCCAGAGGAGGAAGAGGACGAAGAAGAGGAAGAGGAAGTACAGCCAAGACAGTTTTTACGTGAGGAGCCCCGGATATCTCACCACAAAGATAGTTTTATTTGGCAGTTTTTTTCTTTTCCTCAAGGCCAAAAAAAAGTGAATGCTCGCCACGTGACATGCCTCATATGTAAAGATGTTTTATCTAGAGGCACAGATAAAAAGTATAGTTACGTCAACTATACTATGCACCGTCATATGCAGAGGTGGCATCCACTGAATTACAGCGTTGCAGAGATGCGTCACCTCCAAGACAACCCACCAACTCCTGTGGCCAGTACATCGGCACAGGTAACTCTGTCGGGGCCAGAGGCGCGGGAAACGGTGCCAAACATTCAACAGAATTTTGTGCACATGAAGATAGTGTGCCTTTATTGTGGTGACCTACTCTCATGTGCAAATATGAGTATCAATTTGATAAACAGAGCATTTAAAAACCACAAGTGCTCAAAACGCCCCCCAAAAAAAAAATTTTTTGCTCCTGTTGAGCCCTTTGTAATGCCTGTTTTTCGTTGTTCCCCCTCAAAAAAAACAAAAAAATATAAAACCGTTCAAAAAATACAAAAAAAGTAAAAAATTGTTCAGAAAAATAATTAAAAAAAATAAAACAACAAAAATAATAAAAAAAAGTTCTTTTCAGAACTACCTCCCCTTTATAAAAAAATTGCTAGAATGTTTAGCACTCTGGCAACCTCTATTTCTTTTGGTTCGCTTCCCGGTTCGCTCGCTGGTACGCAAACCGGGAGCGAACCAAAAAAAAATAAAAAAAAAAAGAAGAGTAAGTATAAGGGAAGGAAACAAAGAGTAATGTTAAAAGAAAGACAGCTATAGGGAGTAACACAGAGATACTGTTTAATAGATCTATTTACCGAAGAAAAGATGGAAGAGGGTATAATTGTGAAAAACAAAATAGATAAGGAAGTGGTAGAAAAAAAGTAGAGTAGAAGAATAATAAACAAGAGTGTCTTAGAGAATGTGAGTGAATGTTCAAAATAAGATTAAAACATGTGGAATAACAGAGAGAAAAAACAGAAAGCAGAAAAGAAGAAGTAACAGAAAAGGAATGATTGAAACAGCAAAGAAATGTAAATAACATAGGGGCATATTATCAACATAGGTGATAAAATTATCGCTGCTTTTGCGGAAGAAATCTGCCGCTAAAGCTGCTTTTGCGGCAGTTTTCTGCCGATAAAAGCAGCGATAATTGTATTGCCTGTGTTGATAATATGCCCCTTAGTGTGCTTGAACTACAGAGAGAAAGCATAATGAACAAGTAGTGAAAGAGTGATCAGTCAGAGACAGTGAGAGTAATAGAGACGGAGTGAGTGAACAAGAGTGAGGAAGTATGAGAAGAGAGGGACTGAGAAAAAGAGTGGAAGGAGTAGAGTAAGTAAGTAATAGAGAAAGGAATGAGGGAAGTAGCAAAGGCAGGAACGTGAGGGTTAAAGAAATGAAGTAGTGGAACTAATAGAAGTTAAATGTGATAGAAATGTAACGAAAAGAGTACAAAACATTTACCTTATAATTGTCGTTAACTTAGTCACTTGTTATTTTTATACTTTCAATCTGTGAAAGAGAGAACAAACATTTGAAAAATATTAAAACATGTATTTAAAAATTAGAAAAGACAAGGGAAAAGATTGAAGGACAAACAGTTTTTCAACAACTTTGACACTTACAGAAGCCTCTGCTTCTCCATGCCCCCTACACAGTCCTAAAAATATACATTTTAAACTAACAGTATCTTGATGCAGATGAAGTGAGGCCTATCTTGCAACATGGTGCATCTTTTGCACTGCTGCTTTCTCACAAAAGTGACGCAACGGCAGCGCAAAAGAGGTGCACAGCCATCATAAAACTGTCCCTAACATTTTAAATGATTGTTTCAGGATGCCAATAAGGTGTGTCCTATCCAGAGGTTTGTTTGAGGTGAGGCCTACTCAGGGTTGCAGATGAAATTTTGAGTTGTTGAAGAGTACAGAGGAGATAATACATGTCCATGCCTACCAATGAAGTGAGTCATGTCCACTTCACTCTTGAACAAAGGCCAGTCCTCCTCTGTTTCCCTGGACAGGCCTAAACTTGATCTGCACAATGTGATTCATAATATTAGGAAACACAGGTGATGTAATTGAAAAACGTGCAATTTCTTTTGCTCATTTCACAATCACATCACTTGTGTTTCCTTTGCTTAGGTATCTCATTGTGCAGATGTAGTCCAGCATATGAAAGAGTACGCAGAAATGCAGCACTGCTTGCAACAACTTTGACACTTACTGAAGCCTCAGCTACTGCATGCCCCCTACACAGTCCTAATTATATACATTTTAAACTGACGGTATCTTGCTGGAGATGAACTGAGGCCTATCTTGCAACATGGTGCATCTTTTACACTGCTGCTGCATCACAAAAGTGACGGAACAGCGGCGCAAAAGAGGCGCACGGCCATCATAAATCTGCCCTTAACATTTTAAATGATTGTTTCTAGATGCTGATAAGGTGTGGCCTATCCACAGATTTGTTTCAGGTGAGTCCTACTCAGGGTTGCAGATGAAATTTAGGCTTGTTGAAGAGTACAGAGGAGATAATACATGTGCAGGCCTACCAACGAAGTGAGTCATGTTCACTGCACTCTTGAACAAATGTCAGACCTCCTCTGTCTCCTGGAACAGGCCTAAACCTCATCTACACAATGTGATGTGTAATGTTAGGAAACACAGGTAATGTAATTGAAAAACGTGCAATTTTTTTTGCTCATTCCACAATCACATCACCTGTGTTTCCTTTGCTTAGGTATCTCATTGTGCAGATGTAGTCTATCATATGAAAGACTACGTAGAATGTGAGCACTGTATGCAACAACTTTGACACTTACAGAAGCCTCAGCTTCTCCATGCCTACTACACAGTTCTAAATGTATATCATAAATACAAAAAGTACAGAATTAATTATACATGTTAAATGGTTTATTTTTGCTGTTCTCAGAATTTATCAAATTTCACTAAAAACAGTGACTTGAAGGTATTGATCATATAACAGCGGGGAAAAAAAACACAATCAAAATGATTGTGTTTAAAAAACCCATATAACATAACCAATCAGAAATCAGAACTCCTGAAAAGTAACTTACTTTCCATGACGTCGAAGGATATCCTATGACCAGCTTACACTCAAACAAAGGATATTGAGGCAAATGTGGCGCATACTCTCTTCTTAACCTATTGTATTCCTTAACACAATCTAGATCCGCACAAATGTTTGTGACATCACACTCAATCAAGTACAATCCCGATAAAGTTCTGACTCGTGACAATGCCACATATGCCATACCTTCCTTGAACACAGAACTGCCAATATTCACCAATGCACTGTCTACACTTAAACCTTGCGATTTATGGATTGTCACCGCATATGCCAAGCAAACAGGAAACTGCTTACGGCGAACATATAAGTCTTTTACAAGCAAAAACCTAGCAGAGCAACGACCAATTAGCTGTACTTCCTCAATGCCATCAAATTTAATTTTTAAAAATTCAATTCCATCTCTATTTCTGTATTTCTCAAAATCAACAACATTACCCATTGATCCATTTACCAGACCTCTTTCAACATGTAAATTCCTTCTTAAAATTATACGGCAATTTAAGCACACATTCAGAGTCTTTTCAAAACCAGCAGTTTTAGATATAGTCTTCTCTAATGAATCCAATTTTGATTTCAAATTCTCAGACAAAATAATTGTTGCTCCCATATGCTCTACTCTGTCAGTAGCTTCCAGTTTCGCAATCTCTTGGTTTTCTAAATGCAACATTTTGTTGTTGAAGATGGCACATTCTGCAAGAGTTGGCATCAAACATATTCCAGATTTCTTCTCAGTAATTTTCTGAAAAATATTCTCAGGCACAACGTCTTCTTCTGGATACAAATTTGACAGTAATCGTGCATGTAAAGCTTCTTTCCCATGCTCGGTCACTTTTCAGATTCTAACATCTTGTAGAATATTCTTATAATCTTCATCCTTCGCTTGACGCATATTTTCACGCAGTTCAGCATAATTGAAGTTTAACCATATATTGACGTTGCCAATACTCCCTAGGCACTTCCTGGTATCTTCATGCGTTAGCATTTTGAACACAGGTTGTCCTTTCACTGGTGTCAGCTGCAGAAGATCACTGAAAACAATGATGTGTTTGCCACCAAATAACACATCATACTCTGTTTTGAGAACTTCTTGCATTCTCAAATGCACAAAGGCAAGCATGACATTGGAAACCATGCTTACTTCGTCAATGATAAGAAGTTTCATTTTCCTCAAGACTCTTGAAACTTCACAACAAGCATCTCCAGATAACTTGTGGTATTGTAATTTGTTATCATGCTCCACTGGCAGCATCAGTAGACGATGCAAAGTAATACCTTTAATGTTATGTGCTGCCAGTCCAGTTGGAGCGGTGACAACACAAGACAGCGATGACTCAGTCCTTTTCTGCAAATAACATGAAATTGCTTTAATGAGGAAACTTTTTCCAGTTCCCGCTTCTCCACTCACGTACAGTCGGACAGGCTTCAACGACGTACATGAGCACTCTTTCTTCTCATGACTTAATCCATGATCTAGTTGGTTGGTAACTTCATCATATATTTTCCTCTGCTCAACGTTGAGTTGTCTTTCCAAGTCT
This sequence comes from Lissotriton helveticus, assembly GCF_964261635.1. Taxonomy (NCBI): domain Eukaryota; kingdom Metazoa; phylum Chordata; class Amphibia; order Caudata; family Salamandridae; genus Lissotriton; species Lissotriton helveticus. The sequence goes on along the minus strand of NC_136067.1, from coordinate 466,881,692 downwards.
TCTAAGTTAACCGCAACCTCCTGAGCATGTGCCATGGCTCTTTCCACTTCAATCATGGCAGTGGCAGCTTCATTTTCGATAACTGGTCCTCCTAGTGGATCCTGACTCAATGAAACAGAACTCTGACTGTCCTGAGAACTGTCTCTAGCAATCTCGGCTGCAATCGTTGCTTCCTGCTCGATTTCCGCATTCAACATTTCTAGATATTTGGGAAAAACAGGACATTCTATGGTCTCCTTGGCGGCATTGAAAGAGTCTTCGTAACAGAGGAAATCTCCAAGCAGTTCCTCTTCTGCCCGCCAAGGCTTGAAAAGTTGCAAGAGTGCTAAATAGAAAAACTCTTTTCTTTCAGGAGATTCGCCACTCAATTTTCGATGGTTTACCAAGTGGCATTTTCTTTGCTTGACCAGACATCCCTCACTTCCAATTACAGCATACACTCCTTTATCAATATCTTCTTTGATGTTCCTCTTGAATATGTAATTTTGTAGAACCTCATACAGACAAACATTCTCGAGGTGACTGCTTCGATTTGGATAATATGTATCCAACATGTTGGTCTTCAAAATATCTGTACTGTTTTGCTCCTTTTCCGCCAAATACTCAATTTCCCGTACAGGTTTCAGAACTCGATTACGCGTTGCAGCAAGACCAAGACTCGCCCAAATGATACTCCTAGATTTGGCATAGAGACTTGCTGAAGACAACCGGTCAGAACATTCATAAGCTCCGATTTCTCGATGCCACAACATCTTCAGACTGAAACTGTACAACTTCTTACTGAGGCTCTTTTCATGGGAAATGTCCTCCCACATATCCTTCAATTCTGTCTTTTCTTTTTTGGTGATGTAAGATGTCACATACCGAGCCACAGCCATACAGTTATCAGCCACAAACTGTATATCCATGTTAGCATTCCACATGGACAAAATCACTGGGTTGTAGTCGTTGATGTACTTGGACTCTTCGTTACTTTTCAAATTGTACGTATTTTTGGGTGATTTCTTCATCACATTATGTCACAGTGAAGACATCAAACTGTTCACTCTTCCTTTAGAAATCACCGGTCGTGGAAAGGCGAAACGACATTTTGTGTAGAACTTGTCCTTGTTTCTGAATTTACGATGACAGTACTTTCCACAACGATGGCTTTGGAAGCGTAAAACTTGTTCTCTTAGGCTTTTGTCTTCCTTTGCCTTTGGAACAGCACATGTAGAATACTGTTCTATGAAACTCATCACTAAGTCATCCGGATCTGTTCCAAAATTGGGTGCATCTTTGATCCACAGCAGCATATGTATATGAGGAGCACCTCTTGCTTGGTACTCCTTTCTCCAGAAGAAATCCAACACCTCTCCAAGAGGTGGATTTTTCTTGTTCATGATGAAAGACATCATAGCTTCAAATCTATGATTGAAGTACCTGCATACATTCACTGGATCCAAGGAGCACAGTTCTCCGAGTGTCTTGAATGCGATATTTTCAATGTTTCCATTTGCCTCTCGTAGAAATTCAAGTAAATCTTCCCAGCCATACTCGGCACATCTGAGAGTGAGGAACCATGTGGGAGTTCCTAAGTTCCTCAGCATACATTTTAAATCACCATGACGACGGTACCAGTACTCATTAGTACCACGCTGACGCGCCATGAGATTAATCAGGTGAGAATCCAAAATACTGTCTTGCACATTGACTTTATCCATAAAGTCACTTGCCGAGATATTTTGCATCTGTACACCACTTTTCAAGATGTGGTTCACTGCATATGACAGTCCAGACAGATCGCTTTCAAACAGTAGATGAAACAAATAGGGAATGCATTGACGAAACCTAGGATCTTCTGCATACAATCGTAAACTCCGGTATTCAGAAGCAGGAATTTGATGAGGTCGCTCATCATATCTTCCTCCTTGACCTGTTGGAAATAGCTGTGGGAAACACCGAGCTTCCAAACTTTCCTCCCAAACACTAATGGGACTCCCTTTGGCTTGTTTCATTTGAAACAACTCAATAGCATTCCCCATGACTTCCTTGGAATGCAAAGGATGAACACTATAATGTTCATATACTTCTTCATTTTTAGAGGGTTCTACTTTCCCAATTTGACCAGCACACAAATCGCTATCCTCTTCTTCACTTACTTCCTCTTCTGCAACATATACATTCTTGTAGTACTTATTGTTTTTTTTCAAATACAATGTTGCCTTTTTGACTTTCCTAACATCCACTAAATCTTGCCATATTTTCTTACTCTTTGTCGGAACCCCATTAACTAAGATAACCAGAGGTTCCTCTTCCACTTTTTCTACTCCAATTGTATTAATGTTTTTCTTCAAATCTAGAGGCAAATAAACAACTCTTCCCTTTAATCCTCTCTGTAAATCTGATGGAGGCAATTTCCCTGTCTTTGGCTCCATTCTTACAATAGCCTGAAAGGGATGGATACTTTGAATCAAAATAGATTCATAAGTATTTAAATCCTTCAATTCAGAAGGAATCTCAACCAATTCCCGATTATTATGAACCGCTCTAGCAGGCATCTGGTTTTGATTTAATTTGTTACAACAATAAGTACACACACGTTGATCCAATCCCAAATCAAATTAATTTTCTACCATCAAGTATGTTACGAAATCCTTCCATTCACTATTATTTTCCCTTTCACTTTTCACATATAAATCCACTAACTTAGTCTGATTCTTATAATAAGTGCGTCGACAACACACACAAGTGAAATTAGGCCTCTCACTTGATTTCACCTGAAACGTGGCAATTTCCTTCTGAAAATTATCTGTACTGGAAACCTGTACACTATCTTCCACATTACCCTCTTCTTCTGGGTCAATTTCAACATTCTCCTCTTTACTTGCAAAGTAACAAAACTCAATTTCTTCACAAATATTCTTCACATCTATTTCAGAACCATGCAAAAGAGCAGTGCATAATTGTTTAAGCATAATTGCTGGACTCTTAGCATAATTCAACATTCTAACTAATTTCCTCACTTTATTATGATGCACTGCTAGCATCCTGAAATGATGAAAAACACTCTGGCATACTCTCCTGGAAAGACAAGCCAGTGAATGACCATGCAAACCTGTCACTTCTCTCACTCTGCAAGGATCTAATTCTTGCAACAACTTCATTTTCTGTTTTAATCTTTTCTTATTAAATGTCCGTACAAAATCACAAAGCAAACTGATGGAATCCTGTCGCACACTGCAAATACTACTACACTTCCAGATATACACTGGTCCCTTAGGACGTCTTCCTAAAACCTCATTACCTAACACCTCTTCTGCCTCTGTTGTCACAAGTTTTTCTTTTTCAACTGGACAACCATCTTTCACCTCATAAGCTCGACCACTGGTGTCAACTGCATGCACCAAATCATTATCCTGGAAATAACTCTCCTCATTAAAAAATGCCTCACAACTTGAACTATGCATCCATTCTCCTGAAAAAACTTCACAAAAATTACTACGATTAACTGTTCTCTTCCATCTACTATTTCTTTTGAAATCATAAATTGCCTTGTTTAGTTTCCTAATTCTATTGATTATCAAAATAAATAACTTTCGCTTAATTTCAAATGCCTGATCAATAATTTTCTCAACTTTTTTTTTTCTCTTATAAAAAACCACTTTCTGTTAACCTTTCTTAATATTTTTTAACAAATTGCCAATTATCCTGTTGCGGAACATTCGTCTACGAATGTCCCTAAACTGATTTTTCCTTCTACTACCATGCACAGAGTTATCTCCTGCTCTAGCAGTAACATTTTTGATTGGCCTTTCCTTTCCGTTTAAATTGGTTCTCTTTTTCTGGACTAAAACATTTTCTGTAGTACTACTTTTTTTTCTACAAATGTTTCTTATGAATGATTTTGTTGTCTTACCCGGAGCTTTCTTGGTGACTTGACGAGTTTTTATTGTAGAGGACTGCTGCAAGAATTTATTAAGCTGCTGTCTTTGACGTTTTGTAGCCTTTCGGTTTCGTTGTTTAGATGGCATTATGTACTTTTGAAATGATCTGCAGTTGAATCTGTGGTAAAATATAATTAAAAATTTTATTAACCACTATTAGCAAACAGTAAATCAATAACAGTCGTCAAAAATTAACACACTACTTGTCATTTTTACATACAATAATTTTTAGTGCATTGGCAAATTTAGTAGTCACAAATAGTAGCAAAGAAATGGAATGCTTCTACATTTGACCTGTGCTGTTTTATATGTGAATCTGAACTAATTTTATGAGCATATTTGACTATTTTATTAAAGACACTACACACAACCTGTTTTTGAAGTTGTGTTTAATTTTAAATGAAACGGTTTACATGTTTACTTTTCATTTCCAGTAACTTTTAAAAATAAATGTTTATAGTTCCATAGGCTCAAGCAGGTCAGCTTCCCACCCTATTTCATACAATTCTGACAAATCGGCATCCTCATCATGTTCTTCATCATCCTCAGGATTTAAAACATCCAAGGGATCTACTTCCACTGACGTTTCAATGACAAGTTCAATGATAAGATCGAGATCAACGGATTGCTCATTATCACTCATGGTTGATGTTGTCGTTATCTTTAAAGAAAGAGAACAACAATGAGATGTTGCAGAGTAAGAGACAAATCTCACAGACTATAATAGTAACATTGTTTAACCAGAGTAACATTTTGCAGCAATTATTTAGCCTTGTCCAGCGATGCTGAGGAGGTGAGGCCTATGTCCAAGTTTTCAGTGAACAGGACTAATCTCTTCTTAACCTTGGATAAGCCTCACCGACTCTGTGTCCCCTGCTCATACTTAAATGTAAAGGGGCAGATTTATGTTAACTGGGGCATCCCCAGGGAGGCACCAGTTAACGTGCACCACTGCTCAGCCACCCATGGTGTGCCGCATTTACAATGTGGAGCACCATTGAGCAAAAACAGCACAGATGCCTCACGCATCTGTGCCGCAAAAGCGGCACATTGCAGGAATCACGTCATAAGCGCGACATGTCTACTGCAATGCACCGGGGCAAACCACACATTGCATGGTGCATCACTCCTTATACCTGTTTCAAACAGGCGTAAGGATTTGATTCAGCAATGCCATAAAGCTGACTCAGTGAAATCTTCTAAATTTCACTGTGTTAGTTTTACAGGGCTTTCATGCAAATGAATGCCCAGCCTGCAACAAAACGCCTATATGAAACCTGACGCAGGTTTCATGTGGCACAGGACTTTACAGCATGACACATCTGCCTAGATGCATCAAGTTGTAAATATGTCGCAACATAGCAAATCTTTTGCACCGCCGCTGCATCACAAAAGTGACGCACAGCGGCGCAAAAGAGGCACACGGCTATCATAAATCTGTCCCTAACATTTTAAATGATTGATTCGGGATGACGATAAGGTGTGGCCTATGCAGAGGTTTGTTTGAGGTGAGGCCTACTCAGGGTTGCAGATGAAATTTAGGCTTGTTGAAGAGTACAGAGGAGATAATACATGTGCAGGCCTACCAATGAAGTGAGTCATGTCCACTTCACTCTTGAACAAAGGCCAGACCTCTTCTGTGTCTGTGGACAGGCCTAAACCTCATCTGCACAATGTCATTCATAAAGTTAGGAAACACAGGTGATGTAATTGAATAATGTGGAATTTCTTTTCCTCATTTCACAATCACATCACCTGTGTTTCCTTTGCTTAGGTATCTCATTGTGCAGATGGAGTCTAGCATATCAAAGAGTACACAGAAGTTGAGCACTGTATACAACAATTTTGACATTTACAGAAGATTCAGCTTCTCCATGCCCCCTACACAATCCTAAATGTTTACAGTTTAAACCGACGGTATCTTGTTGGAGATGAAGTGAGGCCTGTCTTGCAACATGGTGCATCTTTTGCATCACTGCTGCATCGGTTTCATGTGGCACAGCACTTTACAGCATGACACATCTGCCTAGATGCATCAAGTTGTAAATATGTCGCCACATAGCAAATCTTTTGCACTGCCGCTGCGTCACAAAAGTGACGCACAGTGGCGCAAAAGAGGCACACGGCTATCATAAATCTGTCCCTAACATTTTAAATGATTGATTCAGGATGACGATAAGGTGTGGCCTATTCAGAGGTTTGTTTGAGGTTAGGCCTACTCAGGGTTGCAGATGAAATTTAAGCTTGTTGAAGAGTACAGAGGAGATAATACATGTGCAGGCCTACCAATGAAGTAAGTCATGTCCACTTCACTCTTGAACAAAGGCCAGACCTCTTCTGTGTCCGTGGACAGGCCTAAACCTCATCTGCACAATGTGATTCGTAAAGTTAGGAAACACAGGTGATGTAATTGAAAAATGTGGAATTTCTTTTGCTCATTTCACAATCACATCACCTGTGTTTCCTTTGCTTAGATATCTCATTGTGCAGATGGAGTCTAGCATATCAAAGACTACGCAGAAGGTGAGCACTGTATGGAACATGGCTATGTAACTCAAAGAATCAAAATCTAAATTTGCCAAGCACAGATGGGGACGTATTTACAAGGACCTTGCACCACGGGGAAATGTCTTAAATTAAAATGGGAAAAATAACATCAAAGGGACTCAAAGGCCTTGTAAATATGCCCCAAGCAACCTATGAAACTCTAGCAGTACATATCAAGAAATCTAATTGATTTCAAAAAACGTTTTTAAACAAATGATGTAAAGCAATTATATACCTACATTCATGAGGAAGTGACTTAAAATGCTCTAAGACACATGAAAGCGTTTTTTAAGGCCCTTGCACCATTTTTGCGTCACTTTTAACATGGCTATGTAACTCAAAGAATGAAAATCTAAATTTGCCAAGCACACATGGGGGCGTATTTACAAGGACCTTCCACCACGGGGAAATGTCTTTAATTGAAATGGGAAAAATAACATCAAAGGGACTCAAATGCCTTTTAAATATACCCCAAGCAACCTGTGAAACTCTAGCAGTACATATCAAGAAACTTAATTGATTTCAAAAAACGTTTTTAAACACATCATGTACATCAATTATATACCTACATTCAAGGGGAAATGACTTAAAATGCCCTAAGACACATGAAAGCATTTTTTTAAGGCCCTTGCACCATTTTTGCGTCACTTTTAACATGGCTATGTAACTCAAATATTCAAAATCTAAATTTGCCAAGCACAGATGGGGGCGTATTTACAAGGACCTTGCACCACGGGGAAATGTCTTAAATTAAAATGGGAAAAATAACATCAGAGAGACTCAAAGGCCTTGTAAATATGCCCCAAGCAACCTATGAAACTCTAGCAGTACATATCAAGAAACCTAATTGATTTCAAAAAACGTTTTTAAACACATCATGTAAAGCAATTATTCAACCACATTCATGGGGAAGTGAGTTAAAATGCCCTAAGACACATGAAAGCGTATTTTGAAGGCCCTTGCACCATTTTTGCGTCACTTTTAACATGGCTATGTAACTCAAAGAAACAAAATCTATTTGTAAAACACTTGACACAAAGCAACATTTTAAATACACAACTTTCTTCATAATTTTCTCCCTAAAGCATACTATTCTCTATATAAATTAAATGAATCTTTTCTCACATTAGCAAATACTTTATGAGTTTCAAAACAGTCTCAGACACACACCAATTTGTCTTCAGCAGAACAAAGGGTATGCACTCCAGAGGCTGCAGCCAAAAAAGCACAGAAATGCTGTAATTCATCACACATATCTCTCATGTCACCCAATCAAAACTCTTCCCTCACTTTTTTCAAATCAACACCCTTCCCCCTCTGCCCTTTCTGCCTTTTTTGCATAGCAACCACCTCCTGAAAGACCTCTCATGTTTGCAACTTCACACAACAATGTTTCAATTGAACTCTGAACTCTCAGTACACCTGCGTATCCAGTGCAATCTTTCATAAAATGATTTTTTCTTGACCATTCAAATTACATCTTTCAAAGAACTCATCCATGCACCCTAACTTTCTGTTTCCAGCAATCAAAATCCACCAATCACTGCTACTGATTCATTAGCACAGAAACTCCACAGTTTTTTTCATTATAAACTCTTATTTTTTCAACTGCCATTTCATTGCCACACTTCATCTGACTGCAGCAGAACCTTCTCTCACCATGTTTTCTGTCTGGATTGTTGGAAATAGTTATATCCACTGGGCTCAAAGGTTTGCTGATAACAGAAATTTACACAACCTCAATTTACAAAATGTGGAAATCAAGTGGATTGGCCACAGAGGATTAAAATGTCACCAATTGATACCATTGGTGAAAACCTTTTTGCATTTGCTAAAACCTGACCTGTTAATTGTGCACTGTGGAGGAAATGACTTGGGCACTTTGACTGGGGTAGGTCTGGAAATGCTTTTAAAGGACACCTTTGACCAATTGATGGCACTTTTTCCTCAAACTGCCTTGGTATATTCAAATATATGCCAAAGACAGAAATGGAGGTGGTCGAACCAATTTTGTCCACAAATTGAGAAATCGAGGAAGCATGTAAATAAGTCTGTTTCAGCTTACATGAGAGACCATGGAATGGGCTCCATGTACAACAATAACTTGCGTTACTACATGCAAGATATCTACAGAGCAGATGGAGTTCACTTCTCAGATGAGGGGAACAGAATTTTCATCCTGAATTTTAGACTGTGCATTGGTACCTACTTGTAGGTACCTAAATCAGCCACAGGACCCAAAAGCTCTTTTCAGAGCCACCCTACATCTGATCACTCACAATTAATATTTTACTCTAACTTTTTTCACTAATTTTCACCAAAGTACGCTCCCCAGAGCGCTACCCGGTACGCGCACCAGACGCTAACCACGCGAAAATAAAAAAAAAATGGTTTTTTTTCCGCACATATGGGCCTCCTCTACCACCCTCAGAAAACCTGGAGGACTCCCGTAATGCTGCCGGTTCGCGTACCGGGGCGCGCACCGGGAAGCGCTCGCTCAAAAAAGGTGGGAAAGTAATATATAGAAAAACCACTGGAGACACTTTCACCAAATATAGATTAGCTCATACTACATACCAATCCCTACCATTTTCACAAATTTGGTTGGAATTCCATTTAACCATTTAGCCTGTAGACCTCTCTAAATACCCTGAGGTAAATTACTTCACAAAACACATCTGAAGTGTTGGAATTGACAACCAATTAAAATGTTACTTTCATTTTCTACTTTTTTTACCTGACATTTGATTGGTTATGTACCTGAATATATATAAAAAAAGAGAGAGAAACACAGCCATTTTGACTACTACTTCCTGAACTACATTGCAAGATCATTTTCACTCACAACTTAAACTTGTTTTTAAAAGGTAAGATATTATTTTATAAATTTGAAAACATTTTCAGATAGTTATATACTATCCCTCTGTAAGAGTTACACATTGAGACAGGCTTGTTTATTATAATTATGGATTGATTTAGGTTTCTGTGGTATAATTATGAATTTACTTAGGCTTTTTCACAGGCACTTTTTAATAGTACTACTTCACGCCTCAAAAGTACCTGTCTGAACTTAAACCCAACAGTGCCCTATCTCTACTGATATATTTATTTTTTATTCAAATTTCAGCACAAAATGCATGGAGAACAGAACGTTTCCTTCGAAATTGTCCTAGACATGAACAATGAGGAAATCATTGAACCCATTGACTTGGAATTCATGGATGAATCACGAGACCATGAACTTCTACAATGTGTAGAATCTGTGGATTTCTTACTTCAATATGAGGACGTTCAAATGTGGGAAGTTATGTTCAGTCAAAAAGAAGACATATCGGAAAGTCAAATGTTAGACGTTCTATTAAATTTTGAAAAAGAATCAGAAAAATAAAATTATATTTAATATTAAAAAATTGTTTGAGTCTTTAATCATTTTTATATGTAATTCATAAACTAGTACCAAATTGATTATAATGTAAAGTCAGACTTATAATATACTGTGCACAATCCCAAAAATAAATTTATATTTAATAATCATAAATACTGCTACTTAAATAAAAAAAAACAAAAAAAAACAACAAAAAGAACAATCAATAAACATACAATATTTCAAAATATCATAGTCTATCATTCTTTTTTCCTTATAGTACGCTCCCCAGACCACTTCCCGGTGCGCGTACCGGGCGCTCCCCACGCAAAAAAAACTATTTTTTTATTAATTTTTTTTGCCCCGTGGGGCCCTTTTAAAGCCTCCACATCAAACCTAGGGGGTCAGGGAGGATCTACTATGCCCCCTTATGGTCATTTCCCCCTTTGTTTTGGCCTCCTCTTGTCTCTCGATCCTACCGAGAGACAAGATGGCGGCCGCTCTGGACTGTTTAGAATGTTGACAGACACCGGAGAGCCAATCAGCTTCGCTTCGCGAAGTTCCGTTACGCGAACCGGGGCGCTGCCCGGAGCGCGCTTACAGATATATATATTTTTGAACGTTCATTTCTCAAAATCCACTGGAGCACATATATTGAGACCTAGCAAAGGCACATCGGACTAACAGTCCCTACAATTTTGCCAAGTTTCGTGCAAATCCATTCAGCCGTTCGGGCTAAAAGTGAGGCCAACCGCCCTATGGAAATTAACATGGGAAAAACTCGACGAACCCCCCCCAAATTTTAAGGGGCTGCTCAGAAACAAAATGTTCCATTTTCCTGAAAATTTCAGCCAATTCCGTCCATAAACGCCAAAGTTATTAGACATAGAACTTTCAAAAATCCCATAGAGAAAAAATCCTAACTATATATACCTACTGGCGACCGCCAGTAGGTAATATATATATATATATATATATATATATATATATATATATATATATATATATATATATATATATATTCACTGAAAAAAACCATAGGTTTTAGGCATGTAATAGTTAGGAATAAGCATTTAAAAAACCTTAGAAATTCACTGAAAATACCATAGGTTTCACACATGTTATAGTTAGCTAGACATTTCACTCATACAAAACCATTGAAATTCCCACTTATAGTTAGTTCAGCTAACTATAACTTGCGTGCCCGCAATCCACTGCTGATGACATCACATATTATATCACTCATGACATGTTCTGTGACATCACTCATGATATCAGTGATGACATCTCAAATGACATCACTGATAACATCATCCAGTGAATGTGTGTCTTTCTGAAAAATAAATATTTTTTATATATGTATATCTAAAGGTCAATGGAAGAATAAATGGGTACATAAGTGTCTAAATGGATGTTGTTTTGTAAAATTGATTGTATAACTGACTTATTAAGTGTAGCTTAGTGAATACATGTATTAGCGAGTAATGTTTAAATATGTAAATATCTGTATCTGTTTCTCACTTTGTCTATAAGTGGCTGAATGGGTTGGTGAGTAACTACATGAGTATCTATATGGGTTATTAGTTTTTTTTTGAGTTTCAGTATGAGTGTCTGTATGGTTCGGTGGGGGGTATTACTTAGAGCATTGATGCATGAATGAGTGACTCACTGTTTGCATGTGTATTGAAGGACTGTATGGGTGGATGAGTGTGTGTATAGGTGTGTTAGTGATTGAATGACTGTCTCAATACTGTCTTTATGACTAAGTACGTATGTTTTAAAGTACTATATGTGAGTATTGGTGTATATAGGTGAGTATATATGAGAGTGAGAGATTGGGAGAGTTCCTGTATAACTAAGTATGTGTTTCTAAAAGTGATTGTTTAAGAGAGTAAGTATGTGTACATTTCTGAACAAATAAGTGTAGTGGTGTGTGTATAGCTATATATATAAGCAAATGGATGTTTGAAAGTTTATTTGCATGTGTGAGTATGTGTGTGAGTAACTATGTATGAGTGTAGGTGTGTAACAGGATGTATAGGTGTATGAGTACATGTGATGAGTGAGTACATGTATGAGTGACTAAATAGAACTGTTGGTGAATGAGTGGATGTGTATGTAGATGTTGGAATTACTGAATAGGTTGTTCTAACTGGTATTGGTATGTCCATTGTTTTGAACATTTTTGTTTCTAATTTTCAATGTGTGTATCAAAGGTTATATTAGGGTGAGAGGAGGCGTGCCACTCTTTTGCAAGGATGATCAGTGATGTCATTTGAGATGTCATGAGTGATGTCATGAGTGATGTCACTGACCATATCATGAGTGATGTAGTATGTGACATCATCAGCAGTGCATTGCGGGCGTGCGAGTTATAGTTAGCTGAACTAACCATAATGGGGGAATTTCAATGGTTTTGTATGAGTGAAATGTCCAGCTAACTATAACATGTCTGAAACCTATGTTTTTTTCAGTGAATTTCTAAGGTTTTTTAAATGCTAATTCCTAACTATAACATGTGTGAAACCTATGTTTTTTTTCAGTGAATTTCTAAGGTTTTTTAAATGCTAATTTTTAAATGTATTATTTATTATATTTCTTTCTTTTTATACTAATTTCTTACATTTTTATTATATTTATATTTATTTTATTATTTAAATTATATTTCATATTCTTTATGTAAAATAATAACAAAACTAAATCGTGACGTCATGTACGGCGCCCTGTACGTGTACGGCGTGAAAGTTTCTAATTGTTCAAAAACATATATTTATGTATTTAATGTACATATTAAGGGAAGACTGCCAAGCCATGCCTTCCCTGGACCGGAAACAAGCTTCCGAGGACCGGTTTCTGGCATTCCAGCCGTCTTCAGCCCGGCTTTCTTGAATCCAGTGGCAAAGTGAGCAAGGGACTCACGTCTGAGCATACCTTGCCAACTTATGGCAAACAAAGTGGTACTCTGCCACCCCAGTTCAGACATGGCCATTTTCCGGTCCAGGGTAAGCATGGCTTGGCAGTTCGGGCTGGACTGTTCCCATGAGGCACAGGGTCAGACTGATTTGCATATGGCCATGTATGAACTGGGGTGGCAGAGTGGGCTAAAGAACGGTGATGGATTAAACCCTGATCTGTTGACTGGGTGTGAGTGTTTGATTAGTTCAGATGCTCCGTCCATCACCACCCCCTTTTGTACCACTTTGTTTGCCATAAGTTGGCAGGGTATGCTCAGACGTAAGTCCCTTGCTCACTTTGCCACTGGATTCAAGCAAGCCGGGCTGAAGATGGCTGAAATGCCAGGAACCGGTCCTCGGAAGCTTGTTTCCGGTCCAGGGAAGGCATGGCTTGGCAGTTCGGGCTGGACTGTTCCCATGAGGCACAGGGTCAGACTGATTTGCATATGGCCATGTATGAACTGGGGTGGCAGAGTGGGCTAAAGAACGGTGATGGATTAAACCCTGATCTGTTGACTGGGTGTGAGTGTTTGATTAGTTCAGATGCTCCGTCCATCACCACCCCCTTTTGTACCACTTTGTTTCCATAAGTTGACAGGGTATGCTCAGACGTGAGTCCCTTGCTCACTTTGCCACTGGATTCAAGCAAGCCGGGCTGAAGACGTCTGAAATGCCAGAAACCGGTTCTCGGAAGCTTGTTTCCGGTCCAGGGAAGGCATGGCTTGGCATTTCGGGCTGGACTGTTCCCATGATGCACAGGGTGAGACTGCTTTTGCATATGGGCATGTCTGAACTGGGGTGGCAGAGTGGGCTAAAGAACAGTGATGGATTAAACCCAGATCTGTTGACTGGGTGTGAGTGTTTGATTGGTTCAGATGCTCCGTCCATCACCCCCCCCTTTGTACCACTTTGTTCGCCATAAGTTGGCAGGGTATGCTCAGACGTGAGTCCCTTGCTCGCTTTGCCACTGGATTCGAGCAAGCAGGCTGAAGACGGCTAAAATGCCAGAAACCGGTCCTCGGAAGCTTGTTTCCGGTCCAGGGAAGACATGGCTTGGCAGTTCGGGCTGGACTGTTCCCATGAGGTACAGGGTGAGACTGATTTGCATATGGCCATGTCTGAACTGGGGTGGCAGAGTGAGCTAAAGAACGGTGATGGATTAAACCCAGATCTGTTGACTGGGTGTGAGTGTTTGATTGGTTCAAATGCTCCGTCCATCACCACCCCCTTTTGTACCGTATATGGAAGGTGCATCACATTGTAAAGCCCTGCACCAGAAGGAGGCTTTCCTGCGCAGGGGAGGTGGGGGTGTTCTGGCGCAGGAACACCTCCTAAAAGTGACTGAGTGGAATCTATAAGATTTCATTCAGTCACTTTTAGGCTTATGCTGCGAGAAAACCCTGCATCTGCTTGAAACAGGTGTAAGTATTTAACACAGCATTGTAAGAATAGGGCCCCAAGAGCATTGCTGGAGCTGCATTGTGCTTGCAACGCAAGTCAAGCAATGCACCACCTTCACAACACAAATACATCACATATCTGTGCCGTTTTTGCCCCATAATACACTACGTTGTAAATACCATGCATCCATTGTGGTGATATCACAGTGCACAATACCTGGCATATCTCTGGGGATGTACCACTTATTGTACATCTGCTGATTACTGTTTGAATGTAGTGAATGGATTACTACACACTGATCAATGAGTCACTACAAAACTATAACAGGAATGATGGAGTGTTTGGTGGAAGTGTAAGGATAGAGACTGGGGAATTGAACATATAAAAGGTAAATTTGCAGGTGCATAGAACAGTGCATGCATAGTCTATAGGAGTTTTGAAGCAGTCCATGCCCTAGGGCCCACTTTGCACCATGAGTACTTGGGTACTGGCTGAATGATTACAATTCTGCAAGGAGAGTGTGTGGCTGAATGTATAGCAGCTTTACTTTTACAACAGTGAATAGATAAGCACATACTGCTGTATGGTTCACTACAACACTGAAACAGTAGTGTGAGAGTGTTTGGTGAAAGTGTAACGATACAGACTTGGCAATTGAAAGGCAAGTTTGAAGGTGTATAGAACAGTGTATGCATAGTCTATAGGGATTTGAAGCAGTCCATGCCCTAAGGCCTATTTTGGTCCATTACTACTTGGAAACCGACTGAATGCTTACACTTCTACAAAGAGATTGTCTAGCTGAATATATAGCACCTTCACTTTTAGAATAGTGCATACATAAGAACATACTGATGTATAACTCACTACAATACTAAAATAGCAGTAGCAAAAGGTTTGGAGGAAGTGTCAGGATACAGACTGGGCAATTCAAACTTTAAAAGCCAAGTTTGCAGATGTTGAGAAAGTGCATTTATTATCTATAGTTCTTTGAAGCAGTCCATGCCCTTAGGTCTACTTTGCTACATGACTACTTGGGTAGTGGCAGAATGATTACACTTCTCCAAGGAGATTGTAGAGTTGAATGTATAACTGCTACACTTTTTGTACTGTGTATAGATAAGCATATATTGCTATATGGCTCACTACAATATTGAAACAGTAGTGGCAAAGTGTTTGGAGGGAGTATAAGGATAGAGACTGGGTAATTAAAAGTTTAAAAGACAAGTTTACAGGTGCATAGAAGAGTACATGCATAGTAAATAGGAGTTTGAAGCAGTCCATATGCTAAGGCCTACTTTACTACATGAATATTTGGGTACTGACTGGATTATAAGAGTTCTGCAAGCAGTTTCAAGCTGAATATGTAACTGGTTCATTTTCAGATCAGTGTATAGATAAGCACATACTGCTGTATGGTTCACTACAATACTGAAACAGTAGTTTGAGAATGTTTGGTGAAAGTGTAACGATACAGACAGGGAAATTGAAGATATAAAAGGCAAGTTTGCAGGTGCATAGAACACTACAAGCATAGTCTCCAGGGATTTAAAGAAGTCCATGGCCTAAGGCCTACTTTGCTCCATGATTACATGGGTACTGACTGGATGATTACAGTACTGCAAGGAGAGTGACTAACTAAATTTATAAGAGCTTCAGTTTTAGCACACTGCATAGATAAGGACATTCTGCTGAATAGCTCAGTACAATACTGAATCAGCAATGACAGAGTGTTTGCTCAAAGTATAAGGATACAGACCGGGGAATAGAAAATATAAAAGGCAAGTTTGCAGGTCCATAGAAGACTGCAAGCATAGTCTATAGGGGTGTAAAGCAGTCCATGGCCCAAGTCCTACTTTGCTCAATAATTACTTGGGTACTGACTGCATGATTACAGTTCTGCAAAGAGACTGCACAACTGAATTTATAAGAGCTTCATTTTTAGCAAAGTGCATAGATAAGGACATTCTGCTTAATGCCTCAGTACAATACTGAATCAGCAATCACAGAGTGTTTGCTGGAAGTGTAAGGATAGAGACTGGGGAATTGAAGGTATAAAACACAAGTTTGCCGGTGCATAAAAGCCTGCATGCAAAGTGTATAGCAGTTTGAAGCTGTCTATGACCTAAGCCCTATTTTAATGCATGAGTACTTAGGTACAGAGTGGATGATTACAGTTCTGCAAAGAAAGTGCCTCACTGAATGTATAACAGCTTCAGTTTTACCACAGTACATATACAAGGAAATACTGCTGAATGGCTCACTACAATATTGAAACAGTAGAGTGAGAGTGATTGGTGAAAGTCTAATAATACAGACTGGGGAATTGAAGGTATACAAAGTTTGCAGGTACATAGAAGACTGCATGCATAGTCTATACGGGTTTAAAGCATGACCCAAGGACTACTTTTCTTCATGATTACTTGGGTACTGACTAGATAATTACAGTTCTGCAAGGAGAGTGTCTGACTGAATTTAAAAGAACTTCATTTTTAGCACAGTGCATAGATAAGGACATAATGCTGAATAGCTCAATACAATACGGAATCAGCAATCACAGAGAGTTTGCTGGAAGTGTAAGGATATAGACTGGGAAATAGAAGCTATAAAAGACAAGTTTGCCGGTGCATAGAAGAGTGCATGCTTAGTCTATAGGGGTTTGAAGCAGTCCATGCCCTAAGGCCCACTTTGCACCATGAGTACTTGAGTACTAGCTGAATGATTACAATTCTGCAAGAAGAGTGTCTCAAACCATTATTATTATATAATAATACATTTATTCTTGTAACATTTCATAATTTAATAGAGCTTCTAAAATAATTTCATCAGGTATTTCATTTTCCTGGTTATCAATTTCAAAAGTCACATGATCAAACTCAATGTCATCTAATGCTTCCACAAAATCAGCATCCAAGGTTTCGTCTAGGAAATCACAGCTGATATCTGCAACACTGATTTCTTCCTCTTCATTCTCGCTGCCCGTGAAAGGTATGTTTAGTTCTTCTATGAGACTCTTACTAATTTCAAAATCGTCTTCCATATTGTTCTGTTGTTTTTCTGTAGTGAATTTCTTATGTTGTAGGTCCTTGTACAAAAACATAAAAACTTCATTTTATAATTTTTCCTAATACATAAGCTGTATCAACTATTTTGCCCTTATAAAATATTATACAAATACCATTCTCAACTACTTTACAAGATTATATAAATATAATCATTAATATGAATGTTCAGTTTTTAAATGTTCTTAATTTTTCAAACCAGTCACTCCTTATCACTATAGGAAACAACTCAGGCTGCTATAATAAAATGCAGTACTAAAAAAAGTACAATATGTCTATTCACCTTACCTGTTCTAAACTAGTAGATGTGTTGTAGTAAACTGCAAAGAATACTGGTACACTCAGTATATATATATTAATTTTTTGAAATATGTTTAAAAGATACAAACCATCTTTACACACTTATGTACTCCATCCATGTTTTGGTACTTCAGCTCTGTAGAAGCACATTCCATTGACCATTTTTAACAGTTATTTATACTTACCTTAAACATAATAAAAAATAGAAAAAAATATATATTATAAAATTAGCATCTGTGGAAGACAAAAAAAAATACAGTTACAATATATCTTTTACAACACAAAATAATTTGTAAAGCATTCCGTTTGCCTTTTTTGCTGTTCTCAGAATATATTGAATTTCACTAGAAACAGTGAGTTCAATAGTACTCATCACATAACAGCGGGCAAAAAAAAGACAATCAATAAGATTATCTTGAAAAAAAACATTCAACATTCTCAATAACAATCTAAAAAATAGAAATAAAACATATGTTAAATGTTTTTTTCTAACAGCAATTTCTTACGTAACTATGAGATATGTCAAACAATCTTAAGATAACAAAACACTATCATTAATTTTCATACACTGCAAATATATGCTGACAAAATATACAATAGTCCTTAATGGTTTTACATACTTTTCCTCATGGCCAAATAGTATATCTAAATTTCTTAGCTTGGAAGTTCTTCAATACTAATCCTCAGCATCCGTCGCCCAGCTTTCTGATCCAAAACCAGCGACATCATTTGCAACGTCCCAAAGGGCTCATCCCTCAACTTGATGCTATTCAACATCTACATAGCACACAAGTGGCCCACCATCACAACCTGAACATTATCTGCTAAGACAACAACACCCATCTCATCTTCTCCCTCAGCAAGGAGCCACATACCACTTAAAGACGTCACCAACTGTATAAGGATCAACTCTCCAAATCTCAACTCGGACAAACACCTACAACGACTACAATGAGACCCAAACACTTCGCCCGACTGATCATCAATGTCACCTGCCGCAGTCACATCAACCACCACCTGAGAGATTCAGACTGGCTCTACGTCAACAAGAGAATCACCCTAAGCTCCTCACCCTCACTTACAAAGTACGCCACAACACCAGACCAACCTACCTTAACAGCAGTAATCCTGAAAGGCCAAATTTTGTTCCCAAATTTTGGCTTTAAAAATATTAGGTAAGAATTTGGTAACTCTTTAGGCAAACGTTGTTTAAAAACCAATTGACTATCATTACAATGTATCCAACCTTTCAGACATTTTAAATAAACAGTGTAATGTCCAGATGTTGTAGAAGGACCATCATGAAAAATAATTGCAACAGCTACAAATGTTCTTCCTGATATTGACACGTCAATAGCTACAACATTTTGAATTAAAGTTTCCAATTTTCTTCCATCAACTCTATAACATTTGGCATTAAAATTACATACTGTCTATATCTTTGTATAAATAATGTTGATGACATTTCTGATTTACATTGGCTACACTCCATGTTTTGACTTGCTCCTCTAAGTAGATTGTTAAAAGACACTGATTCACAGTCCGGTAAAGTCAAATATATGAGTCTTTCAGTGTCTATGTTAGTGCTACATGTAAACAATTTTCACAGTCATGTTGCCATTTATAAGAAAGGCCAAAAAGGTTTTCAATATCAATACCTTCTTCTTCCAATACTACAAGCATAAACATTAAAAATTCCTCACAATCTTGCTGAATATTCTGCGTAAATTGAGTAGAACCAGAACACATGTCCAAAACATTTCGAATATCAGAAACACTTTGGGGTCGATTCCGATCCGGTAAAAAAAACGTCTGTACGAATCATATCCGGAGCCCTCTCCGTACGACTCGTACACATGCCGTACGACACGACGAGTACGATCCGGACCGGGGCATCAGGACGCGATCCGCACGGTCCACGTCAGGTAAGGGCGATTCGTACGGAAAAGCGCACAATCACATACACTCCGTACGTGCGTACCCCCATGATCGCAGGGGTATGCCCCGTACACCCAGCGTACATGGGGTACGGTGCGTACCCCTGCGATAATGGGGTGTATGCACCGTACCCCATGTACACTGGGTATACGGGGCGTACCCCTGCGATCATGGGGGGTACGCACCATACCCAGGGGGGGTCGTTTCGTACCTGTTTCGGCGCGAACTCGGCTTTTACGGCTCCCGTAAAAAAAGGGTCTTACGGTGCGTACCCGACACGTATCGTACTTGCTGGGTCGTATAAACCTGCCGCGAGCCATACAGATCTTGCGTACAGCGGGTTCCGACGGAGACTCGTACGGGGATTCGAGTCGTACAGTCTCTGTACGATTCGTACGGAGTCCGGCTCCTGGTACGAATCATACTTCGACATACATACGCGGGGCGTTGCAGGGTACGATTTGTACGGGAAAACGCTTGAACGGCTATTCGGAGCGGTTTTACCCAAATCAGAATCGACCCCTTTGTATTTTACTTTTTTCACTACTACATTTCTCATAAACAGAATACAACTAACAGAATCTTTCTTCCGAATTTTCAAAAATTTGCTGTTGCAAACTTTCAAGAAAAAACCAACATTAACATCTACATTAGCATATCAGTTGACACCAGAACTATTTTCAAACTGATAACCAACATTCTCTTCAACACCGTCCGTTTTCTTTTTGCTTGCAATAACAACTTCATCTTGTTTTTTTTCTTTCTCTACAGCTGTAGTGTAGTTCCTATATTCCCAATAGGCTCTGCGCATTGGAATAACTTAAACAATAGTTTAGGCGTAGGACTTAGGTCGACTAGGTCTCTATTGCATATGTTAGACTTAATTATGAATGCCAGCTAGCTCAGAGGTCACTAGAAACTTTCTTGAGTACACAAGAAGGGATTAGTTTCTGACAACCGCATAAACATGACAACTTTGCTCCCTCCAGAATAAGGAGTATACCTCCAGAGTCGCGGAAACAATAGATAACTATTTTACTCAGTCAATCGTGCATGCTTAGTTTCACCAGAAGTGCAGAGAAACAGAGAGACGGGCGTTTTCAATAAAAGAGTTTATTTATTGAACAGTCTTCTTTCTCATGCAAGAGAAGTGAATTGCTACAATCGCAATACTTGTCATAAATTAAAGTGCGTACAGAAAAATGAGTATTATAAAATAATACTGTAAAAGCATGGTATGGTTTCTAAGCCATATGGTGTTTAAAATAGATAAAATACATACAATGATAAAATCATGACTAAACGTACTCAACTGTTGCTTCTAAGATACGCCTACCCCGGTGTACCTAACCTAAGCCTAGTACGTGGGAAGGAGTAAGTGAGCTGCAGTTTGAGTTAAGATAGTTTCTCCCAAGAATCTGAATCAAGAATTCTTTAAGGGTCTAATCAGCTCCATACCTTGGTTATAGAATGAAGGAGGTCTTGTAACTCTCTCTCAGGACTCGATCTGCCAGCAACCCGCAAGGGTGACAGGGAAATACTGGAGCTGGATTTCTCGGCAGGAGAAAAGACAGCGTCTCTCTCAGTGCGTCAATGGGAGGGTCGGCTTCCTTTGGCACTCACTACAGCAGGGCGTCGGGCAAGTAGATAGCCGATCTGCTCCAAACAACCGTGTGTTTTGCTATGGCAGAGCTGGTATATTTATACCTGGAAGGTGCCGAGTTTGACGTAAGGTTAGACATAAGACGTCACTAAGAACTCGCAGTTCTTTCAGGACTCCAGGAGTTCTAGGACAAATCAATACAGAAGCAGGGGGAATTCCCAGGCTGCTGGAGGCTTGGTTTGTTTAAGAACGCCTAGTGCTTTCTAGGAGTCTATGGGCGTAGCCTTGCCGTATTTGACCTGCATTGGCTATGACCTAATATGGGTATGATTCTTATGCCTTTATAAGGATATGATTTGATATACCACATAAGGGCATAAATCAGGAATATTTAAATAGGGTCCTAGATACGTTTACAACGCCCACTCCACGTATAATGTCCATCATTACTAAATACTAAGAAATGTTAAACATATAACAATGCATGTGTTTTCCATCCCACCCCAAAATACATAAAATGCATTTGAAATGGTATATACAAGAAAATGAGTAGTATACTGTGCGTCTTTGTAAGCAGTGGTATCATTCAGGTAATGCATATATTTGTACATTTGGAATGTTGACGGAATGAATCACGAAAATTACATTCATGAAATGGCTCTTAATACAGAAGAGAAGGTCGAGACCATTTCATCACATATTTATACAACACTGTACATGTGCTAGAGGCTAAATCAAAATATTGTCTCAAGAGTTTTCAAAAATAGAAATCTTGTTCTCTAAGAATAGTTCTACTTTAAGCAGAGTATCATGTGCCAAAAAAGGTAAATATTTTGGGAACGGGGAAAAATAATTTCGCTTTCAGGGAAAGAAACAGTTCCACAGTTTTTTAGAAGTACTGTTTGTCAAAACTGAAGGTTGAATACATAGCTCAGGGAATGCTGTGTGCTCGTGTTTTCAAAAGCTATTCTCGTTGTTAGGGGAGAACATTAACTCAGACAGGCTGGCAAAGAATTCGTCTACAACAGTAGGTGAAAGTTGGACCATGTCAGAAAAAGTAGAAATAGTGCATATGTGAGAAGCATTCCCGCCATCGGTGTCTAGACCAGCAATGGTCGCAGGAGGTTGTACCTGTGTGCCATTCTCATCTCGTACCTCACTGCCACCTAATCGTAATGGTGAGGTCTCAACGAATACCGTCATCAGAATAGGTAGCCACTGGGGACAACATGTTGCATGAGCCGTTACCGAACCAAGCAAAGTATCGCCATCCATAGGTACTGCTGATGGGAGTGTGAGACAGACGTCTAACACGCATTCTTCTCTACAAAGCAGGCATCATAGAACAGGTAGGATGCAATCTTGCTAGATTGGTCTGAATGAAAGAAACCAGGTAGTATTCAGATCCCTTAGCCGAGCCAAGCAGAGGACTTTAGTAATCCGATCTCAGTATCGCATTGCTAGGATCGTTTCTTCCATGGTAGTCTGAGTTTTGTCTGTGACTTGACTTGCCATATCGGAGCAGAAGGAACAAAAATAAAATTCCTGCTACGAGTCCCAAGATGAGAGGCAGGCCGCCGAACACAGAATGCACGAAATTCGGGAAGATGCTCAGGACTGCTTCAAAGGGTGCTAATAGTCCCGAACAAATTGTCTTAAATACATGTGCGATGCCACTGGTATCAGACATGTTTAAGATTTGACTTAACATTTCTACAAAATGCATGGGGAATTTGTTGATAATAATGCATGTATCTCTGCTGCTGTCCTTGCGACTTGCAGATCATACGTTCCTCTAGACAAGGTTAAAGGCACAGTTGTTTGTAAAAGAATAGACTTCATTCTGCTTAAAGTATCAATTCGAATAGAAGAGATATTCAGAGAAGGGCATATTATTGCCTCCTTGTCTGGTTTGCTGTTTGGATACAATACTTGCGTACAGCAAGTGAACCTGGATGTAACACTGCCGAGATAGGCCGTTCCAGGCACCATGCCACAACAGCTGCGGTCACATATCATAACGTAACTGCCGTTGGAAAGTTATCTGAAAAAAGGCTCTATTTGTGTAGCAGAAGTGCCGTGCAGGTGGCATGAAAGGTTATTTGACGAACCTTCACAGGCTCCATGCACGTTAATTCCTTGACACAGAAGTGTACCGCTCAGTGAATTTTTACAGTTGTTACCACTAAGAAATACCACTTTTTTCCCCCCACTGTAATATCTATGTGTGTAAGGTAAATTCCAGGTTGACTTGATGTACCCTTTACCCAACCTTTCATACAGGCCCGCTGGTATGTGCTTTTGGCAATATTGAAACTGAAAAGTCGTTATCGGAATTGTAATTGTGCCATGTATTATCCATTCAATGACAGGTCTTTCGGAGACTGTTAATGGCAATCTTTCTAGTTTTTCAATGCTCAGCACCGTATAGTCTGCTCCTTTTTGTGCCAAAGAGATTTGTTTATATGTAAGGTTAAAGATAGAAAATAATGACGTTGTGTTGATTAGACGCCATGGCACGTAGCCTGAACTGAGGTTTTGTAACGCCCAGCCTAACTGTACAATAGAACGTAATTGGGACTGCCCATGTTGAAACATTAGCATATTCTGTTCTATTATATCAATAGCAGATGATACAATGCTGTCCAGTGAATAAATTCAGGAGGACAGAGTTGTTAACCCATTGTCCACTACAGTGATTTTTCCAAATTAATACGATCAATTTCTCGTATTTTTTCAGCAGTTTCAATTTGTGTTACTTTCCAAGCTTCGTTGTAAGCAGCATATATACCGGCGTATATGAAACGTTTTTGACGCTGTTTGCGAGGTCTCAATGAGAATTCTTGCACGTCAGCACCTTCTTTAAGTAAAGTCAAGTGTTGCTTAATCAGGTAGTGTAGATTTCTGTAGCCATTCGAGGCACAGTTTTGCTACACTGTATGTTATTATCCCTGGATGTTGTCTCTGGGAATATCTTGGGTCTGGCCTGTTCTGTTTGAACCCCTGTGTTTTGTTCAGGAATCTATCTTGACAGTTATTAGTGTCTGTGGGCCAGATCAACCATTTTCTCCAATCAGGATTAGTTCTGTTTTTTTTTTTTTTTTTTTTTTTTTTTTTTTTTTAAACCTTTATTGTGCATAAAAAGTAACAAATACGGGCCCACAACCTCCAGGCCGGGCACGATACAGTAAGCACAAGAGCAAATAGGACAAATTTCCAGCAGCACCAGGATTTATAGCAACAATCATGAAATAACTCTGCAAACAAGTACGTGCCACCAGGAAACAGGAGCATTGAAGGTTAGTTTTAAAATTTTAAAAGAACATAAACAGTAAGGAGAGAGATCAAGGAGCACTGAGTCCGAAATATTACGTCACAACAGGAGGAAACAACAGCATAGTGTGGAAGCAACCACATAAGCGAGCATCAAAGACAACATGGCGGATCAAGATCAAATAACAAGAGCTTCGACTAGCAAGTACACGCCACGTAGCACGCCACCCTCTTCCACTGACCCGTCCCCCGGACCCAGAACAGAAATAGATAAAGAAAAGCGCAGAAAATAGATAAGGCCCATAGAAATGAACTGTGTGAAATGAAAACCCACCCCCCACCCTACAACAAAGCGGAGGCTATGGCCTACCCCCCCCGGCAGCGTGTCTGTCGCCCACTAAAGAACCCGAAATATAGAAAAAGAAAGAAAGAAACAGAAAAAGAATACCCTAATAACAGAGGAGGGCCAAATTCTAAAGCACCCAGACTCCCCGGCCAGTAAGTCTCTCCACCACCCATAACAACAGAATTAGAGCGACCATATAGAAAGAAAGCAGGGAGAGACATCAGAATCATTGTAGCACGCGTCGAGGAAGCGTCCCATCCCGGGCCCCCACCCGCCCATCAAGAACAAGAAAGCGAACAGGATCACCCCTAACCCTGGCCAGATTTCAAGCGTCCACCCAAATACGACCACGGATAGCACATCGCCCCAAAGAGAACAAAGGGGTAAAATGGCCGCCCTTTACAAGGAGAAGGGCCCTCTGCACAAAAAGTACAAACCCAGTCACCAAGCGTGGCACAGATCCAGAATATCGCCGCACCAAAGTCCACCCAATCCAGCATAAAACAGTGACATAAACCCTCAGCATCGCCATCCTGATCAGCGTAGGAACATAGTGGCGTCTCCAGCCGAGCCGCAAACGAGGATAAGGGTCCATCAGCTGACAGTGAAAACCGAGACAGGATAGGAAACAATGTAGCTTCCACGAAATACGGTGGCGGCAGTCCTGCAAAGAATCCAGTCTCAGAGCGTTGCACCCGCTGAGAAGTACGCCGCAACAATGTCTCCATTGCAAGTCCAGGAGAAATTCGGTCGATATCATAAGGGGGCCCAGCTGGTGGGGCACTCCCCGATCCCAGAGCGACCGCATCCAACTTCGCGCCGAGCGCACAGGAGCAATCACGCCATTCTGCCCTCAAATTGGCCAGCGCTGCAAGGATGGAGGCATGAGTGATGCAAGGCGGCCGAGCTAATGAATCGGCAGCGCGGAGTTCAGCGGGGTGTGCCAACCGCCACTGAGAGCCATGGAGGGCGACATCTCCAGGGGCAGAGACGGAGCCCAGTCGCGCTACTGAGGGGACGACCGCCATATTGTGCACCAAAACAGGGGCAACTACACACATGAGTGGGTCCCAGGATAGGCAGCTGGGGTGCAGGCACAGACGAAGTCCAGAACTCCCTTTAATAGCGTGCGACAAAGCATGTAGGTCCCGTCATGGAGATCCGACCCGGCGTGGAACAAAGGCGAGTCGCAGCGGCCATTTCCTCCTCTCCCCACACAAAACAGCGCAGCTCACCACAACACCGCTATGAAGGGAGGAAGCGATGAAAACCATTGCCGGTCAAGCAGCTCCGCCACAGGAGGGATCGGTACGGGTACCGAACAAGCCATAAATCGTAGCAGGGGACACAGGCTCACCACCCGTCTGTGGGATCCGAGAAGCTCTGGCCGTCCCCAGCTGGGCACATCGACCCGGGGCACAGGTCCAGGGCTCGGCACCGGTCGTCGAGGAAATCCGCAATTACTATCAGTAATCGGGCCGGGAAGAGCACCGGAGAAACGCCACCAGCGACAGCGCACCTCCCTCGTCTTTTCGCGGCCACTGTGCCTCAGGATAGTAATCAGGATAAAGTTTTAGTGAAACAGGCTCGGGGAGCCGGCGACTACACGTCCGTCACCGCCGCCATCTTGGCTCCTCCTTGATTAGTTCTGTTTTGGTGCAAAATATGGGATACGTCTATCTCCACATCTGTAGTGCTATTACTATCAGTTAGGGGCTTTGGTACAGACGGTTTGTTTAAGTCCTTTATCTTGGTTAGGCCAAGACAGGTTGTTTGTTGAATGGTGTCATTCAGGAACATTATCTGTTCTGGGATCATGCAGTCTCTGAATAATGATTCTAAACCTTGTACCTGCCAGTCTTTTGTACCCCAGACTGTTTTTGTCTCAATGTTGTTTTTCCACAATTCAAAACCAAATGTAGACATTTTTTCATAACATTTTGTAGAATATATCAATTTAGTATTTGTCAACATGTTTTCATTCCTGTCTTATTGTGAATATTAAAATAAAACGTTTCTGGATCAGTGTTATTAAATCCTGAGAAGTATGGGAATTTCTCATAAAATGTTTTCAAGCTGCCTTTTGGCGGTGTTGGACAATGTTCCCATTGATTATAAGTGAAAACATTTCTAGGATTAGCAGATTTATGCAAATAGTGGTGCCCATAATGATTAAAGCAATACATTTCTTCATAATCTGATGAACCTTCTAAATAATCATGTTCTGTACATTTTGCTGACATTTCTAAACCTGACATCATATTATTAATATTTTCAAAGTCCCAATCATCAGAGAAAGTACTAGGTGATACAAAGTCACTTAAAGAAACCTTGAACTAGTGTGGATATTTCAAGAGTTCAACCGATCCTTAGATGTTGTAATCAGTAGCGTCCCATGGTACACCACCAGGTATAGGAATGGCTGTGATGTTTACTGATGATAGTTCCCTTTTTTCAATGTGAGAAGATCTGTGAGGCTTTAGAACCAAGTTGATGTTCTGACTTGCTCTGTCCATTGTACTGTATTTTCCATCAATCATTCTTCCCAAGCTTAAAACCAAAATGAGCCAGAGTAGGAGGAAAAGTACACCTAACACAATCCACAATTTAGTTTAGTTATTTTTTCTTTGAAAGTTTTATTTGCTGGCTTTTCTTCATGTTCACTTGGATCTTCAGAAAAGTCATCGAAATTGATGAAGTAGCAAGGTGCAGTTCTGTCAATTGTTGGAATTGCTTCCAGATTTCCAATAATCTTTGGATTTGTATTGTCAGAGGCTACATCATTGTAGATTGGTGTTTCTTGACAAGCTGTTGCAATTTGGGTTTCAAGAGGCACAAGTTCCATGGCTTTGTTGCATAGTGCTTTTTTATTCACTGCAGGTTTATCAAATGTGATTAGTCTCTCAGTTTGAACCTCTTGAATTGTAGCAAGGTTTGGTCTTCTGCTACATCTTTGGAGTCCACTGGGCCTACTACTTTTATCGGCCACATGATTGTGGTTTTACCAGGTTGATTGTTACAACTCTGTTCTCCTTTTTACCAGCAAGGGGCAGTAGTACTACTGATCTTGTTCCGCTGATAGCTAAGACAGGTACTGCTTTTCTGTAAGAAGGCCCAAATTCCAAGTCTTGCTGGGACAGGTGTTTTTTCTTCAGTGGCCGTTGGCTTTAGCTTTGTGTTACTTAGACTTCTTCTTGTTTCATTTAAGTCCTGTAAAACAGCTAAACGATCTTTGATATCAAAGGTTTTTTGTTTCACCACTGAAGTCTGATTATCGAGGTCTTCGATTATCATTCTAGTACCAAACAAAAGTTCATACGGAGTGATTCCACCCAGAGAATGTCTTGGCAGATTATTAAGACTACTTTGGACACTTATTAGATGTTTGACCCACCCATCACCCGAACCTAATACCCTCGCTGTTATAGATTGCTTTATGTCACGGTTTTTTCTTTCCACTACCGCATTTCCCTCAGGATGGAATGGACTAGAGTACCGCAATGCAATGCCCAAGCTGGCCATGGCCTCCTTGTAAGCTTGAGAGCTAAACGCAGGACCCTGGTCAGAATGTAGCATGCCAATTGCGTATGTGCCGATAAAGACTCGCAAATCTTTTATAACAATTCTGGCATCAGCCGAGCGCTGGGGCCACATCTAAATGAATCTCGTCTTAATATTTATAGCATCACATTTTTCCGTGTGGACGTCTGCGTGTAGAAAGCCTAATGTTGTCTAATAGAGGTGTCTGGGCTGGTATCTGGTCCGGTTCACAACTGCGATCTCTATTGCAGTCCTGACAATCCATTACAAAGTTATAAATTTGCATGCTCATCCCCGGCCACCAGTATTGTGATTGCAATTCTATTAGAGATTTCAAGATCTCTTGGTGCCTCAGACCCATTCCCATGTGTGCTTCTTGAATCAAGTAAGCCCTCCTGTTCGTGTTTGGAATTACTCTGTCCCCCACTTCAGGGATTTGAGTAAAAGGAACAGAGTTCGCATCAATTATGTATGTATTATTGAGTGGATAATTCAGAGGTAATGCCACATAGTCGCCTTTTAATGAGGCTTTTACTGCCAGCATGGTTTCTCCATCTATTTGTTTTTTAGAACGCTTTTTTGTAGCTACGGGAGCCGGTTGAACAGCTGCCGTTGTGGCTTTGTTAGCCAATGAATTCCCTGCAACGTGAACACCATCACGTCGAAGACTCTGCGTATGTATCACGTGAGTCTTTCGTAGTTCTTTCTGTAAAAGAACTACTTGTTCCCATATTTTTTTACGCTTTATTTTGATACCTGTCTCATCTTTGTAACCGTTTTGAATCCAGGTCTGCATGAAATCATTGTAAGACTGGACGCAGAAATGAAAGTCGCACAGTATTAGTGTGGGGAAT
Organism: Lissotriton helveticus; assembly: GCF_964261635.1. Lineage (NCBI taxonomy): Eukaryota > Metazoa > Chordata > Amphibia > Caudata > Salamandridae > Lissotriton > Lissotriton helveticus. The sequence goes on along the minus strand of NC_136067.1, from coordinate 466,852,587 downwards.
TCGCGATCGGCATTCTCAAGCGCCATCTTTAAAGCTCATAGTTCAGCTCGCTGAGCTGTACAGTTTCTGAGTGATTCAGTTTTAGTGACCATTGGTCTGAATGTACCTATGCGCCAGCGACCTTTAACAATCGGGCATGCTGCATTGTAAACTTGTTTATCCACAACGTAGTGTTGTGAAAATCTGTCCGTGTAGATTACACAGGCGTACTGTTCGAGAGGCAGAATTTCGATCGGCAGAGGACATTCATGTTCGTATTCTAGATGTTCTAGCTTTTTCATTTTGGGATCAAATGCGTGTATCACGTCTGTTGCAGTAAGAGAATAAACCCATTGTATCCATTTTGGATCTAATACCATAGCATTTGGAATGCTCGGTCTTGTTACTGCCTCAAGGGCTGATATTGCTGTTAAAACAGATATGCTCTTCCCTTGGGCTAGGGCTTTTTCATTTGCTACAGCAGTTTGAACCGCAGTCAGAATTTTTTCAGTAGAACTGAATTTCATTTCAGCTAGTGTGATTTATAAGCTATTGGTACCGTTTCTCCCTTATTAGAGGTCCGGTACGTAAATCCGCATCTTCCTGGGATGACTCGGATTACAAGGTTGCGTTCGTTTGCGCGTGTTTGCAGTTTTGTTTTAGTTAACATGTCTGTTTGTAATGATCGTAAAATATTTGTGTGTTTCTGTGTCCAATTAATTGGTTTGAAATCAGGTTTTATTAATTAGTAGAGGGGTTTAACCCTCTCTGCGTAGTTTAGAATGTAAGTTCTTCCGAAATTTAGAAAACCTAGAATTGATTGTAAGTTTTTCAGGGTTTTTGGAGCTTGGAGTACTGCACACTTCTCTAAGAAGTTGTCTGCTAGGCTTTTGCCTTCACTTGATAATTCATATCCTAAAAATAGGACAGTGAGGTGGGCAATTCGTGACTTTTTAAAGTTACATTTGTAACCTTCAGATGCGAACCCAAGTATAATGGTGTTCACTCTTTTCAAGTGCGTCTCCAGGTCATCGTCTGTAAGATAGATGTCATCGACATAAGATAATACATAAATTTGTAGTAATTCTGTTACCCTTGCTGAAAATAATCATGGGGTGTTCTTGAATCCCTGGGGGAGACAACAGAATTGTCCATGGGCCCCCATACTGGAGAAAGCGGTCAAATACCTGCTTTCTGGTGCAATGTTTTGACAGAAGAAACCATTTGAAATATCTAATGTCGTTTTATATTTTTTGCGCACAATGTTATTCATTAGTGCTGCACTGTGTGAGTTTTGTACTGCAAATGTTTTGCAAAAAGAGTTTAGGTGTCTGTAGTCCAAAACTAGAACGATATGAATTGTCCGGTTTGGAGACAGGAAACAAAGGGTTGTTCATTTGTGAGGTGCATGTTCCAATCACCCCCTGGAATTCAAGTTGATCTAAGATCTCCCTGACTTGTTTTTTAGATTCTTGCTTAACAGGATACTGCCTCTGTGCAGTAGGCTGATTTTTTAACTACATTTTATGGTGAGGAGAATCCTCATCCCATCCTACATGATTTTTATACAATGCAGGGGCTTGGGCCACTGCCCATTTTCTAGCATATGTGTATTTTTTATGAATTGGAATGTAATTTGAGAAGGCTGGCATAATCATTTCTTCACCATGTGGGCACTCCCTGACAAACTCTGGTGGCCAGTCTTTCTCTGCTAGAAGGATATCATAGCCTTTCGATAAGTTCTCCCAAAAGAGACCTCTTATTTTTCCTAGTTTTGTCCCCTTCTATACGTAATGTTATTTCATATAATTTATGGGGTATGCTAACTCCAGACACCAGGTGGTCGCCTTGCCACCCTTTAAATCTAACATCAAAAGGGTAGAACAGGGCGTGCCTCAGGGATCGGCCATCAGTCCCATCCTATTCAATCTTTACCTCCGCCCCTTGGTCAAGTTAATTAAATCTTTCGGCATTGCGGTGACCAACTATGCCGACGACACCCAGCTTATCTTCTCCTTTGAAGGTAAGAATGCGGTGTCACAGGAGACCTTCCACCATTGTATGACCACCACAGCGGAATAGTTGAGCAACAACTCCTTACAGTTCAACAGCTCTAAGACCGAGGTGTTGCACTGTTCCATGGACCGTATCTCCTGGCCTTTACCACAGGATTTCTGGCCCCCCTCTTTTCATGGTACGGTAGCGGCGGCAGACTCCGTTCGGAATCTAGGGGTGATGCTCGAACCCAATCTCCAACTGGATGGCTTTGTGAATAAAACGGTGTCCACCTGTATGTTGTTGCTTTGCACCTTGCAGAAGATTCTTCCCCTGCTCCCGGCCCATGCCAGACCAGAAGTAGTGCGTAGTATCATCTTAAGCAGACTTGACTACTGCAACGCACTACTTCTGGGGGCACCCATAACCTTGTTGGGCAAACTGCAGCGGGTGCAGAATTCTGCCGCCAAGCTGGCACTCTCTCGTCGGCGCTTTGATTCTTCATCGGCAGCACTTACGGATCTTCATTGGCTGCCAGTTTCCCAACGTGTCGACTTTAAAGCCCTTTGCTTTGTCTTTCGGGCCCTCCACTGCCAGGGGCCGATCTCCCTGCAGGAGCTGTTCTCCTGGTACACCCCTACTAGATCTCTTTGTTCTGCCTCAGCCTTCCTGGTGGTAGTTCCTAAGATCCTGAGGATGCGAATGGGTGGTCGTTCTTTCAGCTATACGGCATCAAGGCTGTGGAACGCGCTGCCATTGTCTCTTAGAAGCATGGGTGACTTATCCTCTTTTAAAAAGGGACTAAAAACTCATCTTTTCCCAAGGACATTGTAATTACAGCTGCCACTATAATATCGTGCTCAGGCCATTGAGGATCACAGCGCCAGGATACCCGTGGGGTGACAGTTGCGCTCTATAAATGTGCCATACAATACAATACAATACAACTCTGGTGTCTGCAGTTTCCACCTGAATGTATTCATTCATGTCCACTGTCTCCAGAAGGTTCATCAGGATCTTGCGAGCTATGGTCACTTCTGCTGCATTGTCTAGCATTGTCTGGGCCCTTTCTCCGTTCTTGAGTTGTATCCTCAGAATCCTCGGCATGTTTTATTTTAATAATAGCTACCTTCTTTTTGGGAAATTGTAATTTTTTACTCTGATGAGCAGGTTCCTTATCTCTTGACTTGACGCGCTCTACTTTATGTTCTGACTGTCCTCTTCTTTCCAATTTCTGTGAGGAAGTCTAAAGAGATCGAGAGGGACGGGTATCATTATTTTGATATCTGTCAGGTTTTCTTAAATTATCCCTATTTCTAAGGTTGTATCTTTTTTCAGAGGGCTCCCATTGGGGAGACCTGTCCCCTCATCCTGGAGATCTATTTCTCCGTTGGGGCGACCTTCCTCTGGACTGAAACTGTTTTTCTCTGGGAGTGGTTTGTTTATTACCCTCCCACGTCTTTTTTGCAGTAATGAGATTATTCTTAATAAGGTGTTTTTAGGATTATCAGTTAGTTGTGGTTTTAGTGGTTTCCCACCCAAACTATCTCTACCTAATTCTTCATAGCACTTTTCAATTATTCTGGCAGTTCAAAAGGTTGTTCTGCTATATCTGTTACTTTTAATTTTCAGTGGATCGCCACAGATGCTGCTTCTCCTTTTATGTTGGCTAGTAGTATAGCCGAGACTTGCTTAAAGTCTTTCAGCAATTTCATACCTAGATTTAAAGCAGGCTCCAGACCGTATTCATTTTGAATCTGTCTCAGTACGTCTGGTATAACTGCCATAGACGGAGTACCATGTGTTTTTGTGTATATTGAAGCAAAGACTGTTCCCCAAGTGTCACAGTCCTCCATATGTGGTGCAATCCCCATTAGTAGACAGATTGTCAGAATTCTGTGTTTTTCATTAGGTGTAGTATCAGGAAATACTGCCTCTATTTGAGTAATTTTTTGAGCTAACCAGAATGAAATTTGTTCCCGTTTTGCGGCTAATTTGCCAATGACTGATTATATAGTCTGTGGTGTAATTTTATTTGTGTTCCCCTGGTGAGGAGTGTGCTGTGGAATTTTTATTGCTGGTTGGACTGTTAAGGTCCGCATGACATATTGTATCAATTGTTTATGTATTTTAATTAGTTGTTTTATCTGAACTAAAAGTTCTCTGCTTGACATTTTTTCAATGTCAGGATGTGGTGTATAGCTGGCTAGAACTGGCCATGTGGCTCCTGGTCTACCCAGTGGACCGAGCCTGGTAATGTGATTTTGATGTTTTCGGGCGCCATTAAACCAGAGCTGATGCTCTTGGTAGGTTAGTGAAATTTCAACGTCATCGAAAGGGACGTATTCCTCTGGAGGTTCCTCTGTTTTGTAGTAGTGGAACTCGTGTGTCACAGCATTTGCTGCTGGTAATGTTTTCCATGAATAGAATACCTCTGTCTGCCGATATTCATGGGCCTCTACCACAAATATGACCGTACCACCTCTTGATGATACTCCATTTTCTATAAGTTTTATAGTTATGGTGTTCCTTATATTTGCCGGGATGAATATAGCATCCGGGACATTTTGTTGGAGAGCTGTGTCATCTAAGACCACTTGAGCTGCTATTCTAACTCTCTCCCTTTCGTCATCACTATCCATCATTTTTGCTGACAGAAAGTTTGCAGAGCAAGTTTCAAGGAAACAAAGATTAGGTGCACAATATTTTGGAACACTGTATCCTTCAACGTTGACTAAACCAAAAACTAATTCATAGGATTTTCCTCCTACTAAGTTTTGGCGGATATTTAACCTTTCACCCACTCCAGACGTCTATTGGAGTTTTTACGGGAAAAAGGGGTCTGTGTGAAAAGCACGACTGAGTTACTCTAGTATCTAGCGTTAAATTTATCGCCTTACCAAACGTTGGGCGCCATGTAGTGTAGTTCCTATATTCCCAATAGGCTCTGCGCATTGGAATAACATAAACGATAGTTTAGATGTAGGACTTAGGTCGACTAGGTCTCTGTTGAATATGTTAGACTTAATTATGAATGCCAGCTAGCTCAGAGGTCACTAGAAACTTTCTCGAGTACACAAGACGGGATTAGTTTCTGACAACCGCATAAACATGACAACTTTGCTCCCTCCAGAATAAGGAGTATACCTCCAGAGTCGCAGAAACAATAGATAACTATTTTACTCAGTCAATCGTGCATGCTTAGTTTCACCAGAAGTGCAGAGAAACAGAGAGACGGGCGTGTCAATAAAAGAGGTTATTTATTGAATAGTCTTCTTTCTCATGCAGGAGAAGTGAATTGCTACAATCGCAATACTTAGCATACAGTAAAGTGCGTACAGTAAAATGAGTATTATAAAATAATACTGTAAAAGCATGGGATGGTTTCTAAGCCATACGGTGTTTAAAATAGATAAAATACATACAATGATAAAATCATGACTAAACGTACTCAACTGGTGCTTCAAAGATACGCCTACCCCGGTGTACCTAACCTAAGCCTAGTATGTGAGAAGGAGTAAGTGAGCTGCTGTTTGAGTTAAGATAGTTTCTGCCAAGAATCTGAATCAAGCATGCTCTAAGGGTCTAATCAGCTCCGTACCTTGGTTATAGAATGAAGGAGGTCTTGTAACTCTCTCTCAGGACTCGATCTGCCAGCAACCTGCAAGGGTGACAGGGAAACACTGGAGCTGGATTTCTCGGCAGGAGAAAAGACAGCGTCTCTCTCAGTGCGTCAAAGGGAGGGTCGGCTTCCTTCGGCACTCGCTACAGCAGGGCGTCGAGCAAGTAGATAGCCGATCAGCTCCAAATAACCGTGTGTTTTGCTAGGGTAGATGCTGGTATATTTATACCTGGAAGGTGCCGAGTTTGACGTAAGGTTAGACATAAGACGTCACTAAGAACTCGCAGTTCTTTCAGGACTCCAGGAGTTCTAGGACAAATCAATACAGAAGCAGGGGGAATTCCCAGGCTGCTGGAGGCTTGGTTTGTTTAAGAACGCCTTGTGCTTTCTAGGAGTCTATGGGAGTAGCCTTGCCGTATTTGGACTGCATTGGCTATGACTTAATATGGGTATGATTCTTATGCCTTTATAAGGATATGATTTGATATAACCTCATAAGGGCATGAATTGGGAATATTTAAATAGGGTCCTAGATACGTTTACAACACAGCTTCACTACAGATATTCTCAAATCTTTTTTCTACCTACCACACGCTTTTCAGATGCTGGCTATTGACATAAATTGGGTGCATATTCCCTTCTTAACCTAATATACTCTTTCACACAATTTGCATCTGCACTAACCTTTGTCTCATCAAAATCAATCAAGTACAATACAGATAAAGTTCTCACTCGAGACAAAGCAACATATGCCAGACCCTCTTTAAACACGGTACTTCCAATATTCACTAAAGCACTATCTACACTTAAACCTTGAGATTTATGAATGGTCACCGAATACGCCAACGAAATAGGAAGCCTTTTTCTGCGTACATACAAATCTTTTACAAGCAAAACCGAGCTGAACAACGACTACATTGTTGTACTTCTGCAATTTCATCAAATATGATTTTCAAAAATTCAATACCATCTCTATTTACATAATTAACAAAATCAACAATTTTACCCATTGCTCCATTTACTAAACCTTTTTCCACATTCAAATTACGTTATAATATTACCCTACAGTTTACACATGCATATAAATTGTTTTCTAAAGCAGCAGTTTTACTTATCGATTTCTCTAAAGAATCCAATTTACTCTTCAACTTTTCAGTCAAAATAATAGTGATTCGTTCATGTTCTATTTTATCAATAGCTTCCAATTCTATAATTTCCTCATTTTCCAACTTTATAATTTCTTCATTATATATAGAACATTCACGCAGTGTTGGCATTAAGCAGATTACAGATTTGTGTTCTGAAATTCTCATATATATTTTCTCAGGAACAATATTTTCATTTGGAAGCAAATTGGAAAGTAATCGTCTCTGTAAAGCTTCTTTGCCATGTTTAGTCACTTTTCCAATTCTCATATCTTGAAGAATAGTTCCATAATCGGCATCATTTGCCTGTCGCATATTTGTCATAAGTTCCTTATGCTCAAAATATGACCTAATGTTAACATTTCCAATGCTCCCCAAAGACTTTCTGGTATCTTCATGAGGAGTAAGTTGTAGTAGATCTCCAAAAACGATGACGTGTTTTCCTCCAAATAATAATCACATTCTTAAATGCACAAAAGCAAGCATTACGTTTGATACCATGCTTACCTTATCAATAATGAGAAGTTTAATTTTCTTCAAGACTCTTTAAACTTCACAACAAGCTTCTCCATATAGGTTGTGGTATTCCAATTTGTTTTCAAGCTCTACTGGTAGCATTAATAAATAATGTAAAGTAATTCCTTTAATATTGTGTGCCGCAAATCCAGTTGGAGCAGTGACAACACAAGCCAAATGCAACTCAGTTGTTTTCTGTAGAAAAGTTGTGATTACTTTAATTAAAAAAACTTTTGCCTGTTCCAGCTTGTCCACTCACGTACATTCGGTTTGGTTGAAATGTTGAGCACTCTTTCTTCTCATGAAGTAATCCATGGTCAATCTGTTCTCTTACTTGCTCATATATTTGTTTCTGCTCAACATTTAGTTGTTCTTCCAAGTTTCCTAAGTTTGTTACATCTTCTTGAGCTTGATACATTGGTGTTTCCACCTCTTCCATAGCAGTTGCTGCTTCATGTTGAACAATTGGTTCTCCTCGTGGATCCTGACTCAAGGGAGCAGACGTTTGACTGTCTTGAGAACTGTCTCTAGCAATCTCAGCTGCAATTGTAGCTTCTTGCTCAATTTCGTCATTCAACATGTTCACATAATAAGCAAAAACAGGACATTCTATAGTAACTTTACTTGAGTTGAACGAATCTTCATAGCTCTCAAAATCTTCAAGTAATTCCAATTCTGAACGCCATGGCTTGAAAGGTTGCAAAAGAGGTAAATAGTAAAATTCTCGTTTGTCAGGAGTTTCGCAACTCAGTTTATGGTGATTAATCAAATGTTCTTTTCGTTGTTTTACCAAACATCTGTCAGAACCAATTACAGCATATATACCACTATTGATGTTTTCGGTAATATTCAGTTTAAATATATAGTTTTGCAGCACTTCATAGAGACACATGTTCTCAAGATGATGACTTCTATTTGGATAATATGTATCCAACATATTTATTTTCACAATATCTGTACTTCTGGCTCTTTTTCAGCTAAATATTAAATTTCTTGTACAGATTTAAGTACTCAATTTCATGTTGCAGCAAGACCTAGACTCACGCAAATGATACTTCTAGATTTGGAGTATAGACTTGCAGATGATAAGCGATCCGAAGATTCATATGCTCCAATTTCTCGATGAGATAACATCTTTAATCTGTAACTATATAATTTCTTACTTAGACTCTTCTCGTGGGAAATCTCTTCCCACATTCTTCAATTCCGTCTTTTCTGATTTGGTTTTGTAGGATATTACATATCGAGCAACAGCAATGGAATTGTCTGCAACGTATTGAATATCCATGTTAGCATTCCACATGGACAAAATGACTGGGCTATAGTCATTTAAGTATTTTGACTCTTCATTTCTTCTTAAGTTGTAGGTATTTTTTGGAGACTCTCTTGTGATAGCATGTCGCAAAGATGACATAAAACTGTTCACTCATCCTTTCGATATTACAGGACGTGGAAATCCAAAACGACATTTGGTGTAGAATTTGTCCTTAGATTTGTACTTTTGACGACAGTATTTCCCACAACGATGGCTTTGGAATCGTAAGACTTGTTTTCTTAAGTCCTTATCTAGTGTAGTTTTGGGTATATCACATGTAGCATATTCTTCAATAAAAGACAACACAGTATAATCTGAGTCTGTTCCAAATTTAGGAGCATCTTTGATCCATATTCGCATATGTATGTGAGGAGCACCTCTCGCTTGATACTCCTTTCTCCAAAAGAAATCCAGAACCTCTCCAAGAGGAGGATTTTTTTATTGGTGATAAAAGACATTATAGCTTCAAATCTATGATTGAAATACCTGCATACATTAACTGGATCCAAAGAGCACAATTCTCCAGGTGTCTTGTATTTAATATTTAGTATATTTGGATTTGCCTCTCGAAGAAATTGAAGTAAATCATCCCAAGCACATTCAGCACAGCTTAGAGTGAGGAACGATGTAGGAGTTCCTAAGTTTCTTAGCATACGTTTAAGTTCTCCATGACGACGGTACCAGTACTCATTAGTACCACGCTGACATGTCATGAGATTAATCAGCTGAGATTCCAAAACATTATCTTTCTGCAGTATTTCATCCATAAATTCTTTGCCGAAACATTTTGCAGGTGTACTCCTGTTTTCAATATATGGTTTACTGCATAAAAAAGTCCAGACAAATCACTCTCAAACAAAAGATGAAACAAATACGGAATACATTGTCGAAATCTTGGATCTTCTGCATACAATCTTGATGTCCGGTATTCAGATGCAGAAATCTGCACAGGTCGGTCATCATATCGTCCTCATTTTCCAGTGGGAAACAACTGAGGGAAACAACGAGCTTCCAAGCTTTTTTCCCATACACTAATGGGACTTCCCTTTGCTTCTTTCATTTGAAATAACTCTATAGTATTCCCCATCACTTCTTTAGAATGAAGTGGATGAACACTGTAATGTTCGTAGATTTCTTCAGTTCTGGACACCTCCACTTTTTCAATTTGTCCAGATGGCGAGTCACTATCTTCTTCTACAGTTATTTCTTCTTCTCTCACATACACATTTTTATAATATTGATTATTTTTTACCAGATACAACCTTGCCTTTTTCACTTTCCTAACATTCCCTAATAATTGCCAGATTTTCTTACTCTTAGTAGGAATGCCATTAACAAGAATAACTAAAGGTTCATCTTCTACATTTTCTACACCAATTGTTTCAATATTTTTCTTTAAATCTAGAGGCAAATATACAACTCTTCCCTTTAATCCTCTCTGTAAATCTGAAGGAGGCAATTTTCCTGTCTTAGGGTCCAAACGAACAATAGCCTGAAATGGATGCACACATTGAATAAGAATAGACTCATAATTATTTAAATCCATCAGTTCAGAAGGAATATTTACCAACTCAAGATTATTATGCACAGCTCTAGCAGGCATTTTGTTCTCATCTAATTTGTTATAAGAATATTTACAAATACGCTGATCAAAACTCAAATCAAAACAATTCTCTACCAACAAATAAGTTGCAAATTCCATCCACTCATTATTATTTTCCTTTTCACTTTTTAAATATAGATCAACAGTCCTGGTCTGATTTTTATAATGAGTTCATCGACAACAAATACAAGAATAATTTGGCCTTACACCTGAAATTACCTTAAACGTATATCTTGCTCAAAATGTTCTGTACTACAATGTTGTACATTCTCTTATACATTTCCTTCTATTGATATATCAATTTCTGCACTGTCTTCCTCAGGACCAAAGTAACTAACCTAAATTTCATCACAAACGTTCATTACATCTGATACAGATCCACGCCAAAGAGCACTGTTCAACTTTTTTAACATTAGTGCTGGACTTTTTGCATAATACAATCTTCTGACTAAATTCTTCATTTTAGTATGATGTACTGCTAACATCCTGAAATCGTGAAAAACACTTCGACATACTTTTTTAGAAAGACAAGCCAGAGAATGACCTTGCAAACCAGTATTTTCTCTCACTCTGCAAGGGTCTAGTCCTTGCAACATCTTAATCTTTTGTTTAACACTTTTTTTAGTATAGTTACGTAAGAAATTGGGTACAAAATCAATAGATTCGTGCCGTACACTACAAATACTACTGCAATTCCAAGTGTATACTAGAGCTTTAGGACGTCTACCTAAAACTTCATCAGCTAACACCTCTTCTGCATTTCTAGGAACAATGTTCTCTTTCTCAATAGGACAACCATTTGTAACCTCATAGGCACGACCACTGGTGTTAACTGCTTGCAACAAATCATTACTCTGAATATAACTCTCTACATTAAAAAAGGCTCAGAACTTGAATTATGTTTCCATTCACCCAAAAAAACATCAGAAAAATTACTTCTATTAATTACTCTTCTCCACTTACTTTTGGCCTTCATTAAATGGATTGGCTTATCTAGTGATCAAATTCTATTGATTACTAAAACAAACAAAAAAATTCCATCCCAAAGCTTTCTCAACTACATTTTCTATACGTTTCTTCTTCTTATAAAATGCTGTTTTTTTACATTTCTTAACTTCCTTAATCAAATTTGACAAAACTCTATTATAAAACATTCTTTTTCTAATTTCCTCAAATTGATTCTTCCTCCTTTTACTATACACTGTTTTTTACAAGATGAATTTCCATGGTTGTTCTCTTTTCTCTTGCTTTTATTTTTAGTTGCAGATACATAATTTGTAGTTTTAACATTGTGCACACTACTCCTTGTATTTGATAAGTTCTTCAAAAATATCTTCGTTCTCTTACCAGAACTTTTTTTCTTTTTGTTCACACATTGTTTTTCAGGTAAATCTTGTGGATGACTTCTCTTTAAATAATAACCTTTATTACGTTGTTTCCTCTTTTCACTTTTTGAAGGCATGATGAATTTCTTTTACTGTTGATAAATACAATCTGTAATAAAATATATATAAAACATTATAAAAATAAATTAAGCAGTTCATCTGCTAAACCCTACTTCACTGCATCAATACTGATTGAATTTATAAGTGCTTCAGTGTATGAGGACACACAAGCAGTATGAGGAATCAGGGAAGAATATGAAGAGAGAGGAGTGAGAATGAAGAAATAGAGAGGATTATAAAAACACACAGATGTGTATAAGTAGACAGTGATGTGTATGAGGAAAGAGGGAGAAGTATCAGAAAATAGGGCAGAGCATAAAGAGAGGACGGAGCATGAGGAAAGGGGGACAAATGAAGAGAAAGGGTGGATTAACAGGAAAAAAAGGGGGTGTGAGGAGAGAAGAAAGAGCATGAGGAGAAAGAGATGGAGTGTGAAGAGAGAGAGGGGAGAATATGGAAAAAGAGGCGAGTATGAGCACAGACAGGGGAACTATGAGTAGAAAGGGAGGAGTAACAGGACAGAAAGGGGAATATGAGGACAAGGGGGAGTATGAAGACAAGGAGCACTATGAGGAGAGAGAACTGAGAATAAGGAAATAGGAGGAATATCAGAAGAGAGGGGACAGTATAAAGAGAGAGAGGTAGACTGTGAGTAGAGAGGGGGAAAATATGCAAAAAAAAGGCAAGTATAATTCCTTAATGTACACAGACGCTCAGTGTGATTCTAGACAAAAAATATGAGACCATACATTTAATCAAAACACATTAACTACACTAAAACGGTTAAGTAACTGCACACATTCCATGTATATAACTACTTCATTTCAGTGGACAACCCTGACTCATTTTGCAAATACACTTCCAATTTGCTGCATTATTTTTGCCAACATTAAATCCAAAAAGTTACACAATAAAACAACAAAGAGACGCAAGGGGCTAGTAAATCTGCCCAAGAGTGCATGCAGCAGTGTATGTATACTGACTGGGGAATTGTTAAGAGGAAGGTATGATGAGAGAGGGAGGAGAAAGAGGACAGAGGAGGGAGTATAAAAAGAAGGGAGAGCATTAGAAGACAGAGGAGACAATGAGGACAGAGGGGATATATGAGGACAGAGGGGACTATGAGGAAAAGGAGCACTATGTGGAGAGAGAAGTGAGAATAAGAAAAGAGGGGGAATATCAGAAGAGAGGAGACAGTATAGGCAGAGAGAGGTAGACTGTAAAGAGAGAGGGGGGAGATTATGGAAAAAGGAGCAAATATAATTCCTTAATGTACACAGACGCTCAGTGTGATTCTAGACAAAAAATATGACACCATACATTTTACCAAAACACATTTACCATACTAAAACGGTTAAGTGACTGCACACATTCCATGTATATAACTACTACATTTCAGTGGATAACCCTGACTCATTTTACAAATACATTTCCAATTTGCTGCATTATTTTTGCCAACATTACATCAAAAATGTGACACAATAGAACAACAAAGAGGCGCAAGGAGCTTGTAAATCTGTCCAAGAGTGTATGCAGCAGTGTATGTATACTGGCTGAAGAATTGTTAAGAGGGAGGTATAATGAGAGAGGGAGGAGTAAGAGGACAGAGGAGTGAGTATAAAAAGAAGGGAGAGTATTAGGAGACAGAGGAGACAATGAGGACAGAGGGAATATATGAGGAAAGGGGGACCTTTGAGGACAAGCAGCACTATGAGGAGATAAAGGTGAGAATAAGGAAAGAGGGGGAATATCGGAAGACAGGAGACAGTATAAGCAGAGAGAGGTAGACTGTGAGGAAAGAGGGGGGAGCTTATGGAAAAAGGAGCAAGTATAATTCCTTAATGTACACAGACACTCAGTGTGATTCTAGACAAAAAATATGACACCATACATATTACCAAAACACATTTACCACACTAAAACGGTTAAGTGATCGCACACATTCCATGTATATAACTACTACATTTCAGTGGATAACCCTGACTCATTTTGCAAATACATTTCCAATTTGCTGCATTATTTTTGCCAACATTACATCAAAAATGTGACACAATTGAACAACAAAGAGGCGCAAGGGGCTTGTAAATCTGCCCAAGAGTGTATGCAGCTGTGTATGTATACTGACTTGGGAATTGATAATAGAGAGGTATGATTACAGAGGGAGTAGTAAGACGACAGAGGAGGGAGTATAAAAAGAAGGGAGAGTATTAGGAGACAGAGGAGACAAGAGGACAGAGGGGGAATATGAAGACAGGGGGGACTATGAAGACAAGGAGCACTATGAGGAGAGTGAAGTGAGAATAAGGAAAGAGGGGGAATATCAGAAGACAGGAGACAGTAGAAGCAGAGAGAAGTAGACTGTGAGAATAGAGGGGGAAGATTATGAAAAAAGGGGCAATTATAATTCCTTAATGTACACAGACGCTGGGTGTGATACTAGACAAAAAATATGACACCATACATTTTACCAAAACACATTTACTACACTAAAACAGTTAAGTGACTGCACATATTCCATGTATATAACTACTACATTTCAGTGGACAACCCTGACTCATTTTGCAAATACATTTCTAATTTGCTGCATTATTTTTGCCAACATTACATCAAAAATGTGACACAATAGAACAACAAAAAGGCGCAAGGGGCTTGTAAATCTGCCTAAGAGTGTATGCAGCAGGATATGTATACTGAGTGGGAAATTGTTAACATGGAGGTATGATGACAGAAGGAGGAGTAAAACAACAGAGGAGGGAGTATAAAAAGAAGGCAGAGTATTAGGAGACAGAGGAGACAATGGGGATAGAGGGGGAATATGAAGACAGGCGGGACTATGAAGACAAGGAGCACTATGAGGAGAGAGAAGTGAGAATAAGGAAAGAGGGGGAATATCAGAAGACAGGAGACAGTATAAGGAGAAAGAGGTAGACTGTGAGGAGAGAGGGGGGAGATTATTGAAAAAGGGGCAAGTATAATTCCTTAATGTACACAGACACTCAGTGTGATTCTAGACAAAAAATATGACACCATACATTTTACCAAAACACATTTACCACACTAAAATGGTTAAGTGACTACACACAGTCCATGTATATAACTACTACATTTCAGTGGACCACCCTGACTCATTTTGCAAATACATTTTCAATTTGCTGCATTATTTTTGCCAACATTACATCAAAAATGTGACACAATAGAACAACAAAGAGGCGCAAGGGGCTTGTAAATCTGCCCAAGAGTGTATGCAGCAGTGTATGTATACTGACTGGGGAATTGTTAAGAGGGAGGTATGATGACAGAGGGAAGAGTAAGACGACAGAGGAGGGAATATAAAAAGAAGGGAGAATATTAGAAGACAGAGGAAACAATGAGGACAGAGGGGATATATGAGTAAAGGGGGGACTATGAGGACAAGTAGCACTATGAGGAGAGAGAAGTGAGAATAAGGAAAGAGGTGGAATATCAAAGACAAAATACAGTATAAGCAGAGAGAGGTAGACTGTGAGGAAAGAGGGGGGAGATTATGGAAAAAGGGGCAAGTATAATTCCTTAATGTACACAGACGCTCAGTGTGATTCTAGATAAAAAATATGACACCATACATTTTACCAAAACACATTTACCACACTAAAACGGTTAAGTGACTGCACACATTCCATGTATATACCTACTACATTTCAGTGGACAACCCTGACACATTTTGCAAATACATTTCCAATTTGCTGCATTATTTTTGCCAACATTACATCAAAAATGTAACACAATAGAACAACAAAGAGGCGCAAGGGGCTTGTAAATCTGCCCAAGAGTGTATGCAGCAGTATATGTATACTGACTACAAAATTGTAGATTTAGAACACAAATCGAATTCTAAGCAAGCAACACTATTAACTACTCTACAACTAAAAAAGTGACTACACATATTCTACATTTTTTAGTACTGCACTTTATTGCACAAAAGTGACTCACTAAACATATTAACTTACCAAATGATTTTATCACAATAGTAAACCAAATGCAGACAAACTCATAATATGATTCTAAAAACTATAGAAGAATAAACACATTACTCTTACTAAAAATAAAATATACCTCATACATTCCCTTACAAGTTATCAACTCACCTCTCAAACTGATTGGTAGATTAAGAAGAATTCCACTCGCACAGCAGATAGTCTTATACAGAATCGCTCTACTTCAGTGCTTACAGCAGAACTAAAGAATGGCACATTTTCCCTCTCAATTTACCCATATATACACGTTAATAAGAAATCAAATTCCTATACACATTAATTTCAAAAACAAATACACATTTCTATTGGTTCAACATTTCAAACCTTTCCAACTGACATAACTTTCCACCCGACCCCCAACAGATCATGCAAAAGACAACTGTCAACAGAGGACAAAAGTTCAGCACACTGTAAATCACTCCTCCTCAACAAGTTTAGACTTTGCATAGGTACATACTTATAAGTACCAATAAAGAGAAAAGGTCTAATTAGAACCAACCAACATATAAACTCATAAACTTGATAGATATCTATAAAATATATGTTTTAATTGATTTTTAATGCTTACGTACGCACACAGGACGACTTACAGACTTAGCACCGTAAGTCGTGGCGGTCCCTGGGGCTGGGGGGCCCCCCATTATGGAAAAAAAAATGCCCCTGGGATTTGGCCCCCCGGAGGCTTTTTAAGAATAAAGCGGACTAAGGTTTTTTTTATTTCTTTTTCACCCCGTATGCGTACCATACACGTACCCCACGATTTAAAAAAATAATAATAATAATTTGGGGGTCCTTGGGGGTCCTTGTGGGTTCATGGAAACTAAGCTTTGTGATGGATAGGGAGGCTCTCATAGTAAAAAGATGTCCCCTACCAGTTATTAATTTCTATCGAATTAGGATTATTCAACCTTATGTTACCTGGAATCTTCCCCATGGAGTACGTCGTTTTTTTGTTCCTTCTGAGGCAGGATCTACTTCCTTTAAATAATTTATTGTCAAAATGGTATGGCGCATCAGTAATGTGCAATTTTTGTACCAGCTCTAAGCAGGATGTTAAACATGTATTATTTGTATGTCCGGCTTTAAAACAACACCGCCTTAAATGGTTGAGACCTACTTGTTTAAGACTAAGTATCCTGTCTGCCCCTGCTTTCTTAGATGCTATTTGTAATCCGCCAAATGAGAGGTTTTGTTGTATAATTTTTAACTTATTTAAATGTTTTTTGGATATATATTAGATTCATTTTCTGTATCATTTTGGTTTTTAACTATAATTGCTGAAAACTGTATGAATTTCATTGTTTGGTGATTTTATGTGGACCTCTGTTATGAGTTCCAAAACATAAATAAATAAACTTGAACTTGAGCTTGGGTGCCCTATAGCAGGCATAAGGGGTCAGGGTGTTTCTACCCTGCCCCCCTTGCGTGTTTTTCACGTTTCTTTTGCTGCTTTCTTGTGCCTCGGTTCTTCAGAGGCACAAGATGGCTGCCAACACTTCCTGATTTGGAGTGTTGACGGAGAGATGACAGTCAATATGGTACGCCTGACCATACGCTTACCGTACGCTACAGTACTTCGTCTATAGATATATCTATGATTTTACTTTTGATTTTCTCAGGAACTACTGAACGGATTTACACCATTCAACAAAAAGCGTAATCTGCGAACCGAACTCTACCTTTTTGCTAAATTTGGTGTAATTCCGTTCAGCAGTTCGGGCTGTAGACCGTCTTAAAAGTCATATTGAAAATTACAGGGGGAAAACACGTTTTGGGACCCCCCTTTTTTCTTGGCCCCCTGCTTCATAAATCACCCCCAAACTTGCAGGGAAAGAGTGGAGTGGAGCAGGCTATTTTCTTGGAGAATTTCGCGAAGATTCGTCGACCGCCAGTAGGTACTATATATATATATTACCTACTGGCGGTCGCCAGTAGGTATATATAGTTAGGATTTTTTCTCTATGGGATTTTTGAAACTTCTATGTCTAATAACTTTGGCGTTTGTGGACGGAATTGGCTGAAATTTTCAGGAAAATGGAACATTTTGTTTCTGAGCAGCCCCTGAAAATTTGGGGGGGGGGGGTCGTCAAGGGGGGGCCGAGAAAAAAGGGGGGTCCCAAAACGTGTTTTTGCCATGCAATTTTCCATAGGGCGGTTGGCCTCACTTTTAGCTCGAACGGCTGAATGGATTTCCACGAAACTTGGCAAAATTGTAGATATTGTTTGCCCGATGTGCCTTTGGTAGGTCTCAAGATATGTGGTCCTGTGAATTTTGAGTAAATTAGGTTTAAAAAAGATATATATCTAGAGCCGCGCCCGGTACGCGTACCGGGGAGCGATCCAGGCGCGCCACGCGACTTGCGCACGGCAAGCTGATTGGTTCTCGGGTGTCTGTAAACATTCGAATCAGTCCGCAGCGGCCGCCATCTTGTGTCTCGGTAGGATTGAGACACAAGAGGTGGCAAGAATGAAAGGGGGGAAATGAGCAAAAGGGGGCAGGGTACACCCCCCTGACCCCCTACTTTTGATGTGGGGGCCATAAAAGGCTCCCGCGGGTGAAAAAAAAATTTTTTAAAAAATTCTATTTTCGCGGGGGTGAGCGCCCGGTACGCGCACCGGGGAGCGTACGGGGGAGCGTACCATGAAGATTAAAAATGACAGACTTTAAAAAAAAAAAAAAAAAGCTTCTTTTTATAAATTGGAGGTAGTTCTGAAAATAACTTTTTTTTTTATTTTGTTGTTTTATATATTTTTTTTGTTTTTGTTGTTTTTTATTTTTTTTAGACTTTTTAAAACAATTTTATATTTTTTGGGGATTTTTGTCAAGGGAAAAACAAAAACAAGGATTCCAAAACTGCTCAACAGGAGCAAAAAAAATTGAAAATGTAGGGACTGGAAGAGCAGCGGTGTTGCTGTTTCTTTAGGGCAATGAGTTCAACACTCTGCTCCCCATAGCAGAGCAGTTCGTCACACTCCGTGCACAAAAATTTGATGCCTGCAAACACCGGCTGAATGTTAGGGACCATTCTTCCACGGGGTGGTCCCGAAGGTGTTGCTCCACCAGTGGAGGTGCTGCCGCCATCTGTGGGTACATTCCGTGCCAGCTCTCTGACACTCTCCCTGGCAAAGTTGTTAGGGTGTCTTCTTTTCACATGCCTGATCAAATTAGCATTCCCAAAACTATATTTTTTCAGAGGATTGCCTCTGGATAAACTACTCCCACATATTTTGCAGGTTACTTTGGGAGCGTTGACTTTTTTCTGTCCTTCAGGGATGTCGTAAAATTTCCAGATGAAATGGGTTTTTTTCTTTTGCTGAGGAGGGTCCTCATCTAAAAATCCATCTGAATCACTGCTGGATGACTCTCTTGCAGCCATTGCTGGAGATCAGAAAAGTAGGAGATAGAGTAGACAGAACAGCTCTTGCTCTCTCCAAGTACAAAGCAATAGTGAGAGAAATGGGTGGGTTTCACACAATTTGGAAAAAAAAAAGTTCTGAACCAATGAAAAGTGTTATTTTAAAGTCACATGGTTTGACGCGCTTACGCTATGCACCCCGGGGCGCGTCCCGGGCGTGTATCATAAGCGCATCGGGGCGCTTACGTTGCGCGATCGTATGCGCTTACGGGTGCGCTTACGCGGTGCGTCATAAGACGCATCTCGCGGCTACGCGATACGTGTCTTATGACGCAAGGCGTGGCGGCTACGCGATACGTCACGATGTTGTTTTCGTTCGCTGCAATAGCGCTTCCGGGACGCGCATTAGTACGCGCCCCGGGGCGCGCCGCAAGATTGCGCTTACCCGTGCGTTCACCTGTCCGCGCCCCGGGAGCGCACCAAAAATAATATAAAAAATAAATAAAAAAATTATAAAATATAAAATTCGATTTAAAATGTATTATTTTTATAAAGATTTGCTATTAAAAAACCTATGAAATTCACTAAAAAAACCTTAGGTTATAGACCATATATAGTTAGGAATTAGCATTTACAAAACCTTGAAAATTCACTGAAAAAACCATAGGTTATAGACCATATATAGTTAGGAATTAGCATTTAAAAAACCTTATTTTACTCACACAAAACCATTGAAATTCCATATATAGTTAGTTGTACTAACTATATATCGCGCACCCGCAATCCACTGCTGATGATGTCACATATTACATCATTCATGACATGGTCAGTGACATCACTGATGACATCACTGATGACATCTCAAATGACATCACTGATGACATCACTGATGACATCTCATTTGACATTACTCATGACATCATTCATGTGATGATACGATGAACCTCTTCAGACTCTAATATAACCTTAGATACACTCAGTGTAAACAGACACTCACAGACTGTCACTCATCCATGGAGTTACTCACACACCTAATCAGTCTTGCAAAGAATCAATCACACCTCCATTTCCTCAACTATATAGTTAAACACACCTTACTTATTCAAACATATAATAACACATATTTACTCTGTTATACAATCCCTGATACAAGTTCACAATATTCCATACAGCCACTCACACATTCACTGGCTCTTATGCACAGTTATTTATATATGTCAACTACCACATGTACTGTGTTTTACATATGTACTTACTTTGACATGTAGCACTGAGATATCCATTCACTCACCAATACACTCATGCACACAGTAAACCGCCCATACAGCTGTTTCCACATGCACTTTTGAACCCATACATCTAGTGAATCAACTGCTCACACATCTATGCACAGAGTCATAAACCTCCCAGACACCCACACACACACTCAGTCTCCCATACAAATACTTGGCCAACTAATCAATAACCCATATAGTTAGTCATATAGCTAATGATCAACACATGCATCAGATTACAAAACAACAGACACAATGGTGCACAATTTAAAACAGTTTAGTCACTAACCCATGCACTCAGTGAGACACATTTAATCACTCACTTATACAGTCAGTCATGCACCTACTAAATACATCATCCAGACACTTATACATCCACTCATTCTTCAATATATAAGACATATTTTAACTTTACAAAAACATACAGTCACGGGATGTTGTCATCAGTGATGTCATCAGTGATGTCATTTGAGATGTCATCAGTGATGTCATCAGTGATGTCACTGACCATGTCATGAATGATGTAATATGTGACATCATCAGCAGTGGATTGCGGGTGCGCGATATATAGTTAGTACAACTAACTATATATGGAATTTCAATGGTTTTGTGTGAGTAAAATAAGGTTTTTTAAATGCTAATTCCTACTGCGACCGCCAGTAGGTAATATATATATATATATATATTCACTGAAAAAACCATAGGTTATAGACCATATATAGTTAGGAATTTGCATTTACAAAACCTTGAAAATTCACTGAAAAAACCATAGGTTAGAGACCATATATAGTTAGCTGGACATTTTATTGACATAAAACCAATGAAATTCCATATATAGTTAGTTGCACTAACTATATATCGCGCACCCGCAATCCACTGCTGATGATGTCACATATTACATCATTCATGACATGGTCAGTGACATCACTGATGACATCACTGATGACATCTCAAATGACATCACTGATGACATCACTGATGACATCTCAAATGACATCACTGATGACATCATCTAGTGTCTGTGTGTTTTTGTAAAGTTTAAATATGTTTTACATATTGAAGAATGAGTGGGTGTATGGAAGACTGAGTGTGTGTGTGGCTGGCTGGGAGGTGTGTGACTCTGTGCATATCAATGTGTACTTGTATCAGTGATTGTATAAGAGAGTAAGTATGTGTTAGTATATGTGTGAAAAGTATGGTGTTCTGTGTTTAACTGTATAGATGAGGAAATCGAAGTGTGATTGATTCTTCACAGGACTGACTAGGTGTATGAGTGCATATGATAGTGTTGTAATAATGAGTGACTGTATGTATGAGTGATTGTATGGGTGAATGAGTGAATGTGTGTGTAGACGTAGGAATCAGTGAGTGCGTATGTAGTAACTGGTATTGGTGTGTCATGATGTCATCAGTGATATCATTTGAGATGTCATCAGTGATGTCATCAGTGATGTCACTGAAGTATGGTGTTCTGTGTTTAACTGTATAGATGAGGAAATGGAAGTGTGATTGATTCTTTACAGGACTGACTAGGTGTGTGAGTAACTCCATGGATGAGTGGCAGTGTGTGAGTGTCTGCATAGGTGTATGAGTGCATATGATAGTGTTGTAATAATGAGTGACTGTATGTATGAGTGATTGTATGGGTGAATGAGTGAATGTGTGTGTAGACATAGGAATCAGTGAGTGCGTATGTAGTAACTGGTATTGGTGTGTCATGATGTCATCAGTGATGTCATTTGAGATGTCATCAGTGATGTCATCAGTGATGTCATTTGAGATGTCATCAGTGATGTCATCAGTGATGTCACTGACCATGTCATGAATGATGTAATATGTGACATCATCAGCAGTGGATTGCGGGTGCGCGATATATAGTTAGTGCAACTAACTATATATGGAATTTCATTGGTTTTATGTCAATAAAATGTCCAGCTAACTATATATGGTCTCTAACCTATGGTTTTTTCAGTGAATTTTCAAGGTTTTGTAAATGCAAATTCCTAACTATATATGGTCTATAACCTATGGTTTTTTCAGTGAATTTCATTGGTTTTTTAAAAGCTAATATCTATAGCTGTAAAATATATTCTTTATTACGTGACGTATCACGTAGCCACGTGAGACGCCTCATGACGCGTCGCATAACCGTGACATATCGGCTTTGCAGCGCAAACAAAACCCGTAACGTAAGCGTGCCGGAGCACGCTTACAGATATATATATTTTTTTGAACCTTAATTAGACAAAATCCACACGTGCACATATCTTGAGGCCTTGCAAAGGCACATCAAACAAACAGTCCCTACAATTTTGCCAAGTTTGCTGGAAATCTATTCCCTTAATTTTTTTTTTACTGTTTCTCTTGGTTTTCCCCTTGTTACGCTTACTGGGACGCTACCCGGTACGCGAACCGGACGCTCCAAAAACACAAGATGGCGGACTCCCGTTACGCTGCCGGTTAGCTGCCCGGTTCGCGTACCGGGAAGCGCCTCTACCGCGAAAATTCGCGGGGGACTTTAATATCCCCCTCATCAATCCTAGGGGGTCAGGAGGGGTTTACCTTGCCCCCTTTCCTTCATTTCCCCCTTCTTTTTTCACCACATCTTGTCTCTCGAACCTACAGAGAGACAAGATGGCGGCCGCTCCGGACTGTTTACAATGTTGACAGCTACGCTGTCGTTTAGCTGCCCGGTTAGCTGCCCGGTGAGCTGCCCGGTTCGCGTACCGGGACGCGCCTCTACGGCGTAAAATCACAAAAAAAAATCTTTTTTTTTTTTTTTGCCCCGCGGGGCACTTTAATATCCCCCTCATCAATCCTAGGGGGTCAGGAGTGGTCTACCTTGCCCCCTTTCCTTCATTTCCCCCTTCGTTTTTCACCACATCTTGTCTCTCGATCGTACCGAGAGACAAGATGGCGGCCGCTCCGGACTGTTTAGAATGTTGACAGACACTGGAGAGCCAATCAGCTTCGCTTCGTGAAGTTCCGTTACGCGTCAGGTACGCGAACCGGGGCGCTAACCGGAGCGCTGTCACAGATATATATATTTTTTTAAACGTTAATTTCTCAAAATCCACTGGAGCACATATATTGAGACATAGCAAAGGCACGTCCGGCAAACCATATCTACAATTTTGCCAAGTTTCATGTAAATCTATTCAGCCGTTCGAGCTAAAAGTGAGTCCAACCGCCCTATGGAAAAATGAATGGGAAAAACGCGTTTTGGGACCCCCCTTTTTTCTCGGCCCCCCCTTGACGAAACCCCCCCAAATTTTCAGGGGCTGCTCAGAAACAAAATGTGCCATTTTCCTGAAACTTTCAGCCAATTCCGTCCACAAACGCCAAAGTTATTAGACATAGAATTTTCAGAAATCCCATAGAGAAAAAATCCTAACTATATATACCCACTGGCTATCGCCAGTAGGTAATATACATATATAAATATATATAATCTGCATATCTATATAAATATAAATGCATGCATACATATACATATATGCATACATATGCATGTTATTTACATGAAAGTTTTAAAAACACTAATAAAAGCAAAGCTAAAAAGCCACCTCATTACAAACAGAATGGCTTTAACTTAAACGAGGGCGAGATCTATTGCATTTTCAATGCTTGTTTACTTTGGTTCTATCAAGAAGGCATTCAGATGTGTCACATATTTGCCATAAATTCTGAATGTTAGCACTCTAGTTGCTCATTAGATCACTGTAGTAAAGCTAGTGCTCACCAGGGAAGTCTGCTGCTAATCATGGTTTGCAGCCATTTTCCCGCATTTTTTATCCCGCAGACTTTCAGTCCGCATACCATTATCCCGCAAGGTCATTGACCTCGCATACCATTATCCCGCATTTTTTCAAAACGCATGTGCATTTATCGCGCATGCCTTTACAAAGAATTATGTTTTAAAGGCATGTATGGTAAATGCATTTGCGTTGTGAAAACCACGATGACGAGAGAGGTAAGTGGGTTTGTGTTAAATTTTTCGTGGGTTAGTGATTGTGTAGTGTAGTGTAGTGTTGTGTAGTGTAGTGTTGTGTTAGTGTAGTGTAGAGTTGTGGTGGTTGTTTAGTGTAGGGTCATGCTGGGGGTAGTGTTTTAGGGTTTAGGGTTGTGTTGTAGTGTTTGCGTAGTGTAGGGTCATGCTGGGGGTAGTGTTTTAGGGTTTAGGGTAGTGTTGTAGTGTTTGCGTAGTGTAGGGTCATGCTGGGGGTAGTGTTTTAGGGTTTAGGGTTGTGTTGTAGTGTTTGCGTAGTGTAGGGTCATGCTGGGGCTAGTGTTTTAGGGTTTAGGGTAGTGTTGTAGTGTTTGCGTAGTGTAGGGTCATGCTGGGCGTAGTGTTTTAGGGTTTAGGATAGTGTTGTAGTGTTTGCGTAGTGTAGGGTCATGCTGGGGGTAGTGTTTTAGGGTTTTAGGTAGTGTTGTAGTGTCTGCGGAGTGTAGGGTCATGCTGGGGTGTAGTGTTTTAGGGTTTTGGGTAGTGTTGTAGTGTTTGCGTAGTGTAGGGTCATGCTGGGGTGTAGTGTTTTAGGGTTTAGGATAGTGTTGTAGTGTTTGCGTAGTGTAGGGTCATGCTGGGGGTAGTGTTTTAGGGTTTTGGGTAGTGTTGTAGTGTTTGCGTAGTGTAGGGTCATGCTGGGGTGTAGTGTTTTAGGGTTTTGGGTAGTGTTGTAGTGTTTGCGTAGTGTAGGGTCATGCTGGGGTGTAGTGTTTTAGGGTTTTGGGTAGTGTTGTAGTGTTTGCGTAGTGTAGGGTCATGCTGGGGGTAGTGTTTTAGGGTTTTGGGTAGTGTTGTAGTGTTTGCGTAGTGTAGGGTCATGCTGGGGGGTAGTGTTTTAGGGTTTTGGGTAGTGTTGTAGTGTTTGCGTAGTGTAGAGTCATGCTGGGCGTAGTGTTTTAGGGTTTAGGATAGTGTTGTAGTGTTTGCGTAGTGTAGGGTCATGCTGGGTGTAGTGTTTTAGGGTTTTAGGTAGTGTTGTAGTGTTTGCGTAGTGTAGGGTCATGCTGGGGTGTAGTATTTTAGGGTTTAGGGTAGTGTTGTAGTGTTTGCGTAGTGTTGGGTCATGCTGGGGGTAGTGTTTTAGGGTTTTGGGTAGTGTTGTAGTGTTTGCGTAGTGTAGGGTCATGCTGGGGTGTAGTGTTTTAGGGTTTTGGGTAGTGTTGTAGTGTTTGCGTAGTGTAGGGTCATGCTGGGGGTAGTGTTTTAGGGTTTTGGGAAGTGTTGTAGTGTTTGCGTAGTGTAGGGTCATGCTGGGGGTAGTGTTTTAGGGTTTTGGGTAGTGTTGTAGTGTTTGCGTAGTGTAGGGTCATGCTGGGGGTAGTGTTTTAGGGTTTTGGGTAGTGTTGTAGTGTTTGCGTAGTGTAGGGTCATGCTGGGGGTAGTGTTTTAGGGTTTAGGGTAGTGTTGTAGTGTTTGCGTAGTGTAGGGTCATGCTGGGGGTAGTGTTTTAACGTTTAGGGTAGTGTTGTAGTGTTTGCGTAGTGTAGGGTCATGCTGGGGGTAGTGTTTTAGGGTTTAGGGTAGTGTTGTAGTGTTTGCGTAGTGTAGGGTCATGCTGGGGGTAGTGTTTTAGGGTTTAGGGTAGTGTTGTAGTGTTTGCATAGTGTAGGGTCATGCTGGGGTGTAGTGTTTTAGGGTTTTGGGTAGTGTTGTAGTGTTTGCGTAGTGTAGGGTCATGCTGGGGGTAGTGTTTTAGGGTAGTTTTGTAGTGTTTGCGTAGTGTAGGGTCATGCTGGGGGTAGTGTTTTAGGGTTTAGGGTAGTGTTGTAGTGTTTGCGTAGTGTAGGGTCATGCTGGGGTGTAGTGTTTTAGGGTTTAGGATAGTGTTGTAGTGTTTGCGTAGTGTAGGGTCATGCTGGGGGTAGTGTTTTAGGGTTTTGGGTAGTGTTGTAGTGTTTGCGTAGTGTAGGGTCATGCTGGGGTGTAGTGTTTTAGGGTTTTGGGTAGTGTTGTAGTGTTTGCGTAGTGTAGGGTCATGCTGGGGTGTAGTGTTTTAGGGTTTTGGGTAGTGTTGTAGTGTTTGCGTAGTGTAGGGTCATGCTGGGGGTAGTGTTTTAGGGTTTTGGGTAGTGTTGTAGTGTTTGCGTAGTGTACGGTCATGCTGGGGGGTAGTGTTTTAGGGTTTTGGGTAGTGTTGTAGTGTTTGCGTAGTGTAGGGTCATGCTGGGGGTAGTGTTTTAGGGTTTTGGGTAGTGTTGTAGTGTTTGCGTAGTGTAGGGTCATGCTGGGGGTAGTGTTTTAGGGTTTAGGGTTGTGTTGTAGTGTTTGCGTAGTGTAGGGTCATGCTGGGGCTAGTGTTTTAGGGTTTAGGGTAGTGTTGTAGTGTTTGCGTAGTGTAGGGTCATGCTGGGGGTAGTGTTTTAGGGTTTAGGGTAGTGTTGTAGTGTTTGCGTAGTGTAGGGTCATGCTGGGGGTAGTGTTTTAGGGTTTAGGGTTGTGTTGTAGTGTTTGCGTAGTGTAGGGTCATGCTGGGGGTAGTGTTTTAGGGTTTAGGGTAGTGTTGTAGTGTTTGCGTAGTGTAGGGTCATGCTGGGGCTAGTGTTTTAGGGTTTAGGGTAGTGTTGTAGTGTTTGCGTAGTGTAGGGTCATGCTGGGGGTAGTGTTTTAGGGTTTTGGGTAGTGTTGTAGTGTTTGCGTAGTGTAGGGTCATGCTGGGGTGTAGTATTTTAGGGTTTAGGGTAGTGTTGTAGTGTTTGCGTAGTGTAGGGTCATGCTGGGGGTAGTGTTTTAGGGTTTTGGGTAGTGTTGTAGTGTTTGCGTAGTGTAGGGTCATGCTGGGGGTAGTGTTTTAGGGTTTTGGGTAGTGTTGTAGTGTTTGCGTAGTGTAGGGTCATGCTGGGGTGTAGTGTTTTAGGGTTTTGGGTAGTGTTGTAGTGTTTGCGTAGTGTAGGGTCATGCTGGGGGTAGTGTTTTAGGGTTTTGGGTAGTGTTGTAGTGTTTGCGTAGTGTAGGGTCATGCTGGGGGTAGTGTTTTAGGGTTTTGGGTAGTGTTGTAGTGTTTGCGTAGTGTAGGGTCATGCTGGGGGGTAGTGTTTTAGGGTTTTGGGTAGTGTTGTAGTGTTTGCGTAGTGTAGGGTCATGCTGGGGGTAGTGTTTTAGGGTTTTGGGTAGTGTTGTAGTGTTTGCGTAGTGTAGGGTCATGCTGGGGGTAGTGTTTTAGGGTTTTGGGTAGTGTTGTAGTGTTTGCGTAGTGTAGGGTCATGCTGGGGGTAGTGTTTTAGGGTTTTGGGTAGTGTTGTAGTGTTTGCGTAGTGTAGGGTCATGCTGGGGGTAGTGTTTTAGGGTTTAGGGTAGTGTTGTAGTGTTTGCGTAGTGTAGGGTCATGCTGGGGGTAGTGTTTTAACGTTTAGGGTAGTGTTGTAGTGTAGGGTCATGCTGGGGGTAGTGTTTTAGGGTTTAGGGTAGTGTTGTAGTGTTTGCGTAGTGTAGGGTCATGCTGGGGGTAGTGTTTTAGGGTTTAGGGTAGTGTTGTAGTGTTTGCGTAGTGTAGGGTCATGCTGGGGTGTAGTGTTTTAGGGTTTTGGGTAGTGTTGTAGTGTTTGCGTAGTGTAGGGTCATGCTGGGGTGTAGTGTTTTAGGGTTTTGGGTAGTGTTGTAGTGTTTGCGTAGTGTAGGGTCATGCTGGGGGTAGTGTTTTAGGGTTTTGGGTAGTGTTGTAGTGTTTGCGTAGTGTAGGGTCATGCTGGGGGGTAGTGTTTTAGGGTTTTGGGTAGTGTTGTAGTGTTTGCGTAGTGTAGGGTCATGCTGGGGGTAGTGTTTTAGGGTTTTGGGTAGTGTTGTAGTGTTTGCGTAGTGTAGGGTCATGCTGGGGGTAGTGTTTTAGGGTTTAGGGTTGTGTTGTAGTGTTTGCGTAGTGTAGGGTCATGCTGGGGCTAGTGTTTTAGGGTTTAGGGTAGTGTTGTAGTGTTTGCGTAGTGTAGGGTCATGCTGGGGGTAGTGTTTTAGGGTTTAGGGTAGTGTTGTAGTGTTTGCGTAGTGTAGGGTCATGCTGGGGGTAGTGTTTTAGGGTTTAGGGTTGTGTTGTAGTGTTTGCGTAGTGTAGGGTCATGCTGGGGGTAGTGTTTTAGGGTTTAGGGTAGTGTTGTAGTGTTTGCGTAGTGTAGGGTCATGCTGGGGGTAGCGTTTTAGGGTTTAGGGTTGTGTTGTAGTTTTTGCGTAGTGTATTGTCATGCTGGGGCTAGTGTTTTAGGGTTTAGGGTAGTGTTGTAGTGTTTGCGTAGTGTAGAGTCATGCTGGGCGTAGTGTTTTAGGGTTTAGGATAGTGTTGTAGTGTTTGCGTAGTGTAGGGTCATGCTGGGGGTAGTGTTTTAGGGTTTTGGGTAGTGTTGTAGTGTTTGCGTAGTGTAGGGTCATGCTGGGGGTAGTGTTTTAGGGTTTTGGGTAGTGTTGTAGTGTTTGCGTAGTGTAGGGTCATGCTGGGGTGTAGTATTTTAGGGTTTAGGGTAGTGTTGTAGTGTTTGCGTAGTGTAGGGTCATGCTGGGGGTAGTGTTTTAGGGTTTTGGGTAGTGTTGTAGTGTTTGCGTAGTGTAGGGTCATGCTGGGGGTAGTGTTTTAGGGTTTTGGGTAGTGTTGTAGTGTTTGCGTAGTGTAGGGTCATGCTGGGGTGTAGTGTTTTAGGGTTTTGGGTAGTGTTGTAGTGTTTGCGTAGTGTAGGGTCATGCTGGGGGTAGTGTTTTAGGGTTTTGGGTAGTGTTGTAGTGTTTGCGTAGTGTAGGGTCATGCTGGGGGTAGTGTTTTAGGGTTTTGGGTAGTGTTGTAGTGTTTGCGTAGTGTAGGGTCATGCTGGGGGGTAGTGTTTTAGGGTTTTGGGTAGTGTTGTAGTGTTTGCGTAGTGTAGGGTCATGCTGGGGGTAGTGTTTTAGGGTTTTGGGTAGTGTTGTAGTGTTTGCGTAGTGTAGGGTCATGCTGGGGGTAGTGTTTTAGGGTTTTGGGTAGTGTTGTAGTGTTTGCGTAGTGTAGGGTCATGCTGGGGGTAGTGTTTTAGGGTTTTGGGTAGTGTTGTAGTGTTTGCGTAGTGTAGGGTCATGCTGGGGGTAGTGTTTTAGGGTTTAGGGTAGTGTTGTAGTGTTTGCGTAGTGTAGGGTCATGCTGGGGGTAGTGTTTTAACGTTTAGGGTAGTGTTGTAGTGTAGGGTCATGCTGGGGGTAGTGTTTTAGGGTTTAGGGTAGTGTTGTAGTGTTTGCGTAGTGTAGGGTCATGCTGGGGGTAGTGTTGTAGGGTTTAGGGTAGTGTTGTAGTGTTTGCGTAGTGTAGGGTCATGCTGGGGTGTAGTGTTTTAGGGTTTTGGGTAGTGTTGTAGTGTTTGCGTAGTGTAGGGTCATGCTGGGGTGTAGTGTTTTAGGGTTTTGGGTAGTGTTGTAGTGTTTGCGTAGTGTAGGGTCATGCTGGGGGTAGTGTTTTAGGGTTTTGGGTAGTGTTGTAGTGTTTGCGTAGTGTAGGGTCATGCTGGGGGGTAGTGTTTTAGGGTTTTGGGTAGTGTTGTAGTGTTTGCGTAGTGTAGGGTCATGCTGGGGGTAGTGTTTTAGGGTTTTGGGTAGTGTTGTAGTGTTTGCGTAGTGTAGGGTCATGCTGGGGGTAGTGTTTTAGGGTTTAGGGTTGTGTTGTAGTGTTTGCGTAGTGTAGGGTCATGCTGGGGCTAGTGTTTTAGGGTTTAGGGTAGTGTTGTAGTGTTTGCGTAGTGTAGGGTCATGCTGGGGGTAGTGTTTTAGGGTTTAGGGTAGTGTTGTAGTGTTTGCGTAGTGTAGGGTCATGCTGGGGGTAGTGTTTTAGGGTTTAGGGTTGTGTTGTAGTGTTTGCGTAGTGTAGGGTCATGCTGGGGGTAGTGTTTTAGGGTTTAGGGTAGTGTTGTAGTGTTTGCGTAGTGTAGGGTCATGCTGGGGGTAGCGTTTTAGGGTTTAGGGTTGTGTTGTAGTTTTTGCGTAGTGTATTGTCATGCTGGGGCTAGTGTTTTAGGGTTTAGGGTAGTGTTGTAGTGTTTGCGTAGTGTAGAGTCATGCTGGGCGTAGTGTTTTAGGGTTTAGGATAGTGTTGTAGTGTTTGCGTAGTGTAGGGTCATGCTGGGGGTAGTGTTTTAGGGTTTTGGGTAGTGTTGTAGTGTTTGCGTAGTGTAGGGTCATGCTGGGGTGTAGTATTTTAGGGTTTAGGGTAGTGTTGTAGTGTTTGCGTAGTGTAGGGTCATGCTGGGGGTAGTGTTTTAGGGTTTTGGGTAGTGTTGTAGTGTTTGCGTAGTGTAGGGTCATGCTGGGGGTAGTGTTTTAGGGTTTTGGGTAGTGTTGTAGTGTTTGCGTAGTGTAGGGTCATGCTGGGGTGTAGTGTTTTAGGGTTTTGGGTAGTGTTGTAGTGTTTGCGTAGTGTAGGGTCATGCTGGGGTGTAGTGTTTTAGGGTTTTGGGTAGTGTTGTAGTGTTTGCGTAGTTTAGGGTCATGCTGGGGGTAGTGTTTTAGGGTTTTGGGTAGTGTTGTAGTGTTTGCGTAGTGGAGGGTCATGCTGGGGGTAGTGTTTTAGGGTTTTGGGTAGTGTTGTAGTGTTTGCGTAGTGTAGGGTCATGCTGGGGGTAGTGTTTTAGGGTTTTGGGTAGTGTTGTAGTGTTTGCGTAGTGTAGGGTCATGCTGGGGGTAGTGTTTTAGGGTTTAGGGTAGTGTTGTAGTGTCTGCGTAGTGTAGGGTCATGCTGGGGGTAGTGTTTTAGGGTTTAGGGTAGTGTTGTAGTGTTTGCGTAGTGTAGGGTCATGCTGGGGGTAGTGTTTTAGGGTTTAGGGTAGTGTTGTAGTGTTTGCGTAGTGTAGGGTCATGCTGGGGGTAGTGTTTTAGGGTTTAGGGTAGTGTTGTAGTGTTTGCGTAGTGTAGGGTCATGCTGGGGTGTAGTGTTTTAGGGTTTTGGGTAGTGTTGTAGTGTTTGCGTAGTGTAGGGTCATGCTGGGGGTAGTGTTTTAGGGTTTAGGGTTGTGTTGTAGTGTTTGTGTAGTGTAGGGTCATGCTGGGGGTAGTGTTTTAGGGTTTAGGGTAGTGTTGTAGTGTTTGCGTAGTGTAGGGTCATGCTGGGGTGTAGTGTTTTAGGGTTTAGGGTTGTGTTGTAGTGTTTGCGTAGTGTAGGGTCATGCTGGGGGTAGTGTTTTAGGGTTTAGGGTAGTGTTGTAGTGTTTGTGTAGTGTAGGGTCATGCTGGGGGTAGTGTTTTAGGGTTTAGGGTAGTGTTGTACTGTTTGTGTAGTGTAGGGTCATGCTGGGGGTAGTGTTTTAGGGTTTAGGGTAGTTTAGTTGTTAGTGTATGCTAAAGGCATATTCGTTCTAAACGTTTTCGTTATTTTAATTTGCGGCCTAATAGTACATGCGGGATTTTTTTTGCGGACTGATGGTATGCGGGATTTCGTCATATATTCGCTAATCATACTTTCTATGGCAAAATGAACCCCCTACTTTTGTTCCTTTTTAAATTAAATGTTTTAAGAGTTACCACTTTATTCCAATCAAGATGGCTTCAGGTGTGCCATACCTTTGTAATAAGTAGGACTGTTAGCACTCTAGTTGTTCTTTAGAACACTCTGGGACATTCTGTCATTGGGCTATAGTTGGGCTACATCTGGCTGATATTTGGGCTACATTTGTTTTTTTTTGTCTCTGGCGGCCATCTTTGGGCTACATTGGGCTACATTGGGCTACATTGGGCTACATTTGGGCTCCAACATATATATAGCCCAATGTAGCCCAATATATATTTTTCAAAGTTAATTTTCGTAAAAACCACTGGAGCCTATATCTTGAGACATAGCAAAGGCACATCGGGCTACCAGTCCCTACAATTTTGCCAAGTTTGGTGTAAATCCATTCAGCCGTTCAGGCTAAAAGTGAGGCCAACCGCCCTATGGAAAATTGCATGGGAAAAACATGTTTTGGGACCCCCCTTTTTTCTCGGCCCTCCCTTGACGAAACCCCCCCCAAATTTTCAGGGGCTGCTCAGAAACAAAATGTTCCATTTTCCTGAAAATTTCAGCCAATTCTGTCCTCAAACGCCAAAGTTATTCGACATAGAATTTTCAAAAATCCCATAGGAAAAAAATCCTAACTATATATACCTACTGGCTATCGCCAGTAGGTAATATGTAATATATATATATATATATAAAACACCAAAAAGTCCAAAAGATAAGCGCGCTCTCAGGACAAATGAGAAGTATGCCGGTGTCTGAAAAGTGCTGTTTATTCACAACGCGTTTCACCAAACAAATGGCTTGATCACGTGAATGAGTGCTTGCAGTTCATAGGTTAAATAACCTCAACAATATAATGAACATAAACATGGGACTACGGCAAGGGTGATTAACAGAACTGAAAGGTGAGGACGCGCCAAGAAGGGAAAATAATGGATGACAAAATGGTAAATAGTACTATCATTAACCTATCCAAAAGAGAACTTAGCATGATGGAAAAACGGACTTTATGCCTAGGATTATCATTTTGCCCCTCTTCCCCATCCAGATATACAGACAGTCGTATTGATTTGTTTAAATACACTCGGAAATTGAAACTAAAAAAATGGTTTAAATTGAAAGGCCAATCCAAAGACACCACCAATACTGTTTCTGACCCACCCAATGTATGCAATTTTGATATCGGAGACAGTGAGACCTTGAATACTGTAATTGAATTGGGCATGAATGAGAATAATGATCTGGTACCCAGTAGTACCACGCAACTTCTGTCAGATTTAGACATCTGCACTGACACAGCAGCTAACACTGATTTTAGAACTAAATCTCAGTTCGTGCCTATTTTACCACATGACAGCATAGACACATTTCATGAGTGTGTCAACAAGAGTCTCAATGAACTAAGACACAAAAAACATTGGAAAGCAGAAAATCAAAACATGACATTCAGACAAAGACAAGCCATCAAATCCCTTATGGAGGATGGGAATATTGTCATCCATCCAGCTGATAAGGGGGGTAATATTGTGGTTTTGGACAGAGACATGTACATCAATGAAGCGAACAGACAACTATCAGACAGTCGTTTTTATGAAACAATCGACACAATACGATATCACGAAAGCATTACCATCTTGTGTGATTTCCTCTTGGAATGGAAAGAAAGAGGTATCTTGACATGGGAAGAGTTCAAATATCTTAAATGTGACTTTCCTGTACTTCCTGTACTTTATTTGTTACCTAAGGTACATAAGAACAACACCAGTCCGCCAGGTAGACCCATTGTGTCATCCAGGGGTAGTGCATCAGAGATGGTATCTAAATACATTGACTATTTCCTGAGAGAATATGTGACGAACTTAGCCAGTTATGTCAAAGATACCAAAGATTTTTTGAAAAAGATTGAGAACCTAGTATGGGATACAGACTCGATCTTGATCACGTTAGACGTGCAGAGTTTGTACCCCATAATAGATCACGATCAAGGACTCAACGCCTGTAAAGAATTTCTGAAAGGCAGACATATCAGATTCAAAGAACATACTCGCATGGTACTAGACATGATACAATACTGTTTAAAGAACAATATCCTCATGTTTAACGGAGAACTGTACAGACAAGTGAGTGGTTCGGCCATGGGGTCATGTTTTTCGCCAAGCTTTGCGAATTTGTTTCTGGGTAAATGGGAAATTGACATACGCAATGACATCAACTTACAATCAGAGTTCGAGAAGGTATCTGTATGGCTGAGGTGCATAGATGACCTTTTTATTGTGTGGAAGGGCACTATGGAAGAGGCTGATATCTTTATAGACAAACTCAATCTCAACGACAGGAATATTGTCTTAAGTGGCAATAAGAGCAAAACTGCAATAGAGTATCTTGATGTCAAAGTGGAGATTAAAAACAATAAGGTACACACTTCACTATTTCGCAAGACTACCGCAGGTAACAGTATGCTGCATGCCCTCAGCAGTCACCCAGATAATCTGAAATGGAGTATTCCGTTCGGTGAACTGCTGAGGGCAAAACGGAACTGTAACACCACTCATGGTTTTGAGGAGGAGAGTGTGATTATGATGACAAGATTCAGAGAGAGAGGCTACCCTGAATGGGTTCTGAAAA
This sequence comes from Lissotriton helveticus, assembly GCF_964261635.1. Lineage (NCBI taxonomy): Eukaryota > Metazoa > Chordata > Amphibia > Caudata > Salamandridae > Lissotriton > Lissotriton helveticus. The sequence continues at coordinate 466,818,261 of NC_136067.1, read as the reverse complement.
AAGCCAGGACGAGGGTCAACTCCATAGATAGAACTGAAACCATCATGGACAAACCGGGGGAGGATGACAAGAATGGAGAAACCACCAGACTCATTCTCACATATAGCTCAGATGCCCAATCTATAAAGAAAATCATACCAAGAATTGGGGTGTTCTCAGATGTGACAATGTACTAGGAGTAGATCTACCCACCAGACCCAGTATCACTTACAGACGGGGTAGAAGCATACGTGATATGTTGGTTCACAGTGATATCACGGTATATCCTCCAACCAACATAGAGGGCATTGATGGTTTCTACCCTTGCGGACACTGCAAGGCTTGTGCCAACAGTAAATCATGCAAGGAGGTCACTCATAATGGGATCTATAAAAGAATCACACCTTTTCTCACATGCAGCTCCACATTTGTTGTATATGCTATCATATGCACGTGCAACAAATGGTACATTGGCAGCACTACGTGCATGGCCAAGAAGAGGATACTGGAGCATACGAGAGCCATCACGAATTTTGATCCCAAATATCCGGTGGCTCGTCATTTCAGAGAAACTCATTTCTCCAATGTGAAGGATTTAAGTTTCATCGTCCTGGAACAAATCACCAAGAATCCTAGGGGTGGCAATAGAGTTCTCAAACTACGCCAAAGGGAGTCTAAATTCATTATTGATTTCCAGACGAAAACCCCAGGGGGATTGAACGAAAATGAGGACCTATCAGTACATCTTAAAAACTAATGTGTTTAGGTAGATGTTCATGTCTCCTCACAACACCAGGGCTCTGGTATTATAGTTCACCTCCTTGAGTTTGTGCAGTTTTATGCAGCAGTTTTATACAGTCGTTTTCCTCCATTTCTCTTTGTTCAATCAGTACCTTTTGTTCTGATCTTTTAATGTATACTGTGCTATGAGTAGCTTCAGTAGTATTGATTATAATTATGTTTTTCATTTTGATTTCTTACAGGAAAGAGAGAAGGGGCCCTTTCACTCACATATCACGTTCACGGGACTTCTCCCCTTCTCTACTTTTTTCCTGTTCACATGGGCACTGATATGCTTGCTAGACGGGAGACCGGCATGAGAGGGTAACTTTTGGATATCTTGTAGACATTGAATCATCATTGATTCGGGCACTTGCCAATACTTAAGGACTACACCTGTGAAAGGGGCACTACACTTTGGTTGATATGAGTAACAGGACATGGGCATGACACTTGTATATTCTTTGACGCGATAGCGTTTTATGATGTGTTTCTCATCCCTCCTCTTTACTTTGCCCGTCCTCAGTCACAAGAATAACGCACCGGGCGATTTACATGTGAACTTGCAGGGCGGAGTCTCGAGACTTTACGTGTCATGATGAGAACACATATCTCATTATTTACTTATTATTTACTTTTGGCAATCAAATTGTATTTCAGTGCGACTATATGGGGAGGTTATGTTGATTTTAAGACATTGATGAGAATTCAGTTTTACTTATTATATTTATTTTTTGTAAAATTTGTAAAATGTGACAACTGAAACACTATGTTGTTTTATGCAACTTTTCATGTTATTTTGCGAGTCCGTGACATTATATGCCTAACCTTTCAGTTCTGTTAATCACCCTTGCCGTAGTCCCATGTTTATGTTCATTATATTGTTGAAGTTATTTAACCTATGAACTGCAAGCACTCATTCACGTGATCAAGCCATTTGTTTGGTGAAACGCGTTGTGAATAAACAGCACTTTTCAGACACCGGCATACTTCTCGTTTGTCCTGAGAGCGCGCTTATCCTTTGGACTTTTTGGTGTTATTGAAACAGCCGGAGCAACTCCGCCGGCGTGCACGCCACCTTCCTCGGGTCAGAGGGATCCAGAAGGAGTAATTTTCGTTGGATATATATATATATATATATATATATATATATTACCTACTGGCGGTCGCCAGTAGGTATATATAGTTAGGATTTTTTCTCTATGGGATTTTTGAAAATTCTATGTCTAATAACTTTGGAGATTGTGGACGGAATTGGCTGAAATTTTCAGGAAAATGGCACCTTTTGTTTCTGAGCAGCCCTTGAAAATTTGGGGGGGTTCGTCAAGGGGGGGCCGAGAAAAAAGGGGGGTCCCAAAACGTGTTTTTAACATTGAGTTTTCCATAGGGCGGTTGGCCTCACTTTTAGCCCGAACGGCTGAATGGATTTGCACGAAACTTGGCAAAATTGTAGGGACTGGTAGCCCGATGTGCCTTTTGTAGGTCTCAATATATGTGCTACAGTGGATTTTGAGAAATTAACGTTTAAAAAAAGATATATATCTGTAACAGCGGACCGGGCAGCGCTCCAGGACGCGTACTTTTCGCGCAACGGAGCTTTGTGAAGCGAAGCTGATTGGTTCTCCGGCGTCTGTCAACATTCCAAACAGTCCGTAGCGGCCGCCATCTTGTCTCTCGGTAGGATCGAGAGACAAGAGGAGGCCAAAGCGAAGGGGCAAATGACCATAAGGGGGAATAGTAGATCCTCGCTGACCCCCTAGGTTTGATGTGGAGGTTTTAAAAGGGCCCCGCGGGGCAAAAAAAAAAAATAATAATAATAATCGAATGGCTGAATGGATTTGCACGAAACTTGGTAAAATATTAGGGACTGGTAGCCCGATGTGCCTTTGCTAGGTCTCAATATATGTGCTCTAGTGGATTTTGAGAAATTAACGTTCAAAAAAAGATATATATCTGTAACAGTGCTCCGCTTCGCGTAACGGAGGTTTGCGAAGCTGATTGGTCATTCTGTCACTGGGCTATAGTTGGGCTACATCTGGCTGATATTTGGGCTACATTTGTTTTTTTTGTCTCTGGCGGCCATCTTTGGGCTACATTGGGCTACATTGGGCTTCATTGGGCTTCATTGGGCTACATTGGGCTACATTTGGGCTCCAACATATATATAGGCCAATGTAGCCCAATATATATTTTTCAAAGTTAATTTTCGTAAAAACCACTGGAGCATATATCTTGAGACATAGCAAAGGCACATCGGGCTACCAGTCCCTACAATTTTGCCAAGTTTTGTGGAAATCCATTCAGCCGTTCGAGCTAAAAGTGAGTCCAACCGCCCTATGGAAATGAAGGAAATGAATGGGTAATTTGTAATTAGCAAATAGCTAATCGCAAACTAGGAATGGTAAAGAATCGCTATTTATTCCTTAAAGTTCGCTATTTAGGAAATGCAAAAAACTTTGATGATACATATGGCGGTTCATCTCGAACAAGATAAGAAGCATAGGGATAGATTTATGATGACTGGCGCATCACCAGGGATGTGTTAGTCATTCTGTGCCGCTGTTCCGTCACCTATGGTGTGCTGCATTTACAATGCGGCGCATCATGGGGCAAAAACAGCACAGATGCGTGATGTATCTGTGCCGTAAAGGTGGCGCATTGCTGGAGTTGTATCGCAAGTGTGATGAAGCTCCAGGAAGGGTCGGGGGTGCCCCTGTCGCAGGGTTTCTGTTCTCACACAGAACTGTGGACAGAGGATTGGAACCTCGGCGAATTAGGGTGCCCCAAAACTCACCTTAGTACTCAAAAACCCCTTAGCAAGCTAGGTACAGTGTCACATTGGATATAACAAACTCTCAATGTTTAGACAATCCAGAATATGAACTTATAGTACCTCAGGATACGTGGAACTCATGAACAGTCGGTCGTTATATATTTCTTAGAAACCAGAACATGGAGTTAAGAAGAACACATGTGTATTTGAAATGTTGATTTACTAATGCCGTCTTCTCAGGCGTAGTATCTTAGATAATACAAGTACACATATTATCAGTAGCAAAATTACCAGCATAGTTACTAGTACATAAAAAGTGAATGGTGACAGTATGTTAACATGCTGTAAATGAATAAGAGTTATCAACACTTATAAGCAGCCACGGGCCGTGGAGGGAGTTACGGTGGGGCAGGGAGGCGGGGAGGGGGAGGGGCAGGGTGGAGAGGGCTCCACCCTGCCCCTCCCCCTCCCCGCCTCCCTGCCCCATCGTAACTCCCTCCACGGCCCGCGGCTGCTTATATCTCACCCTCCCTAATACACATATTATATTATTTGCTAAGAAGGTCTCTTTGTGTTGGTTTAGGGCGTGCCCATACTTTAGTGTCTTAGATTTGAAGGAATCACATCAGCATACACCAGCTCTCTCTTCATGTGAACCGCATCAAGTGTTGTGTATGTGTGTTCGGCAAAGCAATATAAAACCCGCCTCATGCCCAGAATTGGCAGAAGCTGCACTTATGTTATGAGTATGAAGTCGTGGAGATCAGACCTCATAACAATTCTGTATCGTGTTGTTCTTGAAACTTCAGCACACGCTGTACAGATATAGTTTAACAAGTAAAGCAGTTGGTAGAGCAATAACATATTATTCTCATGTAAATCACGATGAACTATTAGGTTGAAAGCTAAAGCAACAACTAAGTGTCGTGTGCAGAAGTTGCAAAAAAGGAAAAATGGCGTTTAAACCGGTAATGAGCCCATGCTAACTTAACACGGTGTAAAGATATCCAGGACCTAGATGACACCTCCCCATGATCCGGAAATGAACTGAATAAGATAATAGAAGTGCCATCTCATGAGAGCAGATTGCAACTTTATATGTGGACGGTCCGCAAGGTAAAATATTAAAAACTAGGAAAATTTAATGCTAAAGAAAAATAAAACAGCCAAGTACTTTATCGAGTCTTAAGCCAATAGGCAAGCTAAATAATAAAAACTTGACAAATAAGTCAATGAATTGTCAATGAAATGCTAGTACTCAGCATATCAAAAATGAAAAAGGTCTATGACATAACTGTGTATGCAAAATAAGCTGCAACAGCCTCCAATAGGAAGTCACCGTCTTCATCCGAAAAGAGTTCAGCCATCCAATTTAAAAGCGGAAAAGAACATACGTGCTCTCCCAGTACCGGATCCTCTATCACCATCAGAGGACAGCTCGGTGGGTTTTCAAGAAAGCTCTGTTCCAAGAAAGACTGTGTTGCTGCCAGTAAATTCCAGGGACCAATTAGTCCATGCATCAATGCCACAGCCATAATCCTTTCGCCAGGACAAACCAACTCGTGAGTAATGATAGGAGTCATCAGCTGATTAAAGTCGACGTCAGGAGAAACTGGTCCGCAGAGACACAAATCAATGGCCCAATCGAAATCACAGGTCAGGCAGTGAAATACAGGCTGGACACAGGTGAAGTAGGAGAATCGAAAAGATAATCCATATGCCGTGCTTAATATCGCCAACGGCATTGTGCCATAATATTCTAGCATGCGATTGCGGAACAGTGTCAGCAGCTGCAGGGCGGGAGGTTGCACAGGAGGGACATCCATATTTAAAAATGTAAAAAAGCACAAGAGCGTCCGCTGGTAATGCAAGTAAAAATGGCAATCCACGAAGCAGAGTGGAAAAAATAGAATGAAAGAAAGCAGGGATGACTCCAAAGATTTTCTCAAATGAAGTCACGAGACCACTGGTAACAACTTTAAAAAAGTGCGCCAGGGCCTTTGTGGAGGATGCGTTAAAGATAGTCCGAACCATGTCGCTGAAAAGCAAAGGCGAATCAGTATTTAAAAGGGTCTGCACCTCTGTACGGGTGTTCGCTATGTGAAGCACGAAAGTTTCACGGGCCGAACTCAAGGCCACCTCTCTCTGAGACAAAAGAGCTCTTATTCTTGCCATGCCGTTGAAATCTGCTCCCAAGGTTGGTATTTGTGGCGAGATTGAAAACTCCCTATGTTCATGTGTGGGAGGAAATAGAACATTTCTGCAGCAAATAACCCGTTCACTTACTGTTACGATAAAAGGAATACTTTTAATTAACCCAGAACAATCTTCATTATTGAGCATCAAATAACTACCATTTTCCAACAACTTGAACGTGGGGATGATAGCAGGAACTGGCGTGCCTTGCAACACGCAAGCCATATTTGGTCGGTGTTTGTTGCATGAACCGTGTAACTGTATGTGCCTACACATTAGTGAATGATCTGGCGTCTCAGTGCATTACTCTCCATTCAGATAAACTTCTTGATCATCTTTGAAACATCTGTATGTGTATGGAAGCGACCAGACCTCATGAAGAAAAGCACTACCTAAAGGTTCATAACGACCTATTGGTATATATTTCATACAATTTGAAAACTTATATAAAGCAAAAGGCAGCGTTATTAAACCGTGGATAAGGCACGTTGCCAAAAAACCCGCAATCCTCTGCTGATGATGTCACTGAGCATGTCATGAATGATGTAATATGTGACATCATCAGCAGTGGATTACGGGTAATAGTATCTCTAGTTTACTCCCCTATAGCTGTCTTTCTTTTAACATAAGTGTCTGTTTCCTTCCCTTATACTTACTGTTTTTGGTTCGCTTCCGGTTCGCGTACCGGCGAGCGAACTGGGAAGCGAACTAAGAGAAATAGAGGTTGGCACAGTTCCAAATATTGTACCAATTTTTTAATAACGGGGAGGTAGTTCTGAAAAGAACTTTTTTTTTATTGTTTTTGTTGTTTTATATTTTTTTTATTATTTTTCTGAACATATTTTTTTACTTTTTTTGAATTTTTCTGAACAGTTTTATATTTTTTGGGGGTTTTCTTGGAGGGGGCAATGAAAACGATTCATTGTAAAGGGCTCAACAGGAGCAACAAAACAAAAAAAAACGTATTTATTATTTTGGGCGTTTCGTACAAACTTGCATATGATAGTCAATAGCTCTGTTGATCAGAGTGATGCTTCTTTCTCCGTAGCAAATGAATCCATCGCAATGTACGCAGACGTGTTTTACTTCACCAAATCTCATTTGTATATTTGGCACTATCTCCCTGCCCTCTGGTCCCGTTACTTCCGGTACAACAGATCTTCTGGCCATAATAGGGAGATTATCTAGGTCGTTCCGAAACTGTGCAGCACTGTAGTTGTTAGGATGCCACCTAGTCATATGGCGATGCATTGTGTAGTTTCCGAAACTGTATTTTTTCTCGGTCCCTCTGGACAGTCTATCTTGACATATAAGGCAAGTTACGTACCTTGCATTTACTTTTTTCTGACCTTTGGGAATTTTAAAAAATTGCCAAATGAAGTTTTCTTTCCGGTGAGACGTCCTGGGCTCCTCAGGCAAAAACTGCCTCTCTTCGTGCTCGTCGTCCTGTTCCTCTTCTTCCTCTTCTTGTTGAATTATAACTTGAGCAGGTGGTCCACTCTTCCTTGGATGTGGTGGAGGTGGTGGGGAAGCACCAGCTGAAGCTACTAAAGAAGCCATTGCTCAGTGATCACAAAGGGTCTTTCTCTCACAATGATGAAAGTCAGAGTGAGGAAAGAAGGAGGGAGTTTCATCATTTGGGAAAAACAAGAGTTCTCAACCAATGAAAAGTGTTCATTTTAGATTATATGACCTAGTCTTACATCATTAGGAAACCAAAAGTGAAATGAACCAAAGAAAAGTGTTATTACCAAGTCACATGACCTGCTGTGTTTACGTTAAGCGCTTTGCAGGGCCTCCCGGTTTGCTTCCAGAAACCTGCGCTTTGCGACTCGCTTCGCGTACCAGTTCGCTAACGTAGCACGTCATATGACGTATCACGCGACAACGTGAAACGTCATGCGGACGGGAGGCGTCACGATGTTGTTTTCTAACGCGGCAGTTGCGGTAAAGAAACGTTTACCGGCTCGCGGTCTATTTCGCGGCATCAAGGTCAGCTAACGGGAAGCTTCCCGATTCGCGAAGCGGGAACGAAGAAAAAAAATATTTAAAAAAAAAATTATTCATAAACATATAAAATATATTTTTGGATTTAAAGAAGAATACATTTTACAGCTACAGATATTAGCTGTTAAAAAACCAATGAAATTCACTGAAAAAAACCATAGGTTATAGACCATATATAGTTAGGAATTAGCATTTACAAAACCTTGAAAATTCACTGAAAAAACCATAGGTTATAGACCATATATAGTTAGGAATTAGCATTTACAAAACCTTATTTTACTCACACAAAACCATTGAAATTCCATATATAGTTAGTTGCACTAACTATATATCGCACACCCGCAATCCACTGCTGATGATGTCACATATTACATCATTCGTGACATGGTCAGTGACATCACTGATGACATCACTGATGACATCTCAAATGACATCACTGATGACATCACTGATGACATCTGATTTGACATCAATGACCACATCACTGATGATATCATTCATGTGACAATACAATGCATCTCCTCACATTTTAATATAACCTCTGTTTCACCCAGTGTTAAATACAGAGTATAATTTTTGAAACCATTGACACACCAATACTAGTTACTACATACGCACTCACTGATTCCTATGTCTACACACACATTCACTCATTCACCCATACAATCATTCATACATACAATCACTCATCTTTACAACACTATCATATGCACTCATACACCTAAACAGACACTCACAGTCTGCCACTCATCCATGGAGTTACTCACACACGTAGTCAGTCCTGTTAAAGAATCAATGACACTTCCATTTTCTTGTCTATACAGTTAAACATAGAGCACCTTACATTTTCAAACATATACTAACACATACTTACCTTCTTATAGAATCATTGATACAAGTACACATTGATCTGCACAGAGTCACACACCTCCCAGCCAGCCAGCCACACACACACTCAGTCTCCCATACAAATACTTGGACAATCAATCAGTAACCCATATAGTTAATCATATAGCTACTGATCAACACATGCAGCAGTTTACAGAACAACAGACATAATGATGCTCAAATTAAGATAGTTTAGTCACTAACCCATGCACTCAGTGAGACACATTTAATCACTCACTCATACATTCAGTCATGCACCTACTAAATCCTTTGTCCAGACACTTATACTTCCACTCATTCTTCAATATGTAAGACACATTTTAACTTTACAGAAACACACAGTCACTGGATGATGTCATCAGTGATGTCATCAGTGATGTCATTTGAGATGTCATCAGTGATGTCATCAGTGATGTCATTTGAGATGTTATCAGTGATGTCATTTGAGATGTCGTCAGTGATGTCATCAGTGATGTCATTTGAGATGTCATCAGTGATGTCATCAGTGATGTCACTGACCATGTCATGAATGATGTAATATGTGACATCATCAGCAGTGGATTGCGGGTGCGCGATATATAGTTAGTGCAACTAACTATATATGGAATTTCAATGGTTTTGTGTGAGTAAAATAAGGTTTTGTAAATGCTAATTCCTAACTATATATGGTCTATAACCTATGGTTTTTTCAGTGAATTTTCAAGGTTTTGTAAATGCTAATTCCTAACTATATATGGTCTATAACCTATGGTTTTTTCAGTGAATATATATATATATAACATTTCTATGGCAAAATGAAACCCCTCATTTTGTTCCTTTGCAAATTAAATGTTTTAAGTGTTAACACTTTATTCCAATCAAGATGACTTCAGGTGTGCCATACTTTTGTCATAAGTAAGACTGTTAGCGCTCTAGTTGTTCTTTAGAACACTCTGGGACATTCTGTCACTGGGCTATAGTTGGGCTACATCTGGCTGATATTTGGGCTACATTTGTTTTTTTTTGTCTCTGGTGGCCATCTTTGGGCTACATTGGGCTACATTGGGCTACATTGGGCTACATTTGGGCTCTAACATATATATAGCCCAATGTAGCCCAATATATATTTTTCAAAGTTAATTTTCGTAAAAACCACTGGAGCATATATCTTGAGACATAGCAAAGGCACATCGGGCTACCAGTCCCTACAATTTTGCCAAGTTTTGTGGAAATCCATTCAGCCGTTCGAGCTAAAAGTGAGTCCAACTGCCCTATGGAAAACTCAATGTTAAAAACACGTTTTGGGACCCCCCTTTTTTCTCGGCCCCCGCTTGACGAAACCCCCCAAACTTTCAGGGGACGCTCAGAAACAAAATGTGCCATTTTCCTGAAAATGTCAGCCAATTCCGTCCATCAACGCCAAAGTTATTCAACATAGAATTTTCAGAAATCCCTATTCAAAAAAATCCTAACTATATATACCTACTGGCGACCGCCAGTAGGTAATAATATATAACATTTCTATGGCAAAATGAAACCCCTCATTTTGTTCCTTTGCAAATTAAATGTTTTAAGTGTTAACACTTTATTCCAATCAAGATGACTTCAGGTGTGCCATACTTTTGTCATAAATAAGACTGTTAGCGCTCTAGTTGTTCTTTAGAACACTCTGGGACATTCTGTCACTGGGCTATAGTTGGGCTACATCTGGCTGATATTTGGGCTACATTTCTTTTTTTTTGTCTCTGGTGGCCATCTTTGGGCTACATTGGGCTACATTGGGCTACATTGGGCTACATTTGGGCTCTAACATATATATAGCCCAATGTAGCCCAATATATATTTTTCAAAGTTAATTTTCGTAAAAACCACTGGAGCATATATCTTGAGACATTGCAAAGGCACATCGGGCTACCAGTCCCTACAATTTTGCCAAGTTTTGTGGAAATCCATTCAGCCGTTCGAGCTAAAAGTGAGTCCAACCGCCCTATGGAAAACTCAATGTTAAAAACACGTTTTGGGACCCCCCTTTTTTCTCGGCCCCCGCTTGACGAAACCCCCCCAAACTTTCAGGGGACGCTCAGAAACAAAATGTGCCATTTTCCTGAACATTTCAGCCAATTACGTCCATCAACGCCAAAGTTATTCAACATAGAATTTTCAGAAATCCCTATTCAAAAAAATCCTAACTATATATACCTACTGGTGACCGCAAGTAGGTAATATATATATATATATATATATATATATATATATATATATATATATATATATATATATAACATTTCTATGGCCAAATGAAACCCCTCATTTTGTTCCTTTTCAAATTAAATGTATTAAGTGTTACCACTTTATTCCAATCAAGATGACTTCAGGTGTGCCATACTTTTGTCATAAGTAAGACTGTTAGCGTTCTAGTTGTTCTTTAGAACACTCTGGGACATTCTGTCATTGGGCTATAGTTGGGCTACATCTGGCTGATATTTGGGCTACATTTGGGCTCTTTTGTCTCTGGTGGCCATCTTGGGAGACTGCATATCAGAATTTTTTTAATGAAATATAAGAGGATTTGAGAAGTCACTCAAAATGTGCCCTAATTTTTCTTTCTTCAGCACTAATCATAATTTCTATGGCAAAAGGAACCCCCTCATTTTGTTCCTTTGCAAATTAATTGTTTTAAGTGTTAACACTTTATTCCAATCAAGATGACTTCAGGTGTGCCATACTTTTGTCATAAGTAAGACTGTTAGCGCTCTAGTTGTTCTTTAGAACACTCTGGGACACTCTGTCACTGGGCTATAGTTGGGCTACATCTGGCTGATATTTGGGCTACATTTGTTTTTTTTGTCTCTGGTGGCCATCTTTGGGCTACATTGGGCTACATTGGGCTACATTTGGGCTCTAACATATATATAGCCCAATGTAGCCCAATATATATTTTTCAAAGTTAATTTTCATGAAAACCACTGGAGCATATATCTTGAGACATAGCAAAGGCACATCGGGCTACCAGTCCCTACAATTTTGCCAAGTTTTGTGGAAATCCATTCAGCCGTTCGAGCTAAAAGTGAGTCCAACCGCCCTATGGAAAACTCAATGTTAAAAACACGTTTTGGGACCCCCCTTTTTTCTCGGCCCCCGCTTGACGAAACCCCCTCAGACTTTCAGGGGACGCTCAGAAACAAAATGTGCCATTTTCCTGAAAATTTCAGCCAATTCCGTCCATCAACGCCAACGTTATTCAACATAGAATTTTCAGAAATCCCAACTATATATATATTCACTGAAAAAACCATAGGTTATAGACCATATATAGTTAGGAATTAGCATTTAAAAAACCTTATTTTACTCACACAAAACCATTGAAATTCCATATATAGTTAGTTGTACTAACTATATATCGCGCACCCGCAATCCACTGCTGATCATGTCACATATTACATCATTCATGACATGGTCAGTGACATCACTGATGACATCACTGATGACATCTCAAATGACATCACTGATGACATCACTGATGACATCTCAAATGACATCACTGATGACATCACTGATGACTACATTCAGTGACTGTATAATTCTGTAAAGTTAAAATATGTCTTACATATTGAAGAATGAGTGGATGTATAAGTGTCTTGATGAAGGATTTAGTAGGGGCATGACTGACTGTATGAGTGACTGATTAAATGTGTCTCACTGAGTGCATGGGTTAGTGACTAAACTGTCTTAATTTGTGCATCATTATGTCTGTTGTTCTGTAAACTGCTGCATGTGTTGATCAGTAGCTATATGATTAACTGTATGGGTTATTGATTGGTTGCCCAAGCATTTGTATGGGAGACTGAGTGTGTGTGTGGGTGGCTGGGAGGTGTATGACTCTTTGCATAGATGTGTGAGCAGTTGATTGACTAGATGTATGGGTTCAAAAGTGCATGTGGAAACAGCTGTATGGGCGGTTGACTGTGTGCATGAGTGTATTGGTGAGTGAATGGATATCTCAGTGCTACATGTTAAAGTAAGTACATTTGTAAAATACAGTACATGTGAGAGTTGACATATATAAATAACTGTGCATAAGAGCCAGTGAATGTGTGAGTGGCTGTATGGATCATTGTGAACTTGTATCCAGGATTTTATAAGTCAGTAAATATGTTTTAGTATATGTTTGAATAAGTAAGGTGTGTATAACTGTATAGTTGAGGAAATGGAGGTGTGATTGATTCTTTGCATGACTGACTAAGTGTCTGAGTAACTCCATAGATGAGTGACAGTCTATGAGTGTCTGTTTACACTGAGTGTATCTAAGGTTATATTAGAGTCTGAAGAGGTTCATCGTATTATCACATGAATGATGTCATCAGTGATGTGATCAGTAATGTCAAATGAGATGTCATCAGTGATGTCATCAGTGATGTCATTTGAGATGTCATCAGTGATGTCATCAGTGATGTCATTTGAGATGTCATCAGTGATGTCATCAGTGATGTCACTGACCATGTCATGAATGATGTAATATGTGACATGATCAGCAGTGGATTGCGGGTGCGCGATATATAGTTAGTACAACTAACTATATATGGAATTTCAATGGTTTTGTGTGAGTAAAATAAGGTTTTTTAAATGCTAATTCCTAACTATATATGGTCTATAACCTATGGTTTTTTCAGTGAATTTTCAAGGTTTTGTAAATGCAAATTCCTAACTATATATGGTCTATTACCTATGGTTTTTTCAGTGAATTTCATTGGTTTTTTAAAAGCTAATATCTGTAAAATGTATTCTTCTTTAAATCCCAAAATATATTTTATATGTTTATTAATAATTTTTTTTTTTAATACTTTTTTTTTGTTCGCTCCCGGTTTGCGAACCGGGAAGCTTCCCGTTAGCTCATCTTGATGCCGCGACCCAGTCCGCGAACCGGTAAACGTTCCGTTAGCGCAACTGCCGCGTTAGAAATCAACATCGTGACGCGTCGCGGAAGCGCGACGTATCACGTTGTCGCGTAATGCGTCTTATGACGCGCTGCGTTAGCGCACCCGGAAGTGCTCCGGTACGCGAACTGAGACGCGAAGCGCAGCTCCCCGGAAGCGATCCGCGGCACGTCGCAAAAGCGCGACGTATCGCGTTGCCGCGTAATGCGTCTTATGACGCGCCGCGTTAGCGCACCCGGAAGCGCTCTGGAGCGCGAACCGAGGCGCGAAGGGCAGCGACCCGGAAGCGATCCGGGGCGCGTTCCGCAGCGCTTAACTTAAGCGTAAGAGGTCATGTGACTTGTTGATAAAACTTTTCATTGGTTCATTTCACTTTTGGTTTCATAATGATGTAAGGCTAGGTCAGGTGACCTAAAAATAACACTTTTCATTGGTTTAGAAATATTCTTTATCCCAAATGACGAAAACCCCTCCTTCTTTCCTCACTCTGACTTTCATCTTTGTGAGAGGAAGACCATTTTTGAGAGTTGAGCAATGGCTTCAATAGTTGCTTCAGCTGGTGCACCCCCACCACCACCTCCACCTCCTCATGAGAAGAGAGGACCACCTCCCCAGTTTATCAGCCAGACAGAGGAGGAAGAGGATGAACTAGAGGAAGAGGAGACCAAAGGACCACAGTTCTTACAGGAGGTGCCCCGGGTTTCACGTCGGAAAGCCAGCTTTATTTGGCAGTTTTTTTCACTCCCTCGAGGGCAAAAAAAAGTAAATGCTAGGTATGTCACCTGCCTGATTTGTAAAGACCGGTTATCTAGAGGCACTGATAAAAAATATAGCTACGGAAACCATACAATGCATCGTCACATGGTCAGGTGGCATCCATTGAACTACAGCCAGGCGGAGATACGTGACATGCAAGATAACCCAACAACAACTCCTGTGGCCAGGTCAACATAACTAATATCGTTGACAGCAGCAGAGGCACGGGAAACCGTGCCAAACATTCAGGAGAACTTTGCTCATATCAAACATACCTGTATGTATTGCGGTGCATTGCTATCATGTGGTAACATGAGCATTAATTTAATAAACCTAGCTATTAACAATCACAATTGCCCTAACCGCCCCAGACAGTAATTTTTTTTTTGCTCCTGTTGAGCCCTTTTCAATGCCTGTTTTTTGTTGTTTCCCCTCCATCAAAAACAAAAAAAAAAACATAAAAATGTTCAAAAAATACAAAAAAAAGAAAAAATGTTCAGAAAAAAAAAAATATATATAAAACAACAAAAACATTAAAAAAAAAGTTCTTTTCAGAACTACCTCCCCTTTCAAAAAAAACTGCTACAATGTTTAGCACTCTGGCAAGCTCTGTTTCTTTTAGTTCGCTTCCCCGTTCGCTTCCCGGTCCGCGAACCGGGAGCGAACCAAAAAAAAAAAGAAGAGTAAGTATAAGGGAAGTAAACAGAGAGTAATGTTAAAAGAAAGACAGCTATAGGGAGTTATCCAGAGATACTGTTTAATAGATCTATTTACCGAAGAAAAGATGGAAGAGGGTATAATTGTGAAAAACAAAATAGATAAGGAAGTGAAAGAAAAAAAGAGAGTAGAACAATAACAAAGAAGAGTTTCTTGGAGAATGTGAGTGAATGTTCAAAATAAGATTAAAACATGTGGAATAACAGAGAGAAAAAACAGAAAACAGAAAAGAAAAAATAACAGAAAAAGATTAATTGAAACAGCAAAGAAATGTAAGTAACATAGAGCCATATCATCAACATAGGCAATAAAAGTTTTGCAGCTTTTATTGGCAGAAATGTGTCGCTAAAGCCGCATTTGCGGCAGAAAACTGCCGCTAAAACCACTTTTGCACCAGTTTTCTGCCAATAAAAACAGCAATAATTTTATTGGCTGTGTTCATAATATGCCCCTTAGTGTGCTTCAACTACACAGAGAAAGCATAATGAACAAGTAGTGAAACAGTGATCAGTCAGAGACACTAAGAGTAATAGAGACGGAGTGAGTGAACAAGAGTGAGGAACTATGAGAAGAGAAAGACTAAGAAAAGGAGTGGAAGGAGTAGAGTAAGTAGGTAATAGAGAAAGGAATGAGGGAAGTAGCAAAGGCAGGAAACTGAGGGTTAAAGAAATGAAGCTGTCGAACTACTAGTTGGTGAATGTGATAGAAATTTAACGAAAAGAGTACAAAACATTTACCTTATAATTGTCGTTAACTTACTTTTTGTTTTTATACTTTCAATCTGTGAAAGAGAGAACAAACATTTGAAAAATATTAAAACATGTATTTAAAAATTAGAAAAGACAAGGGAAAAGATTGAAGGAGAAACAGAGTTTCTTTTCCTCATTTCACAATCACATCACCTGTGTTGCCTTTGGTTAGGTATCTCATAGTGCAGATGGAGTCTAGCATATCAAAGAGTACATAGTAGTTGAGCAAAATATACAACAATTTTGACATTTACAGA
Organism: Lissotriton helveticus; assembly: GCF_964261635.1. NCBI lineage: Eukaryota > Metazoa > Chordata > Amphibia > Caudata > Salamandridae > Lissotriton > Lissotriton helveticus. The sequence goes on along the minus strand of NC_136067.1, from coordinate 466,802,246 downwards.
AGACTTAGCTTCTTATCTTGTTGGAGATGAAGTCAGGCCTGTCTTGCAACATGGTGCATCTTTTGCATCACTGCTGCATCAGTTTCATGTGGCACGGGTTTTTTACAGCATGACACATCTGCCTACATGCATCAATTTGTAATTTTGTCGCCTCATAGCAAATCTTTTCCACCGCCGCTGCGTCACAAAAGTGACGCACAGTGGCGCAAAAGAGGCATACACCTATCATAAATCTGTCCCTCACATTTTAAATGATTGATTCAGGATGACGATAAGGTGTGGCCTATCCAGAGGTTTGTTTAAGCTGAGGCCTACTCAGGGTTTTAGATGAAATTTACGCTTGTTGAAGAGTACAGAGGAGATAATACATGTGAAGACCTACCAATGAAGTAAGTCATGTCCACTTCACTCTTGAACAAAGGCCAGACCTCTTCTGTGTCCATGGACAGACCTAAACTTCATCTGCACAATGTCATTCGTAAACTTAGGAAACACAGGTGATGTAATTGAAAAATGTGGAGTTTCTTTTCCTCATTTCACAATCACATCACCTGTGTTGCCTTTACTTAGGTATCTCATAGTGCACATGTAGTGCAGCATATTAAACAGTACCCAGAAGTGCAGCACTGCATGGAACAACTTTGATACTTACAAAAGCTTCAGCTTCTGAATGCCCCCTACACAGTGCTAATTATATACATTTTAAACTGATGGTATCTTGCTGGAGATGAACTGAAACCTATCTTGCAACATGGTGCATCTTTTACACAAAAGTGACCCACAATGGAGCAAAAGAGGCGCACGGCCACCATAAATCTGACCCTAACATTTTAAATGATTGTTTTAAGATGCCAATAAGGTGTAACCTATCCACAGATTTGTTTCAGGTAAGTCCTACTCAGGGTTGCAGATGGAATTTAGGTTTGTTGAAGAATACAGAGGAGATAATACATGTGGAGGCCTACCAACGAAGTGAGTCATGTCCACTGCACTGTTGAACAAATGTCAGACCTCCTCTGTCTCCAGGAACAGGCCTAAACCTCATCTACACAATGTGATGTGTACTGTTAGGAAACACAGGTAATATAATTGAAAAACGTGCAATTTTTTTTGCTCATTCCACAATCATATCACCTGTGTTTCCTTTGCTTAGGTATCTCATTGTGGAAATGTAGTCTATCATATGAAAGACTACGTAGAATATGAGCACTGTATGCAACAACTTTGACACTTACAGAAGCCTCTCCTTCTCCATGCCTCCTACACAGTTCTAAATGTACATCATAAATACAAACAGTACAGAATTAATTATACATGTTAAATGGTTTATTTTTGCTGTTCTCAGAATGTATCAAATTTCACTAAAAACAGTGACTTGAAGGTATTCATCATATAACAGCGGGGAAAAAAAAACACAATCAAAATGATTGTGTTTAAAAAACCCATACAACAGAACAAATCAGAATTCAGAACTCCTTAAAGTTAACTTACTTTCCATGACGTCGAAGGATGTCCTATGAACAGCTTACACTCTGTTGTGCTGTTATTACTTTCAGACCGCCACTTTCTGAAAGAAAACCTCCATCGTTTTGAAAAATATGTTACATACAATAAATGACTTCTTGCTCTCTACCACACGTTTCCACAAGGCCAAATCATGTCTGAGCCATTTATAACTCTTAGAATTCTTGTAAGCCAATCCCGTCATGTTGTATTTCCGCAACTTTCACAATTAAAATGTTGAAGATCATTTTCACAATCCTGGACTAGTAATATCTTCCCCTTCTTGCTCAGTCATGTTCTACATTTCCTATGACACTGATACTGCTTACTATGAAGCAGACTTACACTACCTCTATGACTACTACAATTATTTAATTCTCTACATCACTTTTAATCACAAAGCAATGTGAAACAGTAGACAGCATTGCAGACTTACATTCCCTCTACTCCATGTTTTGATTGGCTGCTTCAATTAGATTATAAAAAGAAACAGTTTTTCTGAACTCATTCAAAGTGCACTTATTTCTCCATGACGTCCAGTGTTATGGTAAGAAGTTATGTCTCTGTACTACACTTATCCTCAAGGCCAAATCGTGTAGGAGCCATTAGAACTTCTTGAAATTCCTCAGAGCACATCCCGAGATTCTTTCCCTAAAATGTTGGTTTTAAAAACACGAGGTAAGAGTTTTTAAGGTCATACGGCAATTTTTTTTTGAAAATTAAAACAGAATCATTGCAGAATGACCAGCCATTTCTAGACTTTAAATAAGCTGTGTAATGTCCTGATGTTATTGAAGGACCGGCATGATATATAATTGCTGCAGTTACAAAAGTCCTTCCTGATATTGACAACTGTGAAGCCACAAAATTTTTAATTAAAGTTGTCAATTTTGTTTCATCAGGCCTACATCGTTGGAACATTAAAATAACATACTGGCCATATGTTCGTATAAATAATGTGGACATCATTTCAGATTTACATTGGCTACACTCCATGTTGTGATCAGCTGCTTTTACTAGTTTATTAAAAGAGACTGATTTACTGTCTGGCAAAGTTAAATATATAAATCTTTCTGAGTCTACACTAGTAGTACTTGATACCCTACAGTTCTCGCAGTCATGCTGCCATTGATAAGAAAGCCCAAACAGGTGATCTACATCTACACCTTCAGCATGCAATACATCAAGCATATACATTAAAAACTCCTGACAATCTTGCTGAATATTTTGAGAGAATTGTGTTTGGCCTGAACATCTGTCTAACAGATTTCGAATTTCAGACACACTTTCTATTTTTGTTCTATCTGTGCTACATTTCTCTAACACAGAATTTAACAAACTGCAAAATCTTTGATCAGAATTGACCACAATCTCTTCTTTTACATTTTCTAGAGAAAACAAAACATTAACCACTACATTAGCATAGCAGTTGACACCAGAACTGTTTTCAAATTGAAAACCAACAACATCTTCAACAGAATTCTTTTTGTTTCTGCTTATAATTTCAGGTTCATCGACTTTTCGTCTTTTTGCTACAACCTCCCCAGTATTGGTCACATTTCTTCGTTTCCGGCCTACCACACGTTTCTCAAACAAAGGATATTGAGGCAAATGTGGCGCATACTCTCTTCTTAACCTATTGTATTCCTTAACACAATCTAGATCCGCACAAATGTTTGTCACATCACACTCAATCAAGTACAATCCCGATAAAGTTCTAACTCGTGACAATGCCACATATGCCATACCCTCCTTGAACACAGAACTGCCAATATTCACCAATGCACTGTCTATACTTAAACCTTGCGATTTATGGATTGTCACCGCATATGCCAAGCAAACAGGAAACTGCTTACGGCGAACATATAAGTCTTTTACAAGCAAAAATCTAGCAGAACAACGACCAATTAGCTGTACTTCCTCAATGCCATCAAATTTAATTTTTAAAAATTCAATTCCATCTCTATTTCTGTATTTTACAAAATCAACAACATTACCCATTGATCCATTTACCAGACCTCTTTCAACATGTAAATTCCTTCTTAAAATTATACGGCAGTTCAAGCACACATTCAGAGTCTTTTCAAAACCTGCAGTTTTAGATATAGTCTTCTCTAATGAATCCAATTTTGTTTTCAAATTCTCAGACAAAATAATTGTTGATCCCATATGCTCTACTCTATCAATAGCTTCCAGTTTCACAATCTCTTGCTTTTCTAAATGCAACATTTTGTGGTTGAATTTGGCACATTCTGCAAGAGTTGGCATCAAACATATTCCAGATTTCTTCTCAGTAATTTTCTGAAAAATATTCTCAGGCACAACATCTTGTTCTGGATATAAATTTGTCAGTAATCGTGCATGTAAAGCTTCTTTCCCATGCTCGGTCACTTTTCCAATTCTAACATCTTGTAGAATAGTCTTGTAAACTTCATCCTTCGCCTAACGCATATTTTCATGCAGTTCAGCATAATTGAAGTTTAACCATATATTGACATTGCCAATGCTCCCTAGGCACTTCCTGGTATCTTCATGCGTGAGCATTTTGAACACAGGTTGCCCTTTCACTGGTGTCAGCTGCAGAAGATCTCCGAAAACAATGATGTGTTTGCCACCAAATAACACATCATACTCTGTTTTGAGAACTTCTTGCATTCTCAAATGCACAAAGGCAAGCATGACATTGGAAACCATGCTTACTTCGTCAATGATAAGAAGTTTCATTTTCCTCAAGATTCTTGAAACTTCACAACAAGCATCTCCAGATAGCTTGTGATATTGTAATTTGTTGTCATGCTCCACTGGCAGCATCAGTAAACGATGTAAAGTAATCCCTTTAATGTTATGTGCTGCCAGTCCAGTTGGAGCGGTGACAACACAAGACAGCGATGACTCTGTCCTTTCCTGCAAATAACATGAAATTGCTTTAATAAGGAAATTTTTCCAGTTCCCGCTTCTCCACTCACGTACAGTCGGACAGGCTTCAACGACGTACATGAGCACTCTTTCTTGTCATGACTTAACTCCTTCGACGCTCATGACGAGCTCAGCTCGTCATGGAGTTTCCATTGATTTCAATGGAAATTACATGAACATCCTTCAGATGCCTTAGCATCCAAGTGGTTAATCCATGATCAATTTGCATGGTAACTTCGTCATATATTTTCCTCTGCTCAACGTTGAGTTGTCTTTCCAACTCTTCTAAGTTAACCGCATCCTCCTGAGCATGTGCCATGGCTCTTTCCACTTCATTCATAGCAGTGGCAGCTTAATTTTCGATAACAGGTCCTCCTAGTGGATCCTGACTCAATGAAGCAGAACTCTGACTGTCCTGAGAACTGTCTCTGGCAATCTCGGCTGCAATCGTTGCTTCCTGCTCAATTTCCGCATTCAACATTTCTACATATTTGGGAAAAGCAGGACATTCAATGGTCTCCTTGGCAGCATTGAAAGAGTCTTCGTAACAGAGGAAATCTCCAAGCAGTTCCTCTTCTGCACGCCAAGGCTTGAAAAGTTGCAAAAGTGCTAAATAGAAAAACTCCTTTTTTTCAGGAGATTCGCCACTCAATTTTCAATGGTTTACCAAGTGGCATTTTCTTTGCTTGACCAGACATCCCTCACTTCCTATTACAGCATACACTCCTTTCTCAGTATCTTCTTTGATGTTCCTCTTGAATATGTAATTTTGAAGAACCTCATACAGACAAACATTCTCGAGGTGACTGCTTCGATTTGGATAATATGTATCCAACATGTTTGTCTTCAAAATGTCGGTACTGTTTGGCTCCTTTTCCGCCAAATACTCAATTTCCCGCACAGGTTTGAGAACTCGATTACGCGTTGCAGCAAGACCAAGACTCGCCCAAACGATACTCCTGGACTTGGCATAGAGACTTGCTGAAGACAACCGGTCAGAACATTCGTAAGCTCCGATTTCTCGATGCGACAACATCTTCAGACTGAAACTGTACAACTTCTTGCTGAGGCTCTTTTCATGGGAAATGTCTTCCCACATATCCTTCAATTCTGTCTTCTCTTTTTTGGTGATATAAGATGTCACATACCGAGCCACAGCCATACAGTTATCAGCCACAAACTGTATATCCATGTTAGCATTCCACATGGACAAAATCACCGGGTTGTAGTCGTTGATGTACTTAGACTCTTCGTTCCTCTTCAAATTGTATGTGTTTTTAGGTGATTTCTTCATCACATTATGTCGCAGCGAAGACATCAAACTGTTCACTCTTCCTTTAGAAATCACCGGTCGTGGAAAGCCGAAACGACATTTGGTGTAGAACTTGTCCTTGTTTCGGAATTTACGACGACAGTACTTTCCACATCGATGGCTTTGGAAACGTAGAACTTTTTCTCTTAGGCTTTTCTTCTCCTTTGCGTTTGGAACAGCATACGTCGAATACTGTTGTATGAAACTCATCACTGAGTCTTCTGGATCCGTTCCAAATTTAGGTGCATCCTTGATCCACAGCAACATATGTATATGAGTAGCACCTCTTGCTTGGTACTCCTTTCTCCAGAAGAAATCCAACACCTCTCCAAGAGGTGGATTCTTCTTATTCATGATGAAAGACATCATAGCTTCAAATCTATGATTGAAGTACCTACATACATTGAAAGATCCAAAGAGCACAGTTCTCCGGGTGTCTTGAATTCGATGTTTTCTATGTTAGCATTTGCCTCTCGTAGAAATTCAAGTAAGTCTTCCCATCCATACTCGGCACAGCTCAAAGTGAGGAACCATGTGGGAGTTCCTAAGTTCCTCAGCATACATTTTAAATCACCATGACGACGGTACCAGTACTCATTAGTACCACGCTGACACGCCATGAGATTAATCAGGTGAGAATCCAAAATACTGTCTTGGACATTGACTTTATCCATAAAGTCACTTGCCGAGATGTTTTGCATGTGTATACCACTTTTCAAGATGTGGTTCACTGCATATGACAGTCCAGACAGATCGCTTTCAAACAGGAGATGAAACAAATAGGGAATGCATTGTCGAAACCTAGCATCTCCTGCATACAATCGCAAAGTCCGGTATTCAGAAGCAGGAATTTGATGAGGTCGCTCATCATATCTTCCTCCCTGACCTGTTGGAAAAAGCTGTGGGAAACACCGAGCTTCCAAACTTTCCTCTCAAACACTAATGGGACTCCCTTTGGCTTGTTTCATTTGAAACAACTCAATAGCATTCCCCATGACTTCCTTGGAATGCAAAGGATGAACACTATAATGTTCATATATTTCTTCACTAGTAGAGGGTTCTACTTTCTCAATTTGACCAGCACACAAATCGCTATCCTCTTCCTCACTTACTTCCTCTTCTGCATCATATACATTCTTATAGTATTTATTATTTTTTTTCAAATACAATGTTGCCTTTTTAACTTTCCTAACATCCACTAAATCTTGCCATATTTTCTTATTCTTTGTCGGAACCCCATTAACTAAGATAACCAGAGGTTCCTCTTCCACTTTTTCTACTCCAATTGTGTTAATGTTTTTCTTCAAATCTAGAGGCAAATAAACAACTCTTCCCTTTAATCCTCTCTGTAAATCTGATGGAGGCAATTTCCCTGTCTTTGGCTCCATTCTTACAATAGCCTGAAAGGGATAGATACTTTGAATCAAAATAGATTCATAAGTATTTAAATCCTTCAATTCAGAAGGAATCTCAACCAATTCCAGATTATTATGAACTGCTCTAGCAGGCATCTGGTTTTGATTTAATTTGTTACAACAATAAGTACACACACGTTGATCCAATCCCAAATCAAAACAATTTTCTACCATCAAGTATGTTGTGAAATCCTTCCATTCACTATTATTTTCCCTTTCACTTTTTGCATATAAATCCACTAACTTAGTCTGATTCTTATAATAAGTGCGTCGACAACACACACAAGTGAAATTTGGCCTCTCACTTGATTTGACCTGAAACGTCGCAATTTCCCTCTGGAAATTATCTGTACTGGAAACCTGTACACTATCTTCCACATTACCCGCTTCTTCTTGGTCAATTTCAACATTCTCCTCTTTACTTCCAAAGTAACAAAACTCAATTTCTTCACATATATTCTTCACATCTATTTCAGAACCATGCAAAAGAGCAGTGCATAATTGTTTAAGCATAATTGCTGGACTCTTTATTATGATGCACTGCTAGCATCCTGAAATGATGAAAAACACTCTGGCATACTCTCCTGGAAAGACAAGCCAGTGAATGACCATGCAAACCTGTCACTTCTCTCACTCTGCAAGGATCTAATTCTTGCAACAACTTCATTTTCTGCTTCAAACTTTTCTTATTAAATGACCGTACAAAATCACAAAGCAAATTGATGGAATCCTGTCACACACTGCAAATACTACTACACTTCCAGGTGTGCACAGGACCCTTAGGACGTCTTCCTAAAACCTCATTACCTAACACCTCTTCTGCCTCTGTTGTCACAAGTTTTTCTTTTTCAACTGGACAACCATCTTTCACTTCATAAGCTCGACCACTGGTGTCAACTGCATGCACCAAATCATTATCCTGGAAATAACTCTCCTCATTAAAAAATGCCTCACAGCTTGAACTATGCATCCATTCTCCAGAAAAAACTTCACAAAAATTACTACGATTAACTATTCTCTTCCATCTACTATTTCTTTTGAAATCATAAATTGCCTTGTTTAGCTTCCTAATTCTATTGATTATCAAAATAAATAACTTACGTTTAATTTCAAATGCCTGATCAATAACTTTCTCAACTTTTTTTTTCTCTTATAAAAAACCACTTTCTGTTGACCTTTCTTAATATTTTTTAACAAATTGCCAATTATCCTGTTGCGGAACATTCGTTTACGAATGTCCCTAAACTGTTGTTTCCTTCTACTATCATGCACAGAGTTATCTCTTGCTCTAGCAGTAACATTTTTCATTGGCCTTTCCTTTCCGTTTGAATTGCTTCTCCTTTTCTGGACTGAAACATTTTCTGTAGTAATATTTTTTTTACTACAGATATTTCTTATGAATGTTTTTGTACTCTTACCCGGTGCTTTCTTGGTGACTTGACAAATCTTTTTGTTAGAGGACTGCTGCTTTTTTTCATTGACCTGCTGTCTTTGACGTTTTGCAGCCTTTCTCAGTCTTTCTTTGGTTGGCATGGTGAAATCTTGAAATGATCTGCAGTTGAATCTGTGGTAAAATATATTAAAAAATGGTATTAACCACTATTACCCAACAGTAAATCAATAACAGTAATCAAAAACTTAAAACACTACTTGACATTTTTACATAGAAGATTTTTTAGTGCTTGGCAAATTTAGAATACAGAAATAGCAGAAAAGAAATGGAATTTATATTCATTTTACCTGTGCTATTTTATATGTGAATCTGATCTAATTTTATGAGCATATTTTAATATTTTATTGAAGACACTACACATAACCTGTTTTAAACGGTTTACATTTTTACTTTTTATTTATTATAAATTTTTTAAATAAATGTTTATAGTTCCATAGGCTCAAGCACGTCAGCTTCCCATCCTATGTCATATAATTCTGACAAATCTGCATCCTCATCACGTTCTTCTTCATCCTCAGGATTTAAATCATCCAAGGGATCAACATCCACTGATGTTTCAATTACGAGTTCAATGATGAGGTCGAAATCAACTGATTGCTGATTGTCATTCATGTTGATGTTGTCTTTATCTTTAAAGAAAGATAACAACAATGAGATGTTGCAGAGTAAGAGACAAATCTCAGAGATTATAATAGTAAAATTGTTTAACAAGAGTAACATTTTGCAGCTATTATTTAGCCATGTCCAGCGATGCTGAGAAGGTGAAGCCTATGTCTCATTTTTCAGTGAACAGGACTCATCTCTTCTTAACCTTGGATAAGCCTCACCGACTCTGTGTCCCCTGCACATACTTAAATGTAAAGGGGCAGATTTATGTTAACTGGCACATCCCCAGGCATGCACCAGTTAACGTGCACCGCTGCTCTGCCACCCATGGTGTGCCGCATTTACAATCAGATAGGACAAAGCTGCGTCAAAACCCTGCGCCTGCTTGAAGCAGGCATAGGTCTTGACGCAACATTGTGGAGATGGGGCACCCCTGAGCCTTGCTGGAGCTGCATCGCACTTGCGATACAACTCCAGCAATGCGCCACCTTTACGGCACAGATGCGTCACGCATCTGTGCCATTTTTGCCCCATGCTGCGCCGCATTGTAAATGCAGCACACCATGGGTGGCGGAACAGCGGCGCAGGATGACTGGCACATCCCTGGTGATGCGGCAGTCATCATAAATCTATCCCTAAGCTTCTTATCTTGTTAGAGATAAACCGCCATATGTATCATCAAACTATTTTGCATTTCCTAAATAGCGAATTTTAAGGAATAAATAGCGATTCTTTACCATTCCTAATTTGCGATGAGCAAATTGCTAATTGCAAATTACCCATTCATTTCCATGGGCCAGGAGGCCCATAGGAATGAAGGTGCAATTTGCGATTAGCAATTAGCTCATCGCAAATTAGGAATTTTTCCAAGGGTGCAGGGGTGTCTCAAGAACACCCTGCTGCACCCCTGAAAAAGAAATTTGGGGGCATATGGCGCACACACATGCCCTAAGGGCATGTATGGGCATCATATGGCACCTTTTGTTTTTTGGAAAAAAAGCTTTTTGAAAAATATTCGCAAATTACCACCAACTAGAAGTTGGTGGTAATTAGCAAATCCTTAATGGCATTTTTTGCATATTTTTTGTTTGATACATTGCATTTAAGGAATCGCAAAATTTGCAAATCCTTAAGTGCAATCGCAAAATAAGGAATAGCAAATTTTGCTATTCCTTATTTTGCATCAAACTTGTTTGATACATACCATTTGTCTAATTAGCATTCGCAAAGGCCGAAATTCGCAGAATTTTGGCCTTTGCGAATGCTAATTAGCTTGATACATATGGCCCCAAGTGAGGCCTGTCTTGCAACATGGTGCATCTTTTGCATCACTGCTGCATCGGTTTCATGTGGCACGTTTTTTTACACCATGACACATCTGCCTAAATGCATCAATTTGTAATTTTGTCGCCTCATAGCAAATCTTTTGCACCGCCGCTGCATCAGAAAAGTGACGCACAGTGGCGCAAAAGAGGCATACACCTATCATAAATCTGTCCCTAGCATTTTAAATGATTAATTCAGGATGACGATAAGGTGTGGCCTATCCAGAGGTTTGTTTAAGGTGAGTCCTACTCAGGATTGCAGATTAAAGTTACGCTTGATGAAGAATACAGAGGAGATAATACATGTAAAGGCCTACCAATGAAGTAAGTGATGTCCACTTCATTGCGCCAGTCATCATAAATGTATCCCTAAGCTTCTTATCTTGTTAGAGATGAACCGCCATATGTATCATCAAACTATTTTGCATTTCCTAAATAGTGAATTTTAAGGAATAAATAGCGATTCTTTACCATTCCTAATTTGCGATGAGCAAATTGCTAATTGCAAATTACCCATTCATTTCCATGGGCCAGGAGGCCCATAGGAATGAAGGTGCAATTTGCGATTAGCAATTAGCTCATCGCAAATTAGGAATTTTTCCAAGGGTGCAGGGGTGTCTCAAGAACACCCTGCTGCACCCCTGAAAAAGAAATTTGGGGGCATATGGCGCACATACATGCCCTAAGGGCATGTATGGGCGTCATATGGCACCTTTTGTTTTTTGGAAAAAAAACTTTTTGAAAAGAATTCGCAAATTACCACCAACTAAAAGTTGGTGGTAATTTGCAAATCCTTAATGGCATTTTTTGCATATTTTTTGTTTGATACATTGCATTTAAGAAATCGCAAAATTTGCAAATCCTTCAGTGCAATCGCAAAATAAGGAATAGCAAATTTCACTATTCCTTATTTTGCATCAAACTTGTTTGATACATACCATTTGTCTAATTAGCATTCGCAAAGGCCGAAATTCGCAGAATTTCGGCCTTTGCAAATGCTAATTAGCTTGATACATATGGCCCCAAGTGAGGCCTGTCTTGCAACATGGTGCATCTTTTGCATCGCTGCTGCATCGGTTTCATGTGGCACGGTTTTTTTACACCATGACACATCTGCTTAAATGCATCAATTTGTAATTTTGTCGCCTCATAGCAAATCTTTTGCACCGCATCTGCATCAGAAAAGTGACGCACAGTGGCGCAAAAGAGGCATACACCTATCATAAATCTGTCCCTAGCATTTTAAATGATTAATTCAGGATGACGATAAGGTGTGGCCTATCCAGAGGTTTGTTTAAGGTGAGGCCTACTCAGGATTGCAGATCAAAGTTACGCTTGATGAAGAATACAGAGGAGATAATACATGTAAAGGCCTACCAATGAAGTAAGTTATGTCCACTTCATTGTGCCAGTCATCATAAATCTATCCCTATGCTTCTTATCTTGTTAGAGATGAACTGCCATATGTATCATCAAACTATTTTGCATTTCCTAAATAGCGAATTTTAAGGAATAAATAGCGATTCTTTACCATTCCTAATTTGCGATGAGCAAATTGCTAATTGCAAATTACTCATTCATTTCCATGGGCCAGGAGGCCCATAGGAATGAAGGTGCAATTTGCGATTAGCAATTAGCTCATCGCAAATTAGGAATTTTTCCAAGGGTGCAGGGGTGTCTCAAGAACACCCTGCTGCACCCCTGAAAAAGAAATTTGGGGGCATATGGCGCACATACATGCCCTAAGGGCATGTATGGGCGTCATATGGCACCTTTTGTTTTTTGGAAAAAAAGCTTTTTGAAAAGAATTCGCAAATTACCACCAACTAGAAGTTGGTGGTAATTTGCAAATCCTTAATGGCATTTTTTGCATATTTTTTGTTTGATACATTGCATTTAAGAAATCACAAAATTTGCAAATCCTTCAGTGCAATCGCAAAATAAGGAATAGCAAATTTTGCTATTCCTTATTTTGCATCAAACTTGTTTGATACATACCATTTGTCTAATTAGCATTCGCAAAAGCCGAAATTCACAGAATTTCGGCCTTTGCAAATGCTAATTAGCTTGATACATATGGCCCCAAGTGAGGCCTGTCTTGCAACATGGTGCATCTTTTGCATCACTGCTGCATCGGTTTCATGTGGCACGGTGTTTTTTACACCATGACACATCTGCCTAAATGCATCAATTTGTAATTTTGTCGCCTCACAGCAAATCTTTTGCACCGCCGCTGCATCACAAAAGTGACGCACAGTGGCGCAAAAGAGGCATACACCTATCATAAATCTGTCCCTAGCATTTTAAATGATTAATTCAGGATGACGATAAGGTGTGGCCTATCCAGAGGTTTGTTTAAGGTGAGGCCTACTCAGGATTGCAGATGAAAGTTACGCTTGATGAAGAATACAGAGGAGATAATACATGTAAAGGTCTACCAATGAAGTAAGTGATGTCCACTTCATTGCGCCAGTCATCATAAATGTATCCCTAAGCTTCTTATCTTGTTAGAGATGAACCGCCATATGTATCATCAAACTATTTTGCATTTCCTAAATAGCGAATTTTAAGGAATAAATAGCGATTCTTTACCATTCCTAATTTGCAATGAGCAAATTGCTAATTGCAAATTACCCATTCATTTCCATGGGCCAGGAGGCCCATAGGAATGAAGGTGCAATTTGCGATTAGCAATTAGCTCATCGCAAATTAGGAATTTTTCCAAAGGTGCAGGGGTGTCTCAAGAACACCCTGCTGCACCCCTGAAAAAGAAATTCGGGGGCATATGGCGCACATGAATTTTAACAACATTCCTTTACCTCAAAAACGATTTTCAAGTCATAATTTGAAAACACTGCCCACGGGGAAATGACTTAAAATGTCCTTAAGACACATGAAAGTGTTTTTTTAAAGCCTTTGCAACTTTTTTGGGTCACTTTTAACATGGCTATGTAACTCAAACAGTCAAAATCTAAATTTACCATGCACAGGTGGGACCATATTTACAAGGAATGTGCTCCACGGGGAAAGGTCTTTTAATGTAATATGGGAAAAATGACATCAGAGACACTGAAATGCCTTATAAAGAAGCATACACCATTATGTCCTTGTCATAAATTTAAAAACCATTCCTTTTCCCCAAAAACGATTTTCAAATCATAATTTGAAAACACTGCACATGGGGAAATGACTTAAAATGTCCTTAAGACACATGAAAGCGTTTTTTGATTGCCTTTGCAGCATGTTTGGGTCACTTTTAACATGGCTATGTAACGCAAACATTCAAAATCTAAATTTGCCATGCACAGGTGGGAGCATATTTACAAGGAATTTGCTCCACAGGGAAAGGTCTTACATTAAAATGGGAAAAATAACATCAGAGACACTCAATTGCCTTATAAAGAAGCATACACCATTATGTCCTTGTCATAAATTTTAAAACCATTCCTTTTCCCCAAAAACGATTTTCAAATCATAATTTGAAAACACTCCACAGCTCCTATGCACATGAAAACCCTGTCAGTACTAATACTTCACATTTTCTCCAATTACAATTTCTCAAAGAAACAAAATCTATTTGTAAAACACGAGACAAAGCAACATTTGAAAAACACAACTTTCTTCATAATTTTCTCCTTAAAGGACACTATTCTCTATCTAAATTAAAGAAATCTTTCCTCACCTTAGCAAATACTTTGAGTTTCAAAACTGTCTCAGAAACACACCAATTTGTCTTCAGCAGAGCAAAAGGTATGCACTCCAGAGTCTGCAGCTATCAAAAGCACAGAAATGATGTAATTCTTCACACATATCTCTCATGTCACCCAATCAAAACTCTTCCCTCACTTTTTTCAAATCAAAACCCTTCCCCCCTCTGCCCTCTCTGCTTTTTTTGCATAGCAACCACCTCTTGGAAGACCTCTGGTGTTTGCAAGTTTACGCACCAATGTTGCAATTGAACTCTGAACTCTCAGTGCACCTGCATATCCAGTGCATTCTTTCATTTAATGATTTTTCTTGACCACTCAAAATACATCTTTCAAAGAACTCATCCATACACCCTAACTTTCTGTTTTCAGCAATCAAAATCCACCAATCACTGTTACTGCTTCATTAACACAGAAACTCCACAGTTTTTTTCATTTTAAACTCTTATTTTTTCAACTGCCATTTCATTGCCACACTTCATCTGACTGCAGGAGAACATTCTCTCACCATGTTTTCTGTCTGGATTGTTGGACATAGTTACATCTATTGGGCTCAGAGGTATGCTGAGAACAGAAATTTACCTAACCTCAATTTACAAGATGTGGAAATTAAGTGGTTTGGCCACAGAGGATTAAAATGTCACCAATTGATACCATTGGTGAAAACCTTTATGCATTTGCCAAAACCTGACCTGTTAATTGTGCACTGTGGAGGTAATGATTTGGGCACTTTGACTGGGGTAGGTCTGGAAATGCTTTTAAAGGACACCTTTGAGCAATTAATGGCACTTTTTCCTCAGACTGCCTTGGTATATTCAAATATATGCCAAAGACAGAAATGGAGGTGGTCAAACCAATTTTGTCCACAAATTGAGAAGTCGAGGAAGCATGTAAACAAATCTGTTTCAGCTTACATGAGAGCCCATGGAATGGGCTCCGTGTACAACAATAACTTGCGTTACTACATGCAAGATATCTACAGAGGAGATGGAGTTCACTTCTCAGATGAGGGCAACAGAATTTTCATTCTGAATTTAAGACTGTGCATTGGTACCTACTTATAAGTACCTAAATGTACCATAAACCCAAAAGCTCTTCTTAGAGCTACCCTACATCTGATCACTCACAATTATTATTTTACTCTAACTTTTTTCACTAATTTTCAACAAAGTATGCTCCCCGGTACGCGAACCGGAAGCTAACCTCGCGAAATTAAAAAAAAAAAAAAAATTTTCGCACATATAAGCCTCCTCAGCCACCCTCAGAAAACCTAGGGGGTCAAGATAAGTCTACCGTGCCCCCTTCTACCCATTCTGAACATTATTTGCCCTCCATCTTGTATCTTAAGTCGACCGAAACACAAAATGGTGGACTCCCGTAACGCTTAAGGTTCGCGTACCGGGGCGCTCGCCAGTTCGCGTACCGGGTCGCTCCCCGTGAAGCGCTCCATCAAAAAAGGTGGGAAAGTAATTTACAGAAAAACGACTGGAGACACTCTCACCAAATATAGATTAGCACATACTACATACCAATCCCTACCATTTTCACAAATTTGGTTGGAATTCCATTTAGCCATTTAGCCTGTAGACCTCTCTAAATACCCTGAGGTAAATTACTTCACAAAACACATCTGAAGTGTTGGAATTGACAACCAATGAAAATGTTACTTTCATTTTCTACTTTTATTACCTGACATTTGATTGGTTATATACCTGAATATATATAAAGGAAGAGAAGGAAACAGCCATTTTGACTACTACTTCTTGTTGTACATTTCAATTGGATTTTCACTAATCACTTCAACTTCTTTGTAAAAGTAAGTTGTTATTTTTAAAACTGAAGTATATTGTGCACCAAAAGTTAATATGGTAAACTTTTTCTGATAGTTATATACTATCCCTCTGTAGTAGTTATAGATTTAGATAGACTTCTCTGTTATAGTTATGGATGGAGTTAGGTTTCTCTTGTATAATTATGAAATTACTTACGTTAAATCACACACACTTTTTTATATTCCTACTTCCACTCTGATACTATACACTGCCCAAAGATAAATTCACTGATAAAAACTGCCTATCTAAAATTAATCCCAACAGTGCCCTATCTCTACTACTATATATTTTTTTTTTTCCAAATTTCAGGCAACATGGAAGGCGAACAGAAAGTTTCATTTCAAATTCTCCTGCAAGAGAGCAGCCAAGAATTAATTGATCCAAATGATATAGAATGTATGGATGAAACTTGGGACCAAGAACTACTGCAATGTGTACAAGCAGTAGATGACCTCCTTCAAAATGAGGACATTTTACACCCTCAGAGATTACAAACTATGTTCATGGAAAATGACGACATTTCAGACAGTGAAATGTTAGAAATGTTATTAAATTTTGAAACACAATCACAATAATAAATAATTGCTTAAAAAATAAAGAAATTAAAAAATAATCAACAAAACCAACAATCAATTAACATACAGTATTCGAAAAGTCTATCATTCTTTTTTCCTTATAGTACGCTCCCCAGTACGCTTCCCAGGTCGCGAACCGGGCGCTCCCCAAGCAAAAAAAAAAAAAAATTTTTTTTTTTTGCCCTGCGGGGCCCTTTTAAAGCCTCCACATCAAACCTAGGGGGTCAGGGAGCATCTACTATGCCCCCTTATGGTCATTTCCCCCTTTCTTTTGGCCTCCTCTTGTCTCTCGATCCTACCGAGAGACAAGATGGCGGCCGCTCCGGACTGTTTAGAATGTTGACAGACACCGGAGAGCCAATCAGCTTCGCGTCGCGAAGTTCCGTTACGCGTAAAGTACGCGAACCGGAGCGCTGCCCAGAGCGCGCTTACAGATATATATCTTTTTTAAAATTTTAATTTCTCAAAATCCACTGGAGCACATATATTGAGACCTAGCAAAGGCACATCGGGCTAACAGTCCCTACAATTTTGCCAAGTTTCGTGCAAATCCATTCAGCCATTCGGGCTAAAAGTGAGGCCAACCGCCCTATGGAAATTAACATTGGAAAAACACGTTTTGGGACCCCCCTTTTTTCTCAGCCCCCCCTTGACGAACTCCCCCCAAATTTTATGGGCCTGCTCAGAAACAAAATGTTCCATTTTCCTGAAAATTTCAGCCAATTCCTTCAACAAACGCCAAAGTTATTAGACATAGAATTTTCAAAAATCCCATAGGGAAAAAATCCTAACTATATATACCTACTGGCGACCGCCAGTAGGTAATATATATATATATATATATTACCTACTGGCTGTCGCCAGTAGGTATATATAGTTAGGATTTTATATACCGCGACCGCCAGTAGGTAATATATATATATATATATATTACCTACTGGCGGTCGCCAGTAGGTATATATAGTTAGGATTTTTTCCCTATGGGATTTTTAAAAATTCTATGTCTAATAACTTTGGCGTTTGTGGACGGAATTGGCTGAAATTTTCAGGAAAATGGCACATTTTGTTTCTGAGCAGCCCCTGAAAATTGGGGGGGGTTCGTCTAGGGGGGGTCGAGAAAAAAGGGGGGTCCCAAAACATGTTTTTAACATTGAGTTTTCCATAGGGCGGTTGGCCTCACTTTTAGCCCGAACGGCTGAATGGATTTGCACGAAACTTGGCAAAATTGTAGGGACTGGTAGCCCGATGTGCCTTTTGTAGGTCTCAATATATGTGCTCCAGTGGATTTTGAGAAATTAACGTTTAAAAAAAGATATATATCTGTAACAGCGGACCGGGCAGCGCTCCGGTTCGCGTACTTTTCGCGCAACGGAGCTTTGTGAAGCGAAGCTGATTGGTTCTCCGGCGTCTGTAAACATTCCAAACAGTCCGTAGCGGCCGCCATCTTGTCTCTCGGTAGGATCGAGAGACAAGAGGAGGCCAAAGCGAAGGGGCAAATGACCATAAGGGGGCATAGTAGATTCTCGCTGACCCCCTAGGTTTGATGTGGAGGTTTTAAAAGGGCCCCGCGGGGCAAAAAAAAATAAATAATAATAATAATCGAACGGCTGAATGGATTTGCACGAAACTTGGCAAAATTGTAGGGACTGGTAGCCCGATGTGCCTTTGCTAGGTCTCAATATATGTGCTCCAGTGGATTTTGAGAAATTAACGTTCAAAAAAAGATATATATCTGTAACAGCGCTCCGCTTCGCGTACTTTTCGCGTTACGGAGCTTTGCGAAGCTGATTGGTTCTCCGGCGTCTGTCAACATTCCAAACAGTCCGTAGCGGCCGCCATCTTGTCTCTCGGTAGGATTGAGAGACAAGAGGAGGCCAAAGCGAAGGGGGAAATGACCATAACGGGGCATAGTAGATCCTTCCTGACCTCTTAGGTTTGATGTACCATTTTGCCAAGTTTGGTGTAATTCCGTTCAGCCATTCAGGCTGTAGACGTATGTAAATGTCCTATGGAAAATTGCATGGGGAAAACACATTTGAAAGTGTTGAAATTTAGAACCAATTAAAATGTTACTTTGGTTTTGTATTTGTGTGTGATGAAAGTTAATTGGTTATGTATATATGTCAAATGAGAGGAAACCACAGCCATTTTGTGATACTACTGTCTGAGGTACATTTGTGAGGAATTTTTGGTGGTGAATTTCTGGTGTTTGATTTACACAGTACTAACACTTCTCCTACTTTTAAAAAGGTGAGTTGTTAATTTGTAAGGGGAACTATGTTGTACACTTGAAGATAATTTGAAAAATGTTTTCTGTTATTTATTTGCAGTCCTTCTGTTATACTAAATACTTGATAAAGTTAGTTTTATATTATGTATTACTAAAAACGATAAATGAAAGTGATTATTTTTTTCTGCAATTTACAGCAAGCAATTTCAAAATAAAATGGCTCACAATGAAGAGACCGTGGCAATTTCTTTTGAATTGTCCACTACATTGATTGAAATTGAGAGCACCAATAATGAAATATTGTCACAAGGAGGAGATGACTTGTATGATTCCATTAGATTGATTGAAATGGACAGCACCAATAATGAAATATTGTCACAAGGAGATGACTTGAATGATTCCACTACATTGATTGAAATTGAGAGCACCAATAATGAAATATTGTCACAAGGAGGAGATGGCTTGTATGATTCCATTAGATTGATTGAAATGGACAGCACCAATAATGAAATATTGTCACAAGGAGGAGATGACTTGAATGATTCCACTACATTGATTGAAATTGAGAGCACCAATAATGAAATATTGTCACGAGGAGATGACTTGAATGATTCCACTACATTGATTGAAATTGACAGCACCAATAATGAAATATTGTCACAAGGAGGAGATGACTTGAATGATTTTTTTGATCAATCTGTTGATGGCGAATTTATCGAATGTTTGGAGACCATAGAGTTACAAGAATCATCATTGCAGACTTTTCATGAGGAAATTGCTGATGAGGACATGTTACTAGTTCTTTCAAATTTTGAAAATTCATAAGAATAAATTTATATTTAGAAATCAAAAATTGTTTGAGACATTATTCATTTTTATTTTTAATTTATGAGGTTGTAGCGAAGTGATTGTAGTATAAAATGAGACTTATAGTATAGAGTGCAACATTTTTATGTTACATGGTAAGTTTACTCATATTTACTTCCCTTCTGCCACTATATTATCTCCAATGTGTATTTGACATCTCTTCTTCATCTCCGGCCTCCTTTCTCTCACTGTGTGTCTCCGATGCATCTTATCGCTGCTATTTTGTGTAATTACAGAAGAGAGTAAAATAAAATAGTTCGGAACGTGAAAAGGGGGCAAAGTAGAGTACCCCTCACCCCCTAGGCCTTTTTAGGCGGTCCCAAAAGGATCAGTTTCTGCTTTCCTGAGAGATTATGGTATGAGTTCCATATACCACAATAATTTGCATTAAAACATGCAAGATATCTATCTCCTATTACCAACTTTTGGAGATATTCGCGCTAAGCGCGAATATCTCCAAAAAGTAACACCTGCCCTGAGCAGTTCTTAGCGATGTTATCCAATGGGAGGTGGATAACATGGCTAAGAGCATTAGCTCGGTAATGCATGAATATCGCTGACTTTTTAGCGATATTCATGCATTGCGGCCGTTTATTATCGCATTTGCGATAAACCTTGATAATAGCAAGGTTTATCTTCGATAATTTCTGACGATGCTTAGCGGTAAAAAATTCGTTGGTAAGCATCGTTAGCGATAAATATCGCTTAACTTTGGTAATATGCACCAACGTCTGTAAACGTTCGATTCGAAGGAAATGAGGAAGTGTTGAAAAACATTGTCTGCGCCATCTTGACTTTTTTGAAATGCCACACTTTTGTCGTGCACGGCAGCCAATTTAGATGCCTTGACCAGACCCACTCTCTGCACGCTGTCGATTCGTAGCATGGCTCCCCACCCTCGCAAGCATCTTCCCCAGGCACTGGTCACCCCCGCTCTCTGTCTTATGCATCGGCAATAAACCTCCCCCCATCTGCGCTGCTCTTCCCTGAAAATCACACTCTGTGCCCGCCCGACACCTCCCTTTCGCCCTATTCACTACCGCACCCTCTGACACTCCTCTTCCTCTGTGTCCGCTTGTCCAGGCTATCACCTAGCCCTGCAGATGTAGTTTATGGCCCCAGCTGTAAAGAATCACCCCTCTTCAAAGGAGTTATAGTAGATCAAGGCCCACACCCGATGAGATCCGTCACACCACACGTGTTCCTACTATCTGAAAACCATCCTGTATTGTGATTGGGGAGGGGACCGAGCCTGAAGCGGAAGATTCCAGGAATGACTCTTTGTACATCAAAGTTTTTACAATTATGTGTCACATTAAAAATATATAGCACTCCAACAAAGTAGTAGGAATATAAAACTTTAATAACATATAAATATATACAACAAAACAAAAACAGTAAAAACATTTAAACAACGAAGAGACCGTGGCAATTTCTTTTGAATTCCTGATGAGGACATGTTACTAGTTCTTTCAAATTATGAAAATTCAGAAGATGTTGCCTGGGGGTGGGTCGTCAGTAGCAGTCTGTTGTGCGAATAGTTCCAAGGCAGCAGAACGCGCTGAAATCTAGATGGCACGAAAGTGATGTCTAGTAAGTTGCCGCCCAGCAAATAACGGCGTGGGGCGCCGCGGGGGTGAGTGAGTCCAGTAGGCACCACAGCTATTCTTACCGGCATTGCAGAATTACTGCTGGGGACAATGCCTGTGCTGTAGCAGGGTCACAGCAGAAACAAAAAGGATTCTGTTGAAGATGTTGTTGGTTTTCAATTTGAAAACAGTTCTGGTGTCAACTGCTATGCTAATGTAGTGGTTAATGTTTTGTTTTCTCTAGAAAATGTAAAAGAGGGGGAGGCAGTCCAAAGTTCCGTTAAAAGGGCAAAGGAAAGGATCGGTGGTTTGAACTATCAGTCAAAAAGGGGAGGGGGTGCAACAATTTTTCCTACCGGGTCACACTGTGCTTTCACCGGAACTGAGGTCTGCAGGATTCTAGTAATTCAAAGTGAGGCTGGCGCCAGCATGGGAGCGCCGACGTCCCGCGGATACAGTTTCGTCACTCCACGGGCGATCATGGCAGTCATTCCCCATCGGGGGTCGGAGACTCCCGCGGCTCCTCTAGAATCTTCAAGGTCGTGGAGGACTACGGTGGTGGAGTCAACCAGTGACCGGGCCATTTCTTTATGCTGGGCTCGCTCTTGCCAGGTCGACCGCCATTTTGAGAGTTCGGTAGCTACTGGCGATCGCGGGGTCAAATGAGCGGACGGGCTCCACCCTGCCGGGCGAGACGTTGCAGCATGGCCACAGTGGAAGAACCCTTTTCCGGGCGCCTGGAGCGCTGAGGGTGCAGCTGGGAAGCCTCCACCTGGGGAGGCGGGAGAGGCCTGTTCGCACCGTCTCTCCCTCCCAGTGCACCCCACGGCGTCTCGCTTGAGATTTGTTATGGCCGGACCAGGCAATGAGGACGAGGGGGGGGGGTCGGAGGCATGTGCAAGACATCCCCCCCCAGTGTTGTCGCAGCCATTATTCAAGAAAGAAGAAGTGTCCCGTCCGTCTTCGGGCCGGGCTTCCGGTAGATGTCGGCCGGACGCCCCTGGCTCTGGCCCCATGAACGGGTTTCTTGGTTTATCGGCTGCAGCCGCATCCCGTCGGCCTCGGCCCCCCGACCGTTGGTGGCCGGACCGGAAGAGCATGTGGCGGGACTACCTGCAACTCTCAAGGGCCACCGCGGCCGGACTGGGAGAGAGAGGGGAGGGTCGAGGAGACATTCCCCCCCCCTGCAACTGTTCAGCGTTGTAAAGGCAATCCCCTGGCCGGGTCCCGCTGGCCTCGGCCTCTCCTCCGGCTACACCCTACGTTAGGATCTCCTGGCCGAGGCGTGGCAGCAGGACCCGCCTTATATGGGCTGCTCCCGGCTGGGCGTAGCCGCAACCCTGCCCCACCTTGGAAGTTTCCAGAGTGGGGGCGGATGTTCTACTGACTTGCATTTTCCCTAGTCTATCGATTTTTTTGGCGTGGCAGGCGGTGGGACAGCGAGGGGTGATTTGGTTTCTCTTACTGTTTTTCTGGTCTCTCACCACTGGCATATTTTAACGTTTTCTTGTTTCTAGGACATTAATAGGTTTTATCATTACGTTATGTTATCGTTTCTTTGTTCGTTGTTTAATAAAAGTTCATGTTCATCAGTGGCTTACTGATTTTCGTTTTCCTATTCTTTTCTTTCCAGGTTGTTTCATGCTAAAGTTTCTGTTAACAGGATACAGTGATCACTTCGTTATTATTGCATATGTCCTTTTCACTAGGGGTGCTCTCTGGTCGGGCCAGATGATGTATCTCTAGTAAATGGTCCGGGTGAAACAGGTGCATCAATCAGTGGGGAGTAGATAGGCATGACAGATTACAACGGGGGAGAAAGGTCCGCATTACGTACCCTTTCACTATTTGCAAAGATTTTCCTACGTATATTTGCAAACAGGGAATACCTCCAAAAAGAACCAATTCCCAAACAGTCAATGTTTGGGGAAACAATCAATCAATGAGGAACGAAATAGGCACGACGTGTTAAAGGTTTGCGTTACCTACCCTTCACTATCTGCAAAGGGAGAGAGAATATTCCTATTCTTCCTCGTTTGCAGGCAGAGAAGATTCTTAAGAGAATCAACTTCGAACAATTCAATGCTCGATTCAAACAATCAACAAGGGGTACTGTGAACACAAATGAACGCCGCTTATGTACATACACATTGGTATTATCAACAGGTTGTTCCTAATGTTTCTATTTTAGGGAGGTCAAAAAGAGATCCCATTAGTGGCCTACTGATTTTGCTCGATTCCTTTTGTTTTTTTACACGATTTTTCGCTATCTGCAAAGACTAAACAGAGTATTGCGACTCTGTGCTTGTTTGTAAATAGAGAATGAACCAAAGAGAACAATCAATCAAATGGAGAGAGAAGCAGGCACGACGGATTACAACGGGGGCAACGGGGGCAAAGGCCTGCGTTAACTACCCTTCACTATCTGCAAAGAGAGAGTACTCCTAATAGAAATGAGGGGTGGGGGGCAGCATTCAAAGCAGATCAGTGTGCATAAACACGAAAATGTTTTTACTTACCACGTACTTGACATTCGACAGCTTATGATATTTGCTATTAAAAAACCATTGAAATTCACTGAAAAAACCATAGGTTATAGACCATATATAGTTAGGAATTAGCATTTAAAAAACCTTATTTTACTCACACAAAACCATTGAAATTCCATATATAGTTAGTTGCACTAACTATATATCGCGCACCCGCAATCCACTGCTGATCATGTCACATATTACATCATTCATGACATGGTCAGTGACATCACTGATGACATCACTGATGACATCTCAAATGACATCACTGATGACATCACTGATGACATCTCATTTGACATCATTCTTGTGCTAATACGATAAACCTCTTCAGACTCTAATATAACCTTAGATACACTCAGTGTATACAGACACTCACACACTGCCACTCATCCATGGAGTTACTCACACACCCAGTCAGTCATGCAAAGAAACAATCTCACCTCCATTTCTTCAACTATACAGTTAAACACACCTTACTTATTGAAACATATACTAACACATATTTACTCTCTTATACAATCCCTGATACAAGTTCACAATGATCGCTACAACCACTCACTCATTCAGTGGCTCTCATGCACAGTTATTTATATATGCCAACTCTCACATGTACTGTGTTTAACATATGTACTTACTATGACATGTAGCATTGAGATATCCATTCACTCATCAATACACTCATGCACACAGTCAACTGCCCATGTAGCTGTTTCCACATGCAGTCTTGAACTCATACACCTAGTGAATAAACTGCTCACACATCTATGCATAGAGTCACACACCTTCCAGCCACCCCCACACAAACTCAATCTCCCATAGAAATACTTGGGCAACCAATTAATAACACATATAGCCTCTCGTATAGCTAATGATCAACACATGCAGCAGTTTACATCACAACAGACATAATGATGCACAAATTAAGACAGTTTAGTCACTAACCCATGCATTCAGTGAGACACATTTAATCACTCACTCATACAGTCAGTCACGCACCTACTAAATCCTTCATCCAGACACTTATACATCCACTCATTCTTCAATATGTAAGACATATCTTAACTTTACAGAAACATACAGTCACTGGATGTTGTCATCAGTGATGTCATCAGTGATGTCATCAGTGATGTCACTGACCATGTCATGAATGATGTAATATGTGACATGATCAGCAGTGGATTGCGGGTGCGCGATATATAGTTAGTGCAACTAACTATATATGGAATTTCAATGGTTTTGTGTGAGTAAAATAAGTTTTTTTAAATGCTAATTCCTAACTATATATGGTCTATAACCTATGGTTTTTTCAGTGAATATATATATATATATATATATATATATATTCACTGAAAAAACCATAGGTTATAGACCATATATAGTTAGGAATTTGCATTTACAAAACCTTGAAAATTCACTGAAAAAACCATAGGTTAGAGACCATATATAGTTAGCTGGACATTTTATTGACATAAAACCAATGAAATTGCATATATAGTTAGTTGCACTAACTATATATCGCGCACCCGCAATCCACTGCTGATGATGTCACATATTACATCATTCATGACATGGTCAGTGACATCACTGATGACATCACTGATGACATCTCAAATGACATCACTGATGACATCACTGATGACATCTCAAATGACATCACTGATGACATCATCTAGTGTCTGTGTGTTTTTGTAAAGTTTAAATATGTTTTACATATTGAAGAATGAGTGGATGTATGGAAGACTGAGTGTGTGTGTGGCTGGCTGGGAGGTGTGTGACTCTGTGCATATCAATGTGTACTTGTATCAGTGATTGTATAAGAGAGTAAGTATGTGTTAGTATATGTGTGAAAAGTATGGTGTTCTGTGTTTAACTGTATAGATGAGGAAATTGAAGTGTGATTGATTCTTCACAGGACTGACTAGGTGTATGAGTGCATATGATAGTGTTGTAATAATGAGTGACTGTATGTATGAGTGATTGTATGGGTGAATGAGTGAATGTGTGTGTAGACGTAGGAATCAGTGAGTGCGTATGTAGTAACTGGTATTGGTGTGTCATGATGTCATCAGTGATGTCATTTGAGATGTCATCAGTGATGTCATTTGAGATGTCATCAGTGATGTCATCAGTGATGTCCCTGAAGTATGGTGTTCTGTGTTTAACTGTATAGATGAGGAAATGGAAGTGTGATTGATTCTTTACAGGACTGACTAGGTGTGTGAGTAACTCCATGGATGAGTGGCAGTGTGTGAGTGTCTGCATAGGTGTATGAGTGCATATGATAGTGTTGTAATAATGAGTGACTGTATGTATGAGTGATTGTATGGGTGAATGAGTGGATGTGTGTGTAGACGTAGGAATCAGTGAGTGCGTATGTAGTAACTGGTATTGGTGTGTCATGATGTCATCAGTGATGTCATTTGAGATGTCATCAGTGATGTCATCAGTGATGTCATTTGAGATGTCATCAGTGATGTCATCAGTGATGTCACTGACCATGTCATGAATGATGTAATATGTGACATCATCAGCAGTGGATTGCGGGTGCGCGATATATAGTTAGTGCAACTAACTATATATGGAATTTCATTGGTTTTATGTCAATAAAATGTCCAGCTAACTATATATGGTCTCTAACCTATGGTTTTTTCAGTGAATTTTCAAGTTTTTGTAAATGCAAATTCCTAACTATATATGGTCTATAACCTATGGTTTTTTCAGTGAATTTCATTGGTTTTTTAAAAGCTAATATCTATAGCTGTAAAATATATTCTTTATTACGTGACGTATCACGTAGCCACGTGAGACGCCTCAAGACGCGTCGCATAACCGTGACGTATCGGCTCTGCAGCGCAAACAAAACCCGTAACGTAAGCGTGCCGGAGCACGCTTACAGATATATATATTTTTTTTAACCTTAATTAGACAAAATCCACACGTGCACATATCTTGAGGCCTTGCAAAGGCACATCAAACAAACAGTCCCTACAATTTTGCCAAGTTTGCTGGAAATCTATTCCCTTAATTTTTTTTTACTGTTTCTCTTGGTTTTCCCCTTGTTACGCTTACCGGGACGCTACCCGGTACGCGAACCGGATGCTCCAAAAACACAAGATGGCGGACTCCCGTTACGCTGCCGGTTAGCTGCCCGGTTCGCGTACCGGGAAGCGCCTCTACCGCGAAAAATCGCGGGGGACTTTAATATCCCCCTCATCAATCCTAGGGGGTCAGGAGGGGTTTACCTTGCCCCCTTTCCTTCATTTCCCCCTTCTTTTTTCACCACATCTTGTCTCTCGAACCTACCGAGAGACAAGATGGCGGCCGCTCTGGACTGTTTACAATGTTGACAGCTACGCTGCCGGTTAGCTGCCCGGTTAGCTGCCCGGTGAGCTGCCCGGTGAGCTGCCCGGTTCGCGTACCGGGACGCGCCTCTACGGCGTAAAATCGCAAAAAAATGTTTTTTTATTTTTTGCCCCGCGGGGCACTTTAATATCCCCCTCATCAATCCTAGGGGGTCAGGAGTGGTCTGCCTTGACCCTTTCCTTCATTTCCCCCTTCGTTTTTCACCACATCTTGTCTCTCGATCGTACCGAGAGACAGGATGGCGGCCGCTCCGGACTGTTTAGAATGTTGACAGACACCGGAGAGCCAATCAGCTTCGCTTCGCGAAGTTCCGTTACGCGTCAGGTACGCGAACCGGGGCGCTAACCGGAGCGCTGTCACAGATATATATATTTTTTTAAACGTTAATTTCTCAAAATCCACTGGAGCACATATATTGAGACATAGCAAAGGCACGTCGGGCAAACCATATCTACAATTTTGCCAAGTTTCATGTAAATCTATTCAGCCGTTCGAGCTAAAAGTGAGTCCAACCGCCCTATGGAAAAATGAATGGGAAAAATGCGTTTTGGGACCCCCCTTTTTTCTCGCCCCCCCCTTGACGAAACCCCCCCAAATTTTCAGGGGCTGCTCAGAAACAAAATGGGCCATTTTCCTGAGAATTTCAGCCAATTCCGTCCTCAAACGCCAAAGTTATTAGACATAGAATTTTCAGAAATCCCATAGAGAAAAAATCCTAACTATATATACCCACTGGCTGTCGCCAGTAGGTAATATACATATATAAACATTCACTGAAAAAACCATAGGTTATAGACCATATATAGTTAGGAATTAGCATTTACAAAACCTTGAAAATTCACTGAAAAAACCATAGGTTATAGACCATATATAGTTAGGAATTAGCATTTACTAAACCTTATTTTACTCACACAAAACCATTGAAATTCCATATATAGTTAGTTGCACTAACTATATATCGCGCACCCGCAATCCACTGCTGATCATGTCACATATTACATCATTCATGACATGGTCAGTGACATCACTGATGACATCACTGATGACAACATCCAGTGATTATGTGTTTCTGTAAAGTTTAAATATGTTTTACATATTGAAGAATGAGTGGATGTATAAGTGTCTGAATGAAGGTTTTAGTAGGTGCGTGATTGACTGTATGAGTGAGTGATTAAATGCGTCTTACTGAATGCACGGGTTAGTGACTAAACTGTCTAAAAGTGTGCATCAGTATGTCTGTTGTTGTGCAAGCTGCTGCACGTGTTGATCAGTAGCTATATAAGTAGCTATATGGGTTATTGATTGGTTGCACAAGTATTTGTATGGGAGACTGAGTGTGTGTATGGCTGGCTGGGAGGTGTGTGACTCTGTGCAGATCAATGTGTACTTGTATCAGTGATTCTATAAGAGAGTAACTATGTGTTAGTATATGTTTCAAAAATGTAAGGTGTTCTGTGTTTAACTGTATAGATGAGAAAATGGAAGTGTGATTGATTCTTTTCAGGACTGACTAGGTGTGTGAGTAACTCCATGGATGAGTGGCAGAGTGTGAGTGTCTGTATAGGTGTATGAGTGCATATGATAGTGTTGTAAAGATGAGTGATTGTATGTATGAATGATTGTATGAGTGAATGTGTGTGTAGACATAGGAATCAGTGAGTGCGTATGTAGTAACTAGTATTGGTGTGTCAATGGTTTCAAAAATGATACTCTCTATTTAACACTGGGTGTAACGGAGGTTATATTAGAGTGTGAGGAGATGCATTGTATTATCACATGAATGATATCATCAGTGATGTGATCATTGATATCAAGTGAGATGTCATCAGTGATGTCATTTGAGATGTCATCAGTGATGTCATCAGTGATGTCACTGACCATGTCATGAATGATGTAATATGTGACATGATCAGCAGTGGATTGCGGGTGCGCGATATATAGTTAGTGCAACTAACTATATATGGAATTTCAATGGTTTTGTGTGAGTAAAATAAGGTTTAGTAAATGCTAATTCCTAACTATATATGGTCTATAACCTATGGTTTTTTCAGTGAATTTTCAAGGTTTTGTAAATGCTAATTCCTAACTATATATGGTCTATAACCTATGGTTTTTTCAGTGAATTTCATTGGTTTTTTAACAGCTAATATCTGTAGCTGTAAAATTTATTCTTCTTTAAATCCAAAAATATATTTTATATGTTTATGAATAATTATTTTTTTAAATATTTTTTTTTCTTCGTTCCCGCTTCGCGAATCGGGAACCTTACAGTAAAAAAATGTTCAGAAAAATAAAAAAAAAAGTTCTTTTCAGAACTACCTCCCCGTTATTAAAAAATTGGTACAATATTTGGAACTGTGCCAACCTCTATTTCTCTTAGTTCGCTTCCTAGTTCGCTCGCTGGTACGCGAACTGGAAGCGAACCAAAAACAGTAAGTATAAGGGAAGGAAACACACACTTATGTTAAAAGAAAGACAGCTATAGGGGAGTAAACTAGAGATACTATTACCCATAATCCACTACTGATGATGTCACATATTACATCATTCATGACATGCTCAGTGACATCATCAGCAGAGGATTGCGGGTTTTTTGGCAACATGCCTTATCGACGGTTTAATAACGCTGCCTTTTGCTTTATATAAGTTTTCAAATTGTATGAAATATATACCAATAGGTCTTTATGAACCTTTAGGTAGTGCTTTTGTTCATGAGGTCTGGTCGCTTCCATACACATACAGATGTTTCAAAGATGATCAAGAAGTTTATCTGAATGGAGAGGAATGCACTGAGACGCCAGATCATTCACTAATGTGTAGGCACATACAGTTACACGATTCATGCAACAAACAGCGACCAAATATGGCTTGCGTGATGCAAGGCACGCCAGTTCCTGCTATCATCCCCACGTTCAAGTTGTTGGAAAATGGTAGTTATTTGATGCTCAATAATGAAGATTGTTCTGAGTTAATTAAAAGTATTCCTTTTATCGTAACAGTAAGTGAACGGGTTATTTGCTGCAGAAATGTTCTATTTCCTCCCACACATGAACATAGGGAGTTTTCAATCTGGCCACAAATACCAACCTTGGGACACGTTTCAACGGCATGACAAGAATAAGAGCTCTTTTGTCTCAGAGAGAGGTGGCCTTGAGTTCGGCCCGTGAAACTTTCGTACTTCACATAGCGAACACCCGTACACAGGTTTGCCTTTCAATTTCAGCAACATGTTTCCGACTATCTTTAACGCATCCTCCACAAAATCCCTGGCACACTTTTTTAAAGTTGTTACCAGTGGTCTCGTGACTTCATTTGAGAAAATCTTTGGAGTCATCCCTGCTCCCTTTCATTCCATTTTCTCCACTCTGGTTCGTGGATTGCATTTTTACTTGCATTACCAGCGGACGCTCTTGTACTTTTTTACATTTTTAAATATGGATGTCCCTCCTATGCAACCTCCGACCCTGCAGCTGCTGACACTGTTCCGCAATCGCATGCTAGAATATTATGGCACAATGCCGTTGGCGATATTAAGCACGGCATATGGATTATCTTTTCGGTTCTCCTACTTCACCTGTGTCCAGCCTGTATTTCACTGCCTGACCTGTGATTTCGATTGGGCCATTGATTTGTGTCTCTGCGGACCGGTTTCTCCTGACGTCGACTTTAATCAGCTGATGACTCCTATCATTACTCACGAGTTGATTTGTCCTGGCGAAAGGATTATGGCTGTGGCATTGATGCATGGACTACTTGGTCCCTGGAATTTACTGGCGGCAGCACAGTCTTTCTTGGAACACAGCTTTCTTGAAAACCCACCGAGCTGTCCTCTGATGGTGATAGAGGATCCGGTGCTGGGAGAGCACGTATGTTCTTTTCCGCTTTTAAATTGGATGGCTGAACTGTTTTCGGATGAAGACGGTGACTTCCTGTTGGAGGCTGTTGCAGCTTATTTTGCATACACAGTTATGTCATAGACCTTTTTCATATTTCATATGCTGAGTACTAGCATTTCATTGACAATTCATTGACTTAATTGTCAAGTTTTTATTATTTACCTTGCCTATTGGCTTAAGACTCGATAAAGTACTTGGCTGTTTTATTTTTCTTTAGCATTGAATTTTCCTAGTTTTTAATGCTTTACCTTGCGGACCGTCCACATATAAACTTGCAATCTGCTCTCATGAGATGGCACTTCTATTATCTTATTCAGTTCGTTTCCGGATCATGAGGAGGTGTCATCTAGGTCCTGGATATCTTTACACCGTGTTAAGTTAGCATGGGCTCATTACCGGTTTAAACGCCATTTTTCCTTTTTTGCAACTTCTGCACACGACATTTAGTTGTTGCTTTAGCTTTCCACCTAGTAGTTCATCGTGGTTTACATGAGAATAATATGTTATTGGTCTACTATCTGCTTTACTTGTTAAACTATATCTGTACAGCGAGTGCTAAAGTTTCAAGAACAACACGGTACAGAATTGTTATGAGGTCTGATCTCCACGACTTCATACTCATAACATAAGTGCAACTTCTGCCAATTCTGGGCATGAGGCGGGTTTTATATTGCTTTGCCGAACACACATACACAACAGTTGATGCGGTTCACATGAAGAGAGAGCTGGTGTATGCTGATGTGATTCCTTCAAATCTAAGACACTAAAGTATGGGCACGCCCTAAACCAACACAAAGAGACCTTCTTAGCAAATAATATAATATGTGTATTAGGGAGGGTGAGATATAAGCAGCCGCGGGCCGTGGAGGGAGTTACGGTGAGGCAGGGAGGCGGGGAGGGGGAGAAGCAGGGTGGAGCCCTCTCTACCTTGCCCCTCCCCCTCCCCGCCTCCCTGCCCCACCGTAACTCCCTCCACGGCCCGCGGCTGCTTATAAGTGTTGCTAACTCTTATTCATTTACAGCATGTTAACATACTGTCACCATTCGCTTTTTATGTACTAGTAACTATGCTGGTAATTTTGCTACTGAT
Source organism: Lissotriton helveticus (assembly GCF_964261635.1). Taxonomy (NCBI): domain Eukaryota; kingdom Metazoa; phylum Chordata; class Amphibia; order Caudata; family Salamandridae; genus Lissotriton; species Lissotriton helveticus. The sequence goes on along the minus strand of NC_136067.1, from coordinate 466,770,033 downwards.
AATATGTGTACTTGTATTCTCCACCCTGCTTCTCCCCCTCCCCGCCTCCCTGCCTCACCGTAACTCCCTCCACGGCCCGCGGCTGCTTATAAGTGTTGCTAACTCTTATTCATTTACAGCATGTTAACATACTATCACCATTCACTTTTTATGTACTAGTAACTATGCTGGTAATTTTGCTACTGATAATATGTGTACTTTTATTATCTAAGGTACTACGCCTGAGAAGACGGCATTAGTAAATAAACATTTCAAATACACATGTGTTCTTCTTAACTCCATGTTCTGGTTTCTAAGAAATATATAACGACCGACTGTTCATGAGTTCCACGTATCCTGAGGTACTATAAGTTCATATTCTGGATTGTCTAAACATTGAGAGTTTGTTATATCCAATGTGACACTGTACCTAGCTTACTAAGGAGTTTTTGATTACTAACGTGAGTTTTGGGACACCCTAATTCGCCGAGGTTCCAATCCTCTGTCCACAGTTCTGTGTGAGAACAGAAACCCTGCGACAGGGGCACCCCCGACCCTTGCTGGACCTTCATCACACTTGCGATACAACTCCAGCAATGCGCCACCTTTACGGCACAGATACATCACGCATCTGTGCTGTTTTTGCCCCGTGATGCGCCGCATTGTAAATGCAGCACACCATAGGTGACGGAACAGCGGCACAGAATGACTAACACATCCCTGGTGATGCGCCAGTCATCATAAATCTATCCCTATGCTTCTTATCTTGTTAGAGATGAACCGCCATATGTATCATCAAAGTTATTTGCATTTCCTAAATAGCGAACTTTAAGGAATAAATAGCGATTCTTTACCATTCCTAGTTTGCGATGAGCTATTTGCTAATTAGCCGAATGTAGCCCAATGAAGCCCAATGTAGCCCAATGTAGCCCAAAGATGGCCGCCAGACACACAAAAAAACAAATGTAGCCCAAATATCAGCCAGATGTAGCCCAACTATAGCCCAGTGACAGAATGACCAATCAGCTTCGCAAACCTCCGTTACGCGAAGCGGAGCGCTGTTACAGATATATATCTTTTTTTGAACGTTAATTTCTCAAAATCCACTGGAGCACATATATTGAGACCTAGCAAAGGCACATCGGGCTACCAGTCCCTAATATTTTGCCAAGTTTCGTGCAAATCCATTCAGCCGTTCAATTATTATTTTTATTATTTTTTTTTGCCCCGCGGGGCCCTTTTAAAACCTCCACATCAAACCTAGGGGGTCAGCGAGGATCTACTATGCCCCCTTATAGTTATTTCCCCCTTTGTTTTGACCTCCTCTTGTCTCTCGATCCTACCGAGAGACAAGATGGCGGCCGCTACGGACTGTTTGGAATGTTGACAGACGCCGGAGAACCAATCAGCTTCGCTTCACAAAGCTCCGTTGCGCGAAAAGTCCGCGAACCAGAGCGCTAACCGGTCCGCTGTTACAGATATATATCTTTTTTTAAACGTTAATTTCTCAAAATCCACTGGAGCACATATATTGAGACCTACAAAAGGCACATCGGGCTACCAGTCCCTACAATTTTGCCAAGTTTCGTGCAAATCCATTCAGCCGTTCGGGCTAAAAGTGAGGCCAACCGCCCTATGGAAAACTCAATGTTAAAAACACGTTTTGGGACCCCCCTTTTTTCTCGGCCCCCACTGGACGAACCCCCCCCAAATTTTCAAGGGCTGCTCAGAAACAAAATGTGCCATTTTCCTGAAAATTTCAGCCAATTCCGTCCACAAACGCCAAAGTTATTAGACATAGAATTTTCAAAAAACCCATAGAGAAAAAATCCTAACTATATATACCTACTGGCGACCGCCAGTAGGTAATATATAATCTGCATATCTATATACATATAAATGCATGCATACATATATGCATACATATGCATGTTATTTACATGAAAGTTTTAAAAACACTAATAAAAGCAAAGCTAAAAAGCCACCTCATTACAAACAGAATGGCTTTAACTTAAACGAGGGCGAGATCTATTGCATTTTCAATGCTTGTTTACTTTGGTTCTATCAAGAAGGCATTCAGATGTGTCACACATTTGCCATAAATTCTGAATGTTAGCACTCTAGTTGCTCATTAGATCACTGTAGTAAAGCTAGTGCTCACCAGGGAAGTCTGCTGCTAATCATGGTTTGCAGCCATTTTCCCGCATTTTTTATCCCGCAGACTTTCAGTCCGCATACCATTATCCCGCAAGGTCATTGACCTCGCATACCATTATCCCGCATTTTTTCAAAACGCATGTGCATTTATCGCGCATGCCTTTACAAAGAATTATGTTTTAAAGGCATGTATGGTAAATGCATTTGCGTTGTGAAAACCACGATGACGAGAGAGGTAAGTGGGTTTGTGTTAAATTTTTCGTGGGTTAGTGATTGTGTAGTGTAGTGTAGTGTTGTGTAGTGTAGTGTTGTGTTAGTGTAGTGTAGAGTTGTGGTGGTTGTTTAGTGTAGGGTCATGCTGGGGGTAGTGTTTTAGGGTTTAGGGTTGTGTTGTAGTGTTTGCGTAGTGTAGGGTCATGCTGGGGGTAGTGTTTTAGGGTTTAGGGTAGTGTTGTAGTGTTTGCGTAGTGTAGGGTCATGCTGGGGGTAGTGTTTTAGGGTTTAGGGTTGTGTTGTAGTGTTTGCGTAGTGTAGGGTCATGCTGGGGCTAGTGTTTTAGGGTTTAGGGTAGTGTTGTAGTGTTTGCGTAGTGTAGGGTCATGCTGGGCGTAGTGTTTTAGGGTTTAGGATAGTGTTGTAGTGTTTGCGTAGTGTAGGGTCATGCTGGGGGTAGTGTTTTAGGGTTTTAGGTAGTGTTGTAGTGTCTGCGGAGTGTAGGGTCATGCTGGGGTGTAGTGTTTTAGGGTTTTGGCTAGTGTTGTAGTGTTTGCGTAGTGTAGGGTCATGCTGGGAGTAGTGTTTTAGGGTTTAGGGTTGTGTTGTAGTGTTTGCGTAGTGTAGGGTCATGCTGGGGCTAGTGTTTTAGGGTTTAGGGTAGTGTTGTAGTGTTTGCGTAGTGTAGGGTCATGCTGGGCGTAGTGTTTTAGGGTTTAGGATAGTGTTGTAGTGTTTGCGTAGTGTAGGGTCATGCTGGGGGTAGTGTTTTAGGGTTTTGGGTAGTGTTGTAGTGTTTGCGTAGTGTAGGGTCATGCTGGGGTGTAGTATTTTAGGGTTTAGGGTAGTGTTGTAGTGTTTGCGTAGTGTAGGGTCATGCTGGGGGTAGTGTTTTAGGGTTTTGGGTAGTGTTGTAGTGTTTGCGTAGTGTAGGGTCATGCTGGGGGTAGTGTTTTAGGGTTTTGGGTAGTGTTGTAGTGTTTGCGTAGTGTAGGGTCATGCTGGGGTGTAGTGTTTTAGGGTTTTGGGTAGTGTTGTAGTGTTTGCGTAGTGTAGGGTCATGCTGGGGGTAGTGTTTTAGGGTTTTGGGTAGTGTTGTAGTGTTTGCGTAGTGTAGGGTCATGCTGGGGGTAGTGTTTTAGGGTTTTGGGTAGTGTTGTAGTGTTTGCGTAGTGTAGGGCCATGCTGGGGGGTAGTGTTTTAGGGTTATGGGTAGTGTTGTAGTGTTTGCGTAGTGTAGGGTCATGCTGGGGGTAGTGTTTTAGGGTTTTGGGTAGTGTTGTAGTGTTTGCGTAGTGTAGGGTCATGCTGGGGGTAGTGTTTTAGGGTTTAGGGTAGTGTTGTAGTGTTTGCATAGTGTAGGGTCATGCTGGGGGTAGTGTTTTAGGGTTTAGGGTAGTGTTGTAGTGTTTGCGTAGTGTAGGGTCATGCTGGGGGTAGTGTTTTAGGGTTTAGGGTAGTGTTGTAGTGTTTGCGTAGTGTAGGGTCATGCTGGGGGTAGTGTTTTAGGGTTTAGGGTAGTGTTGTAGTGTTTGCGTAGTGTAGGGTCATGCTGGGGGTAGTGTTTTAGGGTTTAGGGTAGTGTTGTAGTGTTTGCGTAGTGTAGGGTCATGCTGGGGTGTAGTGTTTTAGGGTTTTGGGTAGTGTTGTAGTGTTTGCGTAGTGTAGGGTCATGCTGGGGGTAGTGTTTTAGGGTTTAGGGTAGTGTTGTAGTGTTTGCCTAGTGTAGGGTCATGCTGGGGTGTAGTGTTTTAGGGTTTTGGGTAGTGTTGTAGTGTTTGCGTAGTGTAGGGTCATGCTGGGGGTAGTGTTTTAGGGTTTAGGGTAGTGTTGTAGTGTTTGCGTAGTGTAGGGTCATGCTGGGGGTAGTGTTTTAGGGTTTAGGGTTGTGTTGTAGTGTTTGCGTAGTGTAGGGTCATGCTGGGGGTAGTGTTTTAGGGTTTAGGGTTGTGTTGTAGTGTTTGTGTAGTGTAGGGTCATGCTGGGGGTAGTGTTTTAGGGTTTAGGGTAGTGTTGTAGTGTTTGCGTAGTGTAGGGTCATGCTGGGGTGTAGTGTTTTAGGGTTTTGGGTAGTGTTGTAGTGTTTGCGTAGTGTAGGGTCATGCTGGGGGTAGTGTTTTAGGGTTTAGGGTAGTGTTGTAGTGTTTGTGTAGTGTAGGGTCATGCTGGGGGTAGTGTTTTAGGGTTTAGGGTAGTGTTGTACTGTTTGTGTAGTGTAGGGTCATGCTGGGGGTAGTGTTTTAGGGTTTAGGGTAGTTTAGTTGTTTAGTGTATGCTAAAGGCATATTCGTTCTAAAAGTTTTCGTTATTTTAATTTGCGGCCTAATAGTACATGCGGGATTTTTTTTGCGGACTGATGGTATGCGGGATTTCGTCATATATTCGCTAATCATACTTTCTATGGCAAAATGAACCCCCTCATTTTGTTCCTTTTTAAATTAAATGTTTTAAGAGTTACCACTTTATTCCAATCAAGATGGCTTCAGGTGTGCCATACCTTTGTAATAAGTAGGACTGTTAGCACTCTAGTTGTTCTTTAGAACACTCTGGGACATTCTGTCATTGGGCTATAGTTGGGCTACATCTGGCTGATATTTGGGCTACATTTGTTTTTTTTGTCTCTGGTGGCCATCTTTGGGCTACATTGGGCTACATTGGGCTACATTGGGCTACATTTGGGCTCCAACATATATATAGCCCAATGTAGCCCAATATATATTTTTCAAAGTTAATTTTCGTAAAAACCACTGGAGCCTATATCTTGAGACATAGCAAAGGCACATCGGGCTACCAGTCCCTACAATTTTGCCAAGTTTGGTGTAAATCCATTCAGCCGTTCAGGCTAAAAGTGAGGCCAACCGCCCTATGGAAAATTGCATGGGAAAAACACGTTTTGGGACCCCCCTTTTTTCTCGGCCCCCCCCTTGACGAAACCCCCCAAAATTTTCAGGGGCTGCTCAGAAACAAAATGTTCCATTTTCCTGAAAATTTCAGCCAATTCTGTCCTCAAACGCCAAAGTTATTCGACATAGAATTTTCAAAAATCCCATAGGAAAAAAATCCTAACTATATATACCTACTGGCTATCGCCAGTAGGTAATATATATATATATAGTCCAACAAAACGTCCAACAAAACTCCACACCTCCACATGGCTAAAGTTCCACAGCACCACGGAGCAAGAATCCACAGGTAATTCGCTAAGAAAGTGCTTTATTAGTACACCATTGTGCAAATATCTTACATATGTATCTTAGATATATATTTATCTTCTATATTCACTGAACAAACCAAAGATTACCGTGCTGTAGAAATTCTCTGAATTAAGGTTACAAGGACATTATAGTTAGGCTGAAATTAAGCCGTTATAGTTAGCTGAGCTTAATATAACTCATGCCCCCGCAATGCACTGCTTATCAACTCACATATTATATCACTCATGGCATAGTAAATTACATCATTGATGACAACATCCAGTGATTGTGAGTGTTTTAAAAATATTTGAGTGCTTAATATATACACAAAGGTGTATTGATTGTATCAATGATTCAGAAGGTGCATGACTGACTGTATAAGTGAGTGATTAGGTGTCTCAGTGAAGGTGGGGGTCACTGACTATGTTGTCTGAATGTCTTTATCAGTCTGTCAGGTGGTGTCTGGGGGGCTGTAGGGGTTGATGAGTTGGTACATTGGTGGGTGTATGGGTGATTGATTGGTTTTCTGAGTACTTGTATGGGTATATGAATGTCTGTGTGGGTGGGTAAAAGGGTATATGAGTGCCTACAAGGATGAGTTAATGGGTGAGTCAGTGGGTGTGTGGGTAAGTGAGTGTGTAAGAGAAGGACTGTATAAGTGAGTGGATGGCAGTCTCGGTGAGTGAATGGATACATCAGTGGAATATGAGAAAGTAAGTGGATATATGAAAGGCAGTATAGGTGAGTGTTGAAGTATATGAGTAACTGTATATGTGAGTGTGATAGTGGCAGTATGGGTTAAAGAGTTCATGTGTGTGGAGCTGTATCTGTGAGTAAGTATATGTATGAATAGGTGAGTGGGTGTGTGTATAAATGTATAGGTGAGTAAATGGCTGTTTGATAGACTATAGATAAGTAAGTAGGTGTATGATAGCTCTATGAGTGACTGACAGTGTGTGAGTGGATATAGGGCTATATGAGTGCATATTTCATTGGCTATATTAATGAGTGAGTTGGTGTATGAGTAGCTATGTGGGTAACTGAGTAGATGCATATGTAGACCAATAAATCAGTGAGTGGGCGTGTAAATACTGGTGTGGGTGTATCAAAGGTTTTAAGAATGGTAGTGTGGAAGTTGGAGTGGGTGTATGAAAGGTTATATTGGGGTGTGAGAGTGTGCATCATAGATTTAATAGATGATGTCATCAGTGATGTCATCAGTGATGTTATTTGAGATGTCATCAGTGATGTCTCTGACCATGTCATGAGTGATGTAATATGTGAGGTCTTAAGCAGTGCATTGCTCAGCTAACTATAACAACTACATTTCTCTGGTTTTTCACAAGTGAAATGTCCACCTAACTATAACGTGCCTGTAACCTTTGCTTTTTCAGTGAATTTCTAAGGTTTGAAAAATGTGTAATTCTTGATTGTAACATCCATTTTATTTTAAGTGTGCCTCTAAGATTTTCTTATTAATTGGATATTGTATAATATATTAAAATTATATACCACTCACTTTTCGATTTGGTATGTGTTTATCAGAAAATACATTAATAACTGGTTTTATTTTTAAGAATATTTTCAGTTGGCACAACATTGCTGCATTTACTGTGGAGAATCTGTGATTGGCAAGTGTATTTCACATACTGAAAAATACACTTGAAGGCATTTTTTTAAATAAAGGATGTCTAAATATTTAGTAAGATATTGTTTTAACGTTTTCTTCTGTAATCAATTTAGGAGAAAACCACTGTTACAAATTATTTTAATATTCATGACTACTGATGTTGTCGTTTTGACATTGGTAATCACGAAGAGTGTGAGGTTTGTACAAAGTGTAAAACATATATATAGACACATTCTACAATATATTTAACAGGAGAGCGTTATTAGTGTACGCTTCTAACTGATATGTTTTTGTGAGTTTTCAGAAAACTTCTCTTCAAAGACCATTTTTCATTCTCGCTGTGACGTGTGGCATCGCAACAGCAAAGAGTGTTTTTCAGAAATTCTAAAAAACACATATACAGATATTTTAATTGATGTTTGACACTAGTTATTTACTGATTTCCTGCTGAAAGTTGTCCGTCTATAATAATTTTTTAACAAAGTCACTTTTACTTTGAGTTTCCCATGTTTGTGGTGACACCAGAAGTCGCAATGACGGCATTCATCGCGGAAACAGCGTGTTTTACAGAAACTCTAAAACACATATATACGCCAGGTTGGAGGCTTTCCGACTGACATTGATGTTTTTAGTTCTGCCCGCCTAAATATAATAAAGGCGGTTGGAATTAAAACCCAGCTTTCATTCCTGCTGGCTTTCGATGGGCCCTCAGCCAGTCAGAGACCAGCCCTTAGTCCCAACGGATGGGGTTTTCACCTTTGGGATTACAATGCTCGGTTTCTGACAGACTTTCCTTGCCTGGCTTTATGACATGGGAAGCCTGTCCGAAAGAAAGTTTGGGGGCCTATAGCAGGGCCATCTTCTCCTTGCAGGCTCGATTGGGGGCCCATGTGCCCCCCTGTTGATCCCTGCACCGTGTGCCATGCAGTGCAGGGATGAAAACTATCTCCCACTTTTCTATGGGAGCTTCTGCTCTGGCCAGTTTACAGCTGCAGCACAAGCTCCCATAGGGGAATGGGAATATGCGGTTGCATCGTAATTATGCAGTCAGGATTGGCGACCAGAGGTCGGTCGGTCCCAATTCTGCTATGATGTTGGTATGCCCAGACGTGGGCCCCTTGCTCACTTTGCCACTGGATTCGAACTAGCTAGGCTGATGAGGGCTGTTGGCCCGAAACTGGTACCAGGAAGATTGTTTTTTTGGTCCAGGGAAGACATGGCTTGGCAGTTCGAGCTGGACTTTTCACATGAGTCTCAGGGTCCAGACTGATTTGCATATAGCTGTGTCTGAACTGGTGTGGCGAAGTGGGATAAAGCATGATGATGGATTCAACCCAGATCTGTAAATGGGGTTGAGTATCTGAAAAGTTTCAGTGCTCCGTCCATCATTTCCTTGTTTGCTTTGTCTGACCAACATCATAATCAGTCCCTAGTTGTTTACTGCTCTCTTCTTTAAAGGTGTCTGCCTATAGTAATTTTTTAATAAAATCATTATATTTATATTTGTCCGCAAAGACAGTGGAAGTCACGATGATGTCTGTAATCACGGATAGCACATGTTTTTCAACAATTCTGAAACATATGTCTAGAGATATTGTGATTATGTTTCAGTATAATTGTTCATTTCTAGTATTAAAAGTTCAGCTTTTGTTTCGATTTTTAAAGAAAGTGACTTTAAACTTGTCTTTTTAATGTCTGCTTTCAAGCGATAACCACAAATATGTGGATAACCGTGAATATGTTGGTCACCACGAATATCACATGACTAGGAAAACAAGGAATATCAGTGGATAATACACTTTTCAGCAAAATGAATAGGAAGTACACACCCATTCTTCCTTCTTGAATCTTCTTTTCCAGAACTTTATTGTGAACAGGTGGTTGAATTTGCCTAGAGACTTTTTGGGGACTTTTTTGTTCCATAAATGGCAACAGAGCAAGGGTATGTGGATCAGGTACATCAGCAGGAGCAGGATGCAGAAGTCAACACAGATGTTGAAGTTGATGAGCATCCCCAGAAGAGGGCAAGTATGGCTTGAGATTTTTTTTATCCCATCTGGGAAATCAAAAACTGTTGCAAAACTAGTGCATGGCACAATCTTTGAGAAGACCCTCTCTAGAGGGACAAACAAAAAATATTCATGTGGGATGATGTGCAAGTTGTATCATCTTAAAACCTATCATGGAAAATGTTAGCACCTGGCAATCAAGCTGAGAGAAGTTGGAGGGTCATCTACATCAGTGGCAGCAGCAACAACTACTGGCCAGAAAGTCCCTTCAGAGGTCCAGACCACTACTACAGAAATGGCTCCACAGTTTTCAAGAACGGCAACATATTGCATGGTTTGTGGTGTTGTTATAAGTGCTGGTGAGCATTGTGTGGCAAATTTTTCGAGTTCCTTCTGTCCCAGTTGCCATTTGTTGCCATAAAAAAGAACATAACATTTTTTAAATGGAACAAAACCACAAATAAAAAGTTCCTGTTGGAATCGCCTTTTACTCTTAAAAAAATATAAAGTATGGATGAGTGTATGACTGGTGTATGAATGATTCAATGACTGCATGACTGGTGCATAGATCTTAGAATGAGTGCAAGAGTGTTGCCTGGGTGAATCTTTGAGTGCATGGGTAGTGACTGGGTAATTTTATGACTTCATGGGTTGTACCTGGATGATTGGATAAGTGCATAGAAACTGCCTGGGTAATTAGATGAGTGCATGGGTAGTATTTGGGCAAATTGGTGAGTGCATGTGTAGTGCCTGGGTAATTGGATACGTGCATGGGTAGTGCCTGGGCAACTGTATGAGTAGTGCCTAAGTGATTGCATGAGTGCACAATAAGTACCGGGTGAATTAATGAGTGCCTGGGTAGTGCTTGGTTGACTGGATGAGTGTAAGGGTAGTGCAGGAGTGTTAGTATGAGAGCATGGGTTGCGTTTGGATGAATGGAGGACTGCATAGGTAGTGTCTGAGTGATTGCATGAGTGTACAGGTAGTGCCTGGGTAATTGGATTAGTACATAGGTTGTGCTTGGGTGATTGTATGAGTGCATGGGTAGTGCCTGGGTTATTGTTTGAGCATATTGGTAGTGCCTGGGTGATTGCATGAATGCATTGGTAGTACCTGGGTGATTGGAGGAGTGCATGACTAGTGCCTGAGTGATTCAATAAGTGCATGAGTTGTGCCTAGGTGATTGGATGAATGTATGGGTAGTGACTATGTGACTGTATGCGTATATGAGTATTACCTAGAGTGCAGGAGTAGTGCCTGGGTGATTGCATGAGGGCAGGTGTTTGATCCCTTCATGCCAAACCCCTGTCCTTTGGAATGCTCTCCCTCTTCCTTTAAGGTGACCCCAGAATTACTTGACTCTCAGGAAATGACTGAAGACCTGGCTGTTCAACGCCTATTCATTCTGCTGGTTCCATTCTCCTTTTTCCACAGGTCTATCGCTCACAGTTATGGTCCTCGGATGAAATTAACACTGGGACACCCCATTACTGAGGCAGCCGAGCACTTTATAAACCCCTTAACATAACATACATTACATAACATGTGTAGCGCTTGGGTGATTGGATGAGTGTATAGGTAGTGCCAGGGTGATTGAATGAGTCTATAGGTAGTGTTTGGGTGATTGGATAACTGCATAGAAATTGCCTTGTTGATTGCATGAGTCCATGGGTAGTGCCTGAGTGATTGAATGAGTATATGGGTAGTGCCTTGTTGTATGCATGAGTAGTGCCTGGGTGATTGGATGAGTGCATCAGTACTGTATAAGTGATTGTATGAGTACAAGTGCAGTGCCAGGATGATTGCATGACTTCAAGTGCAATGCATGGATCATTGGATGAATGCAAGTGCATTGCTTGGGGTGAAAGGATAAGTGCAAGTGTAATGCCTGGGTAAAAGGATGAGAGCAAATATAGTGTCTGTGTGAATATATGAGTTCAAGTGCAGTGCCTAGTTGATTGCATGACTGCATGCATACTGTTTGAGTGAATGGATAAGTGCATGGGTAGTGCCTAGGTGACTGTATGAGTGTAAGTATAATGCATGGGTGTTTGGATGAATGCAAGTGCAGTGCCGTGATGAAATTATAAGTACAGTGCTTGAGTGAATGGATGAGTGCAAGTGCAGTGCCTCAGTGATTGCATGACTGCATGGGATATGCCTGCTTGATTGTATATGTACAAGTGCAATGCCTGGATGAGTGCGAGTGCAGAGCTTGAACGAATGGATAAGTGCAACTGCAGTGCCTGGGTGAATAGATGAGTGCAAAAGTAGTACCTGGGTAAATGGATGACTGCAAATACAGTACCTGGATTATTGGATGAGTGTAAATGCACTGCCTGGATGAATGAATGAGTGCAAGTGTAGTTCCAGGGTAATTCCATGACGGTATGGGTAGTGCATGCATGATTGGATGAGTACATGTACAGTGCATGACTGATTGAATGACTGCATAAGAATTGCCTGGGTGATTGGATCAGTGCCTGTGTACTTCCTGGTCCATTCAATGGATGTACAAGTAGTGCCTAGGTAATTGGATGAATGTATGGGTAGTTGCTTGGTGATTGAATGAGTGCATGGGTAGTGCCTGGGTGATTGCATGATAGAAAGGGTAATGCTCGAGTTCATATATGAGTGTAGGTGCAGTGTCTGCCTGATTGTATGAGTGTAAGTAATGTGCCTGAATTATTGGATGAGTACTATTGTACTGCCTGGGTAAATGGATGAGTGCAAGTATAGTGCATAGGTGATTATATACCTGTGCGAATAAATGAGTGCAAGTGCAGTGTGTGTGTGTGATTACGCAACTGTATGGAAGTGCCTGAGTGAATGAGTGTAAGTTCAGTGCCTGAATAACTGTGAGTAAAGTACCTGGGTTAATAGATAAGTGTAAGTGTAGTGTCTGGGTGAATGGACACATGCAAGTATAGTACCTGGGTGATTAGATGAATGCAAATGCAGTCCCTGGGTGAATGAATGAGCATGGGTGCAGTGACTATGTGATAGCATACATTTATGGGTAGTATCTGGGTATATAGATAAGTGCATGCCTATCACCTAAGTGAGGGCCTGGGTGATTGGATGAGTAGAAGTGTAGTGCCTGGGATATGAGATAACTCAATTTATCCCTCAGTAGACTAGTCATTTGACTCATGTAATATATCCTGATCTGCAACCACTGTGAAAAAATGTAAACAGAGAAAAAGGTATTAGGATTTAATTTTGAACATTAGGCAACCAAAACAACACACAATCATTTTTCTCCAAAATTTGAATTCAGCATAGTAAAATATTTTACTGTCTTGTACTGTTTTCAGCTTTCATAATTTTTCACTTTCAAAAGTGGCTAGTATGACGAATCTTCATCAAACAGTGGGGAAAAAATTATCAATGGATCGTAAAAAAACTAATTTACACAGTAGATCATTACAAATATATCATACTGTTTGTTACTACTGGCTTGCTGACAGGTTACTACCTTAATGAAAACAACTTTATATTAAAACTCTTTCTGATGTTTATATGTCTGTCCAACAATTTTGAAGCAGTATTCACTTTTCAATATCCTTTTCTAAACATGACCCCAAATAATGTCTAATATGTTCTTGGTCCATGAATGAAATACATAACACACATTAATATGTAGATGTTGCTTTAGAAAAACCAAAAGGGGACACTTCTTAAGTGGTGAAGAGACTACTTAGATGCAACCTAAGGCTACTGGTATTATAGTACCTCCATTTGGTTTTTATCTGTAGTAACATAATGTAGTCCTCAAATGTTATATAAATTCCTTTGCTGCAGTTAAAAAAGAGTATTTCCTTTCTAACAGCTTGCTGTAGAAAATAACACTAATAGGCTGAACAATTTCCCAGAAACACATAATTCATATATATGTCAATACAATACTACATGCTCTAATCCTATATTCTCCTTAGTACTTCAGTTCTAGAAATAGCAGATATGAGTTTGTTAAAACATTTTTGGTAGCTTTGATTTAATTGTTATGTGTATGTCATGGCACTCTGTCGATCCAGTTTGATATCTTAAATATATTGTATAGTGTCCAGAAGGTATATTAAATCTTTCATGAAATATAATTGTTATAGATGTGAAAGATCTATTTGGAAGGGAAATGTGTCCAGCTATAAAGTTTGTAATTTCAGTTTCTAGTTTAGCACCATCCACTCTGCAAATGTTGTAGCATAACTATTACACACTTTCCAAACCTTTGTTGTAGCAACATAGACCTAATTTCTAATCTTCAGTTTGGACAGGCCATATCTTGACGTGTGTTTCTGGTCACAGCTTTACAATCTGGCAACGTCAAGTAAAGGGATTGTTCTGAATTGATTTCAGTGCTAGATGAAAATTCACAATCTCCACAGTTATGGTTCCATTTATGATTCATTAATATTGACATCTTCTTCCTCTAATAGTCCTAGTACTGCCATTAAAAATTCTTTACCATCCTGCTGAAGATTTTGAGCAAACACTACTGATCCAGCACAGTCATCTGTACGTTTTCTTATTCCTGTAGTAGAATGTATACTACTTCTGTCTATTTTTCATTCTTCAAGTACACATAGTTGTGAAGATATTCTTTCAACTACCCTTTCTTTAATATCATTTGCAAAATGAGGCAAATGGTGTAGTCCATTTAACACTATGGGGCCTATTATGATTGTGGTTTTCCCGCATCCTCCGGGCCGGCGGCAGCCACCACCGGCCCGGAGGATGCGGGAAAACCGCTGCGGAGCCTCGAAAGACCCACCGCCATATTAGGATAGCTGGTGGGTCTGGCATTCCGTCCGCAGCTTTTCCGCCGCGTTCGCCTTCCGACCGCAGCGGAAAAGCTTTAACATGTCTGGCGATGTCTATCAGACACCGCCAGCCATATTAGGATGGTGTAAAAGGAATGCTTTTCCGCGGCGGCCTGTCTGCCGTGGAAAAGCCTACGGACTTTCACTTCGGGGGCCCGTTGCGGGCCCCCTGGGTGAAGGTGGGGTGGGGGTTGCATGGTATGGTACCCCCCTGCATTTGCGTGCACAAAGTAGCAGGCACCGCGCGGTGCCTGCCACTTTGTGAATGCGATGCATTCATTTTTAACCTTGCAGCTTGAAGCTGCACCCGCCGCAATGTTAAAGGGTGGCGGTCACATCCTTATCTGCTCGGAGGGAACGCCGCAGCCCTTGCGGACGTTCCCTCCTGCTCAGGGGTCGCGGACGGACTCCAGTCCGTCCGCGATCATAATCGGCCCCATAGTTTACATAACAGTTCGCTCCAGATTTATTAACATAGTGCTACCCTTTTTCTCTGCTTAGGTCCTTGTTGTTTTTCTTTTTGCTCATCTTTCTGTTCAGCTCTGATAGACTGCTTTGAATTGGATTTTTCCACTTTGAACACATTGTTGGTTTTTCATACAGAGGATACTGGCCTAAATGAGGAGCATATTGAGCTCTTAACCTATTATACTCCCTTACCAGCTTACATTAGCACTTAATTTCTTCTCATCAAAATCAATCACTAATAAACCAGACAATGTTCTAATTTGTGAGAAAGTTACATATGACATTCCTTCTTTGAATACACTACTATCAATATTAACAAGATCTGTATCTATACTTAAACCTTGTGATTTGTGGATAGACTCCTTGATTCTCCATTTTATCATGTTCTCAAATTTCGATTAACTCTTCTTTTTCCAGTTGTAATAATTGTTCAGTGAATTTACTACACTTCTCAAGAGTTGGCCTCAAACAAACAATAGACTTCTCTTCCTTAACAAAATTATACATTACTTCTGCAGCTGAAAAATTAGTTGGAAACACATTTTTGATGAGGCAGGTTTGTAATGCACTCTTTCTTCTGATGCCTGGCACATATTTCTGATTAACTTTTATATTCAGAGTTTCCCCAAATGTTTACATTTCCAATACAATTTAGTGTCTTGAAGACAGGTTGTGCTTTGACTGAAGTTAGTTGTAGCAGGTCTCAACTAATGATTAAGGGCCAGATGTAGGTAATTCCGAAATACTGAGTCCTTAATAGCTATTTTTACTGATTCGCTATTAAGAAGTCGGCATTTCCGATGTAGGTAATAATTCGGTAAAAATTACCGAATCGGTAAAAATTGGTAATATTTAGCAATTTCGTAAAAATTTTTACTTTTTTTTACCGATTTCCCATTACTGAATAGGTATCACCAATTCCTTAATATAGAATCGGTAATTAGTGATTCGGTATTTAAAAAATCGGAAATTGAATCAGACAATCCTGTGCTTTCTCATGACCTCACAACCAAGAAGGGGCCACACCCATGCAGCTGCACTGATCCTGAAGCTGTTGGAGAGGCAGGGAGCACAGCAAACAACCCAGGAGCAACTTTACCTAGTTTTTGCTGACATCACAGCCAAGACATGGACAAACAGGAGAGGGAAAAGGAGGGAGCTGAACACAAGTGGAAGCAGTTCAGTGTGAGGGAGTTGGAGGTCCTTATTGAGGAGGTTACTAAGGACCATGACAAACTGTTTGGAAAGAATTCCCTGCACGTGCCTGAATCTCAGAAGGTGCAGATATTGCTGGTCATCCAGGAAAGGATTAATGCCATCGGTGTAACCCAACGCTCCATTGAAGAAGTGAAAAAACGCTGGTATGACCTCAGGAAGCGTTCAAAGGAGAGGCTGGCAGAGAGAATGAAGCAAGCCAACCAGACAGGTGGAGGGAGAAACACAGCACCTGCACCAACTGCCCTGGATCTCCTGTTGGAGTCCACCCTTCAGCTGGACAGTGTGAGTGGGATTGGGAATGCAGACAGCTCAGCCAGAGCTGGCAACAGGAAAGGTAAGATGCATGCACAGCATGCTGTGCCCTTCACTCCCTAACCCCACTCCCCAATCCTAAATCCCCAATCCCCAATGAGGCACTATGAATCCCACACCAGTTCATGTTTTACTACAAACTTTCAATGCATTATGGGAGATATAGTTAGAAGTAACACAAATCATAGCAGTCAGTCTACTGAACCCAAAGGCATGTGACACACATCAGCAATTAGCAAGCAGAGGACAGTCAATTTGATTGGCAGTCATGAAATGTATTATTACGCAAATGCTGCCAGACAAGTGAGCAAATGTACATTCTGTCTCCACAGGCAAGCCATCGCACAGGGCTGCAGAAGGGGACACGGGAAAGGCACCCAGGAGAGAGAGAACACAGGAGAAGGAGATCTTGTCCCCTGCAGAACACACCACCCCATCACCACCACCATCACCATGGCCACCACCACCACCTCCATCACCACCGCCACCATCATCACCACCGCCACCACCACCCAGAGCCAGGAGGCATACCGTGGCTAGCCTCCAGCAGATGGAGGTGTCCGAGGAGGACAGCATGGGAGGCCAACAGTCCACGGTGGCAGAGGATACCAACAGTGCAGGCACACAGTCCCCCACCGAGCGCACCCACACAGGTGTCTGACGCCGCAGAGCAAGGGCAGCGAGTCAAGTTTCACAGGCCGAGGATCAAAGTGTATTTGCCGGTCTTGAGGGGCAGATGCTCAAGGTACAGAGCCTGCAAGGCAAAGCAATAAGATCAGTCCAGCGGCAGATGGTACACATGAATAGTCACAAATATGTGTATTTACCGGAAGCGCAGCGGACGAGCGCAGCGGGCGCGACGATTGCGCGCCGAAGGCGCGCTTAAGGCAAGCTCGTCTGCGCTCGTCCGCGCCGAGACCGGGCCTAGGGCCACCCCCCCTATATCTCAGGCTGCAAGGTCCAAGCATTATAGCGCTGAAACCCTCCTTGGATTGAGACCCCATGGAAGGGACTGTTACCAGCATCTGCTTCACGCAGAAGACATCCCATATACCTGCCCTACCTGTAAATCAACCCTTAAACCTAAACCGGCCCCAGACCAGCTACACGAGTACCGCATGTTCATGCTAAACTGTAGATCCCTGTCTATACACAGGGCAGAGTTTGCACTGCTGTTGGAAGAACGTATGCCAGACATTGATTTCCTGACGGAAACATGGCTTGCCACAGATTCGGACCCTGCTATAGTCACAGCCCTCCCTCCCGGCTTCCAAATCATTCGGCAGGACCGTCCTGAGGGTAGAGGAGGAGGCTTAGCAATTATCTATAAGGATCAGTTCCTTTGCCGAGTTATCCCGGAAACTATCCCTGATTGCGAGAGCTTAGCCTTCAGTCTCGAACTCTCCCCTAATAACTGCTTCTCAGGAACTTTAATCTACCGCCCCCCAGGTCCTCCCATGCAATTCCACAACCTTCTTGCCTCGATCGTGGCTGAACGCGTTAGCACTTCCTCGAACTTCACCCTGCTAGGTGATCTTAACTTTCACTTTGACTCCACAGCAGATCACACGGCAACCATGCTTACAGACGACTTAGCAGCTCTGCAACTAATCCAATTTGTCAGGTCTCCAACTCACGTCAAGGGTCATTTGCTGGACCCTGTGTTCAGCAACTGTGTAGATCTGGCAACAAGTCTACCAATCCCCCTTCCGTGGACTGACCCTTTATTAGTTCCCTTTACCTGGACCACATTTAAGCCCCCAACCATCAGACCTACAGTAAGAATCGCCAGAGCCTGGTCTCGCCTTCCAGTCGATAAATGGACTACCAAACTTGCCAGCAGCCTACCTCTCTATAATGAGGATCCCTGCCTAGCTAACCAGTCATATGAAGACTGGATCACTCAAACCCTTGATAACTCTCTCCCCAAAAGAAAAACCACATTGAAACGCCCCCATAAAACCGCTCCCTGGTACTCAGAGGCCCTTAGGGCAAAGAAACGCCAATGTAGGAAAGCTGAAAGGAAATGGCGTCTGGATTTTTCACCAGTGGAAAAAACTCAATATCGAAATCTAATCAAAGAGTATAAAGAAGAAATCAAAGTCACTCAAGCTGCATATTTTTCTAATAAAACCATTTTAGCCAAATCAAAACCAAGAGAAATCTTCCAAATTATAAAAAATCTCACGAAGTTGCCATCTAGCCTGATTGAGACCAAATCCACAGAACACTGTAACAAGGTGGCAGACTTTTTCCACCAAAAAGTCAACAAAATGTATGCATCCTTCCCCCCCTTGGCCACCTCCGTCCCAGCCTTGACTAACACAATCTTGGCACACCCTTCACCACAGCCTCCTCCCACACTGGACATCTTCCCCCCCTTGATCTCGCGTCCCTGGAATCTGTGGCCCGGAAAGTCAAATCTGGCTCCCCTGACGATCCAGCCCCACCAGACATCATAATGTCGGCTTCCCAGGTCACTTTGCCCATCATAATGGGCCTCCTGAACTCCTCTATCTCCTCCGGCACGGTCCCGCCTGGATGGAAACGGGCCATGGTTCGAGCCCTGCTTTGGAAACCCAGCTTGGATCCTTCAGACTTCAGCAACTACCGGCCGATCTCCCTACTCCCCTGGCTGAGTAAAGTCTTGGAGAGATACATCAACGGCCAACTGGGCGCTTTTCTAGAAAACAACCAACTGTTAGATCCCACCCAGACAGGCTTCAGACCCAAGCACGGAACTGAGACCGCCCTTCTCATGGTCACCGAGGAATCCCAAAAAATCCTGGACCAAGGAGGATCAGTGGCAGTGATCCTCCTTGACCTCAGCGCGGCCTTTGACACGGTCAGCCATGACATCTTGCTGAACCGTCTGTCTAGTCTTGGTATCAAGCACAAGGCATGGCTATGGTTCGAGTCCTTCTTGAAAGACAGATCCTTTCGAGTATTCGACGGCGATTCAGTGTCCACTAGCAGACCATTAAGGTGCGGGGTCCCACAAGGCTCCTCTTTAAGCCCTGCGCTCTTCAACATTTATATGAGGCCACTGGCTGAGGTTGTCCGTCCGTTTGGAGTTAAGATCATCTCCTACGCGGACGACACCCAGCTGGTGGTCTCATTGGCGCAGGAGTCTAACATGCCTATGGGAGGAGGACTCAGAAAGTGTCTAGAGGAGGTAAAGAGCTGGATGTCCTCCTCATCACTCAAACTAAATGGGGACAAGACGGAGCTGATGCTTCTGGGCCCTGCTGATCCTAGTTCCTTCAACTCCCTGTGGCCACCCTGTCTGGGCACTCCCCCAGCACCTAAGGATAACATCAAGAGCCTTGGGGTGTGGCTGGACAGATCCCTTTCATTTGATATTCAAGCTACCAAACTCTCGGCTACCTGCTTTGGCCTTCTCAGGAGGCTAAAGAAAGTTCTTCATCTCTTACCAATGGAGGCTAAGCAGGTAGCCATCCAGGGTCTGATCCAGTCCCGCCTGGACTTTAACAACGTCCTCTACCTTGCTGCTCCAGACTATACACTGCGGAGACTTCAGACAGTGCAGAACTGTGCAGCTCTCACACTGCTCCAGCTCCCACGTCGGCAATCAGTTAGAGCCGGCTTGACCAGCCTACACTGGTTGCCAGTACGCCAAAGAATCCACTTCAAAGCCATGTGTATCGCCCACCAGGCTTTTTGGGACATAGGCCCTCTGATCACCCGTGACCTAGTCTCCCACTACCAACCAAGCAGAAACCTCCGTTCAAACCAGGCCTTCATGGCTACCGCACCTAGAATAAAAAGGGCCAGATCAGGCGGTAGGACTTTCACCCATAATGCTTCCAAGATGTGGAACACCCTTCCCCTTCATCTGAGAGCTAACCCCAATCTCTCCTCATTCCGGAAACAGCTCAAGACATTTCTCTTCAACTCCCCACAGTAATTCCTGTTAGCTGCCGCTGCTTCTGCCAAATACATCTGTTGGTTCCTAGCGCTTGGACGCCCCCGGGCAACAACCGCGCTCTATAAATCCACATACAAATACAAATACATACAAGCTGCAAATCGAGAAGGGCATCAGCAGCATGAGAAATACTGTTGCAGAGGGCATGAGGGACATGTCTGAGGCAGTGAGGCTGCTGTGCAGCAAAATGGATGAGGACCGTTTGGCGACGCACAGGGAGAGGCAGAAACTTGACATCTACACTAAGGCAGTGAACCGACTCTCCACTGCCACCTCTCTGCTCTGCAGGCGCTCTGTGGCCAAGCAGGAGGAGATGGCTCACTGCAGCTGTGACATGGCAAGGGGGCTGGTCACAGTGACCAGTGCACTGGAAGTGCTACAGACAAACCAGATAGCCACTACAGGTGCAGGTGATGGGGGGATAGTGAAGAGGCAACTAACCGCAGTAGCATCACGCCCCCTATAACAGAGTCTAGAGGTGCAGCGAATGGCACAGCACTGCCACAGGTCAGACTGCCAATGAGGACAGTGTGTCCAGGGAACGCTGCAGTGCTGCACATGGGCGCAAGTAGTATTGCCAGCCATCACATGGTCTTGGTAAATGGGTGATGTAACCAATTTTTGCCTTTGTAATCCGCATTGCATATTGGCCTGGCATGTTATGTCCTTCTTGTTGTGGAGGTGTGCTATGCTAACAAAACACCGTCACACAATTACAGTAACTGGCTGTGTCTCCTTACTTACTCAGAAATAGTTGCGTGTGATCTCAGCCCATCTCTGTCTTCCATCTGGTGGTGCTGCCACACCTGCTGTGCTGTGCTCTGGCTGTGGACAATCCTTACCCTTGTCCTCGGAGTCAGCTAGTTCTAGTGCTGTTCCTTTCTTTGTGGCAAGGTTATGCAGCTTGTCACATATTGCTTTTATTTGACAGCAGATGATGTGGCAGTACAGACGTGCCCCTCCACTTTTGTGGAGGCAGAGGAACCTGCTTTTTAAGAGTCTAAATGTCTGCTCCACAATGTTGCGCGTAGTTCTATGTGCCACATTGTATCTTCTCTCACTTGGATGGGTAGAGGTATGGAGTCAGGATAAATGCCTGAACGGCATATGCACTATCACCTGAGTGAGAAAGGAAGTACCATTAATAACAGTCACCAACACATTCATCCAAGGTATACCTCAGGGTGTGTCACATTGATTTACCTAGCACGTATCATTTTTCAAATTCTTCCCCAGCCAGAGGTGTGTAGATCCCACTGTTCCTGAATATGTAGGAGTCATGAGTACTACAATGTCAGTAATGATGTGGTCCGCATCACATATCACCTGCACGTTGATGGAATGTGTAGATTTGCGGTTCCGGTATATGTATTCTGTAGCTGCAGGTGGGCAGATTGGTATGTGTGTCCCATCAATGCACCCTATTACCTGTGGGATCTGACTTAGAAGGCCGCCATTTTGTTCACACTGTTGCATTTTGGGGCTGTTTAAATGCAGTGCACCTGATTACCAAAACACACAAGATGATGGACGGGATGTTGCACAATGGCAAAACATTCACCCCCAGTCACAGATCTGGGTTTAATCCATTGTTATTTTGCTCACCAATCCTCCCCAGTTCAGACCCTGTGCCTCATGGGAACAGTCCATACCGAACTGCCAAGCCATGTCTTCCCTGGACCGGAATCAAGCATCCTAGGACCGGTTTCTGGCTATCAGCCATCTTCAGCCAGGATAGCTTGACTCCAGTGGCTTAGTGAGCGCGGGACCCACGTCTTTCCATTGTGCAACATTCCATCCATCATCTTGTGTGTTTTGTTGTTCATCCTATGTGGGAAGGGTATGCCCAGACGTGGGTCCCGTGCTCACCAAGCCACTGGAGTCAAGCTATCCTGGCTGAAGACGTTTCCTCCAGAAAGCACATCATAGTCAGTTTTTATTATTTGCTGCATTCTTAAATGTATAAAAGCTAATTTTAGGGTAGATACCATGATGACTTCATCAATACTAATTTCTTTGACACTCTTGCCAGTTCATGACAAGCATCACCAGATATTGTGTTGCATTATAATTTTTTGTCGTGTTCAACAGGCAGCAATAATAATCAATGAAGGATAACTCCTTTTATATTATGTGCAGCTGTAGTGTAGTTCCTATCATCCCAATGGTCTCTGCGCATTGGAATAATATCTTCAATAGTATAGACCTAGGGCAGAGGTTAACTAGGTCTTCTACCGACGATATTAGACTTAAAGTTTTGTGTTTGCCAGCTAGCTCAGAGTTCACTAGAAACTTCCTCGAATAGGCAAGGAGGATTTCAACCTCCCTGGATAGACAAGAAGGGATTTAGTTTCTGACAACCATAGAACATGACAACTTTGCTCTCCCCTAATCAAGAGTGTATCTCTAGAGTCGTGTGAAAACAAAAGACAACTTATTTTACTCAGTCAGTTCAGTGCATTCTTAGTTTCACCAGATTGTAGAGAAAAGGAAGAGACGGGCGTGTTCAATAAAAGATGTTATTTATTGATCAGTCTCCTTTCTCATACAAGAGAAATGAATCGCTATTATTGTAATACTTATAGTTAAGTAAAGTGCATACAGTAAAGACAGAATTATAAAATAATACTGTAAAAGCATTGATATGGTTTCTGAGCCATATGATACTTTAAAATGGATAAAATAGATACATACATATATACATTTGACTAATCATACTCAACTGGTGCTTCTAACCACGCCTACCCCAGTGTACCTGACCTAAGCCTAATACGTGGGCGGGAGTAGATAAGTAGCAGTTTAAGTTAAGTTATTTTGCCAAGGGACTGATTCTAGAATTCTCTGCAAGGGTTTATTCAGTTCTGTACCTAGAATGATGGAGGGCTGGTATCTCTTATCCCAGGTCTTGATATTCCAGCTGCCTGCGAGGGCTGCTTGGAAGCGCCGGAGCTGAATTTCTCGGCTGGAGAAAGGCAGCGTCTCGTTCTCAGCGCGTCAGGAAGGCGGGGCAGCGTCTGTGGGCTTCGCTCTCTGCTGGGCTCCTCAGCACGTCTCGCTGCTCCGATCTCGTCGCCACCGCATGTGTTTGCTTAAGGCAATGTCGGTAATATTTATACCTGAAAGGTGCCGAGATTGACGTAAGGATGGACATATATACGTCAATAAGGATGTCATATGAACGGGCTCGTTCGCACATTCTTTTGCTGAAGTTCTCGGTGAAATCAAAACAATGGCTATGGGAATTTCCCAGGTCGCTGTAGGTTTGATTTGTTTTGAGAACTCCGTATGCCTTATCAGGGGCTGGAGGAATATCGCTTGTCTAATTAGATGGCATGCGTTATGACCTAATCAGATAACGCGCTTCTGTGCCGTGGTGTGGCTTAATCAGATAACGGTTTTTGCACCGTTGGATGGCTGCTAGTTAATTATTAACCAAACCAGGGTCAGGAATAGGGGAATCGATACAGTACCTATAGGAATACATCACACCCACTCCACGTAGACTATGTCCATATTTACAAATCTAGGCATAGTGAAACCAGTAGCGTTTGTGTATACCGTACCACCCCAAAATACGTTAATATGTATTCTGAAAATTGGGATTATGAAATATACGAAACACAATCACATGTACACACATGAAATGGCTCTTAATACAGAAAAAAAAGTGCGAGACCATTTCATCACAATCATAAAGTTTTGTATGAGAGCGCTAGAGGATAGCTAATGTCTCGTGACTACCTAAAATAGAAATTCAGTTCTCTAAGTATAATGTCTACTTTAAGCAGAAGATAAGTGTCCCAAAAAATCGTAAATATTTTGGAATTGGGGAAAAAGGTTCTTGCAGTCTGAACAAACTGATGAGAACATTTTTCATATCTTTTTTTTTTTTTAAGTTGAAGGCCAAATTCAGGATGTAGGGAACTCCAAGTGCCAATTTGCTCAAAGTTATTCCTGCTGCTCTGGTGAAAACATCATATCATTTAGACTGTTGAAAAAACTGTCAACAGCTTCTTGCGTAAGTTCCACTAACTCGGAAAAAGTTGTTACCATGTATTCATGAGCCTGTGCATGATTGCCTCCATTGATGTTTTGATCAGCATAGCTGACTGAAGGTCGTACCTGATCGATGCTGCTTTCATCTTGTACTTCACTACCCCTCAATCGTAGTGGTGAAGTCTCCACGAATGCCGTCATCAGGATTGGTAGCCGCTGGGGACAGCACAATGCATAAGCCGTTACCGGACCCAACAAGGTATCTGCGTCCATTGGCACATCCGATTGTAGTGCCAGACAGGTGTCCAACACGCATTCTTCGCCGCATAGCAAGCACCTTAATACAGGCATAACACAACTTTGCCACATTGGTCTAAATGAGAGAGACCAAGTCATGTTCAGGTCCCAAAGCCGTGCTAGTCCAAGGACTTTAGTTATGCGGTCCCAGTAGCCAATGGCTAGGATCATTTCTTCCCTTGTCGCAGGTGTTTTGTCTGTGACATGGTTTGCCATAGCGAAATAACAGGATCAAAATAGGAAGCCTGCCACTAGTCCCAAAAGGAGAGGAAGTCCGCCAAAAATTGAATGGACAAAGTCCGGAAAAATACCCGGGATGGCTTTGAATGGAGTTAAAGCACCCAAAAACACTGCTTTAAATACACTGGAGACACCAGTGGTATCAGAAATATTTAAGATTTCGTTCAGTATTTCTGCGAAATGTATGGGGGAATTAGTTGATAATAATGAATGAATCTCTTCTGTTGTCCTTGCAACTTGGAGATCATATGTTTCTTTTGATGACGTGAGCCTGGTCGGCGTCTGTAGGAGCACAGTCTTCATTCTGCTTAAAGTATCTATTCGAATAGAAGCAATTTTCAAATCGGGCCATAACCTTGCCTCCCTGTCTGGAGAATCGTTCGGGAACAATACTCGTTCACAGCACATGACCTTCCTAGTCACGGTTATGAGATAAGGTTTTCCGGGCAGCAAACTACAACATCTGCGATCTACTATTAGAATGTAACTCCCGTTCGAGAGTCTCCTAAAGAATGGTTCTATTTGTGTTGCAGGTGTGCCTAGCTGGTAACATGAAAGGTTATTTGAAGTCCCTTCACAGGCTCCATGCAAGCTAATACCCTGACACAGAAGTGTACCGCTTAGTGATTTTGCACAATTATTGCCACTGAGAAACACTTTCTGGCCTTTATTACTGACACATTCGTGTGTATACGGCAAATTCCATATTGACTTAATGTATCCTTTACCCAACCTTTCATACTGGCCTGCCTGTATATATTTTTGGCAGAATTGAAACTGGAAAGTAGTTATCGGAATATTTATTATTCCATGTATTATCCATTCAATGACAGGTCGTTCTGACATTGTCAATGGTAATCTCTCAAGTCTTTCAATGCTCAGAATTGTATAGTCAGCACCCTTCTGTGCCAAACTGATTTGTTTATCAGTAAGGTTAAAGATATTAAATAATGACGTTGTGTTGATTAAACGCCAAGGCACATAGCCAGAACGCAGATTTCGTAATGTCCAGCCAAGCTGTACAATAGAACACAATTCGGACTGACCGTGTTGTAACATCAGTAAGTCTTGCGATATTATATCGATTGCTGAAGACACAATGCTGTCCAGAGAATATATTCTGGAGGACAGAGTCATTAACCCATTGTCCACCACAGAAAGTGATTTTTCCAAATGAATACGGTCAATTTCCCGTATTTTTTCTGCTGTCTCAATTTGAGTTACTTTCCAAACTTCGTTATAAGCTGCATATATAGAGGCCGCTATGAAACGTTTTTGACGCTGTTTGCGTGGTCCCAATATGAAATCACGCAAGTCAGCACCTTCTGTAAGTAAAGTTAGGTGTTGCTTAATTTCAGCCAGTGTGGACGTTTGTAGCCATTGAAGGCAGAGCTTGCCCACGCTGTAGGTGGTTACTATCCCTGGATGTTGTCTTTGGGAATATCTAGGGTCTGGCCTGGTCAATTTGAACCCCTGTATTTTGTTCAGGAATCTGTCTTGACAGTTATTTGTGTCTGTGGGCCAGATCAACCATTGTTTCCATTCAGGATGTGTTCTGTTTTGGTTTAATATATGGTTTACGTCTATCTCATCATCTATAGAGCTATTACTGCTGACTGTTGGTTTTGGAATAGACGGTTTGTTCAAATCTTTGATTTTGGCTAAGCCAAGACAGGTAGTTTGTTGAATAGTGTCATTCAAAAATATAATTTGTTCTGGGATCATGCAGGCTCTGAACAATGATTCTATACCTTGTACTTGCCAATCTTTTGTACCCCAAACAGTTTTTGTTTCAATGTTACTGTTCCAGAAATCAAAACCAAATGTATTCATTTGCTCAAAAAATGAATCTGAATATATCAATTTTGTGTTGGTAAGCATGGTCTTCATACCTGTCTTATTTGACAATTTGAAATAAAATGTTTCTGCATTACTTGTGTTAAACCCTGAAAAGTATGAATATTTATCATAAAATGTTTTCGAGCTATCTTTTGGAGGAGTAGCACAATGTTCCCATTGGTTATAATTTAAAACATTTCTAGGTTGTGCAGATTTATGGAGATAATGGTTACCATAGTGGTTATAGCAGAACATTTGATCATAATTAGACGAACCCTGCAAATAATCATGTTCTGTAAATTTAGCAGACATCACAAGATCAGACATCATATCATTAATACTTTCAAAGTCCCAATCATCAGCAAATGTGCTTGGTTTTACAAAGTCACTCAATGAGATCTTGAATTGGTGTGGATACTTCAGGATTTCAACCGGACCATAGATTTCATAATCAGTTTTGTCCCATGCTACACCGCCTGGTATAGGATTGGCTGTGAAGTTCACTGAAGAAAGTTCTCTTTTCTCGATGTGTGAAGATGTGTGTGGTTTAAGGACCAAGTTGATTTTCTGGCTTGCTGTGTCCATTTTAGCATATTTTCCTTCAATGAAATGTCCCAAGCATAGTACCATGATGAACCAAAGAATGAGGATAAATGCACTTAAGGCCACCCAAAATTCAATCCATGGAGAAATCAGATAGGTTTCTTTCAGCTGTTGAAGAAGTTCCTTAGCTTTATTTTTAAAAGTTTTTGTTGATGGCTGTTTCTTTGCTTCACTCAGGTCTTCAGATGAATCATCGAAGTTGATGAAGTAGCCGGATGCTGTTCTGTCAATTGTTCCAATTGCTTTTGGATTTTGCTTTGTTTCATTAGCAAAGTCTGCAGTTACATCATCATAGGTTGTTGTTTCTTGATGAAAAGCTTTGATTTGGGTTTTAAGCGGTTCACGTTCCATTGCTTTGTTGCATAGTCCTTGTTGATTCACTGTAGATTTTCCAAATGTGATCAATCTTCCAGCTTGAGCCTCTGTATTCGTAGCAAACATTGGTGTTCTGCTACTTCTTGGGAGTCCACTTGGCCTACTATTTGTTATCGGCCACATGATTGTGGTTTAACCAGGTCGATGGATATGACTCGGTTCTCCTTTTTACCAGCAAGGGGCGGTAGTACTACTGATCTAGTCCCGTTGATAGACAAGACAGGAACTGCTTTTCTGTAAGAAGGCCCAAATTCCTTCTTTACCGCGATCTTTTCTCTGACTAGATCCCCGACTTTTGGAATCCAGACAGGCCTTGCTGGGACAGGTGGTTTCTCTTCAGTGGTTGTTGGCTGTTGTTTCAACTTTATGTTGCTCAGGTCTTTTCTTGTTTCATTTAAGTCCTGCAAAATAGCCAAACGATCTTTGATATCAAAGCTTTTGTCTTTAACCACTGAAGTCTGACTATCAAGATCTTGGATCATCATTCTAGTCCCGAACAATAGTTTGTACGGACTGAACCCTTTCAGAGAATTCCTTGGCAGGTTATTTAGACTAAGTTGGACACTTATTAAATGTTTGACCCACCCAGCTCCTGAACCTAATACCTTTTCCGTTATAGATTGCTTTATGTCTTTGTTTTTTTCTTTACACCATCCCGTATCCCTCAGGAAGGAAGTGAGAAGAGTCCCGCTATGCAATGCTCATTTGGCCATGCTTCCCTATAAGCTTGGGGGCTAAAGGGAATACATTATTCAAAACGTAGCATGCTCCTAGCGTATATGCCATTATAGACTCGCAAATCTTTGTATAACAGTCCAGACGTCAGCCGAGCGCTGGGGTCTACATTATAAGTGAAAATTAGTCTTTTTATGTTAATATAATGATTTTTCGTGATGGGTACTTTCTTATTGTTGTTTTTCTGGAGCGAAGTGCCATGGCAATAGTCCTCCTCGCTCGCCACTGCGATCTCTATTGCAGTCTGGGCAGTTTTTTACAAAAATGTGATGATGCAGGCTCATGCCTGGCCACCAGTACACTGATTGTAATTCTTCCAGAGAATCTTTTAGCTCAAGGTGTCTGAGACCCTCACCCATATGTGCGTCTGCTATTAACAAGCCTCTCCTGTCCGTGTTTGGAATTACTCTATCCCCCACTCCAGGGATTCGAGCAAAAGGGACTGAGTTTGCATCGATTATGTATGTATAATTGAGTGGATAATTGATCGGTAGCGCTGAGCAGTCGCCTTTTGATGAAGTTTTCACCGCCAGCACAGTTTCACCGTCAATGTGTTTTACTGCACGCTTTTTTGTAGCTACGGAAGCCGATTTACTTGCTACCGCAGTTGCTGTCTCAGCCAATGAATTCCCTGCAACGTGAACGCCATCACGCTGATGACTCAGTGAATGTATCACGTGAGTTTTTGGTAGTTCTTTCTGTAAAAGAACTACTTGTTCCCAGAGCACTTTTTGCTTTATTGTTGCACCTGTGTCATCTTTGTAACCGTTTTTAATCCATTTCTGTAAGTCGTTATTGTATGATTTGACGCAGTAATACGTATCGCACACTATAAGTGTCGGGAATTCGCGATCGGCATTATCTAGCGCCATTTTCAATGCTATTATTTCAGTTTTTTGTTCTGAATTATTTTCCACTGAGTGTGTTTTTGTAAGTAGAGGTCTTAATTTACCTCCGCGCCACACTTCTTTTACAATTTCGCACGTGGCGTTGTAAGCCAGCTCTCCCCAAACTGAGGGTTGAGCATGTCCGTCTGTATATATTACACAGGCGTACTGTCTTAAAGGCATAATGTCGATTGGCAGAGGGTATTCTCTCTCATATTCTAGATATTTTAATTCTTTCATTTCCGGGTCAAAATAGTATTTTACTTTGTTTGTAGCAACAGAATTTACCCATTGTATCCATTCTGGATTTAGTGCAGTTGTCGGTAAATTACATGGTGTTGTTAATGCCTCAAAAGCTGATTCTGCTGTTCTGACTGTAACCTGTCTACCGTCTGCTTGGCATTTCTCTTTTGCTACAGCTGTTTGAACCGCATGAACAATGTTTTCCTTAATGCTGAACCTTTTTTCAGCTTCTGTGTACAAATGTGATTTGTATGCTATTGGTACCTTCTCTCCCTCATTAGAGGTCAGGTATGTGAATCCGCATCTTCCTGGGATGACTCGAATCACAAGGTTGCGTGTGTTGTCACGTGTTTGTAATTTTGTTTTAATTAACATATCTGTTTGTAAAGATCTCAAAATTTCTGTGTGTTTTTGAGTCCAATCGATTCTTTTAAAATCTGGTTTTATAAGATCATAGAGAGGTTTAATTCTCTCTGCATAATTTATAATGTAAGTTCTTCCGAAATTTAGGAAGCCTAGAATTGATTGTAAGTTTTTCAGTGTTCTAGGTGCTTGGATTACAGCACATTTCTCTAGGAAATTGTCAGCCAGGCTTTTGCCTTCACTTGATAGTTCATATCCTAAAAACAGGCCTGTTAGATGGGCAATCCTTTAAAGTTGAATTTGTAACCCTCTGCTGCGAACCCAAGTATTATGGTGTTCACTCTTTTCAAGTGAGTATCCAAGTCATCATCTGTTAGATAGATGTCGTCGACATAAGATAATGCCTCGTCATCATATGTTTGTAGTAAATCTGTTACTCTCGCTGAGAATAATCCTGGGCTGTTCTTGAACCCCTGAGGCAAACGACAGAATTTTTTTTGCGTGCCATTTATTGAGAACGCCGTCAAATATCTGCTCTCTGGTGCTATATTTTGACAAAAGAATCCATTAGAAATGTCTAATGTGGTTTTGTATTTTTTGCGCACTATGTTATTCATTAGTGCAGCACTATGCGAGTTTTGTACTGCAAATGTTTAGCAACATGAGTTAAGGTGTCTGTAGTCCAAAACAAGACGATATGAATTGTCTGGCTTGGAGACAGGAAACAAAGGGTTGTTCATTTGTGAGGTGCAAGTTTCAATCACCCCCTGGTATTCAAGTTGATCTAGGATCTCTTTTACCTGTTTTTTAGCTTCTTGCTTAATCGGGTACTGCCTCTGTGCAGTAGGTTGTGATTTTAGCTGGATTTTGTGAGGAGGAGAGTCCTCATCCCATCCCACATGATTTTTATATAAGGCAGGGGCTTGAGCTACTGCCCACTTTCTTGCAAGTGTATATTTTTTTATGAATTGGAATAGGGTTTGAGAAGGCAGGCATAATTATTTCTTCGCCATGTGGGCACTCCCTGACAAACTCTGGAGGCCAGTCTCGTTCAGCTAGAAGGATGTCATTGCCCTTGGAGAGATTATCCCAAAATAGACCCCTTATTTTTCTAGTCTTATCCCCCTCTATACGCAATGTTATTTCATATATTTTATGAGGTTTGCTAACTCTGGTATCTGCAGTTTCCACCTGAATGTATTCATTCGTGTCCACTGTCTCCAGATGATTCATAAGGACTTTGCGAGCTATGCTCACTTCTGCTGCGCTGTCTAGCATTGTCTGAGCCCATTCTCCGTTTTTCAGCTGTGTCCTCAGTATTCTCGGCATTGTTAATTACTTTAATACTGGCTACCTTCTTTTTTGGAAATTGTAATTTTGTATTCAGATGAACAGGTTCTTTGTCTTTGGACTTGACGTGCTCTTCCCTGTGTTCTGATCGTCCTCTTCTTTCCGATTTCTGCGAGGAAGTCTGAAAAGATTGAGAGGGACGTGTATCAATATCTTGATATCTATCAGGTTTTTTTATATTATCCCTATTTCTAAGGTTGTATTTTTTAACAGAGGTCTCCCTTTGGGGAGACTTGCGTCCTTGGTCAGGAGATCTTTCTCTCCGCCGAGGAGACCTTCCTCTGGACTGGAATCTTTTTTCTTTAGGATTGGATTGTTTATTTCCATTCCAGCTCTTTTTTTGAGTGTTTAAATTATTTTTAATAAATACCTTTTCAGGACTTTCAACTAGTTGGGGTTTTACTGGTATTCCACCCAAACTATCTCTTCCTAGTTCTTCATAGGATTTTTCTATGATTCTGGCAATTTCAGATGGTTGGTCTGCTATATTTGTCTCTTTCAACCTCTGGCGAATCGCCACATTTGCTGCTTCTCCCTTTATGTTGGCTAATAATATTGCAGAGACCTGCTTGAAGTCTTTCAGTAATTTCATACCGAGAGTTAAAGCGGGTTCTGGACCGTATTCATCTTGAATCTGTTTTAGCACATCTGGTATTACTGACATGGATGGTACACCATGTGTTTTTGTGTAAATGGAAGCAAAGACTGTTCCCCAAGTGTCACAGTCCTCCACATGTGGTGCGATTCCCATTGGAAGACAGATAGTCAGAATCCTATGTTTCTCAACAGGGGTGGTATCTGGAAACACCGCCTCTATTTGAGTGATTTTTTGTGCTAGCCAGAAAGGAATTTGTTCCCGTTTTGTGGGTACTTTACCTAGACAGGACTGTATGTTCTGTGGTGTAATTGTATTTGTGTTCCCCTGATGAGTGATCAGCTGTGGAATTTTAATTGCTGGTTGGATTGTTGAAGTCCGCATTACATATTGGACTAATTGTCTATGTATTTTTATTAATTGTTTTAGCTGTGCTAAAAGCTCTGGTGCAGGCATTTCTTCAATGTCTGGATATGGTGTGTATCCGGCTAGGACCGGCCACCTTGCTCCTGGTCTACCTAGTGGACCGAGCCTGGTGATGTGATTATTATGTTTTAGGGCGCCATGAAACAAGAGCAGGTGCTCTTGGAATTTGAGTGGTATTTCCACCTCCTCGAAAGGAATGTACTCATTAGGAGGTTCCTCTATTTTGTAATAGTGGAAGTCCTTTGTTACAGCGTTTGCTGATGGAAAGTTTATCCATGAATAGAATACCTCTGTCTGCCGACATTCGTGTGCCTCGATTACGAATATGACTGTACCACCTCTCGGTGTCAGCCCATTTTCTATAAGTTTTAAAGTTATAGATTTCCTTATGTTGACCGGGATGAGTATTGCCTCCGGGTCATTTTGCAGCAGAGTATTGTCTGCTACTAGGAGTTCAGCTGCTATTCTAACTGTCTCCCTTTCTTCTTCACTTTCTGTCATTTTACTGACAGGAAGGGTATTCTGTTTGTTTGCAGATCAGGTTTCTATGGAAACAAAGATTAGATGCACAATATTTTGGATCAGTGTATCCTTCAACGTTGAAAAAACCAAGAACCATACATAGGAGTCTCCTCCTGCGAGGTTTGGCGGATATGACCTTTCACCCACTCCAGACGTCTTTGGAGTATTATGGGAAAAAAGGGGTCTGTGTGAAAAAGCACGACTGAGTTACTCTAATGTCTTGCGTTAGTTTTATCGCCTATCCCCACGTTGGGCGCCATGTAGTGTAGTTCCTATTATCCCAATAGGCTCTGCGCATTGGAATAATAT
Organism: Lissotriton helveticus; assembly: GCF_964261635.1. Taxonomy (NCBI): domain Eukaryota; kingdom Metazoa; phylum Chordata; class Amphibia; order Caudata; family Salamandridae; genus Lissotriton; species Lissotriton helveticus. The sequence goes on along the minus strand of NC_136067.1, from coordinate 466,737,301 downwards.
CTTCAATAGTATAGACCTAGGGCAGAGGTTAACTAGGTCTTCTACCGACGATATTAGACTTAAAGTTTTGTGTTTGCCAGCTAGCTCAGAGTTCACTAGAAACTTTCTCGAATAGTCAAGGAGGATTTCAACCTCCCTGGATAGACAAGAAGGGATTTAGTTTCTGACTACCATAGAACATGACAACTTTGCTCTCCCCTAATCAAGAGTGTATCTCTAGAGTCGTGTGAAAACAAAAGACAACTTATTTTACTCAGTCAGTTCAGTGCATTCTTAGTTTCACCAGATTGTAGAGAAAAGGAAGAGACGGGCGTGTTCAATAAAAGATGTTATTTATTGATCAGTCTCCTTTCTCATACACGAGAAATGAATCGCTATTATTGTAATACTTATAGTTAAGTAAAGTGCATACAGTAAAGACAGAATTATAAAATAATACTGTAAAAGCATTGATATGGTTTCTGAGCCATATGATACTTTAAAATGGATAAAATAGATACATACATATATACATTTGACTAATCATACTCAACTGGTGCTTCTAACCACGCCTACCCCAGTGTACCTGACCTAAGCCTAATACGTGGGCGGGAGTAGATAAGTAGCAGTTTAAGTTAAGTTTGTTTTGCCAAGGGACTGACTCGAGAATTCTCTGCAAAGGGTTTATTCAGTTCTGTACCTGAGATCTAGAATGGTGGAGGGCTGGTATCTCTTATCCCAGGTCTTGATATTCCAGCTGCCTGCGAGGGCTGCTTCGAAGGGCCGGAGCTGGATTTCTCAGCAGGAGAAAGGCAGCGTCTCGTTCTCAGCGCGTCAGGAAGGCGGGGCAGCGCCTGTGGGCTTCGCTCTCTGCTGGGCTCCTCGGCACGTCTCGCTGCTCCAATCTCGTCTCCACCGCATGTGTTTGCTTAAGGCAATGTCGGTAATATTTATACCTGAAAGGTGCCGAGATTGACGTAAGGATGGACATATATACGTCAATAAAGATGTCATATGAACGGGCTCGTTCGCACATTCTTTTGCTGAAGTTCTCGGTGAAATCAAAACAATGGCTATGGGAATTTTCCAGGTCGCTGTAGGTTTGATTTGTTTTGAGAACTCTGTATGCCTTATCAGGGGCTGGAGGAATATCGCTTGTCTAATTAGATGGCATGCGTTATGACCTAATCAGATAACGCGCTTCTGTGCCGTGGTGTGGCTTAATCAGATAACGGTTTTTGCACCGTTGGATGGCTGCTAGTTAATTATTAACCAAACCAGGGTCAGGAATAGGGGAATCGATACAGTACCTATAGGAATACATCACACAGCTAACTCTGTTTGTGCTGTAACTACACATGACAAATTCGAATATGTTGTCTACTGTAAATAACTTGTCAGTACTTTAATCAAGAATCTTTTTCGAGTTTCAGCTTCACCACTTATGTACAATAGAACTGGTTGGATGTAGAACAAGCACACTCTTTTTTCTCATGCAGAAATCCATGTTCGATTTTACCTTTTACCTTTTACTTCATCAAAAGTGTCTTTCTATTCTATGTTCAAATGCTATATCAGTTGTTCTACATCCAGAGTTTTCTGTCTTACTTGATGCATTACATTCTCCATTTCATTCTTGGCTATTGCAGATTAATTTTGAAGGATTGGCTGTCCAAGAGGATTTTGACTTCCAGGTGCTCAACTTTGACTGCTCTGAGAACTCGCTTTTGCTATCTCAGCAGCAACTGTTCCTTCTTGTTCAAATTCCTCTCAACATTTGAAGATACACTGGAAACACAGAACAGTCAATTCTGTCTTACACAGTGTAGATTGAGTTTTCATAACCGTCAAATTCTCTAAGGAGCTCGCTTTCATTGTGCCATAGCTTGAACAACTATAATAAGGCTAAGTGAAATAACTCTCTTTTGTTTTGAAAATGGCAACTTACCGCTTCATGGTTGAATAAACTTCCTTTGTAATGTCTGACCAAACATCCAACCACAGCGATAATTTCTTCTTCTATGTTTTCACTGGCATTATTCCTGAATGTATAATTTTGAGGTTTTTCATAGAGACACAGCCTTTCCAGATGAGGATTTCTTCTTGGATAGTATGTATCCAGCACTTACACTTCAGAATATCTGTACTGTGTGGCTCAAATTCTGCAAAACATTGGATTTCAGGAAAAGGCTTCAGTACTCTGTTATGAGGATTAGCAAGCCCTAAACCAACCCATATAACTCCTCTAGATTTAGAAAACAAACTAGTTGTGCCTAACCTGTCTATGAATTGATAACAGCTTAGCTCTCTGTGAGAAAGCATTTTCAAACTAAAACTGTACGATTGCTTTGCAAGACTCATCTTTGCTGAAATCTCCTCCCACATCTCCTTCATCTCAGTTGTTTCTGCCTTTGTTATATAAAACATAACCTACCAAGCAACAGCAATCGAGTTGTCAGCAACAAACTGTATGTCCATTTTTTGCTTTCCACATCTTCAGAATCACAGGGTTGTAGTTGGTAATCTACTTAGAGGCTTCTGCTCTTTTTAGGTTATATTATTTTTGGGTGATTTTCTTGTAAGTGTGTATCTGACTGCAAAGAAGACACTGTTGACACGTTCTTGTTAGATGACAGACCTTGGGAATACACAACAACATCTTGTATACAATTTTCCTTTTGCTCTGTATTTTTTCTGACTGTATTTTCTGCATTTAACATTTTGAAATCATAGAACTTGTTCTCTTAATATTTTGTGAAAACTCTCTTTTGGGATCCAGTAAGACACATACTGCTCCTTTAAAAGACAACAATCGCTCTTCACTGTCTTTTCCAAACTTTGGGGAATCTTTTATCCACAACAGCATGTGAATATGGGGTGCACCTCTGGCTTGGTACTATTTGCGGCAAAAGAAATCAATGACTTCCCTAAGAGGAAGTTTTATTTTCTGCAAGCTGAAAAACATAATTGCTTGACATCTGTGACCATAGTTCTCCTGGTATCTTTAGATGAATGTGTTTTTATTGGAAAGTGCCTCCTGCAAGAATCCTAGCAGGGCATCCCATGCAAGTAGATGCTCCAAGGTTCCTCAACATGCACTTGAGTTCCCCATGGTGCTTCGACCAATATTCATTAGGCCCACTTTGACATGCTATTAGGTTTATTAAATTGTATTCCAAGTGATCATCTTTTTCTTGAACTTTCTCCAGAAATTCTCTTGTTGATATATTTTGCAAACTAACTCCTATTTTTAAAATGTGATTTAGAGCATATTAGAGGCCAGACAAGTCACTCTCAAATAATTGGTGAAATTTATCCAGAATACTTACTCTGCAAATTGCCAGAAAAAGTCCACCGTGCTACACGTAGTTTGCCCTGCAGAATCACAATGAACTGAACTATGCATCATGCCAGAGGGTGCTGCTGCTTTCTACTGCTCAAGTATACAATCTACTCAATAAGCAGCTTCCTCAATGTTAATAGCAGATTTTTCAACCCAAGCGCCCGCAACCGCCTGCAATGAGAATACTCACCAGGAGAAGGTCTAGCGCATGATTTGCAACACTTTGGGGAGTTTTTTGGAACTCTGCACAGAATGGGCAAAACTCTGCAAACTCTGCTGGTCAGCGAAATTCTTCACCCACCCCTAGTTATTAGTAGACACGCCATTTACAAGAATTACAAGACCTTCTTCCAAATCTCTATCTAGCCCTACAGTTTAAATACATTTCTTGAAATCTAATGCCAAATACACTACTCTACCCATAAGACCTTTCTGCAGCGCTGTTGGCAGTAACTTGCCTATCTTTGGCTCCATATCTTGAAATGGATGTGTAAATTTGATAATAATGGACTCATAAATATTTAAATCTTGAACTGCTCTGGAATATAAACCAGTTCTAACTTGTTATACCCAGCTCTAGCAGGCATTTGATTAGCTTTGAATATATTGGAACAATACTTAAATATAATTTGCCATATGGACAAGTCAAAGCGTTCCTTTACAAATAAGTACACAGCTAACTTTTGACAGTCATCATTATTTTCTTTTTCACTTTTTAAGTGCATGTCAGAAGTCCTTATTTGAATATTGTAGTGAGTGTGTCAACAACATATACAAGTATACTCTGTTTTTTAAGAGCACACCGTGTTAAATTTTGTAATCTCTTCTTCAAAACTATCAACTGTAATACCTGTGGCCTGTTATGAAACTCTTCATTTTCCCCAGACTCCTGCGCATGACCAAAGAAACAAAACTGCACATCATCACAAAACTTTTCTCCATCCTTGTACCTTGTAAAAGTGCTTTATTATAGGTACTAGAATATTGTATCCATTCTCCACTTAAATCTGTACACAAATTACTTCTATTCACTAATCTTCTTTTCTGGTTTTGTCTCCTCATGCACAACACCATTTTATCAAGAGCCTATTTATAATCAATAAGAAAAGCTTCCTCTTCAAAGCAAAGTGAACGCCTTATCAACTACTCTCTCAACTTTTCCTTTTTTTTTCAGTGCCTCTCTCCTTCTTCTATACTTCTTTATAGTTCTCTGTAGGTTTATAACTACTCTACTATGAAACTTCCTGGCTATGATTTCCTTAAATTCCTTCTGTCTCCGTGTTAATGTGTCCATCTTTGCTACATTCTTTCCTGTTCTTGCAACATACACGTTGTCCACTCTTATTCTGACTCAGAGTTTGAATTTTATTTTCATAATTTTTAATGTTTTGCATATGTCCACATATAATCCTAAGAAATTACATTGTTCTCTTCTCTTACCAGTAGCTATTTTTCGTTCAGCACTTTTTCACTTTTTGACCTTTTTGTGTCTCAGTTCTGCATAGATACCATAGTTGCTTCTGTTGCTTCTTCCTCCGAACTTTTGTTTGCATTGTAACTGTCTGTACCTATGTAGATATTATTCTGTATTTAAATTTTTATTCTAGCCAACAAACTAACTACTTTACTACTGGCTTACACATCACACGAAAACTGTTTTGTTGCAGTTTTAAATCCACAGATGAACCTATCTACATAACTACAAATACTTACTTCAATGTACCAAACCCAAAGCAAAACACAAAACTTAATTTATTAGTTACCATCTAATATTATAGCACCCTCTCCTATAACAAGGCGGCACCATGTCTCAGTACTCACTTATACATGGTAAAATATCACTTTATCCCTTTTGTAGTAAATTTGCAAATAAACATCAATCAAAGTGTTAAAAGTACACACAGTGGCTCAATACTGTAAATCAGAAAACACAACTTTAGAGCTATGTATGTGCCTCTCTACTACTGTTTCACTGGAAGATTCAGAGTTCGAGTATTTTTCTACTTAGATGAATCAGATTAACATTTTGTAAACACTGCATATACAAATCTGCACCTTAATCTGCATTACAGAGTGTAGCTCACTAATTCTTCTGGGTACATGCAAACAATGTGTGACAGGTTACTTATATAATTCACCAGATGGTTCCAAAAGAGTACCTATTCCTCACTTGTGAAAACAATGCTCCCTGAATGATTGGATGAGTGCCTAGGGGATTCCCTGAGAATATAGGTAGTGCCTGAATGATTTCCTGAGTATGTAGGAATTACATTGGTGGTTACATATCTGCATAGCCACTGCCTGTGTGTTTGCATGACTATATTGCTAGTATCTGGGTGTTTGGATGAGTTCATGAGAAGTGCCTGAATGATTAGATAAGGGCATAACTAATGCCTCAATGATTCAATTCATGCATAGATAGTTGTTGCATGATTAAATGAGTGCTACTCTGGTCCCTCAGTGATAACAGGACTACATACATAGTAGATACATGGTTTGTTGAGTGCATGGATAGTGTGAATGTGATGTTTAAGTGCATACCCAGCACCTGACAGATTGCATGAGTGCACCTCTGGTGTTTCAGTGATTGAATGAGTACATGACTACTGCCCATGTATTTTTGGTTTATTATACAGGTAATGCCTGGGTGATTACATAACTACATGGATATTGTATTGATAATTCAATGAGTGTATCAGGACTGCCTGACTGATTACATGAGTGCATGACTATCGCCTGAGTAATTATATAAGTCCATTGTTAAAGCTTGAGTGATTGGATGAAAGCAACTCTACTGCTGTGGTGATTATATTGGTGCTGGTGTATTGCCTCAGTAATTGGATGAGAGGTTGCTAGGTTCACTGCAATGGTACTTCTTGCATAATCTGATGAGTGCATGGCTAGTGCCTGAGTGTTTGGTTGAGTGCATGAGTGGTGCATCAGTATTTGGAAGAGTGGATGAGTTATAAGTGGTTTTTGGACGAGTGCATTTGTTGTGCCTGGGTGTTTGAATAACTCTATAAGTACAGCCTTGGTGGTTGTATGAGTGAATGGTTAGTGCATTGGTGATTAGATGAATGCATGAGTAGTGGCTGCGTGATTCAATGAGTATATAGGTAGTGCCTGCATAATTGGAAGAGTGCATGTGTAGTGCCTGGGTGATTGAATAAGTGTGTGGGTAGTGCATGAGTGATTTAATGACTGCTTGGATAGTAGCTGGGTGATTGAATGAGTACCTGAGTAGTACCTGAGTGACTGTGAAAGTACCTCCATTGCTGTTAGATATATGAGTTAACACTAAATGTCTGAGTGATTGTTTAAGTCCTTCGGTCATATCAAACTACCTGTTTTAGTGTATTTTTCCATTTTTACTGAGCTATGTGTGACTGGTCTAAAATTGATATATAATTGAATGCATGGCTCTGTGAGAGCGTACACTGCTCTGTTACTCAATGTGCACAGGCATCAATAAGTTTCTAAGCCTGAAAACAGCAAAAATCACTTTTTCAAAGCACACAATCTTCATCATTTCTAAAATATTTGTTGTGTTTGTTAAACATCTATTGAGCATTTCTCAATAAACGTTACAGGCCATGTGAAAATATTTATTTTAAATTTATTTTAAAGGTTTTATATAGCGCTGGCTAGACCCGGGGGTATCAGAGCACTTTACATGAGCATCAGATCAGTTACAGGTTACATCGTTAAAAAGGTTACAAAATTATTAGAACATGGCAACATAGTTACTTGTTAGGTCAAGATAAACAATAAGCACACATACGTAAGGGGAAAAGCAGGCAAGGGGAAAGATTCAGGGGAGGGGGAAGGAGCTAATATTTTCTTCATCGAAGAAAAAAAACCAATTACCCATCTTTTCTGTTTTTTAGCTAGAAATGCAGGCAACGTGAAATGCTACACATCAAGGAAGAGAGAGGAGGGAGTGATTGTTGGGGAAAGGCCTTTTGAAACACCTGACACAAATAATTTAAGAAGAGCCCTTTCTTCCCAATTGAAATGCTTGTTTTAGAATGGCCGCCCCTCTCTTCCTGGTGCTGTGCCAGGCAGCTCCCTGCACCCTTTGTTTCTTGTTTAGTAAAGGCGGGCACACCCCTGCAATCTTGACATTAGATAGTACAAAACCATAGACGCTAATCATCAGAGTCCATCCTATTTAAAGTGTGTTTTTAAAACAGACAATCTAAAGGCAGTATCATGCCTCCACTACCGAACTTAAGTTGTATTTAATGTTGGCACCGATCTGGCAGAAAAGGTCAACAATCTTTGCAATGTGGATGATCAAATGTGTTCCATATCTTTAAAGATGCAATAAATGAAGAATTACATTTGGCACAGTCAGACTTCATGCTGAAGGAAGATGATTCATTCGAGGGCCTGTCTCAGCCCTCGGGCAGGCGGCCTTTTTCCTGTTCTACAAACAATGTTGAACGGAGTACACACAGCAGCCAAGGAAACCCCACCTACCCAGGAATGCATAACCCTAGCCCGGGCTCCCTGTGAGCTCTGAGCGTGGACTGGCTGCCGCTTGATCTGAGCTGGATGCTGAGTGAGTGAAAAGGATGCAGAGGAACATCAGGGGCAGCACAGAGGAGCCTCCCATCCTGGCCAACGGGTTACTCTGAAGATGTGTCTCGTGGTAACTGGTCCAGCAGCGGTCGGCTCAATGGCGTCAGCACAAGAACTTGCTCAAGACATTCTGCATTACTAATTGCCTCAATTTTAAATGGAACTTGTTTAAAGAAATGCACCATCCTCACCATCCGCATGAAATTTACAGGATAAAAAATTTAGATCTCATGTAAGCATATGTGAGATTTCATAATAGATATACACCTTCAGGTCATATTTCCAAAAATATATGGTTCTCTGCATGTTTAACTAAGCTCAAGAGTCTCAATGTACATATAACTATCTGCAAACACGAAAACAATATCTCACCATCTAAGCAAATGCATATCAGTCCTATGAGTTACAAACCACATTGACAAACACTTCCTAATACATACCTAACAAGTATTAATACTTTCATAATTTATACAAGTATAGCACACTTTCTTATCTTTTATTCACTAAAAATAAGATGGCTTGCCTACATCAGAAACTTTCTCACTGACCTAGGCCTAGAGACTTTCTATTCCACACCGGCAAAGATCAGTGAGATATCTAAGAAAGAGCTGAAAGTTATGGCCTTGAGCCATTTAGATAGCTTAAGGCTCGCCAGCGAAATAGGGAAACCCTCTGTCCATCACGCTATCATGGTCCAAACTACCCTTACCATCCAGCCTTATTTAATGCTTGAAATAGGTATTTTCGACCGATTTCTACTGACCAGATTCAGATTAAACCTATTTCATCGCTTAGTAGCTTTCCCTACGATGAATGCTTGGGAACCAATTCTAGGCCTCTGTCCCTGCGATGACAAATCAGTGCAGTCCACCATACACGTAGTCCTGTTTTGCAAATTTTATAATGATCATCGCAAACTTTGGTTACTATCATTGTTAAAATCGTGGGGTGTCAGACAGTGCCGCCCGCCATGTTGCGCCTTCAGTTTTTAGACTCGGAAATTACTTGCTATCACGTTGTTAACTTTTTGGAATGCATCTTTAGACATAGAAAAAACTTGTAAAGTGACCTTTGTCAAGCAAAGATTAATGCTTTTAATGAAACATGAACCCACGTTCTTTTTAACGATGCCTTTTTAGCTACATTGTACTATAGACGTTTTGCTTAATATTATAATATTATGTACAGTACTGCTTTTATGGATTTCTATTTTTGAAATACCGAATAAAGAAATTTGAATTATCTTTTATTTGTGACTACACCACTCCTGTTTAATAATGTGACTAAAAGTATTTCAAGTCCCAGAATGCAAATAACATAGTTCTGTCTGTTCTGGACAGGATCCTTAGGCATGTAATATATTGTCATTTTTAAAGGCATTGCTAATTGTAAATTTCAACAGTTCTATACTGTTGTTTTTCCATAAAGTAGAGGATGCACAAATTCATTTTCCTCTAACTTCCCAAAACATTTGGTCCTAACATCTTAAAGACATACCCTACAAGTAACACACACTGAATATATAACCTATCTTAAAATATGTAAAACAACGCACACTGCCAGTCACAGTTCATCTCACATATTTTTTTCATAGGAGTATTATACTCTTGTTTATCAAAGTCCCATGGGCATTTTCATTTTTAAAGTAACTTTTTCAAATTATTAAATTGTTATGTACTTGTAGTGAATTGAGTTAATAGATTGGATTGCAGTTTTAGCCCTTTTTTAATTGAGTACATAAATTGTATAGATGTGTTAGCTCTTTTTGGATAGTTTTGACACTGTCAAGATTTGTAAAAAGTAAGCACAAGAATGGTACACCAGTCTCATACAAAGCAACCATAAAATGGCAATCTCTTCAACTTTGCACTCTGTGACAATGCAAAAGGCAGCACATCAAATCATGTCTTTCATTTTAGACTACTCAATGCCCACTTGTGAATGGTTAGTATCTGTTGACCCTTTCCTTCTCTTTTAAAAAGAAATTCCTGTCTATGCATGTTTGTGAAGGGTTCTTAATCATCGCAGAGTAATCTTGAAAAAAACCTATATTTACGTTTCATTAAAAAAAAGAAAAATACTGCAGAACAGTTTACTGCATAGTTTTGAATTGGAAATTAGTCTGTGAGTAAATGCATGAATGCCTTTGTGCATTTGTTAGTAGGTATATGACTGTGTGACTGGATCTGTGAGTGGATACTTGAGTGTCTAAGTGGGTGTCTAAGTGAGTGGGTGTATGAGTGTCTGAGTTGATCTGTGAGTGAGTGCATGAGTCTCTCAGTGGGACTATCACCGGCAGTGTGAGTGGCTAAGTGGATCGGTCAGTGAATGCGTGATTCTCTAAATTTGACTTTGAGTAGGTACATGAGTCTCTGAGTGTATAACTGATTGGGTGCATAAGTATCTGATTGAGTCTATGAGTGGCTGTAGGTTTGACAACACGTTATTATGGGAATTAACATTATAAATGCACCTATTATTACACCCTATTTCTCAGTCCCGACTACACGGATCACCCCAAACTTTGCATGACACACAGAACCTACTTTGAAATTTTTTGGGGATAATTTTATGATGATTGGTGAAACTACACTAAAATTATAGGCAAGTCAAAATTACTTTTCCCAATGAGTCTGGATCCTAACTATAATTTCCTTTTATTCTATTTCCCTACTATAACGTCCCTGTAACTTTTGTTTTTTTCAGTGAATATATAGGTTGTTTTTGTGAAAATGTAAGTTGAAAATTATAGTCATATCTATGGTCAAGGGTATTTTGCCACAATGTGGTGATTAATGAAAACTGCAAAAGGCAACAGGAAGACTGTGAGTGGCTGGGCTCAACATGAACAGAAAATTGCAGCCACCATTTTATCTATTGGGAACAATTCCTGGGCCTACACCTTTCTGTGAAAGCAAAGATAAGAGGTCAGGGTGGAGGTACTCTGACCCCATGTTTCTGAAGTGTGTTAGTGCCACAAGTTATGGGTCCAATTTTTTGTTAATCTCGCATATTATTCATGACGCCAGTGCAGCGCCCCATGTACTTTCACTGGGGTGGCACGAATACCATGGCGACATTGCCAATATTGGTGGCAATAAAGAAAAATATCAGTGAATTATTAATACACATTGTTATAGAGATATTGAGATTTTGATACATGTTTTTTAGAGTTATTTAGATAGTGATTTATCTAGTGTGATGGTTAGAATTAGCTATATAGTTATAATTTTTTAATGTTGTGGTGGCAAATGATTTCCTGCTTTTGCTTTTCGCTTTTGTGACATATCTGCAGGAAACATAAGAACGATGTAATCGCAATCTCCATCCTCATTGCAAAAAACTGAAATAGGTTTTAGAGATGGTTGTTCTAGAAATACAGCAGAAAAACATGAGTTTGAAGTGTATAGTAATAAAACCCTACTGTGTAAAATACTGTAATATGTAAGCATATATGTGTTTTTTTCTTTATGGGAAAGGTGCGATCGTACCGGTTAACTGTGTTTCTAGCTAATTTTGGGTTTTCTGGTGCCCATTGAATGTCTGCTTTTGTTTTGTGCTTATGCGACTTATTTGCCATCATCGCGATGATGAAAAGATTCCCAAAAACTAAATAAAACTAAAGATTTTTATAGAGAAAATTAACAATATTTTGGGTAATAGGGTGGCTCTGACAAGAGCCTTCATGTTGATTGTGTGTACATGACAGCTACACAAAAGACAGGATGTAGAGTTTCAGGTTACTTAGAAACACCCTATTGCCTTCATTGTAAAGTGCATCCCATCACTTCTATCTATTCCATGCTTGTCAAAGCGCAGATTGTTGTTATAGAGGCCATATTATGGTTTCTGAGGAAAGTAGAAACTGTTTTAATAACATGTTTCCTGGCTTTGTCAACCTGTGGACAGAATTGATTTGAGCACTTCTGTTTCTATCTTTTCCATATATTAGAGTACACTAAGATAGTGTGAGGGAAAAGTGAGATCAGTTCTGCAAAGGTATTCTTCATTAGGATTCCCAGCCCTACCCCAGTCAATGTGCCTGGGCATTGCCACCACAGTGCACAATCATGTGGTGAGGAGCTTGGAAATTCAAAATGGTTTTAACCAAAGGCAGTAGATGATGGAACTTCAACCCTCTCTGGCCAATCCAACTATCTCCACATTTGGCAATCCCAAGTCCCGGTCAATACCTTTGTTTTTTGCATCCTCTTTAGCACAATATACATAATGTGGCCCACAATCCACACTGTAAGCATTTTGTAGGAAGGAGGAGTAGCACACAGAACAGGTTTTCAGCTCAGTATCACAGTTGGTATTATAAAAACCAGCAAAAATGCATGTGGGCTGGTGGTTTGAAAAAAAACTTTAAATTTGATTGGATGAAGGGAATATGCAAATAGGTAGGTTGCGTTTGGAAATGATTAGTAAATAGATGTTTCATGTAATACAGTGTTGGATGTGCTTTACTTTATGTGCAGTAAACCACACCTGCTGTATTTCATTTCGTAACTAGTATTGTCCTTCTGGAATGTGTTGTGAACTTGTGACCTACTGGTTCTGGTGGGTTTCTTTGTAGAATCTGCTTTGGGTGTGTTAATGGAAAGATGTTAAAGAAACAGTTATTAATTTTAAAAAAAACTGGAGAGGTTTAGGTTTATTGTTTTATAAGGTAGGTAAGATTCCCTAGTGAGGATGTTCCAAGAAAGTGTAGGTTTGTTTCGTGAATTCATTGCGATGCTCGCGATTACATTGCGAGTGTTGACAAAAAGGCATGCATTTTGGGCTACCTCTAAACAGGAGTGAAAGGGTTAATAGACAGTAACCATTTAGAGATGCAATTACAAGAATTAAATATAAAAGCAATGTTTTTATTTGTTGACTTTTGCAGTATCAGGCAATGCAAAGTTGAGAAGGTTGCTATTAATGGTTGCTTTGTATAAGAGTGGTGTGCCATTCTTGCGCTGAGGTTTTACTAAGCCTGAGAATATTGCATCTACCTAATAAGAGGAAAAAAATGATTTTATCAATAAAGTCAATCTTCTGATATGTTAATAAAAAAGAAATTTTGAAATATATATAATTGTTTTAAAATAGAAAGGACAATATATAAATCAAATTGTAAGTTCTGTATGTGTCTGGTAATGTCTGGTAATAGGTACGTAAGACATAGTTTCTCTCTGGTGCAGATTAGATGTTTGTCAAGTTAGTTTAAAATGTGTTTCCATGAAGGTCAATCTTGCACTTGTATTACTTTACTGCATACTGGGAGTGGTTGGAGAATAAACTGCACACTAATGGTTGAACCTATATGTATGTCAAAGTTTTATATGTGTATATATGATGTGTTGCTTATGATTAATGTTTTATTTGAATTCTGGGAGTTGTTGTCTTATTTATTACATAATAAATAATTAATACAACACTCAGTTTTGAAAGTGGAATGTATGCACTATAACTGTATATGAATTATGAATCTGAATTGATCTGTGCATGGAGGTTTATTAGTAAAGCTGTATTATCACTTAAAACTGCTACACAAGGTATACATTTTTTAAAGAGATTTATGTGATCTGTGCACGCCCTATAATCTGCTATGAGACAACATTTTAACAATGTACTAATCAGATGCGTGCAGCCTGGTGAAGAGGTTGCCAACCACAATAAACTGAAAGGTAAACTGATGGAAAACCATCAGTATGCCTGGCGCATTGCTAGAATTATCGTATCACAATATTATTTATGTAAAGAAACAAATTAGTTGCTCAAATGTATCAATAAAGTTTTGTTCCAACAAGTTTTCATATAAGAAAGTAAACAACACACGATGCTTAGTACAAAAATGATGTACTTAGTAAGTTGAAAACAGTGTAAACAAAGAAAAATCACAGTATATTACTGTTTTTATGTACAAATAATCATGAATCTGTTTTAAATGATGTATGTTTATACTTCGAAATTCATATGGAAATAGCGGTCATGCCCAATGCATTTCGGGATACAATCCCTTCTTCGGGGGCACTGTTAAACTAAAGAAAATGAAAAACTTAATGTATTCTGCAAATGACAACAACTATTCAATGAAGATTGGTAAAAAGAGCATCAGGGTGACCAGGGTGTGCTGCCAACAGTCAATGTGGAAATAAAAACTCATGTAACTACTTACTGTCAATAGCCGTAGAGAAACAAGGCACCACTGAATGAGGAATAAGAAAAGACCAGAACTGCTTACCGGCAAAGAGAAGCCCATGTGCGATTAGTCATGATTGAGAAATATACAAAATGTGATTGAAAAATTATGATTAAAAATTAAGTGATAGGAAAGATGGTCAGTAAGTGAGACTATAACATTAAGTCCACTCACATATGACCTGAGTACGAAAACCAGGTCCTTGCTGCTCTGTCCTTATGTGAACGCTGGAGGTGAAAACAACAGTGACTGCTTAATAGACATATCTGATGCGTATCTAGATACTACTCGTACCATAGAGAATGTGAAATTAAACGTACTGTACTAAATCAGGAAAATGAAGTGACATCTACCAAGTTCTTTAAGCTTTTCTGTTCTTCACTGAAATGACAATGTTGATATATTTACTGTGTCCTTCCTGCTTGGTCTTATTTTTACCCGTGTTAAGGACTTCAGGGCTCACTTTACGAACCAAGATATTAGAAAATTATTCCCTGTCATTTCTGTTTAGATAATTATTAGTTTTCATAACTTTACCCATTACACCATTCACTAGCTCATCTTCAACATTCAAATTACGACGGAAGATTACACGACAATTTTTAAAGATACATAACTGTTTTTCCAATTCTTCAGTTTTTAACACAGACCAAACTATCCAATTTTGGTTGCAGTTTTTCTTTTAGTAGCACTGTAACTTCTTGATTCTTCATTTTATCATTTGCTCTAATTTCAGTTATCTCTTCTTTTTCCAGTTGCCACAATTGGTCGTTGATTTCACTACACTGCTCAAGAGTTAGCATCAAACAAACAATAGACTCCTCTTTTTAAACACAATAATACATTACTTCTGCAGCTAAAACATTAGTTGGAAACCGATTTGGATGAGACAGATTTGTAATGCTCCCTTTCCTTCTCGTGTGAGAACTCTCACTCTAATGTCCTTTAGTATATCTCCATAGTGTATATCTGATGCGTGGTGCATAATTATGATTAACTCTTTGTTTTCACAGTTTTCACAATTGTTTACATTTCCAATACTTCCTAGTGAATTTCTAGTTTTGTTATATAGTAGTGTCTTGAAGACAGGTTGTGCTTTGACTGGGGCGGCTAGTTGTAGCAGGTCTCCAAATACTATTACATGTTTTATTTTACTCCAAAAAGCATGTTGTCAATTTTTTATATTTGCTGCATCCTTGAATGTATAAAAGCTAGGTTACATTCCATGCTGACTTCATCTGTAATTAGTAACTTTAATGTCTTTAATACTCTTGCCACTTCATGACAAGCATCACCAAATAATTTGGTGTATTCTAATTTGTTGTTGAGTTCAACAGGCAGCAATAATAATCAATGAAGGGTAACTCTTTTAATATGTGCAGCTAGCCATGTCGGTGCTGTAACTACACATGACAAATTGAATCTGTTGTCTTCTGTAGATAACTTGCCAATACTTCAATCGCAAATCATTTTCCAGTTCCTGCTTGTCCACTTGTGCACAATAGAACTGGTTGAATGTAGAACAAGCACACTCTTTCTTCTCATGCGGACATCCATGTTCTCTTTTACCTTTTACCTTTTAGTTAATCAAAAACGTCGTTCCTATTAAATTGCTGTATTAGTTGTTCTACATCCAGAGTTTCCTGTCTTGCTTGCTGCTTTGCATTCTCTACCTAATGTATGGCTATTTCAGCTTCATTTTGAATGATTGGCTGTCCAAGAGGATCTTGACTTCTAGGTGCTGAACATTGACTGCTCTGAGAACTCTTTCTTGCTATCTCAGCAGCAATTGCTTCTTCTTGTTCAGTCTCCTTTTGCAACATTTGAAGATACACTGGAAGCACAGAGCACTCAATTCTGTCTTTCATAGCATTGATTGAGTCTTCATAACAGTCAAATTCTGCAAGTGGCTCGCTTTCAGTTCGCCATGGCTTGAATAACTGTAACAAGACTGAATATAAAATGTCTCTTTTGTCTGGAGTTTGGCAACATAGCTTTCAATGGTTGATTAAACTTCCTTTGTTATGTCTGACCAAACATCCTTTGCATCCTTCAGCAGTAAAGTTTCCTTTGTCTGTTTTCACTAATAATATTTCTGTATGTATAACATTGAAGAATTTCATACAGACAAATCCTTTCTAGATGAGAACACTGCCTTGGATAGTACGTATCAAGCATCTTAGTCTTTCAGAATTTCTGTCCTGTGTGGCTCATATTTGACAAGATATTGGATTTCAGGAAAATACTTCAGTACTCTGTTACTATAGAATAATTTTCTAATATCTTGGTTCGTAAAGTGAGCCCTGAAGTCCTTAACACGGGTAAAAAGAAGACCAAGCAGGAAGGACACAGTAAATATATCAACATTCGCAAAAAAAGCTGTTTCTCAGGAAATTGCACTTGCTGAATGGAGACTCTTATTGGAAGGGGCGGGATCAGTAGTTAGTAACAGCCCTTATAGTCGTGATGCACTTGATATACAAGAGGGATATAATCTTTCCGTACAGGAGCTGGTTGGTAATCAAGCTGCTTCTCCAAAAGAGAACCTAGGTAAAAGAACAAGAGGAGGGACTAGATAATCACGACACACTGAAGCAAAGAGAGCAAGGAAAGTCTGTACACTGAAATCAGTAACACCAGCATTAGATGGTCAAATTCAGCTTGTGGCTCGACTGAATTTGAATTTGGATGATCTCCTTGACAAATTCAAGGACTTTATGACATCCATGATACAACCTGTACTGTTTCAACTTGATATTATTGAGCAGCATTTTTTAGAATTATTAGCAACGGAGAGGCAACTCCAGGTTGCAGGGCTTTCTGTATCCAATCCTAATAACAATAACCCCTCTGCAAATATCACTAACCAATCTAAGGAGGGGAGGCTCATTGGGAACACGGTTGAGCCCAATGAATTTTCCCACACAGATGATCGATCCAACTGTTGCTGTGACAGCTGTGTCTCATGGATTAGGAGCCCTAGGGGGAACCCAGTTAACAACCCCGGTCATGAGGCCCACATTAAAACATGAGCGACACAGGGAAGGGTGATCAAGATTGGGGGAAAAGAGGAAGTGTTCGGGTAGCAATCACCAGCAACTAGAAGGACATATGGCTCCGCATTTAAACCTTCCACCAGCTTCATATCTTTACGTCATAACATTGCTAAAAAAATTAATCTACCAAGCAACTAGTGGCCAAAGCCTGTTACTTGCTGGCTAGTATGCCAGAACAGGTTGACTTATTCAGGGCCATCTTATTATGGCCAGAGGAGTTCCATGGGTGGATCCACCTACTAATATATTTTCAGGGGATTATATAGTACTCAATTTTAATAACTCACATCCAGTAACTGACCTGTAATTTCAACTCCCTTTGGCACCCTCCGCAGGTACCCAGATATAAGCCGTTCCACTGGAGTATTTCTACAGACCATATCAAAGCAGGAGAGTGCAGAAGGTGCCAGATAGAGACACACACTTCCTTTACACTAATCCCCCTCCACTGAGAGTCCTCTCTAAAATCCAAACCAAGAATTATTTTGGTCCCTTGGTGGACCTAGGGGAGTGTGATTGACTGACCAGCATGTTGAGAGGTGATATGAGAGCTAGAATCCCTATTAATCAACCAAATACAATAGGGATGGGGAAAATGAATGAGGTAAAGTTGCAGTGGGAGGTGATGTCCTGGAATATTGTAGGCTACACCAATAATAAAGATAACAAGGAGTGGGTGGATGATATCAGACAATTTAATATTTATTTATTTGCGGTTTTTATAAAGCGCGGGACTCATCCCATGGGATATCACGGCGCTAAAAACCAGGGAAGCTGCAGGGGTGTGTGCTAAGAGATTTACAATTTGGGGAAGAGATGCATTTTGAGTTTTCTTCGGAACTGGGGGTAATTGGTAGTATGTCTCAGGTCAGAAGGAAGCTCATTCCACCTTTTTGCTGCAAGGTAGGAAAAGGAGCGTCCGCCTGTTCTGACCTTATAGATGCGTTTAGATTTCGCCAGGGCTGATTGGCATGATCGTAGGTTCCTATTAGGTACATAAAATTCGATCTTCCCTTGGAGTATCGAGGGGCCAGTTCCATGTAAAGTTCTATGAGCATGGCTAAGTAATTTGAAGGCAGCCCTCTGGCGCATCGGGAGCCAGTGAAGTTTTTTTAGACACTCTGATGCCGAATCTCGCTTGCCTTTATCGAGGATAAGTTTGGCCGCCTGGTTTTGCACAATCTGTAAGCGGGAGAATAACTGCTCATTCATCCCATTGAATAGTGCGTTGCCATAATCCAGGCGACTGACCAATAAGGCCTGAGTGACAGACCGTCTGCAGTCCAGGGGTATCCAGGGGAATATTTATGCGAGTAGTTTTAATACAGCAAAACCCTTGCCACAGAGAGATCTAACGTGGTCCTTCATGGAAAGTGCGTCATCCATGATGATTCCCAAATTCTTGGCATGTTGTTTAGGGATAGGGGCCGTTCCCAGTGAAGGTGGCCACCATGTGGCATCCCACACGTGTTTTGCTCCCCCAAACAGGAGGATCTCCGATTTGCCTGCATTCAGTTTCAAGAAATGCTTGTGCATCCATTGTGCCATTTCTGACAGGCAGTTGTGTAGTTTGGTTTTAGTTACCTCGGGTCCCTCGTCCATAGCCACCACCAGCTGCGTGTCGTCTGCATAAGAGCAGACGCCAATGCCCCACTTCCTTCCAATGTCAGCCAGAGATGAAATATAGACATTGAAAAGGGTGGGGCTCAGAGAGGCGCCCTGTGGCACCCCGCAGCCGATGGAGTTAGGTCTAGAATGGAACTGTCCCATGTGTACTGCCTGGGTACGGTTGGTCAGGAAGGAGTGTAGCCAATTTAGTGCTGTGGATTGGACTCCCTTACTCCGGGGTATGTTTAACAGACAGTCGTGGGAGACCGTATCAAACGCCGCTGACAGGTCGAGCAGTATCAGAGCCACCGCTCCACCTATCATATGCTTTCAGGAAACTTGGGAGGTTGGGGATCCTTTTCTCCAATGGCTATTGATCTTATCAAACAGTGGCACTGCCTTCTATAGCAGGAAGGGCTAAAGGAGGGTTAATAATCCTAGTAACAAATAACGCAAATTTCCCGGTAACTATCATTTATTCATTGTTCCACCAATTTTAATATTGTGATCTGGCCAAGGTAGTTGGGATCTTGCAATCATAAATGTTTATATTAATTGATTCAGCAATCTGGTGTTAGTGGATGAAGACCTTGAAAGAGCGGTGAATAAAACCAGTCAGCAGTATTGTAAACCATTAAAAAATATCTGGATGGGTGATTTTAACATTACCTGTTGCCAAATGGCAGAAGCTTCAGCTTGTGGGGTCACAGACAGCACAGGAGTTCCTATTACACATTTTATCCATAATCCTTATGGGAATGCCCTATATAGATTATTGGTAACCTGGAGCTTGGCAATTGGTAATAAGACAAATTCCCAGACTGGCACAATGGATATAACATTTAAAAGGTTAGGGAGGGGGTTCACTATTAATTATATTATCATAACAGAAATTATCCTACAGAGTATCAATACCATGCAAGTGCAAACCATAGATTTAACAATCATGCCCCACTGACCTATGATCTGTGTTGGAAAGGGGTGTTCAAAACATGGAAGCAGAACTTCCCTAAGCCTACCTTAACCAGGAAAAATGGTAATATCTTAAAATGGAATAGAACTAATGAGAGTGATCTAATAGCTACACTTGTTGTATCATACAATATGGAAATCATGTTCTGCCCAGATGATCTCGCTAACTGTACCCAAGTAGTGGAGGCTTTCTGAAAAATCTTAATTGGTATCAAACAATATTGAACCCACCCAGCAACGGTAAGAGAGTACCAGATAATACCTTGGTTTGATAAAACTTGCACAAATTCACTGGGAAGATTGCGTGTAGCCTTGAAGGAAGATAAAAACGTGGTACAGTCTTTACCTCACGTGGACAAAG
The DNA here is from genome assembly GCF_964261635.1 of Lissotriton helveticus. Classification (NCBI taxonomy): domain Eukaryota; kingdom Metazoa; phylum Chordata; class Amphibia; order Caudata; family Salamandridae; genus Lissotriton; species Lissotriton helveticus. The sequence continues at coordinate 466,717,208 of NC_136067.1, read as the reverse complement.
AAGCCGGGAAAAATAGATTGAAACAGGTGAAAGATAAAGCTTAAGGCAAGCTATGGGCCATAATGGAGTCTATGAGAGTGGCGTCTGCGATTGTTATCTTTATAAGGTAGCTATATATTAGGGTAATGGCCAGTGTGCGATTTAGAAATTAAGGTAAATGTTCAAATGCTCTTAGTGTCAAAAAGGTGGGGAGAAAAGGATGTGTGCGTGCACCTTTTTTATTTACCCTCTATACGAACCAACTAGAAAAAGAATTGATTGAAAATGCAAAAGATACCCCATATGTTGACTCATGCCCCCTTGCAATCCTTCTTTATGCAGAGGATGCAGACCTATTGGCCAGAACACCTTTGGCCCTGCAGAGTCTCATTAAAAAGTACACGTCCTTTATAACTAGCTTAGATTTACATGTCAATGAGACTAAAAATGTCGCACTTTTTATAGGGGCAGACAACAACAAAAAATTAACACAATGTCTATAGAAAAAAAGAAGGATTCAAGTAGCAGAGAAATTTGTATATCTAGGGGTACTTATTGATAATAAATTGAGTTGGAAGGCCATGATTCTTAATAGAGATAATCAAATGGAAAAGAGCATAGTAGCCTGGTTGTGAATCTATCTAGGACCCTAATTAGATATCCCCGATTCATGCCCTTATGTGGTTATAAAAAAACATATCCTTATAAAGGCATAAGATTCATGTCCATATTTAGGCATAGCCAATGCAGTCCAAATACGGCAAGGCTACTCCCATAGACTCCTAGAAAGCACAACGTGTTCTTTAAACAAACCAAGCCTCCAGCAGCCCGGGAATTCCCCCTGCTTTTGTTTTGATTTGCACAACTCCTGGAGTCCAGAAAGAACTGTTAGTTCTTAGTGACGTCTTATGTCCAACCTTATGTCAAACACGGCACCTTTCAGATATAAATGTACCAACGTTGCCTTAAGCAAAGACACAGTGGTTTGGAGCAGAGCGGCTATCTACTTGCCCGAAGCCCAGCTGATGCGAGAGCCGAAGGAAGCCGACCCGCCCATTGACGCCCTGAGAGAGACGCTGTCTTTTCTCTTGCCAAGAAATCCAGCTCCGGTGTTTCCAGTCACCCTTGCGGGTTGCTGGGAGATCGAGTCCTGAGACACAAGATACAAGACCTCCTTCATTCTAAAACCTTAAGAGATTTCTTGATTCAGATTCTTGGCAAAAAACCAACTTAACTTAAACTGCAACTTACTTACTCCTTCCCACGTATTAGGCTTAGGTCAGGTACACCAGGGTAGGCGTATATTAGAAGCACCAGTTGAGTACGTTAGTCAATGTTTTTATGTATGTATGTTTTTATGTATGTATATATTTTATCCGTTTTAAAGTATCATATGGCTAAGAAACCATATCAATGCTTTTACAGTAAAATTTCATAATACTCCTTTTACTGTACGCACTTTACTTCATGATAAGTATTGCAACTGTGGCAATTCATTTCTCTTGCATGAGAAAGAAGACTGCTCAATAAATAACAACTTTTATTGAAAACGCCCGTCTCTCTATTTCTGTGCACTCTGGTGAGACTAAGCATGCACGATTGACTGAGTGAAATAGTTGTCTATTGTTTTCACACGACTCTAGAGATACACTCTTTATTCTGAGGGAGCAAAGTTGTCATGTTTATGCGGTTGTCAGAAGCTAATCCCTTCTTTTCTATTCAGGGAAGTTAACTCCTCCTTGTTTACTGGAGAAAGTTTCTAGTGACTTCTGAGCTAGCTGGCAAACCTAATTAAGTCTAACATTGTCAGTAGAGACCTAGAGTACCTCAGTCCTACGTCTAAACTTCTGTTTATGTTATTCCAATGCGCAGAGCATATAGGGAAAATAGGAACTACACTACAGCCTTATTTAAATTTGTAACATATTAGGCACTAAAGTGATTCCTGGAATGGTAAAGATGTATTTAGCCATGGCCAAATCAATTGCTACATATGGGGCTGCAACTTGGGGGATGACAGGAATTGGGGCGTTACAGCCCATTGAAAATGAATTCTGAAAAAGATTGTTAGCATTATCACAAGCTTGTTGAAACTAAATCAGTAATGAGCGATTGGGTATACCGCACATTTTTGATTTCATCAAAATGGCTCAAACATTGTTATGACATTCGATTTTGAGCAGGGAGTGGGTCAAACTAAATCAATCAATAGTGAGCGATATCTTGAAGTTAGATCATGCATTGAGAATCCCATGGCTATTTTACATCTCTGTGTCTAAATGAGCTCTACGACAACCACCAACTGTGCGCTAGTTATCCAATGGTGAGCTTAAGGAAATTTATATGGTTGAAGCAAAAAGAGACAAGTGGTTTTTAAACAAATATAGAAGTTCAATAGGAGCATACCAGCCTATAACTCATATGATGTACGGTGCACCTTCCTATTTTTCTGTGTGAAGAACTGTTGGTTAAACTACATACTAATAATGGGTTATACTGCAAATACATATTCAGTAGAGCAGTTGTGGCCATCTCTCTGCCTCCAGCCGCCATCATGGAAGCCAGCCGCGTGCAGCCCATCAAGTTAGCCAGGGTTACCAAAGTCCTCGGCAGAACCGGCTCACAGGGCCAGTGCACCCAGGTTTGGGTTGAGTTCATGGATGACAGCAACCAATCAATTATTCGTAATGTGAAGGGGCCAGTCCGTGAAGGAGATGTCCTTACGTTACTGGAATCTGAGCGTGAAGCAAGAAGATTATGCTAAAACATTGCATTGATTTAAATGATCCTGCTACCAACTTAGACCTGAAGAAACATCTGATCGTTTAATATTCAAAACACTGAAAACTTTTTTGGGGGAATAAACTTGTTCAGCTTGGAGATGTAAAAAAAAAACAATTTAAAAAAAAGCAGTTGTGGCCTTGCCCATGTGACGGAAAGTCTACTCAGTCTATTTCACACTTTTTGTTCTTTTGTTCTTTATATACCAGCCTGAGGAAAAAGTATTTGGTACCCTTACTTTGGAAAAAAAAACTTAGACAGCACCTTACTGCTTTGACATTTTCACAGCAACTGGATAATCATTTTGTATGTTATACGCTTGCATCTTTCGTTTGAACTGCATTGAAAATCCATTGCATTACATGAATTTTAAGGGTTTTATGGATCGTAGAATGAGGCAGGAGAACTCTTTCATACTAATTTAGATTTTTTAGCAAAACTGAGAAAGGGTCATAGTCTGGAACACATTTATAGCTGCTATTTCATTTTTAAAAATTAGGCGCACTTATCTATTTGTTTATCTGGTATTATGTGTATTCTTTTATCATGGATTTTAGGGGGACAATATGAAATTAAGTATAGATTTTATACTGAAGATGAGACAAATGATTGAAGATTATGCACCTTCTTACTTTATTGACTATTGTTTTTTTATGAACTTTTATCCATTTTAATTAATACGAAATAAAGGTTGATTGATTGACATGGAATACTTAGACATAACATTTGATGATGTGGGTAGAGTTAAGCAGATTGGTAGATGTGTTGTAGATATCCTACTCATAAAAGACTTGTATATCCAGCGAAAAACAGTTCCCAGTGTCTTTAGCAAATTCCGTAACTCTACACAAATCATAAGGTTTAAGTGTAGATACAGCTCTTGTTTAATATTGGTAGTTGCGTATTCAAAGAAGGAATGGCATATGTAGCTTTGTTACAAATTAGACCATTGTCTGGTTTATTTCTGAGTGATTTTGATGACAAGAAAGTAAGTGCTGATGTGAGCTGTGTATGGAATATGACGGTTTAAGAGCTGAATATGCTCCTCATTTAGGCCAGTATTCTCTGTTTGAAAAACTGATAATGTGTCCAAAGCAGAAAATATCGAAGCAGTCTATCAGATCTGAACAGAAGGATGAACAAAAAGAAAACAACAAGGACCTAGGCATAGAAAACTACAGCTCAATGAGGAAATAGAAGGGTATCACTATGATAATACATCTGTAGTGAACTGTTATGCAAATGTAGTGTTGAATGGGCTATACCATTTGCATCAGTTTACAAATTCTATTAAAGAAAAGGTTGATAAAAGAATGGCTTCACAAATATGCATACTAGATTAATTAAGAAGTGACAGAAATATTATATATGCTGCTACTGGAATAAGAAAACTTACAGATTACTGTACTGGATCAGTACTTATTTCTCAAAATCTTCAGCAGGATACTCAAGACTTTTTAAATGTAATGCTAGGACTATTAGAGGAAGAAGATGTGAATATCAGTGAATTATTTGGTTTAACTTATAAATGGAACCATAACAGTGAAGATTGTGAATTTACGCCTAGCACTAAAATCAATTCAGAATGATTCCTCTATTTGACGTTACCAGATTGGAAAGCTGTGCCCTTTGAAAATGTAAATAAAAACACCCATCAAGATATGACAGACCTAAACTATAGGTCAGAACATAAGTCAACATTGTTTCTATAAAGGTACTGAAAATATGCCATAGTCATGCTACAACAATGCAGTGTGGATAGCACTAAATTAGGAACTGAATTTACAAACATTTTAGCTGGACAAAATTCTATTTCAAAAAGAACTTTCACAACTATAGCAATCGTATTTTACGAACGAGTTAATATAACCTCTGGACACTACACAATATGTTTATGAGTTCAAACAGGTTGGACAGAGTGCAATGACATACAAGTGACATTCAAATCAAGAGTACCTAAAATGTTACCAAACTTATATCTGCTATTTGTAGAACCGAAGTTCAAAGGAGAATTTAGGATAAGAAAATGTAGTATTGTGTTGATATATATATGGATTATGTGTTTCTGAGACTTTAGGAGTATTATCTACTGCAAGCTGTTGGAAAAAAAAGACTCTTTTTAACTGTGGGAAAGGAATTTATAAAACTTTTGTGGACTTCATTCTGTTACTACAGATTTTTTTTCATTTTGAAAATCTTTATAGAGCACAAACATGAACCATGCCGGGTATCTGTGCACTGTACAGGTAAGCAGACCATAAAAGAAGTTAAGTTAAGTAGACATAGGATGATCAACATAGATCTACAGAGACAAAGTAAAATATGGTTGAGAGCTAGATAGATCTTGGCTGAAAAGCATGCGCTAAAAGTTACTTTGCTGATTTCAAGACTATAGTTGCAGCCAGCTTTTCAAGAAAAGCCCCTTTAGTTATTTTTTGAATGAGGATATAGAGGGGTTGGTTCTGATTTCCAGGTTAAAAAGAGCATTCCATGTTCTTGGAGTGAGGCCAGAGAACGCACGGTTGTAAGTTTTCTTGAATTTATGAGGTTTCTGTAGAAGAGTGCTTGAGCTTCTTAGTGTTAATTTTAGAATGGATAGTTCGAGTTTATTTGCAAGGTAAATTGGAGTGTTATAATGGAGTGCTTTGTCCATTAGGCAAGCTATCTTGAACTGGATCCTTGCTTCAATTGTGAGCCAATTAAGTTGTGATACATCAGGTGTGATGTGATCTGTGATGAGTCTGGTTGCTGCGTTCAGTGTAGCTCTCAGGGGGGCCAGTTGGGCCTTAGGTAGTCCCACCAGGGTTGCAATTCCATAGTCAAGGTGGGACTAGGGATTGGACTAGTAGCTGCATGTCATCCTTCAGTAAGAAAGGTTTGAGTTTTCTGAATGTGCTGAGTTGGCGATTGGCTCCTCTTGTGGTTTCACTGATGAGGTTTTTCTTATTCATGTGTTTGTCCAGAGTTATGCCCAATGATTTAGCTGAGTCCACAATGTGAGTAGTGCAGTTGAGTGCCATTAGAAGAAATCAGTCTTGAGTGCGTTTAGCATAAAGTGATTATGAGTTAGCCAATGTTGCGTTTTCAGCAGAACAGAGTTAAGTTTTTTGATGTCATCAGGTGATGAGATTTGTAGGTATAGTTGAGTGTCATTTGGCATACGTGTGGTATTGGATGTTCGCGCACTTCAGAATTTCGGTGAGGGGTTCCATGAGTAGATTAAAAATGCTTGGGTGAGAGTGTGGATCCTTGGGGCACTCCTAATTGTACCAGTGTACTGTTAGATAGTGTTTGGTTTTGATTCTTTGCATTTTTTCGTGAAGTTATGAGGCAAACCAAGTTAAAACTGAAATGGATAGCCCCATCCTTTTCACCGAGAAGAGGAATAAGGTTATCATGTTTGACTTTATCGAATGCCAATGAGATCTCGAGTAGTATGAGAAGGCAGAGTTTGTTCTGGTCAAATAATCTCAAGGCTTTGTCGACGATGTGTATTAGGGCAGTTTCAGTACTATGTCCAATTGGAATTGGTACAGGAGTTGAAACTGATCTATGTGATTACAGAGTTGTTTGTAAACACATTTCTCAAACAGCTTGGATAAGGTCATACTATTAGAGTGGCCAGAATGTGTTAGGCTCAGATAATGCTGCACTAGGTTTCTTTGGGATGCAGGTAACGTGTCCCCTTTCGAGGTATTTAGGAATCAGGCCATGTATGAAAGATTTCTGAATGATTTTAGACCAGAGTGGGAGGAGTACTTGGCAGGCAGTGGATCATTGAAGTGATTTGATGGTTTCAGAGTGGTTATAATTTTGAATAGTTTGTCATCATCTGGTAGTGAGTAAACATGGAGAGGGAGATGTTTGGTCTTGGAAATGTGTGTTTCATATGGTGAGTTATAGTTCCAGTTCAATTGTTCTAGTTGTGTCTCTGAAGAGTGTAGAGAACTCATCCCCACTGGGGAGTGAGTTATTAGGCAAAGAGAGTTGCTTGGTTGATTTTTTTTGATTGTTGCTTGATGATTTCAAAGATTTTTTTGGTCTGTTTTTAGCATTGTCAAGTAGTGATTTAAAGTTATTGGCTTTGGCGCAATGGATGTGTTTGTGTTACGCACTTCTTGTCTTCCTCAACTGCTTGAGGTTAGATAAGGAGGGGGAGTTTTTCCATGATCTCTTTGCCAACCTTAGTTTGGATCTTTCATTGTTGAAGGAGCAGTTAAACCAGGGATTAGATTGTTTGCTGTAGATCCTTTTGAGATTTTTTTAAAGTGATTTCGACAAGTAAATCTTCATGGAGTGGATGAAAAGTTCGGTAAGTTCCTCCAGATTAGTCATGTATGGGAGGAGGGAGGAAGTTATTGCTATTGTGTATCAGATCATTAACATTGATGTTCCTTAGATCTCTTTGCCATTGTTTGCTTTTATGGGGTTGGCCCTGTCTGATCAGCACTCTTTCCAAGATGAGAAAGGAGATGAGGCAACCGTCTGACCAGTCACATGGTGATATGTCATCTGGTTGTCTAACATTGTCTTTGGTAATGATTAAGTCAAGGGTGACTCCCTTGTTGTGGGTGAGTTTGTTGCACAACTGGTCCAGTTTATGTGTGAGTATGAGGTGGGCAATCTCAGCCATGTATTTTACAGCTGATCTGTAATTAAGAAGCATTGATTTGATGCTGGATTTAGTTACTACGGTAACGATATGTGATGTGAAGATATGTCGTAAATTATCCTTGCTCACAGTTCTAAGTTTGACACTTATTTCTCTAAGCAAGTTGGGGAGAATAGTCAGGATCTTGAATGAGGCTTGTGATGAGTTCTTAAAGGAGGAGATGAACGATATGAGAAGGGAGTGAATGTCCGCTTTAGTTAGATGATCAGTAATTCTATGTGGTCGGATGGGTGATTGGGGTGTGACTGTGATTTCCAGTCTAGTTTCCCCAGAGAAACTATGGCCAAGGTTATATTCTTGTTGTGTTTAGGTATTTACTAATAGGAGATCATGCCTCAGGTCTGCCAGCTTATCATCGATGGATGGGGATTTAAAGGGAGGGTGGATGGTGTAGAAGTGGCGAGACAGTAAAATATTTTAGAGCAGTGAGTGATGATATGCGATAAGCAATCTTCAGCTGCAGCGAGGTAAGTCGTAGGCAGGATGACAAGGAGTAAGAGGAAGTTAGTGGATGGAAAAATAGGGGAGGAAAGAGGAAGGGAGTAGTTGAGGTAGTCCGATTGTTCTCAGCAGTGAACCCCATTGTGGTCTGGGGTAGTTGAGATCCAAGTTTCAGGGCGGGCAGTGCATGAGTGATGAGCCCGCTGGTGTGAAAGGGAGGCATAAGACGTGCAACTGGGGGATCCAGAGACCAACATATTGTAGTTATTGAGAACGTTAGCGGTGAGATGATTGTAATTCAATGACGTGTGATGACACATGGAAGAGGAGGGCGAGACCATCGCGCTGGTCATCATGCAATCTAAAGTAGTGGAGGAAGACCTAGAATCAGCTACGTTAGCTTCATTATTGGCACCGCTTGGTGACTGGTTAAGCTTAGCTGAGACAGTTCCAGTGAGGGGGAGGAGGAGGAGGAGGAGGAGGCGGAGGAAGTAGAGTGAGGTATTGGTGTAGCAGCAAGGCTTTGATTAGGTGGTAAATGGAAAAAGAACAATTGATGGAAAGAATGCAGAACAATGTCATACATTCACCCCAGTACAGAGATCTGGGCCTTAATCCATTGTTTATGTTGCTTGCCATTCCAGTGTGGACCCAGCCATTTGCAAATCAGTCTTGACCCTGCACGCAACAGTCCAGCCTGAACTGCCAAGCCAGGTCCTCAATGGACTGGAAACAAGCATCCTAGGACCGGTTTCGGGGTTTAACCCGTCATCAGCCATGATAGCTTTACTCCAGTGGCATGGAGAGCATAGGACCCCTGTCTGGGCACACCCGTCCCACTCAGGGTGACAAATGCAAAAAGAACAATTGATGGACAGAATGCAGAACAATGTCATAAATTCACCCCAGTACAGAGATCTGGGCCTAAAGCCATCATTTTTCTGCTCACCATGCTGTTCCAGTTTGGACCAAGCCATATGCAAATTAGTTTTGACCCTCGCCTAATGTGATCAGTCCAGCCTGAACTGCTAACCCAGGTTCTCCCTGGTCTGGAAACAAGCATCCTAGGATCGGTTTTGGGGTTTCACCCCTCATTAGCCAGAATAGCTTCATTCCAGTGGCATGGAGAGCACGGGATCCACTTCTGGGCATACCCGTCCCAATTGGTTAGGTGGTGTAATTGACACAGAGTTATCTAATGTAATTTTGCATTTCATAATGAATTTGTCAAATAGATCAATACCAAAGTCTGATGCCTGAATAAGGATGCTTGAATTGTTATAGAGGGACATTGCGAGATTGGCCTTAAACTCTTGTGAGGGTGTTACAGATATTCAGAAACCATGAGGAGTTTTCGTTATAGGTGTGGATCACAGCAAGGAGGTTAAGACTCAATTGGGCTCTTCTGTTAATGAAGATTAGGTCGTTTGCAAAAATACCTTTTGAAGAGCAAAAGTATAAATCAGGGATGAGCGTTTCGGGGTGTTGTTTTCGTAGGTTCTGTTTGAAGTTCTTAGCAGCATTTTTTGATAGATTAAGGGGGTTGATAATTTTAAGCTCATTAACGCCCAACTATGACAGCTGGTTTTTGTTGGGGCTGGCATTATTTGGAGCCATATTGGAATGGGAGGCAGATAGTGAGAGATGCGTGATGTTTTGAATTTGAGGATACAGTTCGCATAGGAATGCCATAGGCAGGTCCACTATAATTGGGTAGCAAGTAGATGTAGTTCAGTCAGATTAAAAGTAATTTCTATAATTAGAAGTATCTTTTGCTCAGTGTACATCTTTATAGGATCTAATCCTGTGAAAAGTGGTATGGGTAGCGGGGGACTTAAAAGTGCAACATTGCATTGGTCAGATTATGCGTGTTTGAAAGAGAATCTGGGCTGGGATGAGCAAGGGAGGAGACACTATCACATGCCAGCAGCTCCATAGATGCAACCTAGAATAGTCCTATCTTTCTTTTGATGAAAGATTCCCTTAATCCTGCTTTCCCTTCAGATTGGAGTCATTCTTATATCAGTTCTGCTGGATGGGAGCCAATTTGACTGGTTTAGCCATCCAGTCAGGCAGAGAGCCTCGAAATGGCAACAGGAAATTTTGTATCCCTCTTTCAGCTGCTAGAATGCCCCATGGGAGAAGATGATCTAGATGATCAGTCAAAGGGAAGGGGGGAGATTCAGACCTGTCCCTCATTGACAGCAGCAGGCATGGTCTAGTACTTGTTGGCTGCAGCATATTTCCAATTTGCACCAACCCCCCTTCTGATTGGGAGGCCGACCTGTGTGTGAGCGGTCACCAGGAGGTGCCTCACTGCAGCAGCCCACAGCCAGGCTACAAGGCAGCCCACACTTCAGCGATCGGCGGGAGGCAAATCAGCAAGAGTACAGATGACGCTGCTCCACCCGTGATGGAGCCACAAAGCAGACCTACTAGCTGACTAGGGTTGCAGGGGGGTCCATTGGCGCTGCTTCGGTCCAGAGCAATGCCTCAGGATGGCACAATGTCATTCTAATCCTGGATCTTGGGAGGACAGGGGTCGAGCTTTCGGAATGATGCAAAGTAAGTCCAAAAAGATTATCCTTTCCTATCTTTATTGTTCCAGGTTGTTCCAATCAATCAGGGATTTGTGGAGCACACTACTCATCCATGAGGGTCTCAAGACATTGGGGGGAGGGAGATTTGAGCAGCTCCGTCTCATCCAAAGAGCCAGGTCTTGAGGCTCTTCCTGAATACTTGCAGTGTGGGGGTTTGTCTGATGCTGAGGGGGAGTTTGTTCCAGGTCTTGACTGTGATGTAGGAGAAGGCTTTTCCTTCAGTTCTGGCTCTGTGGATGTGTGGCATTTTGGCCAGGGCAAGGTCGGTGGAGCAGAGGTTTCTCTTGGGTGCCTGGAAGGAGAATCTTTCATTGAGATATTGGGGTCCGGTGTTGTGGGGGGATTTGTAGGCATGTGTGAGCAGCTTTAAGGTCACTCTCTTTTCGACAGGGAGACAGTGGATGTATTGTTGGTGCTGGGTGATGTGGTTTTGTCATGGGATGCCAAGGACGAGTCTGCAGCGTTCTGGATGGTCTGGAGTTTGAGGAGTAGCGATTTGCTGATTCCGGTGTAAAGGGCATTCCTGTTGTCCAGTCCGCTGGTTATGAAGGCGTGGGTCACAGTCTTTCTGGATTCGGGGGGATCCATTTGAAGGTCTTGCTGAGAATGCAGAGGTTATTGAAGCTCGTGGAAGATACAGCGTTGACCTGTCGGTTCATGGTGAGGGAGGAGTCGAGTATGATGCCAAGGTCGCGGGCATGGTCTGTGGGTGTGGGAGGGTTGTCGAGGGCGGTAGACCACCAGGTGTTGTCCCATGCAGAGCGGGTGGAGCCGAGGACAAGGGCGTTTTCTCCAAGTTGAGCTTCAGGCAGCTGCTGCTCACCCAGGATGTGAAGTGTTTCATTCCTTCCTGGAAACTGTGTCTATTGATGTCAGATTCCTTGGTGAGGGAGAGGATGAGCGGGTGTCGTCGGTGTAGGATACTATGCTAAGTCCGTTTTCTGACTATGGTAGCAAGGGGGGCCATGTAGATGTTGAAGAAGGTGGGGCTGAGTGAGGTTCCTTGGTTACTCCCCAGCTGATTTCTGTGGGTTCGGAGGGGAAGAGCAGGAGCCTGATTCTTTTAGTTTGGCCCTATACCAGCCTTGGCACATTTTGTGCAAGCGCTCGACCAGGGTGCAGCTATTGTTGTTTTAAAGCCCCGTTTTTTGCATCTCTGTTTATTTTAGTTTGATATTTTCCCCTGTTTTTAAAATCGTTGGCCTCGCTTACCTGCACTGCTGTCCTCCTAACCTGCACATTAATTGCAATATCTCACCGCGTTTTCGCTGGTCCCTCGCCCTTGTCACGTGGCGGCCATCTTGAGTGAGGAGCAATCCATTCGGCGGTCTAGTCCTCATTTAGGAGGCTCGACCTCTATAAATTTCAGGTAAATCCTAGGCGCGTCCCTATACCAGCCTTGGCACATTTCGTGCAAGCGCTCGACCAGGGTGCAGCTATTGTTGTTTTAAAGCCCCGTTTTTTGCATCTCTGTTTATTTTAGTTTGATATTTTCCCCTGTTTTTAAAATCATTGGCCTCGCTTACCTGCACTGCTGTCCTCCTAACCTGCACATTAATTGCAATATCTCACCGCGTTTTCGCGGGTCCCTCGCCCTTGTCACGGTGGCGGCCATCTTGAGTGAGGAGCGATCCATTCGGCGGTCTAGTCCTCATTTAGGAGGCTCGACCTCTATAAATTTCAGGTAAATCCTAGGCGCGTCCCTATACCAGCCTTGGCACATTTCGTGCAAGCGCTCGACCAGGGTGCAGCTATTGTTGTTTTAAAGCCCCGTTTTTTGCATCTCTGTTTATTTTAGTTTGATATTTTCCCCTGTTTTTAAAATCGTTGGCCTCGCTTACCTGCACTGCTGTCCTCCTAACCTGCACATTAATTGCAATATCTCACCGCGTTTTCACGGGTCCCTCGCCCTTGTCACGGTGGCGGCCATCTTGAGTGAGGAGCGATCCATTCGGCGGTCTAGTCCTCATTTAGGAGGCTCGACCTACATAAATTCCAGTCATGCATTCGCGCAGCGTCATCGCGCAGCGGGATCGCCGGTGTTCTGCCGGAGTTACGCCAGAGTTCAGCCCGTCTGCGCCCGTCCGCGCTGAGGACGGGCTGCAGGGCGGGCTGGACCAGGATCTTACACCTCCTTCACCAGTACAGGTAATTAGGCGATAAGCTCCATCTGAGCTATTGGCTCTCAGGCCTCCTGTACGCCCCTGTCTACATCGCTGTACTCCGGCAGGGATACTACAGTCCCGCCGATGTATGACTTGCTCATCCTCATTTCATTCTCCCGTTTTTCACTCTACTAGTTTCTCTTCATTGTCTACCTCCTCCCTTCGAACTGGTTTTCTTATCAATGCGCGCTCGTTAATCAAACATAACTTAGCCTTCCACGACTTCGTGGAGGAAAGACAACCAGACTGGGTCTTCATTACGGAGACCTGGGCTACTGACTCTTACGGCCATGACCTTCTTTTAGCCATCCCAGGGGGCTACTCTCTACATAGGCTGGACAGACCAATACGTAGAGGGGGAGGAATCGCCATTCTTTTCAAATCCTCCCTTTCCTGTACGGTTAAAACGTTATCCTCGCTCCAAGATTATTTTGAAGCTTTATACTTCTGTATTACATGTGCCCCATCGGTCTCTCTTACGGGGATACTCATATACAGGCCGCCCGGCTCATATACAGGCCGCCCAACTTTGCCTCTGATATGCTTGGAATCCTGGAACCCTATTTTGGTAAGCCTCGTCTCACCATCCTGGGCGACCTTAATTTCCACCTCGATGAGGCCGATTCTAAGGACACTCTTTCACTGGTGGAGTCTCTTGGAGCCTGTGACCTTGTTCAGCTTGTTACCAATTCCACCCATAAGGCAGGTCACATTCTCGACGGGGTATTCTCCAATGATTCGAGACTTTCCTGCGGCTTACCTTTGCCGTTGGTCTGGACTGACCATCTTGCAGTACCTTTATATCTTGCCCTTCCTATTCCCAATTCCATCAAGAAGGCGACTTCTTCTTTTGTTCTTAGAAGAAATCTTAGAAACCTCACGGATGAAGCTCTTGCCTCTTTAGTTTCTTCACCTGAAGTCCTTTCCCCTAAAGACATTGAGGAGGCAGCTCAAGATCTGAAGGACTCCATCACGAATGCTGTGGAAAAACTCGCTCCTGCACTCCTGCGATATGTAGCCCGACGTAAGCCATCAGCCCCATGGTTCTCTGACCAGCTCAGATCTCTGAGACAGGGCTGCAGAAGCAGTGAGAGGAGATGGAGGAAATCCTGGGACCCTAAGGACCGGGAGGCCCATAAGTCTGCTCTGCGTCAGTACAAGCAGAAAGTGATTATAGAGAAGCAGAAATACTTCTCCAATCTTACTAGCTCACTCACTTCCTCTAGGGAGCTCTTTAAAATTGCTGACTCGTTATGCTCCCTTCAACTTCCTGACCCTGTAGTCAGCTCTCAAGATCTATGTAATGACATTGCAGACTTCTTTCACAACAAAATCCTTGATATCCATACATCATTAGAAGCACAACGTCATTCTCAGGATGAGAATATTCCTCCTGGTATAAGCGCTTTTGAATCCTTGGATACAGCCTCTTCTAGCTCCTTTACGGAATGTCCTCCCCTGTCTCTGGAAGGATTAAATCTTCTACTTGACAGGACGAAATCCTCCTCCCCATTGGACCCACTACCTCTTAAAAAGCTGAAAGAGTGTAGATGCAGTCTTCTTCCCTCCATGTTGGAGGTGATGAATAAGGCGATCGTTCAAGGTTGCTTTCCATCGGTATGGAAGAAGGCAATAGTGAAGCCCCTCCTAAAGAAACCTTCACTTGACCCCGGCCTCCTTAAAAATTTTAGGCCCATCTCCCTTCTCCCTGCACCTGCAAAAATATTAGAAGCACGTTTGAATTTCCATCTATCTTCTTTTCTCGATGCTTCTGAGTATCTTGACGGCACCCAACATGGATTCCGAAAACAGCATAGCACAGAATCTGCCCTCACTTTTGTAGTCAATAACATCCGACGCAAAGTTGACGCGGGTCAAACTTCTATTCTTGTGCTATTGGACCTCACGGCCGCATTCGATACCCTGTCTCCCGCCATTTTAACATCTCGGCTTAGGGAGGCAGGTGTGACTGGGTCGGCCCTGAGCCTCCTCAGTTCCTTTCTCCTTGATAGGGAACAGAGAGTGATGCTCGGAAACCACCTCTCCCCAGCCAAGTCTTTGCAATGTGGGGTGCCACAGGGGTCGGCATTAAGTCCGACCCTGTTCAACATCTACGTGGCCCCCCTTGCTAGGCTGGTAAGATCGCAGGGGATGGAGGTGGTTTCATATGCCGATGACACCCAGATCATGGTGTCATTCACTCATTCCTCTGTCACTACATCTGCCATCAGCTTCAGGTCATGTATGCAACTTGTTGCAGACTGGATGGTTATCAACTCCCTGAAGCTGAATGGTGAAAAGACAGAGGTATTGGTCTTTGGGAAGGACCAAGATGCCTGGTCGAGTGAGTGGTGGCCTTCCTCTCTCGGCACCTGCCCCACTCCCTCTCAATCGGCCAGAAATCTCGGTGTGGTGTTTGATACTTCACTTTCTATGTCTCTTCAGGTGAATCGGACTGTGGCAACCTGCTGGGGTGTTGTCAGGATTCTCAACAGAATCCGCAGCTATTTGTCTCTGCATGCACGTAAGCAGAATGCAGTAGCCCTGGTTGGCTCCAGGCTGGATTATTACAATTCTCTTTACATGGAGTCCAACAAGGGCCTCATACATCGGCTGCAAATCGTGCAGAATGCTGCTGCACGTTTTGTCTTAGACCTTCCGAAGTCATCATCTGCCACCATCGCGAGGAGAGACCTCCATTGGCTGCCTGTCCAGCACAGAATCTATTTTAAAATCCTGTGCTTGACGTACAGAGCTCTCGAGGAGGGATCTAGAGGTGCTCTCAGCTCCCTACTTACCCGCTACCATCCCATAAGGTGCCTTCGCTCTGCGGGATTACTCCAGCTTGCTGTCCCCCGTTTCAGACTGACCAGATGGGGAGCTAGGGCCTTTTCCGTTGCTGCTCCACAGCTCTGGAACACCTGCCTATGGAGATTAAAATTCTACCTTCTCTAGACCTGTTTAAAAAGGCCTTGAAAACATGGTGCTTTTCAAGAGCCTACTCAGGTTGAACTGCTTGGTCTGTGTCATGAGCTGGTTTTTTGAATTAGGCGCCTTGATGCCCACTGGGCTAAGTTTGCGCACTATAAGACTCCTATCATTTCATTTCATTTCATAAGGAAGGAATGGATCCTGTCTAGGGCAGTTCCCTGTTAGCTGGCGTCATGGCGTCTGGTGGTTAGTGTGTAGTGGGAGATGGTGTCGAAGGCTGCTGAGAGGTCTAGTAGAATGAGGGCAGCTATGTGGCCCTGGTCAAGGAGAGTGCAGATTTTGTTATAAACTGGCAATGGATGGATGGAGGGAATCTCGGGATTTTCGCTAAAGGCTATCCTGTCCCTCAGGAGATCCTCTCTGACACTCCATCTCTGGCGGCCATCTTGATGTCAACTGATAATAATTATGTCACAGATAAAATCTGAATGAAGGTACTATAATACCAATAGCCTTAAGTTGCATCTAAAAAGTCTCTTCACCATTAAAAAAATGCCCACTTTTGTTTCTGGTACAACAACTTGTACGTAGTACTGTATGTTATGTTTTTGTACATGTACCAAGAACATTTTAGACATCATTTGGCCTAACAGGGATGATGTTTACAAAAGGATTTCCAAAAATGAAGGCAGCTTCATGATTGTTGGATATTTTGTACCAAAAACATATCAGAAATTGTTTTAACATATATGCTGTCATTAAGGTAGTAAACTATCAGCAAGCAACTATTAAAACACTTATAGTAAAAGCATTGCACAGTATGACCTATTTGTAATGATGTACTGTGCACATTAATTTTTTTTACAAATCCATTTTTCCCCACTGTTTTATAATGATGCTTCGTACAGAGAACAGTTGATAGTAAAGATGTACTCATACAATCACTCAGGAATTACCCATGCAGTCATGCAATCACCCAGGAACTGCACTTGCACTCATCCATTCATCCAAGCACTGCACTTGCACTTATCAAATCACCCAGGCACTGTACTTGCACTCATCCATTCACTCAGACACTACCCATTCAGCCATATAATCATCCAGGCACTCTAACTGCACTCATCAAATCATGCATGCACTACCATACAGTCATTCAATCACCCTGGTAAAGTAAATAGACAGCAGCACTACAAGTACATAATTGGGGTCCTGCTGTATCAATGTATTCCTGGCAAATAATACCAATACTACTGCACTCCCATGTATACACAGGAGCATGACTACACCTAGCCGACAGTGCACCCTGTCTTAGGGCCAAAAGTCTACAGTAAGGGTGATTTTCCTATACCTTATGCATTGTACGCTTGGCATGGCACACAGGGTTGTGTGCCATTTGTACTCTTCAGATTGTCCTGCACCAAGACACAGAGCCTGCAATGGTGAGGGGGCCTGGGGTGGCACATCCAACTCCAGAGGACCCTCTGCAATACCCATGCCCCAGGTACCAGTGTACCACTTACTAGGGACTTAAAGGGGTAACCAAAGTTGTGCTTATGTTGTAGTATAGTTTTAGGGAAAGAACACTGGTACCAGGAACCTGGTTAGCAGGGACCCAGTAACATCAGTCCAAGTTGCATCAAAAGCCAGGCAAAACGTAGGTGGGTACTGCAACAAACACCCTGTTTCTCACAATAGCTGTATGACTGTGTGTTTGAATGTCTGCTGCATTGGTAATTATCTGGGTGTATCACTGTGTGCCTGGGTGTGTTATTGGATCTATTAGTGTTGGATGGATTTGCCAGTGCCTTTATGGATATGTAGTTGGGTGTGTCATTGACTACATCAATGTGTGTCTAGGTGTGTCAGAGGCTGCATCAGTGTGAGCTAGTGTGTGTGAGTACCTCTTTATGTGTGTATCTGTGTGTGTGAATTGCTGTACTGATGTGTGCCTAAGTGTGTAAGTAACTGTAGAAATCTGTCCTTGGGTGTACATCCTCAAAATCTAAAGTTAGGTAACAACATTTCAAGAACCAATTTGTAAAGACTATCACCCCAATATATGGTGCCCCATTCTTGAAATTCCACCATCTTGAGATAATGAGAACACCTCCAATCAGGGCTAAGAAGTGGTCACTAAAAGGTTTTGGCACCCTAAAGGTAAGTAGCCTATTGACTACTACTTGTCCTAGGTTGTAACACCCCTAAATTCAGTATTTAGGTGGCTCTCCAAGATGTGAACCTCAGATTCATCGGACCAAAGAAGACCAGGATAAAAGAAGAGCTGCTATGCGAGAACAGAATCCCTGTTGCAGAAAGAAAAGGTGCCAAACCCTACCACCTGCAAGGACTCAACACTTGCTGTTGTAGTTTCATCCTATATCCTGAAAGACCTCCAAGAACCCCAGAGAACCTCCAACCTTCAAGAAATTGCTGAGAAGCTTCCTTGGAGTGAAGGTATTGCTCACCTGCACACTGCAGGCACCGATCCTGAGAACTCCGGTTTGTCAACTTGCTGCTCCTTGACAAGCTTGATGCAGAACCAAAGAAGAAGACGTACAGCAGCCCCAGAGGGTCAGACCTGCCTTTCCAACGAGTTATGAAGTACTAGGACCTACCAGAGCCGCAGCATACCAATATCTGTGGTACCAGACCACCAGTGGTAAGAGAACAATACGAGTCCACCCCAGACTCCCAAAGCACTAGGAGCAACTGCCCATTGAGGAATTTTGAGGCACTCAAGACCCACTTCTTGAGTGGCTCATCTGTCCCAAAATTGCCTCTCCAATTTACCTGCTCCTCACCACGAGGACCACGAGACACATGACAACTGGCTGACATGTTCACTCTGCACCCAGCCCCAACATCCCCAGCACTGACCAACCAGCCCTACTCCCATAGTCCTCAGGCCCTTCTGACCTACTCCCTCAAAGGAGACCCACCAAACTTACCTATAAGTCTACCAGTGCAGTTAATTTTCAAGCAATCCCCTTTATCTCCTTGCGCACCAGTTTCCATGACCCTCTGCACTCTGCTCCCACCCGATCTGGAATGCTCCCAAATTTATCCTGCTGGAACTTTGCACCTTGTAACGGCATCAACCTAAAATGAGAAGGTAAACTTCAGGATAGCATTGACTGAGTTTATGTGCATTTTTCCTCTTTTTTCCTATTGTTTCCTATGCTGCGTATTTACATACAAAAGTGATATATTTACAGAACTTTGAAAAGTCACATATCTGAAAGTAATTACCTTAGAACTGTGTTCTTGCTATTACAAAACACATTAAACGCGACTTTATTTTTATAAATTTGTCTCAGATTTATTCTTGTGGTATGTGTAATTTATTGCCTCTGTGAGTACAACAAATCCTTAGCACTACCCTCTGATATGCCAAACTGCTTGCCGACACCACAACAAAAAGAGCATTATAATTACCTATGTTCACCTCTGTGTACCATTTAAGGATTCTCTGTGCAGTGTACTTCTTTTTAGTACACTACATAGAGAGCCGGCTTCCTACAGTTGGAAATATACCATTGCTATGTATATTGGCAGTGATGTCTTATGGCTCATAACTTGGAAAAGCAGAGAGCTATGGAAGGGTATGAGGTCTTTACAACTCACAATTTGGTACACCTGTCAATGAATCCAACAACAGATGGGGCTGCCACAAAAATGTATCTTTGATTCATATACCTTTTGTTTTAGTCCCACTATAGTCAATGAAAGCATATTCAGTAGCACAAACATGAGTTTTCAGGCTAGAGGAAGTGCTAGAAAATGATTCAGTTGAGGTTTTGTCATCTGGGGTTTGGGTTCCCCAGGGTGCGGGATGGGTGTCAATGTCAAGGATACCATGACTTCTGGATAATACAACAACATCATTACATTAGCATTATGACTGTGAGCCCTACATTTTTCAGCTGCATAGGTGATGAAGTTAGTGCATAGGTGACTGCTTGTACCTGCACTTCAGCTTCACCTGTTGCTTGCCAGATGGAAGTAGATTACAGACTCTAAGGTTGAATTCTGTGGAGTCTCAGTGAACTTCTAATATTAGCTCCGAAACACTAAAGGGGGCACCTGGTAACCCAAAGAGGAAACATTACAACACTTGGAGACATGAATGTCCACCTCAACTGCAGTACAGTGATAGGAAGATGGCCATGTCATTGCATGCAGGGCAGTCACAGCATAGTGTGTGAAACAGGACCTCCCATGGAAACAGCTTTAACACCATCTGCTTGCCTTGGCGAATTGATGGATATGTTTGTGGGACTTGGCTAAAGGTCAACCAAGATCGGCAGGGTCCTATGAAGCCAGCTTACATGAGAGGTCCACAGGAGATCAATCATTTTTGCTTACTCACCACCTCCCTTTATGGCACAAATCAGAGTACTTTCTTTTATTGATATGTGATGATTGAATGTGCTGTGATAACATAATCAGTGACTTGTGAATCCTCCAACAAGATTTGGGGAACGTGGTGGCTGGCTATTCCTCCAGCTGTGAGCTCTATAATCCTCCTCTGTCTGTGTGTATACCTTTTTTGATGCTGTGCATGCTTACCTGCTAGCGGCTGTTCCCTTGCACTTGATCTCCTCTTTGCTCCTGCCTCATCTCTTGTCCTTTGGGGGGCCGCCTCAGACCGGCCGGGATCGTCTGTGTTGTTTTTGGCTTCCGACCCCTGGATACATAGTGGGGTTTTCAGCCTACAGTTGTTGCTAGCCGTTGTGTACAGCCCAACGACTTCCTTCCTGGTAGGGGGGCTGCTGCAGGCAGGCCTCTGTGTCCGCCTGGATAGGCGCGTCGCATTGTGGATCTCCTTCTGGGGCACGCCAGGCAGGTTCAGTGCCTGCTGGGATCCCCAGCATTTGCCTGAGGCTGTGAAGCCTACAACTGAAAGAGCCCCTGGCAGGAATGTATGACGTTCCATCGCGCACAATTACACCGCGTGCTTTTTCCCCGCATCTATTTGATCGCCGAGTCCATTACATCGTCAGTTTTCACCGCCCAATCTATTGCAGCGCGATTCAATTGGTTTCTATGGGGCCGTACATTACCCCGCAGAACGGGTGTTTCCCCCCTGGCAGTGGGTCTTCCCTGGGCCATTACGGCTAATTAGCACGAGCCCTGCCATCTTTCATGTGCCTTAGACTGGCCTTTTTGTCCACCCTAAGCGTGGAAGGGTATACTCAGACATGAGTCCCTTGCTCATTGCACCATCAGGATTCAAGCAAGCCGGGCCGAAGACGGCTGTAATGCCAGAAACCGGTCCCCGGAAGCTTGTTTCCTTCCCAGTGTAAGAATTGGCTTTTGTAGTTTGGTTTGCCCTGTTCCCATCATGCACTGGGACAGGAACAGACTAATTTGCATACAGCCAGGTTCTGAAACTGGGATGGTGCAGTGAGCTAAAAAACGGTGTTGGATCTAGCCCTGATCGCTTGACAGAGTGAGAGTATTCTGCTTAATTCAGAGACTCTGTCCCTCACCACCCCTTGTTGTAAATATTTTTGTCCACCCTAAGCGTGGAAGGGTATACTCAGACATGAGTCCCTTGCTCATTGCACCATCAGGATTCAAGCAAGCCGGGCCGAAGACGGCTGTAATGCTAGAAACCGGTCCCCGGAAGCTTGTTTCCTTCCCAGTGTAAGAATTGGCTTTTGTAGTTTGGTTTGCCCTGTTCCCATCATGCACTGGGACAGGAACAGACTAATTTGCATACAGCCAGTTTCTGAAACTGGGATGGTGCAGTGAGCTAAAAAACGGTGTTGGATCTAGCCCTGATCGCTTGACAGGGTGAGAGTATTCTGCTTAATTCAGAGACTCTGTCCCTCACCACCCCTTGTTGTAAATATTTTTGTCCACCCTAAGCGTGGAAGGGTATACTCAGACATGAGTCCCTTGCTCATTGCACCATCAGGATTCAAGCAAGCCGGGCCGAAGACGGCTGTAATGCCAGAAACCGGTCCCCGGAAGCTTGTTTCCTTCCCAGTGTAAGAATTGGCTTTTGTAGTTTGGTTTGCCCTGTTCCCATCATGCACTGGGACAGGAACAGACTAATTTGCATACAGCCAGGTTCTGAAACTGGGATGGTGCAGTGAGCTAAAAAACGGTGTTGGATCTAGCCCTGATCTCTTGACAGGGTGAGAGTATTCTGCTTAATTCAGAGACTCTGTCCCTCACCACCCCTTGTTGTAAATATTTTTGTCCACCCTAAGCGTGGAAGGGTATACTCAGACATGAGTCCCTTGCTCATTGCACCATCAGGATTCAAGCAAGCCGGGCTGAAGACGGCTGTAATGCCAGAAACCGGTCCCCGGAAGCTTGTTTCCTTCCCAGTGTAAGAATTGGCTTTTGTAGTTTGGTTTGCCCTGTTCCCATCATGCACTGGGACAGGAACAGACTAATTTGCATACAGCCAGGTTCTGAAACTGGGATGGTGCAGTGAGCTAAAAAACGGTGTTGGATCTAGCCCTGATCTCTTGACAGGGTGAGAGTATTCTGCTTAATTCAGAGACTCTGTCCCTCACCACCCCTTGTTGTAAATATTAGACTGGCTAGAGGCATTGGAAGTAAGGAGTCTGTTGCCTCCTTTAAACCCTTTGTGACTGTTGACAATGGGGAGCAGGAGAAGTTACCCAAGGAAAGGACTGTGCAGGATTCACAAGTAAGGGGGGATCTGTATTGTCTGGTGGGATAATTGGTGGGAAGGGTGCCATCAGCCAAACAGGTATGCCCTGAGAAATAAAGGTATTATTACAGTGGAAATACCTTCATTCCCTCAAGGCCCTATATGTGTACAAAATTGAGGTCAACAGAGAGGTAGGAAAACTGGGGCATTATTATAGTAAACACCGGTTTTAACTCCACATCGGTTTCATCTACCACAAATGATCCTTCAGCCTCGATGCTTCAGAAGAAGAAAGTGGCATGAGTTAAGATAACCCCCTCACCTAGATCCTTCTTCAAAGTGCAGGCCAAGGTACAGTCCAAAGGGTTCAATAAAATCAATGATTCTGCTCCCACCGATGGTCAATCGCCTGGACTCACTGAAGATAAAATGAAGTTTATAACTAGTATAGAGTTCAAGAAACACGAAGCTGAAGCAGAAGCACTTTGCACTGGCATTGAAACTACCACCAGATTACATATTCTAGGTGATAGAGAACCTGACCCCATTGAGAAGGTGATCAAGGATATTGATCCTTTAGTCACTATGGACAAACCTAGCACAACTAAAAGCAGTCAGAAAGATCGGTGTTTGGTGGAAATGTTAGACGCCTTTTCTTCTAAAATTAGAAATAAGTTTGCCATATTGGAAAGAAATCAAATTAAAATTCAAGAGACTTGCAAGACTTTGGAAGTTAAAATGTCCTCTATCACAGAGAGGATGTGTGTGATGAAAGCCTCTTTAGAGACCCTTAACAGAGAGGAGGAACTTAATCAAGGTGAAATCCAAGCCAAAAAAAAGAGAGAGAAGGGTTTACTAGATAAAATAGAGTCATTGGAAAACAAAGCCAGGCGTAATAATATCAGGATGCTTCAGGATGCTTCACATCCCTGAGGGCCTTGAGGGGGACAATATTAAGGGCTTCATCGTAAGACTACTGAACAAATTCATTCCCTCTGTAGACGTTGTGGAGCTCAGGCAGGCATCCAAAGGATTCATAGAGACCCCTTTTCAAAAGATCAGTATATGAAGAACCCAAGGAAAATCCTGAGTAACTTTAAATCTTATACTTTAAAAGAACTAATTCTTTTGGAGATCCTAAAAGTTGGTAGGTTCACCAAAGAGGAGTGGACGTTTTGTTTCCGGTCAGACATCTGTAGGATTACACAGGACAGACAGTGGGAGTAGGTGAAATGTATTCCAGAATTGAGGTCGCTAGGCGCTACAGCCCTATTGAGAATTCCGAAGCTGCTTGTTATGTGGAATAGCAAGATGCACAGCTTTTGGGACCCTAAGGAGGCTGAAATCTTCAATGAGCAGATAAGGGCACATCTGAAAAACAAAGAATATTAGTAAAACATCGGCGGAAGGCAAAAGCTCCAAAGGGTATCAGACCCAACATACCCATCTTGTCATTTGGGGGGGTTTACCCTGGGTGGTTTGGGTTCACTAGATGAGATAGTTTGTTTAAAAAATCACTGGCTGGGTGCATATGGGAAAAAAAGAAAAAACAATCTAAAGTCCTCAATTATAGGTATCTAGAATTAGGGGCCAGAGGCATGAAAGAGAGGAGCATTGTTGGACTTGGCGAAACACTCGAACACTCTTCAAGCAAGCAAGCAACTGAAACTGCATTACCATAATGAGAGGGGAGAACCTTGCTGGGAGGTGAAGTGGTGTGCTCCCACCCCTGTTCCTGTTTAATAGTACTCCCGTGAGTCATTGAGCTGACGAGCTCTTGGATGAAGCACCCGCATGCCTGTGAGAGGTACCTGACCTGAGAAAGATGTTGGCAGCCTACTCAGCAAACCTCAAATTTGAAAGACTGTAATCTCTACTAATGACGGTTAAAGTACCAGAAACACGCGTCTAGAGATCAGCACTAACAGCGCCAACTTGGCGAAACACTTAAACACTCTTCAAGCAAGCAAGCACCTGAAACTGCATTATGATAATGAGAGGGGCGCACCTTGCTGGGAGGTGAAGTGGTGTGCTCCCACCCCTGTTCCTGTTTAATAGTACTCTGTGAGTCATCGAGCTGACGAGCTCTTGGATGAAGCACCCGCATGCCTGTGAGAGGTACCTGACCGAGAGAAAGATGTTGGCAGCCTTCTCAGCAAACCCCACATTTGAAAGACTGTAATCTCTACTAATGATGGTTAAAGAACCAGAAACACGTGTCTAGAGATCAGGACTATCAGCGGTAACTGTGGTGAAACACACTAAAACTCTTCAAGCAAGCAAGTAACTGAAACTACATTACCATAATGCCAGGGCCAACCTTCCTGGGAGGTGAAGCAGTGTGCTCCCAACCCTGTTCCTGTTTAATAGTACTCACGTGAGTCATTGAGCTGATGAGCTCGTGGAGGAAGCACCTGCATGCCTGTGAGAGGTACCTGACCGAGAGAAAGATGTTGGCAGCCTTCTCAGCAAACCCCACATTTGAAAGACTGTAATCTCTACTAATGATGGTTAAAGAACCAGAAACACGTGTCTAGAGATCAGGACTATCAGCGGTAACTGTGGCGAAACACACTAAAACTCTTCAAGCAAGCAAGTAACTGAAACTACATTACCATAATGCCAGGGCCAACCTTCCTGGGAGGTGAAGCAGTGTGCTCCCAACCCTGTTCCTGTTTAATAGTACTCACGTGAGTCATTGAGCTGATGAGCTCGTGGAGGAAGCACCTGCATGCCTGTGAGAGGTACCTGACATGAGAAAGATGTTGGCAGCCTACTCAGCAAACCCCAACTTTGAAAGACTGTAATCTCTACTGATGACGGTTAAAGAACCAGAAACACGTGTCTAGAGATCAGCACTATCTGGCCAACTATGGCGAAACACTCGAACACTCTTCCAGTAAGCAAGTAACTGAAACTGCATTTCCATAATGCAAGGGGCGAACCTTGGTAGGTGGTGAAGCGGTAGGCTCCCACGCCTGTTCCTGTTTAATAGTAATCCTGTGAGTCATTGAGCTGACGAGCACATAGATGAAGCACCCGCATGCCTGTGAGAGGTACCTGACCTGAGAAAGATATTTGCAGCCTACTCAGCAAACCCCAAATTTGAAAGACTGTAATCTCTACTGATGACGGTTAAAGAACCAGAAACACACGTCTAGAGATCAGCACTATCAGCGCCAACTTGGCGAAACACTCGAACACTCTTCAAGAAAGCAGGTAACTGAAACTGCATTACCAAAATGCCAGGGGTGAACCTTGCTGGGAGGTGAAGCGGTGTGCTCCCACCCCTATTCCTGTTTTATAGTACTCCTGAGAGTCATTGAGCTGACAAGCTTGTGGATGAAGTACCACATGCCTGTGAGAGGTACCTGACCTGAGAAAGAAGTTGGCAGCCTACTCAGTAAACCCCAAATTTGAAAGACTGTAATATCTACTGAAGATGGTTAAAGAACCAGAAAAACGTGTCTGGAGATCAGCACTATCTGCGCCAACTGTGGCGAAACACTAAAACACTCTTCAAGCGAGCAGGTAACTGAAACTTCGTTACCAAAATGCCAGGGGCGAACCTTGCTGGGAGTTGAAGCGGTGTGCTCCCACATCTGTTCCTGTTTTAAAGTATTCCTGAGAGTCATTGAGCTGGCGAGCTCATGGATGAAGCACGCGCATGCCTGTGAGAGGTACCTGACCTGAGAAAGATGTTGGCAGCCTACTCAGTAAATCCCAAATTTGAAAAACTGTAATCTCTACTGAAGACAGTTAAAGAACAAGAAACACGTGTTTAGAGATCAGCAATATCTGCGCCAACTGTGGCGAAACACTCGAACACTCTTCAAGCAAGCAAGTAACTGAAACTGCATTACCATAATACCAGGGGCGAACCTTGCTAGGTGGTGAAGCGTTGTGCTCCCACGCCTGTTCCTGTTTAATAGTTCTCCCGTGAGTCATTGAGCTGACGAGCTCGTGGATGAAGCACCCGCATGCCTGTGAGAGGTACCTGACCTGAGAAAGATGTTGGCAGCCTACTCAGCAAACCCCAAATTTGAAAGACTGTAAACTCTACTAATGATGGTTAAAGAACCAGAAACACATGTCTGGAGATCAGCACTATCAGCGCTAACCGTGGCGAAACACTCCAAAACTCTTCAAGCAAGCAAGTCACTGAAACTACATTACCATAATGCCAGGGCCAACCTTCCTGGGAGGTGAAGCACTGTGCTCCCACTCCTGTTCCTGTTTAATAGTACTCACGTGAGTCATTGAGCTGATGAGCTCGTGGATGAAGCACCCGCATGCCTGTGAGAGGTACCTGACATGAGAAAGATGTTGGGAGCCTACTCAGCAAACCCCAATTTTGAAAGACTGTAATCTCTACTGAGGACTGTTAAAGAACTAGAAACACGTGTTTAGAGATCAGCACTATCTGCACCAACTGTGGCAAAACACTCAAACACTCTTCAAGCAAGCAAGTAACTGAAACTGCATTACCATAATACCAGGGGCGAACCTTGCTAGGTGGTGAAGCGTTGTGCTCCCACACCTGTTCCTGTTTAATAGTTCTCCCGTGAGTCATTGAGCTGACAAGCTCGTGGATGAAGCACCCGCATGCCTGTGAGAGGTACCCTTTCTCACTGCTCCATCAGGATTCAAGCAAGCCGGGCCGAAGAGGCTGAAATGCCAGAAACCGATCCCTGTAGCTTGTCTCCTTTCTGGTGAAGAATTGGCTTGGTAGTTTGGTCTGCCCTGTTCCCATGATGCACTGGGCCAGGGACAGACTAATTTGCATATAGCCAGGTTCTGAGCTGGGATGGGGCAGTGAGATAAATAACGGTGATGGATCAAGCCCTGATCTTTGGACTGGGTAAGAGTGGTCTGCTTAATTCAGACACTCTGTTCATCACCACCCCCTTTTCTGAATCGTTTTTGGCCACTATAGGTGTGGCAGGGTATACTCAGACATGAGTCCCTTTCTCACTGCTCCATCAGGATTCAAGCAAGCCGGGCCGAAGAGGCTGAAATGCCAGAAACCGGTCCCTGGTAGCTTGTCTCCTTTCTGGTGAAGAATTGGCTTGGTAGTTTGGTCTGCCCTGTTCCCATGATGCACTGGGCCAGGGACAGACTAATTTGCATATAGCCAGGTTCTGAGCTGGGATGGGGCAGTGAGATAAATAACGGTGATGGATCAAGCCCTGATCTTTGGACTGGGTAAGAGTGGTCTGCTTAATTCAGACACTCTGTTCATCACCACCCCCTTTTCTGAATCGTTTTTGGCCACTATAGGTGTGGCAGGGTATACTCAGACATGAGTCCCTTTCTCACTGCTCCATCAGGATTCAAGCAAGCCGGGCCGAAGAGGCTGAAATGCCAGAAACCGGTCCCTGGTAGCTTGTCTCCTTTCTGGTGAAGAATTGGCTTGGTAGTTTGGTCTGCCCTGTTCCCATGATGCACTGGGCCAGGGACAGACTAATTTGCATATAGCCAGGTTCTGAGCTGGGATGGGGCAGTGAGATAAATAACGGTGATGGATCAAGCCCTGATCTTTGGACTGGGTAAGAGTGGTCTGCTTAATTCAGACACTCTGTTCATCACCACCCCCTTTTCTGAATCGTTTTTGGCCACTATAGGTGTGGCAGGGTATACTCAGACATGAGTCCCTTTCTCACTGCTCCATCAGGATTCAAGCAAGCCGGGCCGAAGAGGCTGAAATGCCAGAAACCGGTCCCTGGTAGCTTGTCTCCTTTCTGGTGAAGAATTGGCTTGGTAGTTTGGTCTGCCCTGTTCCCATGATGCACTGGGCCAGGGACAGACTAATTTGCTTATAGCCAGGTTCTGAGCTGGGATGGGGCAGTGAGATAAATAACGGTGATGGATCAAGCCCTGATCTTTGGACTGGGTAAGAGTGGTCTGCTTAATTCAGACACTCTGTTCATCACCACCCCCTTTTCTGAATCGTTTTTGGCCACTATAGGTGTGGCAGGGTATACTCAGACATGAGTCCCTTTCTCACTGCTCCATCAGGATTCAAGCAAGCCGGGCCGAAGAGGCTGAAATGCCAGAAACCGGTCCCTGGTAGCTTGTCTCCTTTCTGGTGAAGAATTGGCTTGGTAGTTTGGTCTGCCCTGTTCCCATGATGCACTGGGCCAGGGACAGACTAATTTGCATATAGCCAGGTTCTGAGCTGGGATGGGGCAGTGAGATAAATAACGGTGATGGATCAAGCCCTGATCTTTGGACTGGGTAAGAGTGGTCTGCTTAATTCAGACACTCTGTTCATCACCACCCCCTTTTCTGAATCGTTTTTGGCCACTATAGGTGTGGCAGGGTATACTCAGACATGAGTCCCTTTCTCACTGCTCCATCAGGATTCAAGCAAGCCGGGCCGAAGAGGCTGAAATGCCAGAAACCGGTCCCTGGTAGCTTGTCTCCTTTCTGGTGAAGAATTGGCTTGGTAGCTTGGTCTGCCCTGTTCCCATGATGCACTGGGCCAGGGACAGACTAATTTGCATATAGCCAGGTTCTGAGCTGGGATGGGGCAGTGAGATAAATAACGGTGATGGATCAAGCCCTGATCTTTGGACTGGGTAAGAGTGGTCTGCTTAATTCAGACACTCTGTTCATCACCACCCCCTTTTCTGAATCGTTTTTGGCCACTATAGGTGTGGCAGGGTATACTCAGACATGAGTCCCTTTCTCACTGCTCCATCAGGATTCAAGCAAGCCGGGCCGAAGAGGCTGAAATGCCAGAAACCGGTCCCTGGTAGCTTGTCTCCTTTCTGGTGAAGAATTGGCTTGGTAGTTTGGTCTGCCCTGTTCCCATGATGCACTGGGCCAGGGACAGACTAATTTGCATATAGCCAGGTTCTGAGCTGGGATGGGGCAGTGAGATAAATAACGGTGATGGATCAAGCCCTGATCTTTGGACTGGGTAAGAGTGGTCTGCTTAATTCAGACACTCTGTTCATCACCACCCCCTTTTCTGAATCGTTTTTGGCCACTATAGGTGTGGCAGGGTATACTCAGACATGAGTCCCTTTCTCACTGCTCCATCAGGATTCAAGCAAGCCGGGCCGAAGAGGCTGAAATGCCAGAAACCGGTCCCTGGTAGCTTGTCTCCTTTCTGGTGAAGAATTGGCTTGGTAGTTTGGTCTGCCCTGTTCCCATGATGCACTGGGCCAGGGACAGACTAATTTGCATATAGCCAGGTTCTGAGCTGGGATGGGGCAGTGAGATAAATAACGGTGATGGATCAAGCCCTGATCTTTGGACTGGGTAAGAGTGGTCTGCTTAATTCAGACACTCTGTTCATCACCACCCCCTTTTCTGAATCGTTTTTGGCCACTATTGGTGTGGCAGGGTATACTCAGACATGAGTCCCTTTCTCACTGCTCCATCAGGATTCAAGCAAGCCGGGCCGAAGAGGCTGAAATGCCAGAAACCGGTCCCTGGTAGCTTGTCTCCTTTCTGGTGAAGAATTGGCTTGGTAGTTTGGTCTGCCCTGTTCCCATGATGCACTGGGCCAGGGACAGACTAATTTGCATATAGCCAGGTTCTGAGCTGGGATGGGGCAGTGAGATAAATAACGGTGATGGATCAAGCCCTGATCTTTGGACTGGGTAAGAGTGGTCTGCTTAATTCAGACACTCTGTTCATCACCACCCCCTTTTCTGAATCGTTTTTGGCCACTATAGGTGTGGCAGGGTATACTCAGACATGAGTCCCTTTCTCACTGCTCCATCAGGATTCAAGCAAGCCGGGCCGAAGAGGCTGAAATGCCAGAAACCGGTCCCTGGTAGCTTGTCTCCTTTCTGGTGAAGAATTGGCTTGGTAGTTTGGTCTGCCCTGTTCCCATGATGCACTGGGCCAGGGACAGACTAATTTGCATATAGCCAGGTTCTGAGCTGGGATGGGGCAGTGAGATAAATAACGGTGATGGATCAAGCCCTGATCTTTGGACTGGGTAAGAGTGGTCTGCTTAATTCAGACACTCTGTTCATCACCACCCCCTTTTCTGAATCGTTTTTGGCCACTATAGGTGTGGCAGGGTATACTCAGACATGAGTCCCTTTCTCACTGCTCCATCAGGATTCAAGCAAGCCGGGCCGAAGAGGCTGAAATGCCAGAAACCGGTCCCTGGTAGCTTGTCTCCTTTCTGGTGAAGAATTGGCTTGGTAGTTTGGTCTGCCCTGTTCCCATGATGCACTGGGCCAGGGACAGACTAATTTGCATATAGCCAGGTTCTGAGCTGGGATGGGGCAGTGAGATAAATAACGGTGATGGATCAAGCCCTGATCTTTGGACTGGGTAAGAGTGGTCTGCTTAATTCAGACACTCTGTTCATCACCACCCCCTTTTCTGAATCGTTTTTGGCCACTATAGGTGTGGCAGGGTATACTCAGACATGAGTCCCTTTCTCACTGCTCCATCAGGATTCAAGCAAGCCGGGCCGAAGAGGCTGAAATGCCAGAAACCGGTCCCTGGTAGCTTGTCTCCTTTCTGGTGAAGAATTGGCTTGGTAGTTTGGTCTGCCCTGTTCCCATGATGCACTGGGCCAGGGACAGACTAATTTGCATATAGCCAGGTTCTGAGCTGGGATGGGGCAGTGAGATAAATAACGGTGATGGATCAAGCCCTGATCTTTGGACTGGGTAAGAGTGGTCTGCTTAATTCAGACACTCTGTTCATCACCACCCCCTTTTCTGAATCGTTTTTGGCCACTATAGGTGTGGCAGGGTATACTCAGACATGAGTCCCTTTCTCACTGCTCCATCAGGATTCAAGCAAGCCGGGCCGAAGAGGCTGAAATGCCAGAAACCGGTCCCTGGTAGCTTGTCTCCTTTCTGGTGAAGAATTGGCTTGGTAGTTTGGTCTGCCCTGTTCCCATGATGCACTGGGCCAGGGACAGACTAATTTGCATATAGCCAGGTTCTGAGCTGGGATGGGGCAGTGAGATAAATAACGGTGATGGATCAAGCCCTGATCTTTGGACTGGGTAAGAGTGGTCTGCTTAATTCAGACACTCTGTTCATCACCACCCCCTTTTCTGAATCGTTTTTGGCCACTATAGGTGTGGCAGGGTATACTCAGACATGAGTCCCTTTCTCACTGCTCCATCAGGATTCAAGCAAGCCGGGCCGAAGAGGCTGAAATGCCAGAAACCGGTCCCTGGTAGCTTGTCTCCTTTCTGGTGAAGAATTGGCTTGGTAGTTTGGTCTGCCCTGTTCCCATGATGCACTGGGCCAGGGACAGACTAATTTGCATATAGCCAGGTTCTGAGCTGGGATGGGGCAGTGAGATAAATAACGGTGATGGATCAAGCCCTGATCTTTGGACTGGGTAAGAGTGGTCTGCTTAATTCAGACACTCTGTTCATCACCACCCCCTTTTCTGAATCGTTTTTGGCCACTATAGGTGTGGCAGGGTATACTCAGACATGAGTCCCTTTCTCACTGCTCCATCAGGATTCAAGCAAGCCGGGCCGAAGAGGCTGAAATGCCAGAAACCGGTCCCTGGTAGCTTGTCTCCTTTCTGGTGAAGAATTGGCTTGGTAGTTTGGTCTGCCCTGTTCCCATGATGCACTGGGCCAGGGACAGACTAATTTGCATATAGCCAGGTTCTGAGCTGGGATGGGGCAGTGAGATAAATAACGGTGATGGATCAAGCCCTGATCTTTGGACTGGGTAAGAGTGGTCTGCTTAATTCAGACACTCTGTTCATCACCACCCCCTTTTCTGAATCGTTTTTGGCCACTATAGGTGTGGCAGGGTATACTCAGACATGAGTCCCTTTCTCACTGCTCCATCAGGATTCAAGCAAGCCGGGCCGAAGAGGCTGAAATGCCAGAAACCGGTCCCTGGTAGCTTGTCTCCTTTCTGGTGAAGAATTGGCTTGGTAGTTTGGTCTGCCCTGTTCCCATGATGCACTGGGCCAGGGACAGACTAATTTGAATATAGCCAGGTTCTGAGCTGGGATGGGGCAGTGAGATAAATAACGGTGATGGATCAAGCCCTGATCTTTGGACTGGGTAAGAGTGGTCTGCTTAATTCAGACACTCTGTTCATCACCACCCCCTTTTCTGAATCGTTTTTGGCCACTATAGGTGTGGCAGGGTATACTCAGACATGAGTCCCTTTCTCACTGCTCCATCAGGATTCAAGCAAGCCGGGCCGAAGAGGCTGAAATGCCAGAAACCGGTCCCTGGTAGCTTGTCTCCTTTCTGGTGAAGAATTGGCTTGGTAGTTTGGTCTGCCCTGTTCCCACGATGCACTGGGCCAGGGACAGACTAATTTGCATATAGCCAGGTTCTGAGCTGGGATGGGGCAGTGAGATAAATAACGGTGATGGATCAAGCCCTGATCTTTGGACTGGGTAAGAGTGGTCTGCTTAATTCAGACACTCTGTTCATCACCACCCCCTTTTCTGAATCGTTTTTGGCCACTATAGGTGTGGCAGGGTATACTCAGACATGAGTCCCTTTCTCACTGCTCCATCAGGATTCAAGCAAGCCGGGCCGAAGAGGCTGAAATGCCAGAAACCGGTCCCTGGTAGCTTGTCTCCTTTCTGGTGAAGAATTGGCTTGGTAGTTTGGTCTGCCCTGTTCCCATGATGCATTGGGCCAGGGACAGACTAATTTGCATATAGCCAGGTTCTGAGCTGGGATGGGGCAGTGAGATAAATAACGGTGATGGATCAAGCCCTGATCTTTGGACTGGGTAAGAGTGGTCTGCTTAATTCAGACACTCTGTTCATCACCACCCCCTTTTCTGAATCGTTTTTGGCCACTATAGGTGTGGCAGGGTATACTCAGACATGAGTCCCTTTCTCACTGCTCCATCAGGATTCAAGCAAGCCGGGCCGAAGAGGCTGAAATGCCAGAAACCGGTCCCTGGTAGCTTGTCTCCTTTCTGGTGAAGAATTGGCTTGGTAGTTTGGTCTGCCCTGTTCCCATGATGCACTGGGCCAGGGACAGACTAATTTGCATATAGCCAGGTTCTGAGCTGGGATGGGGCAGTGAGATAAATAACGGTGATGGATCAAGCCCTGATCTTTGGACTGGGTAAGAGTGGTCTGCTTAATTCAGACACTCTGTTCATCACCACCCCCTTTTCTGAATCGTTTTTGGCCACAATAGGTGTGGCAGGGTATACTCAGACATGAGTCCCTTTCTCACTGCTCCATCAGGATTCAAGCAAGCCGGGCCGAAGAGGCTGAAATGCCAGAAACCGGTCCCTGGTAGCTTGTCTCCTTTCTGGTGAAGAATTGGCTTGGTAGTTTGGTCTGCCCTGTTCCCATGATGCACTGGGCCAGGGACAGACTAATTTGCATATAGCCAGGTTCTGAGCTGGGATGGGACAGTGAGATAAATAACGGTGATGGATCAAGCCCTGATCTTTGGACTGGGTAAGAGTGGTCTGCTTAATTCGGACACTCTGTTCATCACCACCCCCTTTTCTGAATCGTTTTTGGCCACTATAGGTGTGGCAGGGTATACTCAGACATGAGTCCCTTTCTCACTGCTCCATCAGGATTCAAGCAAGCCGGGCCGAAGAGGCTGAAATGCCAGAAACCGGTCCCTGGTAGCTTGTCTCCTTTCTGGTGAAGAATTGGCTTGGTAGTTTGGTCTGCCCTGTTCCCATGATGCACTGGGCCAGGGACAGACTAATTTGCATATAGCCAGGTTCTGAGCTGGGATGGGGCAGTGAGATAAATAACGGTGATGGATCAAGCCCTGATCTTTGGACTGGGTAAGAGTGGTCTGCTTAATTCAGACACTCTGTTCATCACCACCCCCTTTTCTGAATCGTTTTTGGCCACTATAGGTGTGGCAGGGTATACTCAGACATGAGTCCCTTTCTCACTGCTCCATCAGGATTCAAGCAAGCCGGGCCGAAGAGGCTGAAATGCCAGAAACCGGTCCCTGGTAGCTTGTCTCCTTTCTGGTGAAGAATTGGCTTGGTAGTTTGGTCTGCCCTGTTCCCATGATGCACTGGGCCAGGGACAGACTAATTTGCATATAGCCAGGTTCTGAGCTGGGATGGGGCAGTGAGATAAATAACGGTGATGGATCAAGCCCTGATCTTTGGACTGGGTAAGAGTGGTCTGCTTAATTCAGACACTCTGTTCATCACCACCACCCCCTTTTCTGAATCGTTGTGAGAGGTACCTGACCTGAGAAAGATGTTGGCAGCTGTAGGAGAGTAGGGTCTGCAATCCTATGATCACCCAGATTTTTGCTTTTTACTGCACTGGTTTACGACATTCCCTGGCTGTGGGCCTGCTAATCAGACCCACAGCCTAGCTGTTCTCTCTATCCAAATTGTACTCAGGTACTGAATTGGCACTGGGCCCTCTCTAAGTCCCTGTACCCAGGGCTGAGGTGCACCCAGAAGTCTCCCAGGGGCTGAAGCATGTATTGTGCCACCCCTGGGCTGACTAATTAAACTGACACAACTGGCTGCACGACAGCTGGGGCAAGGTGGTGTAATCACCCTTTGCTTTGGATATAGTATACCTATATCTAACCCTAAAATGGACACACAGATCTCCTATCAGTCACTCCTATGGCAGGCCTTAACAATCCTGAAGGCAGAGTGCTTGGAATCGTGTGAGATGGTGCTCTGGCATGAGCTGAGCCTGTCTGCGGCTTTCGGGATCCATCCCTTAGCCGTTTCCATGATATCGCATACCATATACTCTTAAGTGCATTATAATCCTCGCGGTTATATGCCAACTCTGGTATCGCTTTATCAAAACATGTCGAGTAAGGTGTCATACGAATTGGAATACTAACCCCTCGCCAATTCTGGCGACGGGGTTAGCATTCCACCCTTCTAGATGGACACGACATGTATGTAACCTATAACCCCGGTTAAAGTCAGGCAGAGCCTTAGCATCCACAAAATGGATGCTGCCACCGAGACACAAGTCTGCCCTCCTGCTGCTGGGAGTCCTCCCAGAGCAGGAGGCAAGGACAAAGGGTTTCCTGCCAGGGGCGGTGCCAGCACCGTCCCAGACAGGGTTT
Source organism: Lissotriton helveticus (assembly GCF_964261635.1). Taxonomy (NCBI): domain Eukaryota; kingdom Metazoa; phylum Chordata; class Amphibia; order Caudata; family Salamandridae; genus Lissotriton; species Lissotriton helveticus. The sequence continues at coordinate 466,681,987 of NC_136067.1, read as the reverse complement.
TGTGTATTCCAGGTAGGCAGGGCTACAGAGGAAGGTGACTGCAAGTGGCACCCCGGTGCTCACTGTGCATAGGCCGGCTGAAACCAGTTCCAGGGGCACTCCAGCCCGTGGCCTGGGGAAAGCCCGCCAAAGGAGAGGGGTGTAACCACCCCCCTCCTGGTCCCACCCATAGGGCAGGACTTAGTCGCGTGCCAGCCCCCTTTTCCCAGATAAAGGTAGGAACTGGCCCCCTTCCAAATTAGATCATCTTTGGAATCAAGACACGACTTTCTACGAAAGGACATCAAGATTTCTTCTTCAAGATTCTCCCTTGTGACTAAGGAGTAGTCACCCTGCATCCGCAGGCACCACCTTAAGAACACTGCGGTCTGCTGCAAGTCCTTCCTCCGGAATCCGACTGCCCAGCTCGACAAGACCCGGCTTCCCTGGCACCTCCGACCTCTACTCACCTCTACAGCCAAGCTGAGAACCGTGAGTACGACGAGACCTCAAGGGACCGACTATTGCCAAGACTGCACGACTTTTTCACAGCAAGCCCGCCGGGGAATCTACTGGCGAGTGCTTTGGGGTCCGAGAAGCCCCGACCCTGAGCAGCTCCAGCACCGAAGATCAGCCCCCCAGCATCTCCACGATCGGCGTGGGGCCCTTCTGCTTTTTGCTGCTCACCGCGTTGTTTGGCTACTAGCCCGCTGGCTTGTGGCCTTCTGAACGACGCCCGACGACATCACTGCTGCTGGTCTGGTTGCTCCAGACTGGTTCTTGCTCCCTTCCAGAAGAGGAGCACCCCGGACCCTCCTGGTCCACTCAAGACGCCATTTTGAGTCCACCGCGTGGGCTTGAATTAGCCAAGGCTTTGTTGCCCAATCCTGGGTCCTTCGACGCCGACAGCTTCATCCATCGTGGGACAGCTCGCCCCTCCATCCTGGTCGTCGACAACGCCTCCTGGTCCGTGAGATCTGCAGAGCACAGCATCGCCCACTCACCTAGTCGAGGTGACTACCCTCCGGTGCCTCCTGGTGCCCCTGACTACTGGCTAGTAGTCACGAACTTGGTCCCCTCTGCTTTCAGGTGTCATCCATCTTCAAGATCCAGGCTTGGATCAACTCGAACTCTCTTCACTGGTCGCCTGCCAGCATCTTTCTTCCAGGCTCCTGGTTCGTCTACGAGGATTCCCGACGTCGTTTGAGACATATGCAGCTGCAGCCCCTGGGCTAGGTAACTTCGGCATTTCGGTGCCCCAGCATAGCCTCACTATCCAAGGGTCAGGATCCACTGTCGTTTTCTTCCTACCAGGTCGGGTTCGCCCGTGAACACTAACTTTAACTTTACTAGCTATCATAGACTTTGTCCCGCATCCCGCGTGAGAGTGCACACTCTGTACCCGAGTCCCCTGGGCCTCCTAGAAGTAATCTAACGATTCTATAGTCAAGTCCTAGCGATTCCAAAGCCTATTAGTACTGTACTTACCTGCTAGTAATTTCGCATTCCACTTTTTGAGTATATGGTTTCCCGTGCCCCTCGGGCATTTGTATATACTGTGCTAACTTAAGTATTTTTATAAGAATTTTGTTGTGTGCTTAGCTCCCTGTCTCATAAAGAGCCAGGGTAGTCTTGTTATAAATAAATACACTGTTTATTTTCATAACAACTTGTGTGGTGTCCTTTCACTGGGTGTTCAAGGGGTAATGTGATGGTAAAACAGCTGGCTTAACACGCCCTCTAGAGTCTTAGCCTTAGACTGCTCGTATCCATGCTACTAGGATAGCTGGTCTATAAGGTTGACTTACAACCAATCATCAATAAGGGTTGTTGAACTGATATATAGTGATCACTAGAATAGTGAACACTGCACATCAGGCCAACTTCTCACATTGGTGAGCAGCGGTTGGGATTTGAGCTTGCTGTTGTTTTACCACACATATCCTAAGAATATCTTGTGAAAGATCACATAAGTACTAAAGGTACATATAACTTAGCTTAGAATACTCTGAGTTCTACTGAACCAGCTGTTGTAGCTCCTAGGGCCTAGCACACCCTAAACTACAACTCTAGCAAGGGATCAGTAGGCAAACATATAGTGTAGGTAAGTGCACCACTTACACCTCACTAGAAAAGCATGTCTACCCAGGGAGAGTCCTCAGGGACCCCTCTTGTGGTGATTGACCCTCCACAGGTCAGCTCAAGATATGCAGCTCTCAATTTCCAGGAGTTGAGACACTTGTGTACCTCCAGGAAATTGAAACAGGGGGCTAACCCCACCACTCCCTTCCTGTTGGATCTCTTAGAGACCTATGATGCTAGTAAAGCATCTCAAGGAGAGGGGAATATGCCAGCCTTAGAGGGGCACCTTGGTGATCCAGACCTCCACAACACTGTAAATGCAGTTGAGGAGGAGGAGCCTGAGGAACTCTCTGGGGATGAGGTAGACAAAGGTCTTGAGGTAGTCAGAAGGCTAACTAGGGCCAACTTAGACTTGCTTGGGCTAGGATCTGGGGGACCCCCAGTACTGACCCTAAGTAGGCCTAACCTTGGAGTTAGGAGAGATAGATCTCTTTCTAGGGACTCCAATAGATCTCTGCACTCTAATGCCTCTTCTCAGAGGAGAAGGAACTCTCCCCAGAGGAGATTGACTTCCCCTCAGAGACTGGAGCATGAAGCTAGGATGAGACAGGCTACTCTGAGGATTGAAAGGGAAGAACTTGCCCTGGCCAAAGAAAAGCTTGCCTTTGCTAGAGAGCAGCAGATGAGTGGGTTAGCTCCCACTGGTGGCAGCAATCTCCCAAGAGATAGAGAGAAGGGTTTAGATACTAAACACCTGACTAAGATAGTGCCCCCCTTTAAGCAAGGGGATGACATCCAGAAATGGATGGCTGCTTTGGAGAGGGCCTGCACTGTGCAGTGCATTCCCCGAAGTCAGTGGGCAGCTATACTGTGGCTCTCCTTTGATGGTAAAGGTAGAGATAAGCTCCTCACTACAAGAGTGGAGGATGCTAATGATTACCAGGTCCTGAAAAATGCACTGGTTGATGGGTTTGGTTTAACCACTGAGCAGTACAGGTTGCTGTTCAGAGACACCCAGAAAACTCAGTCTCAGGACTGGTCTGACTTTGTGGATTGTGCCACTAAGGCTTTGGAGGGCTGGTTGCTGGGTAGCAAGGTTACTGATTACACAGGATTGTACAATCTCATGATGAGAGAACAGATTTTAAATAATTGTCAGAACCAGTTGTTGCACCAGCACCTTGTTGATTCAGATCTGACCTCTCCCCAAGAATTGGGAAAGAAGGCAGACAAATGGGTCAGGACAAGGATCAAGCAGAACCAGAACCAGAACCAGGGTGGTCAGAAGAAAGCAGACCAGAAGGGTAATGTTAAGAGTGAACAAAATGACCAGAAGTCTTCACCAGGTCCCCAACAAACCAAAGAGGGTGGGGGTCAGGCTTCCCAGAAGAAGAAGGCTCAAGAAGGCCAGTCAAAGAGGTGGTGCCAGTACTGTAAAAGTAAGTCTCACTGGTTTAGTGAGTGCACCAAAAGAGGAGGACAAACTCCTGCCACTACAGCCCCTAAGGCAACTGCACCCCCTAGTACAGTCAGTAGTGGTAGTGTACCTCCCAAGGCATTAGTTGGGTTAACCTTGGGAACTGAGGGGTCTGACAACTTAGTTGGCACACTCACTCAGGCTGTCCTTGTCTGTACAGGGGATATGGATATGTCCCCTGATATAAGTCCCAATACTTTGGGCAAATACAGGCAGACACCTTTGATTAATGGCAAGATGGCTCAGGCCTATAGGGACACTTGTGCCAGTGTCACCATGGTGACACCTAACTTTGTGGACCCTGGACAGATCATGCCAGGTACAGATGTTCTGGTGACCAATGCCAGCAACGTCACTACCAGTCATAGTATGGTGATTGTGGCTTTCTCCTGGGGTGGAGTGAAGGGTCAAAAGAAAGTTGTAGTCAGTTCAGACCTCCCAGTTGATTGTTTGTTGGGCAATGATTTGGAGTCATCATTATGGTCAGAAGTGGAGCAGAGGACTCACATGGAGATGTTAGGCTTGCCATCACATGTGCTTGCTGTGACTAGGTCACAGGCCAGAAGATGCCCCACTGAACAGGTGCTGGATCCTGAAAGTATGGACCAGACACCTTCCAAGAAGAAGAGCAGTAGGGTTAAGGCTTTGCCTTCCCCCTTGCCCCAGGTTGAGGATCAAGTCTCTGAGGAGGCTGATCTGAGAGAGCTGAGGGAAACTGAGCCTAAAGAGCTTGAACTTGATCAAGTTGAGTTTCTGGGCTCAGGGGGACCCTCCAGAGCAGACCTGGGGAAGGCACAGTTAGACTGCCCTTCCCTTGAACCCCTCAGACAGCAGGCTGCTGCTGAGGCTGCAGGGAATGCCACAGGTGCCCACAGGGTATACTGGGAAGATGGACTCCTGTACTCTGAGTCAAGAGATCCCAAGCCTGGTGCAACCAGGAGGCTGGTCATCCCCTTGTCTCTGAGAGGTTTCCTTCTCACCTTGGCCCATGAGATTCCCCTTGCAGGTCATTTAGGTCAGACAAAGACGTGGGACAGGCTTGTCTCACACTTTCACTGGCCCCACATGAATGAGAATACCAAGGAGTTTTGTCGCTCCTGTGTCACTTGCCAAGCCAGTGGTAAGTCAGGTGGCACAACAAAGGCCCCCCTCATACCACTACCTGTGGTGGGGGTCCCCTTTGAAAGAGTGGGGATTGACATTGTTGGTCCAATGGAACCCCAGACAGCATCAGGGCACAAGTTTATACTGGTGGTGGTGGATCATGCCACCAGGTATCCTGAAGCTATTCCACTTAGGACCACTACAGCACCTGTAGTGGCAAGGGCCCTAGTTGGAGTGTTCTCCAGAGTGGGCTTCCCTAAGGAGGTTGTTTCTGACAGAGGTACAAACTTCATGTCAGGATATCTGACTGCAATGTGGAAGGAGTGTGGTGTTAACTACAAGTTCACCACACCCTACCACCCACAATGCAATGGGTTTGTTGAGAGATTCAACAGGACCCTCAAAGGGATGATTCATGGGCTACCTGAACCTCTTAGGAGAAGATGGGATGTCCTGATCCCCTGCCTCTTGTTTGCTTACAGAGAGGTCCCACAGAAGGGGGTTGGCTATAGCCCCTTTGAGCTTCTGTATGGGCATCCTGTAAGAGGACCCCTGTGTTTGGTGAAGGAAGGATGGGAGAGACCTCTCAAAAAGCCTGCAACCAACATAGTGGACTATGTACTTGGTCTCCGCTCCAGGATGGCTGAGTATATGGAAAAGGCATCTAAAAACCTTGAGGCCAGCCAAGAACTCCAAAAAGCTTGGCATGACCAAAAGGCTGTTCTGACTGTGTACCAGCCAGGACAGAAGGTGTGGGTGCTGGAGCCAGTGGCCCCAGCAGCTCTGAAAGACAAATGGTCTGGGCCCCACACCATCATTGAGCAAAAGGGAGAGGTTACCTACTTGGTGGACCTTGGAACTCCCAGGAGCCCTCTCAGAGTGCTCCATGTGAACAGGCTCAAGGCATATGTTGGCAGGAAGGACATGAGCTTGCTCATGGCCACAGATGAGGGACAGGAGGAAGAGAGTGACCCTCTCCCAGACCTGCTCACTCAGAATCCTGATGATGGATCAGTAGATGGTGTTGTCTTTTGTGGCAGCCTCACTGAACATCAGCAACAGGATTGCAGGCAAGTTCTGCAATCTTCAGACATATGTTCTCTCTAACACCCAGCCAAACTGATTGGTGTACCCATGATGTTGACTCTGGGGACAGTCTGCCTGTCAAGAGTAAAATCTACAAACAGCCTGATCATGTTAGAGACTGCATCAAAACAGAAGTGCAGAAAATGTTGGAGCTGGGAGTCATTGAGCCCTCAGATAGCCCTTGGGCTAGCCCAGTAGTTCTAGTGCCAAAGCCTCACACCCAGGGTGGTAAGAAAGAGATGAGGTTTTGCGTAGACTACAGAGGCCTCAATGCAGTCACTAAGACTGATGCCCACCCAATACCAAGAGCAGATGAACTTATAGATAAATTGGCTTCTGCCAAATTCTTAAGTACATTTGATTTGACAGCTGGGTATTGGCAAATCAGGTTAGCTGAGGAGGCCAAACCCAAGACAGCATTTTCTACCCCTGGTGGGCATTATCAATTTGTGGTAATGCCCTTTGGTTTGAAAAATGCACCTGCCACCTTCCAAAGGTTGGTGAATCAAGTCCTCACTGGGCTGGATGACTTCTGTGCAGCATATCTTGACGATATTGCTGTCTTTAGCTCCACCTGGGAGGATCACCTGGTCCACCTGAGGAAAGTGTTAGAGGCCCTGCAAAAGGCAGGCCTCACTATCAAGGCCACTAAGTGCCAGATAGGGCAGACACAGGTTGTATACTTGGGCCACCTTGTAGGTGGAGGCCAGGTTCAGCCATTGGAGAGTAAAATACAGGCCATCCAGGACTGGGCTCCTCCAATCACCCAGACTCAGGTTCGAGCTTTCTTGGGCCTGACTGGGTACTATAGGAAGTTTGTCAGAAATTATGGGTCCATAGTGACCCCTCTTAATGACCTGACAAGCAAAAAGATGCCAAAGAAAGTTCAGTGGACAGCAAGCTGTCAGAAAGCATTCAATGACCTAAAGCAGGCCATGTGCACAGCACCTATCCTTAAGAGTCCAGATTACTCCAAGCCATTCATTGTCCAAACAGATGCTTCTGAGTTGGGTGTGGGAGCTGTTCTGTCTCAGCTGAATTTTGATGGTAATGATCAGCCTATTGCTTTCATTAGTAGGAGGCTGACCCCCAGAGAGAAAAATTGGTCAGCTATTGAGAGGGAGGCCTTTGCTGTGGTTTGGGCCCTGAAGAAGCTGAGGGCCTACTTGTTTGGCACTCACTTCACCATTCAGACCGACCATAAGCCCCTCTTGTGGCTAAATCAGATGAAGGGTGAAAACCCCAAAATGCTTAGGTGGTCCATTTCCCTACAGGGGATGGATTTTACAGTGGAGCATAGACCTGGTACTGATCACAGCAATGCTGATGGGCTCTCCAGGTATTTCCACTTAGAGCAAGAAGACTCACCTGGTCAAGGTTAGTTTATTGTCCCAAAGTTTGGGGGGGGGTCATGTAGGAGAGTAGGGTCTGCAATCCTATGATCACCCAGATTTTTGCTTTTTGCTGCACTGGTTTACGACTTTCCCTGGCTGTGGGCCTGCTAATCAGACCCACAGCCTAGCTGTTCTCTCTATCCAAATTGTACTCAGGTACTGAATTGGCACTGGGCCCTCTCTAAGTCCCTGTACCCAGGGCTGAGGTGCACCCAGAAGTCTCCCAGGGGCTGAAGCATGTATTGTGCCACCCCTGGGCTGACTAACTAAACTGACACAACTGGCTGCACGACAGCTGGGGCAAGGTGGTGTAATCACCCTTTGCTTTAGATATAGTATACCTATATCTAACCCTAAAATGGACACACAGATCTCCTATCAGTCACTCCTATGGCAGGCCTTAACAATCCTGAAGGCAGAGTGCTTGGAATCGTGTGAGATGGTGCTCTGGCATGAGCTGAGCCTGTCTGCGGCTTTCGGGATCCATCCCTTAGCCGTTTCCATGATATCGCATACCATATACTCTTAAGTGCATTATAATCCTTGCGGTTATATGCCAACTCTGGTATCGCTTTATCAAAACATGTCGAGTAAGGTGTCATACGAATTGGAATACTAACACCTCGCCAATTCTGGCGACGGGGTTAGCATTCCACCCTTCTAGAGGGACACGACATGTATGTAACCTGTAACCCCGGTTAAAGTCAGGCAGAGCCTTAGCATCCACAAAATGGATGCTGCCACCGAGACACAAGTCTGCCCTCCTGCTGCTGGGAGTCCTCCCAGAGCAGGAGGCAAGGACAAAGGGTTTCCTGCCAGGGGCGGTGCCAGCACCGTCCCAGACAGGGTTTTGTGTATTCCAGGTAGGCAGGGCTACAGAGGAAGGTGACTGCAAGTGGCACCCCGGTGCTCACTGTGCATAGGCCGGCTGAAACCAGTTCCAGGGGCACTCCAGCCCCTGGCCTGGGGAAAGCCCGCCAAAGGAGAGGGGTGTAACCACCCCCCTCCTGGTCCCACCCATAGGGCAGGACTTAGTCGCGTGCCAGCCCCCTTTTCCCAGATAAAGGTAGGAACTGGCCCCCTTCCAAATTAGATCATCTTTGGAATCAAGACACGACTTTCTACGAAAGGACATCAAGATTTCTTCTTCAAGATTCTCCCTTGTGACTAAGGAGTAGTCACCCTGCATTCGCAGGCACCACCTTAAGAACACTGCGGTCTGCTGCAAGTCCTTCCTCCGGAATCCGACTGCCCAGCTCGACAAGACCCGGCTTCCCTGGCACCTCCGACCTCTACTCACCTCTACAGCCAAGCTGAGAACCGTGAGTGCGACGAGACCTCAAGGGACCGACTATTGCCAAGACTGCATGACTTCTTCACAGCAAGCCCGCCGGGTAATCTACTGGCGAGTGCTTTGGGGTCCGAGAAGCCCCGACCCTGAGCAGCTCCAGCACCGAAGATCAGCCCCCCAGCATCTCCACGATCGGCGTGGGGCCCTTCTGCTTTTTGCTGCTCACCGCGTTGTTTGGCTACAAGCCCGCTGGCTTGTGGCCTTCTGAACGAAGCCCGACGACATCACTGCTGCTGTTCTGGTTGCTCCAGACTGGTTCTTGCTCCCTTCCAGAAGAGGAGCACCCCGGACCCTCCTGGTCCACTCAAGACGCCATTTTGAGTCCACCGCGTGGGCTTGAATTAGCCAAGGCTTTGTTGCCCAATCCTGGGTCCTTCGACGCCGACAGCTTCATCCATCGTGGGACAGCTCGCCCCTCCATCCTGGTCGCCGACAACGCCTCCTGGTCCGTGAGATCTGCAGAGCACAGTGTCGCCCACTCACCTAGTCGAGGTGACTACCCTCCGGTGCCTCCTGGTGCCCCTGACTACTGGCTAGTAGTCACGAACTTGGTCCCCTCTGCTTTCAGGTGTCATCCATCTTCAAGATCCAGGCTTGGATCAACTCGAACTCTCTTCACTGGTCGCCTGCCAGCATCTTTCTTCCAGGCTCCTGGTTCGTCTACGAGGATTCCCGACGTCTTTTGAGACATATGCAGCTGCAGCCCCTGGGCTAGGTAACTTCGGCATTTCGGTGCCCCAGCATAGCCTCACTATCCAAGGGTCAGGATCCACTGTCGTTTTCTTCCTACCAGGTCGGGTTCGCCCGTGAACACTAACTTTAACTTTACTAGCTATCATAGACTTTGTCCCGCATCCCGCGTGAGAGTGCACACTCTGTACCCGAGTCCCCTGGGCCTCCTAGAAGTAATCTAACGATTCTATAGTCAAGTCCTAGTGATTCCAAAGCCTATTAGTACTGTACTTACCTGCTAGTAATTTCGCATTCCACTTTTTGAGTATATGGTTTCCCGTGCCCCTCGGGCATTTGTATATACTGTGCTAACTTAAGTATTTTTATAAGAGTTTTGTTGTGTGCTTAGCTCCCTGTCTCATAAAGAGCCAGGGTAGTCTTGTTATAAATAAATACACTGTTTATTTTCATAACAACTTGTGTGGTGTCCTTTCACTGGGTGTTCAAGGGGTAATGTGATGGTAAAACAGCTGGCTTAACACGCCCTCTAGAGTCTTAGCCTTAGACTGCTCGTATCCATGCTACTAGGATAGCTGGTCTATAAGGTTGACTTACAACCAATCATCAATAAGGGTTGTTGAACTGATATATAGTGATCACTAGAATAGTGAACACTGCACATCAGGCCAGCTTCTCACAGCAGCCTACTCAGCAAACCCCAAATTTGAAAGACTGTAACCTCTACTAATGATGGTTAAAGAACCAGAAACACATGTCTGGAGATCAGCACTATCAGCGCTAACCGTGGCGAAACACTCTAAAACTCTTCAAGCAAGCAAGTCACTGAAACTACATTACCATAATGCCAGGGCCAACCTTCCTGGGAGGTGAAGCACTGTGCTCCCACTCCTGTTCCTGTTTAATAGTACTCACGTGAGTCATTGAGCTGATGAGCTCCTGGATGAAGCACCCGCATGCCTGTGAGAGGTACCTGACATGAGAAAGATGTTGGGAGCCTACTCAGCAAACCCCAATTTTGAAAGACTGTAATCTCTACTGAGGACTGTTAAAGAACTAGAAACACGTGTTTAGAGATCAGCACTATCTGCACCAACTGTGGCAAAACACTCAAACACTCTTCAAACAAGCAAGTAAATGAAACTGCATTTCCATAATGCCAGGGGCGAACCTTGCTAGGTGGTGAAGCGGTGTTCTCCTACGCCTGTTCCTGTTTAATAGTACTCCTGTGAGTCATTGAGCTGACAAGCTTGTGGATGAAGCACCCGCATGCCTGTGAGAGGTACCTGACCTGAGAAAGATGTTGGCAGCCTACTCTGCAAACCCAAAATTTGAAAGATTTTAATCTCTACTAATGATGGTAAAAGAACCAGGAACACGTGTCTAGAGATCAGCACTATCTGCGCTAACTGTGGCGAAACACTCTGAAACTCTCCAAGCAAGCAAGTAACTGAAACTGCATTACCTTAATGCCAGGGGCGAACCTTGCTAGGTGGTGAAGTGGTGTTCTCCCACACCTGTTCCTGTTTAATAGTACTCCCGTGAGTCATTGAGCTGACAAGCTCGTGGTTGAAGCTCCTGCATGCCTGTAAGAGGTACCAGACCGGAGAAAGATGTTGGCAGCCTACTCAGCAAACCCCAAATTTAAAAGACTGTAATCTCTACTGATGACAGTTAAAGAACCAGAAACACGTGTCTAGAAATCAGCATTATCTGTGCCAACTGTGGTGAAACACTCTAACACACTTCAAGCAAGCAAGTAACTGAAACTACATTAACATAATGCCAGGGCCAACCTTCCTGGGAGGTGAAGCAGTGTACTCCCACCCCTGTTCCTGTTTAATAGTACTCCCGAGAGTCATTGAGCTGACGAGTTCGTGGATGAAGCACCCACATGCCTGTGAGAGGTACCTGACCTGAGAGAGATGTTGGCAGCCTACTCAGCAAACCCCAAATTTGAAAGACTGTAATCTCTACTGAAGACGGTTAAAGAACCAGCAACACCTGTCTAGAGATCAGCACTATCTGCACCAACTGTGGTGAAACACTCAAACACTCTTCAAGCAAGCAAGTAACTGAAACTGCATTACCATAATGCCAGGGGTGAACCTTGCTGGGAGTAGAAGCTGTGTGCTCCCACCCCTGTTCCTATTTAATAGTACTCCCGTGAGTCATTGATCTGATGAGCTCGTGGATGAAGCACCCTCATGCCTGTGAGAGGTACCTGACCTGGGAAATATGTTGGCAGCCTACTCAGCAAACCCCAAATTTGAAAGACTGTAATCTTTACTGATGGCAGTTAAAGAACCAAAAATGGGTGTCTAGAGATCAGCACTATCTGCGCCAACTGTGGCAAAACACTCGAACACTCTCAAGCAAGCAAGCAACTGAAACTGCATTACCATAATGAGAGGGGCGAACCTTGCTGGGAGGTCAAGCGGTGTGCTCCCACCCCTGTTCCTGTTTAATAGTACTCTGTGAGTCATTGAGCTTACGAGCTCTTGGATGAAGCACCCGCATGCCTGTGAGAGGTACCTGACCTGAGAAAGATGTTGGCAGCCTACTCAGCAAACCCCAAATTTGAAAGACTGTAATCTCTACTGACGACAGTTAAAGAACCAGAAACACGTGTGTAGAGATCAGCACTCTCTGCGCCCACTGTGTCGAAACACTCGAACACTCTTCAAGCAAGCAAGTAACTGAAACTGCATTACCATAATACAAGGGGAGAACCTTACTAGGTGGTGCAGCGGTGTGCTCCCACCCCTGTTGCTGTTTAGTAGTAATCCTGTGAGTCATTGAGCTGACGAGCTCGTGGATGAAGCACCCACATGCCTGTGAGAGGTACCTGACCTGAGAAAGATGTTGGCAGCCTACTCAGCAAACCCCAACTTTGAAAGACTGTAATCTCTACTGATGACGGTTAAAGAACCAGAAACACGTGTCTAGAGATCAGCACTATCTGCGCCAACTATGGCGAAACACTCGAACACACTTCAAGTAAGCAAGTAACTGAAATTGCATTTCCATAATGCAAGGAGCAAACCTTGGTAGGTGGTGAAGCGGTAGGCTCCCACGCCTGTTCCTGTTTAATTTTAATCCTGTAAGTCATTGAGCTGACGAGCTCGTGGATGAAGAACCCGCATGCCTGTGAGAGGTGCCTGACCTGAGAAAGATGTTGGCAGCCTACTCAGCAAACCCCAAATTTGAAAGACTGTAATCTCTACTAATGACGGTTAAAGAACCAGAAACACGCGTCTAGAGATCAGCACTATCAGCGCCAACTTGGCGAAACACTCGAACACTCTTCAAGCAAGCAAGCAACTGAAACTGCATTACCATAATGAGAGGTGCGAACCTTGCTGGGAGGTCTAGCGGTGTGTTCCCACCCCTGTTCCTGTTTAATAATACTCTGTGAGTCATTGAGCTGACGAGCTCTTGGATGAAGTACCCGCATGCCTGTGAGAGGTACCTAACCTGAGAAAGTTGTTGGCAGCCTGCTCAGCAATCCCCAAATTTGAAAGACTGTAATCTCTACTGATGACGGTTAAAGAACCAGAAACACATGTCTAGAGATCAACACTATCTGCGCCAACTGTGGCAAAACACTCGAACACTCTTCAAGCAAGCAAGTAACTGAAACTGGAATAGCATAATGCCAGGGGCGAACCTTGCTTGGAGGTGAAGCGGTGTGCTCCCACCCCTGTTCCTGTTTAATAGTACTCCCGTGAGTCATTGAGCTGACGAGCTCGTGGATGAAGCACCCGCGTGCCTGTGAGAGGTACCTGACCTGGGAAAGATGTTGGCAGCCTACTCAGCAATCCCCAAATTTGAAAAACTGTAATCTCTTCTGATGACTGCGGCAAGCTGAACGCCGTTGGCGCCGCAATTATGATCCACAACTTAGACTCATTTATACTGATTCCTTAAAATCTTATAAACAACTGATTTTGACAGCTAAGACGGCCTATTTTTCTAAAAAAATACTGGACTCTAACAATAAAACTAAGGACATGTTTTCAATCGTTAATGAACTGTCCTTGCCAGATCGAGTCACCCCCCAACCCCAACCTACCCAATCTTTGTGCGATTCGCTAAATTCTTATTTCATTGAGAAAGTAGCAACCATAAAGACCAACATCCCGACCCCTGCGTCCTCCACCCCTCCTCCTCTTCCCCCCAGGAACACCAGTATCCTGACGGAGTTTCCTCCCATCTCCCTACAAGACTTTTCTTCTCTTCTTCACAAAGTCAGCTCGGGGTCCCCAAATGACTGTTGCCCCCCGCAGATTCTGAGAGAAGCCTTCCTTGCATATCCTGGTCCCCCACTAGCATTACTAAATAACTCTCTTGCCACAGGGGAGGTCCCCTGCTCTTTCAAGCAAGCTGCCGTGCTCCCTATCTTAAAAAAAACCAACGCGGATCCCACAATACTAAGCAATTACAGACCCATTTCCCTCCTTCCCTACCTAGGAAAAATTTTGGAGACCCACGTCACCCGCTGCATGAGCTCTTTTATTGAAAAATCTTCTTTCCTGGACCCCCAACAAGCAGGTTTCAGACCCCTCCATTCCACCGAGGCGGTCATAGTAGCAGTCATGGACACCCTCAGGAAAGGTGCTGATAAAAACCTTTCTCAGGCCCTTGTCCTATTAGACCTCTCTGCTGCATTCGACACGGTCGATCACACTATCCTGATCGACCGTGTCCACAATGCTGGCATACAGGGAGTGGCCCTTGACTGGCTCAAATCATTCCTGAACCAGCGATCACAATCTGTTCACCTCTCCACGTTCTCTGCACCTAACACATCCCTTACCTGTGGTGTCCCACAGGGCTCTGCACTTTCCCCCCTCCTCTTTAACTTGTATATTCAACCCCTTTTAGTCTCCCTCCGTAAATCTCCGGTCACCATCTTCAACTACGCGGACGACCTCCAATTAGTTTTTCCCATTGACTCCCTCCCTTCCTCCCGCCTCAACTTTCAGTCCATCATGCTGACCATCGCAGAATGGATGTACCACAGCCAATTAAAGTTGAATCCCACTAAAACTGAGCTCGTTCTGGTGGGGGGCCCTACTCACCCATGGAATTCCACCTTCTGGCCAACAACTCTGGGGACGGCACCTACTCCTGTGAGTACAGTGAAAAGTCTGGGGGTGATCATCTCGGAAGATCTTTCAATGAGACCGCAAATTAACTCTGTCACCTCAGCCTGTTTTTTCCACCTCAGGCGGATCCGCAAAATCAGCAGGTTTCTCACTAGAGAAGCCCTGATTCAAGTCATCATTGCACTTATCACCTCCAGGCTCGATTATGCCAACATGCTGTACGCGGGGATTCCGGCTTGCCACCTCCACCGACTGCAGCTGGTGCAGAATCAGGCTGCTCGCCTGATCTTCCGCCAGCCTAAACATCAGCACGTCACCCCCCTCCTCTGTAGTTTGCATTGGCTTCCTGTCTCCAAACGCTGCACCTTCAAGCTGGCATGTTCAGCCTTCAAGGCCCTCTCGGACACAGCCCCCGCGTTCATTTCCTCCGTCTTGACTCGTCATATTCCCTCTAGAGCTCTCCGCTCAGCATCCCTCAACCTCCTTGTGGCCCCCAGATTCAAACGGAAAAAGCATGGTGGTTTGAGCTTCTCGGTTCTGGCCCCTTCTACTTGGAACTCTCTGCCACCCTCACTTCGCCTATGCCCCCACTATGACACTTTCCGCAGACTACTGAAAACTCTGCTCTTCCAATCTGCGTACCAATAACTCCTCCGCCCGGGTCACCGCTATTGTCATTGAGCGCCATGAAACCGCTGGTGAAAGTGCGCTATATAAATAATTTTAACGTAACGTAACGTAACATGACGGTTAAAGAACCAGAAACACGTGTCTAGAGATCAGCACCATCTGCGCCAACTGTGGCGAAACACTCAAACACTCTTCAAGCAAGCGAGTAACTGAAACTGCATTACCATAATGCCAGGGGCGAACCTTACTGAGAGGTGAAGCGGTGTGCTCCCACCCTTGTTCCTGTTTAATAGTACTCCTCAGAGTCATTGAGCTGACAAGCTTGTGGCTGAAGCACCCGCATGCTTGTGAGAAGTGCCTGACCTGGAAAGATGTTGGCAGCCTACTCATCAAACCCCAAATTTGAAAGACTGTAATCTCTACTGATGACTGTTAAAGAACCAGAAGCAGGTGTCTAGAGATCAGCACTATCTTCGCCAACTGTGGCGAAACACTCGAACACTCTTCAACCAAGCAAGTAACTGAAACTGCATTACCATAATGCCAGGGGCGAACCTAGCTGGGAGGTGACGTGGTGTGCTCCCACCCCTGTTCCTGTCCAAAAGTGAATTATAGTGTCTGTCCACAACAATCAACCATGTTACACTAAGGGAGTGGCCTTACTTATTAAAAAATCTTCCAAAGCAAGTGGAATGTAAAGTTGATGATAAGGGGCGCTGGATTATCGTAAATATTAAAATACAGGAGGCATGGTATGCTCTGGCAGGGTATTATGGGCCAAACATTGACAATGATATGGCCCTAAAAAACCTTATTTTACTAGCTGCTTGAGGTTAATGCTCCAATTGTTTTGGAAGGTGATTTTAATGTGCTACAGATTCCTAATCATGATAAATCCACAAAAGGGAAGATTACTGGTTCTCCAGAAATGACGGTTCATCAAGACAATGACGGATGATCTAGGTTTTATAGATATATAGAGAGTTAAAACTAGGGGACTGAGTGGTAGTCAAAATGTTACTTTCATAATGAAAGGTATGGCGTGCCTCTAGAATTGATCTAGATTGAATCTGTCCTTTGAACACCACACTAGAGGGGTTGCCGGCAAATGCTATGGCATCTTAAAAAGCCTGCGCAAATCCCTAGACTTACTGCCCGCAACGAGCAGAAAATCTTTGATTCATACTCTTGTGGCGCCTCATTTAAACTACGGGAACTCATTTTATATGGGCCTGAGTAAAAAAGGACTGCACCGACTGAAATGCGTACAGAACACGGCTGCTAGGCTGGCATTGAATCTTTCCAAGAAGTCTTCAGGGAGCCGTGCTCTTGTTACGCTGCACTGGCTCCCCATCCGTGAGTGCATTGTGTTTAAAACGATGTGCATGGCCCACCGCATCGCGCAGGGTAAGGGGCCTATCTATCTTCAAAAATTACTTACCATGTACCAGCCCAAGCAACATCTGAGGTCCCTTGTAAGCATGCTCTTCCAGGTTCCTCGTATGTATCGTGCGCGGATGGGTGGTCATTCTTTCAGATATCTGGCCAGTAAACAATGTAATGCTCTACCGATTGAGCTCCATATGGAACCATCGGAGATGAGGTTTCGACAGAAACTGAAAACCTACCTCTTCCCGAAATAGGATGAGGCTCTCTGTCTGCCCCTACACGTGACGAATGTCGAGGAGCTGGCCTGATCTTTCTGTCTTCACAGCGCGGGGACACACTGTTTCCTAGTGTAACCAGGCGCTTTATAAATTTTATTATTATTATTATTATTTCTTCCTAGGGGACTCTTGGCTGGTTAATAGAGTTAAAAAGATGAATCATATTCCTGAGAACCTTTCAGACCACTCAGCAGTTCTCTAAGAGTTGTAGAAAGTAAGAGGGTCCACCAATGGAAGGTGGACTTTTAATAGATTATCAAATGACCCGACAATAATAGCTTATTTGAAGAGAGATATAATGGACCTCTTCAAAGGTAACGACTCCTCAGCCCCATTGCATGTAAAATGGGATGCCTATAATGTCTATATTAGGGGCATAATAATTATTTCTGCAGAAAAAAGTCTCAAGGAGACCAGATATAAGATAAAAGATTTTTAAATCGACATCTCAAAGGTACTGGGTGAGAAAATTCTACAACAAGTAGGGCAGGACCAGATTAAGAAGGATAATGAAATTAGAACAGCAAGACAGGCCTTGGCAGACTACTTAGATGGTATTCTAAGAAAAAAGTGGGAGGTTAGCAAATGAGCCCACTATAAATATGGAAAAGAGTGTGGGAAGCTTCTTGCTTGGACATCTCGCACTAATTATACGAGAAATATAATACAACAAATATTAGACAATGATTTGGGGAGTAGACACACAGAGAACGCAGGGATAGAACAAGTATTTACGTCTTTTTTTCAAGAGTTGTACACTGAGGACCTGTCAGCCTCTGAGAGCCAGGTAAAAGGCAATATCAACAGTATAGTGCTACCTTCACAGAAAGTTACCTTAGAGGAGGTTAAGGCAGCAGTTAAAAAATTAAGCAGAGGCAGCACCACTGGGTTGGATGGTATTTCCAATGAGTTTTATATATCTCTCCCCTAGGAAAATGTGCCTGTTTTGGCTTTATGACGGCATATCTTTTGATGAGCTATCAAGCCCGAATTCCTGGGACGTGACTGCTGTCAGCTTAATTCTGAAACCAAATAAAGACCCTAAAAGCTGTGAGTCCTACAGACCAATCTCTTTGCTGAACTGTGACTATAAAATCTATGCACAAACGTTACCAAAGAGGTTGGAGTCTGTGATTGGTTCACTGGTCCAGGCAGATCAAAAGGGTTATACCAAAGGTTGTCAATTGCATGATTTAACACACAAGTTGATAGGCACAATTGATATAGCATTAGTAAATAACTGAGCCCTAACTGTTTTTACATTCAAAACCTTATGATAGTGTGAGTTGATTTTTTTAACTTCAAACGATCCATCAATTCAGCCTAGGCGATGGGATTCTTAAGATTATTAGTGCCATTTATAAGACACCTAGTATGAGGATTGAGGTTAATGGGAATCTTACTAAGTCAATTAACATAGATTGAGCGACAAAACAGAGGTGTCTCATATCCCCTTTGCTTTTTGACTTATACATCGAACCCCTAGCATGTAAAATAAGGGCAAATAAAAATATTTTGCCATTTGCATGGAAGAGGTGGGTGTAGAAAGTGGCTCATTATGCTGATGATCTTTACAAGGGATGTACCCAAACCTTGCCTGTGTTAGAACAACCTGTAACAGATTTTGGGAAAGTTTTTAGCTACCCAGTCGCGGTCCGTGCAGGTAACAGTGGTGGGCGATGAGACTAGGTGGGAGGAGATTTCAAGGAACAATTCTGAGGGGAAATTATTTATTTATTTAATTTTCCCACTGCATCGTCCCTCGAAATCCCCTCCACCTGGCCCCACCGCCCCATTGCTGTCACCTGCATGGACCTTGGCTGCGGCTACCAAATCAACCAACAAAAAACTGAGATCATGTCTTGGAACAGTCAATTACATAACCCTTTGATTAAACAAGCGCTAACATTCCTAGGGGTACAGGTTATCGGGACCTTGCTAGGATAGCCCAGGTAAATTTTTTGAAAAAAATGAAAGAGACTAGGGGCCATATGTATCAAGCAAAATTGCATTCACAAATGCCGAAATTCGCACAATTTTGGCGTTTGCGAATGCAATTTTTCCAAATGGTATGTCTTAAGGCAAAATAAGGAATCGCAAAATTTGCGATTCTTTATTTTGCGATTGCATTTAAGCAATGGCACATTTTGTGATTCCTTAAATGCAATGTAAGAAGCACCCAAGTTGTGCTATTTCTCATTATTAAAATCGCAAATTACCACCAACTTGAAGTTGGTGGTAAATTGCGATTTCTTTCGCAAATGCACTTTTTGGCATTTGTAAAGGTGCCATGTGGCGCATATACATGCCCTTAGGGCATATATGTGCGCCATGTGCGCACACATGTACATTTCAGGGGTGCATCAAGGTGTCCTTATGACACCCTTGACATTAATCTCAAATTGCGATTCTCAAAGTGCGAATCGCAAATTGAGAATAACTTCCCATTCATTCCTATGGGCCTCCTGGCCCATAGCATTGAATGGGAAAGCATTCCTTAATTGCAATTCGCAATTTGCAAATCGCAATTAAGGAATATTAAGAAATCGCAAAAAAATTGTGATTTCTTACATACATACCTATTTGCAATTCTCAAATAGCGATTTCTAAAAAATCGCTATTTGAGAATCGCAAATCAGGATGTTGATACATATGGCCCCATATCATTGTTAATGTCCTGAGGGCTCTTCCGCTCTCATTCTTAGGTCATTCCAACTTGGTGAAAATTCACATTTAATTTTAAATGCAATCCCGCTGTTTTTCAATCCTAAAGCTATAAAAGCTCTGCAAGGAGATATATCAAGTTTTATCTGGTCCTGTAAGGGAGTGAGGATCACATGAAATAAACTGCGAAGATCGAACTTAGAATGTGTTGTTGCAGGTTCTGATTTTTGCTTTTACTGTTGGGCCTTCCAGTTAAAAAATATAAGACCTCTTCTATTTAACTCAGTTTGCTTTTCCAGGAAAAAGGCTGAGGAGAGGCAACACACAGAATCAACAAATTACAGTGTACATAAAGCAAAGTTAAAATCTCAGACATTGTGAGTTTTTTTTGCAAGTCTTTTATTTTTTCAAATTCCTTTGTATACATGTGGAAAACAGCCAGTGCGTTTCACCCTTCACAAGGGCTTCTTCAGGGCACTATAAGGTAGGCAGATTTGTATATCAATGTATTGACTCCAGCAAAGAGTCATATCTCAAAACGTCCCTGTTGATGGACTTTGACTACACAAATGAGGCCCAAGTACACTGTATTGTGTTATTCTGTGTGTTGCCTCTCCTCAGCCTTTTCTGTTGAAAATTATCTGTGGTCATGTGGCAGCTGACCATTTGAGGTGGGCAGTACGAGCTTAATGTACTTTTGTGACTAGCCTAGGTGGTGCAGTTGTCATTTACCCTACTGCCTTTTGCCAGTTTGCTTTACAACCTGCCTTCAAGTTATGACAAAAAAAATTACCCTCTGACTGCAAAAGGTTCCTTTTCAAGTTAGTCCAACCAAAATTCTTTAAGAAAGTAAAATTAAAGATTTTAGCAGCAGCAAGTGAACTTTGGTACCATATTAGAAGAATCTTGAAGATACCATATTACAACACTGGTGCTCCGATTTGGAACTCTCCAGGGACCCCTAGTTGCCTACAGGACAAACGGGTTGTCCCATTGATGGAAGTAGGAATAAATAAATGGGGGCAATTATTGATGGACAACTAATTAGTTCCCTTGGAATTTCTAAAAACCATCACAAACCAGAGGCTTTCTAGGTTTAAGTTTTATCAAATGTCGAGTTGGGCTCGCAACTTAGGTAAAGATGGGGAAGGAAATTGCTCCGTCGCCTTCATCAATACAAAGAAGTTCCCAAATGGTAGTGCATGCTGGTAAAATGGGACTCTCTTCCAACATTTATGGAGGAGTCCTGTAAGAGAGACCTGTCAACACTATATACAGCATACTTATGGCAAGTATCGATACTCACTTTATGGTCGGTTGTTAAAGCTGCACCACTCAGAAGAAACCTTCTGTTTACAGTTCACAGAGCATACTGGGCTCCTAAAAGGCTATCAAAATTGGGAGGAGAAGGAGCCAAAGCCTGCCTAAAGTGTGCCACTGTGAACAAGAGCAATATACATATGTTCTCGCAGTGTCCTCAGATCCAGACCTTCTGGCATGATGTTGGTAAGATTATCTCAGATATTCTGGCAAAAGAGGTTGAGGAAAGCCCGCTTTAGCTAACTTTTGTGGTTTTCCAGGAGAGGTGACTCAATTTAATCGTATAAAACACCATACACAGCTGTTATTTGTCTTAATTATATTGGCAAGAAGAGACATCTGTCTGAAATGGGTATCTCTTATGCCTGCAGTACTTCTGGACTGGGTTAACTTAATTAAAAGAGTTAATAGGCTTGGCCATGGCTGTCTATGTAAAAAAGAGTGAGATTGTGGGATTTACGGGAAGTATGGGCCTACAAGACTCATAAGATAATATCAAAGTACGGTCCTATGATTATGTAATAAGTACAATCCTGGCAAGGAGGGTGAGATACTTCCAGGTTGCTACTCTACCCTCTGTTCACCCGGTTTTCTTGAGGTTGGCTCTTTGGGAACCTCGGAGATGGCTGGAAAACCACGAGTAGTTGAGCCCTTTCTCCACAGGCTTTGTCTACAAGCCCGTACCTCTTAAAGGAAAATGACTTACTTGTGAATGAGGACAACAAAAAATAAAATTAACATAATCAGCATCCTTTCCTTTACGCAGCTAAATTTAGGATGACACTTTGTTTGACCAAAGCCTGCACATGCCTCCTTTAAACTCATTGTTGGATTGACGGAAAGTCATAAGAGGTTATGGAATTTTGAAAAAGGGCAGGAGAACAACAGGAACAAGCAACAAGTAAATGATTGCCACTTAATCTATAGTTCAGGTAGGTTATGTGTGGCAGTCTACAATCTACAACCTCTCTCTATTGCCCATCCTGTTCTCAGGTTTGAAGTGACTTCCACGTGCATTGAACCTAAGTACATTTCTAGATCTTGGTACTATGTTTTTGTGCATCTGCAACCGCTGACATTTGTCGCTCTTTCCTGAAGAAATAAAATTAGAAGGAACATAGCCCTATTGTGGCAACAAGGAGCAAAGGCAGATAAAGTAGATAATAGATGCCCTCCCCTCAAAACAAAACAACACTAACCTCAAATACCTAGACCCCTTGCAATGAACCATCACTTTGTCCGTTTAACTCCGTTTATATTGCAGGGGAACAAACCTGAAAATGTATAAAAGTTAATAAGGAATGTCACTATTGCTTAGAATAAGTAGTGGTGGGAACTGTGACACCTCACATAAGCAACCATAATTGCCATTTGACTAACAGCTCCAACCGCCGGGGCTATTATTCCTCTGCATTCTCCTATGAATGCAAGGATGTGTGCTGTGTCAAATAGCAATGTGGAGGGGAAAATGTACTTGCCTCTATCCCTACACCGTATATGTACCAGGCCCTCTATTCTTTTTTGGAGTGTTTTTCTCCAAACTACCAGGTGTCATGACCACCGTACTAAAAATGTGTCCACATGGGTACGTCCATTATTTATTTACATAAGACCCTGATTGCTTGATTAAAAACAAAAATGACGGGCCCAGATCACTACTTTAAGAATGATCACCACGTTTCAATGCCAAGAAAATTGTGGGCATATTTGTCAGGGCAAGATGGCCCAATATTAACCGATTGATTCACCACACCAACTACCAGTGGACAATCAGTATGATGATTTCAGTGAGAATTTACATGACCGCTTGTGGTTCTGGTGGTCATAAAACCATTGGTCCCCAGGCAGGGAATCACCCTGCAACTTTTGGTGTGGTGAACCAATGATTTATGTCCTAACTGCAACATGTATTCCCAGAAGTTGTTCCTTTGCTCACTGTGCCATAGGTCTTAAAATACATCCTACTGACAAGCCTTAAGTAGGGCAAAACCAGTCTGAGGTTGCTTGTAGAATCTTCTGAAGGGGGCCTTGCCCGACAGTTTAGGATAGAATGTTTCCATGAGAAGCAGGATGGTATTGATTTGCATAAATTGGGCTTTTGGCTAAAGTGTCAAAACAAAATTAACAGGAACGTGGCCCTGAGCAATTGCTGGTGGCTGAGATTAATTCAAGACTCCATGCATCACTTTGTTGTTGCAGTTGACACCATAGGTGCGACATGAAACCCCAGATATGTGCCCTGTGCTCACTGTGCTGTAGGGCTCAAGCTACACCGTACTAATCAGTGCCAAGTAGGTCAAAACTGGGACAGGATTGCTTGCAATCACTTCAGGAGGGGGCCTTGCCTGGCACTTCGAGATGGACTGTTCCTATGAGATGCAAAATTGGTAGCGATTTGCATAGGATGGACATGGTGGGCGAAACACAATGAACAGGATGCAGCCTATTTTACTCATATTGCTTTCTTTTCTATGTTTTAGCTAGCTTTTTAGCTTATCATATTTCACTCTACCACCTAAGTTTCACTTGCATAATAACCCTCGACTTACTGCCCACACAAAAACCGCCGATTACTATTTCTCATCTTGGGATGTGCCACCTAACTGTGATGCTGTGGAAAATATCATGACTTCCATTGCGTTAGCTAATTATAGCATCTATCATTCAAATACCTGGAAACAACTTTTGTAGCGTGTTCTACATAATTTATCGTTTGTCTTTTATTATAATAATGATAACCTTCTGGTACCACATTTTTTTGCTACTCTGCTTATAGAAAGGTAATGGCGGTGCGGTAGAGCGAGTGCATAATTTGTTTCTTCGATGACAACTTTTATTCAGTTACAAATGGCAACGATACCAGAGGCTTGGTAGTTCTTACTGTTCTCACTTATGAAAGTAGCTGTTTCTATTACTAAAGATGTAAGATGGAATTTAATTGTTGTTTTTTTCTCAGAGCTGCAGCAATTAGTGACTTTTTGACAAGTTCATTTATCTAGAAATGTTTTCTTCTGCGAGCAGGTTTAAAGTTGTAGGAGTTGCAGTAATTAATATTATCTCCAGGGAAGGATACAATCCATTTTAGTTTCTATTCTATGTAAGATGATCACATCAATAAGAAAGGAATTGCATTCGTATTTGATCATTAATCACGT
Source organism: Lissotriton helveticus (assembly GCF_964261635.1). Classification (NCBI taxonomy): domain Eukaryota; kingdom Metazoa; phylum Chordata; class Amphibia; order Caudata; family Salamandridae; genus Lissotriton; species Lissotriton helveticus. The sequence continues at coordinate 466,658,277 of NC_136067.1, read as the reverse complement.
TCCTGAATATTATTTGCCTTTTGCACCATTAGCAGCTTCTCCAATAGTCGAAATTGTTTAACCTGATTAGGATTTTATTTCTTCGTAGAAAAACGTTGATCTGAGCCACATGTAATGCAAACAAGTGTGAGAAATTCATTAAGGGGAGCTATCTTATATAATTACTTTGACGATTGAGTAGAACAGTAATCTACTTTTGTGACACTATAATTAGAGGGTGTAAATTCCAAAGTGGTAGCAGATACACATCTCATTGGTTTCCCCATACAAAGAAGAATGCTACAGAATTTTAGGCCTGACTCACAAAGGTAAACTTACACTTTTATGTAAATGTTTAATGGATTGCTATTCATAAAGGTATTTTACTAGTGTCATCTTTACGACAAGCCCATTGTCTTTATTTACATTTGGATGTAATACCAATTCAGGGGTGTGCAAAACTCGTTTAACGCTCTTTCGCGTAAATATTCAAAAGTATGGACAATTTAAGTGAAATCGTGCATAATATCCTAAAATGCACATTCTGTTCCTCTAGTCAAAAGAAGGACTGTGGTGACGCATTTTGTGACTAAAAGCATGTGAACCATAGTCAGTGCTGTGAAAGCGCTCCACCATTTTCTTTTGTTCCAGCTTACTCCTGCCTAGCTTTTCCACGCGTTTCTAGCTCCCTATGCCTAATCTATTATTATCTACACTATTATTGCCCATCTCTCAACTTTTTTCAACCTTTTTATTGCTTTTTTGTTAATTTGGCAATAACCCTGTGTGTTTATTTTGATCTTTGTTTAGTTATGACAGACGCTGGCAGCACTGCCATCTGTGAGTCTCACGCCCACTGTAATAACGCACTTTCATGTAAATGCTCACAATAAGACAAAATATGGGTAAAATTATGCAGAGTTTCCTGAAATGCATATTCTGTGCCTCAAGTCAAAAGAACGACCCCGGTCACACATTTTGTGTCTAAAAAACGTGTGAACCAAAGTCAGTGTTGCACAAGTGCTCCACCATTTTGTTTTTCTCCAACCTACTCCTGCCTAACTATGCTACACGTTTCTAACAACTTAGGCCCTATCGATCATCATCTGCACTATTCTAGCCCATCGCCCCTTTTTTCAACCTTATTATCGCTTTTTGTTAATTTGCCAATAATGCTGTGTGTTTTTTTTTTTATTTTGTCAACCTTTTTTTTCAATAATCCTCATTCATCTCAAAAGTTATTACAGAGGCAGGTAGCACCACCATCTGGCTCAAGGGGGCAATTCCATACCACATTTTTGGGGCTGGGGGAGGGGCTGGGCCAGCGCAATTTTTTTTATGCAAAGCCACTGCCCACAACCCCTCATGTTCGCATCAGGCAAAGCAAATCGTACAGCTGAGCGGAATGGTAGCTGCAATGGGGGAGAAAGTGGTGCAGCATGCACAGCAACACTGGGCTCTCCTGCGCCAAATGACAGATGCCACACTGCTGGGATGATATAATCGACCTTGAGGAGGATCTCTTTGACCAGCTTTTTTGTCAAGTTAGCAGAGCTGGGTAAGTGATATTTACTTTTTAAAATTTCATATTTATAAATATTCAGTAGGCATTACATCACTGGCTAATGTTTATATTATTTACACACATATTATATTATTTTTATAAGAGCAGGCCCACTCCTGTTTTGAATACAAGCACATGTCGGTTGTAACAACACACACACATATTTACATGTAAAATATGGAAGCATGAAACTCTAGGTAATTCCCAAGTTTAGATGGAGAGTGGCTCGTTTGTATGCAGCACCCTACAACACCACTGACACTCTGAATCTGCTCACCTCTAATGTCTGTTTTTTTAGCAGAGGTTTTAGGCATAGGATTAGCACAGCATTGTCCAGGCCGAGCTAGAAAGTGATGAGGCCTCTAGCCATTTTATATCAAAGTTTTAAGCATAGAATTACTAGAGCCATTCACGCTGGGCTGAAAAATGACAAAAGCCTTTTCCCACTCCAGGAACAGTATTACAGCTTTGGATTGGTAAAATACTATCCGAACCAACGTGGAACCAAAGTGGAATTAATAAAAACAACCCCTGAAATGCGTTTTTCTCTAATTAGAGCTCATCAGAAAGGTATAGCATAAACTCAATTTAAGGAGACAGTATCTGTTCAGTTAGCTTTATTCGATTTTTTGTTTAAAATCATAAAAGCGTCAACAATACATAAATAAACACCATAAAGTTACATAAACACCATAACATTTCATTATAAAATTAATAAAACAAAATTAAATAAATATATCGAATCAGCTAATCAATATGCATAGATTTCATTTTCAATGATCAGCTCTAAAGCAAGAGCATTAAACAGGCCTTTATCCGCAGTTACTTCCTACCCTGTCTGCTTAGCTCAAACGTGTAAGTTTCCTCTTAGTGATGGGGTTTTAAAAATACAATTTTCAAACGAAAGTTGTAAATCGTTAGGGGCTAAAAGGTTAAATGACTATTGGTGTAACTGAATATATCGGGGGCTCGGGTAAAAATCGTACAAATCCCAAATTCGAATGGTGCCATGTCTCTCTTTAGGGGGGCGAAATCGTAAATAAGGGACGATATTTCTGTTTTTGAATTTAATTAGCACCAGGTCCCCAGCGATATCCTTGGGCAGCGAGCCTAACCACCCCACCCTCCTGACATTCAGGATGCCACCATCCAGCTCGGGTGGCAGAGGTCTATTTTTTTGTAACCAGAAAATGACCTTATTTAGCAGGTCCTGCTGTGATTCGTGTGTTCCCTTGTTGATGGCAGGAACCCCAGAGAGGACAGACTGTGTTGAGCGCCTCTGAGAGGTTAAGGAGGATGAGGCCTTCCGTTTCTCCTTCGTCCAGTAGGGTGCAGATGTCGTCTGTTGCGGCAAAGAGGGCAGTTTCCATACTGTGTTTTTTCTGAAGCAGGATTGGGAGGAGTCGAGGTTGTTGTGCTCTTCGATGAATGTGGGGAGTTGGCTGTCGATGGCTTTCTCAATGACTTTCACTGGGAAAGGGAGCAGGGAGATGGGTCTGTAGTTTTTGAGGTCGCTGAGGTCCATTGAGGGTTTCTTCAGGAGGGGGTTGACCTCAGCGTGTTTCCAGTTGTTGGGGAACGTGGGGGTCACCAGGAAGCAGTTGATGGAGTGGCGAAGCATGGGTGCGATGATGTCGAAGATGTGGTGGGGGCAGGGGTCCGTCAGGGTCCCTGAGTGGATTAACTTCATTGTCTTCAGTGTCTCTTTAGTGGTGAGAGCTGTCCAGTTGTCAATCATTGGTTTCTGCGTGTCAGGGGTGGCTGGTGAGGGTTCAGTGTGTTGTTTGTCTTCGTCAAAGTTGTCTTAGATGCTCCTGATTTTGTTGTGGAAAAGGTGCTGAGTTTGTTGCAGAGGTCTTGTGAGGGAGGGATGTCAGTGGACTCACTGGTGGGTTGGCCGAACTCCTTGATGATGTTGAAGAGTTTTTTGCTGTTGTGCGTGTGGGTGGAGATTCTGTCTTCAATCGCTTTTTTCCTTGTTTCTCTGAAGAGTTAGTGGTGGGCATTGGTGGCGGCTCTAAAGTTGTTGTGGGCTTCTGTGGATTTGGTGTTCCTCCAGGCCTTTTTGAGGTGGCGGCAAGTGCGCCTGGACTCCCGAACTTCAATGGTAAACCATCTGGCTTTCTTGGCGTGGGTATTGTTGTTTTTCTTGAGGGGGCTATGGTGATGGCACTGTCTGAGATCCATCTATGCAGGGTTTGGGATGCGGTGTTGGGGTTGTCATTTTCCGCAATGGTTGGGGTGGAATTGCTGCGTGAGGAGGTGAGCTGATCGTCAGTGATTTTGGTCCAGTTTCTTTGTGGGAGCAGGTGCTGGTGTCTGCGGATGGTGGGATTTCTGAAGGTGAAGTGAAAGCAACAATGGTCAGGCCATGGGAGTTCGGTGGTGTGGCTGAAGGGGGTGGAGCTTTCTGTAGTGAAGCGGGGGTCGAGGGTGTGTCCTGCTGAGTGCATGGGCTCCTTCGTGATGTGGAAGAATCCAATGTTGTGGAGGTTGTCCAGGAGGGATGAGGTGTTGGGGTCCAATTGGTTGTCGAGGTGGAAGTTGAGGTCTCCCAGCAGGGTGTAATTGGTGGCTGCGATGACCTGTGGGGAGATGATGTCCGTGATGGAGTTGGCAAAGGGTCCGCGCGGTCCATGGGGTCAGTAGATGAGGGTTCTTTGGAGGGTGGCGGTGGGACTGGCCAGTATCTTGAAGTGAAGATGTTCCATCAGGTCTCTGGGCTCATAGGGGAGTGTGCTCAGGCTGAGGGTGGATTTGTGGACAATGGCGATTCCTCCTCCCTGGCGAGTGGTGTGGTTCTTCCAGCAGATCTTGTATCTTTGGGAGATGGCGATGTCCAGTCCCGAGGTGGTGTTGGTCCAGGTTTCGTTAAAGAACACTACGTCTGGGGTGGTGCTGTCTAGGAGGTTCCAGATTTCGGTGGCGTGTTTGTGGAGGGATTGGACATTGAGGAGGATACATTGAGGGTCTTTGGATCAGTTGTGTTCTTGTGGGCAGATGTTGCTAGATCCGTGTTCTTGGCATTGCTGCAGGTGTTCTGGCAATGGTGACAGCTGAAGGGTCCGTGGGTGTTGGCTGGTGATGCCAACTTGCAGTTGTTATTGCGGCGTGGGTTGAGTTCATGGAGTGCTGCTGGGTCGTATCGTTGGAGGGACGGAAGTCCAGGGTTCCTGGCGCTGGTCGTGGTCAAGTCGCAAACGGGCGCAAATGGGCTTGCCTTTGGTGTTCCTTCCGCATGTAGCACCTGCCTTTAAGTAGGGGTCGTGGAGGGTTGGACAGCTGGGAGGTGGGGAGAGGAGCTCTATTGGGCTCCTGGTCGTGCTGGGGCAAGGGGCCGCGGGGGCAGCAGCGCTGGGGAAAATGGGTGGGTGAGGAGGAGTAAAGGGGAAAACAGAGAAACAAGCAGAAACGCAGGAAAGTGCAGAAAGCAGAAAAAGTGCAGAAAAATAGATTGAGGAAAGACGGTGAAAACTAGTGAAAAACGGAGCGGAAGAGGAGTGAGAAAAGGGGGATATCTGCATATTTATGTCAAGAGGGATAGGAGTGCTCTATTAGAGCACAACCTATTTGTCATATTGGACACTTTTGGGGGGATGTTGGACACTGTCGAATGCCACTACTGTTGTTACTCAGCTAGGCTGCTATGTTCAAAATTATATACCAGCCAAACTTCCTGTATGCACTCCAGAGTTCCCTGTAAAAAATCACCAAAGATCTTCTTTCTGAAAATGGAGACTGAAATCCCGTTGCTTTTTTGGAACAGGGAAGCATCAAGGATAGCACTCCGTGAGCTGATGAGGGCAATATATGGTGGGGGAATAGCACTGTTGGATTTGTCACAGTACCCTCAGTACCCTCAGACACAACTATCAATGGTTAATGAATGGGTATTTGCATAGCAGGACTAGCCAGCGATCAGGATAGACAGACATGCAATTGGGGACAGAGGCTCTCGGGTAGCACTTTATTGATGTAGCATAGCTGTAGACTTGTCAACACAAACTAAGGAAGTGGTGCTGGAAAGGAGGAAGGTCACAAATTATCTGGGATTGGAAATAGTGCTAACAGAGTTAATTTACCTTTTTCAATACTAAAATCGGCTTAAAACCACACTGTAGATGAAAACAAAGTTCCAGTAACACAGCGTCAAGCCACCTCAAGAGCTGAGTGGTCCTGGTTGCCAGAAGCCCTGTCAAGGTATTCGAAAGATTGAGACAGTATCCATCCGGGTCTAACAATTTGTTTCTGGAACATCAACGACTTCTATGCAAAAGCACAAATTATTGATATGCTAGAATTTATAAAAAAACACAACATTATATTTCTCCAGGAAACTTGGTCGGTGGCAAGCATCCCAATAGAAGGCTACCTGGAATTCACATCTCTCCTCTCAAGAATGCACGATTACAACAGATGTTGGGTGGGCTTTCAATCTACGCAGCCTGTAAACTAAATTTAACCGTTTGCCACGATTCCGCTGCAGTGCGAAATAAAAATTATGCGTGTGCAATTCGGACGGCCCACAGCCGTCCGACGCACATGCCCACCGTGAAGTCAGATGTCCTGGGGCCGTCCCACGCATGAAAATTTTTAAACATCAACATGCTAGAATTTGAAGAAGATTGGCACATTGGCCCCCCTGTCAAAAGTCAAAACCCGATTAAACAACTGCTTTTGCTCAATGTATATATTACTCCATACGCCAGAAAGAAAAAGGCTAAACTGGATCAGCTGATCCAGATTGCGTGTACTCTAAAAAGTGAGCACGGGTGCAAATCATGTTTAATCTCAGGTCATGTCAACACAAATCTCTTTCAAAACATTATAGAGGTGAACAATGATGTACAACCATCGGTCCCATTACACCTTGCGACGCAATAAAAATTTGGAGAATATACAGTCTTACAATTCAACAGCATGAGTTATACAATACTGATTGGCTGCTTCCCCTCAGATACCCCAACATCCTGGACAAGAAAAAACGGTCACTCCCGTTTCTTTTTGGACTTCACATTAAGTATCAACAAAATGCTTCCCCTGATAGAGAATAATTTCATCGCTTCATAGGGCGAGAGCGACCACCGTCCTCAAATAATCAGTTTATCCCTCAGTGTCACCCATCATGCAGCAACTAATCATACAACAATTGGAATTCACACAGAGAATCTTAAAAGGCTAAAATGGTCAGATCATTCAATCCCTGCAATCATGAAAAAAAGCACAGGTGCACCATACATTTACACGTGTGCAAGAACAATAATAATAATGTCCAGGCACAAACAGTGATGTCCAGAGGTCTTGTTTGTTTGAATCTTTTATTTTTCAACAGAAGAAAACAAACAGCCGACGCGTTTCATCCCAGGTGGGACTTCTTCAGGGCTGTGTTTACAAAAGACACATAAGACAAACAATTAAAATCATGAACTATTGTATAACTCATGCGAGCAACAATAGTAACAAGTTTGTAAAACAAGTAACTTTGCCAAATCATTCATATTGAAAGTTACAAAACGAGCGAACCTGTTTGCTACATTTCCCAAAACTAAATCAAACATGAGTGGAGCCTAATAAACTATTATTTAGACTACTTCAGAGAATTTACACACCTTTAGTTCATTTAGAAACAGTATGAACTTATAAATGAGGTTGGTAGACAAATCCTGGGGCAATAATGATCGATAAGCATGACATGTGAAATATAAATTGAGGTTGCCAGCAGGAAATTGAAAACATTTAGTTCAGATTTTTTACGTGCATACCTACCAAGAGTAGGTGGCCAAAGTTGGGCGATGTGAACGTACAGTATGGATCCGGTCGAGGAAGTCTGTTTCGCAGTGAAAAATTAAGAACTAGATGCAAAAGTAAGTGGAGAAGGATTATATAAGACAACCAAAATGATAAATGTAAACAGTTTCAAAAGAAGATAGAGGAAGAGCAGATCTAATAGTTGGTCATCTGCATATCCCAGTTATACGGTTCGTAATTCAAAAGGAAAAGACTCACGTTTATAGTGCAACAGCAATTGGAGGTCTAAATATTATCGGTATCCTCCAGAGAAAAAATGCAACTGGGCCTAGGGTTTTACTATAGGGAAAAGAAGAGAAACCTGTCTAAGAACTTCGTATCTGATATGTTACATTCTCTAATCAATATTTGGCTACATTAGATTGAAACTCTATGCGCAGTCCCTGCTCTATGGTTGTAAACATGTTTCTAATTTACAGCAGCGTGCCTATTTGGACTGAACTATATAAATTGCCCGAAAAATAAGGCTTACCCATAGTTATTCGTCAATAAAAAAATAGATTCAATTATGTACTTGAAATAGAATTGCATAGGTGCACCATCCATGGGTTGTGCACCTTGATCTAAGTCAGGGGAGAGAAAAAACAGTCATCAAGATAAAATATATTAATTGAAGAGAATGATAGTAATTTGAATAAAAAACAACAGGAATATTTACCTAATTTTTTTATATAGAGAGGACCTCAAAAGGGAAGATGGCTTCCAAAATCAATGAGTCCCCTTTCTCCTCGAATAGAATTCTAAACACAAAAAAAAAAAAATAATAATAATAATAATATGGTACAAGGTTGGAGTCATGACAAGGAAAACAGAATTATCTCTATGGAAAAAAGACTGCAAAACATCCATGGGACTCGTGTTGGAAACGCAGTGTACCCCCCTCCTCAACAATAATTAACACGATAGTATGTCAACGTGGAGTGGAGATGAACAATCAGGTAAAGCTACCCAAGTCTCCCCCTACATAATACCTCTCTAATGATGTACTGTATACATGGTAATTTAAAGTCTGTAGGGCGAATACTCCTAAAGAGTTATATCATCTATCGTCAAGAGATATCAATAGACAAAGGAGAACCTTTATATATAGTCTCCCATATATATACATCCTTGTAAAACTAACTATTTAAAAGACAAAAAAACAAAATGAGCATAAGGGAACGTGGGGTCAATTTATAGAACTCTCCAAATATACGGTGTCATAACTCTGCAGAGATCTGGAAAAGCAAAAGGTCACATCTAAGTAAACTACGCTCGTACTTTAGAATAATCCATAAGGAAATGTCACTATAGGTACTTTGAGAGAGCTAGTTCGGAAATGGTGCCGACTATAAAAGAGACAGGAGAAAAAACAAAAGTGTTTGTAAATTGACTTACCGCGAGGAGAGTTAATATCGTCATGCGGAGCCCAGACGCCGTGCACCCTCAGTACGTATAGCACCTGATGGTAACCATACATGATCTTGCCCGTATTTATAACCCGAATAATTATTTGAAGCGATGCACCTGAGGAGTATTAGCACCGAGCATGATCATGAAGTATAGGTATACGGTGGCGGCCATTTTAGAAGGGTGTACAAATTCTCGGGAATTCGGAAAATAAACGTGGAAGGATGGGGTAAACATACAAGCAGACATCTGTGTTATACGTTTAGAGTCCCTACTGACAGGCGGTAGAGATCCCTATGGTGGTAACTTTTAAAAGTGTGCATCGTTGTTAAAAACGAATACATGAAAAAGAAGAACCAAATTACGATCGCGGCCATATTGGAGTGGCATATGCGAACCTAAACGTCAATATGCAAGAACACAATAAGCAAAGACGTGATTAGCGGCCATATTGAGATGGTGAGTACAGGCCTAGATACCAATATATTAAATCAATAATGAAACCATAAATGCCAACGAAGTAATAGCACTTAGATATTTGTAAATATCAGGTCTGCTTGAAATGTCAAATATAAATGACGGAAACCTGAAGTTTGTATCTATATTGGTAGAACAAGATGGGCAAATACGTCCATATAGGCAAAGGCATCACAAAATATGTGTAACGGACACAGATGGTCCAATAAGAAAGCAAAAAAGTGAAAAGAGATAAGAAAGCTTACAGACAAGAAGGATCCTCCTGACCAGCCATGTTTCAGAAAATTTCACATGTCATACTTAACAGGGGGGCGAACAGAGAAAAGTGAGGGGGACAAAGTTATAAACGTACAACCGTAATTAGGGGCATGCATGTTGTACTCAGGCAAGGTAGCACAACCACACAAAGTGTATGGTGTGCTCCAGGTATGTATGTGAATAAGAAAAATTCATCATATACTGGGAACATGCAAGCAGACATTTAGACATTGATCGGTCAAATTCAGGTCAAAAAATGATGCATCTCATCATCGAAATTATGACCAAATTCCAAGGTTCTCAATCTACAGATCCACATGGCCTCCTTTCTTCGCAGGGCTGTCAATCTATCTCCCCCTCTGGGGTTAACTGGGATGTGGTCTATACCCAAGAACCAAATGGTATCACTGGGTACGTGTTTCTCCTGCATGTGGTGAGTCATGGCATATTTCAGGTCCCCATTTCTGTGTGCTGCTGAATAGAAAAGGGGGAAACCCTGCCAGGGTCAATTTCAATTTCAATTTCAAGGTCCCACTAGGGGATCCTCACACTCAAACAAAGGGTGACAAGAGGTTACGTATCAGCTGACATTGATTCACATAGAGTCCAAGCATCTTTTTTTTGAGTATCTGCAGTGGATGACTGTGGGAGTGTGTGGGACTTGAAAAAATGTACGTTATTCCTAAACTCTTATGACACACTGTATATTAGATTGTCAATCTATGGACGTTTTATATGTATTTTCTAAGCACCTATGTGGAACCCTTCACACCTAGTTTATCTTAATCAATGATAAATAAAACATACATATATATTTTTTCAAAAAAAAGATGCTTGGACTCTATGTGAATCAATGTCAGCTCTGATACGTAACCTCTTGTCACCCTTTGTTTGAGTGTGAGGATCCCCTAGTGGGACCTTGAAATTGACCCTGGCAGGGTTTCCCTCTTTTCTATTCAGCTGTTATTTTCCCCATTTCCTGCCAGTATCCTAAAGCCCTCCCGGGGAACCCCCTTCTATTTCATAAACTTCTTCACAGCCCTGTGCTGTGGGGGTCTTGGATCTGGGCTCTGACTGCTAGAGCATGCCTCTCTGTGTGTTCACTAGGGCGTATGAATGTATTGGAGCGATTGTGATCCCAATCTCTTATAAAAAGAAGGGTCTTCCTTACCCCCATCCTGAGAATGGACAGCATTAAAACCTTTGGATTCACGGATGATGATTTTGCCAAAATGATAGGCACCTCATCCAACGCCAATCCCCAATTCTCCATCCCCAAGGGGTTAGATGGAGATTGGACTAAGCTATTGAATTTAAGGCAAAAGAGTAAAAGAACAGAACTACATGCCCAATTCATGTTGGACTACCTGAGATCTGGCACCATCCCTATAGATCTGAGAGTGCGCAACATTCCTGGCCTATTTGTGGAAATTAGACAGTTCCTGGAGCGATGGGCGCTCATTTCTAACCGTTGCTCCAGGGACTACATGATGCTTGTTGTTGAGACTGCCAGGGAAGTCCTGGCAGCCCTGGATAAGGAAATATCGGAATTAGAAAGCAAGCTTAAAGACGCCAACGCGGTTGACCTTGGTAAAAGCAAACTTGAGGAAATACATCAGGAGTTGGACTCCTTTATGGAGTACCTACTAAAGAGGAAAACCGATAAACTCCGCAAAGACATCCGAATGTACTCCCAGGAGCGAGCCTACCCCTACCTATCCCCTGGATATTACACCAGCCAGGAGGAAGGCAACTTCAGAGCTCCTGCTTCCGGTTGGGGTAACAAAAGGGTCACCACCTTCTCGGACACCACGGACTCAGAGGGGGAAAATCAAGAACAATACAACCCCAATTATGACCAGGGTTACAACACCAATAGACCCAATAGAACTGGAGGATATGAGCGTGGCAATACCCTGAATCGTTTTTTAGGGAACCGCCAGGGCAATCAACGCCTGCCTCCGGGGGCCCAACAAGCGAGGAATTACCGTCCGGGTCGGGGACAACCACAAATGTATGTCCAAACTCGCAGCCATCAATACTGGAAAACATAAAAGGTATTCCTGTGTTTAACCTCACTGAGAAGGAGGTTAGCCCGTTGGCTATAAATTTACTAACCCGTGGACTATCATTTGTACCTGCTGCGAACTTTGACAAGTTCGAGTTCACCAAAGACCTACACCTTTTCCTCAGAAAAATCTGTTTAAAAAAATACTTTCAGGATAGACCCAACACCACAGACCCTGAGAACAGATCTGGATTGAAACCTCCATCCTCTTTCACCCCCTCTCTTGACATGTTGGGCCCAGAGGTCAACATCTTTGAAAAAACAGTGATCTCGAAGGTGGAGAAAATGATCAAATATGTCCCCATGCCGGAATCCAATCTCCGCAGGGATGAAGAGGCCATCCTCAAAACCTTGAAGGATGACAGTAACATCACCATCAAACCCTGCGACAAGGGTGGGGGCATTGTGTTGTTTGAAACATCTAACTACATTGCCAAAATGAATGACCTTCTCTCCTCTTCTGGGCATTACCAAAAGGTTACCAAGAACCCCGAACCTGCCCTTAAACGAGAAATTCTATGCAGGGTGACTAAAGCTGTGGAACTTAATTGGATTTGTGAGTCAGAGGCAGAATTTCTTACGCCCAATAACACCAGGATACCTATCATATATGGGGTCCCCAAAACACACAAGAACTGTTTGGACCCCCCTCTACGGCCCATAGTTTCCACCATTGGGTCAGCGACTGAGCCACTGTCTAAGTATATAGACAGAGTCCTCCAACCGCTAGTCATTGAGCTTGAGTCTTATGTCAAAGACACGGGACACTTTATTAGCCTTGTGAGAGGAGCATATGATACTATAGAAAGCATTCTTAGTACTAAATCTGATATACCAACTCTGAATTTATTTTGCAATGCCTTGAACTGGTCCTACATGAGAGTTATTTCGAATTCAATAATTCCTTGTTCAAACAGACGACTGGGGTTAGCATGGGGGCCAGTTGTGCCCCCAGCATAGCCTGCCTCTACATGGGAGAATTTGAACGTATTAATATCTTCAATGAAGTAGCTCCCTTCCATGAGAACGCTAGGGGCTGGCGTTGATTTATCGACGACATCTTCCTAATCTGGAAGGGGGATCACTCATCCCTAGAGGAATTCATCGCATGGCTAAATGCCGCTGACCCCAACCTACACTTCACCAGTCACCACAGTGCCCAGAAGATTGAATTCCTGGACCTATGGGTTGAACATCAGGATAACCTTTTAAAGGTTTCACTATATACCAAGCCCACAGCCAGAAACACCCTGTTGCAATATTCTACTTTCCATCCCAGGAACCAGAAAGACAGCATCCCGTACAGTCAGTTTCTTCGTATCAGAAGGAACTGCACGGATGTGAGTGATTACTTATCCCAGGCTGACATCCTAAAGGAAAAACTGATACACCGCGGCTACCCAAAAAAACTCATTAAGGAGTCATTCAAAAGAGCCAGATATGCCAACCGAGATGTGATGTTCGAACCTAAGGAATCGGACCCATTGGAACAACTGGTATATGTCACCCGTCATACCAATATGAATCACAAAATACGACAGATCGTAAACTCGAGTTGGCACTTACTTAATCTGGAAAAAGATCATACTCCTCTCAGCGACCGATATTCGCCTTTAAAAGAAATAGAAATCTGAAAAACCACCTTGTCAGGGGAAGATATCGGAGAATCCTACCAGCATTCAAAAAGCCATAACCAACTCTGAACCTATTTTTGGCAATCATAGATGCGGCACATGCCACGCTTGCCCGCATGCTATAGTATAATCAGTGAGTACCACTGAGCGAACTATCTCGGTGGCCCGAAACAAAAAAATGACCAACTGCAGAACGGCCAATGTTATTTACATCATTCTCTGCCCGTGCAATCTCCCATATGTTGGAGAAACAGGACGGAAATGCCGCCTGAGAATAGGGGAACATAAGTCCAATATTCAAAACAAAAAAACATCTGCCCCCTTGGTCCCCCATTGGCTGGACAAAAACCATAAGGAAAAAGATCTCCGATGGTTCATCCTGGAGAAAATTGTGGCCCAGCCAGGAGTTGATTCCACCAACCTCCGCAGAAAAAGAGAGGTGTTTTGGATATTTATATTCAATTCAGTCACCAGAGGCCATAATGAGGAATGCCCATGGCAAAATGCCCTCATGTAAGCCCCCATGAGAATCTAGCATTTGACCTCTTTATCCCCATCCCCCCCCCAGGATTACATATGCAGGAATTTCGGTTCTCTATTTCTGCTTTAGCGAACTTATTGGTATCTCCATCATTCATAAATGTTCCGTGCACTGATCCTCTAATACCCTGAGTTTTTTCCCCCCCTTGCTGAATTCCTTGTTTTTTTTTCAGAATCATCAATGTTGGAATTGCTGTTTCCTTTTTAATTATAGGTGACAACATTGAAATCACTATCTCTCCAAGATGGCAGCCGCATCTAGTCCCCAGTACCCTGAGCACCAGTCCTGTTTTCTATCGTTTCACCCATTCCAAAATGGCTGCCATTCTATCACGCTGATAGCCCTAGTCCGTTCGCGCTCTCCATGCGCGCCGACACACCGGAGATAAATCTTGAATATGTACCATATAAAAATCCTCCCCTCACGAGAGAGACCCTCTGCCTCCCTGACTCTCGTAGAAGACGCCGCTTCGCGGTCCGCGTTACCACCCCGGGACAAGGTAATTAAAGCGCTCGAGCCTTGCTGTGACCCTGAAGTGGAGCTCATCGACTTACTCGCTTGAGCCTCACTAACCTGCGGTCCCTTTATATTTGACAGTACCGCCCGGTGCATCTACCGGTATTCCCGGCCAGAACAGAACCCATTGGTCTGAGAGCTCGACTGCCCCATCATTTTTGAGGTAAGTCACTCTCTGACAAACGTATCGGCTCACTATTGTTCCTCTTGTCTAAAAAACTCCCCTCATCCAGATGGAGACCAACTTTTGCGCTTCTATTACAGGGTCCCCTGACTCAGTCCACCTCTGATGGGGAACAGACCTGACCCGTTGTGATTGCGAAGATCTACCCTGTATCCCTAAAACCCTGTTTTGGATCTTAAAATTCTGTGAGTCTTTTTAGCAGCATTGTACTGTATTACTCACCCCATAATCATTTTCTACAGATTTATAGACCACGCTATCAGCGAAACGTTCTTTAACCTTGTTCTGGACCATAAAATTCTGTGAGCCGCTTTAGCAGTATCGTGCTATACTACTCACCCCATAATCATCTCCTACAGATTTATAGACCACGCTATTAGCGAAACGTTCTTTAAATTTGATTCTAGAAAATTGCCATCTTGATGGTTTCAGCCTTAATCTCGCCCTAGCTCCATCCATATTTACAACAACACTTATATGTTTCCTGCAGGGGGCGGACCATTGAATCTAAATGAGCCCTAGAAGGTAACTAAGAGCATCTATGCAGACCCGAGTGTATTTTAAAGAAAGGAACCCCTCAGCCCGTGGAACTTCTGACCTCTACTCCTCCCCTTCAGGTACCCTTATTACTTCTGATTCTTTATCTGAAACTGATCAACCAGCCTAAACGAGCTGAACCGATATCAATGAGGTCCATTTATGTCTGAGCACCTCTATACGCTTTGTCTGATCTATACGTTTACTCTGTTAAACATAGGACCATCCATCACACGAAGGATGTACCATATATCCATGCAGTGATCTCCTTGGAGTAGAACCCGACTCCCCAGGAACTCGGATTGACTAAAGTATTTGTCCCTCACAGTGTGAAAAAGAGGTAATATCCCTAATGGATCACCATGTAATTAGACTCACTCTTCCCTCATGCAATTCTTAGACCCGCCATTAAAAATCTCACTTCTTCCCTAGTAGGGACTTAGAATCTATGGCCCATTGCCCTTAGAGATTGATGTATCTATGTGATAGAATGGTCGCTTGAATGTCTGACTGAGCCCTGTGAACACACTTCCCTAGAGGAATCCCAAAATATAATGAGTGACGCCCACATATCAGAGCGGTGACATACACATAGAGCTATTTTTATCTACCTAATGTGTAAGAAATTATTTTGTTCCATTTTTTATGTTCATTGTATATAAATGTTTATTAAGATATTCGCCCAATGATGAGAAATGTCTGATGATTTATCAAAAGTATCATGTTGAAGAATGTCATATGATTAACTTATATTAAAATGTCTCCCTAAATGAAAATTCTTCTCATCCACAGTGTACCTGTCCCTGCCACGGCCCCTCCCTTGGCCCTCCTCGCCCTGATGAAGGTGCAGCCTAATCAGGCTTAGCATCGAAACGCGCGTCGGCGTGACCCACATGGATGGCATCTATATAGTCTATGCTTCACCATCTTGTTCATTGTGCATTGCCTCCATGTTACAGTCTTAGGTCTAGCGGACATGGGAAAATCTTTTTCTGCAGATCACTATGTATTTTCTTAATGATCTATGTATGAATGTGTAAATATTGTATTGCTTGAGGTTGTGTGTGAGAGTATCTGCAGTGGATGACTGTGGGAGTGTGTGGGACTTGAAAAAATGTACGTTATTCCTAAACTCTTATGACACACTGTATATTAGATTGTCAATCTATGGACGTTTTATATGTATTCTCTAAGCACCTATGTGGAACCCTTCACACCTAGTTTATCTTAATCAATGATAAATAAAACATACATATATATATATTTTTTTAAAATATGCTTGGACTCTATGTGAATCAATGTCAGCTCTGATACGTAACCTCTTGTCACCCTTTGTTTGAGTGTGAGGATCCCCTAGTGGGACCTTGAAATTGACCCTGGCAGGGTTTCCCTCTTTTCTATTCAGCTGTTATTTTCCCCATTTCCTGCCAGTCCCTAAAGCCCTCCCGGGGAACCCCCTTCTATTTCATAAACCCCATTTCTGTGTGCCCTAACATGTTCTTGCACTCTTACTTTGAGGGCCCTTTTTGTGCTACCCACGTAGATTTGACCACAAGGGCATCCCAGGACATACACCACATAGGTAGTGTTACAATTTATGTAATGGTTGATTTTATACCTATGTGTAGTGTTAAAGCAGAACTCCTTTGTTTGTCCTTTCCAAGGTTGCACATGTTGCATCCCCTACAAGTGTAAAAACCTACCAACTTGTTGCTAAGCCAATCAGTACCTTTCTCCTTAGTAATGTAGCTGGGACAAAGAATGTTTTTCAAGTTGGGGCCACGTCTGTATGTCACTATAGGTTTAGCTGGTACAATCCCTTGTAAACTTGGTATCGATGTAAGTAAGTGCCAATGTTGACGAAGGGTATTGTATATTCTCGCACTCTCATCTGTATAGGGTGTAACGAACGCGATGCTAGGAGGCTTGTTTTTCTTATTTCCATAGAGATAATTCTGTTTTCCTTGTCATGACTCGAACCTTGTACCATATTATTATTTTTTTTTTTTTTGTGTTTAGAATTCTATTCGAGGAGAAAGGGGACTCATTGGTTTTGGAAGCCATCTTCCCTTTTGAGGTCCTCCCTATATAAAAAATTTAGGTAAATATTCCTGTTGTTTTTTATTCAAATTACTATCGTTCTCTTCAATTAATATATTTTATCTTGATGACTGTTTTTTCTCTCCCCTGACTTAGATCAAGGTGCACAACCCTAGGATGGTGCACCTATGCAATTCTATTTCAAGTACATAATTGAATCTATTTTTTTATTGACGAATAACTATGGGTAAGCCTTATTTTTTGGGCAATTTATATAGTTCAGTCCAAATAGGCACGCTGCTGTAAATTAGAAACATGTTTACAACCATAGAGCGCATAGAGTATCAATCTAATGTAGCCAAATATTGATTAGAGAATGGAACATATCAGATACGAAGTTCTTAGACAGGTTTCTCTTCTTTTCCCTATAGTAAAACCCTAAGCCCAGTTGCATTTTTTCTCTGGAGGATACAGATAATATTTAGACCTCCAATTGCTGTTGCACTATAAACGTGAGTCTTTTCCTTTTGAATTACGAACCGTATAACTGGGATATGCAGATGACCAACTATTAGATCTGCTCTCCCTCTATCTTCTTTTGAAACTGTTTACATTTATCATTTCGGTTGCCTTATATAATCCTTCTCCACTTACTTTTGCATCTAGTTCTTAATTTTTCACTGCGAAACAGACTTCCTCGACCGTATCCATACTGTACGTTCACATCGCCCAACTTTGGCCACCTAATCTTGGTAGGTATGCACGTAAAAAATCTGAACTAAATGTTTTCAATTTCCTGCTGGCAACCTCAATTTATATTTCACATGTCATGCTTATCGATCATTATTGCCCCAGGATTTGTTCTCCAACCTCATTTATAAGTTCATACTGTTTCTAAATGAACTAAAGGTGTGTAAATTATCTGAAGTAGTCTAAATAATAGTTTATTAGGCTCCACTCATGTTTGATTTAGTTTTGGGAAATGTAGCAAACAGGTTCGCTCGTTTTGTAACTTTCAATATGAATGATTTGGTAAAGTTACTTGTTTTACAAATTTGTTACTATTGTTGCTCGCTTGAGTTATACAATAGTTCATGATTTTAATTGTTTGTCTTATGTGTCTTTTGTAAACACAGCCCTGAAGAAGTCCCACCAGGGACGAAATGCGTCGGCTGTTCGTTTTCTACTGTTGAAAAATAAAAGATTCAAACAAACAAGACCTCTGGACATCACTGTTTGTGCCTGGACATTAATAATATTGTTCTTGCACACGTGTAAATGTATGGTGCACCTGTGCTTTTTTTCATTACATGTAAAAGTTCTGTTTAGGACTGTCATAGTGACGGCGGGTGTCTTTTCGGTGTGCACATAACTTTAGTTCAAATATTGAAAAAATTACTATAGAGGTTATTTGGATCAGGTGCATTTCTAAGAAGGTTCCGCCATCTTTTATGTCTTAGTAACCCTGCAATAATGATAAAATGCAGAGCTCTTTTAGGAGCAAGGAGAGAAGTTAACACTGCACCGACTGAAGCATGGGAGTTCCTCTCAAATCAATTATTTAGCAAATTTCTGTCCATTTTGCAAAAACGTTCAACTAGTCACCAACTACTTATTTCAGCAGAAACTAAAAAACAAAAAACGCCAGGAAGAGTTTGGGAGATGCCCAGTTATTTAGAATCTACAGACAAGTACAAAAATACAAAAAACACTTAGGCAAGCCATCTATCAAGACAAACAAAGATCAGCTGATTAGTTTTGGCTGAAATTAGTACATGCCAGCAAAAATCCTAATCCAAAGTTATTTTGGTGGCTTGTGAAAAAGAGGACACAGGGTCCTAGAGGACAAGTCAGTGCAAACATGAGCAAAGCCGAATGGGTATTCTTTTTAACCCCTTCGCTGCTAGACCTTTTCCCCTCCGGTGCTAAGTCTTTTTTGGCTATTTGGGCTAGTGCGCGCTTAGGCCCCTGTAACTTTTTGACCACATAAGGTATCCACGCCAATTTTGCGTCCTTTTCTTCCAACATAATGGGAATTGTGAAGGTACCCAGAGTTTGTGGATTCCCTTGGAGGGGACCCAGAAATTAGCCAAAATACAGCAAAGTTTTTTTTTTAAAGAAAATTGGGAAAAACTAGCTACAAATGGAAGTGTCTGGGTTTTTCCCTGCAAATGTTCTCAAAAAAGAGTTTGTGAGGCTAAAATCACCATTTCCCAGCTTTTAGGGAATTACAGTCTTTTGTCAGAAAACAAACATTGTTTACACAGTTTTGGCATTTTTCTGGGACATAGCCTATTTTTGCTATTTTTTGTCCTTTCAACCTCCTTCCAGATAATGGTAAAAATGAGAATGAAAGCAATAATGGATCCTTAAAAGCTATACATTTTAAAAAAGTAGACAAAATTCTGAATTGAGAAATGGGTCATTTGTGTAGATCCATCAAGGTTTCTTTATAGAAACTAACAGTTAAATATTGGAAAAATGTTAAAGTAGTTGAAAAAAACAGCCTTTTGTGTCAACGTTTTCACCTGTAACTTCTTGTAATTGTGACAGCTCTTTGAAATCTATATACCGTTACATTTGCTGGACTATTATGGTTGTAGGGATATAAAGGACTTGTAGATTCACGAAGCATCAGACGAACCCAGAGTCAAAAACTGAGTAGCAATTTGCATTGGCTTTTTATTATGTACCGGGTATATAGCAATTATTGTGTGAAAATGTATACATGGAATAATGGGTATGAAAGACACCTATGTTTTTCTGAAATGAGTACAAAATATAAAGTTTAGAAACAGTACATATTTGCACATTTTCAAAATTGGAAATACTCATACTAGCATATGAATTATTGGTAATTTTTCAAAATGTCTTCTTTTTTACTTAATGTCTTTTATTTGTAAGTACAAAATTGTTCAAAAAAACACATTTTCCCTACATTTCTGTGGTGGAAAGTACTGGAATCTGTGGGGATGTACACATTTTCTTCCACCCAGCGTTCCCAAAGTCTAGAAAAATGGTACCTCACTTGTGTGGGTCGGGCTAGTGGCCGCGACAGGAAAGTGCACAAAACGCAACAAGGTCACACCTCAATCTCGCACTAAAAAATGACCCTTTTTTGGGAAAGTGCCTAGCTGTAGTTTTTATACCCTAGCTCTGCCGGCACCTATGGAAACCTAGCAAACCTATACTATTTTAAAACAGGGACACCCAGGGGAATCCGGGATGGGGGGACTTGACTGCCTCCCACCAGTTTCTGTTACCCAGAATCACTTGCAAACACAAGCGATTGTCCAAAAAACACATTTTCCCTACATTTCTGTGGTGAAAAGTACTGGAATCTGCAAGGATCCACACATTTTCTACCACCCTGCGTTCCCCAAAGTCTTCTGAGAAAAATGGTACCTCACTTGTGTGGGCCGGCCTAGTGCCTACAACAAGAAACTGCGCAAAACACAACGTGGTCACACCTCAATTTCGCAGTGAAAAATTACCCTTTTTTGGCAAAGTGTCTAGCTTTAGTTTTTGAAACCTAGCTCTGCCAGCACCTAGGGAAACCTAGCAAACCTATACATTTTTAAAAAGTAGACACCCAAGGGAATTCAGGATTGGATGACTTGACTGCCTTCCTCCAGGTTCTGTTACCCAGAAACCCTTGCAAACCTATAAAAAATTGCCCAAAAAAACAAATTTTTCCCATATTTTTGTGGTGGAAAGTTCTGGAATCTGCGTGTATCCATGAATTTCCTTCCACTCCGCGTTCCCCAACGTCTTCTGAGAAAAATGGTACCTCACTTGTGTGGGTCGGCCTAGTGCCCGTGACAGGAAATGGTAAAAAACGCAACGTGGTCGTACCTCAATTTCACAGTGAAAAATTACACTTTTCTGGCACAGTGCCTAGCTGTAGTTTGTGAACCCTAGCTAGGCCGGCACATAGGGAAACCTACCAAAAACACAGGTGACCCCCCTTGCTAAAGCAGGTGGTTTTGAGATAGGCAGTTTTGATGTCGCCTCACTATGTTTGGGGCCCTT
Source organism: Lissotriton helveticus (assembly GCF_964261635.1). Lineage (NCBI taxonomy): Eukaryota > Metazoa > Chordata > Amphibia > Caudata > Salamandridae > Lissotriton > Lissotriton helveticus. The sequence goes on along the minus strand of NC_136067.1, from coordinate 466,637,250 downwards.
GCCTGTCACGATTATTTGCGCCTCCCACACAAGTGAGGCACCATTTTTATCGGCAGACCTGGGGGAACGCTGAGTGGTAGGAAATTTGTGTGAGCCCGGAGATGCCACACTTTCCCACACAAAAATGTGTGGAAAAACAGATTTTTTCAGCAAAAATTGAGGTTTGCAAGGGATTCTGGTTAAGGGAACGTTGGGGGATCCATGCAAGCCATACCTCCTTGGAAGCCCTCGGGCGTCTAGTTTTTAGAAATGTGTGGGCTTGGTAGGTTTCCCTAGACGGCCGTCAAGCACGGGGCCAAAAACCCAGGTGACCTCCCTTGCAAAACCAAATTGTTTTGATATAATTGTGTGTTACTTTCTGCAGCATGAGATTTTTTTCACAATATTGCATGGATAATGAGACAGACATTTTTAACTTTGCAGGACATGTTGGATAAAATAAATTGTTGGAATTCACAAGAGATACATCACCATGTGTTAACAATAATATATTAATTTGGTAGGTTATTCTTAGATGAAATGTGCACCTTGACAGAGAGACTCAAAAGACAAAGACTCAAGCACAGCTATCTATTCCTCAAACACACACACATACTGGTTGGTTTTGGCACGAGTGCGAGTGATGGTTCAGTACACAAAATTTTATTAACAATAGATTTCACAAAAATGAAATGCACTGCCACTAATTAAATGCGCACAAACCAAACCATTGACTTGCAGCTCATTTTACAGGCCATTCACGCACCTTTCATACCTGATACACACAAGACCATTCACAAAACCAAGACATAACAACATTTACAAAAATGGACAAGGTACACCCTGCTTCAGAAAGACAAAAAAGACAAATATTACTGCTCAGCCATCTAATCCTCAAGCACAAACACATATTGGTTGGATTTGGCACGAGGGTGAGTGATGATTCAGTATATACAATTGCATAGCAAGTAATTTCACAAAAGTGAAAAGCACTGTTAATAATTGAAAGGACAAGAAACTGAACCATTGACTCACAGCTCATGAGCTGTAAAGCAACGACAAGGCACCAACCTCTTTACAGGTCATTCATACACCTTTCATACATGTGACACATACAAAACATTCACACCGTCAGCCCCAGGCCCATCACATTACAACACTCACAACACTCACACCAGCAGACAGCGCCATTGAAGGGCCCGTCACTTTCACATGCCCATATTCCTTACAAAGCAACTACACAAACTGATGGATTGTGGGGAGTGGCACTCAGCTAGCAGTGTGTGTAGTGACCAGCAGCAAGTCACTATTCACACACCGCCAGCCGAGCGCCAGTCCACGCACACCACCATCTAAGCACTAGTCCACGCACATCGCCAGCCAAGCGCCAATCCACGCACACCACCAGCCAAGCGCCAGTCCACGCACACCGCCAGCCAAGCGTCAGTCCACGCACACCACCTGCCAAGTGCCAATCCGCACACATCGCCAATCAAGCGCCAATCCACGCACACCGCCAGCCAAGCGCCAGTCAACGCACCATGCCAGCCAAATGCCAGTCAATTCATACCGCCAGCCAAGCATCAATCCACGCACACCGCCAGCCAAGCACCAGTCCACGCACACCTCCAGCAAAGCGCCAGTCCACGCACACCACCATCGAAGCGCCAAACCACGCACACTGCCAATCAAGCGCCAATCCACGGCAAGCGCCAGTCAACACACACTGCCAGCCAAGCGCCAGTCCACGCACACTGCCAGCCAAGCGCCAAACTACGCACACTGCCAGCCAAGTGCAAGTCCATCCACACCGCCAGCCAAGCGCCAGGCTCCACATACCGCCATCACATTTAGGATTTTTAAAACAAAAAAAACACAAATTGCAAATAGATGCAAATCTACTAACACAAAATCTGATACTAAATACATGGCACTAATGCCAACCTTTTAAACAATACAGACCAGGCAGTTCACTTTACCATTTATGGATACTCCCAAAAATTATTTTGCATGTGGTACGCTCTATAACAAGCAGGCACACACAGCCCAGGGTTAGAAGGACACCCGGGGCAGAAAAGACAAGTCTCCGTCCTCAAACCTCTTCACCAACAGACTCTACATCTTCTAGTGGGAACGTCTTTTGTAGATGTGGGAGGAATGTTATCAGGAAAGTGGCGATCTTTCAATCGAGCCACATCCACCACCACTCCAAATCTAGGAACACTTACCTGATCCACAACAATAAGGGTAGCTATCACAGAGATCTAAAACTGATGAAATGTCAACTTTGATGCAGAAGAACACTCCTTGAACACAATAAAAGCATTGAAAGTTGCTAAGTCGAAACAATGGATGGCCAACTTCTTATACCAAACATAAGCCTTCCGAATAGCAGTGTAAGGTTGCAGCCTCTGATCTACTCAGGCACAGCTGAAGTACTCTCATCATGGATGGTAGTCAGCATGTACACATCCCTCCTGTCCACAAATTTCACAGCTAGTAGTTCATCACTACGCAAGGAACTGCACTGACCCCTCTGAAGTTTTTTGCAAACAAGCTCTTTCGGATAACCTTTGCGGTTAGAGCGGATTGTGCCACATGCAAAAGTGTCCACTTTAAACAATTCCTTAAATAATTGCACAGCAGTGTAGAAGTGATCAAGGTACAAATGGTGGTCTCTGTTAAACAGTCTTCTAGCAAGATCCCATACAATTTTCTCTGAAACTCCAAAAGTGGAAGGACAACCAGGGGGGTCAATAGTGGAATCTCTACCAGTGTACACACAAAAATTAAAAACATATTGTGTCCTACTCTCAGACAACATCTACAGCTTAATTCCATAGCATGTCCTCTTGCTAGGAAAGTACTGCCTAAAAACCAAACGACCCTTGAACAAAACCAAAGACTCATCAATAGATATTTCTTTCCCTGGAATGTATATCTCTGAAAATTGATCAACAAAGTGGTCAAGAACAGGCCGAATCTTAAAAAGACGGTCACTGTCAGGGTGACTATGTGGCAACGCCAAAGAATTATCAACAAAATGCAGCATGCGTAGCAAAAGTAAATATCGATCACGAGCCATAACTACAGGAAGTATAACTGTTGCCATCAAGGGGCTGGAAGACCAATATGAAGCCAGGTTCGGCTTCCTTAGCAAACCCATCTATAAAGTCAAACCCAAAAACTTCTTAATCTCTTCCAGATTTGTGGGAGTCCACCGAGTAGCTCTAGTGTGGGGCCTAAGTTTGTCACTGTTGTCCCTCAAAAACTGTTCAGCATACAAATTAGTCTGCTCAACAATTTCACCCAAAAATACATCATCCATAAATAACTGAAAATACTGTGTAGGCAACAAATGTTCACAGTCCACTCTACACCCTGCATCTCCGCTAAATACAGGCAACACCGGCTGCACCAAGTTTGGATCAACCCAGAGTCCAGCATTTCCAGGAGGAAGCCTAGCAGCCTCATGCTGCAATCCAGATGCCTCTCGCACCATCGGCACAGCAGTATCCTTCTCTAAAACAGGCCATTCATCTGCACTGAGAGAACCTTCATCATCCGATGATTCAATGTGGAGAGAAAACTCACTGCCAGAATCTTCCCCTCCCTCCTCTCCCTTATACACACTGCCAGTCTCATAATCCGGCTCAGAGGAAGATTCAAGAAGCATACCAACCACCTGCTGAGCAGTCATTCTACGGCTAGCCATAATGATTACTAATAAAGGTAACTTATCAAACAAGTCAACAACAACAAACACTTTGTAAAATAAGTAATAAACAAAATGCACCTTTATCAAAAAAACCTATACACTCCAAAACCATACCACTCACTTGCCAGAAGCAGCTAAAATCACCACCACGTACTCTGCACAGACACAGTATGAATCAACAATATCTCACTAAAAAAGAAAGAGAAAAGACAATTACACATAAGACAATGCAAAACACATCACACAGATTTTCATGCTAAAAAAACTAAATATGCTGCCACTATGACACCACTTACAAAAACATGCATCCATACATTACAGTATTACTAATTTGGAGTACATACAACAAAAAGGTTTTTCTTACCAAAAAAATGCAACTACGCAAAACTGCAGAACAACCAATGTCAACACCGCAAACAGGAATCACTGTTGAAACCGCAAACAGGAATCAAAAGCTTTACACTAGATTTAAAAGAGAAAGAAACATTACAATCACATTTGCAAATAATGCACCAGTCCACCTGCCAAGCTAAGGGGTATGTGGACCTAACAGTACAAATTAAATATTAACCCCTGTAATAGGGGAGCAACCCTTGCCCTTGAGGCCACCACCCAAAACAAAAATTTAAAAAACTCTGGTGTCTAGTGGTCATATGGGCCTAAACACATACTGCTACTCTGCTACCCAAAGAGAGCAGAAATGGCCACAATCATCCTCCCATAAAGGGGAGCGACCCATGTCCAAGGGGCGGCTCCCTATCATGAAAATAAACCCTGGTAGCCTAGTGCCCCACAAAAAATAAAAACTGCCCCTCAAGGTGTACCAAAGGGGATTGATGGATAGAGCGCTTGAGCACTCACCCCCTGTCAACTGATTTTGGTTTACTCCATCATCATTGTTTAGCTCACTCCACCACCCCAGTTCATACATGGCCATATGCAAATCAGTCTAACCCTGTGCTCTTTCATTGCCCTAAGTTGGCAGGGTATGCCCAGACGTGAGTCCCTTGCTCACTTTGCCACTGGACTCAAGGTAGCCTGGCTGATGGTGGCTGATTAGCCTGAAACCAGTCTGAGGATGGTTGTTTCCAGGGCAAAGATATGGCTTGGCAGTTCGGGCTGGACTGTTCCCATGAGGCACAGGGTCAGACTAATTTGCATATGGCCAAGTCTGAACTAGGATGGTGGAGTGAGCTAAAGCATGAAGATGGATGAAAAATTCAATCTGACCCCACCCCCAGGCGACCCTTGACAAAACCTAACATCATGGGCATACTAAAAAGGCCCCCAAAGGGGAGTGACCCTTGCCAAAAGATCCACTCCCCACTACATTTTTTCAATTGGCCCAGTGGGCAAAATAACTTTTTTAAATTTTAAATCTGCCCCCACCCCAGGGGGGCAAACAAAGCAAAAATAACGGCCCCCAAAAGGGGAGCAACCCTTACATAAGGGGTTGCTCCCCACAATAAAAATAAACATTGTGGGCTTGTTAAAATGGCCCCCAATGGGAGTGACCCTTGCCCAAGGGGCCACTCCCAAGCACATTGGTCAATTAGGCCCGTTTTTGATTAAATAAACCAAGATTCAATAAATAAATATTTGCCCCCAAAAGGGGAGGGACTCTTGCCAAAGGGGCCACTCCCATGAACAATCGTATCTTATGGCTTAATTTTAAAAAAACATATTCTACCCCCCCCCCAGGGGGTAGACAAAGTCCTTGAATATGCCCCCAAATTGCGAGTGACCCTTGCCCAAGGGGCCGCTCCCCCAACAAACAAACACTGGCGTCCATTAAAAAAAAATCCCTGCCGTCTAGTGGGCATTCCTGCTGCACGATCGCATGATCGTGCAGCAGGAATACACAAAAGAGGCATCAAGGGAAAGGAAAACCCTTTCCTTTCCCCCAATGCCTCTTCAGTTTAAATCCCCACCTCCCCAGCCCCAGAATTACCTGTTAGTTCACCAACGCCAGGAAACAAATGGCTTCCTGCGAGTCGGTCAAATTACGGGAACCTCCAATGACTTCAGCGCGCCTCACGAGCTGACGTCATTGATGACGCGGAGGATTTGGGGGAGCCAGGGGAAGGTCTTCCCCGTTTGAAAGACACCGATCAACCACCCACGGGGAGAGCGCCAGTGCTTCTCCCGTGGGTGGGTGCCATGACGAGCTGAGCTCGTCATCAGCACACGGCGACTGTGTGCAATGATGAGCTCAGCTCGTCATCAGCACACAAGGGGTTAATGGCCCATTTTAAGCAATCCAAAAACAGAGATGAATGACTTAACAAGTTCACATCACCTGAATCCTTGCATCTCCTTTAGGAAATTACGAGCGCCAGAGAGCGAACCCAGCAAAATGAACTGACTGCTCATGCTCAAGTCACTGACACTAGCGATCTTGAGAACCAGGAAGAAGAACACCTGTCCTCAGCTCCAAAGGCTCCTGAAGCTCTGAGAAAAAAAACTACATGCATCATAAATAACACCTGATAGGATGGGGCTCCTGGGCCCAACAGTCTTCCCTAGGCCATGTTTAAAGCAGATTCTAAGCTGTGGTCTGAACATCTAGCCTCTTTATTCTCTTATTGCTGGCTCAGCCATCACATATCAGAGTCGTAGAAAGGAGCCATTATCCATCCTATTTTTAAAGGAGATAAGAGAGCCGACCCCAAAAATTACAGGATGATAGCTCTCCTGGACGTTGAATCTAAATAATATGCTAGTCTGCTGCTTGGAGAGCTGTCAACCTGGGTACACAAAAACCATTGTCTACCTTTTAACCAGACCGGATTTGTGGCTAAATCAGGAACCACTAGTAATCTGCTCTCTTTATCTGTATTGAAGGAGAAAGCATCAGTTCTCGGAATACCACTTCATTGCTGCTTTGTTGACTTTAATGCGGCTTTTCACCGGGTGCCCTGGGGTCTGCTATGGCATAAGATGCAGAAATGGGGAATTCCTCCTGCCGTTTTAAAGGCAACAATCCAACTCCATTCAAACACTTGGATCCTGATAAAGTTGGGAGAGGGATCTCACGTCTCAAGAAAAATACAAACTTCCTGTGGCATCAAGCAAGGATGGGTGCTTGCACCCCTCCTTTTTGACCTTTTTATTTCTGACTTATTACAGTTATTGGACAATGTTAATTCCCAATCTCCTCAACTAGGCGGAACCCTCATAAGTTATCTGTTATATGCAGACATCCTTGTTTTATTTAGCCATACAAGGGTCGGTATATAGAGGCTTCTCCACCAGCTGCTTCCCTATACAAGCAATTACCAGGAATTAAACTTATCGAAAACAAAGATAATTTCTTTTGGGAAACGGAAACAGCTGAGAGGTGGGTGGTTTTTTAATAGCAAAACCATAGAAACTACGACATCCTATATATATCTGGGGGTTTACATGGACCCAAAGGGAACTTTCAGAAGGAAGTGGTCGAGGCAAAAGCCCTGTCAATCGAGGCAGCCTTAACAAAGCTTCAGAGGCAGCTACTTGGACCACGCATAACCCTGCTCTTAACAGTTATGAAAGCTAAGACCATAAATTATTTATTATATGGCCAAGAGATAATGCTGAGGAGCAATTTCAAAATGGTGAACAAAATAATAATAAGAATTTTCAAGTGAGATGGCACCTGCCAAAGTCTTCATCCCCAGGACAGATAAGACTTGATTTTCACTTATTAGATAATCAAAGCATTGGGGCTGGTGCCTTCATCAAGCTATGCAACAGACTACGTAATTTGCAGGAAGGAAGTCTGGAAGCTAGGCTGTGGCAAGAAAAATTGGCGAGCCAAGTAGGACAAAAACATTGATGCTACTTAGAACACTCTCTGGATCTGCTTGAAGTAAATGTCTACTGGAGAACTAATCCACTGCAGCAGGCTCTAAAAATATCTATCAAAAGAAGAGTTTGACTCTGATCTTTTCATTCAGATAGGGAACCACTGGACAAAAGAAATCATGCATGGACAGTCCTGCCGGGGTTCAAACCCTGCACAGAGGTTAACTATGTATCAAGCACTTGCTCGGTCTTAAGGAATTGAGGATGGGTGAATGGCCTTTTTTGCAACATCTTCCAGACTAGCGTCCTTCAAGTGCCAACATCGAGTGCAGGGGGTGTGGGTACCACACAGAATCGATTGAGCATGTGGTATGCGTTTATCCCGTCCTACTCAACAATCGAAGGTTTCTGCTGCTGGGCAAACTGAACAAACTTGGTGTCCGATCATGGCCACAAGCCATCTTAGCAGCCATGAATCCAGAAAACACAAGGCTTAACATCCGGGTCACCAAATTCATTTGGAGAGCAGCCAAAAATCTCAGTGCAGCAGGACCGCAAGTTCCTCAGCTCCAGTTTGTACATCATTGTCGAAGCCCAAACCCACTCAGATCTGTTGAATCTTCAGAGATAAGTCTAAAGTAAGCGGACAACAGATATCTGGTCAGTTGCCAGTTTCAGCATGCTGAGTCCGCTGATCCACTAAATGGTACCCAGGGACTCCTCCTGTGTTGAGCGGTGATCGGCCTGCTGTGGGGTGGGAGCGCAGATCGAGAGAAGACTCGAGGCGGTGACATCAAAGATCTCACCTAATTGCTGCTCTGGTGGCGGATTGCGGACTGCTGCATAGCTGGCGGATAGACTTGTGGGGCTTGACCAGCAACAATGCGGCTGACCTAACATGGCGGCAAAGGTAGGACGGAGTGGAGCGAGCCGCCGGGACAGGTAGGAACACCCTTCTGCACCTTCAGGATATTTGGCCCCCGCAAGACGCAGTGATCAGATGTTGCATGGAAACTATTGGGTGACCCCCCGGTGCTTTGCACGTGGGTGATGCGGGATATCAGTGGTGGACAGTGCGACGGCGCCCACACTCAGCGGCCAAGGGGGTTGACATTCCGGGACACCGTGGGCACTCTGATGGCTACACCCTGATTGTGTGGACTCTCGTATAGGACATATGTCTGAAAGAAGTCGAAGGTCTCTGGTGTTGCCTGCAGACATGATGGGAGAACGGGGCTGATCACGGATACATGATGTGCGCAAGCGATGCCCAACTGGTACACTGAACTGTAGACAACGCTGATGTTCATTTATTAAGTTGGGTAATGCCTGCACTGAGAGACCACCTTTGGGGCAGATTAAAAATTGTGCTTGGAGTCCAAGGGCTGGAGGGTTTGAGAGAACAGCCATTTTGTTGAAACGGCAGTTGGATGCGGGTGCAGGCACCACTCCTGTGCTGTGGTGCAGCACCAGGATATGGGATGCAGAGAAGGCCGGTTACAGTCCTGAAGGAGGAACAATTCTCCAAAAATTGCGGATGCCCTGCTATGGTGCGCTTCTGATGCAGTGCGTTGCTTTTGAACGTAACCCTCTGCTGTTGATGGTGGCATCCTAGTATGGACTATATGTTCCTCTAGTGCATGCAACTTGCGCCTGTTTGGCCCTGCGATCTTCCATTGCAACTGTCCCTGATGGTGGCGTATGTCAGAAAAGTCAGTAGATTACATTAAAAGGCGGCTGCGGTGCCACAGCACGTTCTTCCTGAAATTGGCTGCCCCGACGTCGTGCTCCGCTGCACGGTTCTGGTCGCTGCCTAGCGATATTTGCAGCTTGGAGGCCTGGGGTGCCTCCTTCATTCAACGAGATGGGGAAGCTGGATAAACAGCAACCAAAGCTTACGGACGACACGTGGGCCTACGGTGAACTCCGATACAGAAACGGATGCGGACACTGTCATGGAGGGCAGTATGGAAACTATTCTTAAGGCGATACAAACCAATCTACAGGAAATTAACGGTAAACTTGACCACCTTACCTGCCGCGTGGATAACATGGCGGCAAAATTGGACAAACAAGGAGAGCGTTTAGATGTGGCCGAAACGCGTATATCGCCAGTGGAAGACTAGGCACACACTACAGCTACCAAATGTGGCGGAATGGAAAAGGTGGTGGAAGTGATCAAAGCCAAGGCAGAAGTTATGGAGGCCAGATCGTGCCACAAAAATGTACGAATAGCAGGTGTCCCCTAGTCAACTAATACGGGACGCATGGTGAAGTATGTTGAGGACCTGTGTCAAGCGATTTTTGGAACGGAACACTTATCTCCGCTTTTTATCGTTGAGCAGGCGCATAGGTCGCTGGCGCCGTGTCCACCACCTGGCGTTCCACCAAGACCTATAGTGGCCCATATTCTCAACTATCAAGACGCGACAGCATCCTGCAACTAGCACGCGAGAAGCAGCACATAAACTACCAGGGTAATCAGCTCAAATTCTACCCGGATTACACTATAGCGGTACAACAGGCCCACAGGGAGTACACTGCTGTCAAACAAAAGCTGAGAAGCCTACAGGTGGAATACGCCATGTTGTACCCGGCATGACTAAAGGTAACCTGGGAGGGTAAACCGACAATCCTCACCACTCCCAAAGCAGCTCAGGACTTTGTCAAAAAAATTACTGTTAAACGTAAAGAGCAGAAGCGTGCCGATCAGCAGCATGACTCCGACTGAGCACTTCAACGACATCATTTGATTCGCAACTGGTACTACTGCTGATGATGCTACTGTCTTAAAGTGTCCTTGTTGCACCACTTCTGGGTATGCTACACTGATGGAGCATTGAACATTCCCCGGATGATAAGGATGTGCCCGAAGTACAATATTTTGAAGTAGAGAACTATCAAATAGAGTGCGCTAAGCATGGCAGGATGTTTTGTAGGGCTAGCTGGGGCTGACTGGAGAATGGGAAGTGTTGCGGATCGACCGCTGTACTGCTGCTGGGTTTGATGGTATTTCCCTATCCTAGGCGGATCTGGTGCAGTCCTTTATCGGGGATGCAATGGGAGCGATGTTGCTAGTCTTTGGGGAAGTTACTGAACTGTCAGAAGCTGCTGCCTGCTATGCTGTATGAGTAGTATTTGCAATATGAGCACAGTTAGGATGTTAAATGAACTGCTTAATGTTGTATGCTACAAGAGTTCTCATTCAAAGTGCTGCAGGCAGGATTGTTCACACCTGCTCCCCACCACGAACTGTCATGTAGCGGCTGGTAAAGTCTGTGTCTGTATACTTGACTGTTGGGACTGCGCTCTCCTGCTTAATGATGGCTGGGACTGACAATTGCTTGCTACCTATGGAGGGTAGGGGTAGAATTGAGAAACTTGTCGTGTATTTAATGCCTCACATTTATTAACCGCAAGGGAAAGTGCACTGTTGTCACTATTAGTCCCAAAAAAGTTTGTGTAGAATTAGTCTGTGTTATTAACTGAGGTCTGTCCACATCCATTAGGTTGGATGGTGTTGTGTACCCTAGGCGGACCCCCCACATGGGTGCTCCCCATAAGGTTTATGGTTCACAAAGGGGATAAATGCAGGGTATGGCTTCGGCGAGATTGGGTTGCCGAAGTGGGAGGTGGGTGGGAGAGGGGGAAGTTAGTTCAGTTTACAGGACCGACACACTTAAGATGCATTGCTGATATCCGAGTTGTATGTACATATTGTATTGATAATTCTGTAATAACACACAATAATATTTGTGTGCCTGGAAGACATGGTCAGCGTGTTGTGAAATGGTCAACGGTTAAATGTCCATGGCAGCTAAACCTCTTATAACGCAGAACAGACAGCACCTCAATTTGGTCACATGGGATATCCGAGGGTTCACAAATCCAAAGAAGATTAGACAAGTGCTCACATATTTTGGTAGGTGGCAGATTGACATCGCACTACTGCAGGAAACCCACATCGCACCACACGCACATGGTAGTATAGGCCATAAATGGGCGGAGTCGATTCATAACTCCACTTACTCCTCATACTCCAGGGGGTCACGATTTTGGTGAAAAAAGGCACGAACTTCCAAGTTGAACGTGTGATAGGTGATAGCCAAGGCAGATATATCCTACTCATGGGGAAATTGCGAGGACAGCGGATAATGCTCATAAATACTTATGGCCCAAACATCGATGTCCCTGATTTTTACCATGAGATATGGCAGCACTTGCACGACAAATTAGACTGTACACTGATTTGGGATGGGGACTTAAACCTTGCTCTTAATGACCAACTAGACCGTTCTGGACCTAACGCAGAGCTGCATAAAAAAGCGCGAGCTAAAGTTTTAGACTTCATGGCTGAAATGCACTTACAAGATATTTGGAGGGCCCGACACTTAGGTGTTAGAGAAGCTACACATATAAATGCAGCGCATGGTAGTTGGTCCCACATAGACTACTGACTTGGCACAGCTAACACCTTGCTATGGACTACGGAGATTAAACATTTGCCCAAAACACTTTCAGATCATAATCCCGTACTCCTGTCCCTTAAGATACCACATTATCGGCCACCACCCTATAACTGGAGGTTCAACGCTAAAGCTCTGACTGACTGGGTATATGCTGACACCATAACTGCGGCTGTTAAAGATTATTTTCAGTTGAATGTACCTTCCACGACAGATCCTAGCCTCTTGTGGGAGGCTTTCAAAGCTACCTTAAGAGGAGTTTCCATGAGTACAACTGTCGGGATATTACGTGACATCCGAGAGCAATTAGCTCGCTGCGAGTCTAGATTGAGATCACTGGAGACTTAGTATGAGCAAACACAAAACCAATAGTTGCTAGGGGAAATCAGACAGGTGATTACTGACTATCAATCTTATGCTGAAGATGAGCTTAAGTATGTCCACAAGCGCCCCGCCGCTATGGCTTTTGGAGAGGGAGGGCGACCGGGGAGGATGTTTGCGACTAAAATATGCGAAGGCCGCGGCCCCCAAACAGTGCTGAAGGTACGAGACAGGGATAGCTCCGTCTGTGAGGACACAACTTGTATCCTTCAGGGGTTTGTTAGCACGTATAGCGCATTATACAAATCGCAACCCACGGCATCACCAGCAGAGGTGTTAAAATACTTGGAGGATGTGGCAATTGCATGGCTTTCGGACGCACAGAGGGCATAAGTCTCGTTACCAATCAGGGTGGAAGAAGTAACCAAGATCATTAAATCGTTACCTAACGGTAAAGCCCCAGGCCCAGACGTGTTCACATGTGAGTTTTACAAAGCTTATGTGGATTTGCTTGCGCATTCACCTGGTTGAAATGTACATTGACGCCTTTGAGAAAAATATATTACCACCCACCCTGCGGGAAGCAGTAATTATTGCACTTCTGAAACCAGCAAAAGATCCTGAGTTTTGTGACTCGTATCGGCCTTTATCATTAATTAACGTTGACTCCAAGATTCTGGCCAAATTGCTGGCCACGAGGATGCAATCTCTAATGGCCAATCTGGTCCTTCCAGACCAGTCGGGTTTTATACCGACCAGGGCAACCACACATAATACGCGGAAGCTGATTGCTCTCTCACATTACTTGATACCTGACACTAAAGCAGTGGCAGTCATGTTAGATGCCGCCAAGACTTTCGACTCGCTTGAATGGTCGTATCTACTAACACTGCTTCAGGGGATGGGGTTCCCGCCGATGTTTTTGCAATGGGTGAAATAATTATATATGCAACCTGTGGCAAAAGTCCGGGTTAATGGGTACGTATCTGACCAGATAAATATAGAGCGTGGGACTAGACAGGGGTGCCCTTTGTCCCCTTTACTATTTGCCCTTGCCCCCAAGCCACTGGCTTGTAAGGTTAAACAGGAACATCGGGCATCCACCCTGCAGTTTCCCAGTAGGCCGTTGCATATCTCATTGTACGTGGATGATAAGCTACTTTACGTGCAGGACCCCGTACAGAACTTACCCCCATTGTTACGGGAATATATACAATTTGGGAGGCATTCGGGGATCCAAATTAATTGGTCAAAGTCATCTATTATCCCTCTGACTGATTCCACGTTACCGAATGCCACAGAATTACCCTTAGAAGTGCAAACTGAACCCATTATATATCTGGGAGTTTGGTCCCATAGGGATCCAGAGGTTGTCATCTGAACCAACTACGGAAGAGTATTATCCACATTAGAGACTAAAGTCAACCGCTGGGTTCAGTTGCCTCTTTCGCTGGCAGACAGGATTGCATTTGTGAAAATGGTCATATTACCTAAACTCCTCTATCTTTTCAATAACGTCCCAATACCCCCTCCTAGCGAGGTATTCAAACGTATAAATTCAGTAGTGATAAAACTTATATGGGCAGGTAAGCAGCACGCGTGGAGCTGCGCACTTTATCCTTACCGTATTCCAAGGGAGGCTTCTGTGTCCCTGATTTCTTAATATATTATTTATGCGCTTAGGCGCAGTACGCTACCTATTGGTACCAAGAAATCCCATATTTGACGCACACCGCTGTAGAAGAAGGAGATGCCCTTCCCACGCCCTTAAAAGCCATTATCACACATCATAGACCACCGCTACATGCTAAAGATATAAACACGATTGACACAACTAACAAAGCGTGGCAAAGACTTGGTAGACTAGTGAATAAGTTGCCTCTTTATGCACCGGCCCTGCCGCTACACCATCACCCTGCCATTTCGGTCACGTGCGAGGAGGTAGGTATGCACCAACTGCGATGGGTGGGAATAGACACATTCGGGGACCTCTATCATAATGGAATGTTTAAAAAGGGCAAAGACCGATCAAATATCACGAATCAGACGCTATTATTTCAGTACTCTTACCACAGACGTCAGGGGGCCATCAGACGGTTATACCCAAGTTTTCCGGCTGAACCACCGCAATTAGACACGCTACAACTCATTGTATCCTCACCAAACACCACACATTTAGTGTCGCGACTCTACAATATGGCACGGAATGAAATGGCTTGCAATACACATAAGGCTATAATCAGATGGAATGATGTGCTAGATGTCCCTCTTATTTATTTTTTAAATTTTTTTTTTTTTTAAATTTATTTAAGTTTTGTATAGCGCTAGCTGGACCCAAAGGTATCAGAGCGCTTCACATCGAATACAAATAAGCATCAATAAGACAAGTAGGTCGAAAGCAGGGCAGGGAGAAGATGGGGAAGTAAAAGTCTATACAATATCAGCAAGAGCACACAACATAGCGGAGATCAAGGGAGAGTCATCCGGCTCTCTCTGGGACCATGGAGATAGTGATCTATCAAAGTCACCATGGAGATAGTGATCTATCAAAGTCAGACGAGGGATTCTCGTTAAGATCCAGCCCGCTCAAGAAAGAGGGCTTTGAGTAGTATCTTGAATTTCGGGAAGGAGGCGGTCATCTTGATGTGGGGGGGGGGTGGAGTTCCATATCTTGGGAGCATTACCCGCAAAGGACCTGTTAGATGTTTTACGTTTCTGTGATTTCAGAGGAATGAGTAGTAGCGTGTTGGAGCTTCTGAAGTTCCTAGACTGACCGGCTCTATTGAGTTTGTTGGCCAGATATTCTGGTTTTCCTGTATACAGGGCTTTGTGTGTGAGGCAAGCTGTGCGGAAGCTGGCCCATAGGTTAATAGGAAGCCATCTCAGATCCTTGACAGCCGGAGTGATGTGCTCATATTTCTTAGTTCCCGTGACCATTCTTGCTGCTGCTTTTAGGGTAGCACTCAGAGGACCCAAGTGAGATTTGGCTGTTTCAGTCAAAGTAGCAATGCCATAGTCAATCCTGGAGAGTACCAGTGCCTGAGTGGCCTGTTTCAGGTCTTTCGAAGGGAGGAAGGGTTTCCGTTTGTAGAGAAGTTTCAGGTTAAAGAAAGCACTTTTGGCAGTTTTAGAGATGTGTTCTTTCATGTCCAGTTTGGGGTCCAGAGTGATCCCCAGTGATTTGGTGGAGGTTGTAGGTACAAGAGGAACATTGAGGGCGTTTAAGGCTTTGAGCCATTCAAGTATTTGGGGATTTTCAACTTCGTTTGAGATGAGGAGCACTTCTGTCTTTTCTTCATTAAGTTTGAGGTGGTTGGATGAGAGCCAATGTTGGACCTCTGTGAGTGTGCCATTTAGTCTGTGTATGTCTGCAATCGAAGTGGTTTCCAGGTAGAGTTGTGTGTCGTCCACATAGAGGTGAAAGGGGATGTTGGAGTTCCTTAGAATTGTAGTGAGGGGCTCCATGTAGATGTTGAAAAGTTGTGGAGAGAGTACTGACCCCTGTGGGACTCCTCTAGTAATGGGGAGGGGGTCCGATTCGAAGCTTTTAATTTTGATTATTTGTGTGCGGTTGCTGAGAAAGGAGGCAAACCATTTGAGAACTGTCTTTTCCAAACCCGCTCTCTTCTGGAGGACATTGAGTAGTAGGATATGATCCACTGTGTCAAACGCCGCCGAGAGGTCTAAGAGGATGAGGAGGCTACAATGGTTGGAGTCGAGCGACATGTGTAGGTCATCCATCACATTGAGGATTGCGGTTTCTGTGCTGCAACCCTTTCTGAACCCTGATTGGTGTGGGTCAAGAAGATTCAAGATCTCTAGGTGATGGGTTAGCTGATACAGCACACATTTTTCCATAATTTTCGATAAGAGCGGAAGGTTCAAAACTGGTCTGAAGTTGTTCATGACCTTAGGGTCGAGGCCGTTTTTTTTTAGGAGTGGCGTGACTTGACCTAGTTTAAGGCAGTCAGGAATGGAGCCATCGCTCAAAGAGCTGTTGATGATCTTGGCCCAGATGGGGGCTAGAGTAAGTTTCAGGTCTTTGGTCAGTCTCCAGGGTAGTTGATCAAGGGAGTGTGACGAGCGATTAGCGGTGGCAATGAGATTGCTTATAGCTTCAATTAGGATGGGTTGGAAGGAAGACCAGCGAGAGGCTGCGGTTGTTGGTCTTGAGTGGGTAGAAGCAGTGGGCAGCAACTCTATGAGGGTGGAGGGCGTGTCACTGAAAGATCGGTCAATTGAGGCAATTTTTTCGTTTAAGAAGTTAGCAAAGTGATCGCATTGGGATCTGTCTGTCATAGGAATGGAGGTTTGGTTCCTGATGATATTGAAGAGTTCTTTGGGGCGGTTTTTAGCCTTGTCTAGAGCAGAGCAGAAGAAGGATGACTTTTTGTTCTTGATATGATTAAGGTAGGTTTTGCGAGCTGCCTTGAGTTGGTCCTGGTTGCGGGCAGTGGGGTTGTTCCTCCAGGATCTTTCCATGGCTCTTAGGAGTCTACGCTCATCGTGGATGTCAGTAGAGAACCAAGACCTGGAGGGAATGCTTCTATTTTTTTTTAGTTTTCTAGGTGCCAGCTGATCCAGGACGCGCTCCAGGTTGGAATGATAGAGCGAGGTGAGTTCCGTGGTTGAGAGGAGCTCCGTCGAGTTCGGGAGGAGTGAGCTAAGAGCATCTTCTAGCTTGACAGGGGAGACTTTCGATAAGTTTCTGACCCACTTGGGGGAGGTTTGGGTGGGTGAGAGGGATAGAGCCGAATGGTTGATATGAAAGAGGATGGCGTGATGGTCTGGGTCATCCACTGGGATGATGTGGTCAATTGAAATTGTCTTTTTGTCCGCAATGGTTGCATCCAAGATCGCACCTCTATTGTGGGTTTCTTCTGAGCAGAGGTTGGATCATATTGTGGTCTTGTAGAAGTGGAGTGGCAAACTACATGTTCTTGAACCCAATTGCTCACGCCTAATGGAAACGTAAGGCTATTACATTTCAAATATTTGCATCAAGCATACTATACAGCTGTGAAACTTTATAAGTATGGGTTGCGTCCAGAGGCGAGCTGTAAAAGATGTGGCTTTGGAGTAGCAGATTTTGTTCATTTGGCATGGTACTGTCCCAAAATCTGGGAGTATTGGGAGAAGGTAACTAAGTTGCTCGCAGAGATGGTGGGGATTGAAGTCAATTGCAATATTAGGACCTGTTTGCTCGGATTGCTAGATAATGTGCATGCCCTGAAACGTAAATATTATATGGTGGGGTTATTGATTGCTAAGAGACGGGTTTCCTTATGCTGGGAAAGTAAAGTTGCAACTAGTGTCAAACAGTGGATCCAAGATATGTCTTATTGCCGGGATACACTGCATACTTATGAAGAGGAACTGCCTGCATGATCAAGGCCAAAAGACTATTAGAAGTATTTAACGGATTATTTAACTGTGCACTCTAATGACTAAATTTATCCTCTGAATATGTCTTAATTACTCATTCTGAGATGTGTGACAATATATGCACGTTGTGTTAACAGACACTTTTTTACACTGGGATGACGAATGCAGTAGTGTAAAGGTCCAAGTTTGATGTTTGTAATTGAGAACTTGTTTTATACAAAATACAATAAAACGATTTTTTTTACAAAGTTTTAGTCCCTGCTGGCTGACATCTCTCATCAGATAAATTATGCTGCTGGGAAATGTAAAATCTGGGACACTATGCCTTAATGAAATTTAGAAACGTTATTGTCTTTTTTAATTTTTGTATTAATGGCTCTGCTCTTTTTTTTAACTTTTTATATATACAAAGTATTTTCTAATTGTAATGATTTTAAATGATTAAACAATAAAGACAAATTTCAAATTTTAGAAGAGACCATCCTATGGGACAGTGACTTGTTGTCTGAGATCGGTAATCTCACAGACTTTTATAGGTGGGATCGTATAGGTATTAACAAATTAGGGTATCTCTGGGTGGGAGATTACTTTATTAAGTTCAGGGATATTCAGGAAGAATATGACATGACAAACTCCAAAACCTTCAGGTATATCCAGCTTGACATGCAGCAATGTCCTACATTAAAAAAAATTGAAAAAAAAGTCAGATAATTATCTGGACAACCTTATGCATTGCATGTTCGTTCACATAAGTGTAAACAGTTATGTCTTAGGCTATTTACCATAACTTACACAAGTACACATACATTAGACATAATGATACATAATAATACAAAATAAATGAAGTAGCCAGCATAGAGTCTTCTGTGTTGGGAAAGATAAATCTTTATATGAAATCAAAATGTTCATGGATTCTGTTTAGAATTCACATAAGGCAATTGACTTATTTGAGACTCTTGTTAAGTAAGATATTGCTAAGCTACCTCCCACGTCTCACTCCAAACAGAATCTAAGTAAAAGTGAAAAAGATTCACTACGTGCATTGCAAAATAACACTGAACTACACTTTACTAGAGCTGATAAAGGTGGCGCTCTAGTGGTTATGGACTAATTCAAATACAATTCAAAAATTGAAGATATGCTTAAAGACACCTCCACATATCTTCCTTTGTCGAATGACCCAACTAATGATTTTCTGAAGGTTCTAGACACCATTTTATCTAGAGCTTTAGAGATGAGATGGATTACCCAGAAAACAAAAGATTATTTGTTCACCAAATTTCCTCGCAGGCCTCGCCTGTATATGCTACCAAAGATCCATAAATCCTTGACAGACCCTCCCCTAAGACCCATAGTATCAGGATGTGGCTCCATACATGATACGCCTGGTCGCTATTTAGACACCTTCTTGCAACCGATAGTTCAAGCCTGTCAAACTTATGTTCAAGATACCACCCATTTATTGAACATCCTTGATCACATCATCATTCCACTTGATGAAGAGATATGGCTATGTACAATAGACGTTGTCTCATTGTACACCTCCATTCCCCACCTAGAAGGTATTGAAGCCAGTGAATGGGAACTACTTAACACTGAACAAATTAGAGCCAACCGGATATTTCTGCTGGAAATTTTACATTTTTGTTTATTTCACAGCTATTTGGAATGGACAGACTGTTTCTTTTTACAATCCAATGGGACATTGATGGGTTTTGCAGGAGCCCCCAGCTATGCCAACATCTTTATGATGAAATTTGAGCACGAGAACATCCTGTCATGCAGAGAATGGTCTGAGCATTTACTAATGTTCAGACGGTACATAGATGACATCCTCATCATATGGCGTGTTCCCTAGATGCACTAGAAGCAAATATTCTAGCACTGAACACCATTCATCCACTCATCCAGTACACTTCACAAATTGAAGGAGAGAATATTCCTTTTCTTGATGTACTTATCACTCTCCATGATCACAGAATCAAGACTTCACTATTTACTAAAAAAAAACTGACCGGAACAATGCTTTGGCCTATCAAAGTTTTCATCCCAGGTCACTTAAGCGCCACCTACCTTACAGCCAGTTTTTGCGCATAAAACGTATAAATTCAGATGAGCACACTGGCATGCAGACAAAAGATAAATTCAAAGACAAATATCACGACAGAGGATATCCACCCATGGTGATAGAACAAGCAGCTAACAGGGCCTCAGGCCTTAAACGCGAACTCCTACTCCACAAGCCAGTTAAAGCCATTTCTCCTAAAAGAGAGGTTTTTGTCTCTACTTACTCCACCCAATCTAAAATGCTAAAATCTATCATTCTTGAAAGATGGCCGTTATTGCAACTAGAACCAGATTTTAAAGGAATGTTTAGTGATCTCCCCATGTTCGCCTATAAACGATCACGTAATTTAAAAGAGATTCTCAAATCACCCTCTAATCCAAAAGTGCTATTTAAAGGGGTAACAACTTGTTTGAACTGTTCGAATTGCAACAACGTGATTAAAGGCAATGTGATCCACCACCCAAGATCAGGTAAACCTATTCACCTGAAAGTCAATGCGACTTGCAATAGTCAAAATCTAGTTTATTTCATTAAATGCCCATGTGACTTGTTTTATGTGGGTAAAACAGAGAGATCTCCTCGAACTCGCATTACAGAGCACAAAAGCTGCATCAGGGCAAACACCACCAGTTCACCTATAGCCCAACACTGGCGAACTATGAGGCATAATATCCCCCAATTGGAATGTGGTGTGCTTGAAACTGTATCACAACGCCTAGATCGAGACAATAGCAAATTTTTGTCTCAAAGAGAAACATACTGGATTTGGTTTTTGCAATCACTTACCCCGTTGGGTTTAAATGACAAATTTGAACTGGCATGTTATCTTTAAAATCAGATTTGTGCAGTTGAATAATGTATTCCTGTAAATGTAATTCACCTCAATATTGTTACTCTGATTGTGAATGTATTTATTTAAATATCAGCTGTATTCCTGCAAATGTAATTCACCTCAATATTGTCATTCTAATTGTGAATGTATTCTTGTAAATGTAATTCACCTCAATATTGTCATTCTAATTGTGAATGTATTTATTTAAATATTCGCTTAATTGTTTCATTCTGAATATTCCCGCTGATTGCTGTTCTCCCTTAGTGACGATGTTTTCTTATTGTTCGTTATACTGCTCCTATTTGTTTATCTTTGCACTTTTTACACCGTAATATGGCCGAACCTTTTCTCTGTGTTACTAGCCCCATTCTTGTTGTAGTCCTTCTTTTATTTCTTCACCTTCCATTTATCGGTTACCGCTTCCTCACTCGGCACACCATAGACTCTTCTCTTGGCTGTCTATTTTGCGTGAACGACAAACTCCCATTACGTCGAGCTCCTTTCTAACATCACTGTTGAGTTAAGCCTCATGACATACTGGTGTTTTCACCATTATTTGCTCGAAACGGTAATTCACTCGCGGCACCTATTTTGTTTTTTTAGCGTGACTTTGCTCAATCAGTCAATCAACCACTGAGCCTTCCGTTCTTACGGATAGGTAAGCTCTTAACCTCGTTAGCTTGTTTACTCACCAACTCCGAGTGTTGAGTCCACTAACTATCTTGCTTTTTATTATTCTGTAGACCGCATTGTCGTCGCTCACCAAACCACTGATATACACATGTCCAGCACTTACACACGAGCGTCTCCGCTCCTTTCGGTAAGACTGCTTACCTTCATGTGATTCTCACCACTTTTATTAGCGTTTAGCTAATCTACTCACTCTGTTCACTTTTTTTAAGATTAGGTACATTCACTTCCTGCAATGCTGTTCTAGGTCTATACGGTTCTTTATATTCACTGCTCTTTTCATGATACTTACTCTTCACACACTCATGTTTTTTCTTGATTTATCCCTTCCTCTGCCCATCTGAGCTCATTCATGTCATGAATTACTGAATTTTGATTCATTCATTGTATCGTTTACCTAGATCCCCTGAAGAAGGGCTGTTTGCGTAGCCCGAAATGCATTGGGATTTTTAAACCTAACAATTTCTGTAGATTTGTTTGTCAATTCAACGTTTGGATCTTGTGAATTCTAAACAGAATCCATGAACATTTTGATTTCATATAAACATTCATCTTTCACAACACAGAAGACTCTATGCTGACTACTTCATTTATTTTGTATCATTATGTCTAATGTATGTGTACTTGTGTAAGTTATGGTAAATAGCCAAAGACATAACTGTTGACACTTATGTGAACGAACATGCAGTGCATAAGGTTGTCCAGATAATTATCTGACGTTTATTTCTCATTTCATGACTACGGGCTAGCAGAGCTTGTTGCCTTTTGCACGCAATAGCGTTAAATTGTTTAACATTAAACTCACTGTATTCCTTTTTGAACATATGTTGAGTAACTAGAGTGCATAAAGGTTGCATTTTACTTCTAACTACATTAAAAAAAAGGCACTGTGATCTCAGTAGAAGACCGGGTGCCTTTAGAAAAAAAGCATTCTTGATCATTTATGAAAAAATACAGAATAACTCTCCCAACATCTGAAGTTCAAAGAAAGTTGGGAGGGATACCTGATTCCCTTGGAGTATGAGTGAGATGAAGCATTCAATGATCCACATGTGGTGATCAGATCAAGTTTCAAACTGGTTTTGTTGCGCTTCCTTCATAGGTTGTACTACTCTACAGTAGTACAGATGAAAATGGGCAGAACTGAATCAGATTAATGTCTCGGGCTGAACCCAGGTAAGCTCTTTCTTTCACACTTTGTGGGCCTGCCTGATATGCAGATATTTTGTGCAGAAACAGGCGGCTGTATCACAGGAGTGGTGGGGACCCAATTGCAAAGCCCATTAAAGCAGTCAGTACTCAATATCTTGGGGAAAGAGAGTCCTGAGATGTCACACTATGGATGACTCTTTAGTGGGAAGTTGCAAAGAGGGATATTGCAAAGATGTGGGGCGTAGGAGAGTTGCCTGCCCTAACTGCCTGGAAAGAGGACATGCATTGGTGCATACTGGCTGAACATTACATTTCGAGGGTAGTGGCTGCTCCCAGAATAGGACAAAGGTTTAGTGTGTGGCAAAGCCACCAGGAGGCAGCCAACCCCACTCTGCACACAGCCTTTGGTTAAATGCTGCATGGGGGTTGGCCTCTGTCAACACCCCCACAGGCATCCAAATCCACACTGTGCACAATATATTGGCTACAGTGTCTGGCTGCCAGTCAGGCCCTACTTCAAAATCCCCAGAGGGAGCATATCCTGTGCTGCGCACAGTCATTGGCCGTGTATGGCAACAAATTGACATGCCTGCGGCCTGTTCTTTGCATGCAACCTCCAGAGACTGCCAACCCCACACCACACACTGTATTTAGAATATGTGCCATAGGGTTGGCCTTCAGGTTGCAGGAACTCCATCTCCCAGAGCATTTGTTTTTAAAGGGGATGTAGGCATGTGGCCCCCTCCTCCCCAAGCCACATCAGTCCCTGGGAATTCCATGCCCCGGGACCAAATAAAACTGTAAAGTGGAGGGGGCATGTGTCCCCCTTTCTGAGACAGAAGGAGACCTGGGAACTCTACCTTTAAGGGGAGGTGATTTAAGGACCCCCTCCCCAAGCCAATAGTGGCCTTGGAGATCCCATCTCCTAGGGCCTAACTGTATGTTCCATACTGGGGTCAAATTATGTATATTAAGGAAAAGAGCAGGTCCCCCTCCCCAAGCCTTAATAGGCCCATGGACCCCATCCCCTGAGGCTGAATTCCAATACCAATGGGAAGGGGTTGCATGGTACCCCTCCACGAGTCTTAATTTGGCCTGGGGACCCATTTCCTGGAGGAGGCAAAGGGCCCCCTTCCTGGTTCTAAAAGGACTCCAGGGAGCCTATCCCTGGGGGAGTTTAGAGGGAAATGACACATGGTCACCCTCCCCAAACCAATAGTGGCCATAGACACCCCATCCCCGGAGCCAAAACATACATATTAAGTGGAGGTGGTGCAAGACCCCCCTCCCCAAGCCAATAATGTCCCTGGGGATCCAACTTCACAGGGCTAAACCGCCCCCTTAATATATATTCCATACTGGGGCAAAATCTATTATATATATGGAGAAGTGTGGCTCAGGGGTTAGAGGCAGCAGACCCGGAAGCTAAGATCGGTCCTGGACCAGGTTTCAATTCCCCGCCTCGGCGGGGTCTTGGGCTAAAAATTCCACGGACTCGATAATTCTCGCCCCGGTGCCTCCTCGACTCACGGGTTCACACTCTGCGACTCTGGGCAATAGCTTGCTTAATCTCCACAACGGCCCCTCGCGGCGGGATGCCTGACTTTCACCTTGTGGATACCCTGCTATCTCACAGGGGAATACCAGGAAGGGTTCCCTAAGTAAGCGCCGGGAAACCCACTGCGGGTAGCTGTGCGCTATATAAGCTCAACTACATTTACATTTACATTTACATATTAAGGGACGGAAGCAGAGCCACCACTCTGAGCCTCAATAGGCCCAGGGACCCAATCCCTTTGGGCCAAATTCCAATAAAAAGAGGAGGAGCCACATGGCCACCCTCTTCGAGTCTTAATAGGGCCTGGGGGCCCAATCCCCTGGGTCCAAATGATTTTTGCAATATGGACATCAGAAGGGACCCTGGACCCTATCCCCTGGGGCCTTTAAAGGGAAATGACACGTTGTCACCCTCCCCAAATCAATAGTGGCCCCGGACACCCCATCCCAAGGGCCTAAACAAACATATTAAGGGGAGGGGGCACACAGCCACCCTCCCTGGACCTAAATGGCCCCAGCAAACCTATCCACTAGGGCTAAATTAAAAAAAAACGAGGGGTGAAGGCTTCATGACCCCTCTCCCCAAGCTTAATAGGGCTCTGTGAGGGGGGCTGTGCAACCCCTCCATTCATTTTCTGCCTTAGCCCCGGGGAGAAGAGTCCCAGGGGCCTCACCTTGGGAACAGAGTCACTCTCCTGCAAAAAACACTTTGAGCTGCCCCCCCTGGGCTGAGTGCAGAGCCCTAAGATGTTTGCCACCACATCGTTGTTGATGCGGTGGCAGCCAATCAGTCGGGTCCATGGATCCTCCACAGCATGAAATAAACAAGTTTATGAGCATTTGTTGTTCAAAAACTCCTGAAAGGACTTAAACCAAATAAAAAGCTACTCTTACTGGACCAAGATCTAGCGTTATGCCATTTGTTATGCACTTCAGCCACCAGCAACTCAGTGGTTTATTGTCACATCACCCAACAAAATAATTTTGATGGTATCCAGTATGTTTGAGCTGGCATGGACTTCATCACTGCTACAGATTCAAACTCAGTCACAACTGTGTGTTAAACATTTCTTAATGTGTCTGTTTATTGTAAACATTGCACCTTATAGTCTTTATTCTCCTGAACAGGAGTGCTTTGGAACTCTTACATGGGAACACCTCCTGCTTCCTATCATGCCTTCATCTTTAGATTCCTTAAACTCACTTCTCACCAATGTATCCTTGGCTTTTCCTGTATATACTTAGTGGATTTAGGCTTATATCATCCCTGATAATTTTGTATGCATTTAGAGTTCCCTTAGTTCTTTTAGAGTTGTTTCTATGTGTGGTAACAAGCCTTTCTTTATTGTCTCTCTCTTATTTGGTTTGCCAGCCATAAAAAAAATATCTGATCTTGAAGACCAGGTCTTTTATTCTCTGCAAATGTCCTATTGAATAATGTATTTAGTGTAACCTGGGTCTTTGAATCTCTAAACAATTATTTCCTTTTCTCTGTCAAAATTCTGATAATTGCAGTAATGATGCCAGTAATTATGCCTCATTCTTATTAATTCACGAAAGGGGATGTTCCATTTTCAGGATGTTGAGGTGGCTACTATCTGCATGAAGCAGACAATTCATGTTGTTTCATTCCAATATAGAGAGGTGTTGAAGACTTTATCCTAATTTGTCATTTTTATGTACAAAAACGTAATAGATGTGTTTTTTATAGTACTAATAAATTGCAAGATAATTATAATAACATTTGATAGACAAATACACAATACTGACAGTGTTCTGTGACCTCTCCAAACAATAGAGGTCATTAATGAACCTAAGTCATAAAGTCACATGATCATTGTAAGAAATAAGGTTGCTGGCTGAATAGGGGGTGTCCCCTGTTCAAGCAACAGTCAAAGTCCCTTTCAGGATGAACCACAAAAGTCACTACATTAACCTGTGCTGATCCTTTTACCTTACCCATTGACCACTTACCTTTGGACTTAGGAGAAATTCTGAAAGAAAAATGTTCTGAGAAGGTAAAGTGTAACTGCAACAAATGATGGATGGAATGCTTAATGATTCAAACATTCTCTCCCAGTCAAGAGATCCGGGTTACATCCATTGTTCTTTTGCCCACTATGCCACCCCAGTTTGGACCCAGCCATATGCAAATCAGCCTTGACCCTGTGTCTCAGGGAAACAGTCCAGACCGAACTGCCAAGCCAGGTCCTCCCTAGACCGTAAGCAAGCATCCCGGGTCCGGTTTTGGGTTGTGTCACCCTTCATCAGCCAGGTTAGCTTGAATCCAGTGGGACAGTGAGAAAGAGATCCATGTCTGGGCATACCCATCCCACTTAGGCGAAAAGTGTAATGCAACAAATGGTGGACGGAATGATTTGCATATGGCTGGGTCCAAACTGAAATGGCATGGTGAGCAAACAAATGATGGATTAAGGCCCAGATCTCTGTATTGGGGTGAATGTATGACATTGCTCTGCATTCTGTCCATCAATTGTTCTTTTTGCATTTGTCACCCCGAGAGGGACGGGTATGCCCAGATGTGGGTCCCGTGCTCTCCATGCCACTGGAGTCAAGCTATCCTGGCTGAGGAGGGCTGAAAGCCCGAAAACGGTCCTAGGATGCTTGTTTCCAGTCCAGGGAGGACCTGGCCTGGCAGTTCAGGCTGGACTTTTCCCATTGGGCGCAGGGTCACAACTGATTTGCATGTGGCTGGGTCCAAACTGGAATGGCATGGTGAGCAAAATAAACTATGGATTTAGGCCCATATCTCTGTACTGGGGTGAATGTATGACATTGTTCTGCATTCTGTCCATCAATTGTTCTTTTTGCATCTGAGAAGGTAAATTCCAGCGGGGCAAGGCTGCAGGCAGTGTCTGAAGAGGGAGCATTATTGTTTGGGAGCCACTAGATGAAGTTGCAGTAAAGATTTCTACGTTTGGACCTAGTCTATTTTTTGGAAGGACTGGACTTGTCTTTTTTAGCCAAAGCGTCCAAAGTGTTGGATTTTGGCTATCTGGGGCCGTATTATACAAAGTGTTTTGGGATGCAGTGGGCATTTGCTCCCGCTTTACATGCCCCCGGGGCACTTTGGTATTGCAGAAGGGGCCGCAGACACTTTTGGGGGCCCTTCAGTAATACGGCAAGTGCTGGCACACATAAAGCTTCAATGCTATCTTCAGGGGGGTGTTCCCTCATTTGCATGGGTGTTTGTCCCATGCAAATGAGGGAATCTTTTTGCCTCTGCACCCACACCATATTACATACGAATGCACAGAGGCAAAGAAGCTTTCAGGAGGCACACTGACAGTGTGCCATCTAAAAGATGGCCCATTGTCAGTGTACCCCCTGAGAGCAGCCCTCTGGTAGGGGAAAAGGGGTCCTGTGGTGCCCCCAGACATTCCTTTGCAGGTGGGTACGGTCACTGACTGCACCCACCTGCAAGCGGATTTCTAATCCCCCTTCAAAGTGCTGGCGGGTTGCCGAATGCACTGGGAAAACACAGAGATGCTTCAAAGCAGCTGCTCAATTTTTTACAGGTATGCGCTACCCCAGGGCAGAGCATGTTCACGGCTGTCTTGAGGGCAGCACATTGATCATAATATGGCACATTTTCCTTCATTGTGCTGGGCACACCTTTTAAAAAGTGCGCCCAACACAATGAAGAAAAATGTGCTGCATTTGTAATGCGGCTACAGAGCACCTTTAGCATCATCACCAAGTGTCCTGAATTGCATGGCTACCACTTGGGGGATTAGAACTCACCCAATCAATCAATCAATCAATCAATCAATCAATCAATCAATCAGGGGCATTGTAAGCGTGCTACTCACCCGCGAGGGTCTCAAGGCACTGAGGGGGAGGAGGTGTGTGCAGGTCCATTCAGCCGAAGAGCCTGGTCTTGAGGGTCCTCTTGAAGGTGTTCAGGTTGGGGGTGAGTCAAATTTCTGCTGGTAGCTCATTCCAGGTTCTGGCTGCGATGTAGGAGAATGATCATCCACCTGCGGATGCAAGTCATTTCGGCCAGTGCGAGGTTGGCAGACCGGAGGTTTCTTTTGGGTACGTGGAAGTTTATTCTGTCGTTTAGGTATTTGTGTCCGTTGTTGTGTAGGCATTTTTAGGGGTGTGTGAGGATCTTGAAGGTGATTTGTTTTTCCACGCGCAGCCAGTGGAGTCTCCGCAGGTGTTGGCTGATGTGTTCGTTGCGCAAGATGTCGAGGACGAGTCTGGCTGCAGTATTCTGTATGGTCTGAAGTTTGCAGAGAAGGGACTTGTTTATGCCGGCATAGAGTGCATTTCCATAGTTCAGTCTGCTGGTGATGAGCGCGTGGGTGACTGTCTTTCTTGACTCTGGGGGATCCACTTGAAGGTCTTGCAGAGTATGGAGCTGGAGGTGACGGCATTGACTTGTCTGTTCATGGTGAGCGATGAGTCGAGTATGATGCCGATGCATTTGGCGTGGTAGGTGACCTGACCTGACCTTGTCAGAGCCGGTCGCTCCACCCGCCGCGTGGCTCCTCCTGAGTGCGCCGGTTCCCCCTGCTGCTGCCGCCTGTTCGCCGCTGCCCCCAGGGCTCAGGTGCCCCTTGGTTGTTTTTTTCTCTGCTGTTGTGTCTAATTTTGTTTTAATTGTCTGACCGTTGTGCCCCTGTATCTCTCCGATTTTTGTGCTTCTCTGCCGCCTGCTACCCGCTGGTTTTCTCCCGCTCTCCCGATCCCTGCCGCTGCGCCCCGCGGCCCGCCCCCCTTTTTTCTTCTGTACACTCTCCCCCTTCTATTCACCACCTCGCTCCCGCCTCCCAGCTGCTCCTCCCTCCCACTGGCTATTTAGGCGGTGGACACGCAACGGGGAGCTGTGACCTGACCTGACCTTGTCAGAGCCAGTCGCTCCACCCACCGCGTGGCTCCTCCTGAGTGCGCCGGTTCTTCCTGCTGCTGCCGCCTGTTCGCCGCTGCCCCCAGGGCTCAGGTGCCCCTTGGTTGTGTTTTTCTCTGCTGTTGTGCCTAATTTTGTTTAAATTGTCTGACCGTTGTGCCCCTGTATCTCTCCGATTTTTGTGCTTCTCTGCCACCTGTTACCCGCTGGTTTTCCCCCACTCCCCCGATCCCTGCCGCTGCTCCTCCGTAGCCCAACCCCCCTTTTTTTCTTCTGTACCCTCTCCCCCTTCTATTCACCACCCCGCTCCCGCCTCCCAGCTGCTGCTCCCTCCCACTGGCTATTTAGGCGGTGGACACGCGACGGGGAGCTGTGATCTGACCTGACCTTGTCAGAGCCAGTCGCTCCACCCGTCGCGTGGCTCCTCCTGAGTGCGCCGGTTCCCCCTGCTGCTGCCGCCTGTTTGCCGCTGCCCCCAGGGCTCAGGTGCCCCTTGGTTGTGTTTTTCTCTGCTGTTGTGCCTAATTTTGTTTTAATTGTCTGACCGTTGTGCCCCTGTATCTCTCCGATTTTTATGCTTCTCTGCCGCTAGTTACCCGCTGGTTTTCCCCCGCTCCCGCCGACCCCTGCCGTTGCTCCCTGCGGCCCTGCCCCCCTTTTTTCTTCTGTACCCTCTCCATCTCCTATTCGCCACCCCGCTCCCGCCTCCCAGCTGCTCCTCCCTCCCACTACTCCATTTATGGCGGAGTCCACGCGTACACGCAGCGGTCACGCGCAGCGGTTGCGCCGTTTGCGTGCCGAAGGCACGCCAAAGGCAAGCCCGTCTACGCCCATCCACGCCTGGACCGCGCCCAGTGCCTGAACCCCTGGCCCTCATCGTTGCCAGCGTACCCGACGAACTTACGACAACGCCACCCTCCACGCACTCAACGCCGGCCAGAACCCTGCCTGCTACCGAGCCACCCCGAAACGCACCCACGGACCCTTCACCTGCCAATTCACCTGCCTCCGAACCTGCACCGCACCCGCCACACCAAGCCCCAGCAACAACCACCTCAAGTGCATCCTGCTCAACACCCGCTCCGTCCACAGGCACGCCGTCGAACTCTGGAACCTCCTCGACTCCACATCACCAGACGTCGCCTTCCTCACAGAAACATGGATGAACGCCTCCTCAGCCCCCGACATCGCCATAGCCATTCCGGAGGGCAACAAGATCACCCGGAGGGACTGCGTTAACCAAAACAGAGGAGGCATCACCATCGTCCACAGAAACACCATCCGCATCACGACCAACTCCGGCAACACCCTCACTGCCGTCGAGCACCTCCACTTCCAGATACACACCGACGCCAAGACCACCCTCAGAGGCACCCTCATCTACAGACCCCTGGGACCATGCACACAATTCAGCGAAGCCATCGCTGACTTCGTCAGTGCGCACGCCCTCACCTCCACAGACTACATCCTCCTAGGGGACCTCAACTTCCACCTGGAGAACAACAATGACAGCAACACCGCCACCCTGCTGGACAACCTCGCCAACCTCGGACTCAAGCAACTGGTGAACACCCCCACCCACTACGCCGGCCACACGCTCGACTCCATCTTCTTCTCCAGCAAGCACATCTCCTTCAGCCACTCAACCGGACTACACTGGACAGGCCACAGCTGCGTCCACTTCAGCTTCAGGAGAACCACGACCCACCACCACCCGCAATAGGTTCCCCGCAGAAGCTGGAGTAAGATCACCGTCAACCAGCTCACCACCGCCCTCAGCCAGAACCCGCCCACCAACACGACGGACCCCAACGAAGCAGCCCGCAACCTCACACAGTGGCTCACCAACTGCGCCGACGAACTCGGACCACTGAAGAATCCTCCCAGCAGACCCGGCAGCAGGAAAGCCTCGTGGTTTACCAACAAACTCAAAATCTCCAAGAAAACCTGCCGCGCCCTCGAGAAAGCCTGGCGCCACGACCAGACAGAAGTACACATGACCGCCCTTAAGAACGCCACCCGCATACACCACCAGCTGATCCGCACCACCAAGTAGACAACATTCAAAGAACGTCTGGACAACAACACCCACAACAGCAAGAAACTCTTCAGCATCGTTAAAGAGCTCTCCAACCCCAGCGCCTGCAACAACGACATCACACCCTCGCAAGACCTCTGTGACTCACTCGCCTCGTACTTCCACCGCAAGATCGCCGACATACACAACAGCTTCGACACACAGACCTCGGACTCAACCACTGAACCAACGCCCCCCACCACCACCCTCCGCACCTGGACCCCGGTCAGCACTGAAGACACCATCCGCCTGATGAACACCATCCACTCCTGCTCCCCTACCGACCCTTGCCCACACCACATATTCAACAAAGCCGACTCCATCATCGCACCCCAACTCCGGAACATTATCAACAGCTCCTTCGCATCCGCCACCTTCCCGGAGAGTTGGAAACATGCCGAACTGAGCGCCCTCCTGAAGAAACCCACCGTGGACCCCAGGGACCTCAAAAACTTCCGCCCCATCTCGCTCCTCCCCTTTCCAGCCAAAGTCGTCGAGAAGACCGTCAACAGACAACTCTCCGCCTTCCTTGAGACAAACGGATCCCTCGACCCCTCACAGTCCGGGTTCCGAGCAAACCACAGCACCGAGACCACCCTCATCACAGTCACCGACGACATCAGGTCCCTGCTCGACAACGGAGAAACTGCTGCCCTCATCCTCCTGGACCTCTCAGCAGCCTTCGACACTGTATGCCACCGTACCCTGATACAGCGCCTCAGCAACACCGGAATCCAAGGAGCGGCCCTGGAGTGGATCATCTCGTTCCTTGACGGAAGAATCCAGAGAGTCCGCCTCCCCCTTCTGATCCGCGGCCACAGAAGTCATCTGCGGCGTTTTGCAAGGATCCTCACTCAGCCCCACCCTCTTCAATGTCTACATGAGCCCTCTCGAAGCCATCGCACGCCAACACAACCTCAACATCATCTCCTACGCAGACGACACCCTGCTGATCCTCTCCCTCACCAACGACCCCACCACCACCAAAGCCAACCTCCAGGAAGGAATGAAAGATGTTGCGGAATGGATGAAGCTCAGCCGTCTGAAACTGAACTCAGACAAGACGGAAGTCCTCATCCTCGGACCATATCCCTCCGCCTGGGACGACTCCTGGTGGCCCCCTGCCCTGGGCACCGCACCGAAGCCAACGGACCACGCACGCAACCTGGGCTTCATCCTGGACTCATCCCTCATGATGACCAAGCAAGTCAACACCGTCTCATCATCCTGCTTCAACACCCTGCGGATGCTCCATAAGATCTTCTGGTGGATCCCCACCGAGACCAGGAAGACGGTCACCCAGGCCCTCGTCACCAGCCGACTACGGGAACACCCTCTATGCTGGAACGACAGCCAAACTCCAGAAAATACTCCAGCGCATTCAGAACGCCTCAGCACGACTCATCCTGGACATTCCTCGCCACAGTCACATCTCGGCCCACCTAAAAGACCTGCACTGGCTCCCCGTTAACAAGAGGTTCACGTTCAGACTCCTCACCCACGCACACAAGGCTCTCCATGACACAGGCCGAAGTACCTCAACAGCCGACTCACATTCTTTACACCCACCCGCCAGCTCCGTTCCGCCAGCCTCGCCCTCGCCTCCGTCCCACGAATCCGCAAATCCACCACCGGAGGAAGATCCTTCTCCTACCTGGCAGCCAAGACATGGAACTCCCTCCCCACCCACCTTCGGCTGACCCTGGACCATCTCTCCTTCAGGAAACAACTCAAGACCTGGTTGTTCGAGCAGTAGCGACCCCCCCCTCAGCACCTTGAGACCCTGACGGGTGAGTAGCACGCTATACAAATTCTATTGATTGATTGATTGATTGATAGGATGGGGTCGGTGGGCTTCCGAAAGCAGTAGGACACCAGGTGTCATCCCATGCTGAGGGGGTTGTTCCAAGCATGAGGACTTCTGTCTTATCGGCGTTGAGTTTTCGGCAACTGTTGGTAATCCAGACTGCGACATCTTGCATTCCTTTCTGGGAGTTCAGTTTTGCAGTGGTGGGGTCTCTGGTGAGGGAGAGAATGAGCTGGGTGTAGTTGGTGTAGGATACGATGTTGAGGCCTTGTTGTCGGACGATGGATGCAAGGAGAGCCATGTAGATTTTGAAGAGGGTTGGGCTCAGCGATGACCCCTGGGAGACTCCACATGTGATCTCCTTGGGGGCGGAGAGGAATGGTGATAGTCTGATCTTTTGGCTTCTTCCGGTGAGGAACGATCGGATCCAGTCCAGGGCAGTCCCTCTTATGCCAACTTTGTGTAGCCTGGCTACCAGAGTGCGGTGAGGGACAGTGTCAAAACCTGCGGACAGGTCGAGGAGGATGAGGTCTGCTGAGTGGCCTTAGTCCAGGAGGGTGCGTATGTAATTAGTGGCGGCGAGAAGGACGGTTTTGGTGCTGTGGTTGCTTCAGAATCTGGATTGGGATGTGTCGAGGATGGCGTTTTCTTCAGTGAATGGTGACCGTTCTCTGTTGACAGCTTTCTCTACTACCTTTGCTGCGAAGGGGAGGAACGAGATGGGCCAGTAGTTCTTGAGGTCGGTGGGGTCAGCCCTGGGCTTCTTGAGCAGAGACTTGACTTCTGCACGCTCCCAGCTGTCTGGGAAGGTGCCTGTTTTGAAGGTGGTGTTGATGGTCCATTGCATTCCAGTTGCAATGGTGTCAGTGGCTCTGTGGTAGATGTGCGGGGGGCACGGGTCGGTGGGGGCTCCTGAGTGGATGCTTTTCATGGTCTTGGTGGTGTATGGGTTGTGATTGGAGTCCAGTTAGTGATGGTGGGTTGGGTGGTGTCTCTGGGCGGCAGGGGGCTGGAAGTGGCATCTTGCTTGTGGCCAACAAACTTGTCGTAGAGTTTTCTGATCTTGAGGTGGAAGTAGCTCCCAAGCATCTCGCAAAGGTCTTGGGATGGGGTGATGTCTGTGGTTTCACTGTGAGTGTTGGTGAATTCCTGGATCACGGTAAAGAGTTCCTTGTAGTTGGTGGCGTTGGTGAGGATTTAGCTGTGGATGAAGTTCCCAGGCTGGGTAGAGGTGTGTGTTCAATATGGTTGTATCCTTTTCTGCCCCTTAGGCTCTGATCAGGGGGACAGCCAGGTAGCCCTTGTGGTCACTTAGGTAGTCCTGGATTCAAGTGATGAAACAGGGCTCAAGCTGCAGGGCAGGCCTCTGAGGGCTCAATGTAATCTTGAGGAAGTAATGCTGCTCTTCGAGGTGCTGCAAAGTAGTCTTGTAGAGTACACAGCAGGTCACAGCAGCAGGCAGTCCTCTGAGAGTCCTTCCACATGCCCAGAAAGTGAACTAAAGAGTGTGTCTGGGGGCCCTATTTTTATTCATGGTTCCTTATTTTGAAGTAGAAGTTTCTAGAGAGTTCCCTTTGAAGGGGTTGAAGTTTCTTGACTTTCCTGCCCTGGCTCCAAACAGCTGCATGAATAATGCAGCGGTGAACAGTCCTGTATGTAAAGTCAGAGTACAGCTTATTCAGTTGCAAGTGGGGCCGTGCCCAACTCTGCACCCATGTCCTGCCAGTTGATGGGCAATGAAGGCACAGCTTATCCCTCTAGTGTGTGACTGTCTGGAAGGAATATACAAAGACCCATGCCAACTACATCCAGTCATGTGACCGAGGACAAGCAGTAGGCACCAAATAGGGCAGGAAAATACCAACTTTCTAAAAGTCAAAATAACTGAAAGAGGTGGTTAGTTTAATTTAAAACATTTTACTGAGAACCCAGTTAATCAATACACTGGACCTAAGTGTTATATCACCATTCATTAAATATGGTTAATACATTTGACAAGTTTTCAAAAAGGCACACCACCCTTCTTTAACACAAACCACATTAATCTAATAAATCAAATAAATAAATCAGTGATGATAGTGCAATCTTGATAAAGTTTTCTTATTGAAGATGGAGGTCTATGTGAGCCTTGAATATTACTAAACAAAATAAAGAAATTGATGTGGTGAGTCACCAATGAAACAAAAATTCAGCCGTTACCTCGGCGCGCAGTAAGATTCGATTTGGGATCAGTTCTCCATTGAAGATATAAGATA
Source organism: Lissotriton helveticus (assembly GCF_964261635.1). Classification (NCBI taxonomy): domain Eukaryota; kingdom Metazoa; phylum Chordata; class Amphibia; order Caudata; family Salamandridae; genus Lissotriton; species Lissotriton helveticus. The sequence continues at coordinate 466,602,281 of NC_136067.1, read as the reverse complement.
TACATGTACCATCACCAGCCCAAAGCCCTGAAGAAAACCCTGAGTGAACAAAACCCTGAGTGAACTGTGGTTTGAAACACGTTTGCTAGATCTATCGGATATTCCACTCATTGTACATCTTTATGGACTGTAGAATCAAATAGTAAATTCATTATCCTTCCATATTACATAGCTCAGAACTCGATTGATAGTACCGATAGGGTCAGGGGTTTTCAGTTGCCATGATATGACCCTTCGGTTTTTAAATGGTTTCAATAAGTTATATGTGTCTCTTAATGCGCCCAAAAATGTTCTTGTTCATGTTCAAAAGTAGCAGGATTATTTATATGTCACGTTATCAAGGTTGCACTATCATCACTGATTTATTTGTTTGATTAATTAGATTAATGTGGTTTGTGTTAGAGAAGGGTGGTGTGCCTTTTTGAATACTTGTCAAATGTGTTAACCATATTTATTAACAGCAAAAATGAGGAGAAATAAAGCATTACTCCTTGTTTTGCCTGGGTAAGATCAGGTTTTCCCTGGTCATAATTCTGGTGCTGCCCCGTATTTTTGCCAACCTTGTAAATATGGGGCAGCATCAACATCAATGGGTGTTGTGGTGGAATGCCCACAGCAGCACCCATTGCCCACCCCTTTCATGCTAAATATAGTGTGTTAGAAATCGACGTTCCTGTGCGCACCGTTGTTGCCAAGTGCGTGACCCGGACCCCCCACTCCCACGTTAGGGCAAGAAAGGACACCGTCTGAGACAGCCCTCTCACCCACTTAGTAGCTTGACACAAGCAGCCAGTCTTATCTCCAAGGCACGAGTGTTCATTATGTGCAACCACACCCAAGGCAATCCCAATGATGTCACCACAAATGGACTCCACATGAGTTTCTATAAAATGAGTATACTTTATATAAAAAGATATACGAAATGACCACACAATACAACTCCCACATATATACACGGGGTAATATTGTTTGTGGTGGGTTGGGCGGTACTAATCCCCAACCACCGCTTCTAAACAACAGTTATGCTGACTTTTAACCGTTCTCAACAGGTTAGGTATGTTGTATCACTAGATTCACACACGTTGCAAAATACAAGGAATACTGCACTACTAAACAATGGGTTCCTGTACAATGCCACAGTGATTCAATGCAAAGCGTGGCATCAAGATCATGTACTGACTCAACACAAGATAATGCAACTCAGTTCACTACCAGCATGCCCTGTTCAAGGAAGAAATACAGCAATGCGTCACACTGCAATTACGTACAGTGCGATAGAAAAACAATGCAATGCGTATCGCCACCAGCATTCCTTGTGCAAGGAAGGAATAAGGTAATGCGTCACAGTGCAATTCAGTACAGTGCAGTAAACAACCCTTGCAGTGCGCTACGCTATGATCCAGTATCCTGCAAGAGAACCATAACGTAGTGCGTAGCTCACTAACCCCTGAGTTTCTTAAGCACCTATAGTGTCATACGTTGTCCAATAATTCGATAGTTCGTTAGCAGAAAATATGCAAAGTGTTATACAACTTTTTCTAGAAGCTGTGCAACCGGTTGCACCCAACACGGATCAACGATGACACCCAAGTTCAACTCTGGGCCCTGGGCCCTGTACTGCCCCGTTCGGGACCAGCACGGACCGAGATCTGGTCCGAAGCAACAGGCACACACAGCTGCCAGCAGCGAGAGACCGAGAGAGCGTCCCTCCGGGCCCGCACCCCACTCCAGGCGGTGATCCACTTTACCTGGGGGGCATGACCCCAATCTCCTCTCCTGCTGCAGCAGATTGTTTCACTACAGAACCTTGTCACCACGGGCATGGCACGCTCAGGCCCATAGTTCAGTTCCTGCTGGGCTGCTGGTCCAGGCCGCCAATATTCAGCACAAATTCCTTCCACAAAGCATTCCACACGATGCTGGTGCTACCTCGCATTGCCTTTGAGGGCCCGATCACTTGGCCCTCCTTTCCAACGCTGTTAGGACTTCTACGTTCCCTGGTGCTCCCCGCTCCCCGGTACTCCTCACCAGCACCTCCTGTGGTACCTTCGACATGCAACCCCGGCACGTCTGAGACATACTCCTTCTCCTGGGGCACACGGTCTTCAGGCGCTCTCCACCAACACCCAGGTTGCACTACGAGACGCACACTGCGTGTCTGGGTGTCACCTCCTGGTGCACACGAAGTACCAGGCGCTCTCCACTAATGCCCTGGCTGCACCACCACACGCTGACCCGCGTGTCGGAGACTCACTCCTTTTTAGTGCTCACCATGTCCAGGCACTCTTAACTAGTGCCTGAACTGCACTGCGACATGCACCCCCTGCGATTCTACGATGTCTACAATCCACAGGGGCTCCAACACCTGTAGCCGCACCAAGACACGCACCCTGCACGTCAGAGTCTTGATTCGCTCCGAGTGCCCATGATCACCTTAGGCACCCCTTCAGAGGTCCCAGGCTGCCACAACACTGTCCCACAACAGTGCCACTTGAGACTTCCTGGAAACTTTTATGTTCCTGTGTTTCCAAACAGGGAGCCAGCTCACCTCGGACCCTTGGAGTACAGGACGCAGCACACAGCAAAGTCCTGCTCAGGAAGAAGGGGAGACATGACCCACTGCAGCGCCCCTTCAGTCTCTCCTCAGTCAAGAGCTACAAACCGCCCACAAGCCCCAGATCACGAAGCAAGGGTCAAGTGTCTCCCGCATCTTCAAAGTGCTCCGAGCACTTCCCTGAACGATACCGAGACCGTTCTCAACGACACCATCAACATAACCAAAGTCTTGGGGTTACTGTTCTTACAGTAATACCCCTCATTGTCTTTGACGTTTCCTTGTGCTCAGGGGTCCCCGACCACTCCTTAAATCAGTCTTGCGTATCCCCCCCCCAGTGTCACCATCATCTCTTTGATACTGGGGGCTTTGATCTTTAATTACTCAGAGGGGGATGGGTCTATAGTCTTATGGCTCTGAACCAGGCCTCTTTACCTCACAAAGCCTCTCCTTCTCCCCGCTCCAGTTGCGGGGCAACCTGGCGCCGTCTCCACCACTCCCCTCAGCCTTTCTCACCTCTCCCAGATCCAGGCTGGCAATTCACATTCTGCTCAGACACACAAAAAGGTTTAAAGCACAAACTCAGCCATTTTCTCAAACAGTGTTTTCTGGAAACACAGCGACAAAACCATCTACCCAAAAAGATGCATTATGACCCAGTGAGTTCAGACATACCAAACTTCACTCTTCCTTTTCCAATTCTTGTGAAACTAGGCTAACAATACTACACCCAGCCTCCCCCATTCTGTCCTTTGGGCAGAATTGCCTTTCATCAGGGAAAATGAAATGGAGTATTATCCACTGTCAGAGCCTAGCATCCATACTGGCACCGGTCCTGCCTTTTACCTACACTGCACCCTGCCTAGGGGTTACCCAGGACGTCCTACAGGGGTGATCGAGGTGTATGCAAAAGGGAATGTAAGGCCTGACAAGTGCTAGCACTTGTCAGGACAACATGCTAATTTAGCATAATGCGTGCAGGCCCAACGCTGAAGAACTGTGTTTCCTCTCCGCTCATTTCTGTAGTACTATCTCTGGCACACACAGTGCACATCACTTAGGGATCTTGCTAGTAAGGCAAACATAGCAATCAGAGACAACCAAACACCACTACAATTAATTCAGGGAACATCTGTACTTGCACACTGATTAGCAGTGGCAAGTGACTACAGCATCTAACTTCACAGAAGGCAAAGGCAAAAAGTCAGGGGTAATCACGCCAAGCTATGCCAGGTCTAACATAGTGTAAAAGGGGGCCTTATTTACAAGGCAGCCTTAAGCCAGGTCAAGTGGCTCAACACTGCCTTGTAAATAAGGCAAAGCCTGTATCTCCATCACAATGTCAAATAAGTGACGTTATAGTGGAGATAGGGGCTTGTAAATATTCCTCTGAGTGTGTAATGAGTGTTGTTCCTAGGGAGTGGGTGGACTAACCTAGTTCCTGCGGAATCCCTGAGAATTGCAGGTGAGTGATGAAGCATAACTACAGACACTCCCTAAGCAGTGAGAAAAACGTTGTGATGGCTATCCCTTCCCACTTTTGCAGCACATCATCTATTTCTTACTACAAGCTATCCCACAGTCCTCTATTTTGAGTAAAATCTATCAAGGCAGTACCAGTCTGCCCTTGGGGTTTTCTGGTGCCACAGTCATAGTTGTGTTTAGGGAAATGAACAGTTCACTCCTCTTCAACTCCTGGTTCTGTGACAATCTCCCCCTCCCACAAGGTTGGTGCCTAGCTGGCTACAGGTAGCCCAGACAGAAAAGGCGTATTTTCCCAGGCATTCCTTTACACCTAACTATGACTGGGCAGGTCTCACCCTGGTCCCTTTCAAGTTATTGAAGTTCTGGGATCCTCCTAAGCTGCCATTTCTGAATGGAGATGAGTTCCAGACATCATGCCCAGTTCTTCTAGCAAAAGTCCTAAGCATTTGTTTCTGCTCTGCGAGCCGTTTTCACCTCTGATTAAGGGGCAGCATGGACAGGGGCTAACTGCTGACAAGCTAATGCTAATTAGCCAACTGGAGATTCAGTCAGACATAGTCCAACTTTTAGAAACCTACTTTTTATAAATACTTATTACCAGTGAATTGGATTTTTAATATTAAACATTAAAAATTGTAGTTTAATTCATCCAGTAGCTTAGCCCTATCAGAAATAGCATTTTCTTCAGAACATCTACAGCCCGTCACAGTGAAAACAGCTTTTGATGCTTGTCAATATAATTAAATGCCAGCATTAATTTCTTGCATGTACCACTCTGAAGTAGTCCTTCAACGCCTTGTGAACTATAAGGCTTAGTTAGGGATGACTTACTGAATCGTAAAAGTAGAGTTATTTCCTGTTAAAAATGATTGTTACAGATTCTCCCAACGGTGTAAAAGCTATTTCCATTGTCAACCTAGTCAGACCCCCCCCCATTTCACAATTTTGAAATTTACCTATTTACCACAACTTCGGCAAGATATATGAAGCCAGCAAATTCATCCCTGGGTGCCACGGAAATAACAAATGTATTGTTTCTCTCATTTATTCATAGTTGTATGTCCCCTGGGATATGAAAACAGCACTCTACGCTTATCTTGCATTTGCTGATGAGCCAGCCACACTGAAACTTTCACTTTCAGAAGGCTCAGACATGCGACAGGCAATCCCACCTAAAGTTTGTTCCTGGATGAGCTATGCAGATCAAAACTTAGCAGACAATGAATGCCTTGCTGAAGTACCATGCTAGCATTTACCTACCCGCCTAGGGCACAAACGGGCTTAACACTCACCTTGCTTGCAACCACCCTGCCTCTGAGGAAAATAATATTGTTGGTGGTGGTTGCCCTACTGGAAATGTGAACAAGAAGAATGTCAGGTGAGCGAAGAGTCACCTATTTTTTGAAAGACACATGACTTAACAACAATTGTGAGCACACGTTTGAAACATTAAGGTGTCGATTCCGATACAGGAAAGAAAACCGTCCGACGACTCGTATTCGTAGCCGTTTCTGTACGAATCGTACAAATCCGTCCGAATCAAGTAGTATGATCCGTTGTTCAAAAATACGTCTGAATCCTTGCAAACCGTCCAAAAATCAAGCGAGAATCCATACAATACGGACTCTGGAAATAAACCGTAGAATTCGTAATCATGCCATACCACCCGACAAGTGCGATCCAGACCAGGGACCGAGAACGTGATTTGTATGGGAAAACGTCTTCGTGTATGAACTGCGATTTGTATGGAAAACATCGCACATGAGCGAGCCACGCAATCAAATACGATTCAAACCCCTGAACGATGCGCACACAAACCCCGTATAAACGTTGCGTATGAGCAAGCCACAAAAGCAAATACGAATCGAACCCCCCCTGAACGAAGCGCACGCGAACCCCAGAAAAACATTGTGTATGAGCGAGCCACAAAAGCAAATACGATTCAAACCCCCCCCTGAACGAAGTGCACGGGAACCCCGGAAAAACGTCGCGTATGCGTGAGCCACAAAAGCAAATACGATTCGAACCCCCACTGAACGAAGTGCACGCGAACCCCGGAAAAAAGTTGCGTATGAGCGAGCCACACAATCAAATACGATTTGAACCCCCCCTGAACGAAGCGCACACGAGCCCATTAAAACAGCCCAAGGACGGTGCAAACGACTCGCACAACACCACAAAACATATCTCCTGTGTACAAACCATAGGAAATTAATGTCCTGGCCAGATCTAAAGAGGCAAACAGAGGGCCCAACTCAGATCCACCCATTATAACACACCCACCAAATATTCAAACTAAGCCCCACCCACAAATGGACCAATAAAAAGAGCCCACACACACAAACCATGATCCTTTGCAACACACCCATTTAGCCACAGAGACAGACAACACACAATATACTGCACACATCCACCTTCACACATACCCTCAATCACATTCAGACCCACACTGCCAATTAACATTCATACCCACACACCCACATCTATACACACCCTCACCCCCCAATCACATCCACCCCACACCATGTCCGCACAGAAAAATCCAAAGTTCACAACGGAGGAGATGGAGATCCTTGTAGATGAAGTCATCAGAGTCGAGCCACAGCTGTTTGGTGCATTGGTCAGACAGACCAACATAGCGGAGAAAACACGCATGTGGGAGAGGATCGTCAATAAGGTGAATGCTGTTCCACCCATCAGACGCACCAGGAGGGATTGCCAGGCCAGGTAGTACGATCTGGGGAGTTTGGTGAAGAGGAAGATGTGTTGTAATTCTAACTAGGACCCTAATTCGATATTCCTGATTTATGCCCTTGTGTGGTTATAATAAATAATATCCTTATAAAGGCATAAGAATCATATCCATATTTAGTAACAACCCATGCAGTCCAAATACAGCATGGCTACTCCTCTAGACTCCTAGAAAATACAATGCGTTCTTTAAACAAACCAAGCCTCCAGCAGCCCGGGAAATCCCCCTGCTCTTGTTTTGATTTACACAAGAACTCCTAGAGTCAGAAAGAACTGTTAGTTCTTGGTGACGTCTTATGTCCAACCTTACGTCAAACCCGGCACCTTTCAGGTATAAATATACCAACGTTGCCTTAAGCAAACACACAGTGGTTTGGAGCAGAGCGGCTATCTACTTGCCCCAGAGCCCAGCTGATGCGCGAGCCCACGGACGCCGCCCCTCCCTTTTGACGCACTGAGAGAGACGCTGTCTTTTCTCCAGCCAAGAAATCCAGCTCCGGTGTTTCCAGCCGCCCTTGTGGGTTGCTGGGATATCGAGTCCTGAGAAAGAGATACCAGACCTCCTGCTTTCTATTACCCAGGTACGGAGCTGGCCTTAAAGAAAATTCTTGATTCAGATTCTTGGCAAAACCAACTTAACTTAAACTGCTACTTACTTACTCCTTCCCACGTATTAGGCTTAGGTCAGGTACACCGGGGTAGGCGTATTTAGAAGCACCAGATGAGTACATTAGTCAATGTATATATGTATGTGTATATTTTATCCATTTTAAAGTATCATATGGCTAAGAAACCATATCAATGCTTTTACAGTATTATTTTATAATACTCCTTTTACTGTACGCACTTTACTTTATGCTAAGTATTGCAATTGTGACAATTCATTTCTCTTGCATGAGAAAGAAGACTGCTCAATAAATAACACCTTTTATTGAAAACGCCCGTCTCTCTATTCTCTGCACTCTGGTGAAACTAAGTATGCACGATTGACTGAGTAAAATAGCTGTCTATTGTTGTCACAGGACTCTAGAGATACACTCTTATTCTGAGGGAGCAAAGTTGTCATGTTTTATGGTTGTCAGAAGCTAATCCCTTCTTGTCTATCCAGGGAAGTTAAACTCCTCCTTGTTTACTCGAGAACGTTTCTAGTGACCTCTGAGCTAGCTGGAAAAACTAATTAAGTCTAATATAGTCAGTAGAGACCTAGTCGACCTCAGTCCTGCGTCTACACTGCTGTTTATATTAATCCAATGCGCAGAGCCTATTGGGAATATAGGAACTACACTACAGATGGACGACGACTACCTGCAGAGCCAAGGCACTGGAGGTGGTGGTCCCCGCAGACCAGTACAGTACCATCCCTGGGAGGAGAAGGTCATTTCCCTGCTACCACCGGTGGGAGTACATGGCATTGAAGGAGTCGTGGAGCCTGGTGAGTATACAAACAACTCATGTAACATGGGGGTAATGGCATCTACACTCCAAGTACAAAAAATGCCCGCAACAAGCGCCAAGCGCCAGCTGCCCATAACTACAGGCAAAAACAACGCAAATGCCACTAACATGTGTATGCCCCATTGACAAACCAAGGCAATGCCTTGTCCCATGCTACAGGAAGCACAAACCCAAGAATAGACGTCCATAATTTGGGAGGGTGGGTGTCACTAAATGCATTGTGGGACCCCAAATCAGACCCAATTCCCTGTGCGTCCTCAGGGGGGCAAGGGGGGCTCTTGGCCCCCCTGGATCACCAGTGTTTCTGGTGTTGGCCCAATCAGGGTCGGCCCTAGTCCATCATGCTTTACAAATGGTCCCATTGTCCCAGGTGGCAGCACCCTACATTGGGTGGGAAGGGTGCAAGGGGGTTGCCCAGAATTGTGCAAGACATAGGGGAGGAGGGTGCAAGGCAGAGGGCCTGAAGGGAGCAAGTTGGAGGGTGAGAAGGGTGCAAGGCAGAGGGCCAGAAGGGTACAAGGCGGAGGGTGAGAACGGTCATGGCTGAGGGCCTGAAGGCTGCAAGGCAGAGGGGAGGAGGGTGCAAGTCAGAGGGCCAGAAGGGTGCAAGGTGGAGGGTGAGAATGGTGCAAGGCAGAGGGCCTGAAGGGTGCAAGGCAGAGGGGAAGAGGGTGCAAGGGGGATGCTGAGAAGGGTGCAAGGGGGAGGGTGAGAAGGGTGCAAGGCGGAGGGGAGGATGGTGCAAGGGGTTGGGTGAGAAGGGTGCAAGGTGGAGGGTGAGAAGGGTGAAAGGCAGAGGGCCAGAAGGGTGCAAGGCAGAGGGTGAGAAGGGTGCAAGGCAGAGGGTGAGAAGGGTGAGAAGGGTGCAAGGTGGAGGGGAGGATGGTGCACAGGGTAGGGTGAGAAGGGTGCAAGGCAGAGGGTGAGAAGGGTGCAAGGCGGAGGGTGAGAAGGGTGCACGGCAGAGGGGAGGAGGGTGCAAGGGGTAGGGTGAGAAGGGTGCAAGGCAGAGGGTGAGAAGGGTGCAAGGCAGAGGGGAGGATGGTGCAAGGCGGAGGGTGAGAAGGGTGCAAGGTGGAGGGTGAGAAGGGTGCAATGTAGAGGGGAGGAGGGTGCAAGGGGTAGGGTGAGAAGGGTGCAAGGTGGAGGGTGAGAAGGATGCAAGGCAGAGGGCCAGAAGGGTGCAAGACAGACGGGAGGAGGGTGCAAGGCAGATGGTGAGAAGGGTGAGAAGTGGGAGGGTGAGAAGTATGCAAGGCGGAGGGGAGGAAGGTGCAAGGGGTAGGGTGAAAATGGTGCAAGGCGGAGGGTGCGAAGGGTACAAGGCAGAGGTCCAGAAGGGTGCAAGACAGAGGGGAGGAGGGTGCAAGGGGGAGGGGGAGAAGGGTTCAAGGCGGAGGGTGAGAAGGGTGCAAGGGGGATGGTGATGAAGCTAAAAATCTGCCCACCCCTATAAACATCTCTGTGGATGCCCATGTCCAATTGTACTCATCCCATATGGCGCAGGTACACAACCATGCACCATGCTCAATGCACGTGGAGTGTGAATGTACTGACAAGTTAGCTGACACTGGGCCCTGGTGTAGACAGCACAAGGCCATCCTGTGACCAGTGTAAACACAAACACCAGGACAACAAAGGTCAGATATCTTGGGCCGGAACTCACAGCCACTGTCATGGCTGCATGCTCCATGGGGGGAAAGCCACGCCACAAGGGAGGCCCAGTGCCAACTCAGACTCCAACTACCACCACAGGCTGTCACACACACCCCTTACACAAACATTTATTATTGTATTTATTTATTTAGTGTATTTTGTTATAGCGCACAGATACCCCAACGGGGTGTCCCGGCGCTTGTGCGATCTTATGCTGGATTAAGTGTTGGTAAAAAGGTGATGGTTAGCAGAACAAGTGAGTTTTTAAGGCTTTTCGGAAGGATGGTTCTTCCTGTATCAACCGGATGGAATTTGGTAACTTGTTCCAGAGGGCAGAAGTACATACTTTGAAAGTTTTTCCACCTGAGCGAGTTTTTTTTAAATCTGGGAGTGGTGAGGAAGTTTTTTGAAGAAGAACGAAGAGTCCTGGTGTTGTTGTAGGGGGTGAGACAGGTGGAAAGGTAGGCAGAGCCCTTGCCTCTCAATGCACGGTGAGCCAGTACCAGTGCTTTGAATTCTGCCCTATTTTGTTTAGGAAGCCAATGAAGTCTGCGACCGTGGGGTGAGATGTGCTCGCGTAGGGGAATGCCACCAACCAGTCATACTGCAGCGTTCTGGACTGTCTGAAGTCGATGGCAGAGACCTGCAGACAGGCCAGTATATAGGCCATTAGCGTAGTCCAGATGCGAAGTGATCAACGTTGGACTACAGTCTTCCTAGTGTTGTTGGGTAAGAAATTGATGAACTTTTTCACCATTCTAATCTTGGCGAAGCATGCTGCAGAGACTGTGTGAACTTGATGATGCAGTGTGAGGTTAGAATCCCATCTAACCCCTAGGTTTTTCACCGAGTCTTTGGGCTGGGGTGGTGCAGTCAAATCAAGAGGCCACCAGATGTTGGGATCTAGTGGGGACGACTGGTAAAAGAAAAGTACCTCCGTTTTTCCTGCGTTTAGCCTTAGGAAATTATTGTCCATCCACTGGGCGATTGTGCGAAGGCAGTTTTTTAGAGGGTCAAAGGTTGTTTGGGTGATGCTGTTGAATGAAAACAAAAGTTGAATATCATCGGCATAGGAGGTGGCCTTTATTCCAGTTTGGGCGATGATATCAAAGAGGGGTGAAAAATAGACATTAAATAGGAGGGGGCTCAGTGAGGAGCCCTGGGGGACTCCCCACCGAAGTGGGCGGCTATCAGAGGTATATGGGGGGGTGAACACTGCCTGCGTACGGTTGGACAAGAAGGATGCAATCCATTTTAAGGCCGTACCCTGGATGCCTTTGGATTGTAGGCGGTCTAGGAGGAGGAAGTGGGAGACGGTGTCGAATGCTGCCGACAAGTCAAGCAGCACCAACACCGCTCTTGATCCCTCGTCCATCCTCCAGCGTACTGCATCTGCCATCTCAATTAGTGCTGACTCAGTGCTATACCCCGGTCTGAAGCCGTGCTGAGAGTCATGGTAGGCACATGATGTTGCTAAAAAACCCGCTAGTTGTTGCTGAACGAGTTTTTCAAGCACTTTGGTGGGGGCTGGTAAGAGAGAGATCGGTCTGTAGTTGGAAGGTTCACTCGGCTCGGCATTGGCTTTCTTAATTATGGGGACAAACCGTGCATGCTTCCAGGAGTCTGGATAGACTCCTGTATGCAGCGAGTCGTTCCAGATCCCGTTCAGTGTGGGGTTGAGAACGGGTGCTAGGGACTTGTATTGCTTGGCGGGCCAAGGATCAAGAGGAGATCCGGATTTGCTTTTGTGAAGTTCTTTGAGAGATTGTTCTAAGGTGATCGCTTTCAAGTTGGAAAACGTACAGTCAGATCCAGTGATGGTAATATTAGTAGTACATTTGTCTGAGTTAGTATTGCTAGGGAAGGAGTCGTATATGATGGCTATTTTGTTCTCGAAAAAAACAGAGCGACTGTTGCATAGTGTCTGAGACACCAGTGGGGGTCGTTTTAAAGCTAGGGGGTCGGTGAAGGATCTAACTGTGTCAAATATTTCCCTGGATGATCCTTGTGAACGGGTGATTTTTTCTTCCAGAAAAGTTCTTTTGTGTTCAATAATTTTTTTCCTATATTCTTTTAAGGTAGATTTATAGAGAGATTTACTGTCAGGTGAGTAGGTTATTCTCCAACGTCTCTCGAGGCGTTTACATTCCGATTTGCATTTTCAGAGTTCGTCGGAGTACCATGGAGCAGATGGGGCTGAACGATAGGTTTTGATGGGCATAATAGGGGCAAGGAGGTCAATTGCGGAAGAAATCCAGCCGTTAAAGTTAGTCAAACGAGTGTCAAGGTCAGAAATCGTGTCAGGGGGGTCGATAGATTGGAGATGGGCGGCGAGGCTGTCCGGGGAGACCTTACTCCAATTTCTGCCCTGTAGTTTGGCCGGGTATATGTGGCGATCTTGGCGGTGCCAGGGGAATGAAAAAGGAACAAAGAGGTGGTCAGACCAGATCACCGGGAGGGAATCACTTATGGCTAGACCATCCAGATTGGTGCAGATCAGGTCAAGGGTGTGGCCCGCCTTATGTGTAGGGCAACTAATAAGTTGATTTAGCCCTCCATCTGATAAGGTAGACAGAAAGTTGGAGGAAGTGGAGTCCAAGGGGTTGTCTATGTGGAGATTAAAATCTCCAAGAAGGGTGAAGTTAGCATATCGCGATGTTGCTTGCAGAACATAATCTAGGAATACAGGGAGATGAGATGTTTTAGAGTTTGGGGGACGATAAACCAGGAGGCCAGTGAAGGTAAAATTGGCCGCTATTTTAATACAGAACGGGAGTGCTTCAATGCGTTCCAATTGTTTGTAAGGAGAAGAGGATATAGTCCAATGGGATCTGTATATTATGGCAACTCCTCCTCCAGGGTGAGAGCCCTGTCTGTTTGCGCAAAGTATACTTTAGCCGGAGGGAATGGCTAAGTGTATCGCGGGGTTGGTTTCATCCCCTAACCAGGTCTCGGTTAGGAATAAAAGGTCCCACTTATCCTCTTCCAAAGTTTGGGCGATGTCGAGGGTATGTTTTACTAGGGAACAGCAGTTTATCATACCAGACTTTATTCCTGCCAAGTTGGAAGTTGTCTGCAAGAAGAAGCACTTGTGCTTTAGATTGTCAGGTTGTCCTGGGAGACATTTTATAAGAGGTAGATGGGGGCTAAATAGGGGGTGAGATATAGTGTTTGGGCTTCATGGTCTTGAGCGTGGCACTATTGTAGGAGATGGGATGTGGGGAATCGCTGGATGTAACAGTACCTGCGTCTGCGGCCGCATCCTGGTCGCGGACGGGCGCAGACGGGCAGGACTCTGGCACGACTCCGGCGCGAGTCAGGCGCCCCCACATTGCGCGTCCGCTGCGCGGAGGCGTGGATATCCCCTTTTAGGCGCAACTAGAGCGCTGTGAATCCCACCCACACACAAGATGGCTGCCGCTTTTCTATGCCCCGGACCGGCTCCACAGCGTCAATGCTCGGCTGGGAGGGGCCCGGGGCAGCGGGAAAGAGGGGGAACGACAAGGGAGAATAAAGCTTATTAAATCAAGTTGTATACGTTCAAATGACAAACACTTGCTCATTAGTCCTTGCTTAGCTAAACCGAGATCAGAAGCTCAAACCTCTCAGGTAGGAACCACCCAATGTTGGACTAAGCTACCTCTTCCGCTGCATCTGATTCTGTATGAATGTGATTCTCGCTAAGCCTTTAAGACCTGGATATTTAGCCTGCTAGATCAGTTGCTCTTCCATATGCTGCCTCATTTTCGGCACACTACAGCGCTGGTACAACCCTGTTGGCTTACACTTGCGCTCAATACATGACTATTATAATAATTTTAGATGGCTTAGCAGAATTGTGGGTATAGGCTGGAGATCTGTAGATGATACTTAGACTGAGGGTGGTCTGGGGGTTGGTGTGAAACCTGAAGTGCAGATGTTTGAAAATGCTGAGTGTGTCCTTGGTGTTGTATGTGACTCTGAGGGGGTACTTCTGATAAAATTGCTAGTCATTGTCCTGGAGTGTTGGTGTGGTCCCTCTGGGTGATCTCGTATCCGTCTGTGATGGCAATGTTGATGTAGTGTGCTGAGGGTGCGTTCAACCAGGTCACTGTAATGAAGGCGATGTGTGGGGCTGTTGTGTTGGCTGAGGTGACAGAGTCCAATGGCATGCTGGTGGATGTAGCGGGTGTGCAGTAGGAGGCACATGACCTGGTTTTACGGACATGGTCTGTCATGCGGGGCAGCGCGTTGTTGGGAGTAGGAGTTGCACACACAGCCAGCAAAGCTGTAATGGTTGCGCTTAGGGGTTACCTGATAGCAGGTGATTAATGTCTTGTGTTCCCTGTTTGGAGGGTGGCTGGAGCATGAGTCTATTGTGTTACCTGCGTTGCAGACGGTCCTGCCTTTGACACAGATGTGGTGCAACAGTGGCACTGACAAGCTGATGCCTGCATTAAAAATGGGTGGAGGTTGGGTGGAGCATCTGGGAGGTGGGGCGGTGCCGCAGAGGAGGCAGCAGCAGGAATGAGTGAACACATGATGGTGGAAGGGGTGAGACACCATGCAAAAACTAGCACAGAAAGAGAAGGAGGTTTGAAAGGCACAATGTAACTGGTGTATGGAAAGGAAGGAGTGTCTGGTTACTCATGGGTCACAGAACTAAAATGGAAGAACAATCACCATAAATGACGGGCACAGGATCAGGCACCAAAAGGCCAAGCTGCGCACAGGACACACAGAGTCAGCAGGTGTGGGCTGCCCATTGTGTGTAGCAAGATGCAACAATACATACACAACCATGTACTTCATGCACAATATGGATCCTTAGCTATGATGAACACCATGCATGTTGCCACAGTACACATACTCCCATATGCACAATCTTTGCCAATTAGGCCATAGATGACGCATGCAAACTGGCAAAAGATCTGCGGTGACAGTAATGATGCACATTGTACTGTGTGGGACACATTTGCTATACAAATGGATTAAGTTTGTTTTGAGGTCATGCTGCTCTAGCCAATGCCCATGTCCAGTTCCATTGCTCAGAAGAAAATAACAGTAATGCAAGGAGTTTACCTGTAATGCTGGTGAGACCATGTGCACATGACTGCCTGGGACTGTTGGTTCCTTGAATCCTCATAAAGGTGCTATGATCATAGTGGTCCACCTCCCGATAGCCCCTTGGTCTGAGTATAAATTACTGACTCAAATGGGTGATCAGGTGAGGGAAGGAAAGGAAGGGAACAGCAGGGAGGGAGATCTGAAACAAAGGTAAACACGCATAAGCATGCAACACATCTTACCACTGAATCACAGAATACCTCAGGACCTATACTGGAACCGTTACACCTGTAAAGGAAAACAACAGCCACTGTATCATACTTGGCATTACAGTAAGGAAATTTATACTATATCTGATGTTTGAACATGGACACATAAAAGGTAGCAGAGTTTTTCTGCAAAAATGAAGGGTGTATAACGCTGTGGTGGCTGCTTCAATGCAAGTAGAGTCATGCAGTAATGAAGGTACTTACAGTGTATGAATAATGCTCCCATGTTCAATAATACTAATGCGCTGCAGTGCTACTCACACAAAGGCAACAATCTGTAGTTACCCCAGGCAATCAGTGAGGGTCAAGAAGGGAAATTATACATCACCCGCAAGAGCCTTAAGAAGCTCATCCGACGAGGGAGGGAATTATGTAAACACAAGGAAGCCACACAAGAGACAGTCATTGTCTCGTCCAACTGGGCTTTGAAATGCCTAACATAACAAGCTGCTGGTCCAGAAATCAACAGAGAGTAATGAGGAACAATGCCACAAAACCAACCCTACTTTGACCAGGATATGCAGCACGCCACGAGAGAATCCTGGGATTGACGTCACATGACTGGTGCAATGGAAGTGTGTACATTTGCTACAGCACAACATTGTGACGTCATCAGCGCAACGTTCCTGGAGTAATGGGAATAGAAAGTTAACATTAACTGACCGAGAAGGCTTGCAAAGCAGTGTTCTCCACTCTTCTGAGGAAGCAACGTGACAGTGCCATGATATACTGGCAGAGGGGGCAATGCATCCATACGAACAGACTCACAGGACACTTGACAGAACATGTGGGACATACGCTGGCCCACACCTTCACAACATGGTAGATTACAAATCAAACTGTGTTGGCACACAAGATTAAGTGGATGAGCCCAATACATCCTGCGGCACACAGTGAGGCTGCAATTTATCCTGGAGCCTGTGGTTCTGATATCCCACACAATGTCAACACGTGGAATCCGCAATGTGTCAGGGTCAAGGTTGACACACATTGATGCCTTCACCAGAGTCAATACTCCACAACAGATGACTGTCAAGAAGGGTGACTGTCCTGTCATGTGAATGGTGCAACATGTCATTTGATCCATGGTGATTAGACATGTATGGATGGTTCTTCAACATGCACAGAAACAGTTCCCGCACATTCCCAAACCATAACAACCCAAAAAAGCCTGTTTGGATCTCTGCCCTGAACTGAAATGTACACATGTCCGTGCATGGACCGCTGATTCGGCCCACGTTGCAATCATCATGAGGAATAGCAGGAGGACTGAGATGACACAAACAGACAACAGGCACAGCAACCTGGGAATGAAAGACACACAAGGGTTCAGCATTACAAATCTTTGCTAAAGACATGGGCAGGTACAAAACACGAACAATGTAGCACACATGTAAATTTAAAACTAAGTCATTGTGCAGTTCAGTGTGGCATGACATCAGCACTTGCGTGACACATCAGAACACACATCAAAGTGACTTTGCATACAGTCAGCTGGACACACACATTGCAATACATGCCACTCAATGCTACAAGCTTGCACACTCATTCGCAGTGACTCACCATTATGAGAAGAAGTTGCATATGAGCTGACTCCGGATATCATCCTCCTCCTCATCACTTGCATCGTGATCAAGCCCTTGATCCTCAACGAGTAGATGTTCCTGCTCCTCAGGATCCAGGATGAGTAGCACTGCCTTCTCAACTGCCAAGTTGTGCAGCATGCAGCACACAATGAAGATATTACAGACCTTGGCCGGGGCATATGGGAGGTATCCACCAGTCTTATCGAGATACCGGAATCGGCTCTTCAGGAGGCCAAACGTCCGCTCTATCACTCGCCTGGTCTGCCTGTGTGCATTATTGTACCGCTGATCTGCAGCTGTTCTTGGGTTCCGGAGAGGTGTCATCAGCCATGGCATGTTGGGATATCCAGAGTCACCTGCAAATATACATCATGTAAATAAGTGGTTCATGAGATGCATATAGAGCAAAAGATACTGAAACACACAGGTAACACAGAGTCTACCCACCAACAAGACATGCACGATCGTTGCGCAGCTGCAGCATCATTCTTGGCACTCTGCTACGCCTCATGATGAATGCAACATGGCACGATCCTGGAAATTGTGCACAAATATGGTAAATCAGCGTGTTAGCAAGACACACCACCAGGGCATTTATTGAGTGATAATGTTTCCTGTTGCGGTAAGCCTGTTCCTGAGCCTGTGGTGGCACCAAAGCCACATTTGTCCCATCAATGGACCCAACAACATGTGGCATCCCAGGGCATAGAATTCACCCTTGACATCTCTCAACTCTTCAGGAGTAGGACATTTGATGAATGCATAAATGTGCTCCAACATGGCTGCTAACACATCACGCAAGACACGGCTGAACATAATTTGTGACATTCCACCTTCATCAGCTATGGTTAATTGGAACGTACCTGTTGCAAAAAAATGGAGGGCCGCCATCACCTTTATCTTGGGGGTCAGCGCAGTAGGATACCTGTGTTGCGGTTGGAGATAGGGTGCCAGCTTGTTCATCAAGTCCTGAATCAACTGTTGAGTGAATCTGTAACATCGGATGCAGTCACGTTCCCTCATGGTAGCCAAGCCAGGAAATGGCCTTGGTAGAGGCGGTGCCCTGCAGGACATATTTGGGAAGAATGGAGAATAACTGTCAAACAACATCAATGGCAAGGTACATAGCACATGTAAAACTGCTACTAGACATCATGTCACTATGGAGTCTGGCGTGTGCAATACATCCAGGACACATATGGCAGCTTGCTGGCACTCCTACGAAAACCCAGATACACCTGTTGTTTGCCTCAATAAACATGACATGACCTGAAACATGCTGCTGGTCTGGTCTGAGTGAACAACCCAATATATCACTTGAGTGACACATGTCACCAAACCTGCAGTGGAAGGTTGTCAACCCATCCAGACAGCTGACTGCAAGGCACATGCACAGGTCACATGGAATAGCAAAAGTGCATATCAAACACACAGCGATAAAGGTGTGCATGTGACAACAAAATGACTCAGCCCTTGTCAGGATGCAGACATGTGTGCCTTGGGAAAAATTATGTCTGATGCCATCAGACCCAAAAGCCGTGGAAATGCACATGTGGCATGGTATGCGTACATGTGAAACCATTCCCCATCTCAACACAGACCCACGTTAGATGCACAAACAGCAGATGCAGTTTACGTAACACAAACAACAAGCTCAAGGTTTGACATAACACACACCGGACATAGTCACATAGAGTCATGCTGAGCGTGAAATGTCAAGTGACAAAGTTCCCGGGTCCCTGGCATCATGAGACAGGTGCCCATAGTGATGAATGTGCCATCCCAGTGTTGATGTGCATGGCTACATCTGCATAATGGTACACGTGTGACAAGTGTCAAGGTGATGTGTGCCACATAGTGCCCCATCACACATGTGTCAACAGATCAGCACACATCAATTGGGCAACAAGATCAGATGACCTGTGCTATATACCTGCCTGCCACACCTAGGGCCTGCACATGTAAGTATGAAATGAAAAGAACTTGTTACACATCCTTGTTTGAACCGTATCCCTACATCCCTGCCATGTGTGCGCCTCGTATCACTATTGTAATGGTGCCATGCGTGAGCGTGTGAAACGCACCATACCCCTGCATTCACAACTGCGTGTGAAATGCACCATGTGAAATGCACCATGCCCCTGCATTCACAAATGTGTGTGAAACGCACCGTGTGAAATGCACCGTACCCCTGCATTCACAAATGCATGTGAAACGAACCGTACCCCACATTCACAACTGTGTGTGAAATGCACCGTACCCCTGCATTAACAAATGCAAGTAAAACGCACCGTGTGAAACGAATCGTACCCCTGCATTCACAACTGCGTGTGAAACGCATTGTGTGAAACGCACCATACCCCGACATTACATGCGTGTGTGCGCATCGTCTCACTATTGTAGTCATGCCATACGCGAGCGAACCGTACACCGACATTGCATGCGTGTGTGCGCATAGTCTCACTATTGTAATCGTGCCATACACGAGCGAACCGTACCCCGACATTACGTACGTGTGTGCGCATCGTCTCACTATTGCAATCGTGCCATACGCGAGCTAACCGTACCCCGACATTACATGCGTGCGCGCATCGTCCCACTATTGTAATCGTGCCATACAGAGGGAACCGTACCCCAACATTATGTGCGTGTGTGCGCATCGTCTCACTATTAAAATGGTGCCATACGCGACATGAAACGCACCGTACACGTGTGTGGAAGTAAAAAAATACTTAGGGGACACCTAGGGGACGAGTAGTAGGCCCTGAATGCAGCCTGGTTGTCATGGATACTGAGATTTGAGTGTGTGTTACAGGTGCCTTGCAAAAGTCAGTTGGGCAAAAATATACAATGTTGCAAAATTAATGTGGAGCTGAAGCTCAAATTTTAAACCATGCAAATGTGTGTCAGGGCCTTATGGTTAAAGGGATTGGATGAAACGTAGGATGCTAAGTAATCTGGCCTATCACACCGTACTCCTGAAACTGAAAGCCCCTCAGCAGCACTGATTTAAGGCTGCATGTGGCTGTGAGAGAGCACTTGCCAGCACAACATTGGAGTGGACCACACTGCTGCTGTCTCTGCATTCCCTTGACTTTTATGTCGCATACTATGGAGAGAGTCCCAGCATTCACTGAGGAGGAAAACCAGGCCCTGCTGGATGCCCTCCTACCACAGTACAGCAAGCTGTATGGGAGACATGGGGAGCAGGTGAGTGCTGTCTGCACTAGCTTTGACTGTGCACCTGTTGTGTGAGTGTCACAACCGGCTTTGTGTATTGGTGGGACAGACATGAAATGTGGTTTGGAGTGAGCCCCGGGTGTGTACATTGTGGTGTCTCACATGCAGAGCATGATGTAGTTCATGTGTGTTCGCTCCTCACTTGCATTATGCTTACTGTGACATTCAATGCATAGTGAATGACACATTCAGCCGTGCCACACCTTGGTGGCTTTATTTCCCAAATTTACTGAAGTGTAACAGTGTTCCCCCCGGAGTGACAGCTGAATGTACTAACAGATGTTTATGACTTTTGGGGACCTGTGGTGATATTGTACAGATGATGTGTTTAACCTCATGGACATTGAAGTGTGTGAATGTTCATTGTCATCTGGGTGAGTGTGTATGTGATGTGTTGAACCACAGCTGCATGGCGTATGCAGCAGTTGTAGCCATCTGATGTGACAAGTAAGCAGTGCTGTGTGCCTGACTTGCAAAGTTAGCACAACACCTGTGACACCTCTTTGTCAAGTGGCACATGTGCAAAGTGAGGGTTGTATCCACTGTTGTCAGTGACAGGCGAATGATCTGTGCGAGGGTGTGTCTGTCTGGTCTACTGAGGGTTCTTAAGTGGAGTAGGATATGTGACTGCTTCCCAAGTGCTGTTCCACACCCTGCAGTTGCATGTGTTGTCCAGTGTGTGCCATGATCAGTGAGTATGTTGCACCCATTACGCCATCTGTTGCTTTTCAGTGCCATGTAATGCATTGGGTTTGCCCACAGGCCTAATTCACATGGACAATGATGCAAGTCATGTCAGCATCTTATGCCCTGTTCACATTATAAATGTAGTGCAAGTGTGTGTCTCTGGGACATGGAGCAGGTGTAGTGATGTTGTTTCACTTTGTCTTCCTGACAGGTAACTGCCTACGAGAAGAGGGAGATATGGTTGGATATTGTCAGGACTGTCAGTTCTGTGGGGGTACTTCGCCGACGGCTGCGCAACATTCAGAAAAGGTGGCAGGACATCTGGTGCTGGACCCCGCGTATCGCCCGAGTCCAGCTGAAGATGGAGCCTCCACGCCGCATAGTGGTAGCCGTCACCTCACCCCCACATGCTCCGGGTCCTGGCAGTGGTCTTTCCAGACCTCGACAGGCAGTTGCAGGAGAGACAGCAGCAATCAGGGGGTAGGTACATGGCTGTTTGTAGTGTTGTGTGTCACCTGCTTCTTGAGGTGCTCTGAAGCCTGGAAACACTCCCGCAGTTGGGGTGTCTGGTCAGACAGGCTATATGTGCAGTGTTGTTTCAATTCCCCATATTCAGATGGTGCTCTTTTTCATCACTTCCCCTCCTTCACATGTGTCCCCTGGTCTGTGTGTATTCACATCTGCACATGTTCATCTAGGGTGCAAGGTAATTAGACTGCACATTGATTAGCGCATCATGTGGGAGGGTGGTCTGTGACATGTGTTGGGACCTTGCCTGTGCACTGTGTTTGGGCTTCATATTTGTTTGCACTGATGATGAGTCTCAACATAGGAGTGTGAGGTTTCAACTGCACACCCTTGCAGCATCCATGACCCATGTTGTGTTCTAAGACATGATGTACATCAGTTGGGAGATATGCATAGTGCCATCACGGTTAATCATGGAACAGTCAGCTCATTCTAGACCCACAGATCAGTGTGCCCACTACAGTTCCTGAGCCACCCTGGCCTCCTAATCATGTGTGTCATCCAACACTATGCCCATTATATGTGTGTTCAGCATGGGTCTGCCTCTGTGGCATTTGTCCCTGGCATAGTTTGTATTTATCCTGTATCTGCTACATGTGCCCACTGGACATGGATACCAGATATGGCTTGTGCATACTCACACTGGGCAGTGCCTGTGTGCCTATTCACAACAATCTGTTGTTGGTTGTTTGTGACTAATATGTATTGCCAGCCCCACGAGGTGAGCTTGGATTACTTTTGGAATTGTTGCTGCACAGTTTTTTTTACCCAGATTCTCACTTCTTGAGCTGTATCAATCACATTCACTGAGGGATGGGGGTGTTGTGCAGGAGTGGTCTAATGGGCCTGCCTGATTTGGCCTTGTGACCTGTGGGGGGAATTGGCTGGTCGATTTTTCAACATTTGTCATATAGCTACTGTATATCTTTATAATGCGTTAAGTTAGCATAGGCACATTACATGTTTAAACGCCATTTTTCCTTTTGCTGCTTCTGCACACGACACTTAATTGTTGATTTAGCTCTCAACCTAGTAGTTCGTTGTGGTTTACATGAGAATAATATGTTATTACTCTGATATCAGCGTTGCTTAATAAACTATGTCTGTACAGAGAGTGATGAAGCTTCAGGAACAACACAATACTGAATTGTTATGAGGTCTGATCTTCGCGCCTTCATAGACATAACATAAGTGCAGCTTCTGCCAACTTTGGGCTTTAGGCGGGTTTTATATTGCTGTGCTTGAAGCACACAAACACACTTGATGCTGTTCGCATGCAGAGAGAGCTGGTGTATGCTGATGTGATCTCTTCATTCTAGGATCCTGAGGTATGGGCCCGCCCTAATTCAAACCCAAAGAGACCTTCTTAGCTATTAATATAATATGTGTGTTAGGGAGGGTGAGAAATACGTGTTGTTAACTCTTATTCATTGCAGCATGTTAACATGCTGTCACCATTTGCTTTCTATGGACTAGTAACTATGCTGATAACTTTGCCTCTGATAATATGTTTCCTTGTATTATCTAAGATACTGCGCCTGAGGAGACGGCATTAGTAAATAAATATTTCAAATGTTCACGTGTCCTCATTTACTCCACGTTCTGGTTTGAAATGATTGTATAACGAAAGAGTGCTCATGTGTTCCACGTAACCTGAGGTATTGTAAGCTCATGTTCTGGTTTGTGTAAACATTGGGAGTTTGTTATGACCAATGAGACACTGTAGCTAGCTCGGTAAGGGGTTTGTTGGGTACTAAGGTGAATTTTGGGTCACCCTAATTCGCTGAGGTTCCAATCCTCTGTGCACAGTACTGTGGGAGAACAGAAACCCTGCTACACATTCACTTCCCCTGTGATGGTGGCCAGTGCTTTCATTTGGGGCTTGACAGCCTATGCCATTTGTTTCCAGACATGAATGTGCCTCATTCATTATTGCCACATGTATGTAGTTCTGGTGCAACGCTGTTTTGTCTTAGTGTGCACACTACTGTGTTGACATTTTGCATGGGGATAAGGGTATGTCCACAATGCAGCAATGATTTTGTTCATCACAATTACAGGCCCATTAGCTTAAGGATTGTCCTGATTTAGGACATGTGGGCCACTTCACATGACAGCCATTAGGTCTTATGTGCTAGCAACTGTATGATCAGGTAATGGATGCCCCTGTGAGGATTGACATTTTTCAAGTTGTCTCACATTGATGATTGTACCTTGGCACTCCCAACACTTGCTAAAAGTTGTTCATGTTTTGAATGTGTTAATATGACGAATTGTGTAAGTTACACTTATGTGCCTGCATGATAGTTGTCTCACTAGATAGTGCACACAAAACGACATTTGCAATTTTTTGGAAGAAGCAGGCAGCTTTTGAAGGAGGCTAGTGTTAGTGATTAATGTGGTGCCTTGATCTCCATATACATGTCCCCACAGTGGTCTTGAGGTCTTGAAACTCCTTTGTTGTCAATTGTACAGACTAATGTGTGTCAAGCCATCAAGACAAACGTTGGACCATGTATATGGCACATCTACTACGCCATTTGTTTCTAACAGTGTTTCATCTTAAAGGGTGCCAGCTGTTTCAATGAATGTGTAAATGTTTTTTGTGTGCATTTCATTGTGAGACATCTGTCATGCAGGCACATACATATTCTCTTCATAAGATGGAGAATTAACACATTCAATACATGTGGAATGTGTGAAGTATGGTGAGTCCCAAGATGCCAACAATTTGTTACATTATTTGTAAGCCTTGGGGAGTAAGGAGGGTTAGTTTGCCCTGAGGGGCACCGCTGCTGTTTATTTCTTTGTGAACTTGAGGTGGCATAACTTCATTGTATAGATCTGCTGTCCTGTAAACAAACAGAAGCTTCTTAGTGTAATTATCATTCAAGTTGTGGCCTGATGTGTTTTTTTGATCCTTGTGTCCAAGTAGCATTGGCCCACATGCATCATTGTGTCTTTTTGCATTTCTTAATTTGCGAAAAATAAGGAATCGCAAATTAAGAAATGCAAAATGATATGCATCAATATTTTCGGTATTCTTTTGGGATTCGGTAAAAATCGCAATTTTTAACGAATCCCAAAGAAATACCGATTTCTTAACGTAATTTTCGCAATTCCCATTGATTCCTATGGGCCAAAAGGCCCATAGGAGTCAATGGAAATTGCGAGTGGCACTTAGAAAATTTCATGGGTGCAGGGGGGGGTCCAAAGGACCCCCCCCTGCACCCCTGAAATGTATTTTTCGCATCATGTTGCACACACACATGTCCTAAGGACATGTGTGTCCGTAACATGAATGTTGAAAAAAAAAAACATTTTACACATTTTACACACTTTTTCCAAATTTACCGAGTGGTTCAACCACTCGGTAAATGTGGCACCCTATTTGCGAATTTTCACTTTTTAAAAAAATGATGCATTGCTTTTAAGAAATCGCACATCTGCGACTTCTTAAAAGCACCCGCAATTTTAGAATTCGCACACATGTTACGAATTCTAAAATTGCTTCATGCATCCCAAAAAGCACTTTTGCATTCGCAAACGGCCGATTTTAAGGAATCGCACCGTTTGCGAATACAAAAATGCTTGATGCATGTGGGCCATTGTGCCTATACCAACTGGGCAGTACAAGTCTCAAATATGTGCAGAGCTATGTGGTTGTTACTCATGATGCATGCCATGATTTGCAGTGTGACCTACTGATTTTGTGCTCATATATCAGATGTGTACAGGTGACTGATGCATTTTTGTTTCTTCTCCTTGCCCACAGACATGAACACGGACCAAGAGGAGGGACCCAGGCACAGTGCCACCACAGTTGAGGAGTTGGAGGTAGTCAGTGGCAAGGAGGGTGAGGGGAGTCAGGCGGCAGAACTGTTGGAAGGCGACACTTCCTACCATGCAGACAGATCCGCTTCTGACTCCCAGGAGGAGGGGGAATACGCCGCGACAGCATCTAACATCACTGTGTCTGTCCCCGTCTCCTCCAGACCCATCTCCACCCTCCCAGTAGCTAGGGTCCCTTCTGTCCGTGCAGCCCCCATGTCTCCTTCGGCCCCGGCACCGCAGCCCCTGCCCCTGTTTCCCCTGCTGCCCTCAGTGCGGAGTCTGTGGACCTACTCAGGCAGATTCAGGTTGGTCTGACATCAATGCTGACTGTTATGTTATGTTATGTTATGTTATGTTAAAAAGTTTTTGTATAGCGCCTATCACCGCCGGTCTCTAAGCGCTTAAACAAAAAGAACATAACATGCTGTCACCCCAAAACGCTCTGCCATCTCTGATTAGGCCGGAAGTATTGCCTTTTTAAATAGGTACGTCTTCAATTTCTTCCTGAAGGAAAGTAGCTGTGAATCTTCCTTCAGACTGGCCGGTAGCTCATTCCAAAGTTGCGAAAGAATCACCGAGAAAATTCTGCCTCCTTTAGTTTTTAGTTTAAATCTGGGTTAAGTTAGATTGGAGGTCTGACCTGAGCGCGGAGTTCTGCCGGGAACATACCTCCTCAGGCGCTGCTTAATGTACTCTGGGGCTTTACCAAAGAGTGCCTTATGGGCCACACAGAGACATTTAAACTGTACCCTGAGCTTCACAGGCAGCCAGTTCAGCTTCCAAAGGAGTGGGGTTGCATGTGAGTTTCTCGGTAGTGAAAAAATCAATCTAGCTGCGTCGTTCTGCACGACCTGCAGCTTCCTCAGCAACTTCTGTGGCAAACGAAGATACAGAGCGTTGCCATAATCTAGCCTTGAGATGACTGTAGCAGAGACGATGGTTTGTAGGGTGGAGGTTGAAAGAATAGGGGTCAGCTTGCGTAATTGCCTCAACACACCCGTGCAAGAGCCTACCACAGCCGAAACTTGAGGGGCCATGGTAAGATCTGCATCGATCTTTAGACCTAGACTTTTTACCACCGTACCGGGAGTAGGAGTTTTTCCTAATTCTGGGGGCCAGTACAGATCACCCCAAGGAATTGCCTGGTTGGTGAACACCAGTACCTCTGTTTTCTCAGCATTCACCTTCAAGAGGTTGTTGGACATCCAATTGACCGTGAATCTGAGCAAGTTCCTCACTGACTCCTGAGCCTCCCTTGTATCTTCCAGCTGCACCAGGAGCTGGGTGTCATCTGCGTAGTTAAAGATTTCACAATTGTCCCCCATGGCCATACTTGGATACTGACACAGTTGTTGTCATTCATGGAGGGCATGTCAGCTACGATGTCTGACCAACGTCGGATTCTATCGTCCATGGACTCCTAACTGACGGCAGCAGTTTCCCTCCTGCTGCGGTCCGTCCCACCCCTCCTTCGGACCCATCCACACCCCCCTCTGCCATACC
This sequence comes from Lissotriton helveticus, assembly GCF_964261635.1. Lineage (NCBI taxonomy): Eukaryota > Metazoa > Chordata > Amphibia > Caudata > Salamandridae > Lissotriton > Lissotriton helveticus. The sequence goes on along the minus strand of NC_136067.1, from coordinate 466,575,687 downwards.
TGTCCAGAGCACACGCCGACCAACACGATCACGCACACCAACGGACACAACCAGCACAACACCACAGAAGTGTAAGCGCACATCTCCTGGCACGCAATCTCAGAGGCATGCAGGCACACCCACAGGGACTGTTGGTCAGACGGCAGGCACACAGCCAAAAGACAAAGTCCTCAAGACTCACAGCCCTCTACCTCCACTCCCATAGTGTCCCCGGGTGCAGGTGGTGGTCTGGCTGAACTGGCAGCAGTGTGCAGCGCTGAGTTTCTTTCCACCTTTGGCGCTGCACAAGCCACTGAGGAGGATACCTCCCCCCTGCACCCACAACACCTACCCTTCCCACTACTGTCCCTGCGGTGCCTGGTCCTGACCCAGATGATGCCCCCCACGGGTCAACAACCCTTTAGGTCATCAATGTGCAGGCAAATTTGGGGTCGACGACCCCCCCAACGTCCCCCTAAGAGACTTTGATGCAGACTGGCCATTGGCCTTGTTAGAGCTGGGACTCAATTTTGAACTTATTTTCATTTGGAGCTGAATAAAGCATTTTATTTTTCATTCTACACTATTGCATTTCAGGTACTTGCTTTAGGTGCTGAGGGCCCAGGAGTTGGTGTCATGGTAATGTTTTGGAGTTCTGAAAAATGTTTTTTTATGATGGTAATGAGGTGGACCATGGTATCTATGTGCCATCACAATGTCTCTGCAAAATATCATTGATTGTGTGTGTTCAGTTTGGCTAGAGACATTGTCCCAAGGTGTTCCTTCCTCTGTGACACCTGAGATCTACACTACAGACAGTTGCACAATTGTTGTGCTGACATGTGTGCACAATTCCTTTTTTGATTACGGTTCCCTTCAGCAATGGCCATGCCTGCTCACAGACGTCTACTGCTCATTAGTCTGTGCCATTCATGCTACTGACTGTACTTGCGTTTTGAGTATGTACAAATGCCTCCATGGACACATTCACCCTTTTTCCCACTATGCAGGTGTGTCATCACAGTCTACCCCTATGTTGGAAATTGTTATGCAGGGTATTTGGGCACAAGACTCTCAATGTTGTGCATTGTATCTAAGTGGTTTCAACCCTATTTTCTCCATGAGATACCACATCTTGGTGGTCTGACCACCACCTGGGCATTCATATCAGTCCAGGGATGTACATGACAGTGTGTGCTCCCTTTCACTCTCTTTGTTTGGTGGGCTGTTACATGACTATACACTATTGTGTCATCATGGTAGGGTATGTATGTTGCCAGCAACCTCCATGGGTGGGTATGAATGTGGGATTTCACATCACACCCACATGGGGTGTGTCACGCAGTGTGTGACAGAAATCCATCCTCGTTGGAGTGGGACACTGCTGTAAGGGATGTGTTGCTATGGCACTATCATGAAAGTCACAAATTAGGGATGTGCACATACCCCCATGTAGTTGTGGTATGATGAGGATGCCCCTCTCTATCTGGGCACTGCTGGGAGTCATGTCCACCCACCCCTCTTTTGTCTGGGCACTGCTGGGAGTCATGTCCACCCACCCCTCTTATGTCTGGGCACTGCCGTGAGTTCTCTGCATCCACCCCTCCTATGTCTGGGCACTGCTTGGAGGCATGTCCACCTACTCCTCTTATATCTGGGCACTGCTGGGAGTCATGTCCACCCACCCCTCTTGTATCTGGGCACTGCTGGGAGTCCTCTGCACCCACCCCTCTTATGTCTGGACACTGCTGGAAGTCCTCTGCACCCACCCCTCTTATGTCTGGGCACTGCTGGGAGTCATGTCCACCCACCCTCTTATGTTTGGGCACTGCTGGGAGTCCTCTGCACCCACCCCTCTTATGTCTGGGCACTGCTGGGAGTCATATTCACCCACCCCTCTTATGTCTGGGCACTGCTGGGAGTTCTCTGCATCCACCCCTCCTATGTCTGGGCACTGCTTGGAGGCATGTCCACCTACTCCTCTTATATCTGGGCACTGCTGGGAGTCATGTCCACCCACCCCTCTTGTGTCTGGGCACTGCTAGGAGTCCTCTGCACCAACCCCTCTTATGTCTGGACACTGCCGGGAGTCATGTCCACCAGACCCTCTTATGTCCGGGCACTGCTGGGAGCGGGAACGGCCTTTACAATGCGGGCATTACCACGCGATGCCATTACTACGCTGCTTTTACAACGCAAGTCGTTTCAACAACTTGCGCTGAAGGGCGCTGTTGGCAAAGGAATAGTATAATTTTCTATTCCAACACCTTCCCTACTGTCAACGTGGGCTGGAGTTGGAATAGAAAATTAAACTATTCCACTATCCAACCGTTACAGCGCAAGTCATTGTAACGACTTGCGTTGAAAAAACAGCGTTGTAATTGCACGCGTGGTAATAGCCCACGTTGTAGTGACATACATCGGCTGGGAGTCATATCCACCCACCCCTCATATGTCTGGGCACTGCTGGAAGTCATATCCACCCACCCCTCTCATGTCTAGGCACTGCTGGGAGTCCTCTGCACCCACTACTCTTATGTCTGGGCACTGCTGGGAGTCATATCCACCCACCCCTCTTATGTCTGCGCACTGCTGTGAGTCCTCTGCACCCACCCCTCTTTTGTCTGTGGACTGCTGGGAGTCATCTGCACCCACCCCTCCCATGTCTGGGCACTGCTGGGAGTCCTCTGCACCCACCCCTCTTGTGTCTGGGCACTGCTGGGAGTCATATCAAGCCACCCCTCTTGTGTCTGGGCACTGCTGGGAGTCATATCCACCCACCCCTCTTATGTCTTGGCACTGCTGGGAGTCATGTCCACCCACCCCTCTTATGTCTGGGCACTGCTGGGAGTCATATCCACCCACCCCTCATATGTCTGGGCACTGCTGGGAGTCATATCCACCCACCCCTCATATGTGACACACCGTGCCCCAACATTCATGGCGTGTGTGCGGCTCGTATCACTATTGCAATGGTAGTATATGCGAGTGCGTGTGACGCACCGTACCCCAACATTCATGGCATGTGTGCGGCTTGTATCACTATTGCAATGGTGGTATATGGGAGCGTGTGTGATGCACCGTACTCCAACATTCATGGCGTGTGTGCGGCTTGTTTCACTATTGCAATGGTGGTATATGCGAGCAGGTATGACACACCGTACAGGTACACTTGCGTTGTTGAGGTACGTTGTACTCACCGTCTGCGCCGTCGTCGGTTTCTATGCACCAGGTCGTAGGCATACAGGACTGGAATGACACGAACAATGGGGTCCCGTAGAAAAAGGGTCGGACGGAGTGTTGCAGAGACGAATTGTACTTGCTGGGCTGGAAACTGCTGCTTGTTTACGTACGGACATAGCGTACTGCATGAACTGGATACAAATCGTATGTATTTTTGTGTCGTACGGTGTTTGGTACGAATCGTATGTACATCTGCTTTGGAATCGGATCGTACTTGATCGTACGTACGTGGACGTTGAAGGTGTACGTATCATACGGGAAAAATGCTCCGTATGGGGAATCGTAGGGAATATTACCGAATCGGAATTGGCCCCTAAGTGATTTTACATGTAAAGTCATTATTAGTGCTGGTTTGTTTAAGAGCAGTATGTTAAAGAGCTTTTACTTTGCATTAGTGCACTACTCTCTAAACATATCAGCAGTGTTTGTTAATTTACAAAGCAATATTGAATGAAAGCATTTAACTTTCTTTCAATATCTATAAATGTGAAACAATAGTACTTTCAGAAACATTCATAAACTCTGTGCACTAACAACAATACCACTGGTACACCAAGAGACTAGTCAGTTGTCATGCCCCCCCCCTAAATGTGGCCTGATTGTTATGGTAGATAGGGCAACATTGTATTCAATCAAGCCATAAACTCATATCTGTTAGTAAACAAAAAAGATCAGTAAAACAAGGTGTTTGCCTAAGAACACACAATTTGGACACGCAGAAAGCTGGACTTGATCCCGGATTTTCCAGTTTCACGCTGTGCATTTCTGCAGGTTGGTAGGCATCTATTTCTGACATCAAAGGTTAATGCTTTACCCTTAAGTCTTGCAAGATGAGATTAGAGCCTGGGTTATAAGGAACATTTTGTGATTAGGATAGCATACACCATGTTTTTTTCCTAGAGATTCCAATTTTATTAGGACATAACTAAGTAATCCTACTTAAGATTAGTAAAATAAGGTGCCACAAAAATGCCATGAAACAATAATCTGTAGAAAAATGTACATGTACGTGCTGCTAAATTTCCTAATCCATGTTGCAGTATCCTGGGGGTGACATTTCTCGTCAGATGCCATTGGCGTATGTTCCTACACCAATCTTACCATGTTTTAGTGGTCAGAGCATATACACTGGGGACTGGTCAACAGTGCCCTGTGCGCACAGTTCAAACCAACACTACCAGTCAACAAAAATATGGGGCTTTCACTCAGATACATGTTCCCACTTGCCCCTTTTTAATGTATGTGCTCCTCTGTGATCCACACAATGCTTTTGCACAAATAAACTCACAATAACATTGTAGTCATGGTAAAGCTCGTAGTGAGGGTGATGGTGATAGTAGTGGTGGCAGCAGTAGTGATGGTGGTAGATGTAGTTTTGGTGATAGTAGTAGATATATTGGTCATGATACGGTGCATGATATCATTAAAGATGTCACTAATAATGGAAATGGCACTCAAATGAAAGTCTATGGTGGAAGCAGTGGTGAGATTGATAGTGCCACTTGTGGTTAAGTTTGTGATGGCAGTGTTTTTTTGCAGTGTGGACATTGGTGATATTGGTGGATGTCATAATGGTGGTGATGAAGATGATGATGATAGTTATTGCAGTTATGATGATGGAGGAAGCAGACGTATGGGTGGTCGTAGTATTGGCAAAGGTGATAGCGATATTGATGATAATAGTGTGGTGATAATGGATTAGTAATGGTGGTGGTAATGCTGGAAGTGGAAATGTATTATTGTAGTAATGGTATTTGTATTGATATGGAAATAGTAGTGGTAATGATTGTGGCGGTAATTGTGATGGTTGGTGGATATGGTGTTGGTAATAGTGTTGGTGGTAGTAATGATGGCAACAGTGGTTGTGTTGCTTAAAATGGTGGTAGAATTTCGTTTTGCAGTGGTGGTAATCGTGTTGGGGCAAGGGTGATGGTAATGGGGCAGTGGTGTGGTGCAAGTAACCGAGCTAGGAATGCTGGTGGGGTCATCATTATATTATGTGTGGTGCTAATATTGATGGTAGTTATTGTGGTGGGGATAAAGGTAATTATATTAATGGTGGTATTGGTGCTTGTAATAATATTGGGCACATTTGCTGAACATACTATATTTGCAGATGTATTAGCATATTTAAGCTGCAGCCTTAAAAAAGAGGTTTATAAAAAAGAGTCAGAAGCTGGGGGTTATATTGTGAGAGGTGAATTTAAAAAGCATTCTGTTAAAAAGTATCTATTTTGTGTGTTATTCCATCTTTTTGCTGACGAATATTGCTGCTTTTATCACGGCATACTAGTGCACTGCTTTCAGGCACCAGTGCATGTACTCGAACACCTGAAACATGGTAAAATTGTCTAATTCTTAATTGGACTACCTAACTTTCCAGTAAAGTCATAGTAGATGTGTAGGGTAATACTCAATGTCACCTGTATACAGCAGCTCATGTTGTGCCATCAACTAGGCTGACAAAACAAAAATGGCTTCAGGCATATCTGTGTAGCCTGACTCCTGCAGCTTTTAAACCTGCAGGCAAATGTGTCAACATAAACAGTTTTGACAGGAAGTAAACCTGCTTTGACATATTAAATACATCACCCCTAACTAGGCTGGATATCCCACAAGCTAGGTTGCCTAGTAGTTTAAAGGAGTGCATACGAGTATTTAGAGTTAGCATGTACCCACAGTGTGTGGTTCTTGAACCCTATTTTCACTGAGAAGGGCTGTAGAAGGCATGTCCAACCTGTGTGTAATTGTTATTATTTGAGCAGAATTTCAACAAGCATGCAAAAGTACGTGTAATTATGTGAAGTGCAAATCAGTCAATGTGTACTGTATTTTATCACAAAATGCATTCCCTGTACTAGTTTTTGATGTTAGCATGCATTTAAACAAAGCAGTGTGAACAATAAGCAGTCTTGTTCTCTTGTACCTTGGTGTTTGGGGTAAATTTGTACAACAAAGTATGCCATTCATTGTCAATGTATACTGACAATGCCACATAAATGAGTGGTATGGAGTAATAGCATAATTTTGGGAATTTCACGTAAGCGAAAAGCAAAATTGTCAACAACACATTTATTACACCAGCGAGATTTAAATGTTGCCTAGGCTGTAGCTGTTGTAGTAAATAGGTTCCACCCTTTTAGACACCTAGATTTTTCGCTTTTGGACTACCCATGTTCGAGACCGTCACTGTGAGTCCTACCAACTTAGTCTCACTCACAGTATATTCTGTTGAAATAGCGTGACAGTGTTAACTGCCAGTCTTGGCCTTTCTAAGTAAGGCTGCTGCTTCGCAGTTAGGGTAAGAGGCTCTGGGCTGGTTACAAATGAACAAATGAGAGCACATATGTGCTGACTGTGTGTGTCAGATGACCGTCGTGCGAGGACTGTCATATGCGCACAGGTTGCGTTTAACACAATAGAGCCTTCATGGATTAATGCTGACCTGGGTAGGACTTATAATGTGAGTGCACAATTATAGTGTAGGTCCCTAGGGCTTACTAAAGGTCTTTGGTAGTTTGATTGAATTACAAGTTATAGGAAAAATCAACACTTAAGTACAATTTTGTTCCGCTTGGTCCTGTAAGTCTTGGGTAAACATGCATCCCAAGTCCTGAACATCACATCAACATTCATTATGATACTTTAAGGATTGGCATCTTTCTCCGGCTCAGCTCAAAATCAGATTCTAGGTGTTTGTCCCCTTACTGGGCCAAGCAAATTACTCTTCCCTCCAAAAGGAGGCATAAAGGTCTCCCCACACAATACAGCCATTAATAGTGATTGACCCAATTCCTGGGCAAGGAAATCCCAAGCCCATACGCAGCATAGGCAGGATGAGCTAAAAAAGTGAGAATATTTAGGCATGGGAATTTTAGTAAGTGAGTTTCCGGAAGTAGCAGCAGTTGCCTGACCTCTCTATGGTTGTAGGGACAGAACAAGATGCAAGAAGCATTCTTACTGAAGTTCAAAGCTGACCAGTAGCAACTGAACCTGAACTGCACCATACCAGTGCCCTCCGATGGAGCGAACGCTACACCCTATGTTCTTTTGCTGAGGTTCTGCGAACTTTAAATATGGCCAGGAGAAACTGCTCTAGAAAATTCTAAAAGTTAGGACTTAAACACTTAAAACATGTTGGACATCCATGGCCCCAGAACTGCAATATTTCATCGCAGCAACAGTGGCTGATTTTGAGAGGATAGACACAACTTCAATGTCGTCCTTCTGGGGCATTATGATCTTCATAAAAGAAGACTAACTCAAAAGGTAGAAGTCTTGAATATACAAATGCATAAAAAGTATCCACCTAATGAGAAGACCTCAGCAGCCCTGAAATTTGAATGTCTCCCTGTCTAAGCTTTGATACCAAAATCAATAACTTTAGCGGGCCTTTGAGAGAATTCCATCAGGTAGAGCTTACAACCTTGCGACGCTAGCTGTTAAGTGAATAATTACAGAATTGCAGTTAGTGCTTTCTTACTACTGAATCAATGTTTTAATGTGTTAAGTGTTCGTAAATTGTAAGTAGTTGTGAAATGCTCATTTTGCATGTGTACTTTACTACCGACTCAAAACCCGTGATAAGCAGGTGCAAACTACATAAAGAGCCCCAGAGTGCAGTTGCAATTTTCCCAATGGCTTCTTTTTATGTTATGATGAGGTGGATAAGCATACTGGCTGGTTTACAGACAAAGAGGAGTAGACAGGAGATCATATTTAGAGTTTGCTACACTTGGCTATACAGAGGAGAACATTTATGATAAGTACAAATTATTAATTTCCCTCATATTAAATGTAATAGCTGACATTGAACCTCGGCTAGAGTGAAACACTTTCAGGAGCAATTAAATCCCCAACCATATCAGGGTGTGATAACTGCAGCAGGTGGGGATTCCCAAAATGTGCGCTCAAGCTTTTTCAGAGCATTTCTAGATGTAAAGCTTAGGAAAATCAATAATTAAAATTACATTTCATTCCATACAACAGCTAGGAATACCACATTTTTATCAGATAACTCAATACCCTCATGTCATAGGATGCATTGATGGGACTCATTCACATATTCCCTACATCTGACAATGAGTTTATGTTCAGAAATAGAACAAATATTAATTCATTAAACATTGAAATTGTGTACAGTGCCTCCAATATAATTACTGATATAGCGGTCAGATTCCCAGGAAGTGGACACGATTCAATCATAGTTCGCCATACTGGGATTTATGCACACCTTCTTAGAGGTTATTCTGCTTGAGGATATATAGCTAGTAACGATTTCTATATGGCAATGTAGTTTCATGTTGTCACTTAATCTATTTAATATAGAAGATACTGCATATGCTTTGCGCTCCTGGATTTTGACCCCTTATATATAACCTACTTTATCAAGTCAGCACCACTACAATGTTGCACATAAATCGACAAAAAATGTAATTGAGAGGACTTTTGGAATGCGCAAAAGTTACTTTTGAATTCTTCAGAAGAGTGGAGAGACACTATAATATACAACAGACACCACCCGATAAATAGGAGCAACATGTTCTATAGTGTACAACAATGCCACATTAAGAGGATTGCCCATTATCCCATCGATCCTGAGTCCGAAGACGAAAAACTGCCAAAACCTCAGGATTATCCTTCAGATTATTCAAGGCCATGAAAAGGCAGAGAAAGATGAGCTGAGATTGATAAAGATTATTTTTAAAGTAAGTTACACATGTAAAGTACGTACTGATGACAGTTAGCAATGTTTGTTCAACTACAGTATTTTATTTCCTTCGCTGCATGATTTTTTTCAAGTTGAAAATCAAACAGAATAATGTGATAAATCAGATATGTAATTTTGACAGTACAATCTTTAAATACATCTATATACTAGAAACAGTAATTTTAAACTATTTGTGATAATGCTTCTTCCTACCTCTCACTCCACTCGGCCTTTCTGTGTGTTCAACCTATTGACGTTTTGAGACATCTGTAATTTGACCTTGACTGTGAAAGCAATACAAACTCATTGCTCCTGGCTCTGAAATGCTACTGAGGCTTCATTATTTCTCACTTTCACATCCAGGAAATTCATCAGTTACAGAGATGTTTTACCTTTGGATGCTTTCCAAAGCCCTGGTGACTTGTACTAGGCCACATGCTACATTACCACTGTAGTGACACATCTCCGCTTGCATGTTCTCCCTGTGCCTTGACACTGATTACTCTTATGAAATTGAAGCTAAATAGTTATTTTCTTGCATTTGTTTTTCAAAATTGAATTGTGTAAAAGCAAGCACAGGCATCGTGGTCTGCTACTCAGCAGCCCATAATCCCTGTGATGGCTGTCATTCCCAATGGGACACAACGCGAGACCTACCTCATTAATATAATGATGAAGGTCAATCAGAAATCCAGTAGGTTTGCCTCATTTAAAAATAAAACTTTCATATACTAAGTTCACATAGAGCTCACACCGCATGCCCTCCTCTTTGAATCTGTGAACTCAATAGAGCATGTGTGAACTAACTTACTCATTGTGAGGTCATCGAGCTGCTTCCGAAAGCCACTTTCGTAATTTGCGTTTATCAAATGGTGATTCTCTAACTACAGAATCTATACTTGGTAATCGCTAAATAGCGAATGTAAATACTAACAAATCGCAAACTTAGGAATGGTGAGTATCATACATCAAGAATACTGACTTACTAATTGGATCCGGATACTTGTAGTTTCAAAATCGATATTCAAAATCGTAGTTTGTGTTGACCCACGAGGTATATTCAAACTGACCTTCATTGCATTCAACCTGAATTAATTTATTGGTCCCATTCAACTGTAAAATATGACTACTGATTGGTGCATTGTTTTTTCTTGGTGATTTTTCTTGAATTTTTGAAAATTCATCTCTCCGGTTCCCATTATTGGATGTTTGAAATTTTGGGGTCATTTTGTTCCTTATATTTTTCCATATTTTTAGGAACTGGGTGTGAGGGTGTGGCTAAGATATCACTCAAGATGGACACCACGCCACACCAGAACAGCAGATTGAATAAGTGCAGTTTCTGGTATGTTCAACTAGCGTAAATAAAAATTTTAAGCAGCGGAGTATTACCTCACATGTTTTCTCCATATTCCAATATTTGTTATGGCAGTGTAGAGCTATTTAGGAGCGGCTACGTCAGATGAAGCAATGTGGTCTAAATTTTGAAAGCTTACCATGGCAAACATTGGCTCTTCAGCACTACAATCGATCATGAGTTACTGTCATATGAAGCACAATATGATGTTTCTAAAAGTTCTTTTTATTTTTGACCCCACATTTGGCACTTTAATATTTTCCTCTGCTTCACAAGCTTTCTGGAGCTCTATTATGGCATTTTCCTGGGAAGTCATAGCTACATGCCTACAAGATTTCTAAAAAACCTGCATTCCAATATATAGGCTTGAGGGGTCTCGCAAGCTGCTTTGACTGAAATATTCTGTCAGACTTTGTTTTATTCAACATAAGACTCAGCTGGCAGAATTAGAAAACCTTTAAACTCCAGTAAAGGTCATTCTCTTTACCCACCAGACTCTGGCTTGTCTTCTTCTGTGATCTCAATGAATGGTGCATGAGCTTCTTTTAATATTGTAAATCATATGTGTTAGAAATAGGGGTCTCTAGTTGGCAGTGGTAGGTACTTTTGTCCAAATAGGGGCCCTTGCTTCTAGTCAGGGTAAAGGGGATACACTTCTAAAATAACCCCTGCTCACCCTTGGTAGCTTGGCATGAGCAGACAGGCTTATCTCAGAGGCAATGTGTAAAGCATTTGTGAACACATACAGTAATACAGTGAAAACACTACAAATGGACACCACATCAGTTTAGAAAAAGTTACTAATCTTTATCTAAACCACAACAAGAACAAAAGACACAGATCCACAATACAGTAACAAAAATATGACTTTCTGATGGTAGAAATAGTTCAGTTCAAAGCAAATTGCAGATGCAACACTTTTCCCACAAAGTACCTGGGATGTGTCACGCAAACAAACAAAAAGGGTCGTCGGGAAGGTGATGCATCGGTTCCTTGCACTCCGGGAAGGTGATGCGTTGTTTCCTGGCTCCGGGGAGGTGATGTATCGGTTCCTTACTGCAGCGCAGGAGAGGTGATGCATCGGTTCCTTACCGGAGAGGAGGTGATACGTCAGTTTCTTACTGCATGGGGAGGTGAAGCATCAGTTTCTTACTGCGTCCCCCAATGATGCAAAAACTTGGCGCCTCGATGCAATACCATGATCCTGAATGATGCATGGATTCTTGCAGCTGCACAGCGGGCCTTGCGTCGAAGTCGGTGTGATGATCTTGGACTTCGAAGATCGGTGCACTTGGTGTGGCATGTGGTGATTTCTCGAGCTACGGCAGGCGCTGTAACAGTTTCTTCAGCGATGCATCGGAAACAGGTGCGGATGCGTCTCGCTTCTTCAAAGATGCATTGCTTTTCCAGTTCTCTATAGGCCCAAAAAACAGCAGGCACCTCTTTGCAGGTCAGAACCACCAGCAAGGCAGTTCAGTGGAGCTGGTGGTGAAGTCTTTGTGTCCCTGAGACTTCAGAACAGGAAGCAAGCTCAGTTTAAAACCCTTGGAGATCTTTTCCTCAAGCTGGTGACAAAGCAAAATGCAAAGTCCTTTTCTCCTTTCCTTGGCAGCAAGTAGTCACTGCAGGCCAACCCCAGACAGCAAACAGCATAGAGGCAGTCTTCCCTCTCAGCTTCTCCGGCTCTTCTCCTTGGCTAAGGATCCTCTTGATTTCCCAGAAGTGATCTAAAGGTCTGAGGTATGGGCCCCTTTTTGTATACAGTAAAATCCTTTGTTCTCTGGTGGCAGAGGAGCCCTGTACCCAGTCAAAACCAGTTCTGTCCTCTCTGGTGCAGCTTCCTGGCAGGAGGTGGAGATAGCATTGTCCTTGGCAGACCAGACCCATTCAGATGAAAGGAAATCTCTTCCCCCTACTCTGAATGCAACCCAGGTCTTATCAGCCCAGCCCTGACTAATCAGGCTCTCTGGAGCCACTGCCCCTCTCCAGCCCCTGTTATCCAAAAGCCGGACATGCAATACACAAACCTACTTTCTAAAAGTGGTATTTTTAAACACAGAAAGTAAAAATCACCCTCACTAAAAGATGCACTTTAGCATTCTAAGTTCAGGCATACCTAACTTTATTTTCCTACCTGGTTCCCAGAGGCAGATACATTTATAAGATGTTATAAACAAACCCCACATTCTGTCCTATGGTAACAGGTAGCCTTGCAACAGTGAAAAAACAAATTTGGCAGTAATTCACTATCAGGACATGCCACACACACCAGGGCATGTCCAACCTTTCACATAAACTGCACCTTGCCGACAGGGGTACCTTGAGCCTATCTAAGGGGTGTCTGATATGTAAGAAAAGGGAAGGTTAGGCCTGGCAAGTGGGTGCACTTGCCAAGTCGACATGGCAATAGCAGACTGTACACATGCTTTGCAATGGCAGGCCAGAGTTACAAATACAGGCTGCTTATGTGTGTGGCCTAATCAGTGCTGCAAACCTACTAGCAGCATTTGATTTACCGGCCCTTGGCACACACGATGCACTGTACTAGGTACTGACTAGTAAATCAAATAGCCATTCATGGAAACACCAATCCATAACAGTAATTTACAAAGGGAGCACTTGCACGTTGGCACTGAACAGCAGTGGCAAAGTGCCCAAAGCATCCAGACCAGCAAAACGGAGTCCAACACACAGCAACAACACAGGTGGCAAGGCAAAAAATGCAGGGGAAACCCACGCCAATGGTGCCAGGTCTAACAATAAGGTTTTCTAGTTATTTGCTAATTGTATTCAAAGTTATATTCTGGAATGTAAAATGTTTTGTTAGCCCTATTAAAAGAATAATTTTGCCTCCTATAACCCTGACATAGTATTTCTCAAGGAAATGCATCTTACAGATGTGGAGACTTTAGAACTAGAACCTTATTGGGTGGGTTTGATTTTTGTTTCTAAAAAAAATAAAATAAATGAATTAATTATGTTATCATAAAAAAGGTAAATGTACTGTTATTACTCAAGAAACAGACTCCGAAGGTAGATGGTTGATTGTTAAATTGCTGATTAATATTTCATTAACTGCTTTTAAAATCTATGGCCTGAGCCTTACAAGATCAACAAGACCAACAGTATGAGCTATATACTATCGTCATATGTATATATAGTGCCTCATGTCATATGGTAGGATACACTGATTCTACAGGTGTTGCCAGTTTCCAAGGTGTCCAGTTATCTTACATGATTATCCAGCATTGGGATCTATTTACCAAATACTCACACAGTGCAGCGCAGCACCCAAAAATGCTGCACTGCTTAGGAAGGAGAAAGCAGGACAGAGATATATTTACAGAAATATGGCACTGTCCTTTCTCTTTCGCTAGTGCCAACACACAATCAGGCAGCTGTGCACCATGCACACAGTTTGCACCATAGTGCAAGTGTGTCTGCATGAGTCTAGCAGAGGTTTTGTACTGGAAAGGTTTCCTTTCAGTACAAAACACAATGCTTAGACTATCTGCAAAATATTTCCCACTTTGTATGAGTGCCGTACAGTGCAACACATGCAAAGTCAGAAAAGAAAGAAGAAATTAAAGCATTTCTCCTTGATAGCGCCTATGTGAATTGGGCATTTTTTTGTGACACAAAACCCCGCCTACTTTATTTAGTAAATACGGTTTTGCATAAAAAACCATGGGTAATTACCATGGAAATCCCATACACCACCCATGGAATGCCCCGTTGGCACCAAGTTGTGCAAAGCAGCATTATTTGCTGCTTTGCTTTTGTTTTCAGTGAATGTCCTGGGCAAATCACGTTTTGTATGGGAAGCTAAATTGGTGAAAACAAGATTTTGTGTCAATTTGCATCACTTTTGTGACGCAAACACTGCTCAAAATCTTAGTAAATATACCCAATTATGTTTTATCCACCCATAGCTTTTTAAACCTCTCATTACAATTTAACCTGGATTTTATGTACGGTAATTACTGCACATTATAAAAACTAAAACCAAGGTGTATTGAATTGTGCGTGAGGTGTGCAATAATTATCATTCCTTATATGTTTTGCGCCTAAAATAGGATATAACATGCAGACTTTGTTGCCTGTCCTAGTTTTTACCTGGGATTTTCTTTTAAATATATACAAGTGTGACCTGCCAAAATGTTTTTAGGTAGGCCATTTTCAATCACACCCAGTATGTACTAAATACTGTGAAAGTCCTAAAACTCATAATTCCAATAGCAGAAGTTACCTGGTCACTCGTAATGAGGGTCCATGCATCTGCTCCCAATTATAGATCCTTTATTATACAGTACAAAGGATAGGATATTTCATGTCCTCGATATAGTGTTATTTTATGATATACACGCTGTAAAATGTAAATTAACAAAAATCACTTTTAATTGATATTCCCTCAGTTAAGCTACGGGTCAGCTACTTAGTGGAATAATAATAATATGAATTTGGAATGCTACCGAAGTTTCTTTGTAGATGAAAGATCAAAGGCTCAGAAAATCAATCCCAGGCCAGGCCTTTCACATTGACCGCTGTTTTAATTCAGCAAACTGATCCCTACGATTGTCACTTAAGTATGATGTGATAAATGCCTTCATTTGAAAAGGATGTGATGTTTGGCCCGTTTATATATATAGCCTTGCATTTTCTGGGTTATTGGGCATAGGTCAATTAATGAATGAACGGAAATTCTGCAAATGGATTCATATCAGATACTACAAGGGCATGCAAACTTGCATGGCATCCGATTGAATCATCTGCGTTGAAAAGCCTCCCATCCTTTTGGTGCATAAATGATGTACACCAATGAAGTACACATTGACTTGTTTGCTAGACAAAAGCCAGAGTATGAAAGGCTGCTTCAACTGATAGGCAGGCCATTTCCTTTTTTAGGTACTGAATAGGGCCAGGTATGGAGTTCGTAAGGTTGCTTGACTATGCAAGCTGTACCATGTTGAGATAGAGACAACCCAACTTGTTTCGCTGACCTACTCTCAGTTATTGTCACTTAAGGAGATATACTTGAATTACCTGGTTGATGTAGATTATTCTGGCCAACAAAAAGGCATTTTGAAAGAACACCTCAATTCATAGTGCTTAATTAGAGAGGTGAATAATAATACTCGTGCTGCTGTGGACTAAAGTATGGAATGAACCTCAGCACTTACATTTTGTATTCATATTATTTATTTTCAACACTAAGTTATATGTACTGATATATTTTTATGGTTTGTATTACAAACCTAAAAAAACTGATTGAAAGTTTAAATTCCAGGATCCACTATCCTTTCTTCATGGTAGTTATTTTAACCATGGCAGCATGAAGGGCTGAATTTCTTTAGCTAGGTTTGAACCTTTGATCTGTACCATAAAAAATGTTATCATCAGTAGTTAACTCACTAAGGCATTTTAACACTCTACATACTCTTATCCGTGTTTCTAAGTTTCTTCAGCTATTATTCTAACAGAACTGTATTTTTTTTCTTATCGATTGTTATCTATCTTCTGCTTTCAACATAATAAATATCCTACTCTTCTCTCAGTTCTTTCTTATCAGGTAGCAAAAGGATGTGTTTTTTCCTGTTTATCCTTACGTTCCTAATGATTTGCTGTAAAAGGATTTACTTTCGATAAACACGTTTGCAGAAATGATTCAAATATTTTCGGATCATTCTCACATTCAACTAACTCTCTTCACTCTTGCCATATGCCTATGTACTTCTGGTAAATACACGGGCCCCTGAAAAATAGAATAAACCCTAACTGGGAAAACAGCTCAGTGGGAAAGTATATGCAGCGGGCTCAGTGCTGATTTACTATCAAAGATCGTGAAAACTCTAGATACGCAACAATATAAGACACATAAGAATGCATAATCTAGAAAAATATTTTAGATTTGTATTCTTCTTTTTTGTTTGTTTTTATGTGTACAAAAAAATATATATATGTTAAAACAGGTCTTTTTCTTTCTTTCTTTTATCCTATTTATGCATAGTTAATTTCAAAACATGAATGAGTATATCTTTCAGCAATTTAAGTACACTGTTCAAAAACCACTTTTATGAATTGATTCAAAACTGTCCTGAATGAAATATATGTACATATTTGGTAAAATTCTACTAACTCATATATAATCGATTATTTAGACAATACATTGCATTCCTCATAATCTCTATAGTTGTTACACAAATCACCAAGAAGATATTAAAGCCATATATGTCATCACTGGTAATGATTTGTAGAATATCACCAACGCGTTTTGGCAAATGCCTTCTTCAGGATTTTCTTTACCAGTGGTTTACTAAAATGAAGAAATATATAAACAAATTTGTAATCTAGAGTTAAAACAAACTATTTTTCTCAATTCTATATATACAGCATTTGATGTATTAATGATAAGCCTGGTCTAATAACTGAGACAACTAAAGTTAAGTCATACGGTGCAAACATCACATGAAGTTAAAAGTGAACCTTTCTCGCTTATATAGGTGCTATAGTGCTATTATTTTCTTTCCAATCTCTGTTACTACTAGTCCTACTAGTTTCCATATATTGGGACGTGTTGCAGTTCTAGATCATAGTGTCTATTCAAGCTCTACATGTGCATGCTGGCACAATAAAATTCTAATTTAAGAAGTCAATATACTTCTTGTGATGTTACAGTCTATTAAAATCTTACGCACATGATTCCTTTTGTTTAAGATGGATTACCTGTACTAAATTCTTCTCATAGTTTATTAGGACATCACTCTTCATTCAATTAGATAAGGAACTTTAGATTGTTCTTCTGTATTCACACTATATAAAACAAATAGAAGTGAATATATATGAGTTTATGTGTTTCTATAACTTGCCCATCTCTTCATGTCTAATGGTCTTCACTATTCTGTCCAAACCTCCCCCTGTAAGCCTATATAAAGTATGTAACTCCTATATCTAGACGGCATTGTGTTATCCTTTATGACATGAATGTCTTATCAATAGTATACATAGAACCTACAACTACCTGTATATACAAGATGCTGTTAGTAATGTTGCCCTATTAGAAACATTGTAGACTCTATATAGAGCAAGATTTCAATTCCCTGCTATTTATCCATACTATCTCTAGACTATACAATATCTATATAGATGGATATATTTAATACCTTATGTTAAAAGGCAATAGATCTTCAGATATAAAATGGCACTTCTGTTACAGAGGCAGGTACGTCAGGTTTCTTCTCGCTAAGGACATAATGTACAGGAGTGGAAGTTAACCTAATAATTCATCAATTTCTTAGAATAGGCCCTACCATTCCTCGCAATTATACTGAAAAATCACTTACTTTTTATCTGATTTTTTCTCTTATGTTGCAGATCTCAATTCGTATTCTGACTGTTGATGTTAGGCAGGTACGTCGAATTTCTTCTCTCTAAGGACATAATGTATTCATCAATTTATTAAAATAGGCCCTACGACTGCTCGTAATTATACTACAAGATCACTTACTTTATATCTAAATTATTCTCTTTTGTTGCAAAACTCTATTCGTGTTCTAACTAATGGTATTAGCCGGATATGATGAATCTATCGCTTATATTCTGAAAATAAAAGAATAACGAACCAATTGTTACTAAAACCACAATAACACCTGCAAATTTGTTATCTTATTACTTGGTTTAGATTGACATGTACTAACTTAAAAGAGGGAATAAATCTGATGGTAATCACCTATGTATTATTTTCTTGCTGCCATTGTCGCTAAGGGCCCTATTATGATTGCGTCCGTCCGCCACCCCCGAGGAAGAGGGACCGTCCGCATGGGCACCGGCGGTCCCTCCATGGCAATTAGGATGTGACCGCCACCCTGGCGGTCACATCCCCTACCTTTAACATTGCGGCGGATGCTGCTTCAAGCAGCACCCGCCGCAAGGTTAAAAAATGCATGTTTACCTTTGCATGCACGAAGCGGCAGGCACCGCGTGGTGCCTGCCGCTTCGTGCACGCAAAGGCAGGGGGGGTACCATAGGTATCCCCCATGTGCAACCCCCACACCCCCTTCACCCATGGGGGCCCGCAACGGGCCCCCAAACAAAAGACCATATGCCTTTCCACGGCGGAAATGCAGCAGTGGAAAGGCATAGTACCGCGGACATCCTAATATGCTCAGACACCGCCAGATATGTTAGAGCTTTTCCGCCGCGGTCGGAAGGCGAACGCGGCGGAAAAGCTGCAGACTGAAAAAATATCCCCCCGCCATCCTAATCTGACGGGGGGTATTTCTTCAGTCCGCAGTGGATAATCCGCATCCTCCGGCCCGGCAGTGGCTTCGGCCGGCCCGGAGGATGCGGATTATCAGCAATCATAATGGGCCCCTAAGTACGATACAATAAATTTCTTGTGTCCTGCGTCAAGAAAGAAAAAATATTTTTTCAATTCTTTGTCAGGTCCATATTACGAAAGCCTCAAAAATGCATGTAGTATTCACTATATTAGCCCCTTATTTATGTGTATTCGATTACCTGGATTTTAGTTTATTATTGCTTACTATTTTATATGCTAATCCCCAAATACCATACATGCTTATGGGGTAATTTCTCCTGCATATATAGGGCAAGGTTCCTAATGTTAGGCATGTATTTATCCATACCTTCCTTTGTAATTGCCTGACCCCGATATATTTTGTCCTATGTTAGTATATGTTATTCTTAAATCATACGTCTATGGCTCTTACATATCACTTATTTTCACTGGAGGTTATAAAAATGTTCAGACTCCCAAAGCTTTAGATGTTAACCACCAGTCCCCACATGCCTCACATAATTTTCGGATATATATGCGCCAATTTCAGTATTTCGAATCGTTCCTTTTGACTAGGTGATCATTGACGTTTTAAATTTCAGATGGACATGGCTAGCGTTCATAGACGTATTAAATTTCAGATGGACATGGTTAGCGGTATGTATACTCTAGTTCTAACCCATCTATTGTAGAGCCGTAGAGCCCATTATACAATAAGGGGCCCATTAGTATGGTGGGCGGATCGCCCCCGCCAGGCTGGCGGTAGCCACAGCCGGCCTGGCGGGGGTGATCCGCTCGCCATCCGTGCACATATGACCCCCGCCATATTAACATGGCTGGGGGGTTCACGGCGGACGGAAAGACCGTCCGCCGCTTTTCAGCCCCGGTTGCCTTGCGACCGGGGCAGAAAAGTGTTTATATGGTGATGGTGTCTATCAGACACCGCCAGCCATATTACAATGGGCATTTCGCAATGCCTTTCTGTGGCAGCAATGCCACCACGGAAAGGATGCGGAGTCTGCTTTGGGGGCCCGTTGCGAGCCCCCAAGGACTCTGGGGGTGTGGGGGGTCACATGGGGGGTACCTATGGTACCCCCCTGCATTTCAAAGAACAACATGGCAGACACCACGCGGTACCTGTTACGTTGTGCTTTGAGATGCACAACGTTTATTTTTACCATTGCGGCGGGTGGTGCTTTCAGCCCCGCCCGCCGCAATGGTAAAAATACAGGTTGCGCCTGCCACTGTGGCGGACCCATTCTAATTCCACCCACAGGACCCCCACCCTTATGGCGGGTGATCCCTTGTACCAGGAGGATGGTGGGCGGGCAAAGTCCGCCCGCCATCCTAATGGGGCCCCAAGTGTCATAAAGACGTCATTACCAATGCTTATGAGTGGCACTACGGGCAAGGATTTTCCATGCCTCTCGACTTTTATGTATATACTCTACTCTGCTCACTTTACCTTATTTTGCAGCCATGAATCCTTACATGTACATAAAGTTAAATTATGCGGGATTCTTATATCTTATTCCTGTCATATCACGCTTTGTGTACGCCTATGTATACTGTTAAACCTGCAAATGAGGTGACTTTCTCGAAATAAATGTATCTAAAATTGAAAAAATATTTTCCCATTCCGTCCTATAGTTTTCTTACTGCCATTTTCACATCCTCTCAGAAGGCCATGTTCATGTGTGCATCGTTTACAGTCTCAGAACACATTTTTATTGAAACTCAAACACCACCCTTAGCATCTAAGACAAGAAGATTCATATGATCAAGCAGTCAAAACTGCAAAGCCAAGTCCTCTCTGAACCGGAAGACAAGCAACCATTTTATCTGCTTGATATACCTCTCTTAGTAGCCAAGGGTATGCCCAGTCATGAGTATTGTGCTCCTGCGCCACTGGAACCAAGCTGCACCCGAATGAAGAGGACCAAATTGCTCGACACTGGCCTTGGGCTGATTGTGCTCTGAATGAGACAGCACCAGGCCGGATAAAACAGTCTGATTGGCCTACAGCCAGGTCTTATCTGAAGTGGCATCGAGGGCTAAAAAACAATGGTTTGGAATGTTTATCTCAAGCCATTGTCGGTGGTTAGTTTATTAGCTGATATTCCTCCCATCACCTTTTGTGTGTTTGGTCTAACACCTTAAGGGGTAAAAGGTACACTAACCTGGATCCCATTCTCATTATCCCACTGGGGTCAAACCAGAATTGGCCAAGCCTTCCCCTGCTTTGCTCATTTTTTGTTTCAGGGAAGGCCTGGCCTTGGCAATTCGGGCTGAACTATTTCTATTGGAGCATATGGCTGTGTGGAATGTGAGATGAAAAGGTGTTTGCTGACCTTAGGGCTTTGTACACTTTTCCGCTACTAACCAGTGCTAAAACGGTTGTGCTCTCCCCTTAAAACATATTAGATTAGCGTATACCCAATTGGCATATTTAATTGACTTGTAAGTCCCTAGCAAAGTGGCACCACATGTACCTGGGACCTGATTAGTGGGCCTGCAGTACTTGTTGTGCCACTCACTTAAGTAGCTCTTTAAATCATGTCTCAGGCTTGCATTGCAGCCTGTGTTTGCAGGTTTTTACTGCCATGCAAACCTGGCAAAAAATATATTTTGCTTTCACACAAGAGATCTAGCAGGAGAGACCCAACCAAATGCGTATTACTCCCTATCTATAGTCAAACTCCCCAAAAAGTACATCTATTTAAGTACTGTAAGAAGGAACAGATAGCGGAATGAACACATACAGCACATAGATGTATATGTATGTGTAGTATGTTGTGTAGTATCCCAAGAGTGCTTCCTAAAGGATGAGAACCCTAACTCACCCGAGGATAACATGCTTCATCATTGGGTTCCCTCCTCACACCTGGATCGCAAGGTCCCTGGTGTGGGCTAGAACTCCTCAAGGGGAGGAGCTGAGATGTTTTATAGATGTGCGATGTTTAGAGGCAATTGAGGGGCAGGGTGCAAAGAAACCGTGAGAACAGTGAGACTATAACTATCTCCAGAGGGCCGGATCAACTTTATTCTGTGCTCCACCGGGAAAGAGTTAAAATGTGAGGATGAGAGCATTCAAAAGAATATACACCTATAGGTGGTCAACATGTTTCTACCCATAGTTGGCCCACAAAAGGAGTTCAGGGGCACTCCTCAGGACCTAGATGGTTAGTGACACTGCAAGTATAAACAAAATAATGCAAAAATATACTGGCCTCATAAAGGTTAGCTTGACAAAGACGGTGATGGTCTGTACATATCTGGGTCCACATCTTTATAAAACAAACAAACAAACAAACAATAGAATCATTAACAATAAGAGCACTCAGTAACGGGGCGCCCCTGCATGAGCAGGACACCCCTGAAGCCTATGGAGTCACTTCTACTGGGTTGTCAGTGAAGCAGCCATATATCTATATAGAGGGGCATCACGTAACCTTGCGATGACCATCTTGAAAACTGCAGCAACAAATCCTATTGCGTCTGGTATCAAACATGTTGGAATCATCCCCCAACACAGTAAACGGTATGGGAGGTATGATTCCAAGCATCAGGAGAGCCCTCATTTAGGCTTTCAGTGTTCCCAGTTCCAGCCTTCTAGTTCCGGACAGTACAAAATGGTTTTTGCCAACCAGAGGCACATTTCTGCCCTCCTACTGCTTAACAGCGAAAGGCAGAGCAATAGGCATCCTGTCACAGGTAGGTGTGCCCAATCCCAGACAGGATTTAGTGTATTAGGGCTAGGTGAGTGTGCATGCCAGCACCTGAAAGTCTGCATGAGGGGCACATTTGGTGTGCATAATCCGGTTCAATCAATCCCTGGGATGTAACAACGAGAGCAGTGTGTCATGCTAGGTGAATACCTCTCCCCTGCTAAGTCTTTGCAATGTGGGGTGCCACAGGGGTCGGCATTGAGCCCGACCCTGTTTAACATCTACGTGGCCCCACTTGCAAGACTAGTAAGATCTCAGGGGATGGAGGTAGTGTCGTATGCCGACGACACGCAGATTATGGTATCCCTGACTCACTCTGTGGGTGAAACCGCTTCTAACTTTAGGGCCTGCATGCAACTTGTTGCAGAGTGGATGATTGCCAACTCCCTAAAGTTGAACGGGGACAAGACAGAGGTCCTGGTCTTTGGCAAGGACCAGGGCATATGGTCAGATGATTGGTGGCCTCCTTCTTTAGGTAGCTGCCCAATACCAACACAATCTGCCAGGAACCTAGGCGTCATCTTTGACACCCAGCTCTCCATGGAGCTTCAGGTCAACAGAACGGTGGCGACCTGTTGGGGAGTCATCAAGACCTTGAAAAGAATCGTACAATACCTGTCCCCACAGGCACGGAAACAGGTGGTGATCGCCCTTGTTGGCTCAAGGCTTGATTACTGCAACTCAGTGTACGCCGGGGCCAACAAGGGTCTGCTCCAGCGTTTGCAGGTTATACAAAACGCGGCAGCGCGGTTTGCTCTCGCTCTGCCCTGGCTGGCCTCTATGACCTCAGCGAGGAAGAACCTTCACTGGCTCCCCATCCCCTCAAGGATCACTTTCAAACTCCTCTGCCTTACATATAAGGCTTTAACGGCAGGTTCGGCTGATGCCCTTGGATCACTACTCTTTAGATACGTTCCGAGTAGATGTCTCCGATCCAGGGAGCTTAATCAATTGGTTATTCCCAGAGCCAAGAAGGCTAGATGGGGGAGCAAAGCTTTTTCCATACTGGCTCCTCTGATGTGGAATACACTCCCCCTGGAAATCAAAATACTGCCCTCCCTTGACCTTTTTAGGAAGGCATTGAAAACCTGGCTCTTTATCAATGCATACAAGTAGGCTCTGTTTCTATCTGCTCACAGTCGTTATTTGGACTAGGCGCCTTGACGCCCATTGGGCATAGCTGCGCAATATAAATAATGTTTCATTCATTCATTCATTCAGGTCCCTAGATTAGTCGTGGACAAGATTCAGAACTGAAACCACTGCACTTCTATCATCTGGGCACTCTGGACTTCGTTGGACTTTGTTTGGGCCTGACTTCATCTCCCTTTCAGTCTGCTGCATCGTCTGTTCCTGTGCACCATACAGGATACATAAAGGACCTGTGGAGCATTCAAAACACTTGAAGATAATCTCCCTTGAACTGAAAGAGTCACTTCCATGCATTTGCAGGCTCCTCAACACTGCTGACCGGTCTGCTGATCCAAAGCTCCCGCAGACTCCGAAGGATTAAACAACACAGGTGGTGGTTATCTATGCCTCCCAAGGCCAGAGCTGTTCTCTCACCAAGTTTGGGGTCAGAATCCCTAGTGGGGGTGCATTAACCGAACCCCTGTGTGCAGAGTACTTTTGCAAGTGTATATGCTTGTTGGAAACTTTGGGATAAGTGCATTGGGCTCCAAGTAGCCCAACCTCCCGCAACTACTTCCACCAAGATCTTCTGCCACACCCCCTCGTTGGCACCATGGCCTGCTCCTGTTGGTGAGCTGCTCAATGTCATCTTGGGATTCCTGTCAATTTGAGGGTCACCTTGGTTTTCCTTGGGCTCCCCTGATTGCTCGGGCCTGCCCTGACTCCCCTGCTTGTGGTGAGTCTCCTAGACCTTGCTGGTCCCTACCATGCACCTTCTTGATTTCCTACGAGGGTTGCATTTGCCAAGGCTTGTTGGCAAGCCCGCTGTATGCCGACCTCTCAGCACTCAACATCTTTCATTAGACAGCTAGCGTCCTAGTCCTGGTTGTCCTCAGCACTGCCTAGTCCTTGCAGCTGCAGAGTCAAGTTCACTGTCATCCTTCCTGAAGCACCCGAGATCGGAGGGCATTAGTCTTCCTAGTCTCCTGGTCTCCCTGAGTGACATAGACCCTGTCCCCTCTTCATTCAGGTGTTGCAGGGATTCTGCACATACACAGAACTATGCGTCGAAATACGGGACCTTAATGTATAGGGGCTAAGCCTTCCAACCGCCTCAGTACCCACAATCCCAGGAGCGACTTGCTATAGTGTCTCACTCGCTCTCTTAAACAATCATGAAGATGCAAATGATTAGACACCCCAGAAAACAACACACCCAACTCTCTTGGGAATCACAGTAACAAGAAATGCCCTTTCGCTCACTCACTCGTGCATGTCCACAAGAATAGTATAGTTTAAAATGTTTATTTTAACTATTGTGCTCTATAACGCAGTATACGAGCCACTACCAACAGCAAAATGCATATACTCAACACAGCTTGCATTGTAGCAAGTCATAAAGGGAGATGTCATTTTATAAAGACAGTGGATACGGGCTATAAGGCCTAACCACCCTCCCCTTGTTAAGACAAAGTATTATTATATAATAGAAGATCTGTGGGCTTTGTCAGTAGACCACATACCTTAATGCCTAGATGGTGTATCTGCATTTTGTCTAGGTGCTAGGGACGTACCAGAGCAGAATACCAAGGGACATTGTTTATCGCCCTTGCTCACCGTGTTCAGACTAAACTCCAGGAACAGACAGAGAACGCACAAAGCAGACAGTTCTCATGTGAAAGGCATAAAAGAGTCTTGCAAAAATAAAGACATGTTGCAACCTGCGCAAAAGCGGCATCATGGCAGCGGAGCTCATGCTAACTTAGCGATGCCAACAATGCCCCTATTGGCCATATGACACACTCTCCTTGGCCAGATGGTAGCATATAGATAAAAGACCCAAACAGAGTTCAAAGTTAAGCAGAGGTAGAAAAGACAAATTTGTAAGTACCCCCCAAAAATATTTTTTATGGGAAATTTGGATAATCCATCAAATTTTGTGAATTTAAGAATGCAATTTGTTCCAAAAAGTCATCCCTACCGTTCGTAGCAAAAAGGGATGCCATCCCATTAAGCAGTTCGAAGGAACACACTTGTTCATCGTAATCTAAAGCTTACAAGAGCACAACCGGACAACTTGCATGATATTCGATGAAACGCCTCATTGTAAGAGACACTGTGCAGCTGCACAGGTATTCCATTCAGCCAATACTCCAAGTGCAGCCTCACGCATCAAACAGCCATCTCCAGAACAGCCCTGGTCATGGGCCAGTAATGGACCCACCAACAGATCATAATCTGGGTCTGTGCCAGGCGCATTGGAGAAGCATAAATCCAATGCCCAATAGAAAGAGCACCTTAGGCAGTAGAACACAGGTTGCACGCAAGTGAAGTAGGCAAAGCGAAAAGTTTGTCCATAACTTACGCAAGCATCGCCAATGGCAAGCATCCAACAAACTGTTGCATTCAGTCACGGTATAGTTGCAATTTGCTGCGTCTCTACAGTACCACACAATGGGTAGCCATTGCGTCACAGGAGCAGAAGTACCAGCACGCCAACCACCAGCGCTAGCATTAAGGGGAAACTTCTGAAAGGTGCTGAAAAAAATAGAATGGATAAAGGATGGTATTACTCCAAAAACCAACTGAAAAGAGGTCACAGGGCCGGATCCCACAAGAGTAAAAAAAAAGGTGCAAAGCCTTCAGTATCAGTCGCAATAAACATTTGGTATATTAATTCCCAAAAATGAAGTGGGAGATTGGTATTCAGCAACAAGTGTATCTCACTTGGGGTTCTTGCCACTTGTAATTTGAATGTCTCTCGTGCTGATGTGAGAGCCACGTCTTGTTATAAGAAAAATGCTTTGAGTCTGCATAGTTTATTGAAATCTGTATTCAAAGTCAAAATGGAAGGCCAAAGCAAAATATCTACAATCCCATGTGGGGGTGGAAATGGGACATTGCTGCAACAATTAACACGTTGCAAAACTGTTACTGTATAGGGGATGCTGGCCCGTAAGCCACAGCTGTTGTGGTTAGTCAAAATAAGATAACTACCATTTGAAAGCAATGTGAGCACGGAAATAATCACTGGGACGGGCATACCTTTTAATAAACAAGCCAGATTTGGGGCAGAAAAGTTACAAGGGCCATGCAATTTAAGGTATTTGCAAAAGTAGGCAGACAAAATATCTATTTTTAAATATCGACATACAATAAAGTCGATGTTTAAATATCGAAGAGACATAATATAGAATTTAAGTTATATCAATATTTGTAATATCAATGGGACAGAATTTCGAAGGTAATATCGATTTTGTTAATATCGATGTTAGTAATATCGATGTTACTAATGTCGATTTTTATATGATTTTTATGTATATTATTATGTATTTAATATGTATTTTATTTTTATTTATGTAATTTAAGTACATTTTGTATTTCAGTACCGTAGCGGGTTGTGGGTTTATAGGGGAATAGGGTGGAACGTAATTTAATTATACTAAATTAATTATTAATTTTTAGGAATTATAAATTAATTTTAATTAATTGGTAATTAAATTTTATTAATTGGTAAGTAATTTTAATTAATTGATTCATTGATAATTATGTTCTGTAGCGGGTTATGGGTTTATAGGGGAATAGGGTGGGAAGTAATTTAATTATATTAATTAATTATCAATTTTTAATAATTATACATTCATTTTAATTAATTGGTAATTAAATTTTATTAATTGTTAATTCATTTTAATTCATTGATTAATTGATAGTTATGTTCTGTAGCGGGTTATGGCTTTATAGGGGAATAGGGTGGGAAGTAATTTAATTATACTAAATAAATTATTCATTTTTAGGGATTATAAATTAATTTTAATTAATTGGTAATTAATTTGTATTAATTGGTTATTAATTTTAATTAATTGATTAATTGATAATTAGTTTTGTACGCGTTATGGGTTTATAGGGTAATAGGGTGGGAAGTAATTTAAATGTAATTAAGTAACAATTTATTTTATTTAATTATGTATTGGTATTTGTAAATAGTTTATATTTATTTATTAATTACTTTTTTTAATATTTTAAAATAATAATTTATTTATAAGTATGTTACTTTTAACTTCTACGCTATCCAACATTTTCCGTACTGTTGCACTCTCTGGCGTTGGAAAAGTAATTTTTACCCCTACGCTATCCAACACTTTCCCTACTGTTGCACTCTCTGGAGTGGGAATAGTAATTTTTACCCATACTTTATCCTACACTTCCCTACTGTTGCACTCCCTGGAGTTGGAATAGACATTTTTACCCCTACGCTACCCAACATTTTCTCTACTGTTGCACTCTCTTGAGTGGGAATAGTAGTTTTTACCCCTACGCTATCCAACACTTTCCCTACTGTTGCACTCTCTGGACCAGGAATAGTAATTTTTACCCCTACGCTATCCAACACTTTCCCTACTGTTGCACTCTCTGGAGTTGGAATAGTAATTTTTACCCCTACGCTATCCAACACTTTCCCTACTGTTGCAGTTTCTGGAGTGGGAATAATAATTTTTACCCCTACGCTATCCAACACTTTCCCTACTGTTGCACTCTCTGCAGTTGGAATAGTAATTTTTACCCCTACGCTATGCAACACTTTCCCTACTGTTGCACTCTCTGGAGTGGGAATAGTAATTTTTACCCCTACGCTATCCAACTCTTTCCCTACTGTTGAACTCTCTAGAGTTGTAATAGCAATTTTTACCCCTATGCTATCCAACATTTACGTATTTTTTTTAATTTGTTTTACATTTTTTAAAATTTGTATTTATATTAATATTTTATGTATATAAATGTATTTGTAATTTATAATATTTTTATTTATTTAAAAGTTATTACAATTATTTGTTCAAGTTATTAAGGAAGCATATATTATGCATTATATGTATATTATTAATTATTGTTTTAGTTAAAGTATGTATATTATTTATGAATTTTAAATATAATATATTTTAACTATGTTTATTACATTAATACGTAATATTTTATTTATATTACCTTTTTTTAATTAAAAAAACAATATTTTTAATTACGATATTTTTGATATCGATATATGTTTTTTTCTCGATATTTTTGTACTTACCTTGTTAGAGATAGCATGTCGATATTTTTGTAATCAACATTTTTGTTGCGAGATTTTTGTAGGTAGATATTTTTGTAATCAACATTTTGTCAGACATTCGTTTGCAAACTATAGAATGTCCTGCTGTGGAATCGCACTCCTCCCCTGTAGATCTCCGTAGGTGAAAGGTAAGGACCACAATTCATCAATAAACGCACTTCCCAGGTGTTCAAAGTGTCCTATGGGGAAGTGTTTCATGCAAGATTTGAACTGAAACAGCCTGAAATTGCAGAGAAACAATGCCATGGATCAACCACACAGCCAAATCTGTCTCTACTACAGAAAATTGTAAATGTTTTAATTGTTCTATGTGTAACTAGGTGTATGTTGCATCTTTGATAGACATAAACCTTTTATTTATCAGTTAAATTAAATGGTAAAAACAGAGCAGAAGCATTCAAATAGTCCCATGGCACTTTTCCCATTTTGAGAGTTTGCAATGTACATGCAAACTGCATTACAGATCGCAATCGATTTTGACCATGGTACAATACAGATACATCACTTTGAGCAACATCAATAACAGACAAAACAACATTATCAAGAGAATAAATACGGGACGACAATGTGTTTATGCTATTGTTGACAACGGCAAGAATTTTTTCCAAATTAGCTTTGTCAATTTGGCGCAGACGGAACACTGCTTCCATCTGCAAAAGTTTCCATAATTCATTATAAGCCTCATAGATATGATGTTTTGATCTTGCTAATTTAGGAACCAGTATAAAATCAGCCAAATTTGTTGCTCAACAAGAGTGACTGATGCTGTTTTACTGATTAGAGTGCGGAGCGTCCCAACCATTGTTGACACAATTACCCCATTGAATACGTGGTAACCGAATAAGAATGTGGAAAACGTGGATTAGGTCTAGTCTGTGTGAAACCTGTTGTTGCATTATGAAAACGCAGTTGACATGCATTGGAATTTGTTTGCTATAATAACCATCCTGAGGGGTTAACATCAGAGACATTTAAACTGCCATTTCTAAAAAGGGCGTGCAGTACATCGAGTGTATGATTGTTGTGTTTATGCCAATTGTCATACTCAGCCAATAAAAGAATAGACGGAATAATTACATTTTTGGCGAAGCCAAAACAAGTAGTTTGTTGTATCGTGTCATATAAAAACAATATTTGAAATGGAATGACACACGCATGATGAAAGCTTCAGTTTCCTGGACCTGCCGAAGTTTAGGGCCCCAAATCGGTTTTAAATCAATGGTATCCTTCTAGTATTAGTAATTAGTAACCAAGTAAGGCCAAATCCGACCTAAATGAATTCGAATAAATTAATTTTGTGTGAGACAACATAAATTGAGATTGAGCAGTCATTCTCAATTTATAGAAATAGGACTCTGGAATGGACATCTTGTAATCTGAATAGTAGTTGAACCTATCCCGGAGCGTTTTAGATCTACCTTTTTACGGCAGCTGGACAATGTTCCTACTGGATAACATTAACAACAGGTCTTAACGCGTTTGATTTATGCAGGATATGATGGCCATAATGTTGATAACAGAATAAATCTGCACAATTGGACGAATTAAAATACAAATCTTC
Source organism: Lissotriton helveticus (assembly GCF_964261635.1). Lineage (NCBI taxonomy): Eukaryota > Metazoa > Chordata > Amphibia > Caudata > Salamandridae > Lissotriton > Lissotriton helveticus. The sequence goes on along the minus strand of NC_136067.1, from coordinate 466,545,578 downwards.
AGCATCAAAAACAGCATAATGCTTTAAATTGGAAAACAATAAATGCACTGGTTGCACATCCCAATCATCTGTATTTATGTCCTGTGTTACCACGTCTCCAAGTGAAACGCGAAACACGTATGGTATCTTGAGGATCTCCGTCAGGCTATGAATTCCAAATACAGCTTTATCTGAAACGATGCCATCAGCAACAGGGAAGGCAGAAATGTTCACGAGGGCTTGATCGCGTTTCATGATATAGAAAAATGTATGGGGGCCAGAATTCCATCAACCAACTTTACAGCAGAGTGTTCAGGTAAATAGTGACCATTGATTAGCAAGAAAAACACTGTCACAAATCCAATCCACATGAAAAGGAAAATTAGTACGAGCACCAGCCAGATGTATGTCCAATGCGGGACCATGTAAGTCTTTTTGAACAAGGAGATGAAAAGACTGGTATGCGCCAGTGAACTGGTTGCAGATAAGGACGAAGAAGTAGAATAATAAGAGAAGCTTTTTCGGTCCACATAATAACCACTTGCTCCCAAGCTCATTAAAAGAGGCTGTTCAGCATCAGACGGATAATGTAAAGGACTGTTAGGTACTTCAACATGAGACTGATCCACAGAATAAGCATACGCGACGTCTGCATTGGGGGAGGATGATGGTACCACACTCCAAAAGTCAATTATAGTTTCCATCACTCCTTCCACAATGTGGGCACTAGTCAACAAAGCTGTTGCTATCGGATTCAGAGAAACACTGTGAGTCACAATATTCAGAATCAGCCATATGGTGTAGTTTGACATTTTCAATTGAAATGTAACTATTTTCTTTGCGACCAGGCAAAGGAGGTAAACTCACTGTACGAGTACCCTTCAATCCAAGAACTGGGACCGGTGCACGATAAGAGGGACCAAATTCTTTCTTGTTCTCCGGTTTTTCTCATACCAGATCTCCAATCTTAGGAAGCCAACCACTGACGGGAATCAGCGTTGCTGTTTTTGTGGCAGAGGGTGACTGTCCTGTGGTAAAGCTGTCACATGTCTTTTGTAGGTCCTGTCACATAGTAGAATGGTTATCCACATCAAACTTTGCGGCAGACGCCACAACAGCTAGACCATCAATGTCTGGCACAAACATTTTAATGCCAAAGAGCATTTCGTATGGGGTCCACCCACCCAGAGATCTTCTTGGGAGATTATTAAGTGCATGTTGAACCCCATGCAAATGAGTCAGCCAGTTCCTGCCAGTACCTAAGACTCTAGCTGTCAAAGATTGCTTTAAGTCACGGTTCATTCGGTCCACTATAGAATTGCCCTCAGGTGTGTATGGAGACAAACACTGCACCAGAACCCCCAAAGACCTCATTGCTTCCTTGTAGGCCTTTGAGGCAAATGCAGGACCATGGTCAGAATGGAAGGTGCCACAGGCAAACGTCCCCACAAAATTTTCATGACATTTCGAGAGTCAGCAGTGCATTTTAGCTAAACCCATAGGAATCTAGTGCATGAATCCACTGCAACAAAAATGTATTTATATGCAGTATCAGCAGTCAAGGTACTGCAGTGATCAAGATAAATACTACCAATTGGCTAATTTGAAATATAAAGCTGTGTTTGTGGTGGTCGTGAAACTGTAATGGTTTATTTGCTGACAAATGTCGCAAGAAAGGACATAATTATGGGTTTGTCTATATAAACCATGCCACCAATAATGTTGCTGCAAGATAGACACAGTTGCAGAAACTCTGGCATGCGCAGATGCCATGCCTTCATGTGCGGCTATGATCAAAGGAAGCCTGCGGTCCAAGTTAGGAATCAGCCGATCCCCAACAGAAGGTATTGTAGCATGAGGGACTTGTTCGGGTGACAAATGATAAGAATACTTAGAAGGGAAGACCTGCAGGTAATCTTTTCCATCCTTCGTAGCAGCTATGGCTGCCAAAATATCATTATCTATTTTAGTCGTGGACCTTGTAACTGCTGCAACAGAACACATGGCTACTGCAGATTCGGCTGCCTCATCAGCCAAAGAATCGCCAACAGCATGTGCTCCCACTCGCTGGGGGCCAAGAGTATGTATAACCTGTGGGAGTGGCAGACGTTCTTTAAGTTCTGCCACTCGTACCCAACGTATTTTATGCTTTATTGTGCTGCCTTTGGAGTCTCTATAATTGTTCTGAGACCAAATAATTAAATTGTCATTAAAAGACTGGATACAGTAGTAGGAATCGCGCACAATAAGAGTGTTCACATTCTGACCGGCGAATTCTAGAGCTAAAACGCGGCTCCGCCAATTGCACTGTACAGTCTCCAAGAGGCATATTATCAAGAATGGTGATAAAATTATAGCCGCTTTAGCGGCAGGAAACTGCCGCTAAAGCAGCGATAATGGGCTTGATGATATGCCCTTGTGAATTCCCATAGAAGCCCAGGTTAACACCAGAACCTGGGCTGCTATGGGAATTTACAAGGACATATTATCAAGCCCATTATCGCTGCTTCAGCAGCAGTTTAATGCCGCTAAAGCGGCGATAATTTTATCGCCGTTGTTGATAATATGTCCCCAAGTGCCTTTTTATGCACAATGGAAGACTTAAATTCACCATTTACAATTGAACCAGCCACAATAGCGCAAGCCGCCGAATAAGCATGTTTGGACCCAATGGGCAGTTCAGCTGAGCTGTTCGGTATAAATTATACATTTGTACTGGTCCAAAGGGAACAACGCCAACAGAGGAGGATGAACATGTTCATACTGTAAAAAACTCCCGTGTCTGCAATGCAGGATCAAAAATAAATGTGACATCAGCTGATGTCAAAGAAGTAGCCAATTGTATCCAATGGGGGTGTAAAGCTTTAGAATTCGGTACAGTCGCCTTAATCACTGCTCCTAAAGCAGGTATAGGTTAAACCATAAGAATGCGTTTTCCCTGCACCAGAGATCATTCCTTCGGAATCGCCATTTGCACCGCAGTCAAAAATATTTAAATATTGGAAAACCGCATTTCCGCTGATGTGTACACATGTGATTTGTATGCAATTGGTACTGTGTAACCTTCATTAAACATTAAGTAAGTGAAACATACCGTCCCTGGCACAATTCATATTAACAGGTTCGTAGAATTATAATGGGTTAACAAGAAGTTGGGCGCAAGTAGATCTGATTGCAAAGATTGAAGAATAAAAGTATGTTCCGGAAGCCAGCTGACAGAAGAATACGAAGGTTGCATCAATGCATAAAGCGGTTTGATATGCTGGGCATAATCAGGAATGTAAGTCCTCCCAAAATTCAAAAATCCCAGCAAAGACTGACTTTTTCAGAGTAGACGGAGGCTGTAATTGTACACATTTCTCTAGAAAGGGGGGGCCGACCCCCTACCATCATTATTGAGCTCATAGCCCAAGAAAACATTAAACAAGTGATGTGTGATTTAGCAAAGTTACATTTATATTGAAAGTCGGCAAATGACAGAATGATTCAATCCGCATTGACTAGATGCGGAATCAGTTTGCCATCTGTCAGATAAATGTCATCGACGTATGAGAACGCATTATGGTTAATGCTGTGTAACAAAGACAGAACACATGCACCAAATGCCCCAGGGCTGTTTTCATAACCCACTGGCAAATGCATAAATATTTTTTGATTGCCGACCCCCAGGAATGCGGTCAAATCACGGCTCTCTTGAACCAAATTGTGACTGTCTCCAAATACAAATTGAGCATCCTTTTTCCCCTGATTGTAGTCCCGCTGGTTCTCATTGCCCTGGTCCTCTTAGTGCTTGTCTTGTTGCTGCCTGACCATCTTGTCTTTATTTGTCAGGTCTCAATCTCCAAGACTCCCTCACTCTCACTCTGGTTTGCCTAACAGTCATCTTTATAAAATTGGTGCTCATAGTCTGTGTTCTCTTCCTGGTTGTGTGCCCACTAGACTTGACCTTTTTGCTTCTGGTCCTCCTTGTTTGGGCCTTAGTATGCCTGATACTCTTGGTTCTGGTCCTTCATGCCATCCTGGTGTTTCAGACCCCCTTCCCCAAGCTCTTTTTTTTCTTTCCTGATCCTCTTGACCCACTTCCATTTAACCCCGTCCTTCTTATCCTTCTCACTCTGCTCCTATGATTGCCAGTACATCAGTTCCTGATCCCGCCGGACGCCTCAGTCTAACTGGCATCATGTGTCCTGGCCCTCTTCGGCATTGCACTGTTAGCTCTTGTCCTCCTGCTTTGGATCATACTTGTCCTGCTTAGTCCATGCCTTGTGGTCATTCTGGCCCTCTTCGGCATTGCACTGTTAGCTCTTGTCCTCCTGCTTTGGATCATACTTGTCCTGCTTAGTCCATGCCTTGTGGTCCTTCTGGTGCTGCAGTCAAAGATTTGGGCCCTGTTGGTCCTTGTTTTACTTTGGTTGGGTTCTTCTGAACCGTGTTATTTTGGTCCTGGTCCTCCTAGACATTCAGGTCTAGTTACTTTAGTATTCCTGACTATTCTGGTCCTACTGATCTTCCTCACCCTGGTCCTGCTACCCCAAGGTCCTGATCTTTCTGCACCACTTGGTACTTTGAGCCTCGATCCTTTGGTCATGGTCCCTTGCAACTCCTAGGCCTGTTCCTGGTCCTATTGATGCTGGTCCTTCTACTCTACTTGCTCTAGTCCTCATATCTCTTGTTCTCCTGATATTCTTGGTGCTGACTCCTTCATCTGCCTCAAGTATTCTGGCCCCCAGTCCTGAATCCAATCTTTCTGGATCGTGTCCTGATCCTCTTGGCCCCGGTTCCCGCTACTTGGCCTCATGCTGCTACACAAACTCCTCATTGAACTTCTTTATCCGGTCCTCCTGGGCCTGCCCATCCAGTTGCTTGTCTTCCTTACCATCCTGATCCAAGCTCTGTGGGCTGGATCTCCAGGCTGTGATCCTCATGATCCTGATATTTCAGGTCCTGATCCTTCTGATCCTCCATTTTGTATTCAACCTGGTCCTCCTGGTCCTGGTACTCAAGGACCTGATCTTCTGTGCCCTGAGCTTCCTGATCCCCTCAGTCCACTGTTTTCTGTTCATTTTAGAACATTTCCTTCTGATTCTGGGTGCCTGTATCCAGTGCTTAGTTAGTGAAATATTAGGTCCAGGGGCTCAATTATTTTTTAGGAGGCCCCACCCACTTCCTCTGGCTCCACCCACGTCCCCAGCTCCACCAACTTCCTCCAATGGCACCACCCACTTACTTTATTTGCTCCACCCTATTCCTCAACTGGTGCTTCTGAAAGGCAGATGTAATACCCAATCTGAATTTCAGTAAGAGAGCCTTCCTCAAGTTTTTGATAGGAAGTTCCCCCCTGTCCCCGAGAACATTTTGAAAAAAATGATTTCAAAAGTGCATGTAAAGCACTATTTTGGAATAAATTGGCTAAAACGACTAATGCAATTTCTGCAGCGTCCCACAGTGGTTAGGGTTGACTTCACTAATTACAAAGTATTTCTACCCAAACATTACATTTTTAGTAAAATTAGGATAGTCAAAGACTGGGGAAAAACATAACTTTCTAACCTGTACCATGCTAGTTGCATGTAGCACTTTGATGGCAGTTCATATCTCACTGTGCTAGGATATAACTTATGAACTTCACACTAATAAAGGGATCTATGTGACAAAAGCAGCATCTCACATAGCAGTGTTAGTGTCTGTTGATAAACTCTGCCATGAACCTTATGCTTGCTGGGAGTGTCTTCCAGACTCTGGTTGAATGGCTGTTTGGATTTTCTTAAGTCACTCATTACGAACAGTCTCATGAGTAATTTACCTACAGTTAAGGTTCATTATCAGGTGTGTTGTATACATTTTGCATGATGCAACGAATGTGTACCATGCGATTACAGAACAGTATTTCAGGTGCAATGCCCTGGCGAGTTAGATTAGAATTCAGCATTATTGCGGATCGACTGGTGATGAGAGGACACACAATTTAGATTCCTGCCTCGCTGCAAGGAGTTTAATTGTGCTGACACACCAAGTATATCAAGGTGTTGTTCAAATAAAGAATAATTTAATGGATAATGTGTGGTTTCCTTGCAAGGAGCGGATAGGGAAGAAGGCCATGTGGAGCTGCTGGCTGTGCCAGTTAACTAGTGTTGTGGCGCAAACTGCCCCCGCTCACCAAAGAACCATGTAACATACCATGGACCAAAATAACTGCAGACTTCCGTCTGTTTCCAGATGGAAGGTAGGCTGTAGTGTAGATTGACGCACACACTAAGTTTCCTGCTAGCGCTGCTCCAAGGTGCTCCTCATTAAAACTGTCAACAAATGCTTGGGCAAAATGCCTTTCCAGGACAAGCACATTGGTAGTCATGCAGATCTTATCATCATTACTGAAGCCAAAGTGAGTAGCAAAGCACACTTCCTACCTTTGTTCAGCCAGACGTCTGTGTGCTACTCAGAAGTCGGGATTGCGCTAATCACAAGAACAAGCACGTGACTTGGGCATGATCAGTAATTAGGCGGGTGCCGTATGAAGATACGGCTGTAACTCCTGAAGTCTAATGAGATGTTGCTGCGCATGAACAACAACTTGAAAACAAGGTAGTTAATTGCTTACTAGCGCAGCACAATTTAATAACGGATCACTCCACTTAGTGTCTCAAATAACTTCTTAGTCCTAGGCCTAAGTGCAGTGCATATATTGCTGTGGCATACATTTAGGTGCAAATTGGCATGAGGACATTCTATCTGGGGATGGCCTGACACCGCATGAAGAAAGCTGTGGTACCGGCCCTGAAAATAAGTGCCTGTGCTGAGCACCGGAAAGCTCCTGCAGAAATGAATCACTGTCTGTATCCCTGACCTCAGCTACCTGGCACTTCTGGCCACAAGGTCATGTTAGTCTTGTTGTTCATAGTCCTTCTCCTTCTGGAGATTCTATGCCTGATCTTCTTGGTGCTGTTCCTTATAGTTGGGTTCTCCTGGGCCTAGTTCGCTGGACCTGACCCACCTGCTATATTAGTCTTCGTTTCATTGGCCCTGGGCAGTCTTATCAGAAGAATTGCCTTTTGGCTATTATGGCCTTCCTCGTTCCCCAGTCTTGACCTTATTGGCCCCGTTCCCTTGTGGTCCTCTTGGTCCTAGTCACCTTGTTCTGGTTCTCCTCATTGTCAACCTCCTAGCCCTTGTACCACATGTCCTGGTCTATCTTGCATCTCATGTCCTGGCACGCTTAGTCTTTGGGTTGTCCTTGTTTTCCTTGTCTGTTGCTTCTCCATTTAGGATCCAGGTCCTCTCAATTCAGATTATCCTTCTACGGGTTCTCCTGAGCCTGGTCATTTTGGTCCTGGTCCATCTTGTGTGTTTTGCTATTCACCCTATGTGGGAAGGGTATGCCCAGACGTGGGTCCCGTGCTTACAACGCCACTGGAGTCAAGCTATTCTGGCTGAAGTCGGCTGATAGCCAGAAACCAGTCCTAGGATGCTTGATTCCGGCCCAGGGAAGACATGGCTTGGAAGTTCGGGCTGGACTGTTCCCATGATGCACAGGGTCAAGACTGATTTGCATATGGCCATGTCTAAACTGGGTTGGCATGATGAGCAAAATAATGATGGATTAAACCCAGATCTGTGACTGGGAGGTGAATGTTTTGCCATTGTGCAACATTCCGTCCATCATCTTGTGTGTTGTACTCCTGCCTACCACTGTCCATCCCACTCAGCCTTTCAGATGTTGGTTGGCCATTTCACCTCAGATCCTCCTCACCCTGGTTCTGCTACTTGATTGCTCTGCCCCATTTGGTAATCTGAGCCCTGTTTCCCAAGGTCCTGATCTTCATGTCCCTCTTAGCCCCGTTTCCAGTCCACCTTCTCATGATCCTTGTAGTTTGCCTAGTCCTCTTGCTGTGGTCTTCTGGGTGCCCTCGGAACTGCCCCTTCAGTCTTCCTAATCCCTGTCCTGCTTATCCCAATTTCCTGGACATACTGACCATTGCCCTTTAGGTCCAGAACGTCTTGGTCCTATTCAACTGGTTTAATCATCCTGGCCCTCATTCCCCTGCTCCTTGCCCTCATGGTTCTTCAATAACCTTGCCTGTATCATCCTAGCCCTTCCTAGTTCTAATGTTCCTTGACCTCCTGTTCATACTAGTTTAAGAACATCCTGACCCTGAATTCATGGTCCTGATTTGACTGGTCCTCATTCCTATGTACTGCTGCTCTTAGATGTTTGAATCCTGAGTCTTCTGTTCCACAGACTTCCGGTCCTGGACCTTTTCATCTTCCTCACCCTAATTCTTGTCTATCAGTCCTCCCAGTCTGGCTCCCCTGGTTTGTCTAGTCCACTAATTTTTCTGTCCCTAATCCCTCTGATCATAGTCACCTTGGTCCATGTAGTCATGGTCTTAGTCCTGGTACTCTGTTGTCTGGCACTCGTGTAATGGATTTTCTGATGCTAGATTCACTGGCCTTGGTTTCGGTAGCCCTCCTAGTCCCCAGTCCCTAGTCTTCCTGCCCCATCCCACTCCTACTAGTCCTCCTTTTCTTCTGGATTGCCAATTCTACCATGTTCTTACCCATATGAACATGGGGCCCTCTGTCCTGGTCCTCCTAGTAATGGTCGTATTGTGTCTGGTCATCCTCATCCCTCTGACACTGGTCCTCTTATTTCCTATGCTGTGGTTCACCCTGGTTAATTTAATTCTTGTCACAATGGTTTAAGATCCCCCTGAGTCTGACATTCTTGGACCTTATGATCCTGGTCCCTCTGGACCTAGATGTTCTCATCCTTTATAACCCTCTAATCTTTCTAACCTAGGGCCTCTAGGTCCTCTAGCCCTGTTCCTTTCTGACCTTCCTGGACAGTCTTCCTGGTCCTTTTGCTCCTTATTCTGATGTCAGTGATACTGGCCCTCATGTTTCTAGTCTTCCTATCCACTGGTTTCCTAGTACTTTCTCCTCTTTGGTCTGTCTACTTGGGTTTGTGTTGTACATGGCTCTTGTTGAAGAGTCATCCCCAAACTTTAGCCTTTTTCCAGCCACTTTTTTGCTGAATTTGTTTTTGTTTACCATAGGACTCTGTGCACTTTACCACTGCTATGCCCAGGGCTTGTGAATTCGATGGTACTAGTGGGTCTGTACCACTGATTTTGCCTCCTGCTTAAGTAGCCCTTTAAATATCTAGAAAACAACAATTGATGGACGGAATGCTGCACAATGGCAAAACATTCACCCCCAGTCACAGATCTGGGTTTAATCCATCGTTATTTTGCTCACCATACCACCTGAGTTCAGAAATGGCCATAAGCAAATCAGTCTTGACCCTGTGCCTCATGGGAACAGTCCAGCCCGAACTGCCAAGCCATGTCTTCCCTGGACCGGAAACAAGCATCCTAGGACCGGTTTCTGGCTATCAGCCTTCATCAGCCAGGATAGCTTGATTCCAGTGTCATGGAGAGCACGGGACACACGTCTGAGCATACCCGTCCCACTCGGGTGACAAATGCAAAAACAACAATTGATAGATGGAATGTTGCATAATGGCAACACATTCACCCCCAGTCACAGATCTGGGTTTAATCCATTGTTATTTTACTCACCACATCACCCCAGCTCACACATGGCCAAATGCAAATCAGTCTTGACCCTGTGCCTCATGGGAAAAGTCCAGACTGAACTGCCAAGCCATGTCTTCCCTGAACCAGAATCAAGCATCTGAGGACCGGTTTCTGGCTCTCAGCCTTCAACAGCCAGGATATGTTGATTCCAGTGGCATGGAGAGCACAGGACTGAAGTCTGAGCATGCCAGTCCCACTCGGGGTGACAAATGCAAAAACAACAATTGATGGACGGAATGTTGCACGATGGCTAAAACATTCAGCCCAGTCACAGATCTGGGTTTAATCCATCGTTATTTTGCTCACCACACCTCCCCAGTTCAGACATGGCCATATGCAAATCAGTCTTGACCCTGTGCCTCATGGGAACAGTCCAGCCCCAACTGCCAATCCATGTTTTCCCTGGACCGGAAACAAGCATTCTAGGACCAGTTTCTGGCTGTCAGCCTTCATCAGCCAGGATAGCTTGTTTCCAGTGGCATGGAGAGCTCGGGACTCACGTCTGAGCATACCCGTCCCTCTCGGAGTGACAAATGCAAAAACAATAATTGATCGACAGAATGTTGCACAATGGCAAAACATTCACCCCCAGTCACAGATCTGGGTTTAATCCATCATTATTTTGCTCACCACACCACTCCAGTTCAGACATGGCCATATGCAAATCAGTCTTGACCCTGAACCTCATGGGAACAGTCCAGCCCAAACTGCCAAGCCATGTCTTCCCTGGACCAGAATCAAGCATCCTAGGACCGGTTTCTGGCTATCAGCCTTCATCAGCCAGGATAGCCTGATTCCAGTGGCATCGAGAGCACGGGACTCACGTCTGAGCATACCCGTCCCACTCGGGGTGACAAATGCAAAAACAACAATGATGGACGGAATGTTGCACAATGGCAAAACATTCACCCCCAGTCACAAATCTGGGTTTAATCCATCATTATTTTGCTCACCACCCCACCCCAGTTCAGACATGGCCACATGCAAATCAGTCCTGACCCGGTGCCTCATGGGAACAGTCCAGCTCGAACTGCCAAGCCATGTCTTCCATGGACCGGAATCAAGCTTCCTAGTACCGGTTTCTGGCTATCAGCCTTTATCAGCCAGGATAGCTTGATTCCAGTGGAATGGAGAGCATGGGACTCACATCTGATCATACCCATAACACTCAGGGTGACAAATCCAAATACAACAATTGATGGATGGAATGTTGCCCAATGGCAAAAGATTCACCCCCAGTCACAGATCTGGGTTTCATCCATTGTTAATTGCTCACCACACCACCCCAGATCAGACATGGCCCTATGCAAATCAGTCTTGACTCTGTACCTCATGGGAACAGTCCAACCCGAACTGCCAAGCCATGTCTTCCCTGGACCAGAATCAAGCATCCAAGGACCGGTTTCTGGATATCAGCCTTCATCAGCCAGGATAGCTTGATTCCAGTGGCATGGAGAGCACGGGACTCACGTCTCAGCTTACCCGTCCCACTCGGGGTGACAAATGCAAAAACAACAATTGATGGATGGAATGTTGCACAAAAGGCAAAACATTCACCCCCAGTCACAGATCTGGGTTTAATCCATTGTTATTTTGCTCACCACACCATCCCTGTTCAACATGGCCATATGCAAATCAGCCTTGACCCTGTGCCTCATGGGAACAGTCCAGCCCGAACTGCCAAGCCATGTCTTCCCTGGACTGGAATCAAGCATCCTAGGACCGGTTTCTGGCTACCAGTCTTCATCAGCCAGGATAGCTTGATTCCAGTGGCATGGAGAGCACGGGACTCACGTCTGAGCATATCCGTCCCACTCGGGGTGACAAATGCAAAAACAACAATTGATGGACGGATTGTTGCACAATGGCAAAACATTCACCCGCAGTCACATATCTGGGTTAAATCCATCGTTATTTTGCTCACCAAACCACCCCAGTTCAGACATGGCCATATGCAAATCGGTCTTGACCCTGTGCCTCATGGGAACAGTCCAGCCCGAACTGCAAAGCCATGTCTTCCCTGGACCGTAATCAAGCATCCTAGGACCGGTTTCTGGCTATCAGCCTTCATCAGCCAGGATAGCTTTTTTCCAGTGGCATGGAGAGCACGGGACTCAAGTCTGAGCAAACCCGTCCCACTCGGGGTGACAAATGCAAAAACAACAATTGATGGACGGAATGTTGCACACTTGCTAAAACATTCAGCCCAGTCACAGATCTGGGTTTAATCCATCGTTATTTTGCTCACCACACCTCCCCAGATCAGACATGGCCATATGCAAATCAGTCTTGACCCTGTGCCTCATGGGAACAGTCCAGCCCGAACTGCCAATAAATGTCTTCCCTGGACCGGAAACAAGCATTCTAGGACCGGTTTCCGGCTGTCAGCCTTCATCAGCCAGGATAGCTTGATTCCAGTGGAATGGAGATCACAGGACTCACGTCTGAGCATACACGTCCCACTCGGGGTGACAAATACAAAAACAACAATTGATGGACGGAATGTTGCACAATGGCAAAACATTCACCCCCAGTCACAGATCTGGGTTTAATCCATTGTAATTTTGCTATTCACACCACCCCCCTTCAGACATGGCCATATGCAAATCAGTCTTGACCCTGTGCCTCATGGGAACAGTCCAGTCCGAACTGCCAAGCCATGTCTTCCCTGGACCGGATTCAAGCATCCTATGACCGGTTTCTGGCTATCAGCCTTCATCAGTCAGGATAGCTTGATTCCAGTGGCATCGAGAGCACGGGACTCACTTCTGAACACACCCGTTCCACTCGGGGTGACAAATGCAAAAACAACAATTGATGGACAGAATGTTGCCCAATGGCAAAACATTCACCCCCAGTCACAGATCTGGGTTTAATCCATCGTTATTTTGCTTGCCACACCACCCCAGATCAGACATGGCCATATGCAAATCCGTCTTGACCCTGTACCTCATGGGAACAATCCAACCCGAACTGCCAAGCCATGTCTTCCCTGGACCAGAATCAAGCATCCTGGAACTGGTTGCTGGCTATCAGTCTTCATCAGCCAGGACAGCTTGATTCCAGTGGCATGGAGAGCATGGGACTCACGTCTGAGCATACCCGTCCCACTCGGGGTGACAAATGCAAATACAACAATTGATGGACGGAATGATGCACAATGGCAAAACATTCACCCCCAGTCACAAATCTGGGTTTAATCCATCATTATTTTGCTCACCACCCCACCCCAGTTCAGACATGGCCATTTGCAAATCAGTCTTGACCCTGTGCCTCATGGGAACAGTTCAGCCCGAACTGCCAAGCCATGTCTTCCCTGGACCAGAATCAAGCATCCTAGGACCGGTTTCTGGCTGTCAGCCTTCATCAGCCAAGATAGCTTGATTCCAGTGGCATGGAGAGCACGGTACTCACGTATGAGCATACCCGTCCCACTCGGGGTGACAAATGCAAATACAACAATTGATGGACGGAATGTTGCACAATGGCAAAACATTCACACCCAGTCACAGATCTGGGTTTAATCCATTGTTATTTTGCTCACCACACCATCCCTGTTCAACATGGCCATATGCAAATCAGTCTTGACCCTGTGCCTCATGGGAACAGTCCAGCCCGAACTGCCAAGCCATGTCTTCCCTGGACCAGAATCAAGCATCCTAGGACCGGTTTCTGGCTATCAGCCTTCATCAGCCAGGATAGCCTGATTCCAGTGGCATCGAGAGCACGGGACTCACGTCTGAGCATACCCGTCCCACTCGGGGTGACAAATGCAAAAACAGCAATGATGGACGGAATGTTGCACAATGGCAAAACTTTCACCCCCAGTCACAGATCTGGGTTTAATCCATCATTATTTTGCTCACCACCCCACCCCAGTTCAGACATGGCCACATGCAAATCAGTCTTGACCCGGTGCCTCATGGGAACAGTCCAGCTCGAACTGCCAAGCCATGTCTTCCCTGGACCAGAATCAAGCATCCTAGGACCGGTTTCTGGATATCAGCCTTCATCAGCCAGGATAGCTTGATTCCAGTGGCATGGAGCGCACGGGACTCACGTCTCAGCTTACCCATCCCACTCGGGGTGACAAATGCAAAAACAACAATTGATGGATGGAATGTTGCACAAAAGGCAAAACATTCACCCCCAGTCACAGATCTGGGTTTAATCCATTGTTATTTTTCTCACCACACCATCCCTGTTCAACATGGCCATATGCAAATCAGTCTTGACCCTGTGCCTCATGGGAACAGTCCAGTCCGTACTGCCAAGCCATGTCTTCCCTGGACCGGATTCAAGCATCCTAGGACCGGTTTCTGGCTATCAGCCTTCATCAGTCAGGATAGCTTGATTCCAGTGGCATCGAGAGCACGGGACTCACGCCTGAACACACCCGTTCCACTCGGGGTGACAAATGCAAAAACAACAATTGATGGACAGAATGTTGCACAATGGCAAAACATTCACCCCCAGTCACAGATCTGGGTTTAATCCATTGTTATTTTGCTTGCCACACCACCCCAGATCAGACATGGCCATATGCAAATCAGTCTTGACCCTGTACCTCATGGGAACAATCCAACCCGAACTGCCAAGCCATGTCTTCATTGGACCAGAATCAAGCATCCTAGGACCGGTTTCTGGATATCAGCCTTCATCCGCCAGGATAGCTTGATTCCAGTGGCATGGAGAGCACGGGACTCACGTCTCAGCTTACCCATCCCACTCGGGGTCACAAATGCAAAAACAGCAATTGATGGATGGAATGTTGCACAATGGCAAAACATTCACCCCCAGTCACAGATCTGGGTTTAATCCATTGTTATTTTGCTCACCACACCATCCCAGTTCAACATGGCCATATGCAAATCAGTCTTGACCCTGTGCCTCATGGGAACAGTCCAGCCCGAACTGCCAAGCCATGTCTTCCCTGGACCGGAATCAAGCATCCTTGGACCGGTTTCTGGCTATCAGCCTTCATCAGCCAGGATAGCTTGATTCCAGTGGCATGGAGAGCACGGGACTCACGTCTGAGCATACCCGTCCCACTCGGGGTGACAAATGCAAAAACAACAATGATGGACGGAATGTTGCACAATGGCAAAACATTCACCCCAGTCACTGATATGGGTTTAATCCATAGTTATTTTGCTCACCACCCCACCCCACCCCAGTTCAGACATGGCCTTATGCAAATCAGTCTTGACCCTGTGCCTCATGGGAACAATCCAACCCGAACTGCCAAGCCATGTCTTCCCTGGACCAAAATCAAGCATCCTAGGACCGGTTTCTGGATATCAGCCTTCATCAGCCAGGATAGCTTGATTCCAGTGGCATGGAGAGCACGGGACTCACGTCTCAGCTTACCCATCCCACTCGGGGTGACAAATGCAAAAACAACAATTGATGGATGGAATGTTGCACAATGGCAAAACATTCACCCCCAGTCACAGATCTGGGTTTAATCCATTGTTATTTTGCTCAACATGGCCATATGCAAATCAGTCTTGACCCTGTGCCTCATGGGAACAGTCCAGCCCGAACTGCCAAGCCATGTCTTCCCTGGACCGGAATCAAGCATCCTAGGACCGGTTTCTGGCTATCAGCGTTCATCAGCCAGGATAGCTTGATTCCAGTGGCATGGAGAGCACGGGACTCAAGTCTGAGCATACCCGTCCCACTCGGGGTGACAAATGCAAAAACAACAATGATGGACGGAATGTTGCACAATGGCAACACATTCACCCCAGTCACTGATATGGGTTTAATCCATAGTTATTTTGCTCACCACCCCACCCCACCCCAGTTCAGACATGGCCTTATGCAAATCAGTCTTGACCCTGTGCCTCATGGGAACAATCCAACCCGAACTGCCAAGCCATGTCTTCCCTGGACCAAAATCAAGCATCCTAGGACCGGTTTCTGGATATCAGCCTTCATCAGCCAGGATAGCTTGATTCCAGTGGCATGGAGAGCACGGGACTCACGTCTCAGCTTACCCATCCCACTCGGGGTGACAAAAGCAAAAACAACAATTGATGGATGGAATGTTGCACAATGGCAAAACATTCACCCCCAGTCACAGATCTGGGTTTAATCCATTGTTATTTTGCTCACCACACCATCCCAGTTCAACATGGCCATATGCAAATCAGTCTTGACCCTGTGCCTCATGGGAACATTCCAGCCCAAACTGCCAAGCCATGTCTTCCCTGGACCGGAATCAAGCATCCTAGGACCGGTTTCTGGCTATCAGCCTTCATCAGCCAGGATAGCTTGATTCCAGTGGCATGGAGAGCATGGGACTCACGTCTGAGCATACCCGTCCCACTTGGGGTGACAAATGCAAAAACAATGATGGACGGAATGTTGCACAATGGCAAAACATTCACCCGAGTCACTGATATGGGTTTAATCCATAGTTATTTTGCTCACCACCCCACCCCAGTTCAGACATGGCCTTATGCAAATCAGTCTTGACCCTGTGCCTCATAGGAACAGTCCAGCCCAAAATGCCAAGACATCTCGTCCCTGGACCGGAATCAAGCATCCTAGGATCTGTTTCTGGCAATCAGCCTTCATCAGCCAGGATAGCTTGATTCCAGTGGCATGGAGAGCACGGTACTCACGTCTGAGCATACCGTCCCACTCGGGGTGACAAATGCAAAAACAACAATTGATGGACAGAATGTTGCACAATGGCAAAACATTCACCCCAGTCACTGATATGGGTTTAATCCATAGTTATTTTGCTCACCACCCCACCCCACCCCAGTTCAGACATGGCCTTATGCAAATCAGTCTTGACCCTGTGCCTCATGGGAACAGTCCAGCCGAACTGGCAAGTCATGTCTTCCCTGGACCGGAATCAAGCATCCTAGAACTGGTTGCTGGCTATCAGCCTTCATCAGCCAGGACAGCTTGATTCCAGTGGCATGGAGAGCATGGGACTCACGTCTGAGCATACCCGTCTCACTCGGGTGACAAATGCAAATACAACAATTGATGGACGGAATGTTGCACAATGGCAAAACATTCACACCCAGTCACAGATCTGGGTTTAATCCATTGTTATTTTGCTCACCACACCATCCCAGTTCAACATGGCCATTTGCAAATCAGTCTTGACCCTGTGCCTCATGGGAACAGTCCAGCCCGAACTGCCAAGCCATGTCTTCCCTGGACCAGAATCAAGCATCCTAGGACCGGTTTCTGGCTATCAGCCTTCATCAGCCAGGATAGCCTGATTCCAGTGGCATCGAGAGCACGGGACTCACGTCTGAGCATACCCGTCCCACTCGGGGTGACAAATGCAAAAACAACAATGATGGACGGAATGTTGCACAATGGCAAAACATTCACCCCCAGTCACAGATCTGGGTTTAAGCCATCATTATTTTGCTCACCACCCCACCCCAGTTCAGACATGGCCACATGCAAATCAGTCTTGACCCGGTGCCTCATGGGAACAGTCCAGCTCTAACTGCCAAGCCATGTCTTCCCTGGACCGGAATCAAGCTTCCTAGTACCGGTTTCTGGCTATCAGCCTTCATAAGCCAGGATAGCTTGATTCCTGTGGCATGGAGAGCATGGGACTCACGTCTGAGCATACCCATAACACACATGGTGACAAATCCAAATACAACAATTGATGGATGGAATGTTGCACGAAAGGCAAAACATTCTCCCCCAGTCACAGATCTGGGTTTAATCCATTGTTATTTTGCTCACCATACCATCCCTGTTCAACATGGCCATATGGAAATCAGTCTGGACCCTGTGCCTCATGGGAACAGTCCAGCCCGAACTGCCAAGCCATGTCTTCCCTGGAATGGAATCAAGCATCCTAGGACCGGTTTCTGGCTATCAGTCTTAATCAGCCAGGATAGCTTGATTCCAGTGGAATGGAGAGCATGGGACTCACGTCTGAGCATACCCGTCTCACTCGGGGTGACAAATGCAAAAACAACAATTGATGGACGGATTGTTGCACAATGGCAAAACATTCACCCGCAGTCACATATCTGGGTTTAATCCATCGTTATTTTGCTCACCACACCACCCCAGTTCAGACATGGCCATATGCAAATCAGTCTTGACCCTGTGCCTCATGGGAACAGTTCAGCCCGAACTGCCAAGCCATGTCTTCCCTGGACCACAATCAAGCATCCTAGGACCGGTTTCTGGCTGTCAGCCTTCATCAGCCAGGATAGCTTGATTCCAGTGTAATGGAGAGCACAGGACTCACGTCTGAGCATACCCGTCCCACTCGGGGTGACAAATGCAAAAACAACAATTGATAGATGGAATGTTGCATAATGGCAAAACATTCACCCCCAGTCACAGATCTGGGTTTAATCCATTGTTATTTTAGTCACCACATCACCCCAGCTCACACATGGCCAAATGCAAATCAGTCTTGACCCTGTGCCTCATGGGAACAGTCCAGACTGAACTGCCAAGCCATGTCTTCCCTGAACCAGAATCAAGCATCTGAGGACCGGTTTCTGGCTCTCAGCCTTCATCAGCCAGGATATCTTGATTCCAGTGGCATGGAGAGCACAGGACTCAAGTCTGAGCATGCCCGTCCCACTCGGGGTGACAAATGCAAAAACAACAATTAATGGACGGAATGTTGCACGATGGCTAAAACATTCAGCCCAGTCACAGATCTGGGTTTAATCCATCATTATTTTGCTCACCACACCTCCCCAGTTCAGACATGGCCATATGCAAATCAGTCTTGACCCTGTGCCTCATGGGAACAGCCCAGTCCGAACTGCCAAGCCATGTCTTCCCTGGACCGGATTCAAGCATCCTATGACCGGTTTCTGGCTATCAGCCTTCATCAGTCAGGATAGCTTGTTTCCAGTGGCATGGAGAGCTCGGGACTCACGTCTGAGCATACCCGTCCCTCTCAGAGTGACAAATGCAAAAACAATAATTGATTGACAGAATGTTGCACAATGGCAAAACATTCACCCCAGTCACAGATCTGGGTTTAATCCATCATTATTTTGCTCACCACACCACCCCAGTTCAGACATGGCCATATGCAAATCAGTCTTGACCCTGAACCTCATGGGAACAGTCCAGCCCAAACTGCCAAGCCATGTCTTCCCTGGACCAGAATCAAGCATCCTAGGACCGGTTTCTGGCTTTCAGCCTTAATCAGCCAGGATAGCCTGATTCCAGTGGCATCGAGAGCACGGGACTCACGTCTGAGCATACCCATCCCACTCGGGGTGACAAATGCAAAAACAACAATGATGGACGGAATGTTGCACAATGGCAAAACATTCACCCCCAGTCACAGATCTGGGTTTAATCCATCATTATTTTGCTCCCCACCCCACCCCAGTTCAGACATGGCCACATGCAAATCAGTACTGACCCGGTGCCTCATGGGAACAGTCCAGCTCGAACTGCCAAGCCATGTCTTCCCTGGACCGGAATCAAGCTTCCTAGTACCGGTTTCTGGCTATCAGCCTTCATCAGCCAGGATAGCTTGATTCCAGTGGCATGGAGAGCATGGGACTCACGTCTGAGCATACCCATAACACTCAGGGTGACAAATCCAAATACAACAATTGATGGATGGAATGTTGCCCAATGGCAAAAGATTCACCCCCAGTCACAGATCTGGGTTTAATCCATTGTTATTTTACTCACCACATCACCCCAGCTCACACATGGCCAAATGCAAATCAGTCTTGACCCTGTGCCTCATGGGAACAGTCCAGACTGAACTGCCAAGCCATGTCTTCCCTGAACCAGAATCAAGCATCTGAGGACCGGTTTCTGGCTCTCAGCCTTCATCAGCCAGGATATCTTGATTCCAGTGGCATGGAGAGCACAGGACTCAAGTCTGAGCATGCCCGTCCCACTCGGGGTGACAAATGCAAAAACAACAATTAATGGACGGAATGTTGCACGATGGCTAAAACATTCAGCCCAGTCACAGATCTGGGTTTAATCCATCATTATTTTGCTCACCACACCTCCCCAGTTCAGACATGGCCATATGCAAATCAGTCTTGACCCTGTGCCTCATGGGAACAGTCCAGTCCGAACTGCCAAGCCATGTCTTCCCTGGACCGGATTCAAGCATCCTATGACCGGTTTCTGGCTATCAGCCTTCATCAGTCAGGATAGCTTGTTTCCAGTGGCATGGAGAGCTCGGGACTCACGTCTGAGCATACCCGTCCCTCTCAGAGTGACAAATGCAAAAACAATAATTGATTGACAGAATGTTGCACAATGGCAAAACATTCACCCCAGTCACAGATCTGGGTTTAATCCATCATTATTTTGCTCACCACACCACCCCAGTTCAGACATGGCCATATGCAAATCAGTCTTGACCCTGAACCTCATGGGAACAGTCCAGCCCAAACTGCCAAGCCATGTCTTCCCTGGACCAGAATCAAGCATCCTAGGACCGGTTTCTGGCTTTCAGCCTTAATCAGCCAGGATAGCCTGATTCCAGTGGCATCGAGAGCACGGGACTCACGTCTGAGCATACCCATCCCACTCGGGGTGACAAATGCAAAAACAACAATGATGGACGGAATGTTGCACAATGGCAAAACATTCACCCCCAGTCACAGATCTGGGTTTAATCCATCATTATTTTGCTCCCCACCCCACCCCAGTTCAGACATGGCCACATGCAAATCAGTACTGACCCGGTGCCTCATGGGAACAGTCCAGCTCGAACTGCCAAGCCATGTCTTCCCTGGACCGGAATCAAGCTTCCTAGTACCGGTTTCTGGCTATCAGCCTTCATCAGCCAGGATAGCTTGATTCCAGTGGCATGGAGAGCATGGGACTCACGTCTGAGCATACCCATAACACTCAGGGTGACAAATCCAAATACAACAATTGATGGATGGAATGTTGCCCAATGGCAAAAGATTCACCCCCAGTCACAGATCTGGGTTTCATCCATCGTTATTTTGCTCACCACACCAGTTCAGACATGGCCATATGCAAATCAGTCTTGACCCTGTGCCTCATGGGAACAGTTCAGCCCGAACTGCCAAGCCATGTCTTCCCTGGACCACAATCAAGCATCCTAGGACCGGTTTCTGGCTGTCAGCCTTCATCAGCCAGGATAGCTTGATTCCAGTGTAATGGAGAGCACAGGACTCACATCTGAGCATACCCGTCCCACTCGGGGTGACAAATGCAAAAACAACTATTGATAGATGGAATGTTGCAAAATGGCAAAACATTCACCCCCAGTCACAGATCTGGGTTTAATCCGTTGTTATTTTACTCACCACATCACCCCAGCTCACACATGGCCAAATGCAAATCAGTCTTGACCCTGTGCCTCATGGGAACAGTCCAGACTGAACTGCCAAGCCATGTCTTCCCTGAACCAGAATCAAGCATCTGAGGACCGGTTTCTGGCTCTCAGCCTTCATCAGCCAGGATATCTTGATTCCAGTGGCATGGAGAGCACAGGACTCAAGTCTGAGCATGCCCGTCCCACTCGGGGTGACAAATGCAAAAACAACAATTAATGGACGGAATGTTGCACGATGGCTAAAACATTCAGCCCAGTCACAGATCTGGGTTTAATCCATCATTATTTTGCTCACCACACCTCCCCAGTTCAGACATGGCCATATGCAAATCAGTCTTGACCCTGTGCCTCATGGGAACAGTCCAGTCCGAACTGCCAAGCCATGTCTTCCCTGGACCGGATTCAAGCATCCTATGACCGGTTTCTGGCTATCAGCCTTCATCAGTCAGGATAGCTTGTTTCCAGTGGCATGGAGAGCTCGGGACTCACGTCTGAGCATACCCGTCCCTCTCAGAGTGACAAATGCAAAAACAATAATTGATTGACAGAATGTTGCACAATGGCAAAACATTCACCCCAGTCACAGATCTGGGTTTAATCCATCATTATTTTGCTCACCACACCACCCCAGTTCAGACATGGCCATATGCAAATCAGTCTTGACCCTGAACCTCATGGGAACAGTCCAGCCCAAACTGCCAAGCCATGTCTTCCCTGGACCAGAATCAAGCATCCTAGGACCGGTTTCTGGCTTTCAGCCTTAATCAGCCAGGATAGCCTGATTCCAGTGGCATCGAGAGCACGGGACTCACGTCTGAGCATACCCATCCCACTCGGGGTGACAAATGCAAAAACAACAATGATGGACGGAATGTTGCACAATGGCAAAACATTCACCCCCAGTCACAGATCTGGGTTTAATCCATCATTATTTTGCTCCCCACCCCACCCCAGTTCAGACATGGCCACATGCAAATCAGTACTGACCCGGTGCCTCATGGGAACAGTCCAGCTCGAACTGCCAAGCCATGTCTTCCCTGGACCGGAATCAAGCTTCCTAGTACCGGTTTCT
Source organism: Lissotriton helveticus (assembly GCF_964261635.1). Lineage (NCBI taxonomy): Eukaryota > Metazoa > Chordata > Amphibia > Caudata > Salamandridae > Lissotriton > Lissotriton helveticus. The sequence continues at coordinate 466,523,614 of NC_136067.1, read as the reverse complement.
GGCTATCAGCCTTCATCAGCCAGGATAGCTTGATTCCAGTGGCATGGAGAGCATGGGACTCACGTCTGAGCATACCCATAACACTCAGGGTGACAAATCCAAATACAACAATTGATGGATGGAATGTTGCCCAATGGCAAAAGATTCACCCCCAGTCACAGATCTGGGTTTCATCCATCGTTATTTTCCTCACCACACCACCCCAGATCAGACATGGCCATATGCAAATCAGTCTTGACCCTGTACCTCATGGGAACAGTCCAACCCGAACTGCCAAGCCATGTCTTCCCTGGACCAGAATCAAGCATCCTAGGACCGGTTTCTGGATATCAGCCTTCATCAGCCAGGATAGCTTGATTCCAGTGGCATGGAGAGCACGGGACTCACGTCTCAGCTTACCCGTCCCACTCGGGTTGACAAATGCAAAAACAACAATTGATGGATGGAATGTTGCACAAAAGGCAAAACATTCACCCCCAGTCACTGATATGGGTTTAATCCATAGTTATTTTGCTCACCACCCCACCCCACCCCAGTTCAGACATGGCCTTATGCAAATCAGTCTTGACCCTGTGCCTCATGGGAACAGTCCAGCCCAAACTGCCAAAACATCTCTTCCCTGGACCGGAATCAAGCATCCTAGGACCGATTTCTGGCTATCAGCCTTCATGAGCAAGGATAGCTTGATTCCAGTGGAATGGAGAGCATGAGACTCACGTCTGAGCATACCCGTCTCACTCGGGGTGACAAATGCAAAAACAACAATTGATGGACGGATTGTTGCACAATGGCAAAACATTCACCCGCAGTCACATATCTGGGTTTAATCCATCGTTATTTTGCTCACCACACCACCCCAGTTCAGACATGGCCATATGCAAATCAGTCTTGACCCTGTGCCTCATGGGAACAGTTCAGCCCGAACTGCCAAGCCATGTCTTCCCTGGACCAGAATCAAGCATCCTAGGACCGGTTTCCGGCTGTCAGCCTTCATCAGCCAGGATAATTTGATTCCAGTGGAATGGAGAGCACAGGAATCACGTCTGAGCATACCCGTCCCACTCGGGGTGACAAATGCAAAAACAACAATTGATAGATGGAATGTTGCATAATGGCAAAACATTCACCCCAGTCACAGATTTGGGTTTAATCCATTGTTATTTTACTCACCACATCACCCCAGCTCACACATGGCCAAATGCAAATCAGTCTTGACCCTGTGCCTCATGGGAACAGTCCAGACTGAACTGCCAAGCCATGTCTTCCCTGAACCAGAATCAAGCATCTGAGGACCGGTTTCTGGCTCTCAGCCTTCATCAGCCAGGATATCTTGATTCCAGTGGCATGGAGAGCACAGGACTCAAGTCTGAGCATGCCCGTCCCACTCGGGGTGACAAATGCAAAAACAACAATTGATGGACGGAATGTTGCACGATGGCTAAAACATTCAGCCCAGTCACAGATCTGGGTTTAATCCATCGTTATTTTGCTTACCACACCTCCCCAGTTCAGACATGGCCATATGCAAATCAGTCTTGACCCTGTGCCTCTTGGGAACAGTCCAGCCCGAACTGCCAATCCATGTTTTCCCTGGACCGGAAACAAGCATTCTAGGACCAGTTTCTGGCTGTCAGCCTTCATCAGCCAGGATAGCTTGTTTCCAGTGGCATGGAGAGCTCGGGACTCACGTCTAAGCATACCCGTCCCTCTCGGAGTGACAAATGCAAAAACAATAATTGATTGACAGAATGTTGCACAATGGCAAAACATTCACCCCCAGTCACAGATCTGGGTTTAATCCATCATTATTTTGCTCACCACACCACCCCAGTTCAGACATGGCCATATGCAAATCAGTCTTGACCCTGAACCTCATGGGAACAGTCCAGCCCAAACTGCCAAGCCATGTCTTCCCTGGACCAGAATCAAGCATCCTAGGACCGGTTTCTGGCTATCAGCCTTCATCAGCCAGGATAGCCTGATTCCAGTGGCATCGAGAGCACGGTACTCACGTCTGAGCATACCCATCCCACTCGGGGTGAAAAATGCAAAAACAACAATGATGGACGGAATGTTGCACAATGGCAAAACATTCACCCCCAGTCACAGATCTGGGTTTAATCCATCATTATTTTGCTCACCACCCCACCCCAGTTCAGACATGGCCACATGCAAATCAGTCCTGACCCGGTGCCTCATGGGAACAGTCCAGCTCGAACTGCCAAGCCATGTCTTCCCTGGACCGGAATCAAGCTTCCTAGTACCGGTTTCTGGCTATCAGCCTTCATCAGCCAGGATAGCTTGATTCCAGTGGCATGGAGAGCATGGGACTCACGTCTGAGCATACCCATAACACTCAGGGTGACAAATCCAAATACAACAATTGATGGATGGAATGTTGCCCAATGGCAAAAGATTCACCCCCAGTCACAGATCTGGGTTTCATCCATCGTTATTTTGCTCACCACACGACCCCAAATCAGACAAGGCCATATGCAAATCAGTCTTGACCCTGTATCTCATGGGAACAGTCCAACCCGAACTGCCAAGCCATGTCTTCCCTGGACCGGATTCAAGCATCCTAGGACCGGTTTCTGGCTATCAGCCTTCATCAGTCAGGATAGCTTGATTCCAGTGGCATCGAGAGCACGGGACTCACGTCTGAACACACCCGTTCCACTCGGGGTGACAAATGCAAAAACAACAATTGATGGACAGAATGTTGCACAATGGCAAAACATTCACCCCCAGTCACAGATCTGGGTTTAATCCATCGTTATTTTGCTTACCACACCACCCCAGATCAGACATGGCCATATGCAAATCAGTCTTGACCCTGTACCTCATGGGAACAATCCAACCCGAACTGCCAAGCCATGTCTTCCCTGGACCAGAATCAAGCATCCTAGGACCGGTTTCTGGATATCAGCCTTCATCAGCCAAGATAGCTTGATTCCAGTGGCATGGAGAGCACGGTACTCACGTCTGAGCATACCGTCCCACTCGGGGTGACAAATGCAAAAACAACAATTGATGGACAGAATGTTGCACAATGACAAAACATTCACCCCAGTCACTGATATGGGTTTAATCCATAGTTATTTTGCTCACCACCCCACCCCACCCCACCCCAGTTCAGACATGGCCTTATGCAAATCAGTCTTGACCCTGTGCCTCATGGGAACAGTCCAGCCCAAACTGCCAAGACATCTCTTCTCTGGACCGGAATCAAGCATCCTATGACCGATTTCTGGCTATCAGCCTTCATGAGCCAGGATAGCTTGATTCCAGTGGCATGGAGAGCTCGGGACTCACGTCTAAGCATACCCGTCCCTCTCGGAGTGACAAATGCAAAAACAATAATTGATTGACAGAATGTTGCACAATGGCAAAACATTCACCCCCAGTCACAGATCTGGGTTTAATCCATCATTATTTTGCTCACCACACCACCCCAGTTCAGACATGGCCATATGCAAATCAGTCTTGACCCTGAACCTCATGGGAACAGTCCAGCCCAAACTGCCAAGCCATGTCTTCCCTGGACCAGAATCAAGCATCCTAGGACCGGTTTCTGGCTATCAGCCTTCATCAGCCAGGATAGCCTGATTCCAGTGGCATCGAGAGCACGGTACTCACGTCTGAGCATACCCATCCCACTCGGGGTGAAAAATGCAAAAACAACAATGATGGACGGAATGTTGCACAATGGCAAAACATTCACCCCCAGTCACAGATCTGGGTTTAATCCATCATTATTTTGCTCACCACCCCACCCCAGTTCAGACATGGCCACATGCAAATCAGTCCTGACCCGGTGCCTCATGGGAACAGTCCAGCTCGAACTGCCAAGCCATGTCTTCCCTGGACCGGAATCAAGCTTCCTAGTACCGGTTTCTGGCTATCAGCCTTCATCAGCCAGGATAGCTTGATTCCAGTGGCATGGAGAGCATGGGACTCACGTCTGAGCATACCCATAACACTCAGGGTGACAAATCCAAATACAACAATTGATGGATGGAATGTTGCCCAATGGCAAAAGATTCACCCCCAGTCACAGATCTGGGTTTCATCCATCGTTATTTTGCTCACCACACGACCCCAAATCAGACAAGGCCATATGCAAATCAGTCTTGACCCTGTATCTCATGGGAACAGTCCAACCCGAACTGCCAAGCCATGTCTTCCCTGGACCGGATTCAAGCATCCTAGGACCGGTTTCTGGCTATCAGCCTTCATCAGTCAGGATAGCTTGATTCCAGTGGCATCGAGAGCACGGGACTCACGTCTGAACACACCCGTTCCACTCGGGGTGACAAATGCAAAAACAACAATTGATGGACAGAATGTTGCACAATGGCAAAACATTCACCCCCAGTCACAGATCTGGGTTTAATCCATCGTTATTTTGCTTACCACACCACCCCAGATCAGACATGGCCATATGCAAATCAGTCTTGACCCTGTACCTCATGGGAACAATCCAACCCGAACTGCCAAGCCATGTCTTCCCTGGACCAGAATCAAGCATCCTAGGACCGGTTTCTGGATATCAGCCTTCATCAGCCAAGATAGCTTGATTCCAGTGGCATGGAGAGCACGGTACTCACGTCTGAGCATACCGTCCCACTCGGGGTGACAAATGCAAAAACAACAATTGATGGACAGAATGTTGCACAATGACAAAACATTCACCCCAGTCACTGATATGGGTTTAATCCATAGTTATTTTGCTCACCACCCCACCCCACCCCACCCCAGTTCAGACATGGCCTTATGCAAATCAGTCTTGACCCTGTGCCTCATGGGAACAGTCCAGCCCAAACTGCCAAGACATCTCTTCTCTGGACCGGAATCAAGCATCCTATGACCGATTTCTGGCTATCAGCCTTCATGAGCCAGGATAGCTTGATTCCAGTGGCATGAAGAGCACAGGACTCAAGTCTGAGCATGCCCGTCCCACTCGGGGTGACAAATGCAAAAACAACAATTGATGGACGGAATGTTGCACGATGGCTAAAACATTCAGCCCAGTCACAGATCTGGGTTTAATCCATCGTTATTTTGCTCACCACACCTCCCCAGTTCAGACATGGCCACATGCAAATCAGTCTTGACCCGGTGCCTCATGGGAACAGTCCAGCTCGAACTGCCAAGCCATGTCTTCCCTGGACCGGAATCAAGCTTCCTAGTACCGGTTTCTGGATATCAGCCTTCATCAGCCAAGATAGCTTGATTCCAGTGGCATGGAGAGCACGGTACTCACGTCTGAGCATACCGTCCCACTCGGGGTGACAAATGCAAAAACAACAATTGATGGACAGAATGTTGCACAATGACAAAACATTCACCCCAGTCACTGATATGGGTTTAATCCATAGTTATTTTGCTCACCACCCCACCCCACCCCACCCCAGTTCAGACATGGCCTTATGCAAATCAGTCTTGACCCTGTGCCTCATGGGAACAGTCCAGCCCAAACTGCCAAGACATCTCTTCTCTGGACCGGAATCAAGCATCCTATGACCGATTTCTGGCTATCAGCCTTCATGAGCCAGGATAGATTGATTCCAGTGGCATGAAGAGCACAGGACTCAAGTCTGAGCATGCCCGTCCCACTCGGGGTGACAAATGCAAAAACAACAATTGATGGACGGAATGTTGCACGATGGCTAAAACATTCAGCCCAGTCACAGATCTGGGTTTAATCCATCGTTATTTTGCTCACCACACCTCCCCAGTTCAGACATGGCCACATGCAAATCAGTCTTGACCCGGTGCCTCATGGGAACAGTCCAGCTCGAACTGCCAAGCCATGTCTTCCCTGGACCGGAATCAAGCTTCCTAGTACCGGTTTCTGGCTATCAGCCTTCATCAGCCAGAATAGCTTGATTCCTGTGGCATGGAGAGCATGGGACTCACTTCTGAGCATACCCATAACACTCAGGGTGACAAATCCAAATACAACAATTGATGGATGGAATGTCGCCCAATGGCAAAAGATTCACCCCCAGTCACAGATATGGGTTTCATCCATCGTTATTTTGCTCACCACACCACCCCAGATCAGACATGGCCATATCCAAATCAGTCTTGACCCTGTACCTCATGGGAACAGTCCAACCCGAACTGCCAAGCCATGTCTTCCCTGGACCAGAATCAAGCATCCTAGGACCGGTTTCTGGATATCATCCTTCATCAGCCAGGATAGCTTGATTCCAGTGGCATGGAGAGCACGGGACTCACGTCTCAGCTTACCCATCCCACTCAGGGTGACAAATGCAAAAACAACAATTGATGGATGGAATGTTGCACAAAAGGCAAAACATTCACCCCCAGTCACAGATCTGGGTTTAATCCATTGTTATTTTGCTCACCACACCATCCCTGTTCAACATGGCCATATGCAAATCAGTCTTGACCCTGTGCCTCATGGGAACAGTCCAGTCCGAACTGCCAAGCCATGTCTTCCCTGGACCGGATTCAAGCATCCTAGGACCGGTTTCTGGCTATCAGCCTTCATCAGTCAGGATAGCTTGATTCCAGTGGCATCGAGAGCACGGGACTCACGTCTGAACACACCTGTTCCACTCGGGGTGACAAATGCAAAAACAACAATTGATGGACAGAATGTTGCACAATGGCAAAACATTCACCCCCAGTCACAGATCTGGGTTTAATCCAGCGTTATTTTGCTTGCCACACCACCCCAGATCAGACATGGCCATATGCAAATCAGTCTTGACCCTGTACCTCATGGGAACAATCCAACCCGAACTGCCAAGCCATGTCTTCCCTGGACCAGAATCAAGCATCCTAGGACCGGTTTCTGGATATCAGCCTTCATCAGCCATGATAGCTTGATTCCAGTGGCATGGAGAGCACCGGACTCACGTCTCAGCTTACCCATCCCACTCGGGGTCACAAATGCAAAAACAGCAATTGATGGATGGAATGTTGCACAATGGCAAAACATTCACCCCCAGTCACAGATCTGGGATCTCGATTGTTATTTTGCTCACCACACCATCCCAGTTCAACATGGCCATTTGCAAATCAGTCTTGACCCTGTGCCTCGTGGGAACAGTCCAACCCGAACTGCCAAGCCATGTCTTCCCTGGACCGGAATCAAGCATCCTAGGACCGGTTTCTGGCTATCAGCCTTCATCAGCCAGGATAGCTTGATTACAGTGGCATGGAGAGCACGGGACTCACGTCTGAGCATACCCGTCCCACTCGGGGTGACAAATGCAAAAACAACAATGATGGACGGAATGTTGCACAATGGCAAAACATTCACCCCAGTCACTGATATGGGTTTAATCCATAGTTATTTTGCTCACCACCCCACCCCACCCCAGTTCAGACATGGCCTTATGCAAATCAGTCTTGACCCTGTGCCTCATAGGAACAATCCAACCCGAACTGCCAAGCCATGTCTTCCCTGGACCAAAATCAAGCATCCTAGGACCGGATTCTGGATATCAGCCTTCATCAGCCAGGATAGCTTGATTCCAGTGGCATGGAGAGCACGGGACTCACGTCTCAGCTTACCCATCCCACTCGGGGTGACAAATGCAAAAACAACAATTGATGGATGGAATGTTGCACAATGGCAAAACATTCACCCCCAGTCACAGATCTGGGTTTAATCCATTGTTATTTTGCTCACCACACCATCCCAGTTCAACATGGCCATATGCAAATCAGTCTTGACCCTGTGCCTCATGGGAACAGTCCAGCCCGAACTGCCAAGCCATGTCTTCCCTGGACCGGAATCAAGCATCCTAGTACCGGTTTCTGGCTATCAGCCTTCATCAGCCAGGATAGCTTGATTCCAGTGGCATGGAGAGCACGGGACTCACGTCTGAGCATACCCGTCCCACTCGGGGTGACAAATGCAAAAACAACAATGATGGACGGAATGTTGCACAATGGCAAAACATTCACCCCAGTCACTGATATGAGTTTAATCCATAGTTATTTTGCTCACCACCCAACCCCACCCCAGTTCAGACATGGCCTTATGCAAATCAGTCTTGACCCTGTGCCTCATAGGAACAATCCAACCCGAACTGCCAAGCCATGTCTTCCCTGGACCAAAATCAAGCATCCTAGGACCGGTTTCTGGATATCAGCCTTCATCAGCCAGGATAGCTTGATTCCAGTGGCATGGAGAGCACGGGACTCACGTCTCAGCTTACCCATCCCACTCGGGGTGACAAATGCAAAAACAACAATTGATGGATAGAATGTTGCACAATGGCAAAACATTCACCCCCAGTCACTGATATGGGTTTAATCCATAGTTATTTTGCTCACCACCCCACCCCACCCCAGTTCAGACATGGCCTTATGCAAATCAGTCTTGACCCTGTGCCTCATAGGAACAGTCCAGCCCAAAATGCCAAGACATCTCGTCCCTGGACCGGAATCAAGCATCCTAGGATCTGTTTCTGGAAATCAGCCTTCATCAGCCAGGATAGCTTGATTCCAGTGGCATGGAGAGCACGGTACTCACGTCTGAGCATAACGTCCAACTCGGGGTGACAAATGCAAAAACAACAATTGATGGACAGAATATTGCACAATGGCAAAACATTCACCCCAGTCACTGATATGGGTTTAATCCATAGTTATTTTGCTCACCACCCCACCCCACCCCAGTTCAGACATGGCCTTATGCAAATCAGTCTTGACCCTGAACCTCATGGGAACAGTCCAGCCCAAACTGCCAAGCCATGTCTTCCCTGGACCAGAATCAAGCATCCTAGGACCGGTTTCTGGCTATCAGCCTTCATCAGCCAGGATAGCCTGATTCCAGTGGCATCGAGAGCACGGGACTCACTTCTGAGCATACCCGTCTCACTCGGGGTGACAAATGCAAAAACAACAATTGATGGACGGATTGTTGCACAATGGCAAAACATTCACCCGCAGTCACATATCTGGGTTTAATCCATCGTTATTTTGCTCACCACACCACCCCAGTTCAGACATGGCCATATGCAAATCAGTCTTGACCCTGTGCCTCATGGGAACAGTTCAGCCCGAACTGCCAAGCCATGTCTTCCCTGGACCAGAATCAAGCATCCTAGGACCGGTTTCTGGCTGTCAGCCTTCATCAGCCAGGATAGCTTGATTCCAGTGGAATGGAGAGCACAGGACTCACGTCTGAGCATACCCATAACACTCAGGGTGACAAATCCAAAAACAACAATTGATGGAAGGAATGTTGCCCAATGGCAAAAGATTCACCCCCAGTCACAGATCTGGGTTTCATCCATCGTTATTTTGCTCACCACACCACCCCAGATCAGACATGGCCATATGCAAATCAGTCTTGACCCTGTACCTCATGGGAACAGTCCAACCCGAACTGCCAAGCCATGTCTTCCCTGGACCAGAATCAAGCATCCTAGGACCGGTTTCTGGATATCAGCCTTCATCAGCCAGGATAGCTTGATTCCAGTGGCATGGAGAGCACGGGACTCACGTCTCAGCTTACCCGTCCCACTCGGGGTGACAAATGCAAAAACAACAATTGATGGATGGAATGTTGCACAAAAGGCAAAACATTCACCCCCAGTCACAGATCTGGGTTTAATCCATTGTTATTTTGCTCACCATACCATCCCTGTTCAACATGGCCATATGCAAATCAGTCTTGACCCTGTGCCTCATGGGAACAGTCCAGCCCGAACTGCCAAGCCATGTCTTCCCTGGACTGGAATCAAGCATCCTAGGACCGGTTTCTGGCTATCAGTCTTAATCAGCCAGAATAGCTTAATTCCAGTGGCATGGAGAGCACGGGACTCACGTCTGAGCATATCGTCCCACTCGGGGTGACAAATGCAAAAACAACAATTGATGGACAGAATGTTGCACAATGGCAAAACATTCACCCCAGTCACTGATATGGGTTTAATCCATAGTTATTTTGCTCACCACCCCACCCCACCCCAGTTAAGACATGGCCTTATGCAAATCAGTCTTGACCCTGTGCCTCATGGGAACAGTCCAGCCCAAACTGCCAAGACATCTCTTCCCTGGACCGGAATCAAGCATCCTAGGACCGATTTCTGGCTATCAGCCTTCATGAGCCAGGATAGCTTGATTCCAGTGGAATGGAGAGCATGGGACTCACGTCTGAGCATACCCGTCTCACTCGGGGTGACAAATGCAAAAACAACAATTGATGGACGGATTGTTGCACAATGGCAAAACATTCACCCGCAGTCACATATCTGGGTTTAATCCATCGTTATTTTGCTCACCACACCACCCCAGTTCAGACATGGCCATATGCAAATCAGTCTTGACCCTGTGCCTCATGGGAACAGTTCAGCCCGAACTGCCAAGCCATGTCTTCCCTGGACCAGAATCAAGCTTCCTAGGACCGGTTTCTGGCTGTCAGCCTTCATCAGCCAGGATAGCTTGATTCCAGTGGAATGGAGAGCACAGGACTCACGTCTGAGCATACCCGTCCCACTCGGGTGACAAATGCAAAAACAACAATTGATAGATGGAATGTTGCATAATGGCAAAACATTCACCCCCAGTCACAGATCTGGGTTTAATCCATTGTTATTTTACTCACCACATCACCCCAGTTCACACATGGCCAAATGCAAATCAGTCTTGACCCTGTGCCTCATGGGAACAGTCCAGACTGAACTGCCAAGCCATGTCTTCCCTGAACCAGAATCAAGCATCTGAGGACCGGTTTCTGGCTCTCAGCCTTCATCAGCCAGGATATCTTGATTCCAGTGGCATGGAGAGCACAGGACTCAAGTCTGAGCATGCCCGTCCCTCTCAGGGTGACAAATGCAAAAACAACAATTGATGGACGGAATGTTGCACGATGGCTAAAACATTCAGCCCAGTCACAGATCTGGGTTTAATCCATCGTTATTTTGCTTACCACACCTCCCCAGTTCAGACATGGCCATATGCAAATCAGTCTTGACCCTGTGCCTCATGGGAACAGTCCAGCCCGAACTGCCAATCCATGTTTTCCCTGGACCGGAAACAAGCATTCTAGGACCAGTTTCTGGCTGTCAGCCTTCATCAGCCAGGATAGCTTGTTTCCAGTGGCATGGAGAGCTCGGGACTCACGTCTGAGCATACCCGTCCCTCTCGGAGTGACAAATGCAAAAACAATAATTGATTGACAGAATGTTGCAAAATGGCAAAACATTCACCCCCAGTCACAGATCTGGGTTTAATCCATCATTATTTTGCTCACCACAACACCCCAGTTCAGACAAGGCCATATGCAAATCAGTCTTGGTCCTGAACCTCATGGGAACAGTCCAGCCCAAACTGCCAAGCCATGTCTTTCCTGGACCAGAATCAAGCATCCTAGGACCGTTTTCTGGCTATCAGCCTTCATCAGCCAGGATAGCCTGATTCCAGTGGCATCGAGAGCACGGGACTCACGTCTGAGCATACCCATCCCACTCGGGGTGACAAATGCAAAAACAACAATGATGGACGGAATGTTGCACAATGGCAAAACATTCACCCCCAGTCACAGATCTGGGTTTAATCCATCATTATTCTGCTCCCCACCCCAGTTCAGACATGGCCACATGCAAATCAGTACTGACCCGGTGCCTCATGGGAACAGTCTAGCTCGAACTGCCAAGCCATGTCTTCCCTGGACCAGAATCAAGCTTCCTAGTACCGGTTTCTGGCTATCAGCCTTCATCAGCCAGGATAGCTTGATTCCAGAGGCATGGAGAGCACGGGACTCACGTCTCAGCTTACCCATCCCACTCGGGGTGACAAATGCAAAAACAACAATTGATGGATGGAATGTTGCACAATGGCAAAACATTCACCCCCAGTCACAGATCTGGGTTTAATCCATTGTTATTTTGCTCACCACACCATCCCAGTTCAACATGGCCATATGCAAATCAGTCTTGACCCTGTGCCTCATGGGAACAGTCCAGCCCGAACTGCCAAGCCATGTCTTCCCTGGACCGGAATCAAGCATCCTAGTACCGGTTTCTGGCTATCAGCCTTCATCAGCCAGGATAGCTTGATTCCAGTGGCATGGAGAGCACGGGACTCACGTCTGAGCATACCCGTCCCACTCGGGGTGACAAATGCAAAAACAACAATGATGGACGGAATGTTGCACAATGGCAAAACATTCACCCCAGTCACTGATATGGGTTTAATCCATAGTTATTTTGCTCACCACCCAACCCCACCCCAGTTCAGACATGGCCTTATGCAAATCAGTCTTGACCCTGTGCCTCATAGGAACAATCCAACCCGAACTGCCAAGCCATGTCTTCCCTGGACCAAAATCAAGCATCCTAGGACCGGTTTCTGGATATCAGCCTTCATCAGCCAGGATAGCTTGATTCCAGTGGCATGGAGAGCACGGGACTCACGTCTCAGCTTACCCATCCCACTCGGGGTGACAAATGCAAAAAAAACAATTGATGGATGGAATGTTGCACAATGGCAAAACATTCACCCCCAGTCACTGATATGGGTTTAATCCATAGTTATTTTGCTCACCACCCCACCCCACCCCAGTTCAGACATGGCCTTATGCAAATCAGTCTTGACCCTGTGCCTCATAGGAACAGTCCAGCCCAAAATGCCAAGACATCTCGTCCCTGGACCGGAATCAAGCATCCTAGGATCTGTTTCTGGAAATCAGCCTTCATCAGCCAGGATAGCTTGATTCCAGTGGCATGGAGAGCACGGTACTCACGTCTGAGCATAACGTCCAACTCGGGGTGACAAATGCAAAAACAACAATTGATGGACAGAATATTGCACAATGGCAAAACATTCACCCCAGTCACTGATATGGGTTTAATCCATAGTTATTTTGCTCACCACCCCACCCCACCCCAGTTCAGACATGGCCTTATGCAAATCAGTCTTGACCCTGAACCTCATGGGAACAGTCCAGCCCAAACTGCCAAGCCATGTCTTCCCTGGACCAGAATCAAGCATCCTAGGACCGGTTTCTGGCTATCAGCCTTCATCAGCCAGGATAGCCTGATTCCAGTGGCATCGAGAGCACGGGACTCACGTCTGAGCATACCCGTCTCACTCGGGGTGACAAATGCAAAAACAACAATTGATGGACGGATTGTTGCACAATGGCAAAAGATTCACCCCCAGTCACAGATCTGGGTTTCATCCATCGTTATTTTGCTCACCACACCACCCCAGATCAGACATGGCCATATGCAAATCAGTCTTGACCCTGTACCTCATGGGAACAGTCCAACCCGAACTGCCAAGCCATGTCTTCCCTGGACCAGAATCAAGCATCCTAGGACCGGTTTCTGGATATCAGCCTTCATCAGCCAGGATAGCTTGATTCCAGTGGCATGGAGAGCACGGGACTCACGTCTCAGCTTACCCGTCCCACTCGGGGTGACAAATGCAAAAACAACAATTGATGGATGGAATGTTGCACAAAAGGCAAAACATTCACCCCCAGTCACAGATCTGGGTTTAATCCATTGTTATTTTGCTCACCATACCATCCCTGTTCAACATGGCCATATGCAAATCAGTCTTGACCCTGTGCCTCATGGGAACAGTCCAGCCCGAACTGCCAAGCCATGTCTTCCCTGGACTGGAATCAAGCATCCTAGGACCGGTTTCTGGCTATCAGTCTTAATCAGCCAGAATAGCTTGATTCCAGTGGCATGGAGAGCACGGGACTCACGTCTGAGCATATCCGTCCCACTCGGGGTGACAAATGCAAAAACAACAATTGATGGACAGAATGTTGCACAATGGCAAAACATTCACCCCAGTCACTGATATGGGTTTAATCCATAGTTATTTTGCTCACCACCCCACCCCACCCCAGTTAAGACATGGCCTTATGCAAATCAGTCTTGACCCTGTGCCTCATGGGAACAGTCCAGCCCAAACTGCCAAGACATCTCTTCCCTGGACCAGAATCAAGCATCCTAGGACCGATTTCTGGCTATCAGCCTTCATGAGCCAGGATAGCTTGATTCCAGTGGAATGGAGAGCATGGGACTCACGTCTGAGCATACCCGTCTCACTCGGGGTGACAAATGCAAAAACAACAATTGATGAACGGATTGTTGCACAATGGCAAAACATTCACCCGCAGTCACATATCTGGGTTTAATCCATCGTTATTTTGCTCACCACACCACCCCAGTTCAGACATGGCCATATGCAAATCAGTCTTGACCCTGTGCCTCATGGGAACAGTTCAGCCCGAACTGCCAAGCCATGTCTTCCCTGGACCAGAATCAAGCATCCTAGGACCGGTTTCTGTCTGTCAGCCTTCATCAGCCAGGATAGCTTGATTCCAGTGGAATGGAGAGCACAGGACTCACGTCTGAGCATACCCGTCCCACTCGGGTGACAAATGCAAAAACAACAATTGATAGATGGAATGTTGCATAATGGCAAAACATTCACCCCCAGTCACAGATCTGGGTTTAATCCATTGTTATTTTACTCACCACATCACCCCAGTTCACACATGGCCAAATGCAAATCAGTCTTGACCCTGTGCCTCATGGGAACAGTCCAGACTGAACTGCCAAGCCATGTCTTCCCTGAACCAGAATCAAGCATCTGAGGACCGGTTTCTGGCTCTCAGCCTTCATCAGCCAGGATATCTTGATTCCAGTGGCATGGAGAGCACAGGACTCAAGTCTGAGCATGCCCGTCCCACTCGGGGTGACAAATGCAAAAACAACAATTGATGGACGGAATGTTGCACGATGGCTAAAACATTCAGCCCAGTCACAGATCTGGGTTTAATCCATCGTTATTTTGCTTACCACACCTCCCCAGTTCAGACATGGCCATATGCAAATCAGTCTTGACTCTGTGCCTCATGGGAACAGTCCAGCCCGAACTGACAATCCATGTTTTCCCTGGACCGGAAACAAGCATTCTAGGACCAGTTTCTGGCTGTCAGCCTTCATCAGCCAGGATAGCGTGATTCCAGTGGCATGGAGAGCATGGGACTCACGTCTGAGCATACCCATAACACTCATGTGACAAATCCAAATACAACAATTGATGGATGGAATGTTGCCCAATGGCAAAAGATTCACCCCCAGTCACAGATCTGGGTTTCATCCATCATTATTTTGCTCCCCACCCCAGTTCAGACATGGCCACATGCAAATCAGTACTGACCCGGTGCCTCATGGGAACAGTCTAGCTCGAACTGCCAAGCCATGTCTTCCCTGTACCAGAATCAAGCTTCCTAGTACCGGTTTCTGGCTATCAGCCTTCATCAGCCAGGATAGCGTGATTCCAGTGGCATGGAGAGCATGGGACTCACGTCTGAGCATACCCATAACACTCATGTGACAAATCCAAATACAACAATTGATGGATGGAATGTTGCCCAATGGCAAAAGATTCACCCCCAGTCACAGATCTGGGTTTCATCCATGGTTATTTTGCTCACCACACCACCCCAGATCAGACATGGCCATATGCAAATCAGTCTTGACCCTGTACCTCATGGGAACAGTCCAACCCGAACTGCCAAGCCATGTCTTCCCTGGACCAGAATCAAGCATCCTAGGACCGTTTTCTGGCTATCAGCCTTCATCAGCCAGGATAGCCTGATTCCAGTGGCATCGAGAGCACGGGACTCACGTCTGAGCATACCCATCCCACTCGGGGTGACAAATGCAAAAACAACAATGATGGACGGAATGTTGCACAATGGCAAAACATTCACCCCCAGTCACAGATCTGGGTTTAATCCATCATTATTTTGCTCCCCACCCCAGTTCAGACATGGCCACATGCAAATCAGTACTGACCCGGTGCCTCATGGGAACAGTCTAGCTCGAACTGCCAAGCCATGTCTTCCCTGTACCAGAATCAAGCTTCCTAGTACCGGTTTCTGGCTATCAGCCTTCATCAGCCAGGATAGCGTGATTCCAGTGGCATGGAGAGCATGGGACTCACGTCTGAGCATACCCATAACACTCATGTGACAAATCCAAATACAACAATTGATGGATGGAATGTTGCCCAATGGCAAAAGATTCACCCCCAGTCACAGATCTGGGTTTCATCCATGGTTATTTTGCTCACCACACCACCCCAGATCAGACATGGCCATATGCAAATCAGTCTTGACCCTGTACCTCATGGGAACAGTCCAACCCGAACTGCCAAGCCATGTCTTCCCTGGACCAGAATCAAGCATCCTAGGACCGGTTTCTGGATATCAGCCTTCATCAGCCAGGATAGCTTGATTCCAGTGGCATGGAGAGCACGGGACTCACGTCTCAGCTTACCCGTCCCACTCGGGGTGACAAATGCAAAAACAACAATTGATGGATGGAATGTTGCACAAAAGGCAAAACATTCACCCCCAGTCACAGATCTGGGTTTAATCCATTGTTATTTTGCTCACCATACCATCCCTGTTCAACATGGCCATATGCAAATCAGTCTTGACCCTGTGCCTCATGGGAACAGTCCAGCCCGAACTGCCAAGCCATGTCTTCCCTGGACTGGAATCAAGCATCCTAGGACCGGTTTCTGGCTATCAGTCTTAATCAGCCAGGATAGCTTGATTCCAGTGGCATGGAGAGCACGGGACTCACGTCTGAGCATATCCGTCCCACTCGGGGTGACAAATGCAAAAACAACAATTGATGGACAGAATGTTGCACAATGGCAAAACATTCACCCCAGTCACTGATATGGGTTTAATCCATAGTTATTTTGCTCACCACCCCACCCCACCCCAGTTCAGACATGGCCTTATGCAAATCAGTCTTGACCCTGTGCCTCATGGGAACAGTCCAGCCCAAACTGCCAAGACATCTCTTCCCTGGACCGGAATCAAGCATCCTAGGACCGATTTCTGGCTATCAGCCTTCATGAGCCAGGATAGCTTGATTCCAGTGGAATGGAGAGCATGGGACTCACGTCTGAGCATACCCGTCTCACTCGGTGTGACAAATGCAAAAACAACAATTGATGGACGGATTGTTGCACAATGGCAAAACATTCACCCGCAGTCACATATCTGGGTTTAATCCATCGTTATTTTGCTCACTACACCACCCCAGTTCAGACATGGCCATATACAAATCAGTCTTGACCCTGTGCCTCATGGGAACAGTCCAGCCCGAACTGCCAAGCCATGTCTTCCCTGGACCGTAATCAAACATCCTAGGACCGTTTTCTGGCTATCAGCCTTCATCAGCCAGGATAGCTTTTTTCCAGTGGCATGGAGAGCACGGGACTCAAGTCTGAGCATACCCGTCCCACTCGGGGTGACAAATGCAAAAACAACAATTGATGGACGGAATGTTACACACTTGCTAAAACATTCAGCCCAGTCACAGATCTGGGTTTAATCCATCGTTATTTTGCTCACCACACCTCCCCAGATCAGACATGGCCATATGCAAATCAGTCTTGACCCTGTGCCTCATGGGAACAGTCCAGCCCGAACTGCCAATCCATGTCTTCCCTGGATCGGAAGCAAGCATTCTAGGACCTGTTTCTGGCTGTCAGCCTTCATCAGCCAGGATAGTTTGATTCCAGTGGCATGGAGAGCTCGGGACTCACGTCTGAGCATACCCATCCCTCTCGGAGTGACAAATGCAAAAACAATAATTGATCGACAGAATGTTGCACAATGGCAAAACATTCACCCGCAGTCTTGGATCTGGGTTTAATCCATCATTATTTTGCTCACCACACCACCCCAGTTGAGACATGGCCATATGCAAATCAGTCTTGACCCTGTACCTCATGGGAACAGTACAGCCCGAACTGCCAAGCCATGTCTTCCCTGGACCAGAATCAAGCATCCTAGGACCGGTTTCTGGCTGTCAGCCTTCATCAGCCAGGATAGCTTGATTCCAGTTTAATGGAGAGCACAGGACTCACGTCTGAGCATACACGTCCCACTCGGGGTGACAAATACAAAAACAACAATTGATGGACGGAATGTTGCACAATGGCAAAACATTCACCCCCAGTCACAGATCTGGGTTTAATCCATTGTTATTTTGCTCTTCACAACACCCCAGTTCAGACATGGCCATGTACAAATCAGTCTTGACCCTGTGCCTCATGGGAACAGTCCAGTCCGAACTGCCAAGCCATGTCTTCCCTGGACCGGATTCAAGCATCCTAGGACCGGTTTCTGGTTATCAGCCTTCATCAGCCAGGATAGCTTGATTCCAGTGGCATCGAGAGCACGGGACTCACGTCTGAACACACCTGTTCCACTCGGGGTGACAAATGCAAAAACAACAATTGATGGACAGAATGTTGCACAATGGCAAAACATTCACCCCCAGTCACTGATATGGGTTTAATCCATAGTTATTTTGCTCACCACCCCACCCCACCCCAGTTCAGACATGGCCTTATGCAAATCAGTCTTGACCCTGAACCTCATGGGAACAGTCCAGCCCAAACTGCCAAGCCATGTCTTCCCTGGACCAGAATCAAGCATCCTAGGACCGGTTTCTGGCTATCAGCCTTCATCAGCCAGGATAGCCTGATTCCAGTGGCATCGAGAGCACGGGACTCACGTCTGAGCATACCCGTCTCACTCGGGGTGACAAATGCAAAAACAACAATTGATGGACGGATTGTTGCACAATGGCAAAAGATTCACCCCCAGTCACAGATCTGGGTTTCATCCATCGTTATTTTGCTCACCACACCACCCCAGATCAGACATGGCCATATGCAAATCAGTCTTGACCCTGTACCTCATGGGAACAGTCCAACCCGAACTGCCAAGCCATGTCTTCCCTGGACCAGAATCAAGCATCCTAGGACCGGTTTCTGGATATCAGCCTTCATCAGCCAGGATAGCTTGATTCCAGTGGCATGGAGAGCACGGGACTCACGTCTCAGCTTACCCGTCCCACTCGGGGTGACAAATGCAAAAACAACAATTGATGGATGGAATGTTGCACAAAAGGCAAAACATTCACCCCCAGTCACAGATCTGGGTTTAATCCATTGTTATTTTGCTCACCATACCATCCCTGTTCAACATGGCCATATGCAAATCAGTCTTGACCCTGTGCCTCATGGGAACAGTCCAGCCCGAACTGCCAAGCCATGTCTTCCCTGGACTGGAATCAAGCATCCTAGGACCGGTTTCTGGCTATCAGTCTTAATCAGCCAGAATAGCTTGATTCCAGTGGCATGGAGAGCACGGGACTCACGTCTGAGCATATCCG
Organism: Lissotriton helveticus; assembly: GCF_964261635.1. Lineage (NCBI taxonomy): Eukaryota > Metazoa > Chordata > Amphibia > Caudata > Salamandridae > Lissotriton > Lissotriton helveticus. The sequence continues at coordinate 466,504,379 of NC_136067.1, read as the reverse complement.
TCCCACTCGGGGTGACAAATGCAAAAACAACAATTGATGGACAGAATGTTGCACAATGGCAAAACATTCACCCCAGTCACTGATATGGGTTTAATCCATAGTTATTTTGCTCACCACCCCACCCCACCCCAGTTAAGACATGGCCTTATGCAAATCAGTCTTGACCCTGTGCCTCATGGGAACAGTCCAGCCCAAACTGCCAAGACATCTCTTCCCTGGACCAGAATCAAGCATCCTAGGACCGATTTCTGGCTATCAGCCTTCATGAGCCAGGATAGCTTGATTCCAGTGGAATGGAGAGCATGGGACTCACGTCTGAGCATACCCGTCTCACTCGGGGTGACAAATGCAAAAACAACAATTGATGAACGGATTGTTGCACAATGGCAAAACATTCACCCGCAGTCACATATCTGGGTTTAATCCATCGTTATTTTGCTCACCACACCACCCCAGTTCAGACATGGCCATATGCAAATCAGTCTTGACCCTGTGCCTCATGGGAACAGTTCAGCCCGAACTGAAAAGCCATGTCTTCCCTGGACCAGAATCAAGCATCCTAGGACCGGTTTCTGTCTGTCAGCCTTCATCAGCCAGGATAGCTTGATTCCAGTGGAATGGAGAGCACAGGACTCACGTCTGAGCATACCCGTCCCACTCGGGTGACAAATGCAAAAACAACAATTGATAGATGGAATGTTGCATAATGGCAAAACATTCACCCCCAGTCACAGATCTGGGTTTAATCCATTGTTATTTTACTCACCACATCACCCCAGTTCACACATGGCCAAATGCAAATCAGTCTTGACCCTGTGCCTCATGGGAACAGTCCAGACTGAACTGCCAAGCCATGTCTTCCCTGAACCAGAATCAAGCATCTGAGGACCGGTTTCTGGCTCTCAGCCTTCATCAGCCAGGATATCTTGATTCCAGTGGCATGGAGAGCACAGGACTCAAGTCTGAGCATGCCCGTCCCACTCGGGGTGACAAATGCAAAAACAACAATTGATGGACGGAATGTTGCACGATGGCTAAAACATTCAGCCCAGTCACAGATCTGGGTTTAATCCATCGTTATTTTGCTTACCACACCTCCCCAGTTCAGACATGGCCATATGCAAATCAGTCTTGACTCTGTGCCTCATGGGAACAGTCCAGCCCGAACTGACAATCCATGTTTTCCCTGGACCGGAAACAAGCATTCTAGGACCAGTTTCTGGCTGTCAGCCTTCATCAGCCAGGATAGCTTGTTTCCAGTGGCATGGAGAGCTCGGGACTCACGTCTGAGCATACCCGTCCCTCTCGGAGTGACAAATGCAAAAACAATAATTGATTGACAGAATGTTGCAAAATGGCAAAACATTCACCCCCAGTCACAGATCTGGGTTTAATCCATCATTATTTTGCTCACCACACCACCCCAGTTCAGACAAGGCCATATGCAAATCAGTCTTGGTCCTGAACCTCATGGGAACAGTCCAGCCCAAACTGCCAAGCCATGTCTTTCCTGGACCAGAATCAAGCATCCTAGGACCGTTTTCTGGCTATCAGCCTTCATCAGCCAGGATAGCCTGATTCCAGTGGCATCGAGAGCACCGGACTCACGTCTGAGCATACCCATCCCACTCGGGGTGACAAATGCAAAAACAACAATGATGGACGGAATGTTGCACAATGGCAAAACATTCACCCCCAGTCACAGATCTGGGTTTAATCCATCATTATTTTGCTCCCCACCCCAGTTCAGACATGGCCACATGCAAATCAGTACTGACCCGGTGCCTCATGGGAACAGTCTAGCTCGAACTGCCAAGCCATGTCTTCCCTGTACCAGAATCAAGCTTCCTAGTACCGGTTTCTGGCTATCAGCCTTCATCAGCCAGGATAGCGTGATTCCAGTGGCATGGAGAGCATGGGACTCACGTCTGAGCATACCCATAACACTCATGTGACAAATCCAAATACAACAATTGATGGATGGAATGTTGCCCAATGGCAAAAGATTCACCCCCAGTCACAGATCTGGGTTTCATCCATGGTTATTTTGCTCACCACACCACCCCAGATCAGACATGGCCATATGCAAATCAGTCTTGACCCTGTACCTCATGGGAACAGTCCAACCCGAACTGCCAAGCCATGTCTTCCCTGGACCAGAATCAAGCATCCTAGGACCGTTTTCTGGCTATCAGCCTTCATCAGCCAGGATAGCCTGATTCCAGTGGCATCGAGAGCACGGGACTCACGTCTGAGCATACCCATCCCACTCGGGGTGACAAATGCAAAAACAACAATGATGGACGGAATGTTGCACAATGGCAAAACATTCACCCCCAGTCACAGATCTGGGTTTAATCCATCATTATTTTGCTCCCCACCCCAGTTCAGACATGGCCACATGCAAATCAGTACTGACCCGGTGCCTCATGGGAACAGTCTAGCTCGAACTGCCAAGCCATGTCTTCCCTGTACCAGAATCAAGCTTCCTAGTACCGGTTTCTGGCTATCAGCCTTCATCAGCCAGGATAGCGTGATTCCAGTGGCATGGAGAGCATGGGACTCACGTCTGAGCATACCCATAACACTCATGTGACAAATCCAAATACAACAATTGATGGATGGAATGTTGCCCAATGGCAAAAGATTCACCCCCAGTCACAGATCTGGGTTTCATCCATGGTTATTTTGCTCACCACACCACCCCAGATCAGACATGGCCATATGCAAATCAGTCTTGACCCTGTACCTCATGGGAACAGTCCAACCCGAACTGCCAAGCCATGTCTTCCCTGGACCAGAATCAAGCATCCTAGGACCGGTTTCTGGATATCAGCCTTCATCAGCCAGGATAGCTTGATTCCAGTGGCATGGAGAGCACGGGACTCACGTCTCAGCTTACCCGTCCCACTCGGGGTGACAAATGCAAAAACAACAATTGATGGATGGAATGTTGCACAAAAGGCAAAACATTCACCCCCAGTCACAGATCTGGGTTTAATCCATTGTTATTTTGCTCACCATACCATCCCTGTTCAACATGGCCATATGCAAATCAGTCTTGACCCTGTGCCTCATGGGAACAGTCCAGCCCGAACTGCCAAGCCATGTCTTCCCTGGACTGGAATCAAGCATCCTAGGACCGGTTTCTGGCTATCAGTCTTAATCAGCCAGGATAGCTTGATTCCAGTGGCATGGAGAGCACGGGACTCACGTCTGAGCATATCCGTCCCACTCGGGGTGACAAATGCAAAAACAACAATTGATGGACAGAATGTTGCACAATGGCAAAACATTCACCCCAGTCACTGATATGGGTTTAATCCATAGTTATTTTGCTCACCACCCCACCCCACCCCAGTTCAGACATGGCCTTATGCAAATCAGTCTTGACCCTGTGCCTCATGGGAACAGTCCAGCCCAAACTGCCAAGACATCTCTTCCCTGGACCGGAATCAAGCATCCTAGGACCGATTTCTGGCTATCAGCCTTCATGAGCCAGGATAGCTTGATTCCAGTGGAATGGAGAGCATGGGACTCACGCCTGAGCATACCCGTCTCACTCGGTGTGACAAATGCAAAAACAACAATTGATGGACGGATTGTTGCACAATGGCAAAACATTCACCCGCAGTCACATATCTGGGTTTAATCCATCGTTATTTTGCTCACTACACCACCCCAGTTCAGACATGGCCATATACAAATCAGTCTTGACCCTGTGCCTCATGGGAACAGTCCAGCCCGAACTGCCAAGCCATGTCTTCCCTGGACCGTAATCAAACATCCTAGGACCGTTTTCTGGCTATCAGCCTTCATCAGCCAGGATAGCTTTTTTCCAGTGGCATGGAGAGCACGGGACTCAAGTCTGAGCATACCCGTCCCACTCGGGGTGACAAATGCAAAAACAACAATTGATGGACGGAATGTTACACACTTGCTAAAACATTCAGCCCAGTCACAGATCTGGGTTTAATCCATCGTTATTTTGCTCACCACACCTCCCCAGATCAGACATGGCCATATGCAAATCAGTCTTGACCCTGTGCCTCATGGGAACAGTCCAGCCCGAACTGCCAATCCATGTCTTCCCTGGATCGGAAGCAAGCATTCTAGGACCTGTTTCTGGCTGTCAGCCTTCATCAGCCAGGATAGTTTGATTCCAGTGGCATGGAGAGCTCGGGACTCACGTCTGAGCATACCCATCCCTCTCGGAGTGACAAATGCAAAAACAATAATTGATCGACAGAATGTTGCACAATGGCAAAACATTCACCCGCAGTCTTGGATCTGGGTTTAATCCATCATTATTTTGCTCACCACACCACCCCAGTTGAGACATGGCCATATGCAAATCAGTCTTGACCCTGTACCTCATGGGAACAGTACAGCCCGAACTGCCAAGCCATGTCTTCCCTGGACCAGAATCAAGCATCCTAGGACCGGTTTCTGGCTGTCAGCCTTCATCAGCCAGGATAGCTTGATTCCAGTTTAATGGAGAGCACAGGACTCACGTCTGAGCATACACGTCCCACTCGGGGTGACAAATACAAAAACAACAATTGATGGACGGAATGTTGCACAATGGCAAAACATTCACCCCCAGTCACAGATCTGGGTTTAATCCATTGTTATTTTGCTCTTCACAACACCCCAGTTCAGACATGGCCATGTACAAATCAGTCTTGACCCTGTGCCTCATGGGAACAGTCCAGTCCGAACTGCCAAGCCATGTCTTCCCTGGACCGGATTCAAGCATCCTAGGACCGGTTTCTGGTTATCAGCCTTCATCAGCCAGGATAGCTTGATTCCAGTGGCATCGAGAGCACGGGACTCACGTCTGAACACACCTGTTCCACTCGGGGTGACAAATGCAAAAACAACAATTGATGGACAGAATGTTGCACAATGGCAAAACATTCACCCCCAGTCACAGATCTGGGTTTAATCAATCGTTATTTTGCTTACCACACCACCCCAGATCAGACATGGCCATATGCAAATCAGTCTTGACCCTGTACCTCATGGGAACAATCCAACCCGAACTGCCAAGCCATGTCTTCCCTGGACCAGAATCAAGCATCCTAGGACCGGTTTCTGGATATCAGCCTTCATCAGCCAAGATAGCTTGATTCCAGTGGCATGGAGAGCACGGTACTCACGTCTGAGCATACCGTCCTACTCGGGGTGACAAATGCAAAAACAACAATTGATGGACGGAATGTTGCACAATGGCAAAACATTCACCCCAGTCACTGATATGGGTTTAATCCATAGTTATTTTGCTCACCACCCCACCCCACCCCAGTTCAGACATGGCCTTATGCAAATCAGTCTTGACCCTGTGCCTCATGGGAACAGTCCAGCCCGAACTGCCAAGTCATGTCTTCCCTGGACCAGAATCAAGCATCCTAGAACCGGTTGCTGGCTATCAGCCTTCATCAGCCAGGACAGCTTGATTCCAGTGGCATGGAGAGCATGGGACTCACGTCTGAGCATACCCGTCCCACTCGGGGTGACAAATGCAAATACAACAATTGATGGATGGAATGTTGCACAATGGCAAATCATTCACCCCCAGTCACAGATCTGGGTTTAATCCATTGTTATTTTGCTCACCACACCATCCCAGTTCAACATGGCCATATGCAAATCAGTCTTGACCCTGTGCCTCATGGGAACAGTCCAGCCCGAACTGCCAAGCCATGTCTTCCCTGGACCGGAATCAAGCATCCTAGGACCGGTTTCTGGCTATCAGCCTTCATCAGCCAGGATAGCTTGATTCCAGTGGCATGGAGAGCACGGGACTCACGTCTGAGCATACCCGTCCCACTCGGGGTGACAAATGCAAAAACAACAATGATGGACGGTATGTTGCACAATGGCAAAACATTCACCCCAGTCACTGATATGGGTTTAATCCATAGTTATTTTGCTCACCACCCCACCCCACCCCAGTTCAGACATGGCCTTATGCAAATCAGTCTTGACCCTGTGCCTCATAGGAACAGTCCAGCCCAAAATGCCAAGACAACTCGTCCCTGGACCGGAATCAAGCATCCTAGGATCTGTTTCTGGCAATCAGCCTTCATCAGCCAGGATAGCTTGATTCCAGTGGCATGGAGAGCACGGGACTCACGTCTGAGCTTACCGTCCCACTCGGGGTGACAAATGCAAAAACAACAATTGATGGACGGAATGTTGCACAATGGCAAAACATTCTCCCCCAGTCACAGATCTGGGTTTAATCCATCATCATTTTGCTCACCACACCATCCCAGTTCAACATGGCCATATGCAAATCAGTCTTGACCATGTGCCTCATGGGAACAGTCCAGCCCGAACTGCCAATCCATGTCTTCCCTGGACTGGAAACAAGCATTCTAGGACCAGTTTCTGGCTGTCAGCCTTCATCAGCCAGGATAGCTTGTTTCCAGTGGCATGGAGAGCTCGGGACTCACGTCTGAGCATGCCCGTCCCACTTGGGGTGACAAATGCAAAAACAATAATTGATCGACAGAATTTTTCACAATGACAAAACATTCACCCTCAGTCACAGATCTGGGTTTAATCCATCATTATTTTGCTCACCACACCACCCCAGTTCAGACATGGCCATATGCAAATCAGTCTTGACCCTGAACCTCATGGGAACAGTCCAGCCCAAACTGCCAAGCCATGTCTTCCCTGGACCAGAATCAAGCATCCTAGGATCAGTTTCTGGCTATCAGCCTTCATCAGCCAGGATAGCCTGATTCCAGTGGCATCGAGAGCACGGGACTCACGTCTGAGCATACCCGTACCACTCGGAGTGACAAATGCAAAAACAACAATGATGGACGGAATGTTGCACAATGGCAAAACATTCACCCCCAGTCACAGATCTGGGTTTAATCCATCATTATTTTGCTCACCACCCCACCCCAGTTCAGACATGGCCACATGCAAATCAGTCTTGACCCGGTGCCTCATGGGAACAGTCCAGCTCGAACTGCCAAGCCATGTCTTCCCTGGACCGGAATCAAGCTTCCTAGTACCGGTTTCTGGCTATCAGCCTTCATCAGCCAGGATAGCTTGATTCCAGTGGCATGGAGAGCATGGGCCTCACGTCTGAGCATACCCATAACACTCAGGGTGACAAATCCAAATACAACCATAGTGCTTTGGCGGGAAAATCTGGGTGTAATGTATGTGAATCCTCTCAGCTCAGAAAGAACAGTTGGGAATGGCTCATAAACTTCATTACCCACCCGAAAGAGAACTGGGTGAGGCCTGCCCATTCATAGTTAACCCACAAGGGAGATCTGCAGAAGAAAGGTAATTCAATCCCACAGCACAGTGTGAGGTATAGATGGACTCAGAACCCGTTTGGTATAGTGAGGTGGAGGTAACTGCTGATTTCCTTGACGTACCCCTGGTTGAGACACCAACCATCTTCAAGAGCAAAAGGGTACTGCCATGTTGAACTTAATGGAGAAGAGTACACTGTGGGATAGTTTGCAATAAGGCAAGCATGATGTACTACAGAAGTGGTGAAGTTTGTCTCTGGAAGCTGTGTTCCCTTTGATTAGGGAGAGTTCACAAGTCATGTCCCGCAAATTCTCTTGTGCATCCCATAAAAGTGGCACCTCATCCACAACTCATCAGAACATACCTGACCCTGTGGCTGGATAGAAAAGGATTTGAACTGATGCCTGTGTCCTATATGCAGACTTGAAGGTCTTGACCTGCTCAATGAGTACCCAAGATGGAGAAGTTGGCATTGAAGGTCTTTTGGAAGACCTCCTGTGTGACTTCAGGGATGCAACAAGCTGCACAAGGTCTGTTTTTTGTTCACCATTAGCTACTGGACCAGGACTGAAACCTGCTGGTGGCCTCTTTTGGGGTGATTCCTGGCCCACTGGATGCTGTGACTGAGATCCTCAGAGCCTTAGCAGAGACCAAGAGGAACTGCTTCAGACAATCTGAAAAGTACAGATGTAGAACACTTTCGGATTGCTAAGAACTAGTACTAGAGCCTTCACCTGGATCTCATCGCAGCGGTACCCTATTTTGAGAGGGCTCTATTGGATATATTGTCAGAATTACCCTGCTGACATGTCCGTGATGGAGCATGATTTTTGCTAATAAAATCTGCTTTGGAAAATCTACCCATGTGTGTGAATTATTAAATTACTATTGTGTGAAAAATCAAAATTACTAAAACGTGAAGATTTGGAAGGTACGAAAAATACATGTAGAATGGAAGATTTCTTTATAAGATTACGAATAATAATAGAATGAGAAAAAATGATTAATTAATGTGTCTAATATTAATGTTCTTATGTTTCCGAACTACAGGAATATTCAAGCACAAACACAAAAAAGCTCTTTTATTCTTCGTGTAAGTAGTGTAGGTTTAGAAAAGTAGAAATTATTCTTCTTTTCTCTCTGACTTTCTTTGTTAAAACGTGTAGGCCTTAGCAAATGTATTGGTTAGGGGATGTGCTTCCGTGCTCCTTTGTTTCTTTCAACGTTGTTTCCTGATGTCCTCTCAAAGAATAACATTTACATCCTTAGAGAGCAGAGAATAGTACGCCTCTTTCCTGTCTAGACAAGGATTCAGAATGAAACTGTTGCGATGTAGAAACAAAATAGGTAATTGTAGTTTTCTTCTCCTCTCTAGGACGTTATACAATTTTAGACAAAGACTGTTTAGAGACATGTGTACAGTCATCGTCAGGAGATGTTTGCATCTCCTAGTTATTGACAAATAAGAGTGGCTTGTAGGGTTTAGGATAGTTTCAAACTTAGTGTAACAAAGTTGCGAAATCAGTTTAAAAATGCTGGTGTGAAAATGATCATCTGCTCATTCACATTCTGGTGACCTGGCTGTCCTGCATCTGTGGTATGCTGTAAGCTGTGCTGATTCCTGGTCTGGCTCGCAATCCTGACTGCGTAGAACTTTTTTCTGTAGAGACTTTGCACATCATCAGCAGGTGGTGCTGCCCAAATTATTCTCTTATGACCATGGATAGTTTTCTTGACTGATTTCACACTGTGCATTAGTATTCTCTAACTTACCGAGAGGTAACTGAACTGTGATTACCCTGATATTTCCTTGTTCTCTCTTCCTCCCTTATTTCTCACCTGAGTTTGATGATCTCTGAATTACTCTTCTTGTGATAACTGTGATGTTTTTGCCTGTGATATTATGAACAAAATGATTTCCTTACGATTTGTATTTGTGTATGACCATTCATATTTTCTGAAATAATACTAAAAAAGGTACCTGGAAAGAATAGTGTTTGTCATTATTTCTGAGTCATGACTTATTTTTAGGATAACATTTTTCATGTATATTTGATGTATTTGTGGTGTATCTTATGGTATAGCTGTTTCTTCATTACAGGTCCTCATGAAGGAATAGTTCTATGATTTCTCTACTTAGTCCCTTTTAGATCTACCAAAGATCCATTGGAGGACCTTTTGATATTGCTAACAAAAATGATAATGACTTATGGGTCTGTCGTTATAGTATTTACGCTTCCTTAGGTATTGTAAAGGTTGGTATGCGGTATTATATGATCACTTCCGCTACATCATCGGTCAGCACACAATTGTACAAAAGAGATACCTTAAACCACACAAACCATTTCTCACTCATAACACACAGCAAAAGCAGAGCTCCTGGGTAGACAGCTTATAGAGATGTCTGGAAGAAGAGTACACAGATTCTCAGAAAAAGAGCTGACTGTGGATGATAATTAGGGTTGAGACTCAGTTCTTTTGAGCACAGGTCCCAACTACAGCCATGAGCCAGAGAAGGGACATGTGGTCCAGAATCGTAGACAAGGTGAATGCTGTTCGAAACACCAGACATTCACAGAAGGGTATCCACAAGCTGTGGAAAGAACTGCAGGGGTGCATCCATTCACACTTCCAGGGAACAACAAGCGACCCTAGCAACTGAAGATAGTTCTCCTAGGCACCTCAGCCATATGATCTGGGAGGAGAAGATGTTCTCCATACTCCACTAAAGGTTCCATGGGCCTTCCAACGGAGTGGGCACTAGGAAGTGCAAACATGAGCACTCTCACTAACAAATCTACCCTTTGTACACTTTGGCACCCCTATCCCTTAACACAAAACTCTACACTAATGTTAACCAATTTGCACAGGTAGTCTATTTGACGTCTTTCTCAACTCATTACATGTCCAACGGAATCACTATTTACCATGCCCTCACTCTGTCACACAATTCTCCTTAACACAAATATTATTAGTGACCCTTTCAAACATGTGCAAATTGACATTTTGACAACTCACAACCTTCCCTATGTGATGGCAACATCTATTAGGTTACTCAATCCACTCTTAGGTACACCCACTCTTATCACAATCAGATAGTCCATACTAACACTCAGAGCCTCTAAAATGTCATATTAGAAATTGCAAGAAGGTAGACAAGATGAACCCATGTCACTGTGGCTTCCTTTACCATAGCAAATAATTCTGGATGTTTTGTTCAATTTTAGTTACCCTATTGAACTAAGACACTTAATTATAATGATACATTAAATCAAAATCAAGGAATGCAAAAGTGGTGTCACTGTTACATGGATCCATCCAATTGTGTATGGTTTTATAAACTCTTATATGGAAGGTATCTGAGGAGTAATTTGTCACACATGTAGTAGCACATCATGAATGCCAACATCAACAAATGTAAGGGGCACAGCAGGCCATTTGCATCATGCAACCAAATCTCCCTTTTAGTAAAATATAAGTCTCATTTCTATAGGCCTAAATGCCTGTTCTGGTTCCTGTGATAACCACAGTCATAACTTCTGCTGTGCAGTCAAGACACACTACACCTGTGGCTAAACTGTCAACATCCCAGTGTAGTTTGGAAAGGGCTGGGGCAGGACCTACTGTGAGGAGGGAGGCTCAAGGTGCCATCACCAATGTCAATGCCATGAGTAGAGACCTGATGGGTGCAGTTACGGGGCAAGAGGATAAGCTGAACCAGATCACAAACAATCATAGTGGAACTAAACACAGACAATGCAGAGAAGACACATTAGTAAGTACAAGTTTGAGTATAAAAATTATATGTGACTCTTCCAATGAAAGGTATTAAAGGAATCCTCCTACTGTGAAGATATAAAGACAGTGTAACATATAGGTGACATCTAGCTCTCTAAATACAGTACAAGGCCACATGTTAGTCTTGACTAACACATTTGACTGCCCTTGTGTTATCCACAGACATGCTCAGATGCAGACGTTAGATACACCAAATTTCCACAGCTAGGATACTGCTTGTACCATCAAGTCTAGTTTGCAGACTTTCAAATACACATCACATGAGGTCACTTTGGCACAACTTGTAAGGAATGTATTCTGCATGGTTACTCCCACTTTCTTCCTGGTGCTATTCTGGTTTTTGACTAGTCTGACTGGGATCCTGCTAATCAGCACCCCAGTCAATCTGCTTTCTCCCTAACTTGTTATGTTTAGTACTTAGGTACATCCCACATTGGATATTGGGGTACCCTTATAGGACCCTGGGATATGGTACCCATGGTATAGATACCCCAGAGACCTCCCATGGGCTGAAACATGTATTATGCCACCCATGAGAGACCATTCAAAATGGAACTACAGGCCTGTCATTGCAGCCTGTGTTAGTTGGTGCTTGCACCACGCAGCAATGATATAGGTTTACTATATCTAAGGGTCACTGCACTTAAAAGCTATTTTAAGTCACCCCTTTAGCAGGCCTTTGCAATCTTAAAGGCAGAGTGATTGGTTCTAAGTGAGAGGGTGCCACTGCATTAGCAGGACAATCCTGCAGCCTACGGAGTCCATTCTCCTTAGTTGTTAGTGAAGCAGTCATACACTCTGTAGAGGGGCACAGAGTAATTACGCAATGACCATCTCATAAATGGCTGCAACAAATCCTATCATGTTTTGTATCAAACATGTTGGAACCATACACCCACATAATAATCGGTGTAGGGGAATGATTCCAAGCACTGGAAGAGCCCTCCGGTAGGGTCTCAGTGTTCCCGGTACCGGCCTTCTGGTCCCAGACAGCACAAAATGGTTGCTGCTGACCAGAGACACATTGCTGCCCTCCTGCTGCTGTGCCAAGTTTGAGAAGCAGAAGGTAGAACAATAGGCATCCTGTCACAGGGAGGTCTGGAACCTTCCAGACCGGATTTAGTGTATTATGGCAGGGTGGGCGTGCTTGGCAGTGCCAGAAAGTCTGCATGAGGGGCACATTTAGTGTTCCTGTGCATTATCCAGTTCAACCCAGTCCTGGGAGCCATTGACTCCCACAATGGCGAGAAAGCACATGTGAGTAACCTCCCCCTGGGAAGGTCTCCTGAATCATCCCAACCCTGTCCCTGTGTTACTTAAGGGCTTCCCTGGGTGTAGGTCCCTAGTTGGCTTGTTGGCTGAATATATTCAGGCTCCAAGTAGCCCCAACCTCAAGCACCTGCAGTGACCAGGATCTTCAACCACTCCGCATCGTGTGCTTCATGGCCTGCATCTTTCGGTGAGCTGCTTGAGGTCCTCTCGTGACTCCAGTGTCTCCCGCCTGTGGGTGCACTTGAGGGTCATCATTGTTTATTTTCATCTCCCATGATTAATTGGGGCCTGCCCTGACATCCCTGCTTGTGGTGAGTCCTGTGGACCTTGCTGGTCCCATCATTGCACCTTCTCAACTTCCTGCTTGGGTTGCATTTGCCAAGGCTTATTGGAGCTCCTGCCAGAGAGCGACCCCTCAGCACTCTATATCCTTCATGGGACAGCTCATACCCAGGACTTGGTGTTCCTCTGTATCGCCTGTTCCGCACAGCTGCAGAGTCAAGGTCATCATCATCTTCCCTGAAGCACCCAACATAGGAGGGTATCGTCTTCCAAGTCTCCTGGTCACTCCTGAGTGACATAGACTCTGTCCTCTCTGCTTTCAGGTACTCCTCTTCAAAAATCTATGTTTGCATTCCCATGGACACTTTCTCCTCTTCTAGCAGCGGCACTTTCCTGAAGCCCTACATTGGGTTTGATGCCGTTTCTGACATCACTTCACACCTATGCACCCAGCTACCCTGGTGTGGGTAATGTGGGTACTAGGGTATCCAGAGGTGGGGTGGCTATCCAACCTTCTGCCTTCCAAGGGGTTCCTCCAGGGTCCACTGGGAAGGGTCCTTAACCTTTAAAACTCCAACTGCGACTTGCACATAGAGTTGTACGGAGCATGCAGTCGTGTTTCCACACTGCACATGCTCTCTGTGGGATCCCTATCTACTCACCTTGGGTGGTTCCTTGGGGTACCAGTACTTTTACATCCTCTCAACCCTGTCTTGATCTGAGTCATGGTTCTTATACCACTTTCTTAGTATATGGTTTGAGTCACCCCTGGAGCCTATGTGTATTTCTTGCTATTTACTGTGTTTCTTTGCTAAAGTATTGTGTGCATTATGTTTATCTCCATGTTGGATCTATTTAACTATACTAGAGAGGCAACTTTAATGCAGATCTTAATAAAATCCTTATCTGTGCAACAGTTCGAAGACTCCATCGATGGCTTGCTAGCAGTAGCACCCAGCAGATGACACGATGACATGACCTAGGATGGATTAGGAAGATGAAATAATGAGAGTGATGCTAACATTGTCTTCACATTTTTTGTCCATCCCAACATTTTTACAAGGCAACCATAACCCCTTCCATGCTCGTGACGGAACCATTCCGTCATGCGTCACGGTTGGGCTGTGTGGATGAGGGAATGGTTCTGTCACGACCACGCCCGCCATTGGAATGTCCGGCACAGGGCTGGAATTCCTGCCGCACGCAAGCGGTTAACTTTTTGGTTGTGAAAATATATGTCTAAATTCAAATACATTATTCATCCAAATAATGTTTTAAAAACACAAAGTGTTTATATTTATAGAGTAGATCAAAAAATGCCACATACTTTACAGTTGCTTACCATCAGGCAAGTATGTTTTCATTGTGTTCCCGTCTGATGTTAGTGCCTTTATCCTCATTACTGTCCTCTTGATGATGCCTGTCACTAATATCACCATGGGGTTTTTACTGGTAATTGTCTTCAGAAATGAATTGTCTATTCCTCCACAGGGCAATGCTGTGAAGCATTTAACAGAACACCACAAACTTGCAGGCTTTGTCAGGAGAGTAGAGGAGGGTCCAGCGTCATGTCCATGCACCTTGAACTGGGCTTTCCGTAGTCTAAAAGCAGGCTTCACTGGACTTCCTATTTTAACCTGGGCCTCATTAAAGTGGACTTCCCCTCAATGTGTTGGCTCCTCTGAGGTGTCAAGAGCTAGGTACATCTCAGATTCCATGAAACACATAATGTAAATGAACTGTTTCTTAGATGGCCAAATAATGAGAAATAAAAATGACAAACTCCGGGTGAGATTTACTATGCCTTTGTGCTGTCCTTCTGCCACTCAAGGCAATGCATTGATAATGCATAGTTTATATTAAGATTTACACAGCCATGCAAGGGGTTAATTCTGCTACCTTGCTTGACTTTGTAAAGAAATGCAATGCAACACTGCTGCGTGTGCAGCGCTGTACTTTTTTCTCAATGGTTGGCATTGTATGGGTGGAGCATGGAAATTCATGTGCATCCACCCATGGAATTCAACGCAATCTCAGATTTATTAAATATAGAAAAAACTGGGATTGTGCCATAAATGTGCACCTACCTCAGAGAGGTGTAACGAAGAGCATTGTGCAGATGATATAGAAAGAGGAAATGGCCACCAAGGATTGTATTGTGAAGGAAGGTGTTAATATTGGACAATACGATGTTGATGTGCAACTTGTTATATGTACATATAAAAAAAAATTGCATCTCTGTTGTCGAATTTACCCGATGTGATCTCCCCCTCAACCCCGATTCAGAAATACATGGTTAGGCAAACCCTGCAGCCTAGGCCTGAAGCAACTGATTGACAGATCACAGATGGGGAGACATGCGACCCTTAGACAGAACACACAAACAGATAGGCAGTGACACCACAATGGTCTCAGGAGATTGGCTCCAATAAAGCACGTTTGACCGGAGGGGCACGCATTCTCAAAAACACCATAAAGTCAGATTTTACACTAAGTCAGGAACACACAGCAAATCAGAATGCAGCATGCACATTATACACAGTGATCATGCGCTCTTCATGCTGGACATCTGGACACGTACCAACTGGCCCTGCAGTATGTTCACACAAGGATGAAGCCCACCTGCATTTCTTATCAAACTCCCGATTTGTGGCCCCTTGACTAGGCCCAAATGTCTGTTGCTAAAGGAATGCATGAATCATTTCATGATTCTTCAAGTAAATTATAAAAAGATGGCCAAAACCAATGTGCTTTGAGACAGTCTTCAGACTCCCTAATCTGTTGCCTTATCTCCTGGCCATTGTGTTGAATTAAACAACTGTTACTGTTTTGCAAACGCCTCTTGTCTTTCATTTTGTCAAAAGTAAATTCGTATTCAAACTGCAAAGGTATTCCTTCCTGCACAAAAACAATCCTGCCAGTAATGCAGGCACCTTTGCAGCATGGTACAAGTAATGTTTTCAACGTCAGATAGTATCTCAAAATATATAAGCCATTAATGGCCCCAAGAATCAACGAAAAAAAAGGTCAAAAAAGGGGACCTTTGCGACCAGTATTTTTGCATGTGGGATGCATCATCCCACATGCAAAAATCGCAATTTAAGCAATCGTCAAATTTGCGATTACTTACATGCAATGCATCATGCAAATTGAAATGGCAATTTCGCTATTAGGGGTTGCAAAATACTGTCTGATGAAACTGGACGGAAATTCCTAACATTTTGAAAAATGCACTAAAGTGTATTTTCGAAAGTTACATGTTACACACAAACATGCCCTTAGAGCATGTGTGTGTGCAACATGTGGTTACATGGCAATTTCAGGGGTGCTATTTCATAAACAAAAGAAGAGTGTCCATGAAGAGAGGACTGAGCCAATCACAGGAGCATCAGAACATCCTCACTGGGATGTTGAAGAAAGCCCTCACTCACCACCTAGTGATGACATGCTTCATCATCGGGCCCCACCAAAGAGACCGAATGTCTCTTTGGTGTGCTGCAACGCCAGAATTACTGCGGAGCGGGATGGTGAGTAGAGGGCGTGTTGTGTGCAAAATTATACTAGTGAGTGATGGAGGATAAAAAATGTCAGTAGTGTATCAAAGAAAAACTTTATTAAATGATCACTAAAGACAATAAAATTTAAAAATATGTGAGGGACCAGTCCACTTTAATTGAGTGGTGGGTTCCTACAATGTTGTCTTGGGCCCTCTACTCACCATCCCGCTCCGCAGTAATTCTGGCGTTGCAGCACACCAAAGAGACATTCGGTCTCTTTGGTGGGGCCCGATGATGAAGCATGTCATCACTAGGTGGTGAGTGAGGGCTTTCTTCAACATCCCAGTGAGGATGTTCTGATGCTCCTGTGATTGGCTCAGTCCTCTCTTCATGGACACTCTTCTTTTGTTTATGAAATATTGACCGGGGAACAAGAGTGTCCGCATACTCTCCCTGTCTCTCTTTTTGTAATACAATTTCAGGGGTGCAACAGGGTGTCTTTTTGGCACCCTTGATATTACATGCACAATTTGCAAGTACCTATTTGGTACTTGCAAATTTTGCATGCAATTTCCATTTATTCCTATGGTCCTTCAAAGGAATGAATGGGTAACAATTCCTTAATTGCGATTCACAATTTGTGAGTCGCATTTAAGGAATGTTTAGGAATCGCAACATTTTTTGCGATCTATACATTCGAAGACAATTGCGATACTTTAAAAATGGCAATTAAAGAATCGCAATTGCCTATTTTTATTCCTGTGCACCTACATGTTTATAGCGTGTTGTATCTACTGACCCTCTTTGTATGTCCACCCCCATAATAGGAAGGTCCAGTGGACCATTGTTCACAAATGCTCTAATAGTGTGTCGAGAGGCACCCAGGGCCCTGTCAATTGACTGTCCCCAGTCAGTGGATTCACCTCATCGCTTTAAATCAACTGGAACCTCTGCCCCCGTCCCCTCCCGTCCCCCGTCCCCCCCGCCAGCAGAAAGAATGGTGCAACAGTCACTGACCCCTATGATGTGGACCACTGTAGCAGTATACTCTATCGACTTGTCTTAGGATCTGAAGGCCATGAAGCAGGACAAGGAGCTAAGTTTCACCAATTTTGATACGATTGGTGTTGCTTTTAACCCTGCTTTACATCTTGATGGATAGAATACTGCATTATGAACATGATAGGTATACTTATCTGTCTAATACAAGTGCCATAGGAAATAACACACTCGTAAGTAAGCAGATGATATAGCCGTCACATTAGTCACAAAGTAACATTGTGGGGATGCTAACAACGCTTTACCATTTTAATTTTTCTACATGTATTTTGTACTTTAACATGTTTCTACATTAATATGTTTACAAACATATGTATGACCAATTTACCTAACAAGAATCTTTGGTTTAGAAATCAAAAACGTATTTGGGGGATTTAATACTCCAGCATTTAAAGTTGACAAATCAAATTAAGACAGATAAAAGAAAACGAGAAGTAAAGTGATCTTATGAAGATCTATGAATCTAAACACTAACATGAAAATGTATTTGTGTGACCCACAATTTCCACAACATATTACAAAAGGGATGATTTATAGAAAACGGAAAACAAAAAAACTCTGTGTCTTGAACTCCCACAAGTGAGTCAAGGAGTAACAAACTAAAATAAATATAAGCTTTACTTTGTTCGTAGATCATGCAGTAAGGCCATATCAACCCCTACCCTTTAAGTTCATGAGCAAGAAAACCGATGAGCTGTCAGCCCTGATTTGTAGTACATTCACTGCCAGGGTCCAAGGTATCACTTACTGGTCCACTTCAGCTTGCACCACCCAGGTCTCTTTTTAACTGCAGATGTAAGGTCAAGTTTTATTATTTTGTTGAAGCTATATTAAATAGTTTGATGCTCCACTAATGAACTTTGCTTAAAAATGCACACACAGCACCACCATGTGGTGCCTTCTCATAAATATGTGGTGTGTTTAGAAATAAGTGTCAGTGCTGAGCATCGGAAAACACTGGCGCAAATTAAGCACTGCAAGCAGTACACTAGTTCAGGGAGGAGGGAAGAAGAAAAAAAGACCCAATGAGTTAAAATGTGTCTGATTGATTCAAAAGACAATAAATAATATATTCATGCGATGCAGAGACACATATTTAGTGCAACCAACTAGCATGCATCGGTGGGGGGGATGTGCTTTATTCCTCCAGCATCCCAAAATTGCCATTGCGGCCACCACCAAAGCACTGTTAATCTATCCCTTTATGTGGTTACTAATGTCTGGGTTGTTTCAAAGTATCTTGCAAGACAATCAGCACAACAGATGTACAAGAATATTCCTGGTGTGTTGCATTCACAGCATTCATTCACCTGGGTAGAATTTGCTCTGCACAGCTGCTGTGGAGGGCAATGCCAGTCTTATAATAGTCTAAACCAATCTGACACCAATTACAATTGTCTGTCTTGAAGTTTGTTGGGAGGCCAAAAGCCACTAATAGATTTTCTAGCTTAGGCTATATGTGTTCAAAAGCAGTGAACTGTACAATTTCTACCACTGGTATTTAAGTATGTGGCAATGGTTACCAGTAGTTGCAGACCATCATTTATGAGACAAAAGACAGCACAGACATTCAACCAAGGGTACATGTATCCTCAGTTAAAGTAAGTGCAGGATGAGTTCTCATTTCAGTAGCCTGATAGAGTTGGCAACTACTTACGACTGTCAATATGGTATTGGTATTTGGGACACACGTCATTTGTCTAAGATGCATATTTATCTTAGCCATCCATTGGTCACGGTGATGTGCTAATACTACAAATCGATTTTGGCAACTGATCCTGTCCCATCTCAAAATTTCTTTATAATTGATGAGCCTCAGTTAATTGCGCAACCTCCAAAATTCAGGGAGGATTTTTATTGCATATGTACTTCTGTTCCAGTGACCAGAAAGGAACTTTTTCTAGATGGGGTGGCTTGAAAGTTGATACATAATCATCGGTGGCTGGTAATTTGACAAGCTCTGGACCATTTACATCCTGGGACTTGGACTTTGTGCCACTAGAAGGATGTAGTCTTCTGTGCCTGCAGAATGGTGTTTGTCTTTGTTGTCACACTCAGCCATGTGTCTTTTCAAGCAATCAGTGTGGCTATCTCCTTTAGGCCTGTAAGAGATTGTAAAATTATACATTAGGAGTTGGAGGCCAGTTTTGATGCATGCAAGGGTGCCTGCATTAGAACTCGGCAGTTCACAGTAAGCCAAAGCAAGAAGGAGAAAAAATGCTCCAGCATCTTTGTAAATATGGTGCATGTCTACTCTCTTAATTTCACACAGCTAAATAGGCGCTGGAAGTAAGGGTGCTGGGGTGCAGCACCTCCAAAATAAACATGCTGATGTTCAGAAGGTGAATGAAAAATGAAGATGCATTTAAATGTTTTTTCTCTTGCCACATTTGCTGTGCGTTCAAAAACAAACAACAAATGTCAGGCTAGGTCTTCTGATAAATTGCTGCTTATTCTGTTTACATTGAGACTGGTGTCTTCCTCTGATTACAGTGAGAGGAGTTTGCAAAGTGAAGAATGTGGCAGTCTTGCTGATGTTAAAGGAAAGGCTGAAGGAATTTTTTTTGTAGCACACAACATGTTGGAAAAGGCCTTTTTTGCAGGGTTATCCCCAAACGTTTTGCTTCTTCCCCCTTTATTTGTCCTGACCTGTGGTTGTTGGCAATAGGACTCTGGGCACTTTACCATTGCTGATCAGTGCTAAAGTGCATATGCTCTCTGTATAAATTGTTGTTGTGATTGGTTATCCATGATTGGCATATTTGAGTTACCAGGAGGTCCCTAGTAAAGTGCACTGAGTGTGCCAGGACTGATGATTCAAATGCTACTAGTGGGTCTGCAGCACTGATTGTGCCACCCACATGAGTAGCCCTAAAATGGTGTCTCAGGCTTGCCACCGTAGTGCCTGTGTGCAGTTGCTAACTGCCATGCTGACCTGACAAGTGTCCACACTGGCCAGGCCTAACCCTTCCCTTTCTGTACACATTGGACACCCCTATGGAAGGCCCTAGGTACCCCCTTGGGCAGGGTGCAGTGTATGTGAAAGGTAGAGCATGTACTAGTGTACATGCTCTGGTAGTGAATTACAGCCATTTTCGTTTTTCTCTATTGAAAGGCTAGCTTGCCCATAGGCTATAATGGGGAAGGCTGTGTATAATGTTTACCTGCATATCTTCCCATAGGAGCAAGATAGAAAGAAAGTTAAAGTCTTGTATCCCTGAACTCAGAAAATAATAACGTATCTTTTAGGAAGGATGGTTTTTAAATCCTGTGTTTGAGAACAGCACTTTTAGAAAGTGGCCGTTCTCTTGTCTGACCTTTCTGCGTGCCTTGGCCTGTTTGTGAATTGACTGTCTAGTTTGTGAGTGACAGGGGTGGGGAACCCCCAGGAGGCTGGCTGAGTCAGCCCTAGGCTGAATAGTTGCATCTGCATCTTGAGTGGTGGGAGGTAGATAGCACCTGGGCCTGAATAGCGCTGTACCTACCTTCCAGAATGCTGGCTCCACCTCCTGCTGGGCGGCGGACCACCCTGCCCCTTTCTCTGAAAGGAAAGAAGTCAGGAAAACAACGTGCTCCAGGACTGACAAGAACTGGTTCTGACTAAGCCAAGGCTTCTCTGCCTCCAGAGAACAAAGGAAATACTGGTATAAAAAGGGATACCCAGACCCCAGAACTTTAGATCATCATGGAATCAAGAAGGCATCTCTGCCAAAGAGAAAGCTGGAAGACTGAAGAGGAAAGACTGTCCTACTGTGCGTTTGTGAGCTAACCAGCAGTTGCTTTGCTGCCAAAGAGAGGGGAAGGACTTTGCTGTGGCTGTGTCCCCTTGCTTGAAGAGATCTCCAAGGGCCTGAAAGAGCTGGCCTCCTGTTAAGAAGTCCCAGGCACAAAAGGACTTCACCCCCAGCTTCCCCCTGAACTCTGCTGAGTGAGTTCTGCCCTTTCTAGAGTGCTAGATCCAATTGCGGGGCCTTTGGAAGTTGTGCCTGCTGTTTGGGGAGCTGGACAAGAAGAAAATAAAAAGATTTGCAATTTTCACACATCGCTCGCTTGCAGAGCGCATCGCCGAGAGTGCAAGACAATTCCCGTCGCCACGAAGATCGTCACAGCGCCTGTTGCTGCTGCAAGAACAGATGCATTGTTCGCTTGCGGAGCGCATCACCACAGTGCGGGAAGATTTCTGTGGCTGCGAGTATCGTCGCAGAGCCTGTCGTCGTTGGGTGAGATTGTTGCACTGCTTGCTTGCAGACCGCATCACGTCGCTTCAAACATCGTCGCAGACCCATCGCATCAATGGGCCACGAGAGGAGAAGATCGACGCTGCGCCGCGCATCGCCGGCAGTTTGGGCTGGACTGTTCCCATGACGCACAGGGTCAGACTGATTGGCATATGGCCATGTCTGAACTGGAGTGGTGGAGTGAGCTAAAAAATGTTGATGGATTAAACCCAGATCACTTGACTGGGGGTGAGTGTTTGATTTGCTCATACGCTCCGTCCATCATCCCCTTTGGTATCGCTTTGTTAGCCCTAAGTTGGCAGGGTATGCCCAGATGAGGTTCCCTTGCTCACTTTGCCACTAGATTCAAGCTAGCCTGGCTGTTGATGGCTGATTAGTCAGAAACCGGTCCCAGGATGCTTGTTTCCGGTCCAGGGAAGACATGGCTTGGCAGTTCGGGCTGGACTGTTCCCATGAGGCACAGGGTCAGACTGATTTGCATATGGCCATGTCTGAACTGGGGTGGTGGAGTGAGCTAAAGAATGATGATGGATTAAACCCAGATCAGTTGACTGGGGTTGAGTGTTTGATTTGCTCAAACGATCGATCCATCATCCCCTTTAGTATCGCTTTGTTCGCCCTAAATTGGCAGGGTATGCACAGACGTGGGTCCCTTGCTCACTTTGCCACTAGATTCAAGCTAGCCTGGCTGATGATGGCTGATTAGCCAGAAACCGGTCCCAGGATGCTTGTTTCCGGTCCAGGGAAGACATGGCTTGGCAGTTCGGGCTGGACTGTTCCCATGAGGCACTGGGTCAGACTGAAATGCATATGGCCATGTCTGACCTGGGGTGGTGGAGTGAGCTAAAGAATGATGATGGATTAAACCCAGATCAGTTTGTAGAGTAGTTCCTATATTCCCAATAGGATATTTATTTATTTATTTATTTATTTTTTAAATTTATAAAGCGCAACAAATACCACGAATGGTGTCTCGGCGCTACGCAGACAGAGAGGCACCTCATGTGCATTATTGAGTGAATAGCCAGGTCTTCACTTGCTTTCTAAAAATCATCAGTGAAGAGCTGCTTTTTATATGGTGGGGCAAGGTATTCCAGAGCTTCGAGGCGGCCACCAAGAAGCGTCTGTCTCCCCATGTGACTGTTCTCGCCCGTTGAATGCATAGGGATGCAGATGAGGCAGATCTTAACATTCTCTTAGGGACATAGACCTGCAATGATTCCCTAAAAAAGTCAGGTCCTTAGCTATTCAGTGCCTTGTATATAATACACAAAGCCTTGAATTTAGTTCTATTTTTTACTGGGAGCCAGTGTAGTTGGTAGACGATGGAAGAGATGGGTGCGAACTTCGGAGTTTTGGTCAAAATTCGTGCAGCGGCGTTTTGCACCATTTGTAGCTTTTTAAAGACCTGCTCCTGAGCATTCAGCAGAAGCCCGTTACAGTAGTCCACCTTGGACAATACCAAGGAGGACATAAGGGTTTTCCCTGCTGACAAGGGAAGGTAAGGTAGCAACTTTTTCACCTTTCGTAGCGTGAAAAAGGAAGAGGAGACTACTGCATTGGCATGATTGGTGAAACTTAGTTTGTTGTCAAACAACACTCCTAAGTTTCTAACCTTTGAAACTGGGGTAGGTGGATTACCCATTTCATGTGGCCACCAGATTGGAGACCAGGATGGTTTTAGGTCTCCAAACACCATTACCTCGGTCTTATCGGTGTTTAATTTTAGACAATTCCTGTCCATCCAGTGACTGATGGCTCTCATGCCTGTCTGAAAGTTAGCTGCCACTTCGATCCCATTTTTATGCACTGCTATTACCAACTGAGTGTCGTCGGCGTACGAAGTCACTCCCATTCCATGGGTTTTAATGACCCTCGCCAAGTCCGACACATAGATGTTAAAAAGTGTCGGACTCCGCAAGGCAGCACAAATGTGGGAGAATAGAAGTTTCCCATCTTTACCGCCTGTTCTCTGTTAGACAGGAAAGAAGCCTTTGCCTCCGCAGCTTTGCCCTGTATGCCCATAGCTGTGACACGGTCGATCAGGATGTTATGATCGACCGTGTCAAAGGCCGCTGAGAGATCCAGCAAGATCAGAACAGCCGTACCACCCTGGTCCATGATCTGTCTGATCTCTTCAGAGGCCTTGATGAGCGCCGTCTCCGTTCCATGCCCTCTCCTAAACCCAAACTGAGTGTTATCTAACAAGTTGTTATAATCAATGTAGCTAGCCAGTTGTTTATTTATACCTTTTTCAAGTATTTTAGATGGAAAAGGAAGGGCTGCTATAGGGCGATAACTTTTTAATTCCAAGGTGTTAAGAGTGGGTTTCTTTAGAAGTGGCTTTATTATGGCAGTTTTCCATCTTTGAGGATATATTCCTGATTCACAGACGGTACTGCAGATGTTCTCCAAGATTGGAGCTACCACATCAGATGTTAATTTAATGATGGTCGGTGGGCAGGGATCCAGAGGGGAACCCGACATTGTTGTTTTAATGAGATCTTTTATTTCTGACAGTGATGGAGGAAGAAATTCATTCAGAGAGGAAGATGTAAATTGTGAGTTCTTAAGGCTATCTGATGGTTCCCCTGTCGTGATGTTATTGAATTTGTCAAAGATTTCTGTGACCTTGGTCCTGAAAAAATCGGCCATTTGATCACCGAAATCTTGAGTAGTCTCAGTAGTATTTGCTGCTGGTATGGTTGTTAGTGAAGCCACTACCTGATATAGTTGCCTGCTGGAATTCTGGGTTTTTTCTATCTGTTCACAAAAATATTTGCTTTTTTCCAGTCTTAACATCTTCCTATAGCCTGATAGCCCTTGTTTATATCTTTCTTTATCGTTGTTGTCATACTTAGTTCGCCAACACCTTTCTAGATTGCGGCATTTCTGTCTTTCTAATCTCAACAGTTCGGAGAACCAGGGGGCTGATGGTATTGCACGATTCGGGCGCACTCTCTTTAGAGGCGCTACTAGATTAAAGGTGTCAGTGAGCCATTGGTTATAATTATTGGCTGCTAATTGAGGGTCTGACACTTTAGATGGTTTATTATCGTCTAGTTTCTCAGTTAGTGTGTTCGTGTCTATGTTTTTCCAATTCCTACAAGACCTATATTGCTTTTTTATTGCGTGTTGATTTTTGTATTTTTTAACATGGGCATAGAAGACCACCACTGCATGATCTGACCATACAATAGGAATAACAGTGGGAGGGGTAATGGCCGGATTGTTCGTAAATAAGCCGTCAAGAACATGACCTGCTTTATGCGTTGGTGAAGTAACTAGCTAACTTAAACTAGCGGCCTTAAAATCCTCAATAAGGTTAAATGTGTCTTTATCTGTAGTGTTTTCTAAATGAAAATTGAAGTCTCCAAGTATTGTAAAATCGGAGGCTTCTGGCACTGTTTCTAGTAGAGTACTGATAGATTTGAGAAAAGGTGCTCGGGCCGCCGGAGGACGATAGAGCAGAACTCCATTGAACGTTTGAATGGGAGATAAAGTGATAGAAAAAAATAATGTTTCTGCAGGAATGTTATCTGACGTTCTAATTTTTACTGCTAGATCTAGCCGTAGAATTATGGCAAGACCGCCCCCTTTTTTCCCTGCCGGTCTATCCTGTCTGACAATATAATAGCCCTCCGGGACGGCTATCACAAGATCGGGGTCGGAAGCCAAGTCAGCCCATGTCTCTGTAATAAACAGAATATCCAGTTTGTGTGCTGATATTGGTTCAGCCACATCTTCTCTATGTTTACACATAGATCTAGCGTTCACTAGTCCGCATTTAGTGCGTGTGGCCTCATTACAAGATGCCCCTAGGATAAGTGGTGTCTGGGTAAGAGAACGTATGAATTTAAAATTGCAATTTGGACAGGCAGTATGAATCAGGTTGGAACATTCTTCTAAGTTGAAGAGTGGGCATTTATGCCGGGGCATGGTGTTGTTAATATCTAACAGATCGGAGGAAGAGTATTTGATTGACTTACTAGGGTGGCATGGTGGCCGGTCAAGGGGTTGAGCGCAGGGCGCGGGTCCAGCCCGGACTGGCGCAGACTGGCACCCCTTTGGCGCGGCTTCGGCGCGGAGACGGCGCTCCCGCTGCGCTCTACCGCTGCGCTTCCGGGTGGCCATTTTATATCCTGAGCCCCGCCCCCAGCTGAGACACTAGCTCCGTTATGATTGGAGAGCCAGCGCTGAGGCGCAATGGAGCTGACCCTGCCCTCCACACAAACGGCACAGAGCCGCGATGGAACGGGGCTAAGGGTGGGAGTACTACAACAAAGAGGGTGAGTAAAACGAGTGGTTTTAAAATATACAATTAGTTAATCAATTGCATAGGTGATAGGTACATTTTTAAAAGCAAATTCAGTCAAGCGTTTCACAGTGGCCAATAGTAGCGTACAGAGGAGGGTCCCCTCGCAATCTGCGCTAGCACAAACAAACCAGACAGAGATATAGAGATATGCGCATTGGAGTAATATATCCTATAGATGTGACATAGGACTTATGTCTACTAGGTCTCTATCGAATATATTAAACGTAATTGTGAGTGCCAGCTAGCTCAGAGATCACTAGAAACTTTCTCAAATTCACAAGAAGGGATTTCGTTTCTGACAACCGCATAAACATTACAACTTTGTTTCCCCAGGATAAAACTTATCTTCAGAGTCCTGTAAACAATAGATAGATATGTTACTCAGTCATTTGAGCATGCTTCATTTCCCCAGAGGTGCAGAGAAATAGAGAGACAGGCGTTTTCAATAAAAGTATTTATTGAACAGTCTTCTTTCTCATGCAAAAGAAATGAACTGCTACAATCGTAATACTGGCTGTAAAGTGTAATGCGTACAGCAGGAAGAGTATTATAAAATAATACTGTAAAAGCATGGTATGGTTTCTAAGCCATAAAATACATACATAAATAAATAAAGACTAAAAGTACTCAACTGGTGCTTCTAAAATACACCTACCCCGATGTACCTAACCTAAGTCTAGTACGAGGGAATAAGTAAGTGTGGTGTAGCATAAGTTTAGTATTCTTTTTCCAAGAATCTATCCAAGATTTCTCTTAGGGTCTAATCAGCTCCGTACCTTGGTTTAGAATGAAGAAGGTCTTGTCTCAGGACTCGATTTCCCAACACCTCGCAAGGGGAGCTTTGAAACACTGGAGCTGGATTTCTATGCAAGAGAAAAGACAGCGTCTCTGTCAGTGCGTCGGCTGGAGGGTCGGCTTCCTTCGGCACTTGCTGTAGCGAGATGTGTCAGGCAAGTAGATAGTCAAACTGCTCCAAACCACTGTGTGTTTGCTTGGGCATATTTATACCTTGAAGGTGCCGAGTTTGACGTAAAGGTAGACATAATAACGTCATCAAAGAGTCTCAGTTCTTTGAAAACTCCATGAGTTCTTGGACAAATCAATATTCAAGCAAGGGGAAATCCCTAACTGCTGAAACCGATTTTTCCAAGAATTTATTGTGGATTTTCGGAACTAGTGCAAGTAGCCATGCCGTATTTGGGCTGCATGGGCTATGTCTAAATATGTTTATGATTTCTATGCCTATATAAGGACAAGGTTCTCTATACCTATATAAGGGCATGAATCGGGAAAATTACACTAGTGTCCTAAAATGCTATACAACACCCACTACACTTTATTATGTTTGACATTACTAAATTTAAGCACTAAAACATATCTAAAGCATGTGTTTACAATTCCACCAAAATACATAAAATGCTTTTTGTAAATGGTTGGACACATAAAATGAGCATTTGTACTGTATGCATTTAAAAGCAATGGTTTCATTGTAAGCATATAATATGACATTGGCAATGCTAACTGAATAAATCACGAAAATTACATTTATGAAATGGCTCTTAAAATTACAGAAAGAAAGAGAAATCGAGACCATCCCATAGCAGGATATATATTAACTGTTTTGGTTTGTAGATAAAGTCATTATTGTTTCTAGGAAGTATTCAAAGAATTCTTGTTCTCTAAGAATAGTTCTACTTTAAGCAGATTACTTTGTGCCAAAGTTCAGTTTTGGAAAAAAGTCAAATCAACTCGTAAAAAACATAGAGTTCCAAAGTTAGAAGTTTGTTTTTTGTTTTGAGAAGAAAAAAAAGAAAAGTTGAATTCAAAGTTGATAGAACGCTGTATGCTAATTTCAAAAGTTATTCTCGGTGTCAGGAGAAAACATTAAATCTTCTAAGCTGGCAAAGAAATCGTCTACCACAGTAGGTGAAAGTTGAACCACTTCATTAAGTAGATCAATCGTACACAGATGAGAAGCATCGCCATCAGCGTCAGTCGCATTAGCAATGTTCGCAGTAGATGGTACATGTGTGCCTGTTGGTACACATATCTCACTGTCAGCTGGAATTGCTGGCGAGACCTCAATGAATGCCGTCATCAGGATTGGTATTAGGTTTAATGGGGTAACCCTGTAACCCTCAGAACCTGGGCTGGTAATTAAACAAACAATAATAGTTCTGTCGGGAAAAACATTTCAGTTGAACATAGTACTTAATACATCGATGTACTTATATATCCCATGAAGGATACATATGGAATAAACAAATAAATAAACACTGACCCCAATGGAGAGAAGGTAAATCTTTAGTATTCAACTTTCTCATAGATCTTAATTCTACAAAGCATTAGGTATGCTGTCCAATGTACAAAGAAACACATACAATGTGAATACACAAGGGGTATAGATCGTGATTTGTGACTGAGTGTTACAGGTGATACAACATATAAACATATAAATGAAAGTTTTTCAAAATATCCACTGTAAATCACAATAGTCTCAGGTGATTAAATTGTTTATTTTGTTCATTGAGATTTTGTGCAGTCGGATATATAGCAAAGTACGTCGTTGTTTTGACCCAAGTGGCAATGCGCTGATTTATGTGCATCAAGTACGGCTCTTCATCAGGATGGACAAGGGGGTTGGACAGCCTTATTGTTACGTGTATGATTTGTCTGGCCCTCTATTGCTGATGGTGTTTGTCAGCCGACAAGCAATTGTGGTGCTGTTGGTTCACTGGTTCTTTTACTGTTGATTCTTCTACACCAGCCGGTGGGAAGATTTACGCATCTAGGCCGCCTTGGCGATTGCTCTGGCGTATCTGCAAGGGCATCTGTCTCCGTCGGGTCCTCGCGGTGAATGCATCAGGATTGGTAGCCGCTGGGGACAACACAATGCATGAGCCGTTGCCGAACCAAGTAAAGCGTCAACATCCGTTGGCAGTGCTGATGGAAGTGTTAGACGGATATCCAACATGCATTCCTCTCCACAAAGCAGGCATCGTAGAACAGGTAAGATTCAATCTTGCCATATTGGTCTGAACGAAAGGAACCACGTGGTATTCAGGTCTCTTAAACAAGCCTAGCCAAGAATCTGTGCTATGTGCTCATACTGCATTGCCAGAAGAGTGTTCTCCATGGTAATCTGGGTATCGCTGGTGACTGGACTTGCCATAACGGAGCAGAAGGAACAGAAATAGTATCCCTGCTTTGAGTCCCAAGATGAGAGGCAGGCCGCCGAACACAGAGTGGACGAAGTTAGGAAAAATGCCTGGGACTGCTTCCAAGGGTGCTAACAGTCCCGAAAAAATCATCTTAAATGCATGTACAATACCACTGGTATCAGACATGTTTAAGATACGACCTAACATTTCTGTGAAATGTATGGGGCAGATTGTTGATAATAGGGCATGAATCTCTGCAGAGGACCTTGCAACTTGCATATAATATGTCTCTCTGGACGAGGTCAGTGGCACCGTTTTTTGCAAAAGAATTGCTTTCATTCTGCTTAAAGTATCAATTCGTATAGAAGAGATGTTCAGTGAAGGTCATAGCGGCGACTCCCCGTCTGTCTTAGTTTTTGGAAACAATACTTGCATACAGCAAGTGACCCCGGCTGACACACTAACGAGGTAGGCTATCCTGGCATCATTCCACAGCAGCTGTGATCATTCAACATTATGTAGCTCCCATTGGAAAGCTGCCTAAAAATTGGATCTATCACTGCTGCTGGGGAACCCTGCAGGTGGCAGGATAAGGTGGTCGAAGAACCATCGCAGGCTCCATGTAAATTAATGCCCTGAGATAGAAGTGTACCGCTCAGTATGGTTTTGCAATTTTTTACCACTAAGAAATACCTCCTTTTCCCCACTCGAACATTTGTGTGTGTATGGTAAATCCCAGGTCGACTTTATTTATTCTTTACCCAACTTTCTTGCAGGCCTGCTGGTATGTGTTTTAAGCAATACTGAAACTGGAAAATCGTCACTGGTATCGTGATGGTGCCATGTGTTATCCATTCAACGGCTGGTTTCTCAGAAATGGTTATTGGTAATCTTTCCAGTTTTTCTATGCTCAGCACCGTACAGTCTGCTCCCCTCTGTGCCAAAAATAATTGTTTATCTGTAAGGTTAAATCCAGTAAACAATGACGTGGTGTTGATTAGACGCCAAGCCACATAGCCTGAACGAAGGTTTTGTAACGTCCAGCCTAGCAGAATTAAAGAACCCAGTTGAGACTGTCCTTGTAGTCCTGTTCCATTATGTCTATGGCAGAGGATACAATGCTGTCCAAAGAATACATTCTGGATGACAGAGTTGTTAACCCATTGTCAACTACAGAGAGAGCTTTCTCTAAATTAATACAATAAATATCTCGTATTGGTTCTGCAGTTTCCATTTGCGTGACTTTCCATGTTTTATTATAAGCAGCGTAAATACCGGCGTATATGAAACGTTTATGATGTGGTTTGCGAGGTCCTAGTAAGAAGTCTCTCAAATCAATGCCATCTTTAAGTAAAGTTAAGTGTTGTTTTATATCTGGGAGTGCGGATTTTTGTAGCCACTCAAGGTACAGTTTTCCTGCACTGTAAGTTGTTATTATCTCTTGATGTTGTCTCTGGACATCTCTTGGATCTGGCCTAGTTACTGTAAACCCTTGTGTCTTGTTCAGGAATCTATTTTGACAGTTATTCGTGTCTATGGGCCTGAATAACCATTTTTTCCAATCAGGATTAGTTCTGTTTTGTTGTAAAATATAATTTACGTCTACCTCTTTATCTGTAGTTCTATTACTATCAGGACTAGGTTTAGGTATGGACGATTTGTTCAAGTCTTTTATCTTGGCCAGGCCAAGACAAAATGTCTGTTGAACAGTTTCATTTAAAAACAATATTTGTTCTGGAATGATGCAGGCCCTGAATAAGGCTTCTAAACCTTGCACATGCCAGTCTTTTGTGCCCCAGACAGTGTTTGTCTCAATGTTGTCTTTTCAAAAGTCAAAACCTAGGGGCCTATTAGGATGGCGGACCGAAACGGGTGCCGTCCGCCATGGTCGCGGCAAAATCACACCCGACCGCGATTAGGATATTTATGTCAAGAAACTCCGACCGTGGCGGACGGATCACATCAAACACCGTCCGCGGCGGACGGACCACACCAAAGTCCTCCGTAAGCGGACGGTAGCAAAGAAACACCCTCCGCCGCGGACGAACATGACCGCGGGAACAGGCCCAACCACCGCTATACCTGCGGAGGGTCCGTCCGTGCGATTAGGATAACGCCGCCATTCCAATGGAACTCACCACCGTCCCCGACCGCCGCGGAAACAATGCATCGCCAAACGGGCCATGACTGTGGAAGGACCAGACAAACACCATCCCTGCCGTCAAACCGATTACAAAATGGCAGACGGAAGTAAATAGAATATACACTAAACAGGACACCCAACCACCTGAAACACCCACCCCCAGCAACTACACGCCGCAATGACACCCCCCAAGCACCGAAATATTCACCAAAATCACCACACCCACAGAACACCTGATTGCCAACAACTATTGGGACACCACCACCACACAGAGTATAACATGAATCCCTCCCACTACCACAGTCCTTTGCATCACAGCATAGCTGCAAGCAAGAGCCACTATACCACTGACAGCAGACACACACAAACACACATACAACCTGCACGAAAACACACCCACCACACAAACCCCGACAAAAGCAATCCCTACACACCACACACCTGCACACCCCACCCCACCCCACCAACACCTTGCACATCTTACACCATGGCACCAAAGAAAAATCCCAAGTTCACAGACAGTGAGTTGAAGGTCATGGTGGATGAAATCATCTGTGTCGAATCTCATCTTTTCGGCAACCTAGTCCAGCAGATCACCTTGGCAGCCAAAAACAACATGTGGGACAGGATAGTGACCAGAGTCAATGCGTCAGGGACCGTGCCACACACCAAACACGAGATCCAGAGGCGGTGGCACGACCTCAAGGCAAGGGTGAAAGTCATCAGGGCAAAGAACCACCTGCGGGCACACCACACTGGCGGCGGCACTCCCCCGGAGCCCATACCATTTGCAGAATGGGAGGAGAAGGTGCTGGGCATACTGCACCCTGAGAGCCTGGAAGGAATCGAGGAGGGACTAGAGGCTGGTAAGTACAAACCAATGACCACTATCACACTGCCATGGTCTGCCTTGCACACATCTCCCTGGCTCAAATCCATGCATGTGTGCCACATAGTCACCCAAATGTGAAGTCCTGGGCTCAAATGCACCCACCATGACCAAACACAAATGTTGCCTCTTACCTTCCCAGCCTTGCATGTTGTCAAAGCAGCCAGCACCACAACTCCCAACAGGCCCCCATGTCTACAGGGAGGGTGGTGGTGGGTGGGGGGTGTGAGAGACCAACACTACAACTGCCAACATGCCCTCATGTCAAAAGGGAGGGTGGTGGGGGTGTGGGGTGTGAGAGAGGTGGGTGGGGTGTGTGAGAGAGATGGGTGGGGGCTGTGAGAGACCAGCACTACAATTCCCAATAGGCCCCCATGTCTACAGGGAGGGTGGTGGGTGGTGGGGGGTGTGAGAGATCAGCACTACAACTCCCAACAGGCCTCCATGTCTACAGGGAGGGTGGTGGAGGGTGGGGGCTGTGAGAGACCAGCACTACAGCTCCCAAAAGGCCCCATGTCAAAATGGAGGGTGGTGAGGGGTGTGGGGGGTGAGAGAGGTGGGTGGGGTGTGTGAGAGAGGTGGGTGGGGGCTGTGAGAGACCAGCACTACAACTCCCAACAGGCCCCCATGTCTACAAAGAGGGTGGTGGGGGGTGGGGTGTGTGAGAGACCAGCACTACAACTCTCAGCAGGCCCCCATGTCAAAAGGGAGGGTGGTGGGGGTGTGGGGTGTGAGAGACCAGCACTACAACTCCCAACAGGCCCCCATGTCTACAGGGAGGGTGGTGGTGGGCGGGGGGTGTTAGAGACCAGCACTACAACTCCCAACAGGCCCCCATATCAAAAGGGAGGGTGGTGAGGGGTGTGGGGTATGAGAGAGGTGAATGGGGTGTGTGAGAGAGGTGGGTGGGGGCTGTGAGAGACCAGCACTACAACTCCCAACAGGCCCCCATGTCTACAGGGAGGGTGGTGGGGGTGGGAGTGTGAGAGACCAGCACTACAACTCCCAACAGGCCCCCATGTCAAAAGGGAGGATGGTGGGGGGTGTGGGGTGAGAGACCAGCACTACAACTCCCAAAAGGCCCCCATGTCTACAGGGAGGGTGGTGGGGGGTGGGGGCTGTGAGAGACCAGCAATACAACTCCAAACAGGCCCCCATGTCAAAAGGGAGGGTGGTGGGGGGTGTGGGGTGTGAGAGAGGTGGGTAGGGTGTGTGAGAGAGGTGGGTGGGGGCTGTGAGAGACCAGCACTACAACTCCCACAGGCCCCCATGTCTACAGGGAGGGTGGTATGAGAGACTAGCGCTACAACTCCCAACAGGCCCCCATGTCAAAAAGGAGGGTGGTAGGGGGTGTGGGGTGTGAGAGACCAGCACTACAACTCCCAACAGGCCCCCATGTCTACAGGGAGGGTGGTGGGGGCTGTGAGAGACCAGCACTACAACTCCCAACGGGCCCCCATGTCAAAAGGGAGGGTGGTGTGGGGTGTGAGAGAGGCGGGTGGGGTGTGTGAGAGAGATGGGTGGGGGTTGTGAGAGACCAGCACTACAACTCACAACAGGCCCCCATGTATACAGGGAGGGTGGCGGTAGGTGGGGGGTGTGAGAGACCAGCACTAAAACTCCCAACAGGCCCCTATGTCTACAGGGAGGGTGGTGGTGGGTGGGGGCTGTGAGAGACCAGCACCCATGTCTCACCCCAGAGCAAGTTTGACTCCGCCCACCATTTGGTGACCAGTGCATCTCCTCCTGCAAACTGACAGGTAGATAGACATCTTCTCAGGGGGAACATCCAATAGCAGGACAGGACTACACATATCCAAGTATTGCCTTCCCAACTCCACACCACCATATTGCCCTGTACTGTCAACCACAACAACATGATGACAACAACAACCATGTCCTGATTCCATGTGATCTGTAATGTTGCTACCAAAAACATGTCAACTCCACAGCATTAATTGTGAAAATCTTGTCCCTCAGGTGATCGCAACTTGACCGGCGAAAGCAGCAACCGCCAGCACCAGTCGCCACCCTCACAGCCAGGACTCTCTGGGGATGATCCCATTGATAGCTCGGGGGCAGAGGACGATGCTGGCCCAAGCAGACTCCCAGGGCCATCAGGCTCCCAGGACATCCCGGCATCCACCACCTTGGCCTGTGTTACTACACCAACACCTGCCATTGTGAGCTGTGCAGCCACCACCACCACCACCACCACTCCTGCCTGTGCCACCCTGCCTGACCCATCACCCGATGATGGGCCATCGACATCCCAGGCTAGCAGGGAGAGTGGGCGGGAGAGGACACAGGTGAGGCTAGTAGCTAGGTGAGGTCGGGAAGGAGACCCACCCCATCCTGGGGCCGAGACCCTGGAGGCCATTGCCAGAGTCAATGCCTCCTATGAGCGATCGCAGGCACAGTCCGATCGGGCCCACCAAGACTCGCAAAAGAGCAGCCAGCTGTTGCGGTCCATCGACACTCGCATTGGCCAAATTGTGGACCTCATGGGCCAGCAAACTGCTCTGTGGAGGGAGTGGTTGTCCCATGCCACACCACCACCCACTCACCCAAGTGCTCAGCGGGACAGGTCACCAACACCACCGCCACCATCACCTGAGGCCACGGACAGGGAGGTGGACCCTGACCAACCTGCCCCCACAGCTGGCTCCGCTCCGGTTCCAAGACGGAGGGGCCGTCCGAGGCTGGATGCAGCTGAGGGCAGTGGAAGTGCACCATCTACCCATTCGAAGAGGGGTCGCCACTGACTTCACCCTTCCTTGAGCCTGCCATTCGCCCTGTCAACTATCCTGCCCCACAATGCCAAGCATTGGCACACGTCTGTTGGACAAGGTGGACATCACACAATGTGGTGTCCCCACGATGTTTCATCTGCCATGACCTTCAACTCTCAGTTCCCCCCAACACCTACTTGTAAATATGCACCAACATCAATCCACAACCTGTAAATAAACACCACGTTAACACTCTATGCTGTGTGACCTCCACGTTTTAATCACATGTTTGTCTAATAAATTGCCATTATCAGGTGCAGGGATCAATGTTCTGGAGAATCATGCCTCTGTGGGAGTGACCTAAGGATAATGAGAGAACAACAAGCACAGGTCAGGAAAGTGATTCACAACCATCACAACACATTGTACTGCAACATCCCACAAACCACACTCATCACCAAGTAAGTGGATCACAGGACACACATCAGGGAGCATTGCAGGTACAACATTTCACACACACATCTGCAAACAGAACATACCAGAACAGGCAGCACAGACACAACACACCCACACATCACCAGCAAACATCCATCACGCATTGTCTATCTGCACAAGAGGTAGCTACTCACATTCAAGGAAAATAGCGATCAATGAGGTGACGCCCCTGGTCCACACCTTCTTCCTCCCCACTATCCTCATCAGTGGGCATGGGTGGGATGGGAGGCGGAGCAACCTGTTGGTCTTCAGGGTCCATGATCAGTTCAATGTTATTGCGCAAGGCCAGGTTGTGGAGCATGCAGCAGGCAATCACGATTTGGCATACTTTGCCTGGTGAGTATGGCAGGGCCCCTTCGGTTTTATCCAGGCAGCGAAACCTAGACTTCAGCAGTCCAAAAGTACGTTCAATGACCCGACGTGTGCTCCCATGGGCCTCATTATAACGTAATTCATCAGGGGTTGTCGGATTCCGTATGGGGCTCAGCAGCCAGGGGCGGTTTGGGTACGCAGAGTCGCCTAGGTGGGGGGATGACAGACACAAATATCATCACCAGGATTGGTGGGAACACCATGCCACACATACAACACAATTGTCCTCACAGCACACTCACCTACAAGCCACGCACGTTCTGGACGCAGATTAACCATCAGTTGGGGGACAATGCTGCTCCGCAGGATGTGGGAGTCATGGGCCAGTCCAGGCTAGTCACCCACCGCCAGTCCAGGCCGGTCACCCACCGCCAGTCTTGGCCAGTCGCCCACCGCCAGTCATGGTCGGTCACCCACTGCCGGGGGCTGGCGGTGGGTGACCGGCCAGGACTGGCGGTGGGTGACCGGCCTGCAACCGGCGGTGGGTGACCGGCCAGGACTGGCGGTGGGTGACCGGCCAGGACTGGTGGTGGGTGACCAGCCTGCACCCGGCGGTGGGTGACCGGCCAGGACTGGCGGTGGGTGACCGGCCAGGACTGGCGGTCGGTGACCGGCCAGGACTGGCGGTGGGTGACCGGCCAGGACTGGTGGTGGGTGACCGGCCAGGACTGGCGGTGGGTGACCGGCCAGGACTGGCGGTGGGTGACCGGCCTGCACCCGGCGGTGGGTGACCAGCCAGGACTGGCGGTTGGTGACCGGCCAGGACTGGCGTTGGGTGTCCGGCCAGGACCGGCGGTGGGTGACGCAATGTGACTGTAAGGGGGGTTATCAAATGCCATTTCAAATTGCATAATCAAATGTATGTGTTAGCCTACACTGCCCCCGCGGAATGCGTGCACCGCCATAGTGGCGCCAGTGAGTGATTATTTTCAAATGATGCACCGTCGCGGTAGCGCGCACATGCGGTTGCCGGTGTGTGAACGTGACGGTCCATGCACATGTAGCCAATGGGAACAGGTTACGCGGGGCGCGTAAGCGCATTCAAAAATAGCGGAAGCCGTGCACTGCCACACCAGGACGAGTCATTGGCTCTTTTTGAATGATGCATCCAGGGAAAACTAATTGCTGCAGACGTGTGCCACTGATATGAGCTCAGGGCCCTATATATGTGTGAAGATCTTCTGCACACATTCACTGCTTCCAGCCACGGCTGCCTGCGACGTCACCTCGACCTGCTGCTCCTGAGCGATCCAACAACTGCTGCCTGCGACCGTCACCTCGACCTGCTGCTCCTGAGCTATCCAACAACTGCTGCCTGCGACCGTCACCTCGGCCTCCTGCTCCAGAGCTATCCAACAACTGCTGCCTGCGACCGTCACCTCGACCTGCTGCTCCAGAGCTATCCAACAACTGCTGCTGTTCTGCCACAGTCCTGGACCTTGCCATACAGAGAGTGCAAGAGATCCGGTCTCATCCCTTCACCGCAGCGGAGCTGGATGTCCTTGTGGACGGTGTGCTCAGCCACTATGAGCGGCTCTACGGTGCCCCCGAACAGGTGGTAAATGCAGTGGGTAACATGTTGGTGGGCATGAGGTGGTCACTGACTCCTGGCTTCTGCAAGCTTGGCAGTGTGCTGTGGGACCTTCACATGTGGTGTACTGAGCATGGCTGTATGAAGATACGTGTTTCAACGTGTGGAGGACCATAGCACGTGATGTACGGGCAGTGGGGGTGTGCAATAGACAACACACACACTGCCACAAGCGCTGGGACGACATATCCAGGCTCAGCAAGAATGTTGCGGAGATGACACTTGGGATTATTCCAAGATCAAGCCGCATTGCCCGACGCACCATGACCCCTCTAATGCACTGTATAATTGCTGTGACGCATCCTCACCTGTCCGCCCGTCTGAGAGGGGATCAACAGCAAACTAGCGGTAAGCAGACTGTATGTGTCTGTAACTTGTGAGTGCATGCATGTATTCGTGCTCAGACACAGTAGTGACATCCGTGGTGCGTATGTTTTACATTAATTGCATGTTGGTGCCATTAGCGAAGTGAGCTTTAGCACCCATGTCCGCCAGGTGGACATACCAGTTGATTTGTAGTTGAGGGTTCCAGGACATGCCGTTGAGGTCTGTGGTCCCATGGCATGACATGTGTGGTGGTCTGCATGCACTTGCCCTGTTTGTATGATGTACATGTTTCACAGACACCCACGGTTCTATGATGTGAGGATGTCTGGTAGGGGTGGTTCATGTGCAGGATGGGTGCTACATGTCAATCGACTGTAAGGAAAGGTGTGACTTTGTAACCTTCAGTACATGAGTGTGGCACTTAGGTTAACATCTCTTCCCTCTCTTCCAGCTTTGGCCGAGGGCACTGACACACAGACGACGGAGATGAGTGGTGGCAATGCATCCGGATCCGAGATGACACACACGCAGACTGACACTGAAGAGGGCAGCCCGGAGAGGGGGACAGAACCGTCCCTGAGGACTCACATGTGGAGACACCATCGTCCTCATCCTCAGACAGTGGTGGTGAGTCAGCACTGTTGTCACAGACAGGGAGTGGGCAATCAACACCTTCAGTTGGTACGCAGCACACAGGGCCCACACTGCCACCAACTGCAACAAGTACAGCTTGTGCTCGCCAGAGTAGAGGGAGCAGATTTGCCTTTGGCGCAGGCACCGCTGCCTCTGCCCCTGTGCCACAAAGTGCACTTTGTGCTGAGGCTGTTGATCTGCTGCGACAGATGTGTGTAGGGCAGACCAACATGACCAATGCATTCCAAGACCACGATAGGAAGTTGGGGAAGGTGGTAGCATTCATGGAGGGGATGCATGGCGATGTTGCTGGTCTCCACAGAACAGTTCAGTCATTAGCAAACACTGTGTCGTCAGCCATTCTTCAGTTGCATGGACAGGGTGTTGCTTCTGTTCCCCCATCCACACCACTAGATGTCTCAGGGGAGAGTGAATTTTCAGACCAGGCGTCATTTTCGGGGTATTGCACTAGAAGCAGCCACAGACAGCAAGGCAGGGCACGGAGGGCACAAACACCATCCCCTAGGACAGGGAAATCTTTCACCCATCACGACATGAGCTACACCGGAGTTGACACACAGGATCCTCAAGGGGTGTTGGAGGAAAAAGATTCACATGTAACAGACGCATCCTCCTCAAAAGCTACTCCCAAGGCAAGGGCACATCCCAAGTCCAGGGACACTCCCAAGGACAAGGACTCTACACAGGAAAGGGCACCTCCAAAGAGCAGGGACAATCCCAAGGACAGGGAGACTACACAGGAAAGGGCACATCCCAGGAGCAGGGACACTCCCAAGGACAAGGACACTACAAAGGAAAGGGCACTTCACAAGAGCAGGGACACTCCCAAGGACAAGGACGCTTCAAAGGAAAGGGCACCTCCCAAGAGCAGGGACACTCCCAAGGACAAGGACACTACAAAGGAAAGGGCAGCTCCCAAGAGTAGGGACACTCCCAAGGACAAGGACGCTTCAAAAGAAAGGGCACCTCCCAAGAGCAGGGACACTCCCAAGGACAAGGACACTACAAAGGAAAGGGCAGCTACCAAGAGCAGGGACACTCCCAAGGACAAGGACGTTTCAAAGGAAAGGGCAGCTCCCAAGAGCAGGGGCACTCCCAAGGACAAGGACACTACAAAGGACGAGTACACTACGATGGACAAGTCTGCTCCCAGGGACAGGGCACCGCCCAGGGATCAGGGACATTCCAGAGACAGGACACCTCCTACGTCCAAGGCACATCCCAGGGCCAAGGCTTCTCCCATGGACACAAGCTCCATCAAGGACAGGCATACATCACCCCTGGCTGCCCTGAGGCTGATGTTGTTGACGGAACGTACAACACATGTGTCAGCGGTGGAGTCCCCACATACCTCAACTCCCATCCACACCCCGCAGAAGCAGAATAAGGAGTACACTGTTGTTGCATCCCCCATTATACATGATGCAGAGGGCAGAAGGCAGGGCCACAGCAAACATCAAGCAGGGTCCAGCACGTCCCCAGAGAGCAGACCACCACAAGCACATGATCCTTCTTTGATGTCTGATGAGGCCACAACACTTACCAGTCCAGTCATGTCCAGGGTGCCCCTACATTTCACAAAGAAACGGAGACACACACCAGTGAGACCTGACCACCCCAATGTCGGTCCAGTACAGCTGTCCCCAGCTCCCGGAGCCACCCTGCCTCCTGGCCCATACAGCCCTGTGGCTCATCATTTCAGTGGTCCTAGTGGGTCAGCTGCCGTTCACTCTCATGTGTCAGATAGTGGCACTGTGTCTGTTGTTCGCTGTCATGCATCATGTAGTAGCACTGTGTCAGTTGTGCCCTCTCTTGTTTCAGGTACTGGCACTGTGTGTGTCAGCCACTCTCATGTGTCAGATGCTGGCATGGTATTTGTTGGTCACTGTACAGGGACATGTCCTGGCAGTGTGTCTGGGTCTATGGCTCATGTGTCAGCCACTAGAGCTGTGGCTGTGTCTCA
The DNA here is from genome assembly GCF_964261635.1 of Lissotriton helveticus. NCBI lineage: Eukaryota > Metazoa > Chordata > Amphibia > Caudata > Salamandridae > Lissotriton > Lissotriton helveticus. The sequence goes on along the minus strand of NC_136067.1, from coordinate 466,464,298 downwards.
CACTCCTGTTTCTGGTGCTGGCATCGTGCCTGGGTCTATGGCTCATGTGTCAGTCACTAGAGCTGTGGCTGTGTCTCACACTCCTGTTTCTGGTGCTGGCAGTGTGCCTGGGTCTATGGGTCATGTGTCAGTCACTAGAGCTGTGGCTGTGTCTCACACTCCTGTTTCTGGTGCTGGCAGTGTGTCTGGGTCTATGGCTCATGTGTCAGTCACTACATCTGTGGCTGTGTCTCACACTCCTGTTCCTGGCGCTGGCAGTGTGTCTGGGTCTATGGATCATGTGTCAGTCACTAGAGCTGTGGCTGTGTCTCACACTCCTGTATCTGGTGCTGGCAGTGTGTCCGAGGTGACTAGTTCAAGCAGTCCACCAGATTATGTGCTGTGATGTGTAGCTCCCATCACTCACATGTAATTGGACTTTGTGTCTCAATTGTCCATTGTAACCACCCTTGCATTGTTACTGTCCTTGGGACTGGGCGGTTGACCCACGTACTTGTGCTGCCTCTGATGTACCTGCTCTGTTGTATACACTGCCCTGGTGCTGTTCTGATACTGCATTGTGCCCTCTCATGTGCTGGCTCTGATGTACCTGCTCTGTTGTAAACACTGCCCTGTTGCTGTTCTGATACTGCATTGTGCCCTCTCATGTGCTGCCTCTGATGTACCTGCTCTGTCGTATACACTGCCCTGTTACTGTTCAGATACTGCATTGTGCCCTCCCATGTGCTGGCTCTGATGTACCTGCTCTGTTGTATATAAATAACAAAGAGGGAGGGAGAGAAAAAGTGGATTTGGTCTCTCCTGGCAGTTTACACAAACAAATTGGAATCCACTCAAGTGGTGGGGGTGGTCCCTACTTTGGTGGGGAGCACACTGAGTTGTTTAAATACCCCTCACACACCAACAGTCCCCTTTGTGTCATGCTTCATCATTGGGGTCTTCGCACCCTTCTACGGGGTGCGGCGTGCTACGACTCACGGATACGTAGGAGCACTCTTTGTGAACTATGTGTTGGTGTGTGATGGGAAATGAATGTGAGTCGTGGGGGAGTGAAACGTGATAGTTAAAATAATTTAAAAATACCAGGCTCGTAGGAAAAAGAAAACATTTTTTTATTAAGTCCTCGGCTGGTATTGTTAAAAGGGGTGCAAGATGAGGTTGCTATTGTATGTTTATGTACACCAACCTCAGGAAGTGCGTCGACATGTTTCGGAGAGTGAAACTCCTTCTTCAGGATGGGGGTTGCACAACCTTCCCCACCTTACTCACACGTAATGTATATATTGATATATGTATAAATTGTTGATATATTGGTGCGATCATAAAGGCAGTTTCACAAACATGACACTCCCCCTCTCTACGTCACAGCCCTGGCAGGTATTCCCCTTCCGACATCAATTGGTTTGTTGGCCTACCTGCGTCGTCGTCGGTGATGGGCCATGACTTGCTGGTGGTGGAGCACGAAGAGAATCGGAAATGCGTGTAGCGCTGGGTCCATGACGGCGATCTGCTTGTGCTGTGTATATCTGCAATGTGTTGTATCTCCGCTGTGGTGATTCGGCCGTGTTTTCCGCCATCATGATTTGGAGGACGGTCGGAGTTCTCATTCCGTACGGCGGTGTTTCTGGATTGGTTCCGTCCGCCGTTTGGTCGGGTGTACTTCCACGGCGGTGCGTGCTCTTCCGCCGCGTACGGACATTTGACTGTGTTTCCCATCCTAATATGGCAGACGGAGTGCCCGCAGCAGGCGGACTGAAAAAATGCATTTTCCGCCTACTCCAGGACGGCGGTCGTCCTACAGTCCGTCATCGTAATCGACCCCCTAATTTGGACAATTCAGCATGAAAGGCCGCAGAATACATTTGCTTAGTATTAGTCAACATACTTTTCATTCCTGTCTTATTAACATTTTTAAAGTAAAATGCTTCTGGATTTGTGATAATAAAACCTGAGAAGTATGGACACTTTTCATAACATGTTCTAGAGCTACCCTTTGGTGGCGTTGGACAATGTTTCCATTGATTATAAGTTAAAACATTTCTTGGGTTTGCAGATTTGTGCAAACATTGATGACCATAATGATTACAACAATACATTTGTTCATAATCTGATGAACCTTCTAAATATTCATGTTTTGTAAATGTTGCTGACATTTTTAAGTCTGCCATCATGTTAATAACAATTTCAAAGTCCCAATGATCAGAAAATTTACTGGGTGAAATAAAATCACTCAAGGAAACCTTAAATTGGTGTGGAATAGTCAACAGCTCGACCGGACCATAAATGTCATAATCAGTTCTATCCCAAGCTATACCACCAGGTAGAGGAACGGTTGTGATGTTTACTGATGACAGGTCTCTTTGCTCATGATGAGATGGTTTGTGTGGCTTCAGGAGCAAGTTGATGTTCTTACTTGCTGTGTCTATTTTACTATATTTTCCATCTATCACCTTTCCCAAACTTAAAACAAGAATGAGCCAAAGTAGGAGAAAAAGTACACCTAACACAATCCAAAATTCAACCCATGGTGAAACCAGATATGTATTTGCAAGCTGGTGAAAAAGTTATGTTACTTGTTCCTTGAAAGTTTTATTAGCTGGCGTTGTTTCGTGCTCACTGGGATCCTCAGAAAATGTATCAAAGTTGATGAGATAGCCAGAAGCTGTTCTGTCAATTGTTAGTATTGCATCTGGATTATTTGAAATCGCTGGAGCTGCTTGTTCCCTTGACATATTAGTATAGTCAGACGCTACTTCATTGTAGATGGGAGTTTCTTGACAAACTGTTATTTGGTTTTCAAGAGGCACAAGTTCCATGGCTTTGTTGCAAAGTCCTTCTTTTCTCACTGCAGATTCTTCAAAGGTGATGAGTCTTTCAGTTTGAACCTCTTGGATAATAGCAAGATTTGGTCATCTGCTACATCTTTGGAGTCCACTGGGCCTAGCACTAATTATCGGCCACATGGTGTGGTTTTTACCAGGTCAATTGATACGAACCGGTTCTCCTTTCTTCCAGCAAGGGGCGGCAGTAACACTGTTCTTGATCTGTGAATTGCTAGTACAGGTACTGGTTTTCTGTAAGAAGGCCCACATTCCTTCTTATCCACTATTTTCTCTCTGACCAAATCCCCAATCTTTGGAATCCAGACAGGTCTTGCTGGGACAGGTAGTTTTTCTTCAGTGGTCGTTGGCTTCTGTATGGTGTTGCTTAGACTTCTTCTTATTTCATTTAAGTCTTGCAAAACAGCCAAACGGTCTTTGATATCAAAGGGTTTTTGTTCTACCACTGAAGTATAACGATTGAGGTCTTCGACAATCACTTTAGTACCAAAAAGGACTTCATATGGAGTGATTCCACCCAGAGAATTTCTTGGCAGATTGTTAAGACTACATTGGACACTTATTAGATGTTTGACCCAACCGTCACCCAAGCCTAATACCCTAGCTGTTATAGATTGCTTTATGTCCCAGTTTTTTCTTTCCACTACAGTATTTCCCTCAGGATGGAATGGACTTGAAAAGCGCAATGCAATGCCCAAACTGGCCATAGCCTACTTGTAAGCTTGAGAGCTAAAAGCAGGACCCTGGTCAGAATGTAGCGTGCCGATTGCGTATGTGCCGATAAAGACTCGCAAATCTTTTATAACAGTTTGGGCGTCAGCCAAGCGCTGAGGCCCAATCCAAATGAAACTTGTCCTAATAGTTGTGGGACCGCTTTTGTCCATAGGGACGTCTGAGCGTGGATAGTCTAATGCTATCTAACAATGGTGTCTGTACTGGGCTGGCTACACTGTAGACAGGAATCTGGCGGCGCTCTAACCTGTGATCTCTGTAACAGACATCGCAATTAATTCCAAATTCGTAATTGTGGGCATTTATCCCTGGCCACCAGTATATCTCTTTTAATTCTAGTAGAGATTTTGAGATCCCTTGATGTATCAGACCCTCTCTCATATGTGCTTCTTGAATCAAAGCACCTCTCTGAATTCCTGTTTGGAATTACCCTATCCCCCACTCCAGGGATTCGAGCAAAAGGAACATTATTTGCATCAGTTCTATATGAGCACTTGAGTGGAAAGCCTTTTGGAAGTGTTTTACCACTGTCTTTTATTGAAGCAGTGACAGCTTGCAATATTTTGATGTCTATTTTTGTTTTTGAATGATGATTGCAGCTACTGAAGCCGTTTGCACAGCTGCCTTCGCGGCTTCATCAGCCAGAATTCCCTGCAACGTGAATGCCATCACGCTTATGACTCAGTGTATGGATCACGTAAGTGTTTTGCAGTTCTTTCTGTAATAGAACTACTTGTTCCCAAAGCAATTTATGTTTAATCGTGTCACCTTTTGCATGTTTGAAACCGTTTTGAAACCAGTTCTGCAAGTATTCATTGTAAGATTGGATGCAATAATACGAATCGCACACTATGAGTGTGGGGAATTCGCGATCAGTATTTTCAAGTGCCATCTTGAAAGCCTTTAGTTCAGCTCGCTGAGCTGTACAGTCTCCAAAAGATTGAGTTTTTTGTGACCATAGGTCTGAATTTACCATCATGCACGCTGCACTATAAGCTTGTTTTCCCCCAATTGCGGGCTGTGCTGATCCGTCTGTATAAATTATACATCCAACAGAATCTCAGTGGGCAGAGGACATTCTTGTTCGTATTGTAGAAATTCTTGAGTTTTCAAGTAGGGGACAAAAACGTATTCAACGTCTGTTGCAGCAAGAGAATTTACCCATTGTATCCATCTTGGATGTGAAGCTTTTGCATTCGGAATGCTCGCTTTTGTCACTGCCTCTAAGGCAGGTATAGGCGTAACGACCATTATGCGTTTTCCTTGTGCAAGGGCTCTCTCTTTTGCTACTGCAGTTTGAACTGCTGTCAGAATTTTTACTGTTGAAGTGAATTTCATTTCTGCTTGTGTGTACGAGTGTGATTTATAAGCTGTTGGTACCTTTTCACCTTCATTAAAGGTTAGGTATGTGAATCCGCATCTTCCTGGGATGATTCGGATTACAAGGTTGCGTACGTTTACGCGTGTCTCTAAATGGGTTGTTGCTAACATGTCTGTTTTCACTGAACGCAGAATTTTTTTGTGTTGTTAAGTCCAATTAGTATGTTTGAAATCAGGTTTGATTATTTCGTAGAGAGGTTTAACGCTTTCTGTGTAGTTTAGAATTTAAGTTTTTCCGAAATTCAGGAATTCTAGAACTGACTGTAGGTTTTTCAGCATTTTTGGAGGTTGCAGCAACGCACATTTTTCTAAAAAGTTTGCTGCCAGGCTTTTGCCTTCACTTGAAAGTTTGTATCCAGGAATAGGACGTTGAGGTGGGAAATTCTTGATTTCTTAAAACTGAATTTGTACCCTTCAGAGGCAAAGCCAAGTATTATGGTGTTCACCCTGTTCAAGTGCTTGTCCAAATCATCGTCTGTAAGATATATATCATCGACATAAGATAGTGCCTCATTATCATACGTTTGTAGTAACTCTGCTACTCTGGCTGAAAATAAACCTGGACTGTTCTTGAATCCTGTGGGAGACGACAGAAGTGAATATGTGTTCCCATAATTGAGAAAGCGGTCAAATACCTGCTTTCAGGTGCGATATTTTGACAGAAAAAAACAGTTTGAAATATCTAATGTGGTTTTATATTTTTTGCGCACACTATTATTCAACAGTGCTGCACTGTGTGCATTTTGTACTGCAAAGGTTTTGCAACAAAAGTTAAAAATGTCTGTAGTCCAAAACTAGACAATATGTATTGCCTGGTTTAGAGACAGGAAACAAAGGATTGTTCATTGACGTGGTGCATTTTTCAATCACGCCTTCGTATTCAAGTTGATCTAGGATCTCCCTTACCTGTTTTTTAGCTTCTTGCTCAACTGGATACTGCCTCTGAGCAGTAGGTTGATTTTTTAACTGGATCTTATGGTGAGGAGAGTCCTCATCCCATCCCACATGATTTTTATATAATGCTGGAGCCTGGGCTACAGCCCATTTTCTGGCTTAGGTGTATTTTTTATGAATAGGAATATGATTTGAGAATGCTGGCATAATGATATCTTCGCCTCGTGGGCAATCCGTGACAAATTCAGGTGGCAAGTCTTTTTCAGCCAGAAGGATGTCATAACCCTTAGATAGTTTTTGCCAAAAGAGGGCTCTTATTTTTCTAGTTATGTCCCCCTCTATCCGGAGTGATACTTCATATAACTTATGGGGTACACTACCCATGGTATCGGCAGTTTCAACTTGAATGTATTCATTCAGGTCCACTGTCTCCAGATGATCCTTCAGGATCTTGCGAGCTATGGTAACTTCTGCTGCGCTGTCCAGCATTGTCTGGGCCCACTCCCCATTCTTGAGTTGTGTCCTCAAGATCCTCGGCATGTCTGATTTTAAGACTTACTACCTTCTTTTTGGTGAATTGAGTTTTCTTATTTTTCTGAACGTGTTGATTATCTTTGGACTTCATGTGTTCTTCCTTCTGCTCTTTAGGGGTGGGCGGAATTTGCGTAATCGGGTTTCGCAAATCTCCGCGAAATGGTAAAAATTCTCCGGAAACGCGCAGAAATTCCGCAAGCGGAATTGCTTGTTCGCGATGCTTTTTTACTGTTTTCAATTGCTGTTTGCGTGCTCGCGGGGAAATATCTTGTGAACACGCATTTTTAGAACGCAAACAAGCAAAAAATTTCGCGAAGCCGCGGAATGCAGATTTATGGGCAATGCTGTGTTCTCTGCGAACCGCGAAATTGCCCAAATTCTGCAAATTCCGCGAGCGGGATGGAATTTACCGCCCAGACCTAGTTCTGATTGTCCTCTTTTTTGGGATTTCTGCGAGGAAGTCTGAAAGGTACGAGAGGAGCATGTATCAGTATCTTGATATCTATCAGGTTTTCTCAAGTTATCCCTGTTTCTGAGGTTATACCTCTTTTCAGTTTGAGGAGACCTACCTCTGGTTTGAGAGACTTCTCTTTAGGAAGTGTCTGTCTAATATTTTCCCACTTCTTTTTCGGAGTGGTAAGATTGTTTTTAAAAAAACCTTTTTCAGGATTTTCTGTTAGTTTGAGCTTTACCGGCTTCCCTCCCAAACTATCTCTACCTAGTTCTTCATATGATTTTTCTATTATTCTGGCCAGTTCATATGGTTGCACGGTTACATCAAGTTCTTTTCGTTTTTGGCGGATTGCCACGGATGCTGCTTCACCTTTAATATTAGCTAATATTATAGCTGAGACCTGTTTGAAATCCTTCAGTAACTTCATACCGAGATTTAAAGCAGGCTCTGCCCAGTATTCATTGTGAATCTGTTTCAGGATGTCTGGTATTACCGCCATGGATGGAACACCATGTGTTTTTGTGTAGATTGCAGCAAAGACTGTACCCCAAGTGTCACAGTCCTCCAGGTGTGGTGCGATCCCCATTGGTAAACAGATTGTTAGAATCCTGTGTTTCTCACAAAGTGTACTATCGGGAAATACTGCCTCAATTTGAGTAATTTTTTGAGCTAACCAGAATGGAATTTGTTCCCTTTTTGTGGGTAATTTACCAATGACTGATTGTATGGTCTGTGGTGTTATTTTGTTTGTGTTCCCCTGATGAGGGGTGTGCTGTGGAATTCTTATAACATGTTGGACTGTTAGAGTCCGTATGACATATTGTACCAATTCTCTATGGATTTTAATAATTGTTTTAGTTGAGCTAATAATTCTACATCTGTCATTCTTTCAATGTCAGGATGTGGTGTATAGCTGGATAGTACCGGCCATGTTGCTCCTGGTCTACCTTGTGGGCCGAGCCTGGTAATGGGATTTTGATGTTGTAGGACGCTTTTAACCAGAGCTGATGCTCTTGGTAAGTTAGTGGAATTTCAATGTCCTCTAAAGGAACGTATTCCGCTGGATGTTCCTCTATCTTGTAGAAGTGGAACACATGTGTTCTTGGATTTGCTTCAGGGAAGATAATCCATGAATAGAATACCTCTGTCTGCCGATATTCGTGTGCCTCTATGACAAAAATTACCATACCACCTCTCGGTGATAGGCCATTTTCTATAAGCTTTATAGCTATTGTTTTCCGTACATTTTCCGGGATGATTATAGCATCCGCATCGTCTTGTTGGAAACCTGTAACGTCTAAACCCGGTTGGGCTGCATTTACTGCAGCTCCACCAGTTGCGTTGTTGTCGCTATTCGACATTTTGTTGAATGTCTTGCAGAGCAAGTTTCAAGGAAACAAAGATAAGGTGCACAAAATTTTTGGAACACTGTATCCTTTAACGTTGAACAAAACCAACAACTAATACATAGGATTTTTCGTCCTACTCAGTTATGGCGGATTTTATCTTTTAACCCACTCCAGACATCTATTGAATTACTCTAGTATCTAGCCTTAAATGAGTGCCTTACCAAACGTCGGGCGCCATGCAGTGCAGTTCCTATATTCCCTATATGCTCTGCGCATTGGAATAATATATCCTATAGATGTGACGTAGGACTTATGTCTATTAGGTCTCTATGAATATATTAAACTTAATTGTGAGTGCCAGCTAGCTCAGAGGTCACTAGAAACGTTTTCGTTACCTGTCCAGAATGTTGCCACATCTATTGTATTTTTGCGTATGACTGTACATACATTGCTCTTAGGGCAGTAAGTATGCGGGGTCCAAAGCCGTTTGATCTTAAGTTCTGCCAGAGGTACCCCCATTCCACTTGATCAAACGCTTTTTGGGCATCTAATAATATTACTGATATTTGTTGCCCAGAACTCTCTGTGATGTTAAATAATGAGATTACCCTATTAATATGGTCAGTTGTACTACGACCGGGAATGAAGCCGTGTTGCCACGGGCTTACTAAAGAATCGATGACCTTTGAAAGCCTCCTCACTAGGATTTTGGAGTAGATCTTCTCATCCATATTTATTAATGTAATAGGCCTATAGGAGGCCGGATCGTCCGCCGCCTTCCCCTTTTTCAAGAAAATAACTATGCTGATCTCCTCCCATGACTTAGGAGGAATGCCTTTCTGCTGGACTGCAAAGAACAGGTGCCACAGCAAAGGGGCAAGTTCCTTATGCAATATCTTATAAATCTCCATGGGTAGGCCATCTGGGCCTGCGCTTTCCCGGAGGCCATAGTTAGCAATACCTCGTTAACTTCTTCCATTAAGATATCTCCCTCTAACTCTTGTATCACCGGCGGGAACCCAGTCCCTGGATCCACCCTGGTTTGATGCCTGGACTTATAGAGGTCTTGATAAAAGTCTTGGAAAATTTTCAATATCTCATGAGGATCAGAGAACACTGTACCATCCTTTCTTTTTAACTTCTCAATACTACTTGCAGCTGTTTTTTGTCTGATCCGCAGAGCCAGGTGTTTCCCTGTTTTTCCCCATATTCATAGTGTTCCTGTCTGCTAGTTTGGAATCTTTCGGCTATAGATTGATTAAACAGCCCATTTATCTTAGCTTTGGTGCTAATTTCTTTTAGTTCGATCTCTGACTGCCGCTGTGTCTGTTTTTGGACAATAGTAGCCATTTGTTCTGTCTCATGTCTACTCAGGTCTTGCATCAGTGATCTAATAAGCTCGTGTTGCTTTTTCCTATGAAACCGAGCGAAGCTAATTACTTCCCCTCTAAGCCCAGATTTATATGCGTCCCAAACCATCTCCCTTGACGTACTGTACCTATTAATATAAAAATACGTTATAGTCCAGCGTTTGATGTGATAAATTAACCCATTGGTAGTCAGTAGTTTTCTATCGAAGGTCCACCTTACCGGGGGTTTTAGATACCCTGAAATCTAAATCTCCAGGACAAGGGGGTTATGGTCCGAAAGAACCTTCGGTAGCTTCCTTATCTGGGCTTTATTTACAAGTGAACTGGGGATGTAAAAATAATCCAGCCTAACATACTTTCTATATGGGCCCGAGTAATATGTATATCCTGGGTACCCAGATTTATTTATAGACCAGATATCTGCCAGCCCATGGTTTGCGGCCAGTGCCTGTACTGCATGAAAAACTCGTGGTTTCCTACCTTGGTACCCAGCCCTCCCTAACCCCCCTGAATCCATATAAATATAAAAATCTCCACATATTATCAATGGAGTGGGCCAAGAGGCGAGCTCTACCTCTAGTTCTATCAATAAATCAGCATCATCTAAATTTGACCCGTATATGGTGCAGAGTGTACCAAGGGTGGGAATTACAGCAATTGCCCACCGGCCCCATTTGTCAGAAAGTGTGCGATTGCTTGGAGGAAGCCGGTAGGACGCATGTATTGCCACTCCTCTCGTATTTACGGTCTGTGTAGAGCAGATTACTTGTGTGAAGCCAGGGATAAAGTTAAGACCTCTCTTCTGCCATGGAAGGTGGGTCTCCTGCTGGCAGATAACGTCCAAACCCAGAGTTCGCAGTGCTTCACTCCTCCCTATCTCTCCTAGCTCGCTCATTCAGCCCCCTAATATTAATCGAGCAGACAGTTAACTTACCCATCCCAATATCTGCGTTGGTACCCCCTTCGCCTACTTTGCTTCTTGAACCATAGCATCCGACTACGTTGAGCCCTATCTCTAGCCGCAGCACTATTAAAAAAACATTGATTTACTTTCCTGATTTTTTTTTGTTTTCTATCCCCTCCTTCCCCCTGCCTCCCCCACCACCCCTCATGCCCCACCCCCCACTCGACCCCCCCTGCATCGCAAGATTGCAAGGAGGACAAGGCAGGGCTGCCCATGTTCCCCAATCCTTTTCGCACTATACATAGATCCGCTAATTAGAGCTATTCTAAATGACCCGGTGATCCTACCGGTGGTGGTAAGGGTATACTTTACTAAAGTGCTAGCATATGCAGATGACATCGCGGTAGTTACCCCTGACCCCCAGGCAACAATTGGTAGAATAGAAGATCTAGCTAGGGAGTTTGGGGAGGAATCCGGTTATGGGTTAAACACAGATAAAACTAAGATCATCTGCTCTAGCTCAATCTTGTGGCAGAGGCAGCAACCTATTTAGGGATCGTAATTGCAGCTGACGTCAATACCATCTGGAATATTAACGTAGACCCTGTTCTGATTAGAATAAGTGCAGACCTTAAGAGGATGAACAATCTACATTTATCTATCATTGGTAGGGTAAATGTTATAAAAATGACTATGTTCCCGAAAATACTCTATTTATTTCACTGTATACCACTAGAACCCCCTAAGTTTATGTTTAAAAAAGTGGAAGCGATCTTCTCACAGTTTATCTGGGGATATGGGAAGGTAAGGAGATCGCTGAGATTTATGTCCCTTCCTCAAAACCGAGGGGGGCTGGCAGTGCCAAACATCCTATATTATTACTGGGCTATTATGGTTCAACAAATGTCTATATTGTTTAGACCAATCCCGGTAATTTATCAGACAGAGACTCCACCATCTATCTTTGAATTAGCTATGGGAAATCTAGCCCCAGGCCTTCTACTTAGACAATTGGATAATAGCTACTACAAAAGAACTCGCTTCAAACCTCTCAGAGCAGCACGGAGGGTGTGGCAGAAAACTAGCAATTTGTTGAATATTCCTACAATTCATCGTCACCTCTTATTATGGCGGTCATCATTCTTCCCAGATTTTCTGTTTGACAAGATCGGTAGTAAATGGGAACAGGTGGGAATTAACTCTGTTGGTGACATCATTATTTCAACTGGTCTTAAGACATTTGCAGAGATTCAGGACCACTTTGAGATAGACCCTCGAAGCGTATTTAAATACTTGCAAATAAGAGAATCCACTAAAACAGTTATGATTCACCTTACTTCTCAGTTAAGCATTCCGCTTTTGGATATTTTGGTCCGGAAACATCCCCAAGTGAAGGAAGTATATGCGCTGATGATCGAAGCTAGCGAGGATGATATAGTTAAAGTGGAATGTGCATGGGCAGGTAAACTTGGAAGCCAGGAAATGGATTTATGTAGGTCTCTTGAACTGTCCAAAACGGTTCTTTTATCTTTTATCGGCCAACTTAAAGGCTCAACATTTTAAGACCGGACCTGGGGGAAAAGGTATTCGAACGAATGTCCAAGATGCAGGCAAGGTCCGGCCAACATGATTCATATGTTCGCTGAATGCTCTGAATTGGGGTTGGTTAAATTGGGGATCGAATCCTTCCTTAGTAAGATTATGGGATGCACAATCACACTTACTCCCTCTTTAATAATGCTGGGATGGGATGAATCCTTGCAGTTAGAAATAACACAGGTTTATTTGTGTTTCATGGCAACAGCAGCTCTCTGTATAATGATAGCCTCTAAATGGAAGGATAAAGACCCCCCGACATATCAGGTATGCTAGACTGTTTCATATATTTAATTTGGAGATCGCGTTGTACAAATGTAAGGGGAGCAGAGCTAGGAAAAAAGCGCAGCAAATCTGGGGACCCTTGCTGTAGTTTCAGACACAGGAACCAGGATGGAGGCGGGGGTAGAGGAGAGGAGGGGAGAGGGAGGGGGGAAAGGGGGAGAGAGGGCAGACTTAAATGTTTATGTTTGGTTTTCTTCTTCTTCTCCCTGCGTCTCAGCTCCAACTCCCTCCCTTTAGGTGCTTCTGTTTCTCTCATACTCCTCTCCCTCTTTATTTTCTCTTGGCCCCTTCTTCTTTTTTCTTGCTCCTTTATGCTTTTTTCTGATTCAAATAATGTTCTAATTAATCTATACTGTTGTCATTACATATGGGTCTTTATGTATGTTTATGTACTTGATTTATCTTTCCTGAATTAATAAAAATAAAATAAAAAAACAACAAAAAAAAGAAACTTTTTCGAATTCACAAGAAGGGATTTAGTTTCTGACAACCGCATAAACATGACAACATTGTTTCCCCAGGATAAAACGTATCTTCAGAGTCGTGGAAACAATAGATAGATATTTTACTAAGTCATTTGTGCATGCTTCATTTCACCAGAGGTGCAGAGAAATAGAGAGACAGGCGTTTTCAATAAAAGTATTTATTGAACAGTCTTGTTTCTCATGCAGAAGAAATGAACTGCCACAATCGTAATACTGGCTGTAAAGTATAATGCGTACAGCAAGAAGAGTGTTATAAAATAATACTGTAAAAGAATGGTATAGTTTCTAAGCTATAAAATACATACATAAATAAATAAAGATTAAAAGTATTCAGCTGGTGCTTCTAAAATACGCCTACCACAATGTACCTAACCTAAGTCTAGTACGAGGAAAGAAGAATATATCCAAGATTTCTCTTAGGGTCTAATCAGTTCCATACCTTGGTTTAGAATGAAGGAGGTCTTGTATCTCTCTGTCTCGGGACTCTATTTCCCAACACCCCGCAAGGGGAGCTTGGAAACACTGAAGCTGGTTTTCTCGGCAAGAGAAAAGACAGCGTCTCTCTAAGTGCGATGGCTGGAGGGTCGGCTTCCTTCGGCACTTCCTGTAGCGAGATGCGTCGGGCAAGTAGATAGTCGGATTGCTCTAAACAACCGTGTGTTTGCTTGGGCAACTGTGGGCATATTTATACCTTGAAGGTGCCAAGTTTGACGTAAAGGTGGACATAATAACGTCATCAAGGAGTCTCAGTTCTTTGAAAACTCCATGAGTTCTTGGAAAAATCAATATTCAAGCAAGGGGAAGTCCCTAACTGCTGAAGCCGAGTTTTCCAAGAAATCGTTGTGGATTTTCGGAACTAGTGGAAGTAGCCATGCCGTATTTGGACTGCATGGGCTATGTCTAAATATGGTTATGATTTCTATGCCTATATAAGGACAAGTTTCTCTATACCTATATAAGGGCATGAATCGGGAAAATTACATTAGGGTCCTAAAATGCTATACAATAAGATGACTGGGGTAAGTGTTTGATTTGCTCATACGCTCCATCTATCATCCCCTTTGGTATTGCTTTGGCCATCCTAAGTTAGCAGGGTATGCCCAGACATGGGTCCCTTGCTCACTTTGCCACTGGATTCAAGCTAGCCTGGCTGATGACGGCTGATTAGCCAGAAACCGGGAAGACATGGCTTGGCAGTTCAGGCTGTAGTGTAGTTCCTATATTCCCAATAGGCTCTTGGCATTGGAATAATATAAACAGCAGTTTAGACGTAGGACTGAGGTCATCTAGGTCTCTACTGACTATATTAGACTTAATTAGTTTTGCCAGCTAGCTCAGAGGTCACTAGAAACTTTCTCGAATGTTCAGGAAAGAGTTAGACAAGAAGGGATTAGCTTCTGAAAACCGCATAAACATGACAACTTTGCTCCCTCAGAATAAAGAGTATATCTCTAGAGTCGTGTGAAAACAATGGACAGCTATTTCTCTCAGTCAATTGTGCATACTTAGTTTCACCAGAGTGCAGAGAAATAGAGAGACGGGCATTTTCAATAAAAGGTTTTATTTAATGAGCAGTCTTCTTTCTCATGCAAGAGAAATGAATTGCTACAATTGCAATACTTATCATGAAGTAAAGTGCGTACAGTAAAAGGAGTATTATAAAATAATACTGTAAAAGCATTGATTTGGTTTCTTAGCCATATGATACTTTAAAACGGATAAAATATGTACATACCTAAAAACATTGACTAACGTACTCAACTGGTGCTTCTAATATTCGCCTACCCCGGTGTACCTGACCTAAGCCTCATACGTGGGAAGGAGTACGTAATTTGCAGTTTAAGTTAAGTTGGTTTTTGCCAAGAATCTGAATCAAGAAATCTCTCAAGGGTTTAGTCAGCTCCGTACCTTGGTAATAGAATGAAGGAGATCTTGTATCTCGTGTCTCAGGACTCGATCTCCCAGCAACCCGCAAGGGTGACTGGAAACACTGGAGCTGGAATTTCTCGGCTGGAGATAAAGACAGCGTCTTTCTCAGTGCGTCAAAAGGGAGGGGCGATTCATTCGGCTCTCGCATCAGCTGGGCTTCGGGTAAGTAGATAGCCACTCTGCTCCAAACCACCGTGTGTTTGCTTAAGGCAACGTTGGTATATTTATACCTGAAAGGTGCCGGGTTTGACGTAAGGTTGGACATAAGACGTCACTAAGAACTAACAGTTCTTTCTGGACTCCAGGAGTTCTTGTGCAAATCAAAACAAAAGCAGGGGGAATTCCCGGGCTGCTGGAGGCTTGGTTCTTTTGTTTAAAGAACGCGTTGCACTTTCTAGGAGTCTAGGTGAGTAGCCTTGCCGTATTTGGACTGCATGGGCTATTACTAAATATGGATATGATTCTTATGCCTTTATAAGGATACTATTTATTATAACCACATAAGAGCATAAATCGGGAATATCGAATTAGGGTTCTAGATAGAAACACAACACCCACTACACGTATTAATGTCCATCATTACTAAAAACGAAGCAATATTAAACATATAACGATGCATGTGTGTTTAACAACCCACCCCAAAATAAAAAATTCGCATTTGAAATGGTATATGGAAAATACATGAAAAAATGAGTATTGGTACTGTACGTTTTTCAAGCAGTGGTATCATTCAGTTAAATGCATATATATATATTAGCTGAATGAATTGCGAAAATTACACATGAAATGGCTCTGAATACAGAAAAGAAAGTCGAGACCATTTCATCAAATATTTATACAATACTGTACATGAGCTAGAGGCTGAGGTAAAATATTATCTCTAGTGTCTCTAATAATAGAAGCTCTGTTCTCTAAGAATAGTTCTACTTTAAGCAGATTACTGTGTGCCAAAAAAAGTAAATATTTTGGAAGTGGAAAAAATAATTTCGTTTTCAGGGGAAAAAATAGTTCCAAATGTTTTCAGTAGTTTTGTTTATCAAAATTGAAGGCCAAATTCAGAGTTCAGGGAACGCTGTCTGCTCGTTGTTTTAAAAGTTATTCTTTTTGTTCAGGGGGGGAGAACATCATATCAGACAGGCTTGCAAAAATTGGTCTACAACATCAGGTGAAAGTTCGACCAAGTTCGAAAATGATGAAATTGTGCATATGTGAGAATTATTGCCATCATCGATGTCGGGATCAGCAATGCTCACATAAGGTTGTACCTGTTTGGTGCTGCTTTCCTCTCGTACTTCACCGCCACCTACTAGTAGTGGTGAAGTCTCAATGAATGCCGTCATCGGAATAGGTAGCCGCTGGGGACAACACGTTGCATGAGTCGTTACCGGACCTAGCAAAGTATCGATATCCATTGGTACTGCTGATGGTAGTGTAAGACAGACGTCCAACACGCATTCTTCTCCGCATAGCAGACATCGAAGCACAGGTAAGATACAATCATGCCAGATTGGTCTGAATCCGAGCACTTTAGTGATGCGGTCTCGGTAGCGTATTGCTAGGATCGTTTCTTCCATTGTAGCTGGAGTTCTGTCTGTGGCTTGGCTTGCCATATCGGAGCAGAAGGATCAAAAATAAAATTCCTGCTACGAGTCCCAAAAGAAGAGGCAGGCCGCCGAAAAAGGAATAGACAAAATTCGGGAAAATGCCCAGAACTGTTTCAAAAGGTGCTAACAGTCCCGAAAAAATTGTCTTAAATACATGTGCGATGCCACTGGTATCAGACATGTTTAAGATTTGACCTAACATTTCTACGAAATGCACGGGGCAATTTGTTGATAATAGGGAATGTATCTCTGCTGCTGTCCTTGCAACTTGCAGATCATACTTCTCTTTGGACGAGGTTAAAGGCACAGTTGTCTGTAAAAGAATGGACTTTATTCTGCTTAAAGTATCAATTCGAATAGAAGAGATATTCAAAGAAGGCCATATTGCCGCCTCCATGTCTGGATTGCTGTTTGGATACAATACTTGCATACAACAAGTGACCATGGAACTAACGCTCACGAGATAGGCTTTTCCTGGCACCATGCCACAACAGCTGTGGTCACTTATTAGAACATAACTGCCGTTGGAAAGTTGCCTGAAAAATGGCTCTATTCTTGTTGCAGGTGACATGAAAGGTTATTTGAAGACCCTACGCAGGCTCCATGCAAGTTAATAACTTGACACAGGAGTGTACCACTTAGTGATTTTTTACAATTGTTACCACTAAGGAATACCTCTATTTTCCCTTCACTATAACATTTGTGTGTATAAGGTAAATTCCATGTTGACTTGATGTATCCTTTACCCAACCTTTCATACAGGCCTGCTGGTATATATTTTTGGCAATACTTAGACTGGAAAGTTGTTATTGGGATTGTAATCGTTCCATGTATTAAACATTCAATGACAGGTCTCTCTGACATTGTCAATGGTAATCTCTCAAGTTTTTCAATGCTCAGAATCGTATAGTCTGCTCCTTTATGTGCCAAACTGATTTGTTTATCAGTAAGGTTAAAGATAGAAAATAATGACGTTGTGTTGATTACACACCATGGCGCGTAGCCTGAACGCAGGTTTTGCAACGTCCAGCCTAGCTGTACAATAGAACGTAATTGGGACTGACCATGTTGTAACATTTGTAATTCCTGCTCTATTATATCAATAGCAGATGATACAATCCTGTCCAGTGAATATATTCTGGAGGACAGAGTCGTTAATCCATTGTCCACTACAGAAAGAGATTTTTCCAAATTTATACGATCAATTTCTCGTATTTTTTCAGCTTTTTTAATTTGTGTTACTTTCCAAGCTTCGTTGTAAGCAGCGTATATACCGGCGTATATGAAACATTTTTGACGCCGTTTGGTGGTCCCATTATGAAATCACGTAAGTCAGCACCGTCTTTAAGTAAAGTCAAGTGTTGCTTAATTTCAGCCAGTGTGGATTTCTGTAGCCATTCGAGGCAGAGTTTCCCTACACTGTATGTTGTAACTATCCCTGGATGTTGTCTCTGGGAGTATCTAGGGTCTGGCCTGGTCTGTTTAAACCCCTGTGTTTTGTTCAGGAATATATCTCGGCAAGTTTTTGTGTCTATGGGCCAGATCAACCATTTTCTCCAATCAAGATTTGGGCTTCGGAATAGACGGTTTGTTTAAATCTTTTATCTTGGCTAAACCAAGACAGGTTGTCTGTTGAATGGTGTATGTAAAAAAAACCTAGGCAATCTTAACAGTAGATAAACAAGTAAGTAACTAGACCCAATTGCAAAAGGAAACATCCAAAAAAAGGGGATATAATTATTTGTAACAGGCAAGCATGTTTTTAATACACATAATAAAAATCTTATAGAAAACTGAAAATAATCAGACTATATGACAATACAATTAAAAATATATGCAATGAATACATCTTTAACACGATTTACAACACTTTATATAAAAGACACCATCAATTACTAAAAGGTGTCCACGAACCGGGTGAAGATAAAGTACTCGACGCGCGTTTCGGCGAAAACGCCTTCTTCAGGAACCACAAGTTACAATCTGAAATTACATATAAAGAATAAATAAGATACAATTCTTAAGTCGCTTACAATCACAAGTTAAGTATATTAAATTAATCAATTACACATACACAAATTGCAATAAAACATTACATATTACCTATAACCTAATGCTCTTGGGTCCAAGATTATTACTTTGGTTCTCACATGTCATATGATAATCATATTCTAGAACGAGATTGTATAGTACTCAAAAACATTTTTAAAATTTAATTCTCAATTATAACGTCAGACACGACTCTGTGTATGCCATATTTATGACCATATCAGAGACCAAAACAACCCCAATGTAATTAATGATAGTAACTTACAAAGGGAGACAGGAAAAACACATAGTTGGTATCTTTGTATAAATGTCAGGCAGACGATGTACCTAAGCATAGGAAACACATATATCAGAATTAATAATGACATTACTGATGCGAGGTGTATAATAAATCAAATGAGCACATGATGTCGTATAGATGCAAAAACAGGTGGAAAACCGCATAGTGATTTATAGATAATATCATTGATACTAGGACAGCCTAAATAGGTGTATATATCATGAACCTGAAAAATTCATACATAAGCAATATCAGGTGATTGCTAAATGCGGAATGCTCTATATAAATTCGCGTTTAGTCATATTCAGTCATACCTGTAAAATATAGTATGTCGTATCCTTGTTAAAAGTAATGAAAGAACGTTCCGCTTGAGATGAATAGCACAAAACTTACGGACGCAGCCGGCAGATACTGACTCGCTGTGTCCCAACTGATAGCTGTAAAATACAATGATAACCCAAATCAGGTCTATTTAGAACCGGAGTATAATAATAAAACTGTAAACACTCGTCGAGAATAGGCACACAATAAAGGACCCATTACCTTGATTCGTTTTACTAAAGCCCCGATGAATAATACTCGAGACGCGTGTTCCTAAAAAACTCATATTGTCAATGACGTGCTTGAAATACTAAACCTAGAGAGATAGAATAAATATATATCAGATGACACGAATAGCAATCTCTATACGATGCGAATTGTTTAATCAAAACTGTTGACTCGTTTACCTGGGTAAAGTAAAAATCTATGTTGCCGTTTGTCAATATCACAATAATGACCGGCGGGGAGACGATCAATGTGATCTTTTTATATTCCACAAGGTAAATAGCTGTGAATAGAAAAACGCCCAAGTCAGGTATGTTGAGAACCGGCGCGTAATTACCAGACTTGCTGTTAATCAAGGTTTTAGTCAAACAAGAAGTAAACGTAACCTTAAGTGATTTAACTATTCCCAAATAAAATCGCACTTGGAGTTCATATTAAAATTAAAAGCAAATGAATCGACCGTAGTGCCGTTTCAGTAATCGCGGCGGTCTTTAAAAGAGGTGCAACCATCGGTACAACCGTTAATGTGGGTAAACGGTATGTGTTTAGAAAAGATATTCACAGATAAATATCACAAAATACAAACTGGAGGAGGTTGGAAGAAATTAGTACTTCGTATCCCTGACCTGTAACAACGAGGTGCCGAGTCTCACCTGATATAGGAAACACTAAAGGCCGGATAAAGCTCATGAAATTACTGTGATGCGGCGTGTCGTCGGCCAAAATTGGAAACATTGGGAAGGTGCTGACCAACCCATTTAGATATTTCACCTAGTGGGAGGGGCTCGAAAACACCCGGGTAGTGCTAAGCAAGGAAATGAAGGACTAAAATGGTGAAAACAGAGCAGCCATGATGAATCTGTCAGTGAGGTAAACATCGTCTAGTCTGTCGAAGCCTAATATCAATATTTACAAAATGTGGCGATATAAAATGAGGAATTAAGTCACGGGAGAAATAGTTGTATAACAGCAAACCAGCCTCATATGCGATATTTTATATATAAGACGGGAGTCAATTTCTGAAAGTTTACACATGTTTAAAATAACCCACCTTATGGGAGCAGACACTATATGAAGTGCTAAATGAACCCCATGCTTGATTGAGCAAACATATAAATTTAAGATGAATCGCGATGAATACGAACACTAAAGGATGGTCTTCTAAGAATGGGACTCATCGATGTAAAAAACACTATTTAATACTACCAAAGCTTGATATCTATGGTAATATAAATAATAAAATAAAATATCGATATCGGGTGAAAAATGGCCAAAGATATTAAGTTATAGACAGACTTGTTGCTATAAAGCGATGAATGTTATGGCAGGATAGGATCCTACCAAAATTAGTAAGGGCAATTACTAACTGTCTATCAATATCTATTACCATTGCTAACCAATGGGAACATACTAATGGCTATAACGTTAGCTATGTGGTTAGTCCTACGCATGTTAAAGGCCATGTGTTGGATCAGATCTTTTCCACCAGGACTATAGAGGCATCTTCTCCTATGCCAGTCCTGTGGACCGACCATTATCTGATCAGATTCTGCATCTTAGCTGCAGTCTCATCTGGTTCTAGAGGGGTGACTGATGCAACAAGACTGTCCCGACCTTTCCACCGAGTCACGGCGGACATGCTAGCCGACGCTCTTGTTCGTTATCACTGTCAGCTTACAGGTTTCCTGGAACAGGACCTGGAACTGTTTCAGGAATGGCTGTCCATGAGACTGGAGGAGTTCGCCCCAGGCAAGCCGAGTAAGGCTGCGGGTCAACAGATATCGGCCCCTTGGTTTTACCCCACTCTTGGCCTCAATGCGTCAAGACTGTAAGAGGGCAGAGAGGGCTTGGAGATGAAGATATGATCCCGAAGATAAGAGCAAATATAAGGAGCTTATCTATGTCTATCATAAGCACATCTTTGAGGCAAAAAAGGTGTACTTAGAGCGCAGAATTGATGCCGCCGAATGCATGAGTAAGGAAATTTTTAAAGTTGTACGGGAATTTGTGTCACCTGTATCCGGCACACCAACTCATGCTCATAGCGCAGTCTGGATCAGCCAACTTGGTGAATTTTTTACCAATAAAATTAAACTCATTCAGGGTTCTTTTCCGGCACCTTCTCCTCTGGCTGACCCCCCAGTATCTGGGCTTTCTGCTGCAGAGGCGGAGGGTCCTCTGCTCTGGATTTTTCCGTCTATCTCCCATGCTTCCTCTTTGAATCTGCTCTCTCGGCTCAAATCGGGCTCGCCGCTTGACCCCTGCCCTGCTAAGTGCTTGGGGAAAATTGCACCGGCAGTCAACACTCTGCTCAATCCTATGCTTAATGCCTCCCTGTCTTCCGGAGAGGTACCTGATGCTTGGAAGCATGCCCTTATCCTCCCGCTGCTGAAGAAACCATCTTTAGACCCTCTTGCACATGCGAACTATAGACCAATCTCCCTCCTCCCCTCGCTGGCTAAAGTGATCGAGAAGCACGTGCACCTCTCTATTTCCACCTTTATAGAGAGTAATAACATTCTGCACGACTCTCAGTCGGGCTTCCGTGCTAATTTCAGCACGGAGACGGCTCTTCTTGAGATCACTGATGCCATCCGCGAGATATTGGATGGAGGGGGAAAAGCCATCTTCGTCATGCTGGACTTGTCGGCGGCTTTCGACACCGTGCCCCACGCCGGTCTCCTTTTAAGACTCTGGGAGATAGGCTTTCGTGGGACGGTGTTGGATTGGTTTAAGTCGTTCCTGACCAACCGCCGGCAAGTGGTCTGGGCACCGCCGTTCTCCGCCGAAATGCCGCCGCTCGAGGTGGGGGTTCCTCAGGGGTCCATCCTGAGCCCCACCCTTTTTAATATCTATATGGCCCCTCTTGCGGCGGTGGCGGAGTCTTTTGGTGCCCAGATCATCTCCTACGCGGATGATACGCAGCTTCTTTTTTCATGTGGCAAGGGGGAGGATTTCGACGGCGGGCGGATTCGGGAATGCCTGGAAGCCGTTTTTGAGTGGTTTCAGGGACACAGTCTGAAGTGCAACTCAGACAAATCCGAGTTGCTCTTCTTCGGCTGCTCTCCCGACCCGGCTTGGAAGTCATGGTGGCCGTGTGATATGTCCCCTCCTTCCACGGTTGCAGTAAAGGCGAAGAATCTTGGCTTCTTGTGCGATGTCGACCTTTCCCTGAGACCTCAGATCATTGGGCTGACGGGGAAATGTTTCGGCATCCTTAGGATGCTACGAAAATTTCTCCCTTTACTGTCCTTTCATCACAAAAGAATAACGGTGCAGGCCTTGATAGGATCACGCCTCGATTACGTGAACGCGCTTTATTTGGGCCTTCCTAAATATTTGATGGCCCGTCTGCAGGTGGTGCAGAACTCGGGGGCCAGAGCCATCTTTGGACTTCCCCGGAGGGCGCGGGCCTCGGAGCTTTTGGAGCAACTCCATTGGCTTCCGATGGCCAAGAGAGTCACGTTTAAAACCTTGACTCTGGCTTTTAAGGCGCTCCACGGAATTGGTCCTTACTATCTCCGTAAGCGGATAGCCTTCTATGTCCCCAGAAGAGCTCTCAGGTCTGCCTTCGAGGCCAAAGCGGTGGTTCCTTCCATTAGGCGCTCTCGAATCGGAGGTCGCTCTTTTCGGTACCTTGCGCCTCGGTGCTGGAACGATCTCCCTCGATCCTTAAGACTGATGACCAATCTGTTAGCCTTTAGAAAGGAGCTAAAGACCTGGCTTTTCACTCTGTAATCTGTGTCTTTTCTGGAGCACTGTTATGCTGTACCTAACCTTGTTTCTCTCTTCGCCAAAGCGCCGGGACACTCCTCCGAGTAGCCGTGCGCTATAGAAGAGCCAATTTAACATAACATAACTAAAATATTAAATAATAGCATTTTCCCAAGGGATTTCAGAATTGAGTCCCTTCTTAAAAGTCCCAAGTGAAAAAATCCAGAAGACTTCACGCTTCTTTCTGGCTTTCCCACCACCTTTGCTTTCTGGGAGTCTTATCTTCTCAATGATGCGCCATTTAAATTCATCTGGTGCATGTTGTTTCTCTTGGAAATGTTTCACCAACGGAGCAGTGGTTTTGTTGGTACGAATGGCTGAGCGATGCTCAGTAAGCCTCACTTGGATGGGTCTGGACGTTTCGCCAACATACCCTAGCTGGCACGGACATAAAATGAAGTAGATGCAGTTCGCGGTTTTGCAATTCCACATGTCAATTGCATCAACACGGCAACCATTGTGCTCAAATGATTCACGTCCCATGATAGTCTGACACGATTTGCAGGACGAACATTTGACTGTGCCTTTGACAGGGAAATTGTTGTCGATGGACCTTTGAACAAATTCAGATGTAGAATGGTTAACAGTATATCGTGAATGCACAATTAAATCCTTCAAATTTTTATTTCGTTTATGAGCAAACAGGGGTTTGTCAAGCTTAATCTGTGATGTGGGATTGGAATTTAGAATATGCCAGTTGGCATTCACAATATGCTTAACTGTGTTGTCTAGGGTTGAGTGCTTGGTTACCCAGACAAGTTGGGTATTTTCTTTTACAACTTTTTTCTTTAGAAGTGAGTCGCGATCATAAAATCTCGCTCGCTTGTATGAGTCCCTCAATAATCTGTGAGAATACCCTCTGTTCAGAAATTTTTGACGCATAATGCTAGCCTGTGTATCATAATCAGCTAGGTTAGTGCAATTTCTCCTGTGTTAGATCTGGGGGTCTCTAGTTGGCAGAGGTAGGTACCACTGTCCAAATAGGGACCCTTGCTTCTAGTCAGGGCAAGGAGATAACCCTCTGAGATAACCTCCGCTCACCCTCTAGGTAGCTTGGCGCGAGCAGTCTAGGCTAACCAGAGGCAATGCGTAAAGTATTTGTACCAACACTCACAGTAACACAGTGAAAACACCACAAACTGACTCCACAACAGTTTAGAAAAATAAAGGTATTTTTAATCTAAACTACACAAGACCAAAACGACAAAAATCCAACATACACAGTTCAAGAATATGGTTTCAAAAGAGTTCTTAAGGTTGCGTTAAAATTCTTCAAGTTGCGGCAAAAATAACCACAGTTGCGTGAAAAGTTCACAGTTGCGTCACGTTTACTCACAGTACCTTTAGTTGCAACAAAGTTCCAAAAGCAGAAGCTGGTGCGGTGGAAAACAAGCGATGCGTTGCTCCTGAGACCCTGGGGAGGCGATGCGACAGCCCTGCTGCAGCAGCGGGCGTGTTGCGACGAATCCGGTCTGTATGGGGAGGAAGGCCACTTGTATGGATTCCGGTGCGTAGGTTCCGTAGGAAGTCTGTTCTTGCAAAGGCACGATGCGACGATCTCGTAGGTGCTGCGACGATCTACGGGGCGACGATGCGCGGTCCAGCGGTGATCCTCTCTCTCGCAGCCCCTCGATGCGATGATTCTGCGACGATGCTCGCAGCGACGTGATGCGGTCCGCAAGCAAGCGGTGCGGCATTCTCACCCAGCGACGACAGGCTCTGCGACGATACTCGCAGCGATGTTCGATTCTCCCGCACCGGTCTGGTGCGTCCCGCAAACGAAGGATGCGACGTCTCTGGCAGCGGCGTCAGGCGCTGCGACGATCTCGACCTCCGTAGCGGCGGGAAACTTCTCGCACTGTCGGGGATGCGCTCCGCAAGCGAGCGATGCGACACTTTTCAGTTTCAAAAGTCTCTCAAGCTTTTAGTCTTAAGCTTCCCAGCACAGGTACAACCTCCAGAGGCCCCACAACTGGATCAAGCACTCTAGGAGGGACAGAACTCTCTCAGCAGAGTTCAGGGAAGCTGGGGGTGAAGTCCTTTTGTTCCTGGGACTTCACAACAGGGAGCCAGCTCTTCTCAGGCCCTTGGAGATTCCTTCAAGACAGGGGACACAGCACACAGCAAAGTCCTTCCCCTCTCCTTGGCAGCAAAGCAACAGGTCAGTCCAGCAGAGCAACAGCAGGACAATCTTCCTTCTTCAGTTTCAGCTTTCTCCTTGGCAGAGGTACCTTCTTGATTTCCAGGATGATCTGATCTTCTGTTGTCAGGGGTCCTGTACTTATACCCCTAAAGTCTTTGTTCTCTTGGTGCATGTGGGCCCTGTGCCCGGTCTGAACCAGTTCTGGGTGGATCCTGAGTACTTTGTTTTGCTGGCTGCATCTTTCCTTTCAGAGTGAGGGGCAGGGTCCTCAGCCGCCCAGCAGGGGGGTGGAGCCAGCATTGTGGAAGGCAGGCACAGCCCTATTCAGCCCAGGTGCTAACTCCTCCCACCACTCCAGTTGCAACTGCAGTCATTCAGCCTAGTGCTGACTCATCCATCCTGCTGGGGAATTCCCCAGCCCCTGTCACTCACAAACCAGACAGTCAATACACAAACAGGCCCAGGCACACAGAAGGGTCAGACAAGAGAACAGCAACTCTCTAAAAGTGCTGTTCTCAAACACAGGATTTAAAAACAACCTTTCCTAAAAGATGTGTTATTAAATTCTGAGTTCAGGGATACTAGATACTTATGTCCTATCTTGTTCCTATGGGAAGAAATGCTGTTAACCACTGTAGCCAGCATCCCCCATGTTAACCTATGGAGCAAGATAGCCTTACAATAGTGAAAAACGAAAATGGCTGTAATTCACTACCAGAACATGTTACCTGCACCAGTACATGCTCTACCTTTCACATACACTGCACCCTGCCCAGGGGGGTACCTTGGGCCTTCCATAGGGGTGACTGATGTGCACGAAAAGGGAAGGGTTAGGCCTGGTCAGTGGGGACACTGAACAGGAGGACATGGCAGTTCTAAACTGCCCATAGGCACTGCAGTGGCAGGCCTGAGACACCATTTTAGAGCTACTCCTGTGGGTGGCACAATCAGTGCTGCAGGCCCACTAGTAGCGTTTGTCATCACCAGCCCTGGCACACTCAGTGCACTTTACTAGGGACTTTGTGGCGATACAAATATGCCAAACATGTATATCCAATCAGAATAATAATTTACACGGAGAGCATATGCACTTTAGCACTGATCAGCAGTGGTAAAGTGCGCAGAGTCCTATTGCCAACAGCCACGGGTCAGGAAAAATAAGGGAGAAAGAAGCAAAAAGTTTGGGGATGACCCTGCAAAAAGGGCCAGTTCCAACATCCTGACTCGGAGAAACTGGGAAAAGGGAATGCTGTCGCGGTGACTACGGGGATGGAAACTATTAAAATGTAGGAGGGTGTTCCGTGCAGTGGGTTTCACAAAGAGGTTGACTATCAACTTGTTGTTCTAATGTTTAATAGTTAGGTCAAGCGATTCCACTTGGTGTACATCGTACTGAGCTGTAAACTTCAAATTGACATCAGTCAAATTGATCCATTGAAGAAATTCACACAATGACTCTTTCCCATTGGTCCAGATAAAAAAGATGTCATCGATATATCTGGACCAATGGGAAATCGATTCATAAAAAGAGGCCACTTCATTATGAATGAATTTGGTTTCAAATGCCGCCATATAGATGTTTGCAATAGACGGCGCCACCGATGCCCCCATGCTGACACCCTTAATCTGTTGATAAAGGGTGTTCCCAAATTCAAAAATGTTCTCATTCAGAACAATCTGTAGGAGGTCCAAAATAAACTCCTTAGGACATAATATGTCAAACTGGTCAATGAACCAACTAGTGGCTATGAGACCTTCTTTCTGGGGTATATTGTTGTATAGCGCTTCAATATCCATTGTAACCATAATATCTGTCCTAGGATCGAACGCTAAATTCTCAACTTTAATTATCATATCGCCCGTGTCTTTAATACAGGACCCAATTTTTGGTATGTGTGGGCGTAAAAAGAAGTCTATGAATTTAGAAAGTGGTTCAGTATTTGTTCCGATAGTCGACACAATGGGTCTATAGGGTGGATCTAGAAGATTCTTATGAATTTTGGGGATGCCATAGATGCACGCTGTCTTACCTTGGTGGAAGTTCAGAAATTCATAATCTTTTTGATCGATGTCACCAGTGGAGAGGGCCCTATTTGTTAAATTCAAGATTTTTTTAGATACCTGGCATAAGGGGTTTACTTTAATCTTGGAGTAAGTAGTGACATCTGCCAACATGGTATTCATTTTTAGTTCATATAGGTCAGAATCCAACAGGACAATACCCCCACCCTTGTCGCAACTCTTGATCACCAATCTGTCATTATTCCTCAGAATTTTTAATGACTCAGATTCTTCTTTACTTAAATTGTAGATAGGTTTGGGTATATGACGAAGGGCCCTTTCTAGTTGTTGCAACACAACAAGTTCAAAGGTAGATACCTCTGGACCAAGTTGGTCTAGAGAAGGATAGAAAGTTGAAGGGAGGGACGGATGTCTCACTTCGTTGTAGATCTCATTGGAATCTGTCATTGATGCAAAAAACTTTTTAAGTCTAATCCTTCTGAAGAAAGAGATAACATCTGTTTGTAATTCAAAGACATTAACATGGGCGTGTGGAACATATGAAAGGCCTTTAGACAGTAAGGATTCTACTTGGGGATCAAGCTCGTTAGATGAAAGATTAAATATGGGGATTACATCCCCTGACCCCAATATTGGTGATTGCGTGTTTCGCGAATAAAATGGGGTTCCTGTTGCTGATGTTGTTGGTGGTGTTGGGGCTGTTGTTGATGATGTGCTTGCTGGAAATTTCCCCTGTTGTGACCCTGAAAGTGTACCCTCGGACGACCCCGACGGAGGCCGCTGTTGGATAAAAATGGTTTAGGACGGGGGCCATTATATTGATTGTAATTACCCTCTGGTTCATAGAACGTGTTGGTGCCTTCATTTTCAGAGTCAGATGTATCTGTGAAATTATTGACTCTTTGTGGTGTGGTTCTTGTCTCATCCACATAATGATTTTGTTTGTAAAAATCTTGTCTGAGGTAGGGATAAGTACCTTCTAGTGTGTAAAAGCGTTTATCTTTAGTTAATTTGTCGTTTTTGCGCTTATTCAAGTAAGCGCTGAAGGACTCTAATTCTCTGTTGGCTTCTTCAATTTTCTTTAAGGCATCGTCTAAATTGTCTGCTGCTCTTAATTTAGCTTCTAATTCTTCAACCTTGGTCTTAACTGCCGCAGCCAATTCTTTGGCGGTTTCGACAATCAAGATCATGATGTCCCGAGAGCATCTGTTGGCAATAAGACTCCATTTCTCAAGAAAAGGTCTATGATGAACGAAGAGACCAGGGATATTTCGAACTTTGAGACCCATGGGGATGATGCCATTTCTTAAATAAGCCAGCATGAATTCCCCATGCGCTTCCATGCGCTTGAGTTTCTTTTTAAGTTCTATTAGTTTATGGCTATCTTCGTTACTATGCCTACCCGTGTTACCATTGCCACTAAAGGTCGCATTGGTTCCCACAAGTAAAGCAAACTCCTCATCGGAAAAACTGAATGTTTTCAACTGGGCCATGTTGGTCCCGAACTAATAGATAAACTGCAAAAAGATAGAGAAATTGCAGATAGCCAGGCAATGGGCAGGAGTACTAACAATCTCTGATGTGGTGTGTAATGATACAAGAGAAAGAACAGCCCTACACAGACAAGCTGTGGGTAGACAATATGAAAAAAACAAGGACCCCCTGGGTAGTGACTACAAGAGACTCCTAGGGCAGGGTAAACAAAATGTATGTAAAAAAATCCTAGGCAATCTTAACAGTAGATAAACAAGTAACTAGACCCAATTGCAAAAGGAAACAGTCAAAAAAAGGGGATATAATTATTTGTAAAAGGCAAGCATGTTATTAATGCACATAATAAAAATCATATAGAAAACTGAAAATAATCAGACTATATGACAATACAATTAAAAATATATGCAATGAATACATCTATAACACGATTTACAACACTTTATATAAAAAGACACCATCAATTACTAAAAGGTGTCCATGAACAGGGTGAAGATAAAGTACTCGACGCGCGTTTCGGCGAAAACGCCTTCTTCAGGAACCACAAGTTACAAACTGAAATTACATATAAAGAATAAATAAGATACAATTCTTAAATGGCTTACAATCACAAGTTTAGTACATTAAATTAATCAATTACACATACACAAATTGCAATAAAACATTACATATTACCTATAACCTAATGCTGTCGGGTCCAAGATTGTTACTTTTTTTCTCACATGTCATTTGATAAACATATTCTACAACGAGATTGTATAGTACTCAAAAACATTTTTAAAATCTAATTCTCAATTATAACGTCAGACACGACTCTGTGTATGCCATATTTATGACCATATCAGAGACCAAAACAACCCCAATGTAATTAATGATAGTAACTTACAAAGGGAGACAGGAAAAACACTTAGTTGGTATCTTTGTATAAATGTCAGGCAGACGATGTACCTAAGCATAGGAAACACATATATCAGAATTAATAATGACAATACTGATGCGAGGTGTATAATAAATCAAATGAGCACATGATGTCGTATAGATGCAAAAACAGGTGGAAAACCGCATAGTGATTTATAGATAATATCATTGATACTAGGACAGCCTAAATAGGTGTATATATCATGAACCTGAAAAATTCATACATAATCGCGGCGGTCTTTAAAAGAGCTGCAACCATCGGTACAACCGTT
Source organism: Lissotriton helveticus (assembly GCF_964261635.1). NCBI lineage: Eukaryota > Metazoa > Chordata > Amphibia > Caudata > Salamandridae > Lissotriton > Lissotriton helveticus. The sequence continues at coordinate 466,434,447 of NC_136067.1, read as the reverse complement.
AATGTGGGTAAACGGTATGTGTTAAGAAAAGATATTCACAGATAAATATCACAAAATACAAACTGGAGGAGGTTGGAAGAAATTAGTACTTCGTATCCCTGACCTGTAACAACGAGGAGCCGAGTCTCACCTGATATAGGAAACACTAAAGGCCGGATAAAGCTCATGAAATTACTGTGATGCGGCGTGTCGTCGGCCGAAATTGGAATCATTGGGAAGGTGCTGACCAACCCATTTAAATATTTCACCTAGTGGGAGGGGCTCGAAAACACCCGGGTAGTGCTAAGCAAGGAAACGAAGGACTAAAATGGTGAAAACAGAGCAGCCATGATGAATCTGTCAGTGAGGTAAACATCGTCTAGTCTGTCGAAGCCTAATATCAATATTTACAAAATGTGGCGATATAAAATGAGGAAACAAGTCACGGGAGAAATAGTTGTATAACAACAAACCAGCCTCATATAAAAATGATCGAGAAAACATCGCCCCCTATGCGATATTTTATATATAAGATGGGAGTCAATTTCTGAAAGTTTACACATGTTTAAAATAACCCACCTTATGGGAGCAAACACTGTATGAAGTGCTAAATGAACCCCATGCTTGATTGAGCAAACATATACATTTAAGATGAATCGCGATGAATACGAACACTAAAGGATGGTCTTCTAAGAATCGGACTCATCGATGTAAAAAACACTATTTAATACTACCAAAGCTTGATATCTATGGTAGTATAAATAATAAAATAAAATATCGATATCGGGTGAAAAATGGCCAAAGATATTAAGTTATAGACAGACTTGTTGCTATAAAGAGATGAATGTTATGGCAGGATAGGATCCTACCAAAATTAGTAAGGGCAATTACTAACTGTCTATCAATATCTATTACCATTGCTAACCAATGGGAACATACTAATGGCTATAACGTTAGCTAATGAAACTAAAATATTAAATAATAGCATTTTCCCAAGGGATTTCGGAATTGAGTCCCTTCTTAAAAGTCCCAAGTGAAAAAATCCAGAAGACTTCACGCTTCTTTCTGGCTTTCCCACCACCTTTGCTTTCTGGGAGTCTTATCTTCTCAATGATGCGCCATTTTAATTCATCTGGTGCATGTTGTTTCTCTTGGAAATGTTTCACCAACGGAGCAGTGGTTTTGTTGGTACGAATGGCTGAGCGATGCTCAGTAAGCCTCACTTGGATGGGTCTGGACGTTTCGCCAACATACCCTAGCTGGCACGGACATAAAATGAAGTAGATGCAGTTCGCGGTTTTGCAATTCCACATGTCAATTGCATCAACACGGCAACCATTGTTCTCAAATGACTCACCTCCCATGATATTATGACATGATTTGCAGGACGAACATTTGACTGTGCCTTTGACAGGGAAATTGTTGTCGATGGACCTTTGAACAAATTCAGATGTAGAATGGTTAACAGTATATCGTGAATGCACAATTAAATCCTTCAAATTTTTATTTCGTTTATGAGCAAACAGGGGTTTGTCAAGCTTAATCTGTGATGTGGGATTGGAATTTAGAATATGCCAGTTGGCATTCACAATATGTTTTACTGTGTTGTCTAGGGTTGAGTGCTTGGTTACACAGACAAGTTGGGTATTTTCTTTTACAACTTTTTTCTTTAGAAGTGAGTGGCGATCATAAAATCTCGCTCGCTTGTATGAGTCCCTCAATAATCTGTGAGAATACCCTCTGTTCAGAAATTTTTGACGCATAATGCTAGCCTGTGTATCATAATCAGCTAGGTTAGTGAAATTTCTCCTGACTCGGAGAAACTGGGAAAAGGGAATGCTGTCGCGGTGACTACGGGGATGGAAACTATTAAAATGTAGGAGGGTGTTCCGTGCAGTGGGTTTTCATAAAGAGGTTGACTATCAACTTGTTGTTCTAATGTTTAATAGTTAGGTCAAGGAATTCCACTTGGTGTACATCGTACTGAGCTGTAAATTTCAGATTGACATCAGTCAAATTGATCCATTGAAGAAATTCACACAATGACTCTTTCCCATTGGTCCAGATAAAAAAGATGTCATCGATATATCTGGACCAATGGGAAATGGATTCATAAAAAGAGGCCACTTCATTATGAATGAATTTGGTTTCAAATGCCGCCATATAGATGTTTGCAATAGACGGCGCCACCGATGCCCCCATGTTGACACCCTTAATCTGTCGATAAAGGGTGTTCCCAAATTCAAAAATGTTCTCATTCAGAACAACCTGTAGGAGGTCCAAAATAAACTCCTTAAGACATAATATGTCAAACTGGTCAATGAACTAACTAGTGGCTGTGAGAGCTTCTTTCTGGGGTATATTGCTGTATAGCGCTTCAATATCCATTGTAACCATAATATCTGTCCTAGGATCGAACGCTAAATTCTCAACTTTAATTATCATATCGCCCGTGTCTTTAATATAGGACCTAATTTTTGGTATGTGTGGGCGTAAAAAGAAGTCTATGAACTTAGAAAGTGGTTCAGTATTTGTTCCGATAGTCGACACAATGGGTCTACAGGGTGGATCTAGAAGATTCTTATGAATTTTGGGCATGCCATAGATGCACGCTGTCTTACCTTGGTGGAAGTTCAAAAATTCATAATCTTTTTGATCGATGTCACCAGTGGAGAGGGCCCTATTTGTTAAATTCAAGATTTTTTAGATACCTGGCCTAAGGGGTTTACTTTAATCTTGGAGTAAGTAGTGACATCTGCCAACATGGTATTCATTTTTAGTTCATATAGGTCAGAATCCAACAGGACAATACCCCCACCCTTGTCGCAACTCTTGATCACCAATCTGTCATTATTCCTCAGAATTTTTAATGACTCAGATTCTTCTTTACTTAAATTGTAGATAGGTTTGGGTATATGACGAAGGGCCCTTTCTAGTTGTTGCAACACAACAAGTTCAAAGGTAGCTACCTCTGGACCAAGTTGGTCTAGAGAAGGATAGAAAGTTGAAGGGAGGGACGGATGTCTCACTTCGTTGTAGATCTCATTGGAATCTGTCATTGATGCAAAAAACTTTTTAAGTCTAATCCTTCTGAAGAAAGAGATAACATCTGTTTGTAATTCAAAGACATTCACATGGGCGTGTGGAACATATGAAAGGCCTTTAGACAGGAAGGATTCTACTTGGGGATCAAGCTTGTTAGATGAAAGATTAAATATGGGGATTACATCCCCTGACCCCAATATTGGCGATTGCGTGTTTCGCGAATAAAATGGGGTTCCTGTTGCTGATGTTGTTGGTGGTGTTGGGGCTGTTGTTGATGATGTGCTTGCTGGAAATTTCCTCTTTTGTGACCCTGAAAGTGTACCCTCGGGCGACCCCGACGGAGGCCCCTGTTGAATAAAAAAGGTTTACGACGGGGGCCATTATATTGATTGTAAATACTGAGGTTCCGTGAGAATCATTACGACGTTTTGGGCATTCTCGGATATGGACGAGTTTGGTATCTATGAACCGTAAATGACGAAATTAGTAGGTGTATGTGTTTACGCTACACTACTTAGAAGGGTTCGTCTCCTTTACGGGTTTTTCTATCTGAACCCTCGGGTTCCATTTTAGATACGGCATCCATTTTGTTTCTTGCCCTCACGTAGCCAGCGAAGGGACAATGTCCACTTCGTGATCCTGGGATTCCCAAGCTCTGGCGGAAGATGAATATTCTTTAGGGTCGTCTTTACGACCGGGGGAATGACACGGCAAAGGCAGATGGCTCAGCTTGAGGCTTATTCTGCCGTGTTGGTCTATTGTTTCAGCTTTACACATGTTAGGTTTGAGTCCTTTTGATCCTGTGATCACGCTTCCGATATTGCCCCCACACTCTTCTGTTACGGTTGTCTGTCTTTCTTACACCTGTTCCTGTCTCTTTCTTTCGCCTGTTTACAACTAGAGTGGAATGTGCCTTATGGCGAGATGGTGTGCTTTTACAGTTGGGAACCGGCAATGTTACTATAATCATGTTCCGGGCTTCTGAAAACATGAATGAAATCCTTTTGAAGTTTACTGTGGGAACTGAGTTGTAACCTTTTGTTCGTTATGTCGAGCAATGACGAAAATGTGTATAAAAGGAGCGATTCCCTTTTGCAATTTGAAGCAGACTCTCAGAACCTACACTATGTTGTACTTCTTGCGATTTCTGTATCCCTGCAGTAATAAACGCTGATCTTTGACGCCGAAGGAAGTGTCCCGTGTCTCTGTCACTTGTACGCCAGAGCAGGTAACCCACGAAGGTTTCAGGTGTTGTTCCCTGGCACCGCTGGGCCTTAAAGAACCCAGTCCTTCAGTTGGCGCCCAACGTGGGGCGACATCAGCGGTACCAGTCCAAAACCTGACGATCGTGAGGAACTTCGTGTGAAATCTCCGAGGAAAGGTGCACCCCGCTTCATCGATCCTGTTGACGAAATAAGTGGTCCGAAGACTTTCCCTGCGAAGATCGCCGCCTCCTGACGGTTGCGACGGACCGATGCTCTGACTGTCGACCTGTTTTGGCACCTGGCGTAGTCCTTTGTACGGCGAGACGACAGACGGGCCTTCCTGGTGACGCCATTGAGCTCTCAGTTAAGTATTTGTGGGTCGCTCCCAGTATCCTTGGTTGTTGTTGGTGCTTAGTCGTTTTGCATGGTTCCATTGCATTTGTGGTTCTTAGTTGTTGGTTCTTAGTTGTTATTTGACAGTTGCAATTGCCAAAAACCGAGGGTTTTGTATTTCACGAAGATTTTGTACTTCGATAACCCTTGACGTTTGATACTAGGTTAGCGTGCAATATGCCTGGCCATAGTGGTTTCCTTGGTTTCTTTAAATGTCACAGTATGGACTCCCGGTTGGAGGACTCGTGTCCGATACCTCCAGTTGGAACTCCGATATATGAGCTCTATAGTCGACATGGTGTGGGCCCTATTATATATAATGAATATTGGATTCGTTATACGAAAAATGACGGTGACCTTAGTTGGCCATCACATGGAAGTTTCGACACTAAAATTTTAGATAATCTCGAAGCGAAACTGTTTAAAAGAAAATCTAGGCCGGCTATGTTCGATTCCTTTCGGCTATGGCGCAAAGAGGCCAGGCAGAAAGAAATCAAACAGCTTAAGAAAAATAAGAAAGAAAGTAGTATCATTACGATAATGCAGGATGCAGAACGTCACCATCAAGATAAAGCAGATAAAGAAACGGAAGTTTCAGTTAGACTGCATCACATGTGGGCGGATAAATGTTATCCGGTGTTATCATCAAATCTCGATAAAAAGGAAGAAGACTCGAAAGAGGATCCTTTGTTAGCGTATTTAATGAAATCACCACCTCCTTATGCACAGGGTGCTACGGCTCCTGTAGTTCCTCCTGTTCCCCCTCCTGTTGTTTTGGCGGCTGCTGGTCAGCCTGTTGTTGGTCCTGTTCTTGCTCATCTATCTGTTCCTCTTCCTACTGCTTCTTTGCCTGTACCTTCTCAGTCTATTGTTCCTGCTACCCCCACTGATCCTACAACCACTTCTAATGCTGTTGCTCCTGTTCTTTTTTCCTCTTCTCCTTCCGTTCGTAATCGTATCCCTAACTCAGTTGCTACTCTCTACTCCCCACTTTCCGGATCGTTGCTTCAATCCGATGACTCTGAAACTCCCCAGAGACGAAGTCAAATCCCTGGTGGAAGAGAGAGAGCGACGCTAGAAACTATGGCGCGTAGATGGATTAGACACCCTGCTAAATACACCTCACGCATAGTTTTCGATACATTTTCTCAGTTCAATGAGCCAACACAGAGATTTGTGTTTGAAGAAATGTGCAACTCCTTGAGGGAAGAGTGGGATAATGATGACTTGGATGATGTACCGGCCGAGATGACCGAACTTCAGAGTCGTTTTTTGAATGGTATGATCGTAGGTGCAGAGGTACGACGTGCATTAGAGCGATTATTAGCCTTTAGGTCCACAGTGCCTTCTCGGGTGTCGTTTGATGACGATTCCGATACTCCAAAAGCGAACTCCGGTCAGTATCCTATGAGAGAGGTTCCGCCAGTTTGGATGCCAGGGGATCCGAACGCTAATCCTGTGGTTCTGCCGTATTTCCAAAGGGTTTGGATACACCTCCCATGGAAGCGATCAGAAGTCTTACAGGTGAAGCAATACTTGCCTGATCCACGCAAAAATCCGGCAGGTTATTATAAGGAGTTATCCCAACTGGTGGATGCTTCTATTATGAACCTTGCTGACATCGACATGTTGTTTGGTAATATTGTACCGCAACCGATTTGGGCAAAAATCCGCCAAGAGAATCATTTGGCTGAGTTGGGTGGTGATTGGGCTACGCTATTAGCGGCTGATGGACGACAAATTGGTGGGGCTAAGCCCGAGCAGTTAATTACGGATTTGCCCCAAAGAATCATTACGCTCATGAAAACGCTTATGCCAGCGATGAGAGTGAATTGGGACAAATTGTCGACTTGTAAGCAAAAGAAAGACGAAAGTGTCTCCGATTTCTTTACTAGATTTGAGGAAGCATTCATTGATCATAGTGGTCAGGACATGAGTACGGAGGGAGGACAGCGGTTATTTGTTGATAAGTTTGTGTTAAATTTGTTGCCTGAATTATGCAACAAATTGAAAAATTCAGAAAGTGCATGGGCCGTATCAACCACTGCTCAAATACTAGCGACGGCTCAATACTACGAAAATAGGGAAAAAGAAGAAAGTGATCGTTCAGATAAGAAAACGAAGGAGCTTAAAACGAAGGTTTTGTTGCAACAAGCGTATCCTCCGCGTTCGAATCAAAATGATTCGCAACAGCAGTATCGGCCACAGGCACAGTCTTCCAGGATGCAGTCACGCTCTGACTCCTCTGACTTTAGATCTATGCTTGGATATAATCAGTGTGCATATTGTAGGGGAGAGGGACATATCAAATTTAATTGTCCCACTTTACGTGATCGCTATAATCATGTTTTGGCTCGAGGGGGACGTGGTGGTCCCCAACAGGCATTTCGAGGTAGAGGTCGTGGTAACTCTCCGAATCAGAATGAGCACTCTCCTACTTCGTTGGATGCGAATAATTGTTTTGATCAGCGGAATGCGAGGTCCGATAGATCGGCACAGTACCATGTGGACGATTATTACATTGGACATGAGATTGAGGCAGGTGATCGTTACTAGGACAGCCACCGACAAAGAGAGGGAGTAGTGTCAGTTCCGGTTGATCAGAGAGGGCCTTACGTCGCAGTTGCTACATCTGGCGTAGTTGAGCCTTTTCTGTTGGACACTGGTGCAGCAAAAAGTTCCATCATGCATTCAAAACTCCCTGGCGCACCTTTGTCTGGCTTAACGAATGTTTCCGTTGGATTCTCTGGCGCCCCTGTTAGCAATCCTGTCTCCAGCCCTTTGCCCCTTACGATTGGTCCTCGTGAGCTGGAGGCTCCCTTGATTCTCTCCACTGGTTGTGGCGAGAATCTTTTGGGTTTGGATTTGTTAAAACGATTATATGCGACTTTGTACTGCTCTCCTGCGGGAGTGGAGCTTACATTAGGTCAGAGAATAATCTCTCCTATGTACTTATCGATCGATAAGTTCCCTTCCTGCGTCGCTATGGGCCACGGGCCCCAATGATGTGGGTTTGTTGGACATTCCACCTTATGTGGTTCAGTTGAAATCAAATGTGCGATTACCACGTATACCTCAGTATCGTATTTCTATTGATGGTGAGCGAGCGCTATTAGCGATCGTTTATGACCTGATCGAAAAGGATGTCAATGAAGAAACTTGGGGAAATGTGTGTAATAGTCCTGTGTTACCCATCCTGAAACGAACTGATCCATCTAAACCTCCTGTGTACCGTTTTGTAATTGATTTAAGAGAGGTGAATAAGATCGTGGTCCCACAATTTCCTGTGGTGCCAGATATCACGGCCTTGTTGACCTTAATTCCAGCTTCTGCCTCCTGGTTCACGGTAATCGACCTAAAGAATGCTTTCTTTAGTATTCCGATTGCTGAGGAAAGCAGAGATCTATTCGGATTCTCCTTAGGTGGTCGCAGTTTTAGATTTAAACGCGCACCACAGGGCTATTGTGAGAGTCCATCGATCTACAGTCAAGCCCTTAAAAGTCAACTGGATGCATTTGTATTACCGACGGGTGCAGCTTTGATTCAGTACGTTGATGACTTATTAGTGGCTGCTGATACCGAGGTTATTTGCAGAACCACTACAGTGTCGTTGTTGCAGCATTTATGTGACTTACATCACAAGGTGTCACCTTCTAAGCTGCAATATTGTTGTCAAGAAGTAACCTATTTGGGTCACTTATTGTCAAAAGAAGGGAGAAGGTTGACCCCAGAAAGAATTGCAGCGATTGCTCGAATGACTGTGCCAAAAACTCAGAGAGATGTGCGTGCCTTTCTAGGTATTACGTCATACTGCAGACAATGGATTCCAAATTTTTCATTATTAGCGAAGCCATTGTTGGCTCTCACGTGCAAGGATGTTTCGACTCCTTTGCCTTGGACTGAAGAGTGTCAGCAAAGTTTTTCGGAATTACGTGATGCGTTGTGTTCGGCTCCTGTGTTAGGTACTCCCGATTACAGTAAGCCGTTCACACTGTACGTTCACGAGAGGGATGGTTGTGCGTTGAGTGTCTTGACGCAACAATTTGGCGACAAACAACGCCCATGTGCGTATTTTTCCTCAACCTTAGACCCAGTAGCTAGAGCATTACCGAGTTGTCTGAAAGCAACAGCAGCAGCTGCGGTGTCCATTCGACAGTCCGCAGGTTTGGTCATGGATAATATGCTTACGGTGAGGGTTCCGCATGCAGTTGACACTCTTCTGAACCAAACGAAAACTCAACACCTGACGAGCGCAAGGTTGTCTGGGTATGAGCTGACACTTTTGGCAAGTCATATACGGATAAAGCGTTGTAATGTGTTGAACCCAGCAACATTGTTGCCGATCAACATGGAATCAGATGATGTAGCACCACATGATTGTTACTTGAGAACTGAAGAAGAGACGAAGGGTCGCATTGACCTGAAAAACACTCCATTGATAGATCCCGATGGTACTTTGTATGTTGATGGCTCGTGCTTCAAGTTGCCGAATGGTGATACGACGACTGCGTATGATGTAGTGACGTTGAGTACGGTTGTGGAAACTGCGAGATTGAGTCAGAATTCGGCCCAAGCAGCTGAATTGATCGCGTTGACGAGAGCGTGTGTGTTGTCTAGAGGAAAGCGGGTGAATGTGTTTACCGATAGTCAGTATGCATTTGGCGTAGCGCACAGTTTTGGTCGATTGTGGAGAGAACGAGGGTTTTTCACGTCGCATGGCACGAAGATACAGCATGGACAACTTGTGAATGACCTTTTGGATGCACTTACATTGCCTAAACAGGTGGCAATAATCAAATGCAGTGCGCATCGGAAAGTGACAGATGATGTTGGCCGCGGTAATGCGTTTGCGGATGAGATTGCTAAGGAGACAGCTAGAGATCTGACAAATCGAATGTACGTTACGAGTTCAGTAAGATGGCCAGCGTAGACTGGTATGTGTGAAGACACAGTTGAGAGTGTGAAAGAGATACAGAATGAGGCTACCGCGATGGAAAAGACTCAGTGGAAAGAAAGCACGGGGAAGTTAGATGAGAATGGATGTTGGGTTGATTTGTCAGAAAGGCAGAGATGGATGTTACCGGATGCATATATGCTTGCCGTTGTTACCATGGCTCATGGCACGTCACATATTAGCGCAAAAGGCATATGTAAGTTGTTGTCCCCAGTATGGAAGAATGAGGGAATTACTAAGTGTGCGGAGAGAGTGGTTAAGAATTGCATGATATGTTTGATGTACAATCCTGGCAAGGGCACTCCTACTCCACCTGGTCATTTTGCCCCTCCTACATGTCCCTTTGAAATTATTCAGTTGGATTTCATCCATATGGAGAGATGCAACAACCTGAAGTATGTCTTGGTTGTAGTTTGTGCATTCTCTAGATGGATTGAGGCTTACCCCCTTAAAGATAATACTGCCCTATCTACTGCAAAAGTGTTGCTCAAAGAGTATTTCCCTAGGTATGGCATGCCACGGATTGTATGGTTGGATAACGGAAGTGAGTTTGTGGGAAGTGTGATGAAAAGTGTATGCAGTGGCCTTGGTATTCATCAAAAATACCATAGTGCTAATCATCCTCAGTCGGCGGGTTTAGTGGAAGGATACAATGGTACCCTGAAACTGAAACTTGCCAAAATCCAGGCCACGACTGGTTTATCATGGCCAGATGCTTTGCCTCTAGCCCTCTTATCGGCCAGAGCGACTGTGCACTCTCGAGTAGGGCTTAGCCCATATGAGATTGTGTTCGGCCGTCCTGCGAACATTTGGGGAGTCCCAAAGCCTAGGGAATTTAACAGACTTGAATATCCAATGTTGATTGACTATCTTCATGATCTGACTGCTAAATTGAGTTTGATTCACCAACAGGTTTACGAGGCTCTACCGGCACAAACAGAAGGTCCTGGTCATCGGCTCCAACCTGGCGATTGGGTCGTTACCCGAAATTTTGGACGAAAACGCAATCTTGAGCCAAGATTCGTGGGACCCCACCAGGTGTTACTGGCGACGAGGACTGCAGTTCGACTGGAAGGAAGAAAGCACTGGGTGCATGCCACCCACACCAAGAAGGTTCCGCTTCCTTTGCCAGTAGACACATGGATGAAGAAAGGAGTCGCCTCGACTGAAACAGAGACCCCTTTGTACTATGTACCATTTAGTGATGCTTAGCCTGTAGGGAACGATTTAGTTCAATCAGATATCCCTGTCGAATCATCGAAAACAATACCGTTATCATCAGCATTGGAGAGTTCAAGTTCTGAACTGTTACCTGAACAATCGAACACTGTTTTGCCATCAGAACCGTTATTTGAAGAGCAAACTCGACCAGGAAAGACTCGATATTTTCTTCGATCGCGCAATAAAGACTAATGCATTTGTTTATTTTTGAATTCACGTTACCCCTTACAGTTGCCATGAATGTTATGATTTTGTATATTGTGTGTATATTTTTTTTTCCTTGCAGCTAGGAGACTTATGCTAATTAAAAGATAAATTGATTAGACCTACCATCTGGGTTGACCGTAGGGCCGTGCGGGTACCTCCTTCTGTTTAGCAGGTTTCTGACACTAGGTCGATTGCCTTTTGTCAATTTCTGGGAACTCCTGGGAATTGATAATTGCTACTCAGAACGAAGTGCGTCAAGAACGTCACGGACGGTTTTTAGAGGATGGAGTTTTCTAAGCTGTCGGACATAGACAAAATGGCGGTACAAAGATCCAAATTGCATAAGATGTTTCGAACAAAATTTTTTCTGTTTCAGGTTTTTATGTTGTTCTTGACTGTTTCTATGCTACTAGTGGGTGGAGTGTACTTTGGGATTCAATTATTATTGCCTTCCATTTCACCCGTTTCCTTCTCACTTGACCTAAATTCTGTTTCCACTATTTCACCACATTCCTTTCATCTTCTGCCTCAACATGAACAGGCCAGACGTGCGGAATTTATGAACAATTCCTTTGTCCAACTCCTGCATCAGCATCAGTTGGTGATGAATACTACCAATTGTTGGGTGTGTGGGTTAATGCCACATACTATGGATAAAGGTATTCCGTATTTGGTTCTTCCTTACAGCACCCAGGGGTCAGCTCGAGCATTTCAAACTATGTTCCGTAGTGCACTAGATTCCTACCCCCGTCGAGAGCCTCGCTCCACAGACCTTAGTCCCGGCCCGTACCACAAGCCTTTGGCGATAGCGATTGCTGATTTAGATAAAGATATTTTTGATGCAACAATTATCCCAGAGGAAGAGGTGCGAGCTTACAAGGATCTGAGTGAGGTTGAGTATAGTATGTTAGTAAGTGATAGACAGCTTAAAAGCTCATCTCCGATTTGGATCGTACCTCATCTCGGCCATTTCTGTCTGCAAGGCCTTGGTCGAAATCCAAGAGCTCAGCTTGGGAAGAGTGCTTGTACTGAGACGTATGTCTTACCGATGCTCTCTTCCCCTGTCTTCCTGACTGCCAAGGGTACTTATTTTGTGTGTTACAATCGTGCTTATACGTGGTTGCCTCGTGACTTTTCAGGCACCTGCTATATCGCGAATCTTTTACCACCAACTTTTACGGTTGCCTCAAACTATCACAAGACTAGAGTTGTGAGAGGCGTCGTTAGTAAAGAGGACACTGCCAGTCAAGAGGCAGGAGACTTCTTTAAGGGTTTCCTACCGTTTTGGGGTCCTATGGTTAATAGTAGGAACTTGAGACAGTTGACTCGTGTGGTGGAATTGACTGCTAATATTACTGAAAGTGCCCTTGGTAACCTGACAGCAGAGCTTCAAGCGGATAGACTTTTGACGCTACAGAACCGTATGGTTCTAGACGTTGTACTTGCAGATAGAGGTGGTGTGTGCAAGGTAATCCATTCGAGCTGCTGCATTTTCATCCCTGATAATGCTCCAACTGTTTATCAAGCCATCTCAAAGTTGCATAAAATATCGGAGTCCATACACGTGGACGAGGGAGATTGGACGCTTCTAGGATGGTTTTGGGGTCTGATGTCGACTTGGGGTTGGAAGCTTCTATTGATCATAGGAGTCGTTGTAGCGTTTCTGTTCACGTGTTGTCTTTGTGTGCAGTGTGGTCCTGCCTTATGTGGCCTTTGTGCTACAACGTGTATAAGAAGGCCATCTGTGACCAAAGAGACATTGATGGATAGGATGATGTTTCAACAACACCTGAATGATCTGATGAATATCGAAATTGATTCTGATTTCGACTAGTGCTTGCCTACCTGAGGGCAAAAGGAGCGTCTGAGGTTCCGTGAGAATCATTACGACGTTTTGGGCATTCTCGGATATGGACGAGTTTGGTATCTATGAACCGTAAATGACGAGATTAGTAGGTGTATGCGTTTACGCTACACTACTTAGAAGGGTTCGTCTCCTTTACGGGTTTTTCTATCTGAACCCTCGGGTTCCATTTTAGATACGGCATCCATTTTGTTTCTTGCCCTCACGTAGCCAGCGAAGGGACAATGTCCGCTTCGTGACCCTGGGATTCCCAAGCTCTGGCGGAAGATGAATATTCTTTAGGGTCGTCTTTACGACCGGGGGAATGACACGGCAAAGGCAGATGGCTCAGCTTGAGGCTTATTCTGCCGTGTTGGTCTATTGTTTCAGCTTTACACATGTTAGGTTTGAGTCCTTTTGATCCTGTGATCACGCTTCCGATATTGCCCCCACACTCTTCTGTTACGGTTGTCTGTCTTTCTTACACCTGTTCCTGTCTCTTTCTTTCGCCTGTTTACAACTAGAGTGGAATGTGCCTTATGGCGAGATGGTGTGCTTTTACAGTTGGGAACCGGCAATGTTACTATAATCATGTTCCGGGCTTCTGAAAACATGAATGAAATCCTTTTGAAGTTTACTGTGGGAACTGAGTTGTAACCTTTTGTTCGTTATGTCGAGCAATGACGAAAATGTGTATAAAAGGAGCGATTCCCTTTTGCAATTTGAAGCAGACTCTCAGAACCTACACTATGTTGTACTTCTTGCGATTTCTGTATCCCTGCAGTAATAAACGCTGATCTTTGACGCCGAAGGAAGTGTCCCGTGTCTCTGTCACTTGTACGCCAGAGCAGGTAACCCACGAAGGTTTCAGGTGTTGTTCCCTGGCACCGCTGGGCCTTAAAGAACCGAGTCCTTCCATACCCTCTGGCTCATAGAACGTGTTGGTGCCTTCATTTTCAGAGTCAGATGTATCTGTGAAATTATTGACTCTTTGTGGTGTGGTTCTTGTCTCATCCACATAATGATTTTGTTTGTAAAAATCTTGTCTGAGGTAGGGATAAGTACCTTCTTAGTGTCTAAAAGCGTTTATCTTTAGTTAATTTGTCGTTTTTGCGCTTATTCAAGTATGCGCTGAAGGATTCTAATTCTCTGTTGGCTTCTTCAATTTTCTTTAAGGCATCGTCTAAATTGCCTGCTGCTCTTAATTTAGCTTCTAATTCTTCAACCTCGGTCTTAATTGCCGCAGCCAATTCTTTGGCGGTTTCGACAATCAAGATCATGAGGTCCCGAAAGCATCTGTTGGCAATAAGACTCCATTTCTCAAGAAAAGGTCTATGATGAACGAAGAGACCAGGGATATTTCGAACTTTGAGACCCATGGGGATGATGCCATTTCTTAAATAAGCCAGCATGAATTCCCCATGCGCTTCCATGCGCATGAGTTTCTTTTGAAGTTCTATTAGTTTATGGCTATCTTCGTTACTATTGCTACCAATGTTACCATTGCCACTAAAGGTCGCATTGGTTCCCACAAGTAAAGCAAACTCCTCATCGGAAAAACCGAATGTTTTCAACTGGGCCATGTTGGTCCCGAACTAATAGATAAACTGCAAAAAGATAGATAAATTGCAGATAGCCAGGCAATGGGCAGGAGTACTAACAATCTCTGATGTGGTGTGTGATGATACAAGAGAAAGAACAGCCCTACACAGACAAGCTGTGGGTAGACAATATGAAAAAAACAAGGACCCCCTGGGTAGTGACTACAACAGACTCATAGGGCAGGGTAAACAAAATGTATGTAAAAAATCCTAGGCAATCTTAACAGTAGATAAACAAGTAACTAGACCCAATTGCAAAAGGAAACAGTCAAAAAAAGGGGATATAATTATTTGTAAAAGGCAAGCATGTTTTTAATACACATAATAAAAATCATATAGAAAACTGAAAATAATCAGACTATATGACAATACAATTAAAAATATATGCAATGAATACATCTATAACACAATTTACAACACTTTATATAAAAAGACACCATCAATTACTAAAAGGTGTCCACAAACAGGGTGAAGATAAAGTACTCGACGCGCGTTTCGGCGAAAACGCCTTCTTCAGGATCCACAAGTTACAATCTGAAATTACATGTAAAGAATAAATAAGATACAATTCTTAAGTGGCTTACAATCACAAGTTAAGTACATTAAATTAATCAATTACACATACACAAATTGCAATAAAACATTACATATTACCTATAACCTAATGCTCTTGGGTCCAAGATTATTACTTTGTTTCTCACATGTCATATGATAAACATATTCTAGAACAAGATTGTATAGTACTCAAAAACATTTTTAAAATCTAATTCTCAATTATAACGTCAGACACGACTCTGTGTATGCCATATTTATGACCATATCAGAGACCAAAACAACCCCAATGTAATCAATGATAGTAACTTACAAAGGGAGACAGTTTGGACAATCCTTTGCAAATTTGTAATTTTGCAGGCTCATCCACGGCCACCAGTATTCTGATTGTAATTCTTTTAGAGATTTCACGATCTCTTGGTGCCTTAGACCCTCTCCCATATGTGCGTCTGCTATTAATAAGACTCTCCGGTTCGTGTTTGGAATTACTCTGTCCCCCACTCCAGGGATTTGAGCAAAAGGAACGGAGGTTGCATCAATTATGCATGTATTACTGAGTGGATAGTCGAGAGGTAATGCTGCATAGTCGCCTTTTAATGAAGCTTTTACTGCTAGCATGGTTTCTCTGTCTATGTGTTTTTTAGAACGCTTTTTTGTGGCTACGGAAGCCGGTTGAACCGCTTCCGCTGTGGCTCTGTTATCCAATGAATTCCCTGCAACGTGAACGCCATCACGTTGATGACTCAGTGTATGTATCACGTGAGTCTTTTGTAGTTCTTTCTGTAAAAGAACTACTTGTTCCCAGAGTTTTTTATGCCTTATTGTGGCACCTGTGTCATCTTTGTAACCGTTTTTTATCCATGTCTGCATGTCATTATTGTAAGACCTGATGCAGAAATGCGAATCGCACACTATTAGTGTCGGGAATTCACGATCGGCCTTTTCTAGCGCCATCTTTAAAGATCTTATTTCAGCTCGCAGAGCTGTACAGTTTCTGAGTGATTCAGTTTTGGTGATTATTGGTCTGAATTTACCTAAGCGCCAGCGACCTTTAACAATCGCGCACGCTGCGTTGTAGGATTTTTCCTCTACATTGTAGTGTTGTGCAAATCTGTCCATGTAGATTACACATGTGTACTGTTCGAGAGGCAGAATTTCGATTGGCAGAGGATATACTTCTTCATATTCTAGATCTTCTAGTTTTTTTCATTTTCGGGTCAAAATAGTGCTTCACGTCTTCTGCAGCAAGAGAATGTTCCCATTGTATCCATTTTGGATCTAATGCCACTGCATTTAGATTGTGTGGGCTTGTTAATGCCTCAAGGGCTGATTCTGCTGTTAAAACAGATATGTTTCTCCCTTGGACTTGGGCTCTTTCTTTTGCTACAGCAGTTTGAACCGCTATTAGAAGTTTTTCAGTGGAACTGAATTTCATCTCAGCTTGTGTGTACAAATGTGATTTGTAAGCTATTTGTACCGTTTCTCCCTTATTAGAGGTCAGGTACGTGAATCCGCATCTTCCTGGGATGACTCGGATTACAAGGTTGCGTATGTTTTAGCGTGTTTGCAGTTTTGTTTTGGTTAACATGTCTGTTTGTAATGATCTTAAAATTTCTGTGTGTTTCTGAGTCCAATTGATTGGTTTGAAATCAGGTTTTATTAATTCATAGAGAGGTTTAACCCTCTCTGCATAATTTAGAATGTGTGTTCTTCTGAAATTCAGGAATCCTAGTATTGATTGTAAATTCTTCAGCGTTTTTGGAGCTTGGAGTACTGCACACGTCTCTAAGAAGTTGTCTGCTAGGCTTTCGCCTTCACTTGATAATTCATATCCTAAAAAACAGGACAGTCAGATGAGCAATTCATGACTTTTTAAAGTTGAATTTGTACCCTTCAGCTGCGAACCCAAGTATTATGGTGTTCACTCTTTTCAAGTGAGTCTCCAAGTCATCATCTGTGAGATAGATGTCATCGACATAAGATAATGCCTCATCCTCATATATTTGTAGTAACTCTGTTACTCTTGCTGAGAATAATCCTGGGCTATTCTTGAACCCCTGTGGGAGTCGACAGAATTGTTCGTGCGACCCCATTATTGAGAAAGCGGTCAAATACCTGCTTTCAGGTGCAATGTTTTGACAAAAGAAACCATTTGAGATATCTAATGTTGTTTCATTTTTTTACGCACAATGTTATTCATTAGTGCTGCACTGTGTGAGTTTTGTACTGCAAATGTTTTGCAGCAGGAGTTTAGGTGTCTGTAGTCCAAAACTAGACGATATGAATCGTCTGGCTTGGAGACAGGAAACAAAGGATTGGTCATTTGTGAGGTGCATGTTTCAATCACCCCCTGATATTCAAGTTGATCTAAGATCTCCCTGACTTGCTTTTAAGCTTCTTGCTTAACACGATACTGCCTTTGGGCAGTAGGTTGATTTTTTAACTGAATTTTATGGTGAGGTGAATCCTCATCCCATCCTATATGATTTTTATATAATGCAGGGGCTTACGCCACTGCCCATTTTCTAGCAAATGTATATTTTTTATGAATTGGAATGTGATTTGAGAAGGCAGGCATAATCATTTCCTCGCCATGAGGGCACTCCCTGACAAACTCTGGTGGCCAGTCTTTCTCAGCTAACAGGATGGCATAGCCTTTTGCAAGGTTATCCCAAAAGAGACCCCTTATTTTCCTAGTCTTGTCCCCGTCTATACGCAATGTTATTTCATATAATTTATGGGGTTTGCTAGTTTCCACCTGAATGTATTCATTCGTGTCCACTGTCTCCAGAAGATTCATCAGGATCTTGCGAGCTATGGTTACTTCTGCTGCGCTATCTAGCATGTTCTGGGCCCACTCTCCGTTTTTCAGTTGTGTCCTTAGTATCCTTGGCATGTTTTATTTTAATACTAGCTACCTTCTTCTTTTGATATTGTAATTTTTTACTTTGATGAGCAGGTTCCTTGTCTTTGGACTTGACGTGCTCTTCTTTGTGTTCTGACCGTCCTCTTCTTTCCGATTTCTGTGAGGAAGTCTGAAAAGATCGAGAGGGACGTGTATCAATATCTTGATATCTGTCAGGTTTTCTTAATTTATCCCTATCTCTAAGGTTGTATCTTTTCTCAGAGGGCTCCCTCTGGGGAGACTTGCCTCCTTGTTCTGGAGATCTATTTCTCCGTTGAGGAGACCTTCCTCTGGACTGGAATCGTTTTTCCCTGGGAGTGGATTGTTTATTTCCATCCCAACTCTTTTTTGGCGAATTTAGATTATTTTTAATAAATGTTTTTTCAGGATTTTCAAGTAGTTGGGGTTTTACTGGTTTCCCACCCAAATTATCTCTACCTAGTTCTCCATAGGATTTTTCTATGATTCTGGCAAGTTCAAAAGGTTGTTCTGCTACATCTGTTTCTTTCAATTTCTGGAGGTATGTTATATCGTCCATTGCTAATTGAACTAATTCTCTGTATGCCTTTGTTAATTCTTTTAGTTTAACTAAAAGTTCTTCACTTGACATATTTTCAATGTCGGGATGTGGTGTGTAGCTGGCTAGAACCGGCCACGTGGCTCCTGGTCTACCGAGTGGACCGAGCCTGGTGATGTGATTTTGATGTTTTAGGGCGCCATTAAACCAAAGCAGGTGCTCTTTGTATGTTAGTGGGATTTCAACGTCCTCGAAAGAAGTGTATTCATCCGGAGGTTCCTCTATTTTGTAATAGTGGAAATCTTGTGTCACAGCGAGTGCTGCTGGAAAATGTATCCATGAATAGAATACCTCTGTCTGCCGATATTCATGGGCCTCTACCACGAATATGACTGGTCCACCTCTTGGTGATAGTCCATTTTCTATACGTTTAAGAGTTATAGTTCTTCTTACGTTTACCGGAATGAGTATAACATTCAGGTCATCATTTTGGAGACTTGTGTCATCCGCTAGGAGTTGAGCTGCTATTGTTGCTCTCTCTCTTGCGTCTTCACTTTCTCCCATTTTACTGACAGAAAGTTTTTGTTGCAGATCAAGTTTCAAGGGAAACAAAGATTAGGTGCACAATATTTTGGAACACTGTATCCTTCAATGTTGACTAAACCAAAAACTAATACATAGGAATCTCTTCCTACTAAGTTCCGGCAGATATTAACCTTTTACCCACTCCAGACGTCTTTTGGAGTATTTACGGGAAAAAGGGTCTGTGTGAAAAAGCACGTCTGAGTTACTCTAATGTCTTGCGTTAGATTATCGCCTTACCAAACGTTTGGCGCCATGTAGTGTAGTTCCTATGTTCCCAATAGGCTCTGCGCATTGGAATAATATAAACTTCAGTTTAGACGTAGGACTGAGGTCATCTAGGTCTCTACTGACTATATTAGACTTAATTAGTTTTGCCAGCTAGCTCAGAGGTCACTAGAAACTTTCTCGAATGATCAGGAAAGAGTTAACTCTCCTGATTTAGACAAGAAGGGATTAGCTTCTGACAACCGCATAAACATGACAACTTTGCTCCCTCAGAATAAAGAGTATATCTCTAGAGTCGTGTGAAAACAATAGATAGCTATTTAACTCAGTCAATCGTGCATACTTAGTTTCACCAGAGTGCAGGGAAATAGAGAGACGGGCGTTTTCAATAAAAGGTGTTATTTATTGAGCAGTCTTCTTTCTCATGCAAGAGAAATGAATTGCCACAATTGCAATACTTATCATGAAGTAAAGTGCGTACAGTAAAAGGAGTATTATAAAATAATACTGTAAAAGCATTGATATGGTTTCTTAGCCATATGATACTTTAAAACGGATAAAATATGTACATACATAAAAACATTGACTAACGTACTAAACTGGTGCTTCTAATATTCGCCTACCCCGGTGTACCTGACCTAAGCCTAATACGTGGGAAGGAGTACGTAAGTTGCAGTTTAAGTTAAGTTGGTTTTTGCCAAGAATCTGAATCAAGAAATCTCTCAAGGGTTTAGTCAGCTCCGTACCTTGGTAATAGAATGAAGGAGATCTTGTATCTCGTGTCTCAGGACTCGATCTCCCAGCAACCCGCAAGGGTGACTGGAAACACTGGAGCTGGAATTTCTCGGCTGGAGATAAAGACAGCGTCTTTCTCAGTGCGTCAAAAGGGAGGGGCGATTCATTCGGCTCTCGCATCAGCTGGGCTTCGGGTAAGTGGATAGCCACTCTGCTCCAAATCACCGTGTGTTTGCTTAAGGCAACGTTGGTATATTTATACCTGAAAGGTGCCGGGTTTGACGTAAGGTTGGACATAAGACGTCACTAAGAACTAACAGTTCTTTCTGGAGTCCAGGAGTTCTTGTGCAAATCAAAACAAAAGCAGGGGGAATTCCCGGGCTGCTGGAGGCTTGGTTTGTTTAAAGAACGAGTTGTACTTTCTAGGAGTCTAGGGGAGTAGCCTTGCCGTATTTGGACTGCATGGGCTATTAATAAATATGGATATGATTCTTATGCCTTTATAAGGATACTATTTATTATAACCAAATAAGGGCATAAATCGGGAATATCGAATTAGGGTCCTAGATAGAAGCACAACATGGCTGGACTGTTCCCAAGAGGCACAGGGTCAGACTGATTTGCATATGACCATGTCTGAACTGGGGTGGTGGAGTGAGCTAAAGAATGATGATGGATTAAACCCAGATCAGTTGACTGGGGGTGAGTGTTTGATTTGCTCAAATGCTCCATCCATCATCGCCTTTGGTATCGCTTTGTTCGCACCTGAGATCGTCGCTGTCCCGAAGATCGTCGCATCGTGCCTGTGCGAGACGCTTCCTACCGAACCTGCACACCGGAATCCATCTACAGGTACTTAGGGCTAAAACTGACGCAACTGTGGATTATTTTGATGCAAACCCTAGAACTCTTTCAAAATCATATTCTTCAACTGTGTATGTTGGATTTTTGTCGTTTTGGTCTTGTGTAGTTTAGATAAAGATACTTTATTTTTCCAAACTGGTGTGGAGTCCATTTGTGGCATTTTCACTGTGTTTGTTGGTACAAATACTTTACACATTGCCTTTGATAAGCCTGTCTGCTCGTGCCAATCTACCAAGGGGGTGAGCAGGGGTTATCTAAAGAGTGCATCCCCCTTACCCTGACTAGAAGTAAGGGCCCCTACTTGGACAGTGGTACCTACCCCTGCCAACTAGACACCGCCAGATCCAACATTGGTGGTCAGTGGTGAGGATTTGAACTTGTATTTGTACTTGACCCACAGTAATTGGTGTACATCACTAGTTTAGTTCAGACCACTACGCAACCACATACTGTTCTTTTTTTTCCTGGTGTCCTCCTGGAAGTATTTTTGGGATAGTGAGACTCTGGCTATTGTTGCACCTGTGAAGTCTTGCCAAAATGGAAGTCAACTTTTTCCACCTGTATATCTACACAGTGAAGGAGATAAAAGCTTTTTGCAAAAAGAGGGGGCTGCCCGTATAGAGAGGGTCCACAAGGAGGGATCTTGAGGCACTTTAACGTACATATTCTAGGGCTACTTCAAACTGTTAAATCTCTCAAAACATTATGAGGAGAGAGACAATAGTAACATTATACATTTAGAAAAATATAAAAATGTTTATTTATTAGATATTTTTATCTTTTTTTTATTATGAAGAGGAATATAAAAAACATTTTAACAAAAAAGAAATTCATACAGAGACTGGCAAATACACACCTGTATTCATGTGAGGCCAGAATTTGGGAAGCAACACTAACAGATGATTCTGAGGAGGAGGACTTCTCTGACAGTGAGGAAGAGAAAGGTGAGTGGTTCCTTGCTGCTGAGCGAAGAAACTGAGAATTAGACCCGGAAATCAAGAAGGCTGAGATCCGGTGAGCCCAGAAAGAAGAAAAATGTGTAGCTCAAGAAGTGGGCTTTGCTGAGTTGGAGGTGAAGTCCAGCTCATATGGTGGCAGCATGATTATGGTATCTTGTGCTGAGGGAGAGGTGCAAACACCCAGAGATGTGGCGCCTGTCTTGAGGAAGGGGGTTGACATACACCAGGGCGTTCAGGTTTATGAGGTAGCTCCAGTGGTGTGCAGTGTCCCTGAAGTAAATTGGGGACTGACACAGGGGACCATATTCCTAGTGGTGGGAGGGGCACTCTACTGACTCTAGATGAGAGGTGCAGGGAGAGGGGTTCCCCCATGGTAGAAGTCCTGGTGTGTGAATGTATTTACCACCCAGATGAGTGTGAGTTAAGTGACAGAGACAGTCAGACGCTGTCTTGCCAATCTCAGGAAAGTGGTGTGGGGTACCTGTGTGAGGCACTGGAGGGTGAGGCACAGGGTAGCTTGGTGAACAACTGTTGGGGGCTGTGTGATTCAATTGTTGGACAGCATATTTTAAGTCCCTGTTTTCCAGAGCTATGCCAACACCCAGATTCCAGGGAGCTTGCATTGGAGGCAGGCCCCTAGGTGGATTTCAGAGGGTCTGAAGAGGCACTGGGTAGTGATCCCAAAAGGAGTGGCTCAGATATCTTCTGGTCCTGTGGGGTGGAAGAGATTCAGTGTAGCCCAGCTAGGTCCCAGTGTGGTGGGAGGGGTGTAGGGGCTCAGGTCCTGTCTCAGTGGGGAAGGAGTGAGTGTGGGACTCGAAACCCAGTCTCAGGGCCTGGAGGGTTCCTTAAGGGAACACCAGGTTGGGGGCCTAGGTGGTGCTAGCAGGCCATTGAGGAGGATCTCCTAGTGTCAGGAGAACCAGGAGAGTCTGTATCCAGAGCTCCAGTGGTTCTGGTGTCTGGCGGCACTGCTCTATTTGGGAGGGTGCAGAAGTCCAGAGTGAGGGGTGAGAGGGGAATGTGTTCCCCAGTGGGAGAGCCAGTGGGTCAGGGGTCGTCCAGAAGGGCTGAGCCTCCCAGGAGTGACCATGGTGATTCCACTTCTGTCCTGTCAGGTGGACAGGGGTCAGGGGAGCTGCGCCAGGTGGACTGTCACAAGACACATGAGTCATGTGTCACCCTTGGGGGGATACTGTGTGAATCCCCAGAAGTCCTGGCACGCCAGGCAGGTGTTCAATCGCAGGGTTTAGTCCCTGGGTTGGGAGGCCAGGTTCAGGAACTGCCTGACCTGGAGGGAAGGATATCTGTAAGCAGTGTCCTTACCGGTTTGGCTTCCAAGGGTACCACTCCAGTGGGGAGGGTGCAGCACTCTGGAAGGGGTGCAGAGAGAGGGAGTTCTCGCCTCTCACCCTGGTTCACCTGGAGGATTTAAACCCTAGGTTGGAGGGCCATGTACGGGGGGTGTCCCCCCTGACCTGGAATTCCAGTTGCAGGATAGAACCCCTGAACTGGTGGGCGAATGGTGGGGACACCTGCCATAGGTGCCCTGACTATTCTAGAAGGGGGGACTACTCCTGGTGGGAGGGTACAGAGCCCAAGGATGAGGTGGAGAAGGGTTCCACATGGGTTGGCTTGGTAGACACTGAGAGTATGGATAGAGCGATCCAACTGGGTTCAGGAAGGCGTAGAACAGGAATAGTACCCTGCTGTTTGGGCCAGTTTCCGTGTTCTATAGCCCTAAGCAGGGAATCCCATCGAAGTATCGTTTGGTCTACCCGGGCTTTAGCCTGGAAGGGGGCTGTGTTGGAAATGGCCCTTTTTGCAGGGTTATCCCAAAACTTTTTGCTTCTTCCTCCTTTATTTTTCCTGACATGTGGTTTTTGGCAATAGGACTCTGGGCACTTTACCACTGCTGATCAGTGCTAAAGTGCATATGCTCTCTGTATAAATTGTTGTTGGTATTGGTTATCCATGATTCGCATATTTGTGTTACCAGGAAGTCCCTAGTAAGGTGCGCTGAGTGTGCCAGGACTGGTGATTCACTAGTGGGCCTGCAGCACTGATTGTGCCACCCACATGAGTAGCCCTAAAATGGTGTCTCAGGCCTACCACCGCAGTGCCTGTGTGCAGTTGCTAACTGACATGCTGACATGACCAGTGTCCTCACTGCCCAGGTCTAACCCTTCCCTTTCTGTACACGTTGGACACCACTATGGAAGGCCCTAGGTACCCCCCTGGGCAGGGTGCAGTGTGTGTGAAAGGTAGAGCATGTACTAGTGTGGGTGACATTCTCTGGTTGCGAATTACAGCCATTTTTGGTTTTCACTATTGAAAGGCTATCTTCCCAATAGGCTATAATGGGGAATGCTGTGTATACTGTTTACCTGCATATCTTCCCATAGGAGCAAGATAGAAAGTTAACGTCTGGTATCCCTGAACTCAGAATTTAATAACCCATCTCTTAGGAAGGATGTTTTTTAAATCCTGTGTTTGAGAACAGCACTTTTAGAAAGTGGTTGTTCTCTTGTCTGACCTTTCTGTGTGCCTTCGCCTGTTTGTGAATTGACTGTCTGGTTTGTGAGTGACAATTGCTGGGGAGCTCCCAGGAGGCTGGCTGAGTCAGCCCTAGGCTGAATAGCTGCATCTGCATCTTGAGTGGTGGGAGGGGATAGCACCTGGGCCTAAATAGTGCTGTTCCACAATGCAGGCTCCACCTCCTGCTGGGCAGCCGATGACCCTGTCCCTCTCTCTAAAATTAAAGAAGAAGTCAGGAAAACAGAGTGCTCCAGGACTGACCAGAACTGGTTCTGACTAAGCCAAGGCCTCTCTGCCTCCAGAGAACAAAGGGAAGACTGGTATAAAAAGGAATACACAGACCCAAGAATGTTAGCTCATTCTGGAATCAAGAAGAAACCTCTGCCAAGGAGAAAGCTAGAAGACTGAAGAGGAAGGACTGTCCTGCTGTGTGTTTGTAGGCTGACCTGCAGTTACTTTGCTGCCAAAGAGAGAGGGGAAGGACTTTGCTGTCGCTGTGTCCCCTTGCTTGAAGGGATGTCCAAGGGCCTGAGGAGACCTGGCCTCCTGTTAAGAAGTCCAAGGCATAAAAAGGACTTCACCCCCAGCTTTCCCATGAACTCTGCTGAGTGAGTTTTGCCCTTCCTAGAGTGCTTGATCCAATTGTGGGGCCTCTGGAAGATTTACCTGCTGGTTGGGGAGCTGGACAAGAAGAAAAGGAGATCTGCAATTTTCACGCATCGCTCGCTTGCGGAGCACATCGTCGACAGAGCAATACAATTCCCAGAGTCGCGAAGATCGTCGAAGCGCTTGCCTACGGACCGCATCACATCGCTGCGAACATCGTCGCAGAGCCATCGCATCGAGGGGCCGCGAGAGGAGAAGATCAACACAGCGCCGCCCATCGCTGCCGCACCTGAGATCGTTGCCGTCCCGAAGATCGTCGCATCGTGCCTGTACGAGACGCTGCCTACCGAACCTGCGTACCGGAATTCATACAAGGTATTGCATCCCTCCCCATACAGACCGGATTCGTCGCAACACGCCCGCTGCGTGCAGCCGGGCTGTCGCATCGCCTCTTCAGGGTCTCAGGAGTGACACATCGCTTGTTTTTCAACGCTGCAGCTTCCACTTGGAACTTTTGTACTTTGGGCTAAACGTGAAGCAACTTTGGATTATTTTGACGCAAACCCTAGAACTCTTTGGAAATCATATTCTGGAACTGTATATATTGGATTTCTGTCATTTTGGTCTTATGTAGTTTAAGTAAAGGTATCTAAACTGGTGTGGAGTCCATTTGTGGTGTTTTCACTGTGTTACTGCGAATTTTGGTACAAATACTTTTCACATTGCCTTTGATAAGCCTGTCTGCTCGTGCCAATCTACCAAGGGGGTGAGCAGGGGTTATCTAAAGAGTGTATCCCCCTTACCCTGACTAGAAGTAAGGGTCCCTATTTGGACAGTCGTATCTACCCCTGCCAACTAGAGACCCCCAGATCTAACACAACACAATTCAAATATATATAATGAACTGTACAAATATTTCAAGTGCAGTTTGAGACTTTTTTCATAATTCCGAAGTGAGTTGTAAACAAATATTTTAACAGAATCAAAACAAATCAAGACACTTACTTGCTAATGTACAAATGCCATTCCCTGAAACCTGATTTCCACACATTAATTTTTGTTCAGTACATGGTTTTATAACTAAAACAATGCTTTTGCCAGTGGCCATTCCAAGGAAAAATGTACTGTCTGTAAATGAAAATAGCTACCATAACATGCTTCAGTGGCATATTCGTGACAGTCTGCTCTAAATTTCACCACCAGATACATCCTGCACCCTTACTGCTCTTTGCTGAATAGGTGCAGCTCATTTCCCACACTCGTTCTTTGTGCCACACTTGGACTTTATACAGTCAGTCAGTCAGTCATAAGCTTTTATTCGATACTCAGAGATATCTTATAAGCACATACATAATACAATCAATACAGTATACAAAAAAGTTTATGCCATAAGAAGTCAGTAAAAAGTATTTAGAATGTTTAAGAGTGATAAAAGGGTATAAATCCGTTAATAAATTAGCTAAAACAAGAATTAAACAGCTACTGACAGTCTCTTACATCGAATATGCCAAAACTGCTTTAAAAATTTAGCTATTCCACAGACTATTGAGGGGGAAGTGTCCGTGCTTAGGATACGCAAGGCTACTAAGTAACTGCGTGTGCCCATGTTACGGCAGAGTGGTTTCAGCCAAAAGCTCCTAGGCCTTGCGTAATCCGGGCACTCAAATAGAACGTGCACAATAGATTCTATCCTAGTATGGCAACATGCACAGTTGGGAGAAGTGCGGTCCGCTGTTGCCCATTTCGACACCAGGGCACCCAACGGGAGTGAACCAACTCTAAATTTAAAATAAAGGGCCCGATCAAAGGGGAGAGTAATCAAGTCCAAATAAGGTTCAAAGGCCACGTTGTCTTTAATTTGTAAAAAGGTGGCGGTGGACTTGCAGTGATTTGGGCTGGCGATTAGGCGCTCAGCAATCCAATTCCAAAAAAGCGCCTTGACAACTTCTTTTGGGGGGGCTGAACGGGATGGCCAACAATCCCCTAGGCCTATGTTCTCCAACAACTTTTTGGTGTCCCTTAACCATTTAATTTTGGCCCAACCCCCTTGGCTCATTATGTCCCTCAGTGCATCAGCATAGGATTTTAGTTCTTCGCACCTCCAGATCCGTGTCCACAACAGGAGCGGGCGAAGCTGGGCCTGGTCTTTAATATTTTTACATCCCGTGTCCATCCTCACAGGTACTGATGGTGTGCTCAGGGGGAGAGCAATGAAGGATTTTAATAGCTTGCTCTCAGCAGTAGCTAGGGCATCCAGGCGGCAATGACCCCACAGTTCTGCCCCATACAAGGCTGAAGTAGCTACTTTGGCCTTGTAAATGTCAAGTACTGGGGTTAGCGATCTCCTAGTTGAGGCCCTATATTCCCTCATGAGAGCTCCTCCTACTCTCCGGTGGTTAAGGACCATTTTTTCAATGTGGTTTGCCCATGTCATCCTGTCCGTAATCCGAATGCCAAGGTAGTCAAATTCGGCTACTTTCTCCAGGGGAATAGAGTTAAGTGTAGGTGAGCAGCCCAGTTTTTTAGGTGGATTGAGAACTAGGTATTTGGTTTTGTCCACATTTATTGTAAGACCTTTTGCAGCACAGAACTCCTGGAATCGTGTTAGAAGTTTCTGTAGTCCTTGTGGGGTCTTAGAGATCAGGAGCGTGTCGTCCGCAAAAAGCAGGGTTGGGATGCGGACACCTCCAAGACAGGGAGCGTCAGCTGGTTCTTGTAGGAGATGTTTTACCACCCCATTCAGATATAACGAGAATAGGGTGGGCGCCAAGACGCAGCCCTGTCTTACGCCCCTAGACACTGGTATTTTTTCCGTTAGTTCTCCGTTATTACCCCAACGGACCTGTGCAAAAGTGTGGGCATGAAGGCTTATAAGAAGGGACAAGATGTAAGGTGGTAACCCCATCTCAAAAAGGACCCTCCAAAGCTCTTCCCGGGGAACTAGATCGAAGGCAGTCTTCAAGTCTATAAAGGCTAAGTAAAGACTGCCCCCGCCCAGTTCCACCACCTTCCACCCCAAGAGGGACAACCTGAACACCTGCTCTATAGTCCCCATACCAGCCCTGAAACCTGCCTGAAAGTCTGATAGGATTTTGTTCTCCTCCACCCAATGGAGGATCCTACCTAGGATAGCTTTACCAGCTATCTTTTGGGTGGAGTCTATCAGACTTATAGGTCGATAGTTTCCCGGGGTTTCCCTGCAACCTTTTTTGTAGATGGGGACTACCATCGCCCCTTTCCAGGATTCTGGTACTACTCCTCCTCTCATAATGTCATTTAGTAGAGCAGCTATAATCCTTCCCCATTCCCTTGGGTAAGCCCTCATCAGATCACCCGGAAGGCCATCCGGGCCCGGTGCCTTGCGTGGTGCCACCCAGCCTATTGCCCCCTCAATCTCTGAAGGAGTGAAAAGGTCATAGGCATGAGGTTCAATAGCTAGCGTGAGATCCGTCCCCACAGACAGTTCCCCGTCTGGTGGGAGGTATAAAGACCCAAAGTGTTTTGCCCAACTTTGAGGTGGAATGCTGCAGGGTCTCATGACTGCATCGGATTTGGTCCGTTTCCTTATGAGGTTCCAGAACACACCGGAATCCCTGATTTTGCTAGCCTGGAGTAGGTCCTCCCAGTATTTTTCTTCCCACTCCCTTCTAGCCGAATTAAGGATCTTTTTATAAGCCTTCCTAGCCTCATGGATCACACTTTGGGATTTAGATTTAACTGCCTCAACTAGCTTTGTCTTATGGGTCCTGCAGGCTTGGGTATACCACCCCTCATAAACTTTCTTTTTAATTCCTGTAGTGCCCGGCTTATTAGAGGACAGGGTAAAGACATTGGTTAGGTCTTCAACCAGAGACAGAAACAACCCACTCACTTTACCAACCCCTTCTAGCGAAGATTCCAAAGATGTTACCGCGCGGTTTAAGTGGGATTGAATTTCCCCAACCTTCGCCTCGGATAGGACCAGTTTCGCCCATTTAATTCTTCTGCCACATGGGGAGACTTCTGATTCATCTAGTGGTACGAGCGCCTCTTTAATGTTGGCCTTCCATTGGGGTTGCCACCAGTGCTCCATTTCTAGGGAGAGAGGGTTGTGATCACTCTCCGTCGAGGGGACCACCTGCATGTCCTTCACATAAGGCCACAAGCACACATCTATTAGGACATAATCCAGCCTAGAGGTGTGCCCTGGTCTGTTGTAGGTATGTGCACCCCCCCTATCCAAGGAAGTCCTCCCATTCGCTGCCCTTAAATTAAATTCGAGAGTAAGGGAGTAAATTTGGAGCGCCACTTCTGTCCACTTTTTGATCGGTACGATGTCCAGAGCCGGTATTCCCCACCTGGCATCCTCCTCATCCTGGTCGAGGGAAACATCCGAGCCCAAAGGCTCGAACGTGCAGTTCAAATCACCAACAACCAGGGTGCGGGTCTTATTGGGGGTGTTATTTAGCAGGGTCTCAAGAAGAGCTATCACTGGAGACTTTCTCCCACCCTTTGTACCCCGGGCATACACATTAAAGATGTTTAAAACAATTCTTCCCCTTCGGTCTATAAGGGTAATATTTTGTATGTCCGGGGAGCCTGTGGGATAGTCCACCACTCTACAGTCTAAAGGTGCCGCGACCCAAATAAGAAGGCCGCCAGCTGGGCGGCCTCTCCCGGATTCTGAGGCCCGCGCAGGAGAGGAGTATGAGGAAAAGCCCACCCTATGGACCGGTATCAAGCTCCAAGTTTCCTGAAATAGACACAAGGAGTGCTTGTCGACCCATGCAGTAAAATCTGGGAGCGCCAATTTTCCAGCAATCCCTGCGATGTTCCAGCTGAAAACCTTAAAGACTAGGTCCGTCACAGGTGGAAAGTCGCAGGACGCTTGAAGGCCCCTATCCCTGGGGCTCCCTCTATATAACCGAGGAGAGCAAGGATCTTGTGGAGTTATTGTAGACCCTCCTATTTCACTTACAGGGTTTGTATGGGCGGATGATACTTCCTCTCGTTCTGCTCTCCTCACTGGTTCCAGTCAACAGGGGCCATTTGCCCGCATATAGTTCTCCCTGTCGCCTCCTACAACCCCGGCCCAGTTTTGGCCCGAATTGAGAGAACTTCCACTTCCTCCAATAGGGCTCACAAGATGCCTAGGGTAGAAATACGTGAGGTCTACCAGTTTCACCCCCGGGGCCCCCATATTTATAATAGGAGTACAAATGGATGGCACCATTCTATAATCTTGGAAATTTATAATAACACAGTCCCCTTCCAGCATTTTTTTCCCTTGCCCCACCCATCCCACTCTACGGACACTTAAGATAATACCGTCCATACCCGGGGGGATTGGTTTATTTGCCTTCAGCCAGTGTATACACTTATTCTTAAGTGATTGATGGTTTTCCAACTGGCCATCCTTTAGAGGAGGCACATTAACCATGACTGCAACAAATGGTTGACAGTCAGGTGGGAGATTAATTGGGGGAATCCGTCGAGGGCGGATACTGGGGGCCTGTGAAAAGATTGTTGGGGCAGGACTTTGTGTTGCAGGCCTGGAAGCTTTCCTAGTCGTTGGGCCACTGGGTTTACTACTAGCTACTAATTTTTGTTGAACCGCCTTTTTGTCCTTAGATGTCTGTTGATTTTTTTGGGAATCTGGTTTTGCCTGATTTTTCTCTGGCTCTTTATTTGTTGGAAGTCCCTTATCGCTTGGCCCTGGATTCAAAATCGGAGGGGGTTTCGGAGCTGGAATTACTCGATTATTAAGAGCAGCTTTATTTTGGGTTATTTGGGGCTCAGGGCCTTTCTGCGCTAACAACTCATTCCCTTTTGCACCCACATCCTTATTTACAGTCACTCTGGTTGCTAGTTTAATTGTTGTCTTGAGTGAATGTAACCCATCCAGAGTTGACTGCTCTAATTTATCGATCCTCTCCCCTAGACCCTTCACTTGAGATATTAATGGTTTCAAGAGGGTATAAACCTTCTCCAGAATATTTTCTACCACTACCAAGTCAGCTCGCTTTGGGACTTTAGTTGAATGAGGGCCCTTTGGAGAGATCAGTATGTCCCCTTCTGTATCAGTTTCGTTCTGGATAGGGGTACCCCTTGTAATACTTGGATTTGGCACAGGAGACTTCCTTACTCTTTGGTAGAGGGCGGCCTGTCTCACTAGCTTACCCTTCTTGCGTTTACGTGATTTTTTACCTACGAGGGGAAACTCCTGCCGAGTATAACAAGACACGCTAATAGAAGATGCCCCAACCAGCTTTCCATCAGATACAGCTGAGGTACATACAAGGGAATTAGGGGACTCTAGGTCTCCAGTAGCATCACTTAACAGAATAAGTGGTAGTGATGCGGAGCAATTACTACGGCCATCATCTTCCAGAGTGTCTATAGAAGGAGGAGCAGCCTGGAATTCCAATCTGTCAATGTTTTGCTCAATACCAGACCGATAAAGGGGTTCCAAGGGAGCACTGTCCATACTGGGGGAGGTACCTCCTTGAACCCGTGTAGTGGATGGTGTGAGCGGCTGGGCGTCTATCCCCAATAATGAGCGACTTGCGGGGAGATATACCTCAGATAGACGCCGCTCAGAGATGGCAATCTCCTTTTCAATCACCGCCGCCACCCTGGTAATGAAGCGGTCCATTGACCCTATCACGGGGCTCGCGGCATTAAGTCCCCTTTCAATCTCACCCCTGAGAGGCTTACCAGATCGTGTAGACATGATTTGGGCAACAGGAGAGCAATAGGCACCAGGCGTGCGTCGTCGTGGAAAGGGACGTGGCCCAGCCCGGCCTCCCTCGGCCCCTGACGGCCACAGACGGCCCGCCCTCTGCCCGGGCTCCGCCCGGCGTCCGCGCGCGTCCGCGACGCGGAGGGGCTGGCCCGCTTTTGAAGCGCCTCCGGGCGCGCTGTCAACGGGGACCGGAAGTGCACGCAAAGCCCGCTGGGAGCTGTAGTCTCCAGCCGCCGAGATGGTGATGGCGGCGAGACCAACAGCGTTCCCGGACCCAGGGGCGTGAGGCTGCGTGTCCAGGTGGCGAGATGGTGCAATGTTCCTCCAGGTGAGCTGCTGCTGCTGCTCTGGCAAAAACCCCACTTTATACAGTCCTTATAAGTTCAGTGATGTAATATTGATAGCAGCACCCCCACTCTGAAAATGTATCCACCACCACTGCGCAGCGCAGCAACTTTGCTTGCTGCCCTTCATTGTGTGAAACATCAGTAAATATGCCCCTATGTCTCTCAAATAAGCCTTTAGGCAGGCTGTAATAATCTTTGGCTACTCGATATTTTGAGTATAGTCTCCTAATACATCTTATTTTCAAATAGAGAATTTTGTCCACTATATCATACACCAGCTAGGAAAGCTATTCATAATTTAAATCTTCTGTAAGTCATAATTGAGGTCCCAAAGAATTTTCATCATTTTAAAAATAAAATTCATAGTGAATAATTTGCCTGTTGCATGGAATAACCAAAGGCCTAACTCTAGGCATAGACCTTCAATTATGCTGCTTTGATTTCTAACATTATTCTTCTAAATTATTACTGATTACAAGGTATCTAGTGAATAACCATTGAGGGTTATTAGTGGCACCTTGCATTTTAAGGCCCTCACCAAAGGAGCCACTGAGATGTCTCCCACTGCTCAACTGCATTTTGTGAGTGCTTCCATTGCACTTACCGCACAGCGATCTACCGATTGTTCAATACGAGGAGACCAAGACAATTTATTTTACCAAATATGATACCACATAAGGATATCAAGGTACTAAGTCCAAATATTAGTCCTCAGCTCTGAATGCAACCTTCAGGGTCGCCTGGAAATACCCCATGTTATTTACTGATATTCGAAACCAGTTTGTCACACGATTGTCTGACAACCAAAGACCGAGTTACCATGATAAACTAAAGAATACATCATGTTGCTTAATCTTTGTATTAAAAACGGTACTTCTGGTGACATTGGCTGGAAACTTTGGCATGTGACTGACGAGCAAATTCAGTTTTTCCTACCTGCTCTGTCCATATAATTCACAGGACATGCAAATAGAAGATCAATAACGTTTTTTCTTTTGATGTTACTATAACGGCTCCATATATAGATTATGCATTGGACTGGCACTTTGACTATAACGGCTCCATATAGAGATTCACCTCACCACTTTTGACTGCACATTGGGGACGCCCTGATTTCCTGCCGCTTCATCGTTACGATGCAAGTGCTGCCTTCACTGTTCTGCTCTGCATCTCGCCCTGCATTTTGGCCGCCACACAACACCGCGGACCGCCATCGGACAGGACTGCAAGTCCCAGTGGGCAGTGCGGTCTCGCGGTTGGAGCACCATCTTCGCGCCAAGCCAGGCACATAAAGCAACAGAAGGGCTCCCGCGACGTCGGACGCCCTGATTTCCTGCCGCCTCATCGTTATGATGCAAGTGCAGCCTTCATTGTTCTGACCTGCATCTCACCCCGCAATTTGGCCACCACACAACACCATGGACCGCCACCGCACAGGATAGCAAGTCCCACAGTTGAAGCGGTCTCGCAGTTGAAGCATCATCTTCGCGCCATGCCAGGTGCATAAAGCAATGGGAGGGCGCCCGCGGCACGGGTGAGCCCTGATTTCCTGCCGCCTCATCGTTACGCTGCAAGTGCAGCCTTCACTGTTCTGCCCTGCATCTCGCCCCACATTTTGGCCACCACACAACACCACAGACGGCCAATGGACAGGACTGCATGTGCCAGGGTGCAGTGCGGTCTCGCCGTTGGAGCATCATCATCGCGTCTAGCCAGGCACATAAAGCAAAGGGAGGGCTCCCGCGGTGCAGGACGAGCACGGGCTGGCCCGGGAGAAGCCTGGGCCACAGGCGGGCCCGTCCTTGCCCGTCACCGCCCAGAAAAGGCTGGGCTGGGCTGGGCCTCGTCTCTTGGTTGTTTTCTGCAATATTCCTCTCCAAAAAGTGAATACACACAGGGAGACCGCAGACCAAGGAAAACCGCACTGAGTACTTTTGCCCGAGCCCCTGCCTTTCCCAGAAGCACCTCGTACTTTGAGAACGGCCCCTGGAGGGGCTTGAAAACAGCGCCGGCGGTCCTGTTACGTGGGCTGTTTTAGCCCATCCTAGATCGACCAAGGCCGGGCTGGGCCATAACTCTTTCTTCTATCGTACCCAAGGTACTGCGCTTAGGGGTAGACTAGAA
This sequence comes from Lissotriton helveticus, assembly GCF_964261635.1. Taxonomy (NCBI): domain Eukaryota; kingdom Metazoa; phylum Chordata; class Amphibia; order Caudata; family Salamandridae; genus Lissotriton; species Lissotriton helveticus. Next base: position 466,400,318 of record NC_136067.1, on the reverse strand, counting down.
CATATTTGCATTGGGACACTACTACAGGGTTGATATTGACTTTGAATTTTACTGAATTTGTAACAGCATGTGCTATCCTTTTTGGTGTAGACTGGTAGGAAGGAACTAAGCCCGAAGTAAGGCATTGCGCATTGACTGTTCACAACCTTATGAACTTTGGACCATAGGGCTGAGTTCACTCACACCAGGTGTATACTAAACCTATCTTTCCTTTTAATTTTTATTTTCCTGTTATTCTTCTGCCTGTCATTTATCTGTTGGAACATGGGGAAGAGAAAACTAGTGATCAATCACAACAAAAAGCCAGTTGAATCAGGAGCGCATTCTCGCCAGTCCTTATTGACTTATTTAACGGGTGCAGTGGGGGACATAGAACGACAGATCATAACTGTTGAAGATGCCTCAAATCCAGCCATGGAGGGGGGTGCTTCCGTGAATGCTGGCTCTCTTAACCCAAAAGGCGCTCATGGAAGCTTCCCGGTTTTAAATGGCTGCGTGGTAAACATCTCTGGTCATATATCTGTATGTGAACATAATCTTGACCACGAAATACAACCCCTGACTAAGCGCACCAGAAACCCTGATACGTGCCCTCCCATTCCTGTCATATCATGCTTAAAGCAAAGTAAACCCCCATCTAAACTATGTAAAAAGGCCTCTACAAAAGTTAAGCCCCAAAAATCCGAGACCTGGGAAAAATCATTACTAACTTCAAATGCATGTTTACAGAGTATGGTGGGTAATTTAAAAAAAAGCTGGAGGTCCTAGAAACATACTCAAGGGATAGTTTAAGCAACCTGTTGTTAAGATTTGTTCAGATTGAAGTTAGTCTGACCAAATGTTTGGACAAATTTGAGTCCCTTGGACAGGGGATTGCTTCTGTCCAAGTAAAACAAACGAGTAATGAAGGAGCTAGACTAAGATCTAACACAAATACTATTGACTGGGGTATTGACAGGGATTTAGGACTGAAGAACTGAAATCTTCATTCTCAGGGGTTTCACTAATACAAAAGAACTTGGCACAGAAGCTGAAATATTAAAAGACATCTTTATTACATTTAATAAGTGAGGCCACGTCACACAGAAGCCGTAGCAATTGAATGAGGTAGTCTAAAGAATACAGAACACAGAGGTCTTTTATATGCTTAGGATTTACAAACTCAGCATAAAGAAAGGGGCAGTCCTAGCTTCTGCAAGCATACAAAATACCTAATATGGACATACAAGATCTGCAAAATATTAGCCAATAGAAAAACATCATGTAACCAGAATGTCCCCCTTACGTCGTGTTTCTGCCCAACCCATAAGTTAATCAACTTCAGCACTTATAGGTCAATCAGTAATGGCAGAACGTGTCTGTATGCAGTTAGGCCAGCTAGTGTCTGAGATTGCTTTCAAAGCAAGGACAGAGGGGGGGGGGGGTTTCTACATGTTGCAGCCCAAAGGGCAGAAACACTTCATGAATAGAGCAGTCTGTGTAAAGGCAACACAAATTGATGACAAATGTAAGATGGAGTCAAAACTAAAGAACCGCAGGACCCGGCCATTTAAATACACTGTCTCACTCTCCCACTGTAAACATAAGGATTCCTCCTCCAGTCATACCACCAGTCACTATTCCACCTACCTATAATACTAGTGATAAAAACCCCAATATCTCATATGAGAGGAAGAAGGAACAGCACATGACATATTTGGACTCACCCCCAGTCGCTACACCTTATATTGTGGTATTGGCGAACGTTCCTAAATTAGATTATGGGATAGAAGAATCTCTGGAAACGCTGAAAAATAGGTCACTGCATTGGCGTGGCACTAGGACGGGCCTTATGGGAGAGCTATTTGATGAATTTAAAATGGCGAGGAGAATAGGGTGGGTTGGCAGAGGACAGAAAACACTCCCAGGGGACTGCATAGTCTTGACATTCAGAACCTCCCGCCTAGTAAATTTGATTATGAACAGAACAGGAAATCATACTACATTGTCACAAAGTGTTAATGTACTACCCCTATGTTATTTCTACCAACCCCTGGGCAGTAGCAGTGCAAGGGTAAACTGGGAAAATCATATGCTAACCCACAGCAATCGTTTTAATATCCATACATTTAACCGCTTCGACGTATTTAATACTCTCGAAGCAGTAGATTGACTCAGACATGAGGATGCGGCTCAGGCAAAAATAACTAGAAATATGGTTAATGGGGTTACTCTGGGGGCGTGATACAAAAAGGCTGAGCTGGTCCTCATAACAAAAAGGAATGTACTAGTCGTGCAGGTATGTGATGATGTTGTAGAATCTCAATGGGAACTACAGTTGGGCATCCATAGTGTTGGATGTAATGCCTTCACACCGCCTTGCGGGTGTCATGCTTCATCATCTGGGCTTGCTCCTCGTTGGGTCGGCGGTGCAATATCCAATGGGCGACACCTCAAAGAGGGGCACTTTGGCGGAGATCTTTTATCTTTTATGATGAAATGGGGGTGTGGGGCCAGAATAACGTAGACTTGGTCTGTGAGTTTAAAATAGGGCTAGGAGTACCAGGATCAGGTTTATTCTGGGGGTCCCCTGCTCTAATTAAAAAAGGAAAACTAACCGGTGCTCTGGTTGGTCGACATGTTTCTCGCCTGTGTCTAGTGACTGGCGATTCTTCAGGACCCAGAATATCAAGAAAAATAACAAGAAAAATATTTTCTTTTGTATTACTGTCTACGTTGGTGAGATCTGTTCTAGGATCTAATGTTCCGTGACTATTTAAACAAAGAAAGTGAGTGTAGCACAATGTCTATACCTGTGTTGCGCGTCATCTACCTAATGGTTAGAGAATCTAGGCAACAACAGTACCTGGCGATCTTTACATCGGATATAGACTTCCAGTCTCTTGGAGTTAGTCGTCCGTATAACAAGCCTTCAGCACCTACCCCACGCCGCCAGGTCTGGTAGTTACTCTGGGGGCGTCAATAATTGTTCCTACATCTGAAGCAGGCAACATACAAGGAAAAGACACAAGGGGACACATACAGGCAAGCATGAGCACAGCCCCAGAGATCTTGGTTGTGCCATTTCAATCTCCACCCCCCCAAATTGGACCTGTTAATTCACAGGCTTAGAAAGGGCAGGCAAGGAGTTTAGCCACTGGTAAACAAGATGAAGGTCAGTTCCTATTTTGGAACGTGGCTGGCCTAAAAAGCAAGATCTCAATTAACATATGGTTGGATTTTGTGTCAAAATTTAAGATCATAAGCCTACAAGAAACCTGGGTAGTGAAACCAATTCACATATATGGGTTTAAAACGTTTCACACTCCAGCTATAAGATCGCACCATGGTAGAGCAAAAGGGGGGTTATGTACCTATATTTCGAATCAGCTAAACTTGAGAAAAGTTGAAGTAATCACATCCAATAGGTACTAGCAACTCATAAACATTCAAGTCGATCTGGATTTGTGCGTGACCCTAATACATTTCTAGAACAATATTCCAACTGGTCTGCTTGAGGGCACCTTGCGCAAATTAATGGGCAAGTTGAATAAGTTACTCTCCCACTCAAATAACAAAGTCATCGCTATATGGGGTGGTGAATTCAACTCCCCGATCTGCCAAAGAGATGCGGATTGGGTATGTGGAATAACACTTGAAACAGATATCAATCTTCTTCATTTTCCACACACACCACTTGGAGAACTCTTAAATGAGGTTATATTTTCACACGACATGGGCTATGCAAACAACTTATGTTCGCCTGTGGTCCCTTTTTCTCCAACGTTTAATGGATGAGGTTTGCAGATAGTGATCACTTAAAGCAATATCATGGGTGGTGAATGCTCTAACTCTGTGGAATGTCTGTACATACATGTTAGATTTTATATTGATAACATGTATGTACAGGCATTCCACAGAGTTAGAGCATTCACCACCCATGATATTGCTTTAAGCGATCACTATCTGCAAAGCATCGATATTTTACTGTGTAAACAAGATCTTCATATGAAGGGCGAACCTAATCAGATGTTGAGTAACATCACATTGAACCGGCAAAATGGGTATAGACTAAAATGGGAGAAACTGGCCTCAGAAGCCTTTGTTACAACTATTGTTTCAAAGTGTAAATATATGTTTTATGCCTGTCTAGATGAGAATTCATCACATCAGGAAATTATTAAGAGTTTCTCAAATATTGCTGTTCATATCAAAGATACTCTAAATATAAAAACAAGAGGGAAGAACTCACGCAAAGAAGGATGGTTTGATTCCCACTGCACCAAAGCTTACACCAAACTTAAACACACTTTGAATGCCAGGGTCAGGAACCTGGAATACGTCAGGGAAACTAGAAGGGATTATAGGGATGCTTTCAAAGCCAGAAATAAAATCCTTGAAAGAGGAAGCCTGGAATGCATTGCATAAGGCATCAATTGACCGAGATCCCACAGCATTCTGGAAAGCAGTAAATGCTCCTTTCCTGGTTTAAAGCAATAAAGCAAGCATAGAAATTGCTATTTCAGAAGCGGAGTGGATCTCACATTAGTCCAACTTGTATAGTAACATAACCAGAGACGAACAAAAGATCCCGGCAAATGGGGTTGATCCCGAGTTCTGAGGGGCGATTTTAACACAAGTTTTTAATGCCTGTTTCACACAGGGGCTTTTAACGACTTGGTATGACTCTCTAATCGTACATATTTATAAAAAGGGAGACAGGTCGAGCCCTGCCTGTTATCGTCTTAGTTCATTACTGGACTCTACAATGAAGATTCTGGGACGGGTGATTTTAGAGAGACTGCAGGTTTGGGCGGATGAACACAGAATCATAAGCAATGTACAATATGGTTTTCCTAAAGGTTTGGACACTATTGATGAGGGATTACATTTACATATTTTACTGGAAAATTATGTAAAAGCCAAAGGTGAAAGGCTGTTTTTGCCTTTTGTTGAATTAACAGCCCCTTTTGATTGCGCAACCCACGAAAAGCTATGGTCAATTTTAGGGGAGCGGGGGGGCAGACCCTGTTTTAATTTCCTTCCTAAGGCAGTTTTTTTTTTTTTCAAATTTCGGTCTGGCCAGCCAGAGACCGCTTTTTTTAAATTTTTTTATTATTTTGTTTTTATTTTTGCAACAAAACATACATATTAGCATGAGCAGTCATTTGTCAGTGTGGCGTCAACATTCAGCCACACCCAGCCGCTAATGCAACAGTTTGAAGTTATATGCAACTGTCAACTTTTATGGTTATAGATTGGAATCTCAGCACTAAGCAATATACATATTAATACGTTCACTCATAGTAGTATAGCGATTAAGGTTCTGTATGCCACATTTCGCATAGCAATTGTTCATGCTAGAAAAGCACGGGAATCTCGGAGCAACCCCCATCCTGCATTTCCCCGTCCCCTCTAGCTACACACCTCTATTTCATCTTCCTCCCCTGAACTGTCTAACTCCTGCTCTTCGGGCAGTGGCTCACACGGATCCCCTCTATATGCGTTCCAAGGTGACCATATTCTATTCCACTTACGCGGGTTAGCTCTCTGCTGATACACCGCCCTTTCTGCCACCATGAGCATATCCATGTTTCTGCACCACTGCGCTAAGGTAGGTGTTACTGATGCCCCCCATTTTTGCGCTATATCTCGCTTTGCCAACATCATTCCAATAACCACCCACTGCCGTCCGTGCGACGTCAGGTTGGTTGGGCCCCACACATTCAATAAACATACTCTAGGGTCAGGCGTGACGGAAATTCGTAGAGGTTGGGCCATAGTGCGTGTTACACGCCGCCAATAGTCCACCATTCTGGGACAGGACCACAGCGTATGAAACAGTGTGCCTTCTTCCCCACAGTTTCTCAAGCAATAAGGGTGATCTGCCCTCTGTATTTTATGTAGGGTGGTGCGCGTGTAATATACCCGGTGTAATATTTTAAATTGCACTAGCCGAAATCTCGCTGAGATACCAGCTTCTCTAGGTGACGCCATTGCTGCATTCCAGTTTGTCTCATCCATCTCCCCCAATTCGTCCTCCCATTTGTCTTTTAGTTTCTGCAGTGGGTCAGGTAGATTGTTTATCAATTTGCGGTAGGTGAGGGAAGTGGCACTAGCTTCCATATAGTCTGTGAGTAGGCGGTCCTCTAGCGGAGCAGATTCTGGGACCCTAGTTCCCGGTGTAATTGCACTCATTAACGCATGCCTAATCTGTATGTAACGGTATGTTTCAGTAATGCCCAAATCATACTGCTCCCTCAGGGTCTCAAATGGAACCACCCCATCCTTCGTCCACATATCACCTACAGTGGATATCCCAATATTATCCCATTGGGTAAACCCTTTACTATGTCTTAGAATACCCAGGGCCTTGGAGTCCCACAAGGGTGTGAGCTGTGTAATCACACCCTCCCATTTCAGCCGTATCTGCGCTTTATGCCATAGCGACGCTGTGTGTCTAGTTGGGCCAATCAGTGTCATCATCATTCCTTTGTTGTAGAGTGGGGCCAGAAGGGTGTTTGTACCTAGCTGCCTCCTGTCCGCTAAAAACGCCGGATCATCCTGTGGTGCATGTATCCATTGGTTGATCACCTTGAGGTGAGCTGCCCAATAGTATAATTCCAAGTTGGGGAGTGCCACTCCCCCGCTATACCAGTCCCTGACCATTTTTGCCTGTGCGACCCTAGCTGGCCGGTTCCCCCATAGTAGGCCCGACAGTTGACTCGATACCTGTCTGAAGAACGACGATGGGACCATCGCCGGCGTGTTTTCCAAGACATACAGGAAACGGGGCAGTGCCAACATCTTAAATAGCGCCGCTCTGCCCAACAGCGTTAGTGGGAGGGTCTTCCAGTGTTTTACATCTGTTTTCAATCTTTCTAGCAGTGGCCTGAGATTCAGGTCCTGAAATGTCGTGTGGCTCTGCGTGATCTGGATCCCCAAATATCGGAAGGATGCAGTCTCCAATATTAGTGGGCAGCCCTCCCCCAGGTAAGGTGGCGCTCCATGCAGCATGTAGACCACCGATTTCGACCAGTTAATTTTATAACCCGAGGTTATCCCGTGTCTCTCACACAGCGCTAGTAACACTGGAATTCCCATTTCCAGGTCCGTTAGGTATATTAACATATCGTCGGCATATAGCGACACTCTGTCCTCCCAACCGTCTCCCCAGTCTATGCCCCGCAGTAGCCTGGTGGTTCTAATGATAGTGGCTAATGGCTCCAGCACCAAGGCGAACAGTAGCGGTGAGAGCGGGCAGCCTTGTCTCGTACCCCGTGCCAACGGTATTTCTCTTGAGATGTGGCCGTTCGCCGCCACTCGCGCCACTGGGTTACTGTACTTTAATCCACGCTATGAATTTTGGGCCGAAACCCATATGATCTAGGACCGCGAAGAGATAGCGCCATTCTACCAAGTCAAACGCCATTTTGGCGTCAAGCGAGAGGATTGCTGCTGGCTCTGTCAATAATGGAGCTCGCGCCATCACACCATGTAGTCGTCTGAGGTTCATCGCCGTACTCCTGTGCGGCATAAACCCCGACTGATCTGGGTGTATTAGGTGTGCTAGATGTGGCAGTAACCTGTTGGCCAGTAGTTTCGCCAAAATTTTGCTTTCAGCGTTAAGGAGGGAAATTGGACGGTATGAGCCGCAGTCCTCCGGCGGTTTGCCGGGTTTTGGGATCGCTACTATGGTAGCCACACATTGGTCAGGCGGCAGTTGACCTCGTTCCAGACTTTCAGTGAACATATTGAGTAGGGGTGTACCGAGCAGCTCAGACATGGTTTTGTACCACTCAATCGGTATCCCGTTGGGGCCCAGAGCTTTCCCCGAGTGTAGTGCTGCGATAGCCGTTTGCAACTCCTCAGTGGTCAGGTCCATCTCCAGCTCTTCCACCTCGGCTCGTGACAAGGTGCGGGTGGGTATCTCCATGAGAGCCGTCTCTGCCATCTCTCGCGTGACGTCCATCTCAGGGGAATACACCCTTTGGAAATGGTCTGCCAACAGTCCCACTATCAGTGATGGACGTGTCTGTAGTATACCCGCAGGGTCCCTCAGCTGTAGTATATTTCTCTGTCCTCTCTGTTTTTTCTCTAGCCAGGCCAGGAGCTTATTAGCTTTATCCCTGACATCATATACCCTGTGCGCTGTGGCCGCTATATTTTCTATCACTTTACGGCGTACAAAATCGGTTTGACGCTGCTGACACATCCGGAGCGTGTGCAGCGTGTCACTTGACGGATTGGCCATATGGGCTTCGTTAGCCCTAGCGAGTTTATCCTCTAAATCTAATATTTCCTGCTTTTGGGTGTGCTTATACCGTGTTATGGTGGATATAGCTTGCCCTCGAAGTACCATCTTGTAAGCTTCCCACAAGACTGAGGGGGATGAAACGGAGCCGACGTTCTCTGCGAGGTAGCACCTCGTCGCTTTTTTCAGAGTTTTAGCCACCAGTGGCACCTTAAGGTACCCTGGGTATATCGGGAAGATACGCTTTCGGGTCCGCTCCGGGTTGGAGAGAACTAATGTCAACGGGGAATGATCCGAGACACCCCTTGGCTTAATTTGTACGTCGTTTGTGGTAAGGAGTCCATGCCCCAGTGTTAGAAAGTAGTCAATTCGCGACAGACTGTCATGGACCGCCGAGTGGTATGTGTATTGTTGGTCGTCCGGGTGTAACTGCCTCCAGATGTCCACCAAACCCTGTGCTTCTAGAAAGCTATTCAGCTGGGACGGCCCGGAAGTCTGCGCACGCGCCGGGAATTTGTCTAGTGTGTTGTGTGCCACCGCATTAAAGTCCCCTCCTAAGATGAGATCTCCCTCCGGGAGTTCTAGCAGGAATTTCCCCAGTTCCGGGAGAGCGACTGCGTGCAGTGCCGGCAGAATATACACCGAGACCACATTCAGTGACCTCCCTTCCCACTGTCCGTGTGCCGCCGCAAAGCGTCCCTGATTGTCTACCTTCGTGGACTGGACTATGTACTTAGAAGACCGGTGCATTAGGATCCCCGTACCCCGGGACCCTCTAGTAAATTCGGAATGAACAATCATATGGTAACCTCTTCTATCTAGTGCATGTGTTGCTGTGCCCGTCAAATGCGTTTCTTGTAATAGGACCAGGGCCGGATTTGATCTTCTTATGCTCTGCAGTACCAAGCCTCGTTTGACCTTGTTTCCCAGTCCCCTCACATTCCAAGACATGAGTTGTACCTAAGGCAGTTTTAATTGGGTGCTAGGGTCAGGCTGCAATTCGGGCGGGATGAAGAATGTACACAACGTTTTAATGTTAAGAAGGGCATTAGGCAAGGCTGAGTCATTGTCCCCTTTCTATTTACTATGTGCATAAATAACCTAGAGGCAACTTTGGTAAAGGAGTGCAGGGACTTACCATCAGCCGCCACCCGCCCTATCCCTGCGCTCTTCTACTGCCACTTGGCTTACAGAGGGTAGTTACCTCTTTCACAAACTTTATGTTTAAATTGGGTCTTACCATCAATTGCTAAAAAACTTTTGTTATGAATTGTGGCAATGGATTCAACAAAAAGAGTAACACCATCTTTATTAACAATAAGGTAATTGAGCGCACTAAAACATTCTCTTACCTGGGGCTTCTATTTGAACAAACAGGAACCTCGACCAGTGCTGTCAAATCCAGAAGGCTACTGTTTAGTAGGTCACTGACAGCTTTAGTTAATTTTAGCAGAAAACTAGGAAAACGTCCTCCAGGGGAACTACTGCTCATATATAAGGCTAAATGTATTGTGGTTGCCACGTATGGGGCAGGAATTTGGGGCCTTTCTAATGTTAATTCACTACAAATGGCAGAAAATATGTTTCTTAAATACCTTGTGTCCATGCCGGGAAGCACGTCCAATTTTATCTGTCATGCTGAACTCGGTCTACACTATCTGGAGGACGTAATTAAGATCCAACCCGTCCTCCTCTGGCACAGGGTTTGGACCACAGTAGAGTCAGCTTTTAATCACCTCATTTTAAAAGACGCGATGGGCCTTTATGGACTAAAAAGCATGAGATGGTTAGAATATGTTAAATTTTTCTTAGGCCAGTTAGGCCATCAGGAATATTACAACGATCCGAATACCATATGCGGTGTCACCAGAAAGGACCTAAAAGCTGGTTGCATGAGATATCTGTGTGAAAAGAGAGCCATGATTGAAATGGATAAGTCTACGGTTCAATCCCACCACCTTACTTTGGCCTTTGAGCACACCCAGCCATATATCTTGATGGTGACTAGCGACTATGATTGATTTTTGCTGACACGCTTCAGGTTAAACATTACTTTCAGGTCATTAAGTTTTCCAGAACTGAATGACTGGTCGAGAAGGTTAAGTAAATGCCCGTGCGATGATCTTTCTGCACAATCCTCAATACACATTTTGTTTTTCTGCAAATTTTATCTTAGCCCGAGAAAAAGATGGATTATGCCTGTGCTTAAAAAACTAGGATTGAGGCAATGCTGCCCTGCATAATTGGCACTACAATTTCTGGACTCTGAATTCATAATTGCCTCTATTACTGCCTTTTTAAAAACTCTTTTTAGATTGCTTGAATCAAATGTGATATAATCTGACTGCGTCATTAACTGTTTCTTATTATTTTTAAACTGTATTATCTAGGAACTGTGATTTTATGGAATGCTTTATAAAGTATCTGAATGAAGTAAGTTTTGATATGATTTGATTTCACTACACATTGGCAATGGGCTACACACCAGTGTGATATTTATTTAATCCATTACACTATTACAGCTTTCCAAGCTGCCACAGACAGTCAATGATATCTCTGCCCGCATTACACAAATTGGTCGTCATTTTGTTTTTTGAAGCTTTTCCTAATAAAAACTGAAGTATGCTACTGTCAGGGGAAAATAACGTCTAACCCCAATTTAACGTAATGAATAGGCCCATAAAAGAGCCAGAGACGAAGGTGTTGCCAAGTTCTTCGAAGTAATATTGTTTTGTCATTAAGTACACATCTAATGTTATTGTTATTAACTTTCAACTCCCAGCACGTTTGATTCCGTCCTGTACACCATAGATTCATGTTATCTCGCAGCTTTGTTTAGCTGTCTTACAATTGCATAAAGAATGCTTACACTTTTTAGGTATAACAACAAATTGGCTAAACCTTAACAAACGCTAAGGGCGGGTCATTATATGCATACAGGATAATAGAATCTTGCAGACTAGATATTGACTTCTGACATGTCCTATACAGTGTATGTAAACAATAGTAATCTTCTAAAAAGTAATATATGCATACATTTGATGTGTATATAATCACGACTGTGTTCACATCGTATTTGCAATGAAAGGTGTTTTAATATAGGTACTAATGTACACATGGTATGGAAATAATGCCTAGGTTTAATCTCATTATTAACGGCAGATGGTTAATGCAATATATGCACTGATGTACACATGGTATGGAAATAATGCATAGGATTGCATCTTTTACGACAGATGGTTTTTGCATATGTACCTCGAAAAGCAAGGCACAAACTTAATGAATTCATTTATTTATTTACAGGTTCGCCCCTGAGAAGGGACGCTCAGTCCCGAAATGCATTTGGCCTAATTTAAAAATCTGTAATCGCAGCGAGAAAAATAATATTGTAAATATAATATTGAATTAACAAATGTATTGAGAATTGCATTCATAGAAATTGATTGCAGATTGAATACAAATAATGCAATGTTGAATAAATTTCTGAAATTCAAATGGAAAACAATATGACTGAAAATGTATTATTCATTGGACAACTAGAAATCAAAGTTAGCATTTATCCCAATATGCTGTGCACGTTTGAGATCAGGTCGCCTTTCACACCCTTAATTAGACCAGAAAACAAATAGGAAATCAAAGGAGGACCAACATCATCGCTATCACCACATGATCCAACAGTGACAGCAGCAGACTAATCCAAAAGAGGGACCATTGTCAAGATGCTATAAACACCCTGCATAAGTTGCTCCTTACCAGTTTGCCCTCAGCAAGGAAAACATTAACACCCATTTAGTGTCAAATGTCCACTCAAATCTGGTGACATCATGAGCCAAGTAGCGAGAGGGGTAGCGAAAGGGGAACAAGCAGGCCTTGGTCCAATTTATTTTAAGACCAGATAGCTCTCCGAATTCATCCAGCACCTACATTAGTTCTGGCAGTACTAATCATGAGTCAGAAAATGTATACAAGGGCATCATTTGTACACAGTGACACTCAATGCCAATTGTCACAAATAGGGATCCCCACTCCCACCTCCTTGTCCTCAACACACAGGCCAGCGGTTCCATGGCAATGGCAAAACAATTAGAATATAGGGGGCCGCCCGGTCTCATGCCTCTATGTATGTAAAAAAAATCCCAAACTACCTGGCCCATCTTAACCCTGAATCACCGGCTCGATGTATAATAATGTGATCCTGCTAAGCAGAGGCATATTCTTTCCAAAACTGTCATAAGGAAAATAAATTGGGGAGAGGATGTAGCCTTACGGCTAGAGCAGTCAATGTCGAAGCTGGGGTTTTGGGTTCGAGTCTCGGCAACGACATTCTACATCCTGTGATTCTGGGCAAATCACCTAATCTCCCGTGCCTAACAAAAATGAATGTGTCCTTCTTTAGCGAAACTGGTGCTATATAAAGCGCTCTGATACCCGAAATCTTCAGGTCTAGTTCGCGCTATATAAAACTCTAAAAGAAAAAAAAAATCTCGGTGTGTACAGACCTTTCTATTTGGAGTAACACAGCCAGATATAAGCCCTCACATGATGCAGCTTCCTCCATTAAATACATAAGATGGCGAATATTGAGGAAGGTGTTCCTGCCAGGAATGAACCCTTTATGATCGTGATAAATCAATCTTACCAGCACAGGAGGTGTTTAGTGAGTGTCTCACCCAATATCTTGTAATCCAGCTTCAGTAAATAGAGTGGGCAATATGACCTTATGTCTAAGGAATCTCTCCCCAGTTTCGGGGGCACCGCTGTGAGGGTCTCTCGAAGCAACTCCGTAAGTCCCCCCCCTGCCATTTAGCCACCTGATACAAAGCCAACAGTTTATGTGTGGTGTGGGCTCAGTACGTTCCAGGGTTAGACCTTCCATTACAGGTGTCTTACTGCATGCCATCTGAGACATGGCTGTGTGTACTTCCTCAAGCTGGATATGCTCCTCCAGCTTGTGAAACTGTAGCGGGTCCACATGTGACAGAGGAATTGACTGCACCCACTCCAAAGCTAGACGGAGTTTACTACCTGGGGCATGAGGCATGGCATGATGGTTCCGATAATATTTCACAAAAGCCGGATTTATTTTCACCTCAGTGTGTTGTAGCACCCCATCTTGTGAAGACAGAGTGCCTATTGGAATCCTGGGTATCTCAAACCTCAGTAGTCTCAATAGCTGAGCAAGGCCATGACCAGGCTTGTGTCCCTCGGTATGCTGCTGTGTCACCTGCGCCTTGTTATCTAGGTTCTCAAGTTTCACACCTGTTCTGCATGGGATTTCTGCAGGTCTCTAAAATGGAGCCCTGCTTTCCTAGTACTGTCTGCCCTATTTTCAGCATCTCATATCTAGCATTCCATAAATCCTAAATCTTTACTTTTAGGGGAAAATAAAGTAAGTTCAGAGCCTTTCGTTACAAAATGTTTGTGTTGGCAAGCACCTCTATTTTTGATATTCTTTTTCATTTTGTTTGTTGGTTGCCTATGACCTGGAGTATACATTAGTATAACTTAGGAACGGTGCAGATAAACTCATGTAAGATTAAAGGATAATGGACATTTGTGGATGGTGGAGGCCTGGATGGTAATAATATTTCCTCATTTTTCTTGTGTGTTTGTGGATTTTGTCTGGATTTGTCTTTATGACGTTGTGTGTTTACTTTTGAAACCTAGTCTGCTGAAAGAGTTGCATGTTCTTTTAATGTCCTTCCTACATTATAATTATGTGCTATATATATATTTCTTGTGCATGGTCCCATATTCAATGCAAATTTAGGTTATTTATTTGTTTGCATGTGCCTTTTGGCATTTTATTTTGTTCCTCCATATGTGCTGTTTATGTAGTGAGCACCAGGTTTAGAGCCTGCTTTTGTCATAGTTGTCCATTTTTTCTTGGTCTTCTCTGCTGGCCTTGTTGTGAGTGATCACTATTTTGTGGATCCAGAGTCTTAACACTAATCATTTTATAACGTTTTTAAAGCCATTTTTAGGGGCATTGTTATCAGAAGCCCATGTAATTTTTCTTCACTTTTGGTTTGTTCATAATATATTATTCCTGAGCAAAATATAAGGGAATCAGTTTTTAGAAATATTGGTTTATTATAAATCAAAAATCAAAAGGTGTCCTCCTGGAAGTATTTTTGGGATAGTGAGACTCTGGCTATTGTTGCACCTGTGAAGTCTTGCCAAAATGGAAGTCAACTTTTTCCACCTGTATATGTTTTTATGTTTATGTTTTTTGCGATTTTTATAGCGCACAACTACCCGGGGGTGTCTCGGCGCTCAGAATACAGAACGATGGCTATGGCAGAGATTAGTGTGAGAAAAACCAGGTTTTTCGTTTCTTCCTAAAGCTGATGAGCGTGGGGGCCGTTTTGATGTAGAGGGGTAATGCGTTCCAAAGTTTAGCTGTGGAGATCGTGAAGCATCTGTCACCCCAGTTGGCCCTTTTTGTTCGTGGAACTTTGAGCAGATGAGCTGAGGAAGAGCAAAGTGTTCTTGAATGTTCAAGCGGGCAGAGGGCGTTTTTAAGAAACTGTGGGCCTAAGTTGTTGATGGCTTTGTAGGCAATGCACAGTGCCTTAAATTTTGTCCGGCTCCTGACTGGGAGCCAGTGCAGTTGTTGAATATACGGGGAGATGGATGTAAACTTGGGAATGCCCAGTAAGATTCTAGCTGAGGCATTCTGGACTAGCTGTAGCCTGTTAAGGACCTTTTCCTGGGCGTTCAAAAGTGGGGTGTTACAGTAGTCTGTTTTGGAAAAGACCAAGGTGCTAATTAGGGTTTTGCCAGCTGACGTAGGGAGGTAGGGCAGCAGTTTTTTTTATCTTTTTCAGGATGAAAAAGGATGAGGAGACCACGGAGTTGACATGATGATGGAAAGACATTTTATTGTCAAACATGACTCCAAGGTTACGAACCTTAGTGACAGGTTGAGGTGGAGCTCCCATCTCGGGTGGCCACCATTGAGGGGACCAGATAGGTTCCAGTTTCCCGAATGTCATCACCTCTGTTTTGTCAGAGTTTAATTTGAGACAGTTTGATGACATCCAGGAACTGATTGCCCGCATTCCCTCTTGAAAGTTTGCAGCAACTGATGTACCATCGTTGTGAACAGATAGCACCAGTTGTGTGTCGTAGGCGTAGGTTGTGAGAGCGATTCCGTAGGACTTTATCACCCTCGCTAAGTCCGAAACATACATGTTAAACAGTGTCAGACTTAGCAAGGAGCCCTGTGGTACTCCGCATGGAAGGGTGAAGGTATGGGAGGTGAAATGGCCCATTTTTACTGTCTGTGAGCGGTCAGCTAGGAAGGAGGCGAGAAGTTCTTTGGCCTTATTCTGAATTCCTATTGCTGAGACACGGTCGATCAAGATGGCATGATCGACCATGTCGAAGGCTGCGGAGAGATCTAATAGTATTAATACTGCCGCTCATCCTTTGTCCAATGTCATCCTTATTTCATCTGCCGCTTTTATTAAAGCGGTCTCGGTTCCATGACCCTGTCTAAACCCAAATTGGGTTTCATCCAGTAGGTTGTTTTTGTCTATGAATTTGGAAAGTTGTATGTTCATAGTTTTCTCAAAAATTTTAGCTGGGAAAGGAAGACATGCAATGGGTCGATAGCTGGCAGGGAGGAGGGGATGAAAAAAGTAGGTTTTTTTAGAAGTGGCTTAATGATAGCCTCCTTCCAAACTGAGGGGTATATGCCGGTGGTAAACATAGCATTGCAGATGATCGTCAGAGCGGGGGAAATAGCTTCAGGGATGAGATTGAGAATGGCAGGAGGACAAGGATGTAAGGGTGATCCTGATTTTTTGCCGGAAATAAGTCGTCGGACTTGTTCCTCCGTGGCAGCTTCGAAGACCGAGAAGATAGATGCATTACTGGCTGTCGATAGATTAATAGTGGTAGTAAGGGGAGACTGGGTGAAGGCTGAGAAAATAGAGGTGACTTTGTCTTCGAAGAAATTGGCAAGGGAGTTACAGAGGGATTGTGATACGTCCGAGTGAGGGGCGGGGGGGTTATAAAGATGAGTAACCACCTGAAACAGTTCTCTTGCAGAATTTTTTGCCTGATTGATTTGGGAGGTGTAATAGATTGTCTTTTCAGAGGTAATGAGATCTTTATATTTGGAGAGGGCGCTTTTGTAAGCAATTTTATCCATGGTATTATAATAGCGGCGCCAGTGTCTTTCCAAATTTCTGCAGTGTTGTCTCTGCAGTCGTAGGGATTCCGTAAACCAAGGGGCCGAGGGGAGCTTTCTGCTGCGATGGTTTTTAGGGGTGCTTGTTTGTGACAAGCCATGTTTAGGCTGTTAAGATAGTTAATGGAGGCTAGTGAGGGATTCTGTTCAGTGGTGATGATGCTGTCGAGCAGCATAGAAGCAAGATGAGAAGTATTGATATTTTTCCCGTCTCTGGAGGAGATAGGAGAAGATGAATGGTAGAGAATGGAAGGGATTTAAGTTTTATGGAGACTGCTGAGTGATCAATCCAGATAAGAGGGATCACCTCTGAAACCAAAATGTGTGGATTACTGGTAAATAACCCATCGAGGGTATGTCCAGCTTTATGGGTAGGCTGATTGACAATTTGCTGGAGACCGGCTGCTGATAGATCGCTGGTTAGCACCAAGGTATCAGGGTCACAAATGGATTCAAGATGGAAATTGAAGTCTCCCAATATGGTGAAATGTGGAGCTCCCGCTGTGACCTCGATTAAGTTATTAAGATTGTTGAGGAATTTAGATCTAGACCCGGGCGGGCGGTAGAGTAACATGCCTATAAATGATTGGTTGCCAGAGAGGCTGATGGAAAAGGAGAAGGCCTCACAATCACTGTATTTAGGATCAGTGATTTTAACTTTGAGATGGTTCTTATAAATGATGGCTATGCCTCCACCCTTTCTTTTAATTCTGTCTAGTCTACATACGCAGTAATTTTCAGGGGTAGCTGCTTTGAAATCTGGGCCGGAGGGGTCATCACCCCAGGTTTCGGTGATGAATAGGAGATCTAGGTTATGTGACTCAATGAATTCTGAGATTTCGGTTTTGTGTTTAGGGACAGAACGTACATTAATAAGTGCTGCTAAGACCTGGGAGGGGGAGATAGTGGAAAGGGTAGGAATAGTGCAAGTTGGACATTTGTGAGGACCTACAATAGGATTAGTATGTAGCAGATGAGGTAAAGAATGTGGCAGGTCTGCCGAGGTCTTAAGATTTCGGAGTTTATTGGAAGTGTATTTAAGTACGGTCGAGTTTTGAGCGGTGTAAGGCGCAGCAGAGTCAGGGGGGGTAGCCCTAGGCCCGGCCTCGGCACGGACGAGCGCAGACGAGCTTGCCTTAAGCGTGCCTTCGGCGAGCAATCGTCGCGCCCGCTGCGCTCGTCCGCTGCGCTTCCGGTGGATAAGCATGTTCTGTGGAGGTGAAGAGGGTGTTGAATGGGGGCGTGGCCAGCACGAGTGGGCGTGTCTGATGGGGCCAGGAATAGCGGCAAGAATCACAACACTCACCCGCGGCAGCGATTATTCGGCTGTCCGGGAGTGTCTGTGGCTGCAGTGATGAGTGCCTAGGGGGTAGGTGAGTCTAAAAACACAGATTTATCACAATAAATGTTAAACAAATTCGCTATCGTGGCTCCCGGCTTTTCGCCTCAGGAGGGGTTCTGTAAATGCAGCGCTCTAACTCAGCGCGCGTTTAGGTATCCTGGAAAGGGGCACAGCCAGCACGAGTGGGCGTGTCCGATGGGGCCAGGAATGGCGGCAAGAATCACAACACTCACCCGTGCAGCGATTATTCGGCTGTGCGGGAGTGTCTGTGGCTGCAGTGATGAGTGCCCAGGGGGTAGGTGAGTCTAAAAACACAGATTTATCACAATAAATGTTAAAAAATTCGCTATCGCTATATATACACAGTGAAGGAGATAAACGCTTTTTGCAAAAAGAGGGGGCTGCCCGTATAGAGAGGGTCCACAAGGAGGGATCTTGAGGCACTTTAATGTACATATTCTAGGGCTACTTCAAACCGTTAAATCTCTCAAAACATTATGAGGAGAGAGACAATAGCGACATTATAAATTTAGAAAAATATAAAAAAAATTATTTATTAGATATTTTTATCTTTTTTTATTATAAAGAGGAATATAAAAACATTTTAACAAAAAAGAAAATCATACAGAGACTGGCAAATACACACCTGTATTCCTATGAGGTCAGAATTTGGGAAGCAACACTAACAGTTCATTCTGAGGAGGAGGACTTCTCTGACAGTGAGGAAGAGAAAAGGTAGTGGCTCCTTGCTGCTGAGCGAAGAAACTGAGAATTAGACCCGGAAATCAAGAAGGCTGAGATCCGGTGAGCCCAGAAAGAAGAAAAATGTGTAGCTCAAGAGTGGGCTTTGCTGAGTTGGAGGTGAAGTCCAGCTCATATGGTGGCAGCATGATTATGGTATCTTGTGCTGAGGGAGAGGTGCAAATACCCAGAGATGTGGCGCTTGACTTGAGGGAGGGGGTTGACATACACCAGGGCGTTCAGGTTTATGAGGTAGCTCCAGTGGTGTGCAGTGTCCCTGAAGTAAATTGGGGGACTCACACAGGGGACCATATTTCTAGTGGTGGGAGGGACACTCTACTGACTCTAGATGAGAGGTGCAGGGAGAGGGGTTCCTCCATGGTAGAAGTCCTGGTGTGTGAATGTATTGACCGCCCAGAAGAGTGTGAGTTAAGTGACAGAGACAGTCAGACGCTGTCTTGCCAATCTCAGGAGAGTGGTGTGGGGTACCTGTGTGAGGCACTGGAGGGTGAGGCAAAGGGTAGCTTGGTGAACAACTGTTGGGGGCTGTGTAATTCAATTGTTGGACAGCATATTTAAAGTCCCTGTTTTCCAGAGCTATGCCAACACCCGGTGGAGTGTGAGTTCTCAGATTCCAGGGAGCTTGCATTGGAGGCAGGCCCCTTGGTAGATTCCAGAGGGTCTGAAGAGGCACTGGGGAGTGATCCCAAAAGGAGGGGCTCAGATATCTTCTGGTCCTGTGGGGTGGAAGAGATTCAGTGTAGCCCAGCTAGGTCCCAGTGTAGTGGGAGGGGTGTAGGGGCTCAGGTCCTGTCTCAGTGGGGAAGGAGTGAGTGTGGGACTCGAAACCCAGTCTCAGGGCCTGGGGGGTTCCTTAAGGGAACACCAGTTTGGGGGCCTAGGTGGTGCTAGCAGGCCATTGAGGAGGATCTCCTAGTGTCAGGAGAACCAGGAGGGTCTGTAACCAGAGCTCCAGTGGTTCTGGTGTCTGGCAGCACTGCTCTATTTGGGAGGGTGCAGAAGTCCAGGGTGAGGGGTGAGAGGGGGTTGTGTTCCCCAGTGGGAGAGCCAGTGGGTCAAGGGCCGTCCAGAAGGGCTGAGCCTCCCAGGAGTGACCATGGTGACACCACTTCTGTCCTGTCAGGTGGACAGGGGTCAGGGGAGCTGCGCCAGGTGGACTTTCACAAGACACATGAGTCATGTGTCACCCTTGGGGGGATACTGTGTGAATCCCCAGAAGTCCTGGCACGCCAGGCAGGTGTTCAATCGCAGGGTTTAGTCCCTGGGTTGGGAGGCCAGGTTCAGGAACTGCCTGACCTGGAGGGAAGGATATCTGTAAGCAGTGTCCTTACCGGTTTGGCTTCCAAGGGTACCACTCCAGTGGGGAGGGTGCAGCACTCTGGAAGGGGTGCAGAGAGAGGGAGTTCTCGTCTCTCACCCTGGTTCACCTGAAGGATTTAGACCCTAGGTTGGAGGGCCATGTATGGGGGGTGTCCCCCCTGACCTGGAATTCCAGTTGCAGGTTAGATCCCCTGAACTGGTGGGCAATTGGTGGGGACACCTGCCATAGGTGCCCTGACTATTCTAGAAGGGGGGCTACTCCTGGTGGGAGGGTACAGAGCCCAAGGATGAGGTGGAGAAGGGTTCCACATGGGTTGGCTTGGTAGACACTGAGAGTATGGATAGAGCGATCCAACTGGGTTCAGGAAGGCGTAGAACAGGAATAGTACCCTGCTCTTTGGGCCAGTTTCCGTGTTCTATAGCCCTAATCAGGGAATCCCATCGAAGTATCGTTTGGTCTACCCGGGCTTTAGGCTGGATGGGGGTTGTGTTGGAAATGGCATTTTTTGCAGGGTTATCCCCAAACTTTTTGCTTCTTCCTCCTTTATTTTTCCAGACATGTGATTGTTGGCAATAGGACTCTGGGCACTTTACCACTGCTGGTCAGTGCTAAAGTGCATATGCTCTCTGTATACATTGTTGTTGGTATTGGTTATCCATGATTCACATATTTGTGTTACCAGGAAGTCCCTAGTAAAGTGCACTGAGTGTGCCAGGACTGGCGATTCACTAGTGGGCCTGCAGCACTGATTGTGGCACCCACATGAGTAGCCCTAAAATGGTGTCTCAGGCCTACCACCGCAGTGCCTGTGTGCAGTTGCTAACTGCCATGCTGACATGACCAGTGTCCTCACTACCCAGGCTTAACTCTTCCCTTTCTGTACACATGGGACACCACTATGGAAGGCCCTAGGTACCCCCCTGGGCAGGGTGCAGTGTATGTGAAAGGTAGAGCATGTACTAGTGTGGGTAACATGCTCTGGTAGTGAATTACAGCCATTTTTGGTTTTCACTATTGAAAGGCTATCTTCACAATAGGCTATAATGGGGAATGCTGTGTATAATGTTTACCTGCATATCTTCCCATAGGAGCAAGATAGAAAGTTAAAGCCTGGTATCCCTGAACTCAGAATTTAATAACCCATCTTTTAGGAAGGATGGTTTTTAAATCCTGTGTTTGAGAACAGCACTTTTAGAAAGTGGTTGCTCTCTTGTCTGACCTTTCTGTGTGCCTTCGCCTGTTTGTGAATTGACTGTCTGGTTTGTGAGTGACAACTGCTGGGGAGCTCCCAGGAGGCTGGCTGAGTCAGCCCTAGGCTGAATAGCTGCATCTGCATCTTGAGTGGTGGGAGGGGATAGCACCTGGGCCTAAATAGGGCTGTGCCTGCCTTCCACAATGCAGGCTCCACCTCCTGCTGGGCAGACGATGACCCTGTCCCTCTCTCTGAAATTAAAGAAGAAGTCAGGAAAACAGAGTGCTCCAGGACTGACCAGAACGGGTGCTGACTAAGCCAAGGCCCCTCTGCCTCCAGAGAACAAAGGGAAGACTGGTATAAAAAGGAATACACAGACCCAAGAATGTTAGCTCATTCTGGAATCAAGAAGGAACCTCTGCCAAGGAGAAAGCTAGAAGACTGAAGAGGAAGGACTGTCCCGCTGTGTGTTTGTAGGCTGACCTGCAGTTACTTTGCTGCCAAAGAGAGAGGGGAAGGACTTTGCTGTCGCTGTGTCCCCTTGCTTGAAGAGATGTCCAAGGGCCTGAGGAGACCTGGCCTCCTGTTGAGAAGTCCCAGGCACAAAAGGACTTCACCCCCAGCTTTCCCATGAACTCTGCTGAGTGAGTTCTGCCCTTCCTAGAGTGCTTGATCCAATTGTGGGGCCTCTGGAAGTTTTGCCTGCTGTTTGGGGAGCTGGACAAGAAGAAAAGCGGATCGCTTGCGGAACACATCGTCGACAGTGCAATACAATTCCCAGAGTCGGAAGATCGTCGAAGCGCTTGCTTACGGACCGCATCACATCGCTGCGAACATCGTCGCAGAGCCATCGCATCGAGGGGCTGCGAGAGGAGAAGATCAACACAGCGCCGCGCATCGCTGCCGCACCTGAGATCGTTGCCGTCCCGAAGATCGTCGCATCGTGCCTGTATGAGACGCTGCCTACCGAACCTGCATACCGGAATTCATACAAGGTATTGCATCCCTCCCCATACAAACCGGATTCGTCGCAACACGCCTGCTGCGTGCAGCGGGGCTGTCGCATCGCCTCTTCAGGGTCTCAGGAGTGACACATCGCCTGTTTTTCAACCCTGCAGCTTCCACTTGGAACTTTTGTTGCATCTACAGGTACTGTGGGCTAAACGTGACGCAACTTTGGATTATTTTGACGCAAACCCTAGAACTCTTTGGAAATCATATTCTGGAACTGTATATATTGGATTTCTGTCGTTTTGGTCTTATGTAGTTTAAGTAAAGGTATCTAAACTGGTGTTGAGTCCATTTGTGGTGTTTTCACTGTGTTACTGTGAATTTTGGTACAAATACTTTTCACATTGCCTTTGATAAGCCTGTCTGCCTGTGCCAATCTACCAAGGAGGTGAGCAGGGGTTATCTAAAGAGTGTATCCCCCTTACCATGACTAGAAGTAAGGTTCCATTTTTGGACAGTCGTATCTACCCCTGCCAATATGAGACCCCCAGATCTAACACAACACAATTCAAATATATATAATGAACTGTACAAATATTTCAAAATATGTCAATACTTGAAAAGTGCAGCTTAAGACTTTTTTCATAATTCCGAAGTGCGTTGTAAACAAATATTTTAACAGAATCAAAACAAATCAAGACACTTACTTGCTAATGTACAAATGCCATTCCCTGAAACCTGATTTCCACATATTAATTTTTGTTCAGTATATGGTTTTATAACTAAAACAATGCTTTTGCCAGTGGCGATTCCAAGGAAAATTGTACTGTCTGTAATTAAAAATAGCTACCATAACATGCTTCAGTGGCATATTCGTGACAGTCTGCTCTAAATTTCACCACCAGATACATCCTGCACCCTTACTGCTCTTTGCTGAATAGGTGCAGCTCATTTCCCACACTCGTTCTTTGTGCCACACTTGGACTTTTTACAGTCCTTATAAGTTCAGTGATGTAATATTGATAGCAGCACCCCCACTCTGAAAATGTATCCACCACCACTGCGCAGCGCAGCATCTTTGCTTGCTGCCCTTCATTGTGTGAAACATCAGTAAATATGCCTCTATGTCTCCAAATAAGCCTTAAGGCAGGCTGTAATAATCTTTGGCTACTCGATATTTTGAGTATAGTCTCCTAATACATCTTATTTTCAAATAGAGAATTTTGTCCAATATATCATACACCAGCTAGGAAAGCTATTCATAATTTAAATCTTCTGTAAGTCATAATTGAGGTCCCCAAGAATTTTCATCATTTTAAAAATAAAATTCATAGTGAATAATTTGCCTGTTGCATGGAATAACCAAAGGCCTAACTCTAGGCGTAGACCTTCAATTATGCTGCTTTGATTTCTAACATTATTCTTCTAAATGATTACTGATTTCAAGGTATCTAGTGAATAACCATTGAGGGTTATTAGTGGCACCTTGCATTTTAAGGCCCTCACCAAAGGAGCCACTGAGATGTCTCCCACTGCTCAACTGCATTTTGTGAGTGCTTCCATTGCACTTACCGCACAGCGAGCTACCGATTGTTCAATACGAGGAGACCAAGACAATTTATTTGACCAAATATGATACCACATAAGGATATCAAGGTACTAAGTCTAAATATTAGTCCTCAGCTCTGAATGCAACCTTCAGGGTCGCCTGGAAATACCACATGTTATTTACTGATATTCAAAACCAGTTTGTCACACGATTGTCTGACAACCAAAGACCGAGTTACCATGATAAACTAAAGAATACATCATGTTGCTTAATCTTTGTATTAAAAACGGTACTTCTGGTGACATTGGCTGGAAACTTTGGCATATGACTGACGAGCAAATTCAGTTTTTCCTGCCTGCTCCGTCCATATAATTCGCAGGACATGCAAATAGAAGATGAATTAACGTTTTTTCTTTTGATGTTACTATAACGGCTCCATATATAGATTATGCATCTGACTTGCACTTTGATTATAACGGTTCTATATAGAGATTCACCTCACCACTTTTGACTGCACATTGGGGATGCCCTGATTTTCTGCCGCCTCATCGTTACGCTGCAAGTGCTGCCTTCACTGTTCTGCTCTGCATCTCGCCCTGCATTTTGGCTGCCACACAACACCGCGGACCGCCATCGGACAGGACTGCAAGTCCCAGTGGGCAGTGCGGTCTCGCGGTTGGAGCACCATCTTCGCACCAGGCCAGGGCATAAAGCAACGGTAGGGCTCCCGCGGCATGGGACGCACTGATTTTCTGCCGCCTAATCGTTACGCTGCAAGTGCAGCTTCACTGTTCTGCCCTGCATCTCGCTCCACATTTTCGCCACCACACAACACCACGGAACGCCACTGGACCGGACTGCAAGTCCCAGGGGGGGCGGTGCGGTCTCATGGTTGGAGCATCATCTTTGCGCCAAGCCAGGCACATAAAGCAACAGGAGGGCTCCCGCGGCGTGGGACACCCTGATTTCCTGCCGCCTCATCGTTATGCTGCAAGTGCAGCCTTCATTGTTCTGACCTTAATCTCACCCCGCAATTAGGCCACCACACAACACCATGGACCACCACCGCACAGGATTGCAAGTCCCAGGGGGCAGTGCGATCTCGCAGTTGGAGCATCATCTTCGCACCAAGCCAGGTGCATAAAGCAATGGGAGGGCTCCCGCGGCACGGGTGAGCCCTGATTTCCTGCCGCCTCATCGTTACGCTGCAAATGCACCCTTCACTGTTCTGCCCTGCATCTCGCCCCACATTTTGTCCGCCACACAACACCACGGACGGCCAATGGACAGGACTGCATGTGCCAGGGTGCAGTGCGGTCTCGCCGTTGGAGCATCATCATCGCGCCTAGCCAGGCACATAAAGCAAAGGGAGGGCTCCCGCGGTGCGGGACGAGCAGGGGCTGGCCCGGGAGAAGCCTGGGCCACAGGCGGGCCCGTCCTTGCCCGTCACCGTCCAGAAAAGGCTGGGCTGGGCCTCGTCTCTTGGTTGTTTTCCGCAATATTCCTCTCCAAAAAGTGAAACAACACAGGGAGACCGCAGACCAAGGAATACAGCACTGAGTTTTGCCCGAGCCCCTGCCTTTCCCAGAAGCACGATTCAGAAAAGGGGGTGGTGATGGACAGAGCATCTGAATTAAGCAGAACACTCATACCTAGTCATACCTAGTCAAAAGATCAGGGCTTGATCCATCACCGTTTTTTAGCTCACTGCACCATCCCAGTTCAGAACCTGGCTACATGCAAATTAGTCTGCCCCTGCCCAGTGCATCATGGGAACAGGGCAGACCAAACTACCAAGCCAATTCTTTACTGGAAAGGAAACAAGCTTCCGGGGACCGGTTTCTGGCATTACAGCCGTCTTCGGCCCGGCTTGCTTGAATCCTGATGGTGCAGTGAGCAAGGGACTCACATCTGAGCATACCCTTCCACGCTTGTGGTGGCCAAAATGATTCAGAAAAGGGGGTGGTGATGGACAGAGCATCTGAATTAAGAAGAACACTCATACCCAGTCAAAAGATCAGGGCTTGATCCATCACCGTTTTTTAGCTCACTGCACCATCCCAGTTCAGAACCTGGCTACATGCAAATTAGTCTGTCCCTGGCCCAGTGCATCATGGGAACAGGGCAGACCAAACTACCAAGCCAATTCTTTACTGGAAAGGAAACAAGCTTCCGGGGACCGGTTTCTGGCATTACAGCCGTCTTCGGCCCGGCTTGCTTGAATCCTGATGGTGCAGTGAGCAAGGGACTCACATCTGAGCATACCCTTCCACGCTTGTGGTGGTCAAAGAATTGGTAAAGAATTGGCTTGGTAGTTTGGTCTGCCCTGTTCCCATGATGCACTGGGCCACGGACAGACTAATTTGCATGTAGGCAGGTTCTGAACTGGGATGGTGCAGTGAGCTAAAAAACGGTGATGGATCAAGCCCTGATCTTTTGACTGGGTATGAGTGTTCTGTTTAACTCAGATGCTCTGTCCATCACCACCCCCTTTTCTGAATCTTTCCCAGAAGCACCTCGTACTTTGAGAACGGCCCCTGGAGGGGCTTGAAACAGCGCCGGCGGTCCTGTTACGTGGGCTGTTTTAGCCCATCCTAGATCGACCAAGGCCGGGCTGGGCCATAGCTCTTTCTTCTATCGTACCCAAGGTACTGCGCTTAGGGGTAGACTAGAACATATTTGCATTGGGACAATACGGCTGGGTTGATATTGACATTGAATTTTACCGAATTTGTAACAGCATGTGCTATCCTTTTTGGTGTAGACTGGTAGGAAGGAACTAAGCCCGAAGTAAGGCATTGCGCATTGACTGTTCACAACCTTATGAACTTTGGACCATAGGGCTGAGTTCACTCACACCAGGTGTATACTAAACCTATCTTTCCTTTTAATTTTTATTTTCCTGTTATTCTTCTGCCTGTCATTTATCTGTTGGAACATGGGGAAGAGAAAACTAGTGATCAATCACAACAAAAAGCCAGTTGAATCAGGAGCGCATTCTCGCCAGTCCTTATTGACTTATTTAACGGGTGCAGTGGGGGACATAGAACGACAGATCATAACTGTTGAAGATGCCTTAAATCCAGTCAAGGAGGGGGGTGCTTCCGTGAATGCTGGCTCTCTTAACCCAAAAGGCGCTCATGGAAGCTTCCCGGTTTTAAATGGCTGCGTGGTAAACATCTCTGATCATATATTTGTATGTGAACATAATAGCGACCACGAAATACAACCCCCGACTAAGCGCACCAGAAACCCTGATACGTGCCCTCCCATTCCCGTCATATCATGCTTAAAGCAAAGTAAACCCCCATCTAAATATGTAAAAAGGCCTCTACAAAAGTTAAGCCCCAAAAATCCGAGAACTGGGAAAAATCATTACTAACTTCAAATGCACGTTTACAGAGTATGGTGGGTAATTTAAAAGACAAGCTGGAGGTCCTAGAAACATACTCAAGGGATAGTTGAAGCAACCTGTTGTTAAGATTTGTTCAGATTGAAGTTAGTCTGACCAAATGTTTGGACAAACTTGAGTCCCTTGGACAGGGGATTGCTTCTGTCCAAGTAAAACAATCGGGTAATGAAGGAGCTAGACTAAGATCTAACACAAATACTATTGACCGGGGTATTGACAGGGATTTAGGACCCGGCCAATTAAATACACTGTCTCACTCTCCCACTGTAAACATAAGGATTCCTCCTCCAGTCATACCACCAGTCACTATTCCACCTACCAATAATACTAGTGATAAAAACCCAAATATCTCATATGAGAGAAAGAAGGAACAGCACATGACATATTTGGACTCACCCCCAGTCGCTACGCCTTATATTGTGGTATTGGCGAACGTTCCTAAATTAGATTATGGGATAGACGAATCTCTGGAAACTCTGGAAAATAGGTCACTGCATTGGCGTGACACTAGGACGGGCCTTGTGGGAGAGCTATTTGATGAATTTAAAATGGCAAGGAGAAGAGGGTGGGTTGGCAGAGGACAGAAAACACTCCCAGGGGATTGTATAGTCTTGACATTCAGAACCTCCCGCCTAGTAAATTTGATTATGAACAGAACAGGAAATCATACTACATTGTCACAAAGTGTTAATGTACTACCCCTAGGTTATTTCTACCAACCCCTGGGCAGTAGCAGTGCAAGGGTAAACTAGGAACCTCATATGCTAACCCACAGCAATCGTTTTAATATCCATACATTTAACCGCTTCGACGTATTCAATACTCTCGAAGCAGTAGATTGACTCAGACATGAGGATGCGGCTCAGGCAAAAATAACTAGAAATATGGTTAATGGGGTTACTCTGGGGGCGTGATACAAAAAGGCTGAGCTGTTCCTCAGAACAAAAAGGAATGTACTAGTCGTGCAGGTATGTGAGGATGTTGTAGAATCTCAATGGGAACTACAGTTGGGCATCCATAGTGTTGGATGTAATGCCTTCACACCGCCTTGCGGGTGTCATGCTTCATCATCTGGGCTTGCTCCTTGTTGGGTCGGCGGTGCAATATCCAATGGGCGACACCTCAAAGAGGGGCACTTTGGCAGAGATCTTTTATCTTTTATGATGAAGTGGGGGTGTGGGGCCAGAATAACGTAGACTTGGTCTGTGAGTTTAAAATAGGGCTAGGAGTACCAGAATCAGGTTTATTCTAGGGGTCCCCTGCTCTAATTAAAAAAGGAAAACTAACCGGTGCTCTGGTTGGTCGACATGTTTCTCGCCTGTGTCTAGTGACTGGCAATTCTTCAGGACCCAGAATATCAAGAAAAATAACAAGAAAAATATTTTCTTTTGAATTACTGTCTACGTTGGTGAGATCTGTTCTAGGATCTAATGTTCTGTGACTATTTAAACAAAGAAAGTGAGTGTAGTACAATGTCTATACCTGTGTTGCGCGTCATCTACCTAATGGTTAGAGAATCTAGGCAACAACAGTACCTGGCGATCTTTACATCGGATATAGACTTCCAGTCTCTTGGAGTTAGTCATCCGTGTAACAAGCCTTCAGCACCTACCCCACGCCGCCAGGTCCGGTAGTTACTCTGGGGGCGTCAATAATTGTTCCTACATCTACATCTACATCCTACAACATACAAGGAAAAGACACAAGGGGACACATACAGGCAAGCATCAGCACAGCCCCAGAGATCTTGGTAGTGCCATTTCGATCTCCACCCCCACAAATTGGACCTGTTAATTCACAGGCTGAGAACGGGCAGGGAAGGAGTTTAGCCACTGGTAAACAAGATAAAGGTCAGTTCCTATTTTGGAACGTGGCTGGCCTAAAAAGCAAGATCTCAATTAACATATGGTTGGATTTTGTGTCAAAATTTAAGATCATAAGCCTACAAGAAACCTGGGTAGTGAAACCAATTCACATATATGGGTTTAAAACGTTTCACACTCCAGCTATAAGATCGCACCATGGTAGAGCAAAAGGGGGGTTATGTACCTATATTTCGAATCAGCTAAATTTGAGAGAAGTTGAAGTAATCGCATCCAATAGGTACTAGCAACTCATAAACATTCAAGTCGATCTGGATTTGTGCGTGGCCCTAATACTTTTGTATAACAATATTCCAACTGATCTGCTTGAGGGCACCTTGTGCAAATTAATGGGCAAGTTGAATAAGTTACTCTCCCACTCAAATAACAAAGTCATCGCTATATGGGGTGGTGAATTCAACTCCCCGATCTGCCAAAGAGATGCTGAATGAGTATGTGGAATAACACTTGAAACAGATATCAATCTTCTTCAGTTCCCACACACACCATTTGGAGAACTCTTAAATGAGGTTATGTTTTCACACGACATGGGCTATGCAAACAACTTATGTTCACCTGTGGTTCCTTTTTCTCCAATGTTTAATGGACGAGGTTTGCAGATAGTGATCGCTTAAAGCAATATCATGGGTGGTGTATGCTCTAACTCTGTAGAATGCCTGTACATATATGTTAGATGTTATATTGATAACATGCATGTACAGGCATTCCACAGAGTTAGAGCATTCACCACTCATGATATTGCTTTAAGCGATCACTATCTGCAAAGCATCGATATTTTACTGTGTAAACAAGATCTTCATATGAAGGGCGAACCTATTCAGATGTTGAGTAACATCACATTGAACCGGCAAAATGGGTATAGACTAAAATGGGAGAAACTGGCCCCAGAGGCCTTTTTTTACAACTATTGTTTCAAAGTATAAATATATGTTTTATGCCTGTCTAGATGAAAATTCATCACATCGGGAAATTATTAAGAGTTTCTCAAATATTGCTGTTCATATCAAAGATACGCTAAATATAAAAACAAGAGGGAAGAACTCACGCAAAGAAGGATGGTTTGATTCCCACTGCACCAAAGCTTACACCAAACTTAAACACACTTTGAATGCCAGGGCCAGGAACCTGGAATACATCAGGGAAACTAGAAGGGATAATAGGGAGGCTTTCAATGCCAGAAAAAAAATCCTTGAAAGAGGAAGCCTGGAATGCATTGCATAAGGCATCAAGTGACCGAGATCCCACAGCGTTCTGGAAAGCAGTAAATGCTCCTTTCCTGGTTTAAAGCAATAAAGGAAGCATAGAAATTGCTATTTCAGAAGCGGAGTGGATCTCACATTAGTCCAACTTGTATAGTAACATAACCGGAGATGAACAAAAGATCCCGGCAAATGGGGTTGATCCCGAGTTCCCCCCTCCAATTTTAAAGTTATTCTTGGTCTTTACGTTGAGCGAGGTCAATAACACCATAAGAGCAAGTGTTGGTGGCAAGGTGCCGGGGCCGATGGCATCCAGGGGGACTTTTTTTAAGTCTAACCTGGCTCTTTGAGGGGCGATTTTAACACAAGTTTCTAATGCCTGTTGCACACAGGGACTTTTAACGACTTGGTATGACTCTCTAATCGTACATATTTTTAAAAAGGGAGACAGGTCGAGCCATGCCTGTTATCGTCCTAGTTCAATACTGGACTCTACAATGAAGATTCTGGGACGGGTGATTTTAGAGAGACTGCAGGGTTGGGCGGATGAACACAGAATCATAAGCAATGTACAATATGGTTTTCCTAAAGGTTTGGATACCATTGAAGAGGGATTACATTTACATATTTTACTGGGAAATTATGGAAAAAGCCAAAGGTGAAAGGCTGTTTTTGCCTTTTGTTGACTTAACAGCCCCTTTTGATTGCGCAACCCACGAAAAGCTATGGTCAATTTTAGGGGAGCGGGGGGCAGACCCTGTTTTAATTTCCTTCCTAAGGCAGTTTTAATTGGGTGCCAGGGTCAGGCTGCAATTCGGGCGGGATGGAGAATGTACACAATGTTTTAAAGTTAAGAAGGGCGTTAGGCAAGGCTGAGTCCTTGTCCCCTTTCTATTTACTATGTACATAAATAACCTAGAGGCAACTTTGGAAAGGAGTGCAGGGACTTACCATCAGCCGCCACCCGCCCTATCCCTGCGCTCTTCTACGCTGACGATGCGGTTCTCATGTCACGCACGCCACTTGGCTTACAGAGGGTAGTTACCTCTTTCACAAACGTTATGTTTAAATTGGGTCTTACCATCAAATGCTAAATAACTTTTGTTATGAATTGTGGCAATGGATCCAACAAAAAGAGTAACACCATCTTTATTAACAATAAGGTAATTGAGCGCACTAAAACATTCTCTTACCTGTGGATTCTATTTGAACAAACAGCAACCTGGACCAGTTCTGTCAAATCCAGAAGGCTACTGTTTGGTAGGTCACTGACGGCTTTAGTTAATTTTTGCAGAAAACTAGGAAAACGTCCTCCTGGGGAACTACTGCACATATATAAGGCTAAATGTATTGTGGTTGCCACGTAAGGGGCACGAATTTGGGGCCTTTCTAACGTTAATTCACTACAAATGGCAGAAAATATGTTTCTTAAATACCTTGGGCCAAATTCACAGAACTAACTTAAGACAAATCCTAAACTTACTACTTTTGGTATTTACAGAAGTTAGGATTTTGTCTTAAGTTTGTCTTAATTCAGACTTAAGTTAGGATTTTGTCTTAAGTCTGTCTTAAGACAAACTTAGGACAAAATCCTAACTTTTGTGAAAACCAAAAGTAGTAAGTTTAGGTTTTTCTCTTAAGTTAGTTCTGTGAATCGGGCCCCTTGTGTCCATGCCTGGAAGCACGTCCAATTTTATCTGTCATGCTGAACTCGGTCTACCCTATATGGAGGACGTAATTAAGATCCAACCCGTCCTCCTCTGGCACAGGGTTTGGACCACAGTAGAGTCAGCTTTTAATCACCTCACTTTAAAAGACGCGATGGGCCTTGGTGGACTAAAAAGCATGAGATGGTTAGAATATGTTAAATCTTTCTTAGGCCAGTTAGGCCATCAGGAATATTACAACGATCCGAATACCATATGCGGTGTCACCAGAAAGGACCTAAAAGCTGGTTGTATGAGATATCTGTGTGAAAAGAGAGCCATGATTGAAATGGATAAGTCTACGGTTCAATCCCACCACCTTACTTTGGCCTTTGAGCACACCCAGCCATATATCTTGATGGTGACTAGCGACTATGATTGATTTTTGCTGACACGCATCAGGTTAAACATTACTTTCAGGTCATTAAGTTTTCCAGAACTGAATGACTGGTCGAGAACGTTAAGTAAATGCCCGTGCGATGATCTTTCTGCACAATCCTCAATACACATTTTGTTTTTCTGCAAATGTTATTTTAGCCCGAGAAAAAGATGGATTATGCCTGTGCTCAAAAAACTAGGATTGAGGCAATGCCGCCCTGCATAATTGGCACTACAATTTTTGGACTCTGAATTCATAATTGCCTCTATTACTGCCTTTTTAAAAACTCTTTTTAGATTGCTTAAATCAAATGTGATATCATCTGACTGCGTCATTAACTGTTTCTTATTATTTTTAAACTGTATTATCTAGGAACTGTGATTTTATGGAATGCTTTATAAAGTATCTGAATGAAGTAAGTTTTGATATGATTTGATTTCACTACACATTGGCAATGGGCTACACACCAGTGTGACATTTATTTAATCCATTACACTATTACAGCTTTCCAAGCTGCCACAGACAGTCAATGATATCTCTGCCCGCATTACACAAATTGGTCGTCATTTTGTTTTTTGAAGCTTTTCCTAATAACAACTGAAGTATGCTATTGTCAGGGGAAAATAACGTCTAACCCCAATTTAACGTAATGAATAGGCCCATAAAAGAGCCAGAGACGAAGGTGTTGCCACGTTTTTCGAAGTAATATTGTTTTGTCATTAAGTACACATCTAATGTTATTGTTATTAACTTTCAACTCCCAGCACGTTTGATTCCGTCCTGTACACCATAGATTCATGTTATCTCGCAGCTTTGTTTCGCTGTCTTACAATTGCATAAAGAATGCTTACACTGTTTTAGGTATAACAACAAATTGGCTAAACCTTAACAAACGCTAAGGGCGGGTCATTATATGCATACAGGATAATAGAATCTTGCAGACCAGATATTGACTTCTGACATGTCCTATACAGTGTATGTAAACAATAGTAATCTTCTAAAAAGTAATATATGCATACATTTGATGTGTATATAATCACGACTGTGTTCACATCGTATTTGCAATGAAAGGTGTTTTAATATAGGTACTAATGTACACATGGTATGGAAATAATGCCTAGGTTTAATCTCATTATTAACGGCAGATGGTTAATGCAATATATGCACTGATGTACACATGGTATGGAAATAATGCCTAGGATTGCATCTTTTACGACAGATGGTTTTTGCATATGTACCTCGAAAAGCAAGGCACAAACTTAATGAATTCATTTATTTATTTACAGGTTCGCCCCTGAGAAGGGACGCTCAGTCCCGAAATGCATTTGGCCTAATTTAAAAATCTGTAATCGCAGCGAGAAAAATAATATTGTAAATATAATATTGAATTAACAAATGTATTGAGAATTGCATTCATAGAAATTGATTGCAGATTGAATACAAATAATGCAATGTTGAATAAATTTCTGAAATTCAAATGGAAAACAATATGACTGAAAATGTATTATTCATTGGACAACTAGAAATCAAAGTTAGCATTTATCCCAATATGCTGTGCACGTTTGAGATCAGGTCGCCTTTCACACCCTTAATTAGACCAGAAAACAAATAGGAAATCAAAGGAGGACCAACATCATCGCTATCACCACATGATCCAACAGTGACAGCAGCAGACTAATCCAAAAGAGGGACCATTGTCAAGATGCTATAAACACCCTGCATAAGTTGCTCCTTACCAGTTTGCCCTCAGCAAGGAAAACATTAACACCCATTTAGTGTCAAATGTCCACTCAAATCTGGTGACATCATGAGCCAAGTAGCGAGAGGGGTAGCGAAAGGGGAACAAGCAGGCCTTGGTCCAATTTATTTTAAGACCAGATAGCTCTCCGAATGCATCCAGCACCTACATTAGTTCTGGCAGTACTAATCATGAGTCAGAAAATGTATACAAGGGCATCATTTGTACACAGTGACACTCAATGCCAATTGTCACAAATAGGGATCCCCACTCCCACCTCCTTGTCCTCAACACACAGGCCAGCGGTTCCATGGCAATGGCAAAACAATTAGAATATAGGGGGCCGCCCGGTCTCATGCCTCTATGTATGTAAAAAAAATCCCAAACTACCTGGCCCATCTTAACCCTGAATCACCGGCTCGATGTATAATAATGTGATCCTGCTAAGCAGAGGCATATTCTTTCCAAAACTGTCATAAGGAAAATAAATTGGGGAGAGGATGTAGCCTTACGGCTAGAGCAGTCAATGTCGAAGCTGGGGTTTTGGGTTCGAGTCTCGGCAACGACATTCTACATCCTGTGATTCTGGGCAAATCACCTAATCTCCCGTGCCTAACAAAAATGAATGTGTCCTTCTTTAGCGAAACTGGTGCTATATAAAGCGCTCTGATACCCGAAATCTTCAGGTCTAGTTCGCGCTATATAAAACTCTAAAAGAAAAAAAAAATCTCGGTGTGTACAGACCTTTCTATTTGGAGTAACACAGCCAGATATAAGCCCTCACATGATGCAGCTTCCTCCATTAAATACATAAGATGGCGAATATTGAGGAAGGTGTTCCTGCCAGGAATGAACCCTTTATGATCGTGATAAATCAATCTTACCAGCACAGGAGGTGTTTAGTGAGTGTCTCACCCAATATCTTGTAATCCAGCTTCAGTAAATAGAGTGGGCAATATGACCTTATGTCTAAGGAATCTCTCCCCAGTTTCGGGGGCACCGCTGTGAGGGTCTCTCGAAGCAACTCCGTAAGTCCCCCCCCTGCCATTTAGCCACCTGATACAAAGCCAACAGTTTATGTGTGGTGTGGGCTCAGTACGTTCCAGGGTTAGACCTTCCATTACAGGTGTCTTACTGCATGCCATCTGAGACATGGCTGTGTGTACTTCCTCAAGCTGGATATGCTCCTCCAGCTTGTGAAACTGTAGCGGGTCCACATGTGACAGAGGAATTGACTGCACCCACTCCAAAGCTAGACGGAGTTTACTACCTGGGGCATGAGGCATGGCATGATGGTTCCGATAATATTTCACAAAAGCCGGATTTATTTTCACCTCAGTGTGTTGTAGCACCCCATCTTGTGAAGACAGAGTGCCTATTGGAATCCTGGGTATCTCAAACCTCAGTAGTCTCAATAGCTGAGCAAGGCCATGACCAGGCTTGTGTCCCTCGGTATGCTGCTGTGTCACCTGCGCCTTGTTATCTAGGTTCTCAAGTTTCACACCTGTTCTGCATGGGATTTCTGCAGGTCTCTAAAATGGAGCCCTGCTTCCCTAGTGCTGTCTGCCCTATTTTCAGCATCTCATATCTACCATTCCATAAATCCTAAATCTTTACTTTTTGGGGGAAATAAAGTAAGTTCAGAGCCTTTCGTTACAAAATGTTTGTGTTGGCAAGCACCTCTATTTTTGATATTTTTTTTCATTTTGTTTGTTGGTTGCCTATGACCTGGAGTATACATTAGTATAACTTAGGAACGGTGCAGATAAACTCATGTAAGATTAAAGGATAATGGACATTTGTGGATGGTGGAGGCCTGGATGGTAATAATATTTCCTCATTTTTCTTGTGTGTTTGTGAGATTTTGTCTCGATTTGTCTTTATGACGTTGTGTGTTTACTTTTGAAACCTAGTCTGCTGAAAGAGTTGCATGTTCTTTTAATGTCCTTCCTACATTATAATTATGTGCTATATATATATATTTCTTGTGCATGGTCCCATATTCAATGCAAATTTAGGTTATTTATTTGTTTGCATGTGCCTTTTGGTGGCTAGTGTTCAGCTGGCTCCAGATCATTGTAGCAAAACTTTTTATTTTGTTCCTCCATATGTGCTTTTTATGTAGTGAGCACCAGGTTTAGAGCCTGCTTTTGTCATAGTTGTCCATTTTTTCTTGGTCTTCTCTGCTGGCCTTGTTGTGAGTGATCACTATTTTGTGGATCCAGAGTCTTAACACTAATCATTTTATAACGTTTTTAAAGCCATTTTTTAGGGGCATTGCTATCAGAAGCCCATGTAATTTTTCTTCACTTTTGGTTTGTTCATAATATATTATTCCTGAGCAAAATATAAGGAAATCAGTTTTTAGAAATATTGGTTTATTATAAATCAAAAGTGATTTCCCTAAAAACCCAAACGTTGCCCATAGGTTGGGTTTGTTGACAAAAAACAATAATTAAACAAGAAAATCTGCCAGCGAAACACATCACAATTCCCAACAAACACATAAACATTAGACTTAAGGGGTTATCAGCAGTATGTTGGTCCTGGAAATGCCTTACTGGCAATGGCGGTCTAACCACTGCTGCCACTGTGGGTCCGTCCATGGTATTTAGAGTGTGGTGGTTGGCGCGCCACAGGACAACCACCTTCACTGGGATCCAGGATCTTATTGTGGTGGCATTGTGGAAAGGCGCAGGAATATGCTAGTACTTCCAAGCATATACCGAGTTCCATTTCCACTGCTCACCAAAGAGTGGTGGACATGCAAGTAAGGGCATCCTAACAGGGCCCCTGGCCAAATTCTCCTATGGGGTGCGTGCGGTTGGGCACATGTTGTGCCCCCATATATTTGCACCTTTGATCCTGCAATGTGTGGCATGCACAACATAGTACATGTCACACAATGCAGGAATGTGCAGTAGGGGCTGTTATAGCAGCGTCTGCTTATTAACCTCTCCTATGAGCCTAGCAGACCACCGCCGTGACACCGCAGTCGCACCACCCGCCCGCCCTGGATTCAACTCGGAATCTGGCGGGTGGGTGTACCACCGGCTTGATGGACCTCTAAGGAGTGCAGCATAAGGCCCGTAATTATCATTGAATAAGTAACATAACACAATGTGGCATAATATAACCACATTTAACCCCAAACTACACACTAGTGAAAAACACTATTACTTCAACTAAGGGGCCGGTTACCATGTCGGGCGGAAAGCCTCCTCCGAACATTCGGACTCTCCTAGACCGTGTCAGAACCCTTCTGGCCGACTCGGTCAGGTTATAATCCACCCGACAGATTACAATGTTCGCAGTGAGATTGTAAACCGCTCAGTCTTTCTGAATCGGCTCTGACCGGCTCTCTACAGACTGTGTTTCCGACAGAGCGATTACGATGTTTGGGTTCCAACAGCCTTTCCCAGTCAGCCTGTCCAATATGAAAAGGCTGTCGGAAAGTGAATTTGGGGCCTGCATCTGACCCTCCATCCTGTGGCATCCGCATGGGGGCTCAGGGGGTATCTAAGGGACCCCCCTTTAAAACCCTGCAGGGTGTCGCAGGAATCATGGGATGACTGCGATAGGGTTCAGAGTTTTCTGCAGACTCCCCATTTCCCCCATAGGAGCCTGTATTGTCTGGAGGAACACTGGCTCACATTGGAGTCAATGGGAATCCAACCAAACAGTGTCTGGTCGCATCGTAATCGGTTGGGCGGAACCGCCGCCCAAAAGTCAGTCAGTCCCAATTTTGAGTCAGTGTTGGGAGGAGGAAACTCCGACCGACATCGCAATGAGGCCCTATATGTTAAAAAAACATCCAGAAAATAGAGTGAAAATTACACAAATAGACTACAAAATAGAAGATACCAGTAAAAAAATTCAGTTGAATGAAACAAAAAAAAAACATCTCCCCATAGAAAAGATTGAGAAACAAAGTAAAAATGCTGACACAATGTCAAAAGTTACAACGTTTTGTAAAAATGTGAACAAAAATTGTAAAGCATAAAATAAATATTAGTATAAACAATATAACATTATTTAATATATACTGAAAAATCTATGTTAAAATAATGTTGAAAATATGTCCATAAAATAATGTAATAAATGGTAAACAAATTGAAACTATGGGAAAACAGTGGAAAACGTACAACATTCAATACTATTTAAATATTGTCAGGACCCCACAAGTCTTACCTGATTTACTCGTGGAGCTATCTCGCAGGGACGATGTGAACAACCTCAACCATTCCCCTCCCTACCTGATCAAGGTGAAAATACAGACCCAGGCAAGGATGGGATCAGGGGAAGGTGTCTAAGGTGTAGGAAAGACGTCGTCAGTGAAGATCAGATGAGGAATTTCACTAGACTGTGGGTGCTCTCCTGGGTATCGCCAGCTAAACAGAGGAACAAGAAGGAATTAGTGCCTCTTCCCTCCCTTCTTACTAGAGCACACAAGCATACAAAACAACCATACAGTATGGAGAGCTGTTATCAAGATCCAATAGTCACCTGGCACATGAAGGTGGTGCTCCGATAGAAGGCTTCTCAGGGCAAGGACTGATTCAGGACTCCCAACGTCTTGTGTGAGAAAGGTGGAGAATTGTCATGCATACTTGCATGATGGCAGTAAGCAGTGGAACAAAACAAGGGTGCTCCAACGTGATAATATCCAAGAAAGGAAAATAAACAACATGAACATGCTTCCCTTTGCGTGTCACGTAAAACAATGTATGTAGGCGCTCCTGAGCTAGGAAAGAACAAGATATGTCCGTAACCACGCTTCCCTGTGCGTGTCATGGTGAAATCAGGCTTGTTAGGCGCTCCTGCCCCGAGAAGGAACAAGGTATGTCTGTAACCACGCTTCCCTGTGCTTGTCACGGTGAAATCAGGCTTGTCAGGCGCTCCTCCGCTGAGAAGGAACAAGCTATGTCTGTAACCATGCTTCCCTGTGTGTGTCACAGTGAAATTAGGCTTGTCAGGCGCTCCTGCACTGAGAAGGAATAGGGCTGAAGCCGCAACCATGCTTCCCCAAGCGTGTTGCGGTGGTGAGCCTGCAAAAATGCTGCTGTGGGAGTCCGGCCAAGAGGATGACTCCTCCGAGCGTCTCTACTGGGCCAAGATGCAGGGGGAGCCGGAGGCAAAGATCCGGGGTGTGGAAGGGCAGAAATGCGGCAGGCAACCGCAAAGGTTCAGTACTGGAAGCACTGACGGGAATGAGTGCCGCAGCTAAATGCGGTCTCACCCGGAAGTGCTTCCTCGAGTCTTTTCGAGCACTAGACCGCTGACCTGTCAGTGGTGTGTGCTCGGATACCGGAAGCCAATCATACCCGTGGTCAGAAAACACCCGGCTGGGACCATGACAAATATGATTTAATTTGCCTGTAAAAAAATTATTAAACTTGCTTTTTTATCTATATATAAATAATAAAAGATAAGTTTAAATATATGTTTAAAATAGAAACTTGTGTTGAATGTATTTATTCAATTAAAATAGATAATTAATAATTGTATTTATTACAAACATATAACTATTTTGTATTATGTTTCTAAGCACTAACGATACGTATTAAAAAAACAGACACCATTTCTACTGCATATGAATAAAATGTTTGATAAAAATTGTTCAATAGCCCATCATAACTTGATGGTAGCATTGAAATCCAACCCCCCTGATAAAGTGGAAGTAGCTGCCCTTAGGAACTCATACAAATTGGCACAAAAAAAGCGGGAAAATGAAATCGGGGAGGAGGCCTGGAATGAGCTCCTATCCATTGACGTTATTAAAAATAGTGCCAAATTTTGGTCAGTGGTTAATAAGCCTTTTTTCAAGGACAA
Organism: Lissotriton helveticus; assembly: GCF_964261635.1. Classification (NCBI taxonomy): domain Eukaryota; kingdom Metazoa; phylum Chordata; class Amphibia; order Caudata; family Salamandridae; genus Lissotriton; species Lissotriton helveticus. The sequence continues at coordinate 466,360,619 of NC_136067.1, read as the reverse complement.
TAGCAACAGTGAGCTTGACTGTGGCATTCAGGAACAAGAATGGTTCAGTCATTTTAAAAATGTGTATGATGGGGAAGAGATGCCGGCAGGTCCAGTCCTAAATATTAAAAATGATATACTGACTTTTACAGAGCTAGAGGTAGCGCAAGCCATAATGCAAATGACGAGTAATAAGGCTCCGGGACCAGATGGAGTCCCGGCAGACCTTTTTAAAGCAGACGTGAAGACTTGGGCAAAGATATTGTACAATATCTTTGTCAATGCTTGTCATTTGGGCCTGCCTCCTACATGGGCAAGATCTGTCATCATACCAATATATAAGAAAGGGAATAGAGGTGACCCAAGTTGCTATCGCCCAATATCCCTAATTGACTCCTCAGTAAAAGTACTTGGCAGGGTGGTTTTAAGCCAACTGAATAGCTGGCTTGAGGAAACGGAAACGCTTTCTGTAGCCCAGTACGGCTTCAGAAAAGGGATGGGCACAATAGATCAATGCCTAAACTTGCAACTTTTAATAGGCAAATATACGGTGGCAAAGAAGGGTGCACTATTTCTGGCCTTCATGGACCTGTCCTCGGCCTTCGACCGAGTAAACAGGTCAAAGCTGTGGTCCAATCTTTTAACACTAGGTGTAGACAAAAACATCGACTATTTTTTAGCGGACCTGCACAGGGATTCATCTGCAACGGTGAGGTATGACCAGCGGGGTAATTGTACGGAAGGTATTCCCATTTCAAATGGAGTCAGGCAGGGGTGCATTTTGGCGTCCCTGCTCTTTACAATATATATTAACAACTTAGATAATACCCTAACTGCCTCCTGTAAAGACATCCCCCGTGCAGGGAAACGCTCGATTCCCGCTCTTTTATATGCGGATGACGCCGCCCTTTTAGCAAGAACGGCAGTGGGACTACAGTTATTGTTAGACTCCTTTTCAGCCTTTATGAAGTCACTGGACTTAAGTGTAAATTTTTCTAAATCACACATAATGGCCATTGGTCAGAAATCCCTAAAGGTTAAAACCCTTTACTGTGAGGGAAATCTATTAACCAGGGTCTTGTCGTTCCCATACCTTGAAGTACTATTTGATGACCAAGGATCCTGGGGAACCCAAATTACAGCGAAAAAAACAACTCTGATCAGAGCGACATCTGCTGTGTTGGGTTTCGCCAGGAAGCTAGGAACCAGGCCAATGAAGGCCCTAATACAAATATACAGAGCAAAGTGTATATCACTAGCTATATATGGGGCTGATCTCTGGGGTATTAAAAACACGAAGGCGATACAGATTGTCGAGGATAGGTTTTTAAAGAATCTTCTAACTGTACCTAAAACAACAGCCAATTACACTGTCCATCAGGAATGTGGAATTGGCTTTGTTGAAGATGCAATTGCCGTGGCACCCCTACAGAAATGGATAACTACTTTGCTAAACCCTGATTCAGTGTTAAATCATGAGATCTTGAAAGATTGCATGTCACTCGATCGTGGGTTGTCTATACCTTGGCTCAATTATGTCCAGAAGCTGTCAGTCAAGCTAGGCAGACCAGAATTATATAACTCCCCGGAAACATTAGAGAAGGGAGATGTAAAATGGTCTAAGGAATTATACCTACGTATAGCTACCACGGACAGGGAAGAGAGAGAGTTGGCAAAGGTGACAGTTAGGGCCCATCAGCTATGTAAAACAACACTATTGATGGAACCATATTTAGGCTACGTAACAAACAATATTCACCGTTTCTTATTGATTCGATTTAGATTTAATCAATTTCATTTTCTCCTTGGTGAGCAGAAGGGTTGGAAGAAGGTAGATGATCTTGGGCCCTGCTCCTGTGATAGTTTTTCTGGACAGGACATCATACACTTCTTATTTTTCTGTGAGCACCTTACTGTCATTAGGAAACGTTTTATCCTCCCAATTTAAAAAAACAAAGGTTTTATGCAAGTGAGACCTGCCCTTCTCTATTTGCAAATGTTGAATGATGTTAGGGTAACTTTTAACATTGCTAACTTTCTATCTGCAGCTGTGAGAACCCTGAGGAAAATAACCTAATATTTTATAAACATGTATATTTTGTTATTATTGTGTGTTAAAATGAAATTAGTCTGTACCACTATTATCAACTGATTGTACATGTATATATGGGATATGACTGTCTTTTATATACCAGGGATTTACAGTTGCCGACATAATCTGTTTTTAGTATGCTTTTATGGTTTGCATATAAACCGAATAAAGATATTTGACTGACTGACTGAATAAAATGTATTCAAACAATTTCACACTCAATGTGTAAAATTATTTATTTCGACTCCAATAAAAGTAAATTCTTAGGAAAGTGTTGAAACTAAAGGGATGCCATTTACTAATCCCACTCCAACCTAAAACAAAGTTGTGAAAGATGTTGGACATTTCAATCCATGCCAATCTGGAGAACGTGTTAAACACTAAAAGGCTCACGTTTACTGTTACCATTACAATAAATACCAATTTGCGGAAGGTGTTGGACTCTGAAGGAGTGACATTTACCATTCCCACTCCAATCTATACCAAGTTGGGGAAGGCAATGGACACTAATAGGGTGACATTTACTTTTCCCATACCAAACTAGTCCAATTTTGGGGTACTTTTCTATTCCCACTCCAAATCTAAAAAACATGTGGAAGCTGTTTGACACTAAAATGGTGAAATTTACTATTCCTATTGCAATCTATACCAATTTGGAAAAGTTGTTGGTCGCCAACAGGGTCACATTTAATACTCCCACTCTAATCTAACCCAACTGGGGAAAGGTGTTGGACACTAAAAGGGTGACAATTACTATTCCCACATCAATTTAAACCAATTTGGGTAAAGTGTTGGACGCTAAAAGGGTGACATTTACTGTTCTCACTCCAATCTTTGCTTATTTGGAGAAGGTGCTGGAGAGTAAAGGAGCAACATTTACTATTCCCACTCCAATATAAGCCAGTGTAGGGAAAGTGGTGGATGCTAAAGGGATGGAAACTACTATTTCCACTACAATCTAAAACATGTTATGCAAGGTGCTACAGCAAAAAAAATTTACACAATCATTACTCACACATAATTTTTCATCTATGAAAGAAACTGAAATTTACTTTAAATGATACTAACAAAAACTGTAAACCTATGTATTAATATTCAGACATTAACATATAAAACAGTATTTTATCAGTACTAAAATATTAATATATTTTTTAAAATAGTTGCTACCATTACTTAACCCCTTGCGTGCTGCCGTCGGCCAACGGCCGACAGCAGCACTACCTCCATAGTCCATAGTGCTGCTGTCGGCCAACAGCTGATGGAGCCCCGCTCACCCTTTAGAACGCCGCACCGCGACTGAAAAACCACTGCGGTCAAGGCGTTAACTTTGAACCATACCATAACAAATACAATAATAACCCACATTTAAAAATAATATATAAAAACATTTTTTAAGATTAGCAGAAATAAATTACAATGGCAATATAATTTTCTACATAGCATTTTTATTAGTAAAGGAACCAGTAAGAAGACGTCTGTTGACATTATTGACATTAGAGCCCTCATCCTTTTTCTAATAAGGTGCTATCCTTGCTGCATACCCTTCTTAGTAGGAAGATGTTGGGAAGAGGATATCACTTAATCAACATGGCATCACCATTGCCACCAAAACTGATGCAGATATCTGTGGGTACAGTAGTGACTACATTCATGGCTCATAGCTGTTAATCTGAAATCAAATTGCCCTAGCAACATACCAAATCATCTTCACAAGAAACTCAACAGCAACTAGAGTCTGCTACACCGGCACTAGCAAAAGTGGAGCAGAGCCTGGAGTTGATCTTTTTGTAGACGACCAAGATGTTGTGACTGTTCTTCTATTGCACACATTGGGGTCGATTAGGATCGCGGACGGACTTGAGTCCGTCCGCGACCCCTGAGGAGGAGGGAACGTCCGCATGGGCTGCGGCGTTCCCTCCGATCTGATTAGGATGTGACCGCCAGGGTGGCGGTCACATCCTCTATCTCTAACATTGCGGCGGGTGCAGCTTCAAGCTGCACCCGCCCCAATGTAAAAAATGCATGCACAGCATTTGCGTGCACAAAGCGGTAGGCACAGCGCAGTGCCTGCTGCATTGTGCACGCAAATGCAGGGGGGTACCATAGGTACCCCCCATGTGCACCCACCACCACCCCTTCACCCAGGGGGCCCGCAACGGGCCCCCGAAGTGAAGGTCCGTATGCTTTTCCATGGCGGCAATGCCGCCGTGGAAAAGCATATTTACACACACATCATAATATGGCGGACGGTGTCTCATAGACACCGCCTGCCATGTTATAGCTTTTCCGCCGCGGTCGGAAGCCGACCGCGGCGGAAAAGCGGCGGACGGAATTCCAGACCCACCAGCCATCCTAATTTGGCGGTGGGTCTTTGGAGTCTCCGCCGCGGTTTTTCCGCATCCTCCAGGCCGGCGGACACTTCCGCCGGCCCGGAGGATGCGGAAAAACCGCCATCCTAATCGGCCCCATTGTCTTCACTGTCTTTTCAGGGTTAAAAAAGGAGGACTCCTCAGCCATCTACAAGCCCTGATCCGATAATTGTGACTTTGATTGGATGTCTGACCCCGTCATAGAAGACAAAGGAAAAGGTGGGTTGGTAAAAGCCTTAGAAGTGAGGAAGAGTTGGACAGAGACACAGAAACACTGCAGATCACTTCTATTCCACCTGCTCCGATTCACATAGCCCCACCAACCCCACTTTTTCCATCTGTTCATAAACCTCAACCTGCTCCGATTCATGTAGCATCACCAACCCCAGCTTTTTCCATCTGTTCAAGCACCTCAAGAGCCTCAGCAACCGCTATCCTTCCTGCAGCTGCATCCCATCCTATGGAAACACAACCAGAGTCACCTAACTCAAACACAACCGTGTGTGGTGTATTGGTGCCATTTTGGAAGCCAGCCTAAATAGTTATGACAAAAATCTGAGGAGTCTGTTGACTACTAAAGACTGAGTAGATCAACTTAAGTATCATTTTCCTTTCAACACATAGACTTACACATAGCTGTGTATGTCTCTCTAAAGTTTTCCATAACTTCTCCTATCCATCCTGTCATCAATTCCCTGACCCTTTTCTCCAAGATGTGAAATCTATTGTGCTGTTATCTATTTACAGATTTCACACTTGGCGGGGTAATATGATATAAGCAATGTTAAACTGTTACAATGTGAGGTTACAAAAAAATGCTAATTTGCATACATTATCATCCTAAGCCAGGCCAGAAAAGGACATCATACTGTAAAGATTAAATTTCAACAACACTAGTCCAAGAATAGGTAGTGTGCACCTTATTCCTACTATCTATGGAGAATCATTGTCCCTGAGGAATTTTCTTCTTTGAAGTAACCTCCTTGAGAGACGTGGCTGCACAATTTATTTTAGTTGTGTACTTGTTAGGTGCTGGATTATGCCTTGGAGTTTTCACTCACTCAGTAATCAAATTCAGTTTTATGTACAGAAGAATCCTTCTTTGCTGGTTCACCTTCTCCCTTATGAAAACTAATAAATGTGTTTCCCTGTTTGGGCCTGGTATGGCCAACAGATGTTAGTCCCTTCATCATCATCAACAACAGCAAGCCTTGGGTAGGTGGCAGAAATACATTTCTGCTCCAATAAGAAGACCTGAAAGAAGAGAGTGGATGAGTGGAGTTAGACAGAACTTTCAACCATGCATAATATGAACATACCTCCTACATTCCTTGGGTTGTTTTTGTAAGTAGTATTCCTCTTTAGTGATGAGTGATGATGACTAGGTATCGAGGGAAGAGCAGTTCACAGATGTTACTACCAATGGTGACTGATGGGAGTGTGGGTATTCTCTTGTAACATCTAGTCATAAAAGGAAAGGCAATAGTAAGGCATCATCATTTTTCCACCACTGACTGTAGATGGGTGAGCTGCAGGTGTGCATCGGCATTAGCTTGGTACAGGAGTTCAGGTCAAGTTGAAAGTAGACTAGAGGGGGACAATGAGGTTGGATGATTGGACAATAACTAACTGCTCTGATTTTAGGCTCATGCAACATCCTGGTTTATGGATATTACATAAGAAGTCCAGCTAATGATACAAGTAATAACCATAATAATAAAAACCCATATGTAGGGAACAATAAAGTATTTATTTTTACATAAAACAAACCCGTCCATTCGACCTACAACAGACCCTCCCTTCTCACTAAACCTTCAAAGAGCTATCCTACATCTTAATCTACTCGTTCAGCAACTATTCCCACCCACACCACCCATGCCAGCATCACTCCTCCTCCACAATCCTTCAAAAATCCACAATACTAAACTATACTAAAGTAATATATGCATTCCGCAACTCTTACCACAAACACCACCTGCACAACTGCAACAGGCCTACGCCGCTCTCTAAATCCCTGAAAATGTACATAACTAAACTATGCTAATTGACCCCTTTCCCAACTGTTCCCTCCCACCTCCCTCAAAATACCTACTCAGTTCCTTTCCAATGCCCCTTCAAACATCGAAACTCCACGTTTTACCCTTCACTCCTTTGATGTCTATCTGGAGGAGAACCTGAATGGTTGAGTGTGTGTAGTAGTGCCAGCAGCATGAGACAATGATGACCCACTCAACTGTCTGTCATAGCTGGGGCCACGGTGCTCTGACCTGAGTTCATCAGCTGGGCACTGAAAGAAGAAATACCTGCATCTGCTGCCACAGCCACCTCCTCTGTTATCACCAGCTGTCAATAGGTAACCGCCATTGGCTTCATTTCTAGGAGGCACATCTGAGTTGCTACCTCCTGTGGTGCCCTTCCTCCTTAGTGGGGTCTGGAGCTTGGTGTTGGACATCTGACAGGAATAGCAGGAAACATTTTTGAGGAAAAAAGATAAAAGAACATTAACTATAGCACCCATTGCATGGGTTTGTATAGTTAAGCACTGTGTTGCTGCTTCTTAAAAGCAACTGGAATTTTGTATGTGATTATTTGTTCCTGTGACTCACACATTCCTGAAATAAATACTGCAGTGCTATGCCGTTCAAGCACTGACATAATTACAAAAAATATATTTTTAAGCTCATTGGAAGAAAAGGAAAAGTAGAAAGGATTAAATAAATAAATGTCATAATGCTACATTTAATTTCACTACAATTAACATAATTAAAAATATCAGCCTGCAAAAATGCCTTGATATTCAATACTGTAGTGCTCTAAATTTATGTGGCACAATTTATTTTACTATATCATGCAACATTAACGGAATTAAACTGGCGGGTCAGCAAAATTTTTGGACAACTTTTGTCACATCATAATAATACCTGTGACCTGCTCTTTATGCACACCTGATTCTCACCACAAGTCCCACGGGCCTCATCTTATTCATGACCAGTACAAGAAACATTACTCCTGGGTTAGGGGGTGAGTGAGTGTTAGGTACATTTGGCATTTTAGGCCATGGCTTTGACAAAGATTTGGTTGGGCTATGGACACACTGGGTGCGTAATGGAAGGAGAAGACAGACCAGCGTAAGCGAGGAGTTACATGGAAGAAACTTAGGGAGAAGTTGTAGACAAATTTTTGGCACATATTGGCAATGGGATGGGATGGATGTGTTTGAAGGTGGTAGGCATGGGTGGGCATGGGGTACTGGGGAAGGGCAATATGAAGACACCTTTGGGGTTTGTGTTGTGTGGGCTCAGCTCACGTCTCACACTGGAATGGGGGAATGCAGTTGCTGCCTGAGGCTTGGTGTTGCCAGACATACTATTCAATTGGTGTTCCCTTTACCAAGGCCATCTTTCTTTCAGCTGGAACGGGCTGGCACTGTGATTAAGTCAATTTAAGATGGAGGTTTAGCTGATGAAGATGAGAGTGTGATGCTAAGCTTGTGTTCATCATCATTTCATGTTGAGAACATGTTATCAGCAGTGCATCAGGTTGTCCGAAGAAAACCTCTGATATGTTATACGTCAACGTGTCAGTAATGGCTGATTCGGGGTCACTATTCACATTGATTGGAGAATCTGATTTTGCAAATTAAACTTTCAGTGCTAGAGCGAATCTCATTTTTATAATGTTTGCATATGGGGGAAAGAAGGTGGAGTTTGCAGGCCAATTTGGAGCCACTTTGGGATTTGACAACAACACTTCCAGTGGTGCGGTGTTTGTAGCTAAGGGCAGGTCTAACTTGTTTAAATGAAATGAACAGGTACATTTTGACATAATCCCGGACCCCAATCATCCAGAGTTGGTCTTATCCAGATAACAGTTATTGAAAGTATGCAACAATGCGGTGTATAATGTAGATTATTGTAAATGGTTAGCAAAGTATCCTGGTGTTTTCGCACATGACCTTGGTAAACTCGGGGGGTTAAAACACCGCAATATTTTTAAAGGACAATGCATTACCCAAGGAACACAAGGTGAGATGTTTTCCTCTCAGTATGAGGAGTGAACTCAAGTTAGAGTTGGATAAACTGTGCAAAATGGGCATCATTGAACCAGTTGAAGGGTCTGAATGGTTGGCTCTGGTGATTTTTGAATGCAAATCCAACACATCTTTAAGATTGTGTGTGGACCTGCACAAATTGAATGCCAACATTTGGGTTGATCGCAAAGTCTTCCCAATATCAATGAGTTGTTGTCCACATTAAAAGGTGCTGTGGTATTTACGACCTTGGATTTGTTGGCAGCTTACCACCAGGTGGAGTTTTGCAAGGTGTCGAAACATCTGACTTCTGTTGTTATTCCTGAAGGGGCCTTTCGTTTTGGAACTATTCCATTTGGCTTGGCCTCAGCTAAGTCATGAATAATCTGTTCAAAGACATGTGTGGAGCGTGATGCTTCCAAGATGATATTTTAATCTATGGAAGTTATAATTTTGAGCACACTCAAAGATTGGAGAAGGTGTTGGAAGTCTTGAATGTGTCTGGTTTGAATTTGAAGAAAAATAAGTGTATCTTTTGCTGTGATAAGGAGGACTATCTCAGACATCATGTTTCAAGAAAGGGAATCGAGCCAAAGTTTAAACTTTTGAGGGCAGTTGAGGATCCACCTGCCCCTAGTAATAAGGATCAACTTGATTTGTTTCTAGATTTGATCGAGTACTATGCCAAATTTGTGGGAAATTTTTCTAGCAAGACTATGTGTTAGGTGTATCATATGGATGGAGTACCGAGTGTCAGAGTGTTTTTGACTTGATGGAGAAGGAGATTGTACTGCTCAACTCCTCAAACCATTTGACACCCATGATACATGATGCCAGTGATCATGGGTTGTGTACAGTTTTGATGCAGAGAAGAGATGATGGCAAAGAGGAGAATATTGCTTTTGCATCTAGGGCACATTGTGGTGCTGAATCAACCTATACCACCATAGAAAAAGAAGCTTTGTGTTTCTGATGGGGGGTCTATTACTCTAAGAATTTTCTGTAGGGCAATCAGTTTATTCTGCCCACCAATCACAACCCCTTAATTGAGCTATTCGAGATGGGCAGTAGTGGAAGGGCAACTACTCGCCTTTCAATTTCAATTATAATTTCCTTTATTCGGTATTTAAAAAACACCATAAAAGTACCTATTTACACAGTAACAGGGACAATATAAAAATACAATTCATAAACATCACCTGCCCTACAATTAAAAAGAGATTAACACAAAATCCAATCAACACAACCATCTTGTATTCCTCAACCTTACTGCAACCTTGATACAATTCATAACACAAAACAACGTGAGGGGATCATTGGCCCTTTGCAGGAATAATAAGGCAACCTGAGCTTGTCTACACTTGGCCTGTTTTAAAATACCTATTAAAAATCTACGCCTAGGTAGTGCATATAATGAACATAATAATACAAAATAAAGGGTGTCCTGCGGAGACCGATTGTCGCAGCCGCAGGCACCCTTCTGCTCAACGGTAAGAGTAAAACCTGGCGGATCGGCCAGTAGATGGTGTAAAAGGTTGAGCCTAAAACGGGTAATTAAAAATGTATCCTGTGCGTTCGACATAAGAGCGAGATAAGGTTCAATGCCATCCCCTCTTTTGACCAGACTATGCGCGGGGACAGTGAGCCTGATTTACAGAACTAACTTAAGACAAAATCCTAAACTTACTACTTTTGGTATTCGCAGAAGTTAGGATTTTGTCTTACGTTTGTCTTAAAACAGACTTAAGACTGACTTAAGACGGACTTAAGTTAGGATTTTGTCTTAAGTTTGTCTTAAGTCTATCTTAAGTTTGTCTTAAGACAAACTTAAGACAAATCCTAACTTCTGTGAATACCAAAAGTTTAGGATTTTGTCTTAAGTTAGTTCTGTGAATCGGGCCCAGTGGGTTTACCTCCTTCCCATACTGTCCTGCGTGAGGCTTCCTGCTCCAAGAATGTTCTCTTTACTCGGGATTTGTCATGAGGGACGATTACCACTGGATTTGTGAAGAGATCCTCACAGCCAATTCCTTCAAGGGATCTTTTTTTTCATACATTAACCATGGAATTCTCATCCCCTTGTCCCTGCCCAGACAATCCCTAATGATTTGCTTACTCAGGTCAGCCTCAGCATTTGTCCAGATCTTTATCCAGGCCATAAGGGGTCTAACCTTAACCAGATCCTCAATATAGTGCCTTCCCAGTTCCTCGTGAACGATCAAGGCCGAGGTACTTTTTGGGGTTTTGAGAACCTTCCTCAAATATTTATTCTCCTCCACCTGTAGTGGCGTTGTGTTTACAACCCCCCAAACTTCTGATCCGTAAGTCACCTTTGAGCAGCATACTGAACTATACAAATTCATGATTTGCTCCGGAGACCATCTCCCCAGCCTACGCCCATAGTTCATTATGGCTCCGGTCGAGGCCACTAGTGTGGTGCGTCGCTCTAAAATTAGTGATTCAAAATTTAAAAGACCATCAAATAGCAGGCCAAGGTAGGTGAAGGTTTGAACCTGTCCTATTTTGTGTGCACCTATCTTGTAGGAACATTTCTTACATGGTTTAGTGCCAGCCAACATGACAAAGGACTTGGCCGATAGATCTAGGGTGTCCATAAAATTAACAAACCCATCTATTAAACACTGGAGTCCCTTGGGGGTACGAGCAAGAAGTACCACGTCATCCGCGTACAACAGCACCGGGATGGCTCGGGTTCCTACTCTTGGTGAATCCACATTTAGTTTCCTTAACGCCTGGTCTAGGTTGTTTATATATAGCGAGAACAAAAAGGAGGCCAGGATACAACCCTGTCTAACCCCACTATTGCAGGAAAAATATTCTGTAGTGCCCCCTTCCGAATTAAACCTCACATTGGCCATAGTGTTCCAATGCAATGCTCTCAAAATATTTGCCAAAACCTGGTCCATCCCTAGCCTTGTCATCAGGGTCCACAGTTTCTCCCTGTTTACGTGGTCAAAGGCTGCGGTAAGATCCATAAACCCTAAGTATACCGCCTCATTGCTAGCTATGGTATACTTGGCCACCAGCAGATCGAGGTTCAAACACTGATCCGTCGTGGCTCTCCCTGCTCTGAATCCATACTGGACATCAGTGATAATGCGATTATCCTCAGCCCAGCCTGAGCCCAGGCGCTCCAAGACCACTCTACCCAAGATTTTAGCAGTCACATCTATCAATGAGATAGGGCGATAACATTGGGGGTTGTCCCTGTTCTCCTTTTTAAAAATCGGGACTATTGTTGCTGACAACCACGAATGTGGTAGGTCAGTTGCAACAGCCGCGTCTATTACCCTTGTGAGGATAGGGGCCCATAGCTCCACGTTGCTTAAAAAAAGGTCAGGTGGGATGCCATCTGGGCCCGGTGCTTTGTTTTGTGATAGACCCTTAATGGCCACTGCAATTTCCCCCAGAGAAAATTCTGTATCGGAAACCCACTGATCACCCCCCTCTATAATGGGGTTCCGATCCTCTACGTGATTGTACAGGCCTTTGAAGTGCTCGTACCACTGTTCGGGCAAGATCGGTTTGCCAATTTCTGGGGTGTTGTTGTCCTGGAAACTTGGTTTGTTTATAGTTTTCCAGAACGCAGTCATATCTCTTCTCTCAGCTGCGTCCCTTAAGTCTTCCCAGGCCTGGAGTTGGAGAGAGGTCTTCCTTGATTTAATCGCCTTTTTGTAGGTGCTCCTACAGTGTGCGATTCTGGCCTTGTCACAGGGGCGGCTTTTAAGACAAATTTTCAAATCCCTTGGTGCTCGGGAGCAGTCTTTATCGAACCATCTCGGGGCAGTATTTACCCTCCCGGGAGTGGTGGCCTTAAGTAGGCCGTCTATCAGGTGGGCCACTGCCTCAAATGCCCTCACCACAGACTGCCCATCCACCGAAAGGTCTAAACACTCCCCGATAGGTTCTTTCCCGGTTTCCATTAGAGATTTATAAATGGTCTCCCCATCAATGTTAGCCCATCTCAGACGTCTTCCCTGGTCCGTTACTTTTTCTATACTGCCTGCCATCTTCCCCCTCCTGTTTTTTCTAGAAGTCATGTAACTTATCTCTAAGACTAGGGGGTTATGGTCACTGAATGTGCTCCATTAAAGCTCTGCCCCTATTATCCAGTCCTTGAATAAAGTGTAGACCATGATGTAGTCTATGTACGAGCTACATCCTCTACCTTTAAATGTTGGGGTGACGACACCATCACTTCCGATAGAGACCAGGTCAATAGTATGTTCCAGGGTGTGACTTTTTAATACATTTTCTAATTCAGAACCTTCATTTGTATGCTCAAAATGCGGGCCTTCCTCAGACGGGCAGCTAGACCACTCTTCCTTAGGGGGTAGTAAGTTAGGGCATAAATGACAGTTGAAATCGCCAATTAATACTACAAACGGTGCCACCGCCCGCTTCCTCCTGGCTACCTCAGTACTTAGCTTCTTATCTACTTCCTGTATTATTGAGTCTTTCCCCCTATTTAAAACAGCATTATACAGATTGATCAGTATCACATTCATCCCATTGCTGGCGAATCCAAGAGCCTGCATATTATTAGAGGTCCAGTTTAAATTGGTCCACACTCCCTCTATATGTAAATCAACAAATATGGCAAGTCCTCCCATGGCTCTCCCTGACCCTGATTTCTGGGCGGGCACAGAGAAACGCCTATACCCCGCTAGATGGAAGGGACTACAATCTACTGCCCTGGTCTCCTGCAGACAGATTATCTGGAACCTTGTAATATAGTGCCTCCACTCTTGGTTATCAAACTTTGCTGACAAACCAGCTATGTTCCAGGATACTAGTTTGAGCCCCCCTTGCATATAACTCTCTGTGGTCTGAGATATGACAAGGGTATTGTCTGATGGACTCTCACACGCTTGATCATCAGTAAGTCTTACGGGCCCTAATTGGGTCATTGGACTATGACACAACAAAGAGGATTGATCCACTTCCAAGACGTCCTCACTCCCTAATATTGTGGGGAGAGACCTATACGGGGGTCCTGAAGTAATTATATGGTCAGGGGGGCTCCTGCTGTGGTTCTTAGTTATTGAGGCCAGTTCTACCATTTTAAGTGAATTCCGGGGTTCATTCGTATTAACCCACTGCCAACCCCGACCTGAATCGACTACAACACTGATGGACTCGGACATAGCAGAGTGGGTAGTTGGGGGTGTGGTCTGGGGTTTGATAGGGGAGCCCCCCACTTCCCCAGAAAGCTTCTTGGGGTAGGGTCTATTGAGCGTTAGTCAGTCCAATTCCTCTAGTGACATCAAGGGGTTAAAACTATTCCTTAAACTCAATACACCCCAGTTACCTACGGGGGCGCCGGGCATTAAGTGTCGCGGTCCCATTCCCTCGTCGGGGCTGTCCCATCTTCCTGAATATACAGGGCCTTATTTGTGACTCAGGGATCCCCTCCAATAAAAGTATTCCAAGGTCAGAAGTCTTATAGAGCTTGAGTTGGTTACCAGTTCGCCTCCTAGAATATGATTAACCAATCTACAGTACCTAAAGTTAACCACCACACAGTTACCGATAATGTCTTTTTTCCTAGACCCCAACCAACTCACTCTCCGCACATGCAAAATTTCCCCCTGTTCGTTCCCTAGCAATCGCCTGTTCTTGTTTAGCTAGAACATGGTCTTGTTCTTTAGTGCTTCGTAGGATTCAGTTTTTTCTGGCTTCAATTCTGGAACCCCCGCAAGTCGCAAGTATAACCACATAAGGGGCCACCTCAGGCGGTAGATTTATACTGGGTGGTTGATTACTAGTTGCCTTACGAGGGGACCCTCTTGGGTAACCCAGAGGTGAAGGTTCCGGAATAGGCCCCAGCTTGTCTCTAATTCTGAAGAAGTCGGTCTTTGATCATTCACCTCCACAATCCACAAAGTTAACAGAATGGTGGCTTACAAACAATCAGATTCCTTTTAAGCAGAAGATACCTGTTTTATAGTTGTAACTCCCTTTTTGTAAAATGCAACAACAAAGTATACTATTTTCAGAAGACCTTCAATTTTAAATTGCAGTTCAGGATTGTTATATTCCTGAGTTCTGTCCATGTGGCAAAGCATTGTCCTCACAAATAACATATCCATCTGTGATCTTTTGCACATATTTGCATGCAGGACAATGTTGGATTAATTTCTCTGAAATTAAACTTTGCACAATATTATCACAATGCCCTGAACATCATGTACTAGGTCTTGTTTTGCACTACATACAAATGGCATCCCTATCTGCATCCATGGGGAGACAAGCTTATCTACATATCCATAACATCACTAATTTATGCACACATCACAAGGCTGCTTTCTATTATAAAAGTTGAGCATCCCGATTGATTAGTAGAGGAGGCACATCTACTGACAGTGAGGGTCCTTGCATGCTGAGAAATCACCAAGCAGAGGTCTGACATCTCGTGAAGTGTGTCCAGTTCATGGCCACACTAGGGTCTTTCACTCTATCCCATCAGGTAATGGGGTTGGATCGTCCCTTGAGAGAATTCTTGGCTTTACACCTACACACACTCTAGTTATAGTTACAGTAGGGTCTGCATCATAGAAGTATGCCCGATTACTGCCTTGCTTTATATGCCAACATATATACATTATTTTAGCACCATGGCAGAACTCTACCTACTATTTAAGGTTTCGGTGCTTATAGTCACTTTTATCGGGTTCTGTGTACTAATCATTGCTGCACACGTATTTTATGCAATAAATAACGTTGGTTCAATAAAGATCACTGAAAACATCTCACTGTGTATTCTCTGTATATACCTCTGGGAATAAGTAAGCACGAGTGACTGAGCGAAAGGTTCTTTACTGTTTCCAAGATCGCCGATGGTTCAGGGTTGTCATCTTCAGTGGTTGCCAGAAATCCATTTGCACCCTAGTAGATTAGGGGGTCTTACTGTGGCACTGTGCACTAGCTGGTATTTAGGCCAACGTACACTGTGGGGGTGTCTGGAATCAGTGTTGACACCAAGTCCTTAATTTATGTTGTCCAAATAATGAGCAGGTTCTACGAATTGGTAGGTACTATATAACAGGATAAAGTGGAGAAACTTAAATCTTCTTTCATGCATGACAATTGTATTATGTCACTATTTTAGGAATTATGGGCCAGATGTACAACGACAATTAGCATGCAAAAACGGGTTTGTGGCCCGTTTGTGCATGCTAATTCTGATAGGGCCATGTACAAACACTATTTTGCGACTCTCGCATATTTTGAGACTTGCAAAATAGTGTTTTGTGATTCTCTATTAGGAAGGGGTGTTTCTTTCCTAGTAGCGAGTCGCAAGCCATGTACCAATGTTTTACGACGGCAATTGCCGTTGCAAAACACTCGCCAATTACCATCCTCTTCAAGAGGGTGGTAATGCAGTCGTAAATGGGAAGAGATTCCCAGGGGACCCCTTCCCCCTTGTGACTGGCTCTGAAATATTTTTTAAGGGAAGGCAGTGGTTCTGGACCACTGCCAGCCCTTAAAAAATTTAACTACAATGTTTCATTTATTTTCCTATATGCAGCCTGTTCTCCCTAAAGGAAAATTGGCTGCATTTAAAAAAAAAATGCTTTAGTAACAAGCAGCCCCATACATGGAGGTCTGCTAAGCCCAGCAGGCCACACCATCCCTGGGAGGGCCAGCCATTCCCAATGGGGTAGCAAATTGCGAGTGGCTCATTAATATTCATAAGCCTCGCATTTTGCGACCCCATTGGGAATCGCAATCAGTGTCTCTGACACTGTAGTACATTGTAAATTGTGCCTCGCAATTTCCAACTCGCAATCAAGTGAAAATTGCTAGGTGCAATTTACAAGGTCCTTACATCTGGCCCTAAGTTTTATTTCCTTGATTTGCCTTTCAATGGCAACCGATTCATGATTTAATGTGCTATATTTTTATATCCTACAATGGCCTCTATGACAAACTTTTCTGAATGATGAAGCAAAGCAGCTCATTTCACATGTAGTATGTTTGCTTTATTAGTGGCACAAATGTTCTACAGTAGGAAGTGTTCTTATTTGGAGAGTTCTGCTATGTCACAGAAAAAACAGTTGGCCTATTATTACAAGTTTGATGGTTCTTAACAAACCCACTTCATAAGTCTGAAAATGATGTTGTGTGCAGTACAGAACACCCTAAATTCTTCAGAACTACTGCATTTATTCATGGGCTTAGAGAATGTCCATGCCAATGTATTCTCGAAGTTGTCTTCAAATGTTATTTGAAACGTATACTGTACATAATGCACTCTCAATACTGAACTATGACGGAAGCCTGAAGCAAGAACAGCTCCATAAAAACTATGCTTCAGCCAGCTGTGACGCGCCACTCCACATGGGATGCAATCCAGGATCCCGATCCCCTCGGCAGTACACATGCCCACATCCCCGAAACGACAGAGCAAGGTGTGCTTGGAAATCTACTCCTGGAAGTCTTTCCGATCTCAGTGTGTAGTAAGGGCTGGGCCTTGTTGCGCACACTGTTAAGTTAGCATAGGCTTATTAGAAGTTTAAATGCCATTTTACCTTTTTGCTACTTTTGCACACAACACTGCATATAGCTGTTGTTGTACGTTAGGCTGCATGAAATGCTTCACATGAGAATGGCTTTTTTTCGACATCCCTAGACTTACATCGTGACCCTAGTCTGCACAGTGAGTGCTAAAGCCTCCATGGTTATGATAACAAGGTAGCTGTTGTTCGGGCTGATCGGTTCGCATTTTAGACATAACATACAGACAGCTGCAGCCAACACAATTCTGGCACCTTTAATATAGCACTGTAAGCATTATTTCAGGCACTTGAAAGAATCCTGTTTTTTCAGACAGACAGAGAGCTTTTGCAGATCCTGATGTGATTCACTCCTGTTGATCTTCGAGGTATGGGGTTCCCCACACAAGCCTAAGAGACCTTCTATATTTTATAAAGCATACTTCCTACCTAGGGAGGATGTTACACTAGGTACTATAAGACCTGTTTTCACCATCATTGTAATATGATTTCTCCTTTAGTGTTTTAAGGAATTGTAACAATGCTGACCATATTATTTCTAATCATGTGTTTGCTTATGTTAGCAAAGTTACTGGGTATCTTAGGACACGTCGTTAAAATAAATGTTTTAACCTTTCCCATATCTCTTTTTAGTCCTGTTGTGGACTGGTATGAGAATAACAAATGAAAGAGTATTCTTGCTTCCCACCATTCCTGAGTATAATCTAAGTTGCATGTTCTGGGTTATCTAATCATTGGTTTCTTTGCTATAGGACGAAGAGCTAATGTGACACTGATGCTAGTCAGTTTCTAGGTACTGAGGTGAGTTTTTTGGTCCACCACAATTCACTAAAGTCCTGGGTCTCTGTGCACAGTTCTATGTAGGAGCAGAATCCCTGCAACAATTGAGGAGATCCTCACTGTCAAATTAGATCTACATGGCGATCTCCAGAAGGTGCGCAGAGAGATGACCGAGCTGGGGTCAAGGGTCAAGGATGTTGAGAAGGGCCTCCATAAGCAGGTGGACGACTGCAACAATGGTTGCTGGCACTGAAGCAGCAATATAATCAACATCAGGACAAGTGTGAAGACCTTGAGAATTGGTCAAGTGGAAACAATGTCCGCCCTGAAAACCGTGACTCCTATGTTCAGGGCCTCTTTGTGGCAATATTGTAGGACCCAGATCACCCTTTTGTCTGACTGGATAGAGCACACCGAGTCTATATGGGCAATCCAACAATAGACGCTCCCCAGATGCGTTACAAGAGTACATTTCCTCAAGACATGGACCAGGGGTCAGATAGTATTCAATGGCACCTTGATCTCAATCTACCAAGATTTTTCTCAGCTCACCCTGGAAAAACTCAGAACGTTCAAATCCATCACTGACTTTCTGTGAATGAGCGGGATCAAGTATCACTGGAGTCAAGCCACATAAGAGAGGCTACCATCCTTCACCACTCACTATGCAGACAATGCAGGAATGAGAAGTGGGACAAATAATGTCCGTGGCCTAAATAATCCCACAAAATGCTTATTGTGCTGGGCAAACTGAGGAGGTCGGGCAGATATCTGCATCCTTCTGGAGATGCACTTGCTCAAAGGTGATCAACACTAGATTTGCTAAAAGGCCTTTCCTCACAATATCTTACCAGATCTCCAGGTAAAAAAGTAAGGGTGGTGATTCATATTAGGAACTGATTACGCTAAATTTAGTCTTTGCCTTCCCTACTAAATTCAGAAAGGATGGTCTTTTCTTTGCCTGCTGAAAGTGGTTGAGGGAAGTAAACAATTCAAGATTATACTTACAATGTAGTAATGCTTAAAAGACCAAAGACTCCGAATTCCAGTTTATGGATTTTATTATAAGGCCAAAAATAATTGAATATAAACACACCTTAAAATCAGAGAATATAGGTACATGAAGATCACTACAGAGCCAAGTCTACGAATATATTTCATTCGGCATCAAAGGCATAATGTGAAGAACTCCAAAATCAAAATACAACACATAATTGAAGCTGAGTCCAAACCCTTTTTCATGAGGAAGGGAAACAAAAGTTATCTTATCCCTACACTGCTTTCGCTTAGGATCCTACCTTTTTCCCTTATATCATACCCCAAAGGTGTCAGCATGTGTTGACTTCCTAAAAAGTACTCACGTCAAATGGGTCTGTTAGCTTAACACTATGGAGCTTGCTCTAAGTTGCTCCTTCTCCTCCGAAAAAATGCAATAGTCCCCTTACTCTGTCCTTGCGCATCAGACACAAAGACAAAGTTCAGCCCCCAATGCGTCACACGATGAACTGTTTCACTTGCAATATTTTTCAGTAGATTTCCATAGAAGCTTCAATTAAGTTCTTTCAGTGGCCTTTGGTTTCAGATAGGCCAGGCATGGAAGGCATCCCCCTTCTCACCTTTCAGTCTTCTTCTTTAAAGACATTCCAGGTATCTCCTTAAATCTAAGAATAACGAGGTCAAATTCCTGCACCTGCAGTAGGATGAGAACATACTGTCTTCGCATCCCAAAAGGATTAATTTAATTATTTCTTGAGCCACCAAGGATATTCTGAACTAAAAACAATCTGCAGTTTTGGGCCTACAGTGCAGGCAACTTAAGCAACACACAGTTACAATTTATGGGTATAATGTCATCCTGCACATTATGCATACAGGAATTATAATTGTCTCTAATACATGTAAAGTAATACTTGAATATGTACACCACATTTCAATACTTATATAACGTGAATAAGTGCATCTTAATAAGCATAAAAATATATGTGTACGCGCTCTATCAGAACGCTATGAAATTTTGCGGGCATCAGGTCCTAATGGATAATCAAAGCTAATGACTATTGGCGGTAGTTGAATCTTTGGGAAAACTGGTGGCAAGA
This sequence comes from Lissotriton helveticus, assembly GCF_964261635.1. Taxonomy (NCBI): domain Eukaryota; kingdom Metazoa; phylum Chordata; class Amphibia; order Caudata; family Salamandridae; genus Lissotriton; species Lissotriton helveticus. Next base: position 466,340,733 of record NC_136067.1, on the reverse strand, counting down.
GGTGTTGTCTACTGTTTGAATACTGCACAGGAAGCCTTCTTGCTCCCGGTAATCAAGAAAATGTTGAGCGCCACCAAAAATCCCCTTCTGATCACAGAGGACCCCAACTGTGCCATGCACACCACACTGGGCAAACACCAGCAGAGGGTGTGGCACTCCAACACTGTCAGCAGCAGTCCATGTCAAACTCACTGACTTGGGCCTGAATCATTTGTGGCGTTATCAACACCCATTGCAGTCCGACTATTCACACTTCTCTGAAGTGCATACACATATGCTAGAATCGACTACCTGCTCATGGATCGGCGCCTGTTCTCTCAGATAGCCTAAATATGCCAGGAGCAGGTGGCCATATGAGATCATGGTCGAGTATAGGCTACTCTGTCATGGCTGGCCTTACCCCAGGATCATAGGCGGGGACCCTGGAGACATTTACCGCCTCTTTCTTATGGGACCCAGTGGTATTACACAAGGTGACACAGGATATACAGGAATATTTGCAGGTCAATTACATAGTTGAAATAACGCCTTTAGTAGTATGCGATGCACTCAAGGCTGTCAGAAGGGGGAGTTCTCATCAAGGAGGCTAATTACCTCAAGAGGATGAAGGAGCTTGAACTGCCCTGTTTGTGGGAGGATCTCCTCTGTGCTGAAAGGGACCACAAGGACTGTCCCTTACGATGGAGGAGTTTGATAGCACTTTGTGGACAACTAAAAGCCCTGGAATATGACAGAACTTGGGCACTCATTTTTACAAGGGCAGCAATAAGGCCCCCTCCCTCCTGGCTAGCAACCTTTGTGTGCAACGCACCAAGGGGCATATCTGGGAAGTCAAGAACGCAGCCGGGTAACTTTGCACCACAGACGGTCAGCAAGCTGAGGTTTTCCATGCATTCTATAGCTTCCTCTCCTCAGAGTATGCCCTGGAGATAGGTTCTTGGCAGGGGGCATTCATGCAGGGACTGCCTCTCTAAAGCCTGTCCTGGGATCACAGTATCAACCTGGACAAACCTATCACACACGCAGAGGTATTAGTGCTATGAAACATGTTAAAAGGGTCAAGGCCTCGGGCCAGATAGGTTCACATCAGCCTTTTTAAAATATACTGAGCACCAGATAGCCTCTCTACTGACCGAGGTCTACAACAAATTACTCCATTCCTTTGGACTCTCTCCCGCAATTGCAGAAGCTACTATCTTGCTCATAGAGTACCTGGACATAGACCCATGTCAGTGCCAGTTCCTATCACCCAATTTCATTGCTGAATTCTAGCAACATGCCTGGAAACCCTTTTGCTTAACCTGATACATACTGACCAAAGAGGCTTTGTTCCTATCCAGTCCACAAGTGGACCAAACAGGCCCTCCATTTCTTAAATTTTGGCATGGAAACACCACAGGAAAGTGGTATTGCGATCCCTTGTCGCAGAGTGATTGATCTATGCTACAGTTTACACTACATCACATGGGATTCAGAGCAAACGTTTAGGCATGGATTGATGTGCTGTATGCCTCCTTGAGCCAGGGTTCACATGAATGGGATCCAGTCACAGGAGATCTTGATACAGAGGGGAACTGGGCAGGGCTGCCCTTTCTCCCCTATACTATTTGTATGTATTTCAGACACTTCTCCTCTTTTCAGGGAAGCTGGATATTGACCAGATCATTTGGGCAGATCAACGCCCATGATTTCAATACCTCACCAGTACATACCATCCAAAGCAGGGAGGGCTAGGAATCCCTAATGTTCAATTCTGCTACTTGGCAACACAGGTAAGATATGTGGTGGAGTGGCTCATGGGGGATCTGTCAAACCATGGTGTTTTTATAGACCAGAATATGACTGCCCAATCACTAGCAGAATTCCCCTAGTAACCCACATCACAATGCTGTTGTAATTTCTATGCTTCCCTAGTCACTTGGGCTGCCCTTGATACCTAGCACTGCCTCTCTGGACAGAAAGGTATCACTAGCTACCCATCCTCGCTTAGCCTTATACATGGGAACAGAGGTTTCACCTTGGCACAGACTGATCCATTTTTTGAGCGTGGCTAGATAACAACTGTTATCGGCTTTGAGACTTGTTCCATAAAGGTAGCATCCACTCCATCAAACACATTAAACTGACATTCCGCCTCTAAGAGCAGGACGAATTTCCATATTGGCAAATTAGACATTGGGTTCTGCAACCTTCAAAGAAAGCTGTAACTAGGGGGCCTCGGACATATTTCAAGAGGTTCTTGCAGACCCTCTGCACACAATATCACCTAGTGACACAAATTTATTGTATATTACTCTTCAATCAATAATAGATTTGTAGAGCTGTTCTTGTCACTAGTGAGAGTATCCAGGCACTGGCAGTTTCCAATTGATTAGCCAAATAGCCATGTCTTCAGGGTCTTTGGAAATTCTGGAAGAGATAGGGAGGTCTGTAGATGAAAGGGTAGCTCGTTCAATGTCTTGGATGATAGTTAGGCGAAGGAGAAACCTCCGCATCTGCTCCGTTGGATGTGGGGGTTGAGAGTTAGAGAAAGGGATGTGGAGAAGAAGTATCTGGTGGGCCGATGGAGGTTTAGGTGGTGACTCAAGTAGGTGGGTCCTCAGTTGTGTCGGGTCATGTATGACTGGGTCAAGAGCTTGTACTGGCAGTGTTTCAGTACCTGGAGCCAGCGGAGTTCCCTGACCCTGGGGCTGATGTTGGTTTATCTAGGAGGTCAAGGACTAGTCTGGCTGCTGCATTCTGTATGGTCTTTAGTTGATGGAGGAGGTGAGCTGCATAGAGAAGATTGTCTTATTCCAATCAACCGGAGATGAGGGCTTGGGTTATGGTGCCTCTTGACCTTTGGGGTAGCCATTTAAATATTTTACAGAGCATTCAAAAGTTAATGAAACAGATGGAAGAGACGGAGTTCACCTGAGTTGTCATGGTAAGCTTGATGTCCACAATGAGGACCACTAGGATGCATAGCGACCTTTTGCATCCGAAAATCTGTACCTCTGTCTTGCTCATGTTGAGCTTGAAGCAGTTGTCCTTCATCTTGTTGGCAACGTCTGTCATGCAGTTGTGGAAGTTGATGTTGGTGTTGGTCTTCAGAGAGGGAAAGGATGAGTTGGGTATCGTCGACGTAGGATATGATGTTGAGCCCATGGGTTTTTGCGTTGCTGACCAGAGGTGTCTTGTAATTCAAAGGTTAGTAGATGGGGTAAATTTATCTTAAGTATTTAATCAGCACATAAAGAAAACTGCAGTTGATGGTCTCTCCAGGTAGCAGACAACTGACTCAGAAGGAATGTACCTCTGTCACAGAACAGCATCACCCCAGAACACCAGTGATGCAACATTCTATATTAAATCTACACAACTACAAGCTATGCTGATTCCCTAAGTACAATTCATCTTCTCCCTTTTACTCAAACATAGCATTCTACCAAACATTAATATACAAACAACATACCTACCCAAAGCATACATATGCCAAATTATGTACAATATGGACACACAACATAAGATCCACAAAACACCCTCCTTAATTCAAGTCTTCACAACACATAAAGTCCTCAAGATACATTGATGGGATTCTGTGTCTCAGTAGGCTACCACTCCTCCCAACTCATTCATCCAAAACTGTCTCATCAATGCTTCCCCTCATTGCCACACTGCGTGACTTCTCATCTAACACTTCCTCATCACTCATCAACATAAACTACTACACCCCAGTACTTTGTCATTTCAGCCACCTTCTATTCTCACAGTCCCTGCCCCACCTCCTCTTTCATATAAAGCCACCTATCTCAAATTCCACACCTCTCCTTTTTCCAAGACAACAAACAACCAATGCACACTCCTCACCTTGAATGGACACCATCGCTTCGTAAGTCCACCACCAATACATCCTGACTTGACCTTCACCCAATCACGTTCCACTATTATTTTCCCCTTCCTCTCATACTCACTCACCTTGTCCTCCATACAGGCAGCATTTTAATATTTGCTTTACGCCCTCTCATCTCACGATAGGGGATTATTTTCATCACTCTATTCTCTGTGGTATGATATGCCTAAAAATATGTCATCTACCATATCCTTAATGTTTTTCCTACTGTCCACTGCCATTTGAATCAGCCCCTTCACCATATGGTTGGCCCACTTAACAATAACATTCGCTTGTGGGTTATAGAATGTCATTTCTGCTGAACTTAATTGTGTGCCATTATCAGTAATCAATTTCTCTTGATATCCTTCTCTGAAAATATCTTCCAACACCCTGATGGTGTTCTTTGTTTGTAACTTCACAAACCAATTTCACAATAAGCCACTTAGAGCAGTGGTCTTCAAAATGTTTTTGCTCTGAGCCCCCCTTAAGCAAAATGTTTTGAAGTCGCTAAAACTTCATGGCATGACTTGAGGGGTGGGGAGGAAGAGGGGCTTATGAGATCATTTTCAGGAGTGCTTATTTGCCGCTAAAAATCAACAATAAATGGAAAAGAGCAAATACATTAAAGTTGAAATTGACAAAAAATACTACTCCCCAAATTTGGGTGATTTGAGCCCCTCGCACGCCTCTTCCCCAATGCAACTTCAACTGGTGCACTAATGACAGCTATGTCACTGAGAAGCAATCTACTACTCCTGCCTGGCCATCAATACAATCTTGAAACATATTTGAAATGAGCTCCCCCCTGTTGTCTTCCTCTTTACAGCAAGGGTATCCTCAGCCCTAATGCTTGCAAGGATAAAGAGCCTCTGTGCCTCCTTTGTAAAGTATAACAGTCATAACTGTGATTCAGTGGACCCCTCACACTCCTAGACCCCAGTGCCACTGCACCTGATTCATAAATGAGAGCTACCGCCCTGTGAAGATGGCAGTCTTCTCTGCTGCTTGTTAGTAAAAAGGCCTCCATTTGCCACATCTCCACGGTGTCATTTCTGTGAGGCCTAATTTAAGGTGTTTCTTCTTCTTCAATTGTACCCTCTATTTAGCCATTGTTCCGAGACCCACACCAACACTCGCACAGGCTGAGTGGAATGGTCCCTAGTGCAAGCAAGAAAGGATAGTAAAACAACCATAATTGGGGTTTAGTTGGGACCTGACCCCCTTGGGCTCCAGTTCCATTGCATGTGCAGCACGATTGGTATGTATTTCACTGTCCACTCTACTAGGCCATCGCTCTAAGGCCCGAGGCCCAACAAAGGTGGTCTGCCTCTTTGTGTTAGAAATCAGGAGAAAGCCCCAGCAAGGAATATGGCTCCCCAACCTCATTTTTGCTGGTATCAGAACCCTATTTGTGGTGTAATGCATCTTCGCACCACTATATCAGTGCACCTGAAACTGCGGCACTAATGGTAGAGCTGGTAAATTAAAAAAAATAAGCCTTAATAGCCTGTCATCTTCCTCAGGACATCTCGCTAAGGAAGTGATCTCTGTTCATTTGTAAATTAAAGAATGAGTCCCCACAGCACCCCAGTCATTGAGCCATCACTTACCCAAACTAAATGTGAATATGTGCGGTTGCTTACCCATCAAATGTAAAGGCTGGCTGGGAGCAAATATAGGATTTAATTTATGAAGTCACTTGAAGATTCATGGCAACAGTTTTATTATTTTTGAGAGATAATATAAAGGTGCTGAGTTTTGTACAGTCTTTTATACGGTCTTATAAAAACGCTCGCACCAGGTACGGTCTGGCTGCTTATTACTAACAGTATTTTTTTAAGTGCCTGTTTTACCTGAAACATGAAATAATTCTGTGCCAGTCTATCATACTGTGCGTAACACAATTTTTAAATAATGACAAACCTATCCAGGATTCTTTTTGTTACAGGATGGAACCTCAAAGCACTATAAATACAGATGTCACTATTCTGCACTGTGCCAACCAGGATTCAAATCTGTAGACAAGACATGGCAGTGAGTGTGCTAACCAATTGAGGTTTCATACCCTTAAAGAGAGAACGTCCAACTAATTAGTTTAAGTGGCATCTACTTTTCATTTAAAATGTGTGCATTCTTTTATAGGCAGTTCCCTGAAGGGGAACAAAAACAACTAAATACTTAAAGAATCTTTCATTGTTATAGCCATATCTCTGCTTGTTCAGGATGTGTTCAGGATCACACTTGTCATACTTTTTGAATGTTTTTGGTTGGAAAGCAACAATCCCTGAATTGTTAATTAGGACCTGGTTGTGCCTCTGCATGAGAGTGAAATTGATGGGCTAAACAATGGCAGTACCTCATGTAAATGAAGGCAGCCTAAAAACGCCCCCAAAAAACTTCCAGGCCACCTTCATTTACAAGTGCTTACTGAGACATTTGCACCCCCCTGGGAATGCATCCCCAGGGGGGCACGCCCCACAGTTTGAATACCTCTGACTTAGAATAAACATCAACCGTCACCAGACCAAATATTTCTGTGGCCACGCCCCCAATGGCCCTAAAAAATCCATACAATCTACATGCCTATGGCAGACCTGGATCCACAACCTCACCAATGACTGATCGATTTCCCACTCTCAATCTTTCCTCATCATCTTTGCAGTCCACACACCTCTCCACCCAATCTGTGACTTGTTGGTCCATTCCAAGCCACCAAAAATATTCTCGTACTCTCTTCTTTGTGAGTGACTGCCTCAAATGACCTTCATGTGCCTATTTGAACAGTTCAATTTTTAACTCCTGTTGAGGAACAAACGTGTCCCCTTTGATTATTAAGTTTTCTCCACACACAGAAAGCTCATCTAAAACCTTCCAAAATCGTCTCACCGCAACTGACACTGTACTCTCGTGCCTGCCACCATTCACAATCATATCCAGAACATTTTGTAAAACACTACACCAGCCATACATTCATTTCACCATTCCTTTACAAAGGCCTCACAATTCGCTTCCACCAAATCATCCACACTTGCAACTGCACCAACCTTTAACTTGTCTATGTCTTGCCAAAGTAATGGCAATATAGAAAACCAATCAACCTGCCCATGTTCCCACCCTGGAATGTATTCATTTTTGTACTGATACTCTTGCAAACAAGCTGCCAACCTGGCTACCTATGCAGATCCCTTCCTTGCTCCTCCTGGCAAAAGAATCTTCAATAATTGGCTTATGATCCACATATAACACAAAAGGAAACCCCCACAAATACATCCTCACTCAATCAATCAAGGCATATGTATAGCGCGCTACTCACCCAGAGGGTCTCAAGGCGCTTGGGGGGAGGGGGGGTCCGCTACTGCTCGAACAGCCAGGTCTTGAGTTGCTTCCTGAAGGAGAGGTGGTCTTGGGTCAGGCGGAGGTGGATGGGGTGGGAGTTCCACGTCTTGGCCGCCAGGTAGGAGAAGGATCTTCCTCCCGTTTTGGCTCTTCGGATTCGGGGAACGGCGGCGAGGGCGTGGCTGGTTGATCATAGCTGGCGGGTTGGAGTGTAGAAGGTCAGGCGGTCATTGAGGTATCTAGGGCCTTGGTTGTGTAGAGATTTGTGCGTGTGGGTGAGGAGTCGGAACGTGATTCTCTTGCTGACGGGGAGCCAGTGCAGGTCTCTCAGGTGTCCGGAGATGTGGCTGTGTCGGGGGATATCCAGGATGAGTCGTGCTGAGGCGTTCTGAATGCGCTGGAGTCTTTTCTGAAGTATGGCTGTGGTTCCGGCGTAGAGGGAGTTCCCGTAGTCCAGTCGGCTGGTGACAAGCGCCTGGGTGACCGTCTTCCTGGTTTCGGTGGGGATCCACCGGAAGATCTTCCTTAGCATGCGTAGGATGTTGAAGCAAGAGGCATAATACTTATGCCTCCCTCTCTATAACTGAATAATTCTTCGCCAATTTGGTTAAAGAACAGGAAGCAAAACCTACCATTTTCTGAACTCTCCTATGGACTTGAGCTAACACAGCCCCAACTACCACCGCACTGACAACCACTATCAAACTTGGCATCAGTTTAGTGTCAAACAGTGTCAATACCTTTCCAGCACATGTTTAATTTTTTATATTTTCAAAAGCCTCTTGTTGATCCTCCACCCACACCGTGTGTGCGCTCTCTTTATAGATTCCAAGAGATCCCTCTTTGGCTTGACACCCATCTCTGACAATGTAGACCCCAGATCCTCTACTTCTTCCAGACAAATTACCATTTCTCTTTTTTGAGTGTCAAACCTGCATCAGCTATCCTATCCAAAACTTCTTTCAAAACCATGTTATTTTTCTTGTTTGTATCCTCGAACACCAAAATATCATCCTTTGAAACACACTGGCCGCTGATGCAAGGCCAAACAACATCTTTGTGAACAAAAACACACCATCAATGGTGATAAATGCCGTGCGAGGCTTGGAATCTCAATGCAGCTTAATTTGATGGTACACACTATGCAAATCTAGCATGAAAAAAAGAAGTTTCTCTTTATAACGATAGCAACAACTCGTTTATGTTAGGAGGTGGATAATGATCCACAATTATATTTTGGTTCAAGGTGCACAGGCCCACACAGAACCTGGAACTAACATCAGACTTGCCCGTGATAACAACCAGAGAAATCGGTCTAGATGTTTCTATAGGTTCTATTATACTTTGCTCGACCATCTCCTCCAACATACGTGTCACTTCTTGCCTTGCAATAATAGGGAGCTTACGCACTTCATGCTGCACAGGCACTGCATTCGGCCGAATCAATATTTTATGCACATAACTCATGAATTCACCTGCGTTTTCTGAAAACTCTCTACTCGCCCCTTCACTATGTTTTCCATTGTAACTTCATCCACCACATTGACCTGATTGGGGGTTCTTGGATGGATGATTACATGCAGATCATACTGATGTAGCCACCCCAAAATAGACGGTTTTCTCCGTGCTACATACACTTATCCCATCACACATCTTTCCTGTAAACATATCTCAGTTGACATATAACCTATTATGTCTATCTTCTCCCCTTTGTACCCACCAGGATTGATATCTTCTGGACTAAGCATACTTTTGGCCAATGTCATATTAACATATCGTTTAAGGACTATTGTGTAGAACAACCCAGAATACACCAACAACTGGACACTTTCTCCTTGTTTTACAAACGATGCACGGGGCCAGTCCTCCCCCGTATATCTTGCCCATCTATACATACAATCCTATTGTTAGCAACGGGGGTCTCTAGTTGGCAATGGTTTGCACCGTTGGCCAAATAGGGACCCTTGCTTCTAATCAGGGTAAAGGGGGTACATTCCAAAATTAACCCCTGCTCACACCCCTTGGTACTTTAGGCTTATTTCAGAGGCAGTGTATAAAGCATTTGTAAACACATACAGTAACATATTGAAAACACCTCAAATGGACACCACACCAGTTTAGAAAAATAAATAACCTTTATCTAAACCAAAACAAGACCAAACGACAAAAAAGTACTCAATACAGTATCAAATACGTTGTTCACTCAAATATAACTTGTAGCAAAAAATAACTCCACTTGGAGTTATAATCACGTTGTGACCAGTGAAAGATCCCAAAGCACGGCGCCAACCGCGAGGTGCACGAGGTTAGGCACTCAAAGAACAGTACCTTGGAAATGATGAAAACAAAGACAGTTCATGGCGTCAGGGAGGCGATGCTTCGTTGGCGCCGCGTGGCATCGGTTCCTAACGACCCCAGGGGAGGTGAAGCCTCTGTTCCTTACTGCAGTGCAGGGGAGGCAAGATAACTGTTCCTTACTGCGTCGGGGAGAAGACGTCACGATGGCGCCGAAGCCTCTGACCCTTACGATGGTGCGATGTTGATGGATTCGGGAGTCACCCACGTCGATGATCGGCTCCGCGATGATGAAGTCCGCTTTGGAGTCGAGGCGGCATGGCAGCAGGCATCGGACCTATATCGCAGGTCAGACCTTCGATGCAGGTTACATCAGTGTTGCAATTTCCTTCTGTACCAGCTGAAACAGCAGTTCCAGATGCAGGGAGACATAAGGGGTGAAGTGTTCCTGAGACTTCAGAACAGGAGGCAAGCTCAGTTTCATGCCCTTGGAGATCTTTTCTTCAAGCAAGTGACAAAGCAATAGAGTAAAGTCCTTTTTTCACCTTTCCTTGGCAGCAAGCAGCCACTGCAGGCCAACCCCAGACATCAAACAGCGCAGGGGCAGTATTCCTCCTCAGCTTCTCCAGCTCTTCTCCATGGCCAACGTTTCCTCTTGATTTTCGAGAAGTAATCTAAAAGTCTGGGGTCTGGGCCCCACTTTTTATACACACGAATCCTTTGTACTCTGAAGGCAGAGAGTGTCTGTATCCAGCCAAAACCAGTTCTGTCCTCACTGGTGCAGCTTCCTGGCAGGAAGTGGAGAGGAGACGGCATTGTTGAAGGCAGACCAGGCCAAGGCAGGTGAAAGTAAATCTCCTCCCCCTAATCTAAATTCAACCCAGGTCCATTCAGCCCAGCCCTGACTCATCAGACTTCTGGAGCCACAGCCCTTCTCCAGCTCCTGTCATCCAAAAGCCAGACATGCAATAAACAAACCTAGCAGAGGCACACTGGATGGTTAGGCAAGAAAATACCCACATTCTAAAAGAGGTATTTTCAAACACAGAATGTAAAAATCACCCTCACTAAAAGATGCACTTTAACATTAGGAGTTTAGGCATTCTAAACTTTTCTTTTCTATCTTGTTCCCAGGGTCAGTTATGTTTATAAGATATTATAAACAAACTACCCATGCTGGCCTATGGGAACAGATAGCCTTGCAATAGTGAAAAACTAATTTGGCAGTATTTCACTATCAGGGCATGCCACACACATCAGGGCATGTCCTGCCTTTCACATACAATGCACCCGGCCCACAGGGGTAGCTTAGGCCTACCTTAGGGGTAACTAATATGAAGAAAAGGGAAGGTTTAGGAACTAGCAAATGTGTGCACTTGCCAAGTCGGTATGGCAGTCCCAGACTGCAAACAGGCTCTGCAATGGCATGCCTGAGTCACATTTTACAGGCTACTTCTGTGGGTGGCATAATCAGTGCTACAGGCCCACCAGCTGCATTTGATTTAGAGGCCCCAGGCACACATGGTGCACTGTATTAGGGTCTGACAAGTAAATCAAATAAGCCAATCTTGGAATCACTAATCCACATCAATAATTTACAAAGGGAGCACTTGCACTTTGGCATTGAGCAGCAGTGGCTAAGTGCCCAAAGCATCTAGACGAGCAGAAACACAGGAGGCAATAGCAAAAATGGAAGGGAGACCCATGCCAATGGTGCCAAGTCTAACACATATCACTTATTTTCTCAGTATCTTCTACACATTCCTGCATTGCTGCCACCTTGAAGCTGTGTTACTTACTTACTCATCCTAGCAAAATGGCCTTTCTGTCCGCATTGTCTACACTCACTACCCACTGCATAACAATTCTTTGAGTCTGCCGAGTGAAAAATGCTCCCACACCGAGTAAACCTCCTTTTAAGATGTTTGGTGGCATCTGTTGACCTTGAAGTTCTTCCCATATACCTCCTATTTAGCACCCCTTTTATCCCTGAATTAACACTTCTTTTGTGGGTGCTAAGTACCGCTACCTCCTCCTGCTGGATACGTGAAACACCAGTGCTGTTTTCTTTTTTTTCCTTTACTCTCATGCACAAATCTGACTGTTCTACCATCTTAGCTATCTTAATAGCATTAAATATTGTGGAATTTTTTGCTGCCCACAGCCTCTCGAGCATTTTTTTATCCTGGCACTGGACAATCGATTGATCCTTGATCAGATCATCTCTCATTGCTCCAAATTGACATTTGATAGATAGCTCTCGTAACCTGGTCATGATCTGATCAATTTTCTTATCAACCCTATGTTGTTGCATTTTAAAATGATGTCTGCACATAACTATGTTAACCTCTTTTGGAAAATGTTATTTTAACCTCGCTTTAGCTCCCAAATACACATTGGCTAAAGTTCATCCCTCACTATGAACAGCCAGCGGTAAGTATTTGAACACATGCTGGCCTTCTTTCCCTAATGCACTTAAAAACAATGCTTTCCTCCTTGTTACACTGAATTCTCTCCCATTTAAAGCTTTGAAGTAACGTTCTAATATTTCCTCCCGTTCATACCATTCAATTGATGGCACCCCGGCTTGTTGTAAGAATAATGGTGGTGGAATAATCCATCACACCTTGTGTGCCTATCACCATCATTCATACACGTAGGAATCAAGGTCCAAGGTGTGCCTATCACTGTTTTACCATGTCTCACAAAACCAATAAGTACAAGGATGAGTCCTTCCTTGACTTCTGTATGCCTCCTCTCAAGATCGGAACACAAACGCGTTACCTCTCAGTTTAGTAAACATATCCATGTGTGCCTATCACCAAAGTATACTCCACACGCCAACTTCCCTGTGTAAGCTGCTGCTCCGTGTCACCATCCAGATACTCACACATCGTTTTTCACTGCTGTCAACGCTGACACAGCACCTACAATAGATGTGAATATAGGCCATCCCGATCAGCTAGAACATCCGGCAGATGACCGTTCATGTATTACAGGGAAATTGATCATGTTTGTGAATGTGCACAGATGCTGTTACATAATGCTTTCAGTTGGAAATGGCCCTTTCGGCAGGGCTATCCACAAACCTTTTGCTTCTTCCTCCTTTATTTTTCCTGACCTGTGGCTGTTGCCAATAGAACTCTGGGTTCTTTAACACTGCTGATCAGTGCTAATGTGCATATACTCTCTGTGTAAATTGTTATTGTGATTGGTTATCCATGATTGGCATATTTGTTTTACCAGGAAGACCCTAGTAAAGTGCCCTGAGTGTGCCAGGGCTGGTGATTCAAATGCTACTAGTGGGCCTGCAGCACTGATTGTGTCACCCACATGAGTAGCCCTAAAACGGTGTCTCAGGCCTGACACTGCAGTGCCTGTGTGCAGTCTGTGAACTGCCATGTCAACCTGGCCAGTGTCCCCACTGACCAGGCCTAACCCTTCCCTTTCTGTACACATTGGACACCCCTATGTAAGGCCTAAGGTAACCCCCTGGGCAGGGTGCAGTGTATGTGCCTGCCCCCTACAGCGCTGGCTCCACCCCCTGTGGTGCGTCTGATGTCTTTGCCCTGCACTGTGAAAGGAGAGAAGGAATCATGTCAACAAAGTGCTCCAGGTCTGTGCTTTTCCTCCACATTGCTGGCTCCACCTCCTGTGGGGCGTCTGATGTTTCTGCTCTGCACTGTGAAAGGAAAGAAGGAGTCATGTAAACAGAGTGCTCCAGAACTGATTTGGACCGGGCTCAGAGCCCTCCTGCACAAAGGGAACAAAGACTTTTTGGGGTATAAGTACAGGACCCCAGACCACTGAACTTTAGATCATCCTGGAATCAAGAAGGAACCTCTGCCAAGGAGAAAGCTGGAAGACTGAAGAAGGAAAGCTGTCCTGCTGTTGCTTTGCTGGACTGACCTGCAGTTGCTTTGCTGCCAAGGAGAGGGGAAGGACTTTGCTTTGTGCTGTGTCCCCTTGCTTGAAGGAATCTCCAAGGGCCTGAAGAAGAGCTGGCTCCCTGTTAAGAAGTCCCAGGAACAAAAGGACTTCACGCCCAGCTTCCCCGAACTCTGCTGAGAGAGTTTTGTCTTTCCTAGAGTGCTTGGGCCAGTTGAGGTGCCTCTGGAAGTTGTACCTGTGTTGGGAAGCTGGAAACCAACATTTTGAAAAACTTTCTGCAAAGTTTAACGCATCGCTCACTTGCGGAGCGCATCCCCGTCAGTGCAAGGAAATTCTCACCGCTACGAAGACCGAGATCGTCGTAGCACCTGTTGCCACTGACAGAGTCGTCGCATCCTTTGCTTGCGGGACGCACCAGTCCGGTGCGGAAGGATTACCATCGCTGCGAGTATCGTCGCAGAGCCTGTCGTCACTGGGTGAGATCGTCGCACCACTTGCTTGCGGACCGCATCACATCGCTGCAAGAGTCGACGCAGAGCCAATGCATCGAAAGGCTGCAAGAGGAGAAGATTGACGCTGAGACACGCATCATCGCCGCAACGGATATTGTCGCCGCCCCGAAGATCGTCGCATCGTACCTTTTGCGAGCCGCTTCCACCAAAACCTGTGCACCGGAATCCACGCAAGGTATCGCATCCCTCCCCATACAGACCGGAGTCACCGCAACATGCCCGCTGTGTCCAGCGGATTGTCGCATCGCCTCACCAGGGTCTCAGGAGTGACGCATTGCTTGCTTTTCACCGCTACAGCTTTCACTTGGAACTTTTGTCGCATCTAAAGATACTGTTTGCTAAACTGTTGTGGAGTCAGTTTGTGGTGTTTTCACTGTGTTACCGTGAGTGTTGGTACAAATACTTAGCACATTGCCTTTGTTAAGTCTGACTGCTCGTGCCAAGCTACCAAGGGGGTGAATAGGGGTTATCTAAAGGGTGTATCCTTCTTACCCTGACTAGAAGCAAGGGTCCCTATTTAAACAGTGTTACCTACCTCTGCGAACTAGAGACCCCCAGTTCCAACACTTTCGATGGCTGATCTCCCTTGTCTGGCTATCGTCAGATACTCATAGGGCACGCATGTCAGCTTTGAGTTCCTCGCTCACGATACACCATGATAGTCGTCATCAGACAGCCTCTGTGCATGTGAAGCTGCTACGACAAGTCTCACCTTTTTTTCACAACACATCTCCTATAAATTTTGCTACCATGTTGATTGTACCGGTAACCATAATTACCTCCTCTCATCATGGTTTGCGGGACTCACCAATGTACAGTCCTCACTTCCTAATATCTGCGGTGATGCTTCAGGTTTCTTTCCCATCACATTTAACACAGTGGTCCTGTGTGTGCGCAACTGGAAATTGTCCTCAATCTTGTTATTCAAAGTCTAGTAGATGGTGTAGATTTATCATAAGTATTTAATGAGCACATAAAGTAAACTGCAGTTGGTGGTCCCTCTCCAGCCAGCAGACAACTGATTCGTGAGGAATGCACCTCTGTCACAAAACAGCTTCACGCCAGAACACTAGTGGTGCAACATTCTATATTAATGGTACACAACTACAAGCTATGCTGATCCCCTAAGTACACCAAGGTGTCATATAAATGTTGAAGCGGGTGGGGCTGAGCGAGGATCTTTGGGATACTCCACAGATGATTTCCGTGGTTTCAGAGTTATAGGTGGGAAGACAGACTTTTTGCATTCTTCAAGTGAGAAAAAAGGCTATCCACCTGAGAGTAGCTTCTTGGATGCCTATGTTGCGCAGCCTTGTGATGAGTATATGGTGGGAGACCGTATGGAAGGCTGTTGAGAATTCAAGGAGGATCAGAGCTGTAGTCTTTTCTCGGTCGAGTAGGACTCAGATGGAATTTGTAGCTGCAATGAGGGCTTTCTTGGTGATGTTGAATCTGCATTGGGAGGAGTTGAGTAGGACGTTCTGTTCCAGATGTGAGGAGAGTTGTTGGTTGATGGGTTTCTCTAACACTTTGGACTAGAACAGGAGCAGTGAGATTGGTTGGTATGTGTTGGATTCACTGGGGTCAACCAATGATTTCTTTAGTAGGGTGTCTACTTCTGCATGTGTTTCCAGTCCTCAGGGAAGGTGGCCTTAGCAATCGAGGTGTTGAACATGGTGATGAGTACGTGGCTGATTATGACTTCGCTTAGGTTGAAGATGTGGTGAGGGCATGGGTCGTGTGGGGACCCTGAGTGGAACGAATTTGTGATGGAGGTGGTGTACTATGGGGCAATCTGGCTCCATTAGGTTAGTGGTATGTCTGCGATGGTAGCGGGGTCGCTGTGTTGATTGAAGATGTTGGTAGCCTTGGGCTGGGGTTTGAAGTTTCTGCAGATGTTGGCGATCTTGTCATGGAAAAAGTCTACAATGTTGTTGCAGAGTTCCTTTGAGGGGGTAATGTTGTTTGTTGTATACAAGACTAGGTGAGTGGAATATCTGGGCACTCAAGTAGACGATAATCGATGGAGCCATACACTCATGCACAACAAAGTTCACAAGACATGCACAGGGAAGGGAATCACTCTATAACATTGTGCATATATAGCATTATACTCCAGCATAATTCCCCGGATGAAGTAACACCAGATCTGGGCACTGCTGGATGGGATACGGGGGCACAGGGACCCTATACCATATGGTGTCGACTTGCCCCCACTTGGTCTGGTTCCAGTGGGAGGTTTTGTAAATTGCCTCAACCACTGCGGGGAAACCCCTGGCTATAGACCCCGCCTCCATCCTTTTGAGGCTAACCCAATAACACTACTACTCATTCCATTCCACCAGGAGGAAGAAGATATACCATCTCTTCTTTGCATAAACCAAGACCATCCTGGGCCTATAAGGGAGGGACACCACCCAGAACACCCCCATGTGGCTACAGAGAATCAGGCATCTCTTGGCCAATGAAAAAATAACATAAGATATGCATGATGCCTCTGAAACATTAATCACAGTATGGGACCCCATTTTAGAGCACCTTAGTCAAGGTAATAGAGATTTTACTTGCATTAGTCATCTCTGAGCTCCTGGCCTACTATCTCACTATAGGTGGCAAACTAATGAGACTGCCTACTTGCTCGGGGGAGTCAAATACCAAGACACTGATGATCTCTCTCAGTACAACGGTCCAGTCTGGTGGGGGGGGGGGGCGGGCTTGTTGGGGCTTAGGTACATACTGCTCATTGCTGACTGTTTGGCTTTATAGGTGGGTGTGTCAACTGTACTGTTGTATGTGAGAACTCTAATAAAAATCGATTTCAACTAAAAAACTGTCAGTGAACATTATGTTAATAACTTCCGCAATTTGTTCAGTTTGTAAAAAATGAATAAATATTAAAAGAATGTTGTACTAGCTATCTTTATTTGATATTCTGTGTGTGTTCAAAATAGCCTTACAGATCAAGATTATTATGATTCAAAACTTGCCACTAAGGTCGCAAACAACAGGGGTTCTGGCATGTGCAGCCTTCATGTGAACTTTCCTCGAGCTGTTTGTCTTTTTCACAGGAAAAGCTACTCTTATGATCTGAAAGATCTAGATACACCAAGGCAGTGGATTGTTCTTCGCAGAAATGATCCTTGAGGAAAATGACATAAAAAACATGCTGCGGGTGTTCAGACCTCAGCGAGGTGGTGCGTGCATGTGCTGACTGGTCCATTAGAGATATATTGTTTTTCCTATCTGCCACGTGCAGGAGATAATATTTAGTAAGGAGCTGTCTGATGCCTTAACTAACATGTAGCAGCTTGGTTAAACAGAACACATGCGTATGTAAGCAGCAGGTACCCAGTAAAGCATAATGTAAGCCAACATGTAGATAATTTATATTACGCTAATGATTCAGGTCAGGGCACTAAACTAAGGAATTTTTCACAGTAACCACTTTCTTTAATTGAATGCCCATAAGTGCGTACAACACAGCACAGAAACACGCGCAATATATTTGGAACTAGAATAGCAGGAGGGTAGTTTAGACGAACCATTTCAACAGTATTTATTACAGTAGCTTTTATTTACCAACATCAGTCTCTTTTATTTTTAGACTTGAAACTCCTCAATGTAAATTTGAGGCTTGTTTCAGTAACTGCAACCCCAAGTTCTTTAGTAATTTCTTATTAATTTAAGATTATTGAGATTGTGACTGCACCAAGTTTAATCATCCATGCTCCGTTCTCACATTCATCCTTCCTCAATGTAAGTTCTCTGGTGGATTTTGTTCTTGAGCCATGGCTAGCCAATGAAGTAGCATTTAATTTAATTTAATTCATTTATTTGAGGTTTTATAGAGCACGAACGTGACCCGTCAGGGTATCTGAGCCGTTTACAGGGATAACACATTGCGTACAGGTTAGGCAGAGGCAACACACAAGGATGGGGATAAGGGAATTGACTACATTAGGACAAAAAACGGGGTTATATACAATAATCAATACAGTACAATAATCAGCAGAGTGTCATGTCATGACAAAGAGAGGAGAGATAAGATAGCAAAAGGCAGAGAGAACCAGCAAAACATTTGAAGGAGTGAGGTACAAGGAAAGGACAACCAAGCAGAACAGGAAATTATGCATAGAAACAAAGGCCATGACAAAAGGCGGTATGCGCGAAAAAGGAGAGTTATCGGAGGTATTTGCTCATTAGGAAGGTATTAGCTTCCTTTTTGAAAATTGAAAATAGTGCAGTTTGTAATAAATGTGCAGAAATATTGTGCATGCTTTAATGAAATATAGAAAGTGTGTTTAAAAAAAGGCATTGTAGTAGACAACCAAATATCCATATTCACTCATAAAAGGCCTCTAGTGGTGGAAGTATTATAACCTGACAAGTTTAAATGACTAGAAAATGCTTGATGTGCATAAAATGTTCATTTCTTGACCATTTCATGGTTGTGTTTTTCATGATGAATAATATTTGCATAAATGCAAAATGCTTCTCATTACACAAAGATCATTGTTAACTAATGATTAGATATTTGTTATTTAGTGAGGTAATGGAGAAAGTTTCATATGAAGACACAGTATTTCTAAATGGAATGAATGATGTCAAAGTCTAAGAGAGTTAATTAATACTGTATTTGATAAGAAATGTTTCACTTGACATTGTTCTCTGTAGACTATTGCATTATTAGTGGGAAGAGGAGGAAAGGTCCTGTCCCCATGAGTGCATTGAAAGCTTATTGGTTGTTCGAGTAGAGAAGAAGAAACATGAAGATTGCATCAATAATTGGCGTGTCTATAATAGTGCTTGTTCCTAGAGTTGGCTTGGACCCTTCTTTTCAATTCATCCACATATATCTCCAGTCCACGCTATTTTGGGACTCTGAGTTTCTTGAACCTCTCTCTATGGTAAGTTCTGCTTTGATCAGTTACTGAATTATTGACCCTTTTTTTAATACTAAAGCTTTATTCTTTATGATTTCTCACTCACTCTCCTGAAATGAAACTGACACCTTTTCTCCCAATTCCTATAATTAATACAGAGCTTATAAAGCACCTGGTTACACTACCCAGTGTGTCCCCGCACTGTGCCACCTGTCCTGGCCTGTTCCTGTGAGGTGCCCACTCCTTGGCACCCCAAGGTGAAGCCAGGCATCCTAGCGGTAGGGTCGGTGTGGAGATTAAGCAAGCTATTGCCCAGAGTTGCAGAGTGGGACCCATGATTAGATTAGGCACCGAGGCGAGAGAATTATCGGTCGAAGGACATTGAGCCCAAGACCCTGCCGCGATGGGAATTGAACCCTGGTCCGGCCAGACCTCTGCATCAGAGTCTGCTGCTCTAACCAGTGAGCCACACTTCTACACAATAAGGATGCTTTTCTTTATGGAACATGCTTAATGCACATTAATGTGATTTGTTGATTGCTCATTGCTTGATTATTGATCTCTAATTAGATTCTAATGACTAAGATTGATACATTTGACTTGTTACCTAATAACAATGACTTACTAATATATTTGAATATTACAAACCCTTTAACTCATACCAAACATTCATTATTGGTTATTTACTTTTTATTTTTTATGTATTAATCTATTTATTTAAGTATGCATTTAAAGACCATTGACACATGAGACAAGGCATAGGGTAACAATGACACAAGCATAGAACGTTTCCAAAAAGAAAAAATCTAGGCCTTAAAAATTGGGGTATTTTCGTTGTGCTAGATTTGAGATTACAAGTGCATTTGGTGGTAGAAATATATGATGTATAGTTTTACTTGCCAGTTTGGGACTCTTACTTGCTATGGTTACATTCCAGATCCTTTCTTGGTAGAACTGGAGGATAATTCTGTAAATTTGCAGTTGGAATCAAGGCTGTGGCTGTGGTGCACATCAACACACCTACTTGAACATTTCTCTGGCCCACCAAACTCATTGTTACTTGAGTGCCGTTCCTTCTCAGGATGGTTGTGGACCAGATTGTTTTACAAAGTTGTTGAAACTGCACCTCAACATGCTAAATTACTTGCAAAAAAAGCACATCATGTATTGTGAACTAATGAAGCATACACTGTAGTGAAGTAGAATGATATTATGAGCGTGCTCATAGACTGATGTGAGTGATACATTGAGTTTTAAGTACCAAAAATAGAACTTTGTATAGATTTTTGTTGGAACGTGTGTAAAGCTTTGTTTCTGTGAAAGATACTATCATGTGTCATAATGCTGAGTTCAACGAGAGGTGAAGTGCATGCTTGCAACAATTGTTGCATGTGTTAGAACACATACTGAATTGGCCAGCAGAGTAAACATTTAAGCAAGCATGTACCGATATCAAGGAGAGGAATAGGGCTGGGCTTATCACTGGGGTAGAGCTGTTTAATATCTATTCACATGTTGCGTGAGACAACATAGGGCCAGATGTAAGAGGCCATTTACCGACCGGTAACGGCCGATTTCGGCCGTTACTGACCGGTAAATGGGTATTTGTGATGTAGGGGGCCAATTTTACCGATTCGGTAAATTTACCGAATCGGTAAATTTACCGAATTGGTAAAATACAGAATCGGTATTTTTACCGATTCTGTAACTGCCAGATGTAGGTGGGACCCCTCTGAGTCCCAAAGGCCTTACAGATTCGGTATTTTACCACCCAATCCAATTAGGAGGTAAAATACCGAAACCAGGTGTGCATGCACATGTGTGCATGCACACCTATGCCATGTGACAGACAGACGTGCCCTTAGGGCATGTCTGTGTGCCACATGGCACACATGCCTGTATTTGGGGTGCTAGAGGGAGTCAAAGTGACACCCCCTGCACCCTTGCAGGATTCGGTATTTACCGATTCTGTAATTACAGAATCGGTGTTTCCCATTGATTCCTATGGGCTTCAAAGCCCATAGGAATATATGGGAAATACCGATTCTGTAATCCCAGAATCGGTAAATACCGATTTTTACAGAATCGGTATTTCAAATACCGATTTCACCTACATCTCCCACCTTCTATTTTACCGATTCATAAATACCGAATCGGTAAAATTTGGTATTTATGAGTCAGTAAAATAGAATTACCGTAAGGACTGAAAATGCAGGTAAGGCGCACAACGTGAGCTTGTTTGAAGGTTCAGGAAGGTTGGGGTGAGATTGTTATGGATGTTGAGGGTGCTCCAACAAGTGGCGTAACCGTCCCAATGCGCCGGACAATGGTGGCTGGTTGAGTGCGTTACTACAAGCGTAAACGCATCCTTGTGATTGGGCACACCTTCAGGTTCATCGTAAGGTACGAATGACTCCTTTGTGATTTTAAAGTTGGTTTATTTCAAGTTCATTCATCAGTAATTCATCAGTTCATTTAATTCATATTTATGCATATGATTAGGTAGATTTCACACTGTAATGTTCCGAATGGAACATGTCGAACAAGGTGCTCCAATGCATTTCGGGCTGGAAAAAGCCCCTTTTCAAGGAGCTCTGAAAACAATAAAGATACGCTCATTTTAGAATGTCGATCTGTCTCAAGGCCAATTATAATGAACGAAAAACATTGTTTGTGAATTATCACTCACGAAAACATATTAGCTAAACGTGCGTAACTAGAGTCAAGTGAGACTGTGAAAATATGTTTATGCATTGTTTTAAGTAGTCTATGTGTTAGCTTCAGATAACACGTGATGACCAAGATCGCCTCGGACTGTGAAAAGGGGTACCTTATAACCCGTGGGGTCGGTGAGAGGTTAAAGCATGCGATGGTTTCTAAGAAATGCTCACGTGAAGGTTGCTTGTCCGTTATGTGGGAATCTGGAATGGAACCAATCAAATGTTATAAACGGGCGTTCTCACCAAACGGTGAAACTGCAATTTAAATCCATGTCGGGTCCCCGACTTACTTGTGGATTGTGTGGAGGCGCTTCGGGGTCTTTCAGCGTGACTGGAGCGGAGTTACCGCGAAGTGAATGCGGAGTTTCAACCCGTGGACTGAAGGGAAGTTAGGAGAATGAGCATAGAAATAGGACTAGAGGTGGAGGGGCGAAGTGCGCGGGCCATGTTGGAGTGGGGAAAAGGTTACTATGGAGGTAGAATGGGTGCAACCACTAAGAACAGTGTTATAATAACGTGTTTGTGCACAACGCATTGACATTTAACAATACAGGCAATTTAAAAGGCATAAAGAAGGCATGAAAAATATATATATAATACAAGGCTAATAATGAAAAAGAACTCATGATGGCATGCTGGTAATAGCGTACAAGCCGGTACAGTCAGGGAGCAATGTCTGAGTACAGGTACCCCACTGGGTACTATAGAAATGCACTTAATTCAATCCGATCATTCAAGCCAAATGGCTTCATCGCCTGCAATCTGTAAATCCAGGCTGTTTCGCGTTGAAGAAGGACTTTGTTGTTGTCTTTACCTTCTTTCTTGTGGATGGTTTCAAGTATCATGTATTTTAGTTGGGACACATTGTGTTTATGATCGTTGAAGTGGATTGCAACGTTGGACTTCTGGTTTTTAGTACGAATGTTTGATTTGTGTTCGTTTAAACGAACTTTGATTTTTCTGGTGGTTTTCCCCACATAGATCATACCACATGGGCATTTGAGAAGGTAGATCAAATTGGAAGAATCACACGTAGCATCTACGTTGAGCTTAATCTTGAAGCCTCGCATGGGATGGTTGATGCTGTTTCCAGGTATGACATTGTTGCAGCTGTTGCAGTTATGGCACGGGCGTGTGCCATAGTGTGATGTCTGTTCCTTTGGTTGTTTGGATAGGAGTTCCTTAAGGTTTTCTGTTCTTGTGTATGCAAAAATCGGGGGTTCTTTGAAAAGGTTTCCAAAATCAGGTTCTGATGACAGGATGCGCCAGTGCTTAATGATGATGCTTTTGAATGTTTTGCTGGCGGTGGAGTATCTCGATACCACTACCATTCTTTTGTTGTCTTTCACCGCAGTGGTTCCTCTAAGGGCCTCCTCTCGTGTGATGTTGGAAACTTTGGTGATTGCTTCGTTGAGGGTTATTTGTGGGTACCCTCTGTTTAGGAACCTTTTGGCCATTTGTTTCAGTTGTGTGGCACATGTGTCTGGGTTTGAAACAATGCGTTTTACTCTTAGCATTTGACTGAACGGTAGGTGTCTTTTTAGGGAATCCTGATGGAAACTGGTGTGATGCAGCGTGTTGTTGCGATCTGTTATTTTTCGGTAAAGGTCCGTTTCTAGACCTGTTTCTGTCAGTCTTATCAAGACGTCCAGGAATGTAATTTCCTTCTCGTTGATGTTCCAGGTGAGAATGATGCGGTTGTCTTTGGTGTTCAAAGTTTCTAAAGCCGTCTTTAGATTGTCTGCAGTGTTTTTCCAGATGAAAAAAAGATCGTCTATGTAACGAACGTATAACAAGAGGTTGTCAGTCCAATTGGTTTCAGCAAATATGTGTTTTGACTCGAATTCTCCCATGTACAGGTTCGCGTAGGTCGGTGCGGCGCAATTGCCCATGGACATCCCGGACATTTGTAGGTACCATTGTTGTTCATGAACGAAATAGCTGTGGTAAAGTGTGTATATCATTAGTTCCATGAGAAAAGTTTGGAGCGGTTCCGTGATGTCACTGTTCAAAAGAGCGTTTTCAATCGCCTCAATACCACCGCCATGGGGAATGGAGGTGTAGAGGCTTTTGACATCTGCGGTGCAAAGGATCACAGGTTCATTATTGGTGATGTTTAGCACAGACAGTTTCCGCAGGAATTCTGTGGTGTCTTTGACGTAACTTTTTAATTTGGTTACAGATGGTTGCAGATACCGGTCAAGGAATTTACCTGTGGGTTCATGAAGGGACCCTCTCGTGGATACGATGGGTCGAAAAGGAGGATTCGTCAAATCTTTATGGATTTTAGGCAACATCGTTATAGTGGGACTTCTGGGATGTTCAACTGTCAGAAATTTCTTGGTGCGGTCATCAATGCTGCCATCTTCATGCGCTTTGCAGACAAGTTGTGAAAGTTCAGTTTTGTATTGAACGGTGGGATTCCCTCCCAATGGCAGGTATGTGCTATGGTCGGAGATGTGTTCCTTGATTTTCTCATCATACATGCTGGTGTTAAGGATGACAAGAGCACCCCCTTTGTCCGCTTTAAGACACTTGATAGTGCCGTTACTTGCGATTTTCTTTAAGGTGTTTCTGTCTTTCATAGTGATGTTTTGTCGGGTTCTTTTATTGTAGTTCAATTTTGAAATGTCTTGTCTGACAAGATTTTCGAAAGTGTCTATACTTTTGTGACTGCATGGAGGCATGTAGGTGCTGGGTGGGCGTAAGCCCAGAAGTTGATCCGTTTTGGTGTCGTTGGTAGGTGGTATTACATTTTCAAAAAAATGTCTCAAACGTAATTTGCGAGTTAATTTGAATGTGCTGACATCCATCTCTAATAAATTGGTATTGCTGGTTGGATTGAATGAGGTCCCCTTTTGGAGCAGTTTGATTTCATGCGCACTGAGTGTGGTATCTGATATGTTTATCACTAACGATTCTTCTTCGTTTTGACTTTCCTTTTGTTTACTTGTTGGTTGTCTGTTTGATCCTTTTCCTGCTCTTTTTCCCCTCCGGGGTCGTCCGTTTCGTCTGGACCTACCTCTAAAAAAGGCACAGGTGTAGTGGGAGTTTCATT
This sequence comes from Lissotriton helveticus, assembly GCF_964261635.1. Lineage (NCBI taxonomy): Eukaryota > Metazoa > Chordata > Amphibia > Caudata > Salamandridae > Lissotriton > Lissotriton helveticus. The sequence goes on along the minus strand of NC_136067.1, from coordinate 466,316,164 downwards.
GGTCATGATATTGGTAGTTTTCTGCCTCACAACTAGTGATTCTCTTGATCTGGTGGGTTCTGTAGTGGTTTTTCTCGGTGGATGGCTGGTGCTTTCGCTACCTGACGATGATGTGTTGGTATTCTGGTTGTAGGGTTTGTTTCGACGACGCTGGGCATATACATCTGCCCAGGTATAGACCTCTCCTAACTTATAGTCCAGGGTGTCACGGCGAAATTTTCGGATTTTGCGTTCATTTATCTCTTTAGTGTGTTTATCTATCTGTAGGTTTATATCTTCCAAGATGTCGGACAGTTCCTCCGGAGTTATGGAGTTTTTTAGTTCTAGTTCAATGTCGGTGATCTCTTTTGTCAGCTCCACTAAAATGGTGGACAGTTCCTCCACGATCAAGAGAATTAGGTCGAGGCTGCACTTGTTAAGGATCGCGTTCCATTTTTCTTGAAACACCTGTGAGTTCTTACATAATGATGGTTTTAAAGCTATCCTAAGTCCTCTGGGAATGCGCAAAGCCTTATGGTATTTAATGAGAGTGTTTGAGTGAAGCTTTTGGTTGACCTTGCGTTTTGAAAGGTAAAGAAGGTGTTTAATGCATTGTTCCTTGGTTCGGCTTGACGTTGTTTGAGTTAGGTCTTCACTAATAAGAGCGTAAATCCTTTCTGTTTCATCTGATCCGAAAGCTAATGTACTGGCTCTGGCCTCAGTTGTTTTTGAAATTTCATCGTATTGCATGGTGGCAGGATGAAAGGGGTGTGCTGCCATCCTTGGGGGCGGAATGGGTACTGTAAGGACTGAAAATGCAGGTAAGGCGCACAACGTGAGCTTGTTTGAAGGTTCAGAAAGGTTGGGGTGAGATTGTTATGGATGTTGAGGGTGCTCCAACAAGTGGCGTAACCGTCCCAATGCGCCGGACAATGGTGGCTGGTTGAGTGCGTTACTACAAGCGTAAACGCATCCTTGTGATACTCCACCGCCAGCAAAACATTAAAAAGCATCATCATTAAGCACTGGCGCATCCTGTCATCAGAACCTGATTTTGGAAACCTTTTCAAAGAACCCCCGATTTTTGCATACACAAGAACAGAAAACCTTAAGGAACTCCTATCCAAACAACCAAAGGAACAGACATCACACAATGGCACACGCCCGTGCCATAACTGCAACAGATGCAACAATGTCATACCTGGAAACAGCATCAACCATCCCATGCGAGGCTTCAAGATTAAGCTCAACGTAGATGCTACGTGTGATTCTTCCAATTTGATCTACCTTCTCAAATGCCCATGTGGTATGATCTATGTGGTGAAAACCACCAGAAAAATCAAAGTTCGTTTAAACGAACACAAATCAAACATTCGTACTAAAAACCAGAAGTCCAACGTTGCAATCCACTTCAACGATCATAAACACAATGTGTCCCAACTAAAATACATGTACTTGAAACCATCCACAAGAAAGAAGGTAAAGACAACAACAAAGTCCTTCTTCAACGCGAAACAGCCTGGATTTACAGATTGCAGGCGATGAAGCCATTTGGCTTGAATGATCGGATTGAATTAAGTGCATTTCTATAGTACCCAGTGGGGTACCTGTACTCAGACATTGCTCCCTGACTGTACCGGCTTGTACGCTATTACCAGCATGCCATCATGAGTTCTTTTTCATTATTAGCCTTGTATTATATATATATTTTTCATGCCTTCTTTATGCCTTTTAAATTGCCTGTATTGTTAAATGTCAGTGCGTTGTGCACAAACACGTTATTATAACACTGTTCTTAGTGGTTGCACCCATTCTACCTCCATAGTAACCTTTTCCCCACTCCAACATGGCCCGCGCACTTCGCCCCTCCACCTCTAGTCCTATTTCTATGCTCATTCTCCTAACTTCCCTTCAGTCCACGGGTTGAAACTCCGCATTCACTTCGCGGTAACTCCGCTCCAGTCACGCTGAAAGAACCCGAAGCGCCTCCACACAATCCACAAGTAAGTCGGGGACCCGACATGGATTTAAATTGCAGTTTCACCGTTTGGTGAGAACGCCCGTTTATAACATTTGATTGGTTCCATTCCAGATTCCCACATAACGGACAAGCAACCTTCACGTGAGCATTTCTTAGAAACCATCGCATGCTTTAACCCCTCACTCGACCCCACGGGTTATAAGGTACCCCTTTTCACAGTCCTAGGCGATCTTGGTCATCACGTGTTATCTGAAGCTAACACATCGACTACTTAAAACAATGCATAAACATATTTTCACAGTCTCACTTGACTCTAGTTACGCACGTTTAGCTAATATGTTTTCGTGAGTGATAATTCACAAACAATGTTTTTCGTTCATTATAATTGGCCTTGAGACAGATCGACATTCTAAAATGAGCGTATCTTTATTGTTTTCAGAGCTCCTTGAAAAAGGGCTTTTTCCAGCCCGAAATGCATTGGAGCACCTTGTTCGACATGTTCCATTCGGAACATTACAGTGTGAAATCTACCTAATCATATGCATAAATATGAATTAAATGAACTGATGAATTACTGATGAATGAACTTGAAATAAACCAACTTTAAAATCACAAAGGAGTCATTCGTACCTTACGATGAACCTGAAGGTGTGCCCAATCACAAGGATGCGTTTACGCTTGTAGTAACGCACTCAACCAGCCAAAATAGAATTACCTACATCTAGCCCATAGTCCCTGGAGGCATCAGTGACCTACACAACTACCATGGAGTTAGTACGGCCTTCTGAGCCATACAGAGCTTGCATGGTACATTTGCTGCAGATGTAAGTGTCACGCGAACCTAGTCACTTCTCACAGGGCATTTGCAGAGGATGACAAGAATGCTCTGCATGGATATTAATACTGGGTAAGGTTTGGATCGTAAGAGAATGACGTTAAGTGAATTGAAGTAAGTGACATTTATCCTTCAGCAATAGTCACACCCTAAATATTATTTGACTTGTTGCCTTGCTAATGATTACTTTTCATTCTCCAGTAATAGGCACACCATGGTTGCCTATTCCCCTTGACCATTGAATTCTTCATCTGGATTTTGGGGAACAGTAATGATAAAAATATTAACTTGCTGACTAGATATTGCCAGTCAGTCAAGGAACGTTAGCAGTTACATTTAATTTTAGAACAACTAAAGTAGAATAAATGCAGAATAATACTTTAAACATGAGTGCAGTAGAGAGTTGCAGAATATTATTCCCCTATCCTACCTCCTTTTTCTTATTTCATCCGGAAGAACCTTTTATGAACTGGGGCAAGTGAAAAGCTGATATTTTTAAAAGTTGATAAGAAAGTTGCCTTTCCACAACACTGCTAATGGGCAGAGCATCAAGAGAATTTAGGAAACTTGCCTGATCCGGATCAGGACTGTCCAAGGGGACTGAATGATCTGGAAATATGATGAAAGAAACTGAAAAATTACTATTTACCAAAGACTCTACTGTCATAGAGTGCTATAACTTTGGAAATAGAAAACAATCTGAGGGAGAGTATATTGAAGTCCATATAACTACTTTGAGAAAATTGACATCATGCTACAAATTTGGAGAAAAACATAGGAAAGTATCAAGGATCATTTCCTTCTTCATTGTCATTCAGAGTAAATTTGAAAGAAGCTCTGGCTAAAATATGAGCCATACTCTTGGGGGGTGGTAAAAGTGGCTAAAAGAATGAAGCACATGCTGGAGGATGTGCATGAGCTATTCAAAAATGTAATGAGTGCAGCAGTAGGAGTGTCATGTACTCATCTTCATAGAGTAAGAGTGATAAAAGTGTTGAACAATATAAATGGCTGGTTTATAGGTGCCTTACGGTTGGTCAAGTGGCTACCAACAAGGAATGTCCTACACAGAATTTTTCTGCCAAAAGTGTGGGAGAATGTGACATTACAGTAAGTGTTCTCAGAGCTTAGTTACGAAGAATCCAAATAATGTTAGAGAGATATCTAATTACATTTTGCTGTAGGTGGGTGCTAGTTGTACAGGAAATCCCACTAAAGTTGTAGCAGTAGAAGGTGTGAACATAACTATAATATTTGACTCTCTCTCAAAGCCAATGATCATTCCAGATAGAGTTAATAAATAATGGTTTCACTCGAAGTATAAGGTGTTAAATATGAAAGTGATTCCAGATGGATATGAGAAAAAATTATTAAAACAAAAGAGTGGGTTTGAACCACTATCGAGTTGAAGAGCAGTATGACTGTTGCTAAAGTTTATCTGTCTATGAGAGAAGATGAAATAATATGTTGGCTACATCAGTAAGACCTTAGATTCTTCTTATGCCATAATGGCAATTTTCAAATTCGTCTATGGCAAGAGTTTGTGAGAGAAGTTCAACAGATGAAAGAAATGCTAATGGAGCTTGAGAAAATATTTATTTTGTTTTGTTTAGAGAAGATTTGGTTTGTTTGCATGGATACATATATAAGATTAATTGGTGAGATTATATTACACCTGATGTATCAAATGTCAGAAAAATACCATTAGCAGTATATCAACATATGGTAGTGAACTTCCAAGATAGTATTGAATGAGTCTAATTGTTGGGGTTGAATCGCTGAGTAGTTAGCCATTATGGCAGTTGTGAAGAAGGACAATAAAGAAATTTGGTTATATTTAAATCTCAGGGCACTCAAGAAGGAGGTTGTGATTGACAGATGTGCACTGCCCAATATCATTGACATGTTGGTGATGTTGTCAGGGCCAGGTTCCTCGCAACACTGGACCTGAACCCCACTTCTCATCAGATACAGCTCATGAAGATTCACAAGACTATACTGCTTTCCTAATTTGAATGGGAGCATTTAAGTTTGTGTATATGCCATCTCTGCTGCTGACATTCTAGTGGGCCATGTCATATTTGCTGAAAGGATTTAGGAAAGTCAAGTTTTATTAAGATGATGTTCTAGTCAATTCAATTCAAAATATCTTTATTCGATTGTTGAGTGCAATCATAAAAGTCCAGATAAAAAATTACAGATTACAATTTTAAAAAGAGGATATAAAAATACGATAATTCATTAGATTCATAGGAGAAACAATTACAATTTTAAAGTGCAGTTATGTAATCATACGTTTCCTGATAATCATCACATTTCTTAGGTACAAAGTTGTTGTTGCTACAGATACATGATTGTCTAATGCTTGGATACTAATCATCGCCGCACGGCAATGACGAAATCCTAATACAGTTTACAAAATAGGAATACATGAATAGTACTCTGAGGTGAGACATTATCGCAAGGGCAAAGAGGTAGATCATGCGTCCAATTATTGATCGTAGGAAAACTAACCAATCTGTGGAAGATATTGAATCTAAAGCGTGAGAGTAAAAAATGCTCATAATTATTGGTTACATAGATTAGATAGGGCTGAATCTTAAAAGTTGCTAAAACCAGTTGGTGCTGCTGGACAGAAGGTTTTAAGACCTCCACAGCAACCCGGTGGAAATCTAAGAGGGCTAAACACTCCTCCTTCAAATCTTTTCGTGAGATTTCTGAAATATCCATGGGATTCGAGAAATATTCCTCTCTCCCAATATCTTTCAAGAAGTTGAAAACATACTTCACCCACGGTATTTTAGTAGCACCCTCCAATTTCAGAATGTCTGTTAGGACGTCTCTGTTTAAGTGTGTTGTTTCTTGAGTCCAGAGTCTATGCCATAAGAGCACTGGCTCTATTTTAATCAGGTCTGTGATATAACAAAGGCCTAATTCAGAGTGACAGTTAAAATTGGAGGAGCTTTTGGGGAGTGCCAATATATATTTTAAAAAGGAATTTTCAGCATCCTGGATAGGCGATGAATTTGCAAAGCCCCAGACCCCACTACCGTAAGTGGCACCAGCTACACATTTGGCTTTATATATTTGAATCAATTCTACAGGGGGTCTGGTCCCTAATTTACTGAAAAGATTTTGATCTAAGAGGTTGATCTAATAAACTCGAGTTTTTTCTAGTCTATAGCAGGATAAGAAAAGAACATGATGAAAAGTCTTAAAAGTATGGACTGACATTGCGGCAACCAAGTGTTGATTTGCAAAGGACATTTCCTATGTGGATCATTCTATCACCATAGCTGGGATGAGCTCTCCCAGAATTTGGTAAAAGCTAAAACAAACCTAAAAGAACCTGTATTAGGAAAGGACTCTTGAAATTTATGAGCATGATTGACATTTTTTATAGGTTCATATACAATTTAGCTGACTGAAGTGTTAGAATGAGGGTGTTGTTAAAGAAGAATGAAGAATTGCCATGGGATGATGGCTGATGAGAAATGGCAATGATATAAAGGCCAGGTTGAAAATGCCACTTAATTTGCAGGGTTTTAAATCGTTCAGAGAATGTTTAGTCACCACTGATGCTACCACTGTAAGTATGGGTGCTGTATTTAATCAGGTGGTCAATGGAATAGAGAATACTGCAGCTTTTGCTAATGATTACTTGAAGGGATGGAGCCTAAAATACTCAGCCATCGAGCAGGAGGATTTAGCGTTTAGTTGGGCATTAAACTAATTTACAACTTTCCTCTGTGGTGTTGAATTCAGTGTTAGGACTGATCTTCTTCCTTTGTGTGAACAATTTGGAAAAAGAAGTGTTAGATGATGTGTCTGTCCGAATGAGAAAGTGAGTTGGGGGTTCTACTGACTTCATGTTTTGTGTGTGTTACATTCTTAATGCCCAGAATAAACTAGCTGACTGCTTGTGAAGGTTGCTTCAGCAAAAAGTGAGAAATGAGACTACAGACCTTGATTATGATGTGGTTAAAAAAATGCAGTGCAGTTCTTAAGTAGTTATTGCCAAGTAATATTGGAAGGCCTGTCTTGATGTTGACTCTGTTCTATCCAAAGTCATTTCATTCAGGTTGGCCAAAAGAGAAATGCAGAGGCCATGAAAGCTTATTGACCTCTTTGTAAAGAGTTTTCTATGCTAATAGATTCCTGATCATAGGGAGCAGATTGGCAGTGCTTGTTTCCCTGTGAGGTAAACTGGTAGGTAGCACTCCAAGGCTGATTTGGTGTTGCTAGGACAAAAAAGAGGCTGAAGTTTGATTTGTGGTGGTCGGGACTAGACTTAAAAGCTGAGTGAAGGATTTGTAAATGTAGTGAGTGATGGAGAAATATTAAAGTCCTGAAGACACATACCACACGTGTGTATAAGGAACACAAAATGGTGCTTTGCAAGAGGTGGTAATTGACCTAATTGGAATTTTACCCTAAGAGACAGCCATGCCCTATGTATTTACTGTTGTTGATGTATATTTGTGCTAGCCAAAAGTACAGGCAATGAGCCATATTAGTTCAAGAGGTGTCATCAGATTCTTAGAAGGTGTTTTCTAGAGGGAGGGATTCCCACGTGAGATGTTAATGGATGCAGGTGTGCAATTTTGATCAAAAGAGTTTGAAAAAATTCTTGAGTTAAGTGGAATCACACACCAGAAAAGCATTTTTTAAACACAATTTGTCATGACTGAAGGAAAACTTTATGTCAGACCACTGGTAAGACACCTTTGAAGTTGTTCAGAGAAATAAGCTAGATAACAAGATGGTTCTTGGGTGGACACATTGGACTAAGGGGTGGAGTGACAGAGTAGTGGATTACATTTGGAAGCTAAGAGTATCTGTGCTGAAAAGGACAGTGGGTTATGACCTAAAACAAAAGTGTATAATGTTGTAGTGAATGTGGGTAATATGGTGAGGATGCATGTCCTAGTGAGAACAAAGACATGGTCAAAAGTTACCAGGCCTTCACAGGTGGGTATATGGCTTTTGCAATACTGCTAAGCTGGAAGATGGTAGGATATGGAGCATTAGTAGAGTGTCACTGAGTAATGGTCCTTCTAAAGTGACGTGGAAAGAAAAGTGAGCTAATTCACTACTAGACCTATTTTTCTAGATACAATATTTGGATTAACATGCTGCTCATCTCACAGATGCAAAGAGAAATGGATCCTTAAGAGGCATTCCTTTTTTAGAGAGCATGTGTCAAGATAGATACATTGCAATATTACTTAAGAAACCTTAACTTTAATTTGTATGTTCCTTTTCCCTTGTTCATAGTTTCAAACCTTATTTTTTCACTGTGCCTTCCTTTGAGCCAATCCCGGTGTGTCCTTTTTTAAACTAGTGTCAGCATTATGTGCAATGTCTTCTTCATTTTGCTATTTTTAGGCCCAACCTTGGCAGCGCGAATGCTCTGTCTGTAACACCAGTTGTATTATTCACTATACAGCAGTGTAATGCCGCCTGCTGCTTACCATTGGTTCACTCCTCCATAGGTCTTCTTTGGTGGATCCTCATTGGTTGGCACTCTCAATACATCATTTCCCTTTTTCTCATGAGGGCATTGGCCAACTACAGTTTCATTATGCTGCAACTGTTTATTTGAGCCTATGGGGACTACGTCAATAAAGCAAAAGGTTAAAACATACGGCCCGTAAAATGCAGGCTGTCTGTCGCTTTCTTACTCTCGACGACCTGACCGGAGCTCCACCTTTCCAAACTCACCCCTTTCTTCTGACCTGCACAAATGATACACACCATGAACAAACTCTTATGCCAAGCTTTCTCTCTTACCCCACACCTAACACATATACAGCAACACAACGACTATCTTTTAATCGCTTCTCATCCATTTGATAATTTAGAACCTTACTACATGATCTACATGCTGCACCACCACCCCTAACTCATGCACCTTTTGCCCGAAACAGAGGCAAACAAAATAAACAACATGCCACTCCTCACAACTTCGCTTGTCCATGTCTACTACACACAAAGGTTATACTACAAAAAACAACACAGCTCACCAACTTACTCCCAACCACTGTCTCCACCACCTACACACACAGACCCATCAAAATGCCTACTTAGATTGCTAGATGAGGAACACGATACAGAACAGCTACACTATTGCTCTCCTCATACAGCTAATACCAGCACTATGGACACACCTGCTACAAGCCCACAAAATACTGCTCACTCTTCTACAAAGCAAAGTCACACCATCACCAAAACACATTCTCTAAACTACCTACAAGCAAATGCTTGATCGCTCTCTAAAAACTAGCATCACATTTACGACCTTCTCACTGACACAAAGCTGGACAATGGTTGAGAGATGTTCCTCTAGGCTATCATACTATCACATACAATTGTATAGGCACAAGAGGAGCTGGCCTGGCTGTTGTGCTCAGGAAAACATTACATATCGATAAAGCTGACAACGTCTCCATACAAGGTTGCAAGGCCTTTTTTACCAGATGCAATCCTACACCATCTACCTCCTGATCCTTTACTGACCTCCTTATAACAATGCAACATTCCCAGACACACTTCTAGACACAGTTTCAAACTTGATAACACTATGCTCCAAACTATGCATTCTGGGTGACCTCAACATTTAGTTTGACAAACCCAATATGCCCCATCCAAAAACATTGACCACTGGCCTAGACGCACAGAACCTGCATCAGAGCATACACAAGCCCACACACATTGCTGGACACATCCTATTTGTAATTTTGGGAAATACAGAACTAGTTACCTTTTGAAAAATAACTCCACTCACATGGTCAGACCACCATTTGCTTGCTTTCCAACATAAAAAACACAAAGCAATGCACCTAAAACCACCTTAAGTTCATCCACCTATAGACCGTGTATTAAACTAAATTTGGAACACTTAAAAACGCAGCTAACATTCAGTACAGATCAAGTACAGATCTAGACATAATACATTCTGTTTAAACACTTTATGCATGGCTACAGGAAGCTTCTGATATCCTCATACCATTAAAAACTGCAAAACAGAACAAAAGAAAACGGTCATCATGGAGAAATACAGACATAAGACAGATAAAACAGCAAATTAGGAAGCTGCAACATGCGTGGCTCAAAACAAACAACAATCAAGACAAACTTCACCTACAGAAACTTAACAGATTATAAGTGAGCTATTAAAAAAACTAAGAATATAGACAGAATTAAAAATGATAAATGTGCAAATAAAGAATTCTATAACATTTTCACTGAATTTCGTAAACCAAATTGCCTAGAAGGAACTTATCCCGATACTTAAGATTTCACAGACAAACTGGCATATCATTACACTCATTGTTTTAAATATGAGTCTTTGGACTCATATTTAAAACAAATGAAATAAAAAGCACAACCACCGACCCTTTTTGAAAACAACAATCTAAGAATACTCAAACCCATTCTCTCCATTACTTCCCAAAAATTCCTCACAATGAATTTATGGACCTGGTCAAAGCAAGCAGGCCTGCCGGTAGTCCTGGATGGTGAACTCTGCTCAGTTTGCGAAGTTTGTGGAATTTTCTGCACTCCGTGCTCCATCATGGAGAGCAGACATGTTTCTCTGTTCGTGCTAGCCAATGGTAAGTTGGCGAAAGCAAGCTGTCTCTCGGGTAGAATTTCTACCCAAGCTGCAGGAAGATCAGTGCAAACAGCAGTTTGTGCAACACTCTGTGCTGCTTGCAAAACCCTGCAGAGATTCTTTTTCACTTTGTCACATGGCAGATCTCAGAGAACTACGCCCAAGCCTTACGCAAAGCAGCCCTTCTGACAGCGTCCACCACAGACCTTCAAGACAATTCTTCAAACAATGCCTGCTGCCACACCAGTGGGAAGAATCATCGAGAAGAGCTAAAAACGTCAAAAATACACCCATTACTAAAGAAAACAAACATGGACCCACTGAACCCCGCCAACTACAGACCCATTGCAAATGGACCTTTCCTGGGTAAATTGATAGAAACAGCAGCATTTACCCAGATGTCACAATTCATTGAAGATAAAGTCATACATTCAGACTTCCAAGCTGGATTCTGTCCAGAAAGAGGCATGTAATCTGCCCTCGTTGCCATCTGGGCTGACCTTAAGAACATACTTGACTGCAATAGGGTTGCTGCTGTACTTCTCTTGGACCTCTCAGTTGCCTTTGCTATGGTTCACCATGACAGAAAGCCGGCATTGAGGGGACTGCACTAGACTGGATCACATTCTTCTTTCACAACAGAACTAATATCATCCATATCCCCTTTCTTTTACAAAGTGTACTTCACAAAAGCAATGGGGTCCCTCAAGGTTCTATCATCTCACCAATGCTTTCAACATCTACATGAAGTCATGACCAGCACTGATCAATCAATTTCACCTCATGCGCTAAAACTATGGAGATGACACACAAATACTCCTACAAGTGGAATGCCCCGAAGACAATGGAAACTCACCAATTTACAGTTGTCTCAGAGCAGAGGATCAATGGATGACATGGAGCAATCTGAAATTAAATGCTTCCAAAACAAAAATATGTACGTGTGGAGATTAGAAAAAGTATGACTCACTTTCCACAAAGCCTGATGATCTGAGAACACCACAAAAAGTGTCAAAGGAAGTAAGAAACCTCGGAATGACCATGGATTCCAAGCTATCAATGAGTGCCAAGTGGAAAAACTAGCAAGATCAAGCTTTGTTACTATAGAAACTCTGCACCGCATCTTCCCCCACCTGGGATTTCCACACAAGGTACAGGCTACCATCTCTCTTGTTCTGTTCAAACTCGATTACACCAGTAGCCTAAACAAAGGGTCACCTTTAACAACTATGAAAAGACTGCAACTGATTTAAAACTTGACTGCCAGACACTAACACATAAAGCCACAAGCCCATATCTACCCTGCCTTGAAATTCGTACATTAGTTGCCGGTTGCCAAAAGATCTACATTTAAGCTGCTTTTTATCACCCACAAAGCGATATATGGAACAGGACCACTCTTCATCAGGAATAAAATCTCAAAAAACATTCAACAAAGGAACCTCCACTCTAGAGTGCCACCTTGTCTCAAGATCCAACCATACAAGAAAAAAAATGTGTGTCACATCCTTCTCTGTTCAAGCAGCCAAACTAAGGAACTCTTTACCTACATCATAATATCCACAGATAATCACCTTCTGTTCAGCAGGTTACTCAAGATGTACCTCTTCCAGACATAACCAACATACTCCAACATAAATATACCGCATATCCCTCTGTATATAAGCATTTATTTGGACTATAGCTGTGTGCCTACAGATGTGTATTGCTTTGTGTAAACGTGCATAATAATTACGTTTTTAAATATATAGATATCTGTTAGTTCTGCCTAAAAAATGTATATATTCCTATAGTGACATATATTCTATGTTTAACATGTTTATAAGTGACTGCATAAATAAGTACATCGTATATCATAACTATTTATCTACAATTGCTTCACTATTGAATTACAAAAAATGAAAACAAACACATTAATTTGAAGTACAACAATAATTTAAAGTCTGAGTTTATTGAATGCAACTTTAATCTACACATATATACACCTTCCATGTACTTATGTATCTTTATATTTATTAGTTTGCCTCTAATTCAGCATATCCAATGCACTACCCTGTATCTCACTCTATATCTCTCGAAATATGTCCTCTATCTCCACTCTGACTCATCTCAAACCTCTTTCTACTAGTCTCTTCAATGCACTACCCTATTTCTCACTCTATACCTTTATCAATATATCCTCTACCTCCACTCTCTCGTTCATCCCAAACCCCATACCACTGCTGTGACCCTCAAGATATCTCTTTCTAAATTTTTCCCCCTACCCTTCCTTGCATCATCTCATGCCTCTTTTACTGTTTAGATGTCCCAAACAAGCCTTTCTTAAACTCCCCCCTCTCTCTTCCTCCCTCCACTTCCCCTTTAATCATCCCAAATGCCCTCCTACTGCTATAAACTCCCCAAAAACTTTCTAGACTCTTCCCTCTTCTATCCCTCCACTATTACTTTCCAATCCAATAACAGACTAACATGTCCACCACTCAAATTAATTTCATATTTTCCTATACTAATTCACCATTAATCCTGTTTGGGTTCCGGAGTAGCGTGTTACCCGCCAAAAATCGCTTTAACATCTCATCAGGGATAGCATGTGCTATATAAATGCAAAGCCTTCAGTCTTTCATCACTCCAGTATCCATTCCAATCCAAATAGCAGACTAACATGTCCACTTCTCAAACTAATTTCATATTTGCCCAGACTAATTCACCACTAATCTTCTTTTAGTTTCAGAGTAGCGTGCTATTTGCCTAAAGGCCAAAAAGGTCAATTTCGCGGCCATTGCGCCCTTCAGCTGATTTTGCGATTATTTTGCAAATCGCGAAATCGCGAAAAGCTGGAGGGTCTGAAAAGTGCTTCAACACCTCATCAGGTGTAGCAAGCGCTATATAAATGCAAACCCTTTCCCTCGTCTATCTTTCCACTGTTCTTCTATATCTAAATACCAGACTAATATATCCTCCACTCAAATTAATTTTATATTTTTCTATACTAATTCACCACTAATCCCTTATGGGTTCCGAAGTAGCGTGCTACTCGCCAAAAAGTGCTCCGACGCCTCGTCAGGGGTAGTAAGCGCTATGTGAATGCAATTACAACACAATACAATAAAATTCATACAACGCTATGTTTCCTGCTATACACAAATACTTGATGGCTGTTACCCAGCAAATAGATGTTACCGTAGTTCTACGTCGTTTTTGGCATGGCTTTTTATGCAGAGCATCCTTTGGTAAAAGCATATTGAAATATGTGAAGCTGTGCAATACACTGCTCCAAATAGTTTGAAGTAAACATGCATGGCATTCAACTTGCTTTTACTCATATTATTCCAGACAGTAGTTATTGAGAAAATTGTCACATTAGTTTCACAAGTGCACATTGTCTAAGTCCCTCCCAAATACAGGGCCTTTAGCGGCAAAGATGCCAATGACAATTAGTATAAAAAATGAGCCAACAATGACTCGTACGTTCAGTGCATTACAAATAGCGCTGACAAACCATAGTCCATGGAATTTAGAGCACGGTCTCAGAAAAATATTTTTCTTTGAGTTCTTTAAAAAATTAGAAAACATTGAAAGTGGACATATATGTTATAAAATGTGACGGAGATCATTACAGCATCAACAAAGATGTTAGGAATAATTTAGTTTCGTTATTACTACTTGTTGCACAGGGCAACAAGAAACATGCACGAGCAACAAGAACCAGAGAGGCATTGCAAGTGGTTATCTACAATAGTGAGAAGTGTCAACGTTGAAAACACAAATGGAGAAATACAGATTTGAAACATAGCCATACGGTTAATTGTTGAAGGACACTTGGTGATATTTCCATGTTTTTGTAATGAGGAGGAGAATTATGGGCTAAATGTCACCTGTTAAAATGACAGGGTGACTTCAACGCTCATTTAGGAATTACACAGTGATCTACAGTTCACAAGTTCGAATCCCACGGAGGCAGACCCAGCCTTCTATCCTTCTGATATCGCGCACTGAGTACTAGTAATTGTAAATGAGATAGCTAATATTTACAGTGCTTACAAATGGACAGACTAAAGTATGAAGGAAGAGACACTCCTTGTCTCTAAATAAAACCATGTTTTTCTAAGCTCTCAAAATACAAAATTGGTGGATTTTGGATTAGAAATTTGCAATTCATACGACATGAACCTCTGAAAAAAAATCGGGAGTCAATCCCCAATGAAAATAGCAAATCATCAGCTATTGTAGTACTCATGTGACAAGGCTCATTATCTGCTGTTAAGAACTCGCAGATATTCTCGCTAGGGTGCCTGCAGGGCTGTGCAGGCACAGCCCTGCAGGTTTCTCAGTGTACTACTTTCAGTGTAATATGAGAACCCAAAAGACCCATGTCCACTGGGGGGCCTTTCTCAGTGTACTACTTTCAGTGTAATATGAGAACTCAAAGGCCCCACATCCACTGTGGGTAAATGTCAGGATTCAAGAATAATTTTGAAAATCCCAAAAGGAATATAGCTGATGATCTCAATTTTCCACCTGCTCCATTCAAGGCACGGAATAGATGAACATCAATTAGGACATGGGGGGAAATGTGGTAAGAGAAAAGACAAGATACACTGATTGAGAGGGATGCCAGCAGCAGTCTAGTTTCAGCTCACATTCAAAGCTTGGTTATCCCTGAAGGAGTGAATGCAAAAGTAAGAGATTTGAAAATATCTGACAGTCTTGGCATTTATAATTTAACTCTAGCTCAGTGAGGAAACACTGTGACTAGTTCTGGTCTTACCAGAAATCAGGCCTAGAGCAAAATGCCTGATGAGAGGATGCAGAGCTGATGAGCAGGGTGTGAGTAGTCTAGGGTATCACAGAAGCAGATACCAGTGCCACAGAGGCACTGCTGAGATGCAGAGCAATAGCTGTGTTTTGCGTACAGAGCACAGAGAAGCGAGGGAGCAAAATAACTTAGCAGGTACTGATGGAGCGGGATAGAAAACAGAAATCTGTTTAAACCCGTGAAGTCACACTTCCATAAATAAATTAATAATGCTAACAACTTGTGCTGTGTGTATAATATTTCAACCTAGTTTAAAGTTGCATTTTCACAGAACACGCGGGAAACTAACATGTGTGCTCATAAATGTGCATTATGTTGCATTCTTATGTATGTGGAAAATAATAAATTAATCTTGTCTATTGTCATGTCATAACTAATAGCAGCTGTTTTTATATAATGGCATGTGCTTATTTTGCTTCCCTTGTCTATGTGATGTCATTTCTACTATTCTAGGTGCACATAAGATTTTATGGATTCATGAAGACTGGTAGATATAAAATGCTGCTTTATTTGTGCTTTACTGTTAGGTAATTTAGACTAATGGGTTAATTATTAGCAATGATGGGAGGCAACAGAACAAACTGTATTTCTTTCATTAATTATTCTTTGTGTTTGTTTATATAATAGTTTTACAAATGAAGCTTAGAGATGACTGCAGAAAAATAGTACACTTTTAAAAGTGGCGCAGGAGAGGTGGCGCAGAAAATTGACGCTTTCTGAAAGAGGCCTATTGATGAAAATGGCTCAAGTGAAAATAATTCTGAGAAGGATGGAAAAGGCCTCTGAGCTTTTATTTTGAAAGGTTTTGGAATGAACTGCTAAAAAGATGACTCTTTGGAGAAATTTGCTAACGTTTGCTAACGTGCCACGGGAGTTCAGAGCTGACTGGCTCAAGGTTAAAAGGAAGCTTTCGCTACAAAATGTAGCAGCCTAAGGAAGAACTGCCAAGACTTCTAAATGAACAATGAACTAGTGAATTTGCCCGGGCATGTAAGAAGGAGGTGTCACAGTTTACTGTGGTACGAGGTGGCTCAGCCAATGGAGAACTAGAATTCGTCTGCTGGAATGTGAAAAATAGTTAGCTCAGCTAAATTTAGGGTATAAGAATAGGTTCAGAGAACACATAGTTGGCTTACGCTCGAGAAATCTGGAGGACGATGTTATGCTGATGGACTTTACACGTGAGGACAGGAGTTTTTATTAATTACTTTATTACTAAGTGATGAGGATAGAGACAGAGAAATAGTTAGGATTTTGGAAATGCTTAATTTTACTTATTCCTGCTAATGAATAATAATTCTTGATTTATGCTCTTTTTATTAATACTGAATAAATCTTTCTTTATGACATTTTCTAATGCTTGTTTAATAAAATACCAAAACCTACGTTTTTCTAGATGTGTTAAAATAAACTTTCTAAAATGACAAGCTGGTCTTGATTATTGTAGATAGTTTAAACAACTATATTTAGATCTTATCGCCTCATGATTCAGGCGCTCTATTGTTGATATGGGCCTAGTGTTGTAGTGTAAGTTTTGTGGTAGTAGATAGTGTCATTTGTGCAATATTTTGGTGAGAGCGCTGGATCAATTCATGGTAGCCATCGGACGGTTTATATATGTTGTTTTTGACATACATGTTACATGCATGATACATATATGTTGGTAAATTCATAGGATTAAGTTTTAACACATGTTGAGTTTGTTTATTTTGTGCTATGTGTGTACCGGTACAAAAACTGTGTGATGAGAAGGTAGTCATGCAGAATATCTGATCTGTTTCTGTGATATCGCCGAGTATCACTGTTGGTATCGCCGTGTACCAGAGGTATTGTCGCCGTGCAATACAGTGTTGTCGCCGTGCAACACAGTTTTAGGGCTAGGTGTGAATCTTGTAATAGTGAGGGTTTTCTAAGAAATTAGAGCAGCATGAGAATAGGGACAAAGCGCCTTCCATAAAACTCACTGTGATAAGAGTATTAGTTATATTCAAGCTTGAGTGAAGGGCAGAGTAATGTCGGTGCATGATTATCTATAAACAGGTTAGAGTCCTGTACGGGTACATGTTTCATATCTATAAACAGGTTAGAGTCCTGTACGGATAACGGTGTTATTTTGCTAACGGTGCATGATTTCTATAAACAGGTGAGAGTCCTGTACGGATTTCATGTGTGAGTGAAGTTAGGGAATTTTCAGTGTGAAAGTGCGTGATTGTTTTGTAAGGTATGTTCAAGTGGAACTCTTAGAACTGTCACTTCGCGGTGCGTTCAGAGGAAAATGAGTTCATATTTTTACGTGTTAGAAGGGTAGGGTAAGAGTTGCTCTACTGGCAAATGGAAATTATCCTTAGTGAGAATAGCGCCGACTATTCCGAAGTGTGGATACTTGAATGTATGTAAACTATCCTAATTAGAGAAGCAGACAGATGTGTTTCATTTTATGTATTCACTAAAATGTACCAAAAGTAATTCTAAGGTACTTAGGAAAGTTCAGGATAAAGTCTGTACCATTCTAAGACTTTTTATGATGTTGTGCAGTGTTTAAATACATTTAAAAGCTCTGCACGTTAATAAAATTCAATTCAAAAGTGTTCAGCATAGTTGAAAAGTATAAAAAGGTGAACTGTGCTATTTTTAAACATTCAGGAGCATTTTAGAATGTTCTGTGTTAATTAGGCTATAATTAAGGTATTCCACGTTGTTAAACATTTTTAAATAAGTAAAAAGCGATCAGAATTAATTTTATAAACATTCCTCACTTCAAATATAATAATAAATTGTTCTCCGTAGTTTAAATTCATTAAAATGTGCCCCAATCGAAAATTGTAAGGGAGGGGCTGGTTTTGCGAGTGAAACAGTGTGAGGAGAGACGGAAGCTGCAGCAGCTGCCTACGTCAGAATTGCCGCGCTCGGATTGGCTAGAGCGTCAGCATTGTTAATGAAAATCTGCCCCTTGATTGGCTGAGGCGTCGCTATGTTATAACTAGCTAAGCCTCCACTTTGTTCCCTTTATTTCAATAATACTGCTGAAATAAACATAGATGCGTGTAGTATACGCGTTGCTTAAAGAATAAGAAAAACTGCTGTCAAGCAATCAAACGTGTCACAACACTCCGATTAATTGAAGTGACTGGAGTGTCTTCTAATGAGAATTTTGGTCTTAACAAGCGTCTTTAAATTAAATGGCCGTTTTATTTAAATTACTTCTTCCCAAACGCTATCATTTAAAAGAAGAGCATAGTGCGCTCTGTTAAAATAAATTTTGGAAGGGAGGGGCGGTTTATTCGAGTAAAAAGTGAAGGAGAGAGCTGCCAGCAGCAGCGGCTGTCTACGTCAGCCGCCGCACTCTCATTGGTCAAAATATCGTAGCTTTAAGACAAGGCTGTGTCCTGATTGGTTAGGATGCCGTCGTGTCATAACATGGCAGCGCTGTAATTGGTTAGCAGCGTTTTATTGTTAAAAAGCGATTGCCCGTCAAATTATATTTGTTCCAAAGTTTAAAATAAATTAAGGAATAATAAATAAGTATTATCAGCTAACTCATCCAAATATAAAAATAAAGTCCCGCTTTGGTTTCTTCTTTGATAGGCGCTATTGATTTGAAAGGAAGAGGCATTGCAACTGGTGTGTCTGGAGGGCGCTGGAAATTGTGTTTCAGTCTCGGAGTGTTTTTTTTAGAAGAGACTGTTTAAGGCGCGGGGGGAGAGAGCTGAAGCTGCAGCAGTCGTGTGTGTGGAGACCGCCGCGCTCTAATTGGGTGAAGTGGCGGAGCGTCGTCAAAGGGCGGCTCTCTGATTGGTTGGAGCTACCGTGTTGTTTTCAATTGTCCCCGCTTTTGATTTTCTTTTAGATGCACTGTCATTTCGGGGGCGAAATTGTGTCACAACTAGTGAATTGTTGTGCATTCGGTCAACGAGGGTTGTGCATATTGGTGGAGGGAGCACGAGATTGCGAGTGGGGGAGAACGGCTGCAGCGCATACCGCCGCGCTGCTATTGGCTAAGGTGCCAACGCGTCATGCACGGAGCCGCGCTCTAATTGGGCAGAGCTCCGTGTGTTGTCTGGTAACTAGACATCTAGTGTGGGTCTCATGGGAGAGCCGCGCTCTCATTAGGCGAGGTTCCGGCGAGGCCTTTGCGTATTAATACGCTATATTCCTTTGGCCTGCTAGCCTCCCTCGATATAGTAATAATTATGAGGGGGCCGCGCTGTGACTGATGGAGGTCCCGTCGCGTCAGCACAAAAATAGTACACCGATTGGCTATTGACGCGCAGCGTCACTGAAGGCCTGTACACCTATTGGTTGGTGACGCGTGGTGTCACAGGAAGAGCCGCGACCAGATTGGTTGAGGCGTTGTGACGCGACCGGATTGGTTGAGACTCGGGTGAGCACTGTGATTGGCTGAGCGTTGTGATAGCCGTGCTGATTGGCTCAAGCATTTGTTGAGCTAATACCAATTGTTTACTTCTGCCGAGTGATTGGGCTTTGAAGTTCTTAGCGCTGGTGCCCAGATTTTCAATTAAAAAATGTTTTAACATGATTTTCTTAGCGCTGTTATCTGGAGTTTTAGTAATATTAAAATTGTTCCCTTCAATTATGAAATAAAATTTATAGCAGTAATAACTGTTAAAATTATCTTCAACAGCAACATTGTATTATATTTGGTGAATTATGAATTTCAAGTCAAATTAAATTATTAGTTTAAATAAATTAATAGAAGGAGTCTAAAGGTTTTTTGCAGCAAGACATTATATTTAAATTAAAAGCAAATAGATTAGGTTTTCTTTTTCACAGGTATATGTTGCAGAAGGTGTGTAAGTGAAAAATAAGTACATTTAAAACACATGTGATTATATGTTGGTATTATTGTTATAAATAAATATTTTGCGTTGCTACTGTTTTTGCAAATTAATTTTTCTTTACAGGTTAAATATAATTAGTGATACAGGTAAATGAGGAGATATATTAAATTGACTAGATTATAAGGTTTTCTACACCTGATAGTGTTAAATTAATTAATTGATCAGCAGACGTTGCAAGGCAAATTTAAAGAGTATATTTATCAAATTAATTAAATAAAATGTCTTCCTTATACAAGAAAATGAAAAAGGTTGTTGCCAAATGCGAGAGCAAATTAAAGATTCGAAAATTAGAGAATGTAAATAATAAAAGTGTAAGAGTAGAAAATATAGATCAGTGTACAATTGATGTTGTAAATATGGATCAGAACAGAAATTCAAGAAGACTCCCAGAACAGGTTAATACAACGCCAAAAGTGTCAGATCAAACTGATAAAGTGCCAGCTCAAACTTCTTCTAAAAATGATGCAACAGAAAAGCATGATGAAATGCTTAGTACTTCTGGAATTAATATTCCTAATTATGTGAATTCAACAAATAATTTAAAGGAGTCCATGAAATATATGGAAACAGAGATAGTCCCTGTACTTAGAAAAGATGAAATTAATTCCGCAATTTTAAAGGTCCCATTAACTGAAAAAGTTTATTCTATTGTACTTGAGATTGAATTAGTAGGGATTGCAACCGAGCAAGGAACAGAGATGACTTCAGTTCTGGTAAGTGAGAAGTCTGACATTGACCTGATTAAATTGATACAGCCTGATGAGTCAAAATTATGTTCAAAGGAAAAGGAGATTGAGATAAATGAGCTAAATAAAGAGCTACAAATACAGCGACAGGTAATAATTCAAGAGATTGAGATGGCTTCATTGCCATTACACATTTTTGTAAATGAACAGACAGAGAATACAGATACAGGATTAAATAAAGAACAGGAAAACAGTCCAAGAAGATTAAATGCACTTCCAAAATGTTGGAATAAAATTGATGTTCTTTTAAGTGAAGACATCAAAGTGAAGGACGCAATTGATCAACAGATTAAAACATTGACTTATGTAGGTTCACTTTTCAGAAATGTAAATTTAATTAAAGGGTTGATTGATGATATTCAATTGACAGAAAGGTTTGCTGTCGTGATATGTGCAGCATACAAAATGAATGATGAACATGCTTTGAGTTCACTAATACTAACATCCGTAGTTGAAACATGGCAAGGAGTCAAAGACTTACAAGATGAAGCAACACATGGTTGAGAAACACATGGTTGAGTGCAGATTTTAGACAGCGAGATGAGGATGAGATTTTGACATACAAAGATGGTAGAGTAGTTTTACCAAATAGCATAATTACTGACATGTACCATAAAATCGTAGAATCTCTTTACCAGAGGTGTCTGGCTTGCCAGCAAGTGAACACAATTAAGAGAATAGTTGTGAGATTGGGAACAGAATTACAGGAGAGTGATTCATTGACTAGATTACAAATGGATTTCTGTGAGATGGCACTGCATGACAAACTGTGCTACATTTTTGTGATTTTCTGTTTGATTACAAAATGGATTGAAACATTTCAGATGCGACATGATGATGAAATTACTGTTGTAAAGTTATCAGATAACAGAAAACATATTGAAAACAGATTGCTCCATTGTACAGATAGAACAGAAATTTCAGATGTTGAGGAGCATGAGAATGTTACTATAAAAGACAGAGATGCAAAAATGTGCCTAGCTGCAGGTACAAAGTGGACAGATATCCTTCCACTTGTTTTGATGTTTCTGAGAAACACTACTGATAAAAAGACAGATTTAAGTCCACGTGATATTATGATGAACAAGGTCATGAGACAGACATTCATACCAGAGAAAAGAATGATGACTATCAATGATAGCATCAATTTGGAGAACTGCAGAAATTTATCAGATGAAATGATTTCTGTGTCTGATGAAGATGAAACTGAAGTACAAACAAGAGAAAAAGAGCAAGTACTTGAATTGTTACCAGGAAAAAGAATCAGGAAAAAGGTTTGTCTAAAAGGGAATTCTCTAGTGCCAAGGTGGCAGAAAAGGAGGCTAGTCAGTCTTGTCACAACAAATGCAGAGAAGTGCAAAAGACTGAAGAGGTGGATTGACACTGGCCATACTTTTCGTGTAACTACACCTGAAAATCCTGATGAGGATAGTGTCAAAATTGATAATTCAGATTCTGAAAAAGAGCCTGAAAAGAATCTAGATCTTGAAGATCGACAAGTTGGTCGACATCTGGAGAACATAAATAGAAAACAAGCCTTGATTGAAGAAGACTTGAAAGTTGTGACTGAAGACTCAGAAAATGATGGAAATCTGCCAGAAAAAGAAGCAGAAGAAGAATGTGATCAGATTGTGATTCAAGACCAGGAGAGTATTGAAAAGCAGAAAAGTAGCTCTGAAAGCAGGAACAAGAATTCTGAAACTGGGAAGTTAAAGGTAATTGTAGAAAAAGAAGAAGATGAATTGCCAAGTACCAGCTACAAAGATGATGTTCCTAATGGAGTGAAGCTGCCGAGTAAAGAAGTACCTGAGTCTGAAGTTGAAATTTCTGACACTGAAAATAATGAGAGTAATGAAGATTCTCAGATAAGAAAATTCAGAAAAGGAGCTTGGAGAACAGAATGTAATGTGACCAAGCAAAAGAAGAAATTACTAAGAAAAAGTGATAACTGGCCAGAAGAAAATGAAGGCCTAAAAATCAAATTGAGATACAGATCAAAGAAACAGATTGATGAGATATCAAGTCAAAAAGATTCTGTAAAGAAAAGTGAGGCAGGAAAGAAAATAGAAGTGATACCTGTAATGGAGGTAAATAGTCAGAGTCAAAAAGAGATTGAAAACAAAAGTGACAATGATTGAAGTACATACCTGTTAAATTTTAGGTTTTCTGTTTTTGGCATAAGGCTGAAGAAAATGTGTTAGATGACACAAGGTCGAAGAAATTCTGTTAGCTGAAAAAAAATTAATTTGTGACATTAGGTCGAAGAAAAACTGTTAGAAGGTTTAAAGAGTATAAAAAAAAAAAAAAAATAATAATAAAATTTTAAAAAGGGGGGTGTTAGAAATTTTTATGTTAGAAATTTTTAGAAAATTTAGGTAAAATTTTTAAAATTTTTGTTTTATTTTTCTTTGCAAGCTTAATGAAAATATAATTCTGCTTTGGTAAATTTAGGTTATTGTTCTTTTAGAAATTAACAAGGAGAAGTTTAAGGTTAATATGACAAGCAAGATACTGACACTTTATTAGTTATAGTTTTTGCAACACTTTTTTTTGAAGCTTAGTTGTATGTTACACAAGAGAAAGAAATAGAACTAGAGGGGTTTCTTAAAACTCAATATGAGAATTGTAGATAAACTGATGAGATAAGTCTTTAGAAATACTAAAACAGGTGAAATTGAATCATGTTCATCTTAGATAAAATCTTTGCTAAAATATTGGGTGGTGGTGTGGTGATTTGTTAATCACCAGATGAGGGAGTTGATGGAGCGGGATAGAAAACAGAAATCTGTTTAAACCCGTGAAGTCACACTTCCATAAATAAATTAATAATGCTAACAACTTGTGCTGTGTGTATAATATTTCAACCTAGTTTAAAGTTGCATTTTCACAGAACACGCGGGAAACTAACATGTGTGCTCATAAATGTGCATTATGTTGCATTCTTATGTATGTGGAAAATAATAAATTAATCTTGTCTATTGTCATGTCATAACTAATAGCAGCTGTTTTTATATAATGGCATGTGCTTATTTTGCTTCCCTTGTCTATGTGATGTCATTTCTACTATTCTAGGTGCACATAAGATTTTATGGATTCATGAAGACTGGTAGATATAAAATGCTGCTTTATTTGTGCTTTACTGCTAGGTAATTTAGACTAATGGGTTAATTATTAGCAATGATGGGAGGCAACAGAACAAACTGTATTTCTTTCATTAATTATTCTTTTTGTTTGTTTATATAATAGTTTTACAAATGAAGCTTAGAGATGACTGCAGAAAAATAGTACACTTTTAAAAGTGGCGCAGGAGAGGTGGCGCAGAAAATTGACGCTTTCTGAAAGAGGCCTATTGATGAAAATGGCTCAAGTGAAAATAATTCTGAGAAGGATGGAAAAGGCCTCTGAGCTTTTATTTTGAAAGGTTTTGGAATGAACTGCTAAAAAGATGACTCTTTGGAGAAATTTGCTAACGTTTGCTAACCTGCCACGGGAGTTCAGAGCTGACTGGCTCAAGGTTAAAAGGAAGCTTTCGCTACAAAATGTAGCAGCCTAAGGAAGAACTGCCAAGACTTCTAAATGAACAATGAACTAGTGAATTTGCCCGGGCATGTAAGAAGGAGGTGTCACAGTTTACTGTGGTACGAGGTGGCTCAGCCAATGGAGAACTAGAATTCGTCTGCTGGAATGTGAAAAATAGTTAGCTCAGCTAAATTTAGGGTATAAGAATAGGTTCAGAGAACACATAGTTGGCTTACGCTCGAGAAATCTGGAGGACGATGTTATGCTGATGGACTTTACACGTGAGGACAGGAGTTTTTATTAATTACTTTATTACTAAGTGATGAGGATAGAGACAGAGAAATAGTTAGGATTTTGGAAATGCTTAATTTTACTTATTCCTGCTAATGAATAATAATTCTTGATTTATGCTCTTTTTATTAATACTGAATAAATCTTTCTTTATGACATTTTCTAATGCTTGTTTAATAAAATACCAAAACCTACGTTTTTCTAGATGTGTTAAAATAAACTTTCTAAAATGACAAGCTGGTCTTGATTATTGTAGATAGTTTAAACAACTATATTTAGATCTTATCGCCTCATGATTCAGGCGCTCTATTGTTGATATGGGCCTAGTGTTGTAGTGTAAGTTTTGTGGTAGTAGATAGTGTCATTTGTGCAATATTTTGGTGAGAGCGCTGGATCAGTACAAAAGAGTAAACACAAAAGAGAGAATTGAGCTCAACGGTTTCAGAGGACAAGCAGGGTCAGAGAACGGAGAAGTGTAAAAATAACAAACAGAGAAGGATTGTATGTGCCGACTGATGAACTGATGGAAGCAAAGTAAACTGAAACAACTGGGAGGTGCTGCAAGACACAGATCCAATGCGTAAATGAGAACTAGTCGAGCTTCCTTGTTCCTGTCCTCTGCACTTGACATGCCTGTTCTCTTCTGAATTTACAGGATGGTCTAGTCCCTGCATGCCTGATTAAATATACTGCGCCAGCATCTGCCAAATTGTACAATTGGGGACGGAGCCTGTGAATGCCCAGAATCGCATATATGGATGTTATGTTGTGCCTAACTGAGTGGGCACTTGCCGTAGTGGGCTTTGGAGATCAGAAGGTGACGCCTACTTAACACAATTCACGGAGCCACAAGAATTGCAGGTAATGGCTACCGCGTACAGGCATTTACTGACGTCATGTCCGCGGTGGCCGTATTTATTAACAGCATGTCACGTGACCGGGACCCTACCACATGGCCGGGTCACGGCAGGGGAGCATCAACAGTATCCCTGTCGGGATAGGCACTAGGGGCGCCTTCACTGTCCTGGCTGTTACATCACAACTGCGACATAACAATGGGTAATCACAATCTTTTATAGCAATCCATGTTTTGATCCAGCCACTTCCCACCTTTGTATGGGGCTTACAACAGCAGATTTCTCTGCACTCAGCGTCTCGCTCATAGTAGTAAAATCATATACACCTATAAGGAATCCACATAAGACTTCCTGCCAGCTGTCATGTCGTGACTTCAATAACGACATACAAATATATGTATATTTATAAGAGCTTTATTGCGTGCTTCCATTTGTGTCCCTGTCCCTACTCTAACTGCCCCTTTCCTGTTACTGCTCCTCCTCTTCCTCCAACCCCTAAACTCCTCCCATCCCAACTGCTAGAGCGTGTACAACATCACATCTCCCCCTTTGTTAACAAAGAACTTTAGCTATTCCTAGTCCATTTCTTCAATCAGTCTCTTTGGCTTGAGTATGTCTCTTCGTGGTCGGAGCCGCGTTCCAACATCTGTAGGCTCATCTTCCTGTGGCCTGTCAAGTCTCAGGGTTGGACTTGGTCGACTCAGTCCGCCAACATCTCTTTGGGCGGTGTCCCTCTCAAGTGTCTCTTTCAGGCCTGGTGTACATTTCTGAAAATGAGACACATTTCGGGTAATCCTTTTCTGCTCAGACTTGGCCGTGATCATGGTGCCTTTATGCTGAGTAACAATCAAAGGTTCTTCCTTGAACCGACAGTCTGTTTTCTTGGCCTGCTCTTGTTTGACCACGACACAATCTCCTGTCTGAAGGGAGGGAGACTTGGCGCGCCACTTGGCGTCCGCATACGTTTTCATCCTGCTCTTCTCCACATGGTCAGCCCTTGCTGTTTTTCAATGGGTGCGTGTTGGGGACACCGGTGCCAGAGCCCCTTCCCACGTCGGGATTCTTGTCCTGATGGGTCGCCCTAGCATGAGCGTGGCAGGGCATTTTCCGGTGGTGGCGTGCGGAGTAGTCCGGTACGCTCTTAGTATTTCGTTTAATGCTATTTGTAAGTCCTTCCTTTCCAGTGTGGCCTGTTGAAAGGTCTTTTTTAGGGTGGCCATGAACCTCTCAATGGTGCCATTGGCTTGGGGCCATAATGGTGTGATCTTTCTATGTCGAAAGTTTAGGTGCTTTGCAAATTCACTGAATTCGTGGCCATTGAAAGGAGGGCCATTGTCTGTTTTGAGTTCCTAGGGAACGCCCCATGCGGCAAACACTTCATCCAACACGGCAATTGTGCTAGAGGCATTGGTGGAAGACACAAACTGCGCTATCGGGAATCTTGAGTATTCGTCCATGATAGCCACCACATACCGGCCTGATTGGAGGGGTCCATAGAAGTCCATGGCGAGTTCCTGCCATACCCCTTTGGGCAGTGGAGTCATTTGAAGAGGAGCTGGAGGCTCTCCCGATTTCACCAGTTGACATTGGGGACAGTCTTTCAAGGTGAGCTCAACCATTTGATCGAGTTGCGGTAACCAGACTCTCTCCCTTAGAGCTCTCTTTGTGGCAACCACTCCCCGATGACCTTCATGCGCGAGGTTGACCACTCCTTGACGTAGCTGCCTCGGGATGACAATCGAGTGGTCCCTCAGCAGGAGCCCCTCTGAGGTGGTTGACAACTCGTCACTGACATGTCGAAAAGCTTGCATTTCCTGACGTGTTTGTGAGTCACTCGCTTCGTCCTCGCTATCATGTCTCCAGCGATGTGTGCGCAGTCGGCGCACTACCTTCTGTCTGAAGGATATTGTCCTGTGCCGTAGCATCTTTGATCGCTTCTAATGGGACTGCCGGTGGTCGGGCTACACCTACTACAAAGTGTATGTACTCCTCAGCCATCGATGGATGCGACTCATGGAATGTTTGGGGGTGTCTGAACATGTAGTCCGCCGGATTCTCACCGTTCCCGGGTTTGTGAATAATGGTGAAAGTGTATTCCTGCAATCGCAGACTCCATCTTTCAATGTGGGGCGGCATCTTGGCTTTGGGATTGCCGAAAATGGTGACAAGGGCCTGGTGATCTGTGATCATGGTGAAATGTTTGCCGAAGATAAACACATGGAAGTGTTCACAAGCCCACACGACCGCTAGGCTCTCCTTCTCGGGCTGAGAATAGGCCTTCTCAGTATCGGAAAGGCTGCGGCTGGCGTATGCCACGATGTGACGCCGCTCAATGTCACTGTCATATTGAGCCAAAATGGCACCCAAACCCACTGGACTGGCATCCATCGTTATCTCCGTCTTCCTTTTGATGTTGAAATACGCCAGATTGTTCGCTGATTCCACCGCTTGCTTGATCTCTTGGAAAGCCCGCTCACACTGAGGGCTCCACACAAATGGTTGTCCTTGCTTCGTGAGTGCACGAAGGGGGTGACTGATCGTTGCATAGTCCTTGATGTATCTGGAGCAATAGCTGGCCATGCCCAGGAATGATCTGACATCGCTGACTTCTTGAGGACTCTTGGTGGTGTTGAGCGCTGCTACTTTCTCGGGGTCGGGCTTCATTCCAGCCCCGGAAAACACGTGACCGAAAAACTTGAGAGTGGACTGATGGAATTCACACTTGTCCTTGTTCAACTTTAAATCTGCTTCCAGGAGAGCATGGCATACTCGATCCAGGGCTTTGTCGTGTTCTTGTGTGTTCGACCCATATACTAATATGTCGTCACTGTAGTTTAGGGAATTTGGGATATGCCTGATGGTTTGCGTATCACCTCTTGAAATATTTCCGCTGCGGAAGAAATGCCGAAACTCAGTCTTTTGTACTGAAACAGGCCCAGATGAGTGGCAAATGTTGTAATGTATCTTGATTTTTTGTGCAGCTCCTACTGATGGTATCCCTTGTTGAGATCTAACTTTGAGCATACCCTGGCTCCATTCAGTGCCGCTATCATGTCACTCAGATGGGGCCCTGGGTGCCGCTCCCGTTCTATGGCTGTGTTGGGAAGCCTCATGTCCACACATAACCGTACTTTCTCAGGGGTACCCTTTTTGGGGACAATTACAACTGGTGACACCCATGGTGTGGGACCGTCCTTTTTTGCAATAATATCTGCTTGAAGTAGTTCCTGAATCTCGTCCTCTACTGCCTGCTGAAGGTGGAAAGGCACTTGGCTTGGGTGCTGAGCAATAGGACGCACTTGGTCGTTTATGTGTAGGCGAATCAGGCACTTGTTCATTTTGCCTAGTGCGCTGAACAACTTGGGAAACTTCCGGGCAATGTGTGGTAAATAAATAAATAATACCCTATTTTTGACTAGACTTATAGCATAACAGATAGCTCAATAAAATAAGAGTCAAGATTCGAGGTAGTAGGAGTTTCTGCAGGTTTATTACAGCATAAGGACAGGATCAGGACAACCTGCATAGGAACAGAATGACAGGGCCCAGCAGGACAACTGGGGCCCAACAGGGGAAAAGAGGCCCAGCAGCTGCTGGGGCTAGGTCTGGGATGAGCGCGCTAACATTCAATAACAAAACACAGGCATATATACATAGCGCGAACACATAGCATTACATTGCAGTAGGCGTAGCAGTGGGTGGAGCAGAAGGCGTGATGCGTAGCAGTCGCGAAAGATAACAGTAAAAAGAGGTGTAACTGGGAGTATACATAGACATGTGATGCAAACGTAACAGAATATGTCATGAATGGGCGGAAACATAGGAGGGGGCTACCTAAGGAGCCGGGACCTCTAACCTAATGGTGCGCGAAAACTGGCAATGACGTGTTACTAGGAGAAGCTGGGGGCTATGAACTCTGTGTTAGGAGCAGAGACTAGAGTCTGGAGGGTCGGAGCGACATGTACCTAAACCCTATCTGGTATCTAATGTTTAGGGAACATGTTGATATAAACTAGAAGTCATGAGGGGAAAAGCTAACTTGATTCTAAGACTGGACCATGCATTATTCTACATGTAGTGCGTGATGAAGAATATTAAATGACCATTAATACAGTATTTCTCTAACGTGGAGACGAGAAGGCTAGACAATGACGGAAACTATTGATGCAGTTCAGTAGCTTAGGAATGCAGAAGGAGGACTGAACTGATAACTGGAATCATAACATACTCTTGGCAGACTCAGAGGCAGAGCCAAGCTGCACCGGGCACTGCGAGGCAGGAAGTAAGTGAAGGGTCGAGGATACAGGTGGGGGCTGTATCGCTCCTCAGCGAGGCTTTCAGGAGACAGGAGCTGAATCTGTGGTCCGGGCCCTTTTGAGGCCTGGAAACGGGGACTTTACAATGGAATAACGTGCACACTGGGAAACGTGGCAACATTACTTTACATAGGCCTGATATTCGTAGTATTCACGAGGACTGGAAAATGACATACCAGAGGTGGACACAACTGGAATTGCGTCATTAATCGGACATGGGGAATAACATATGCATATTGGTCATGCACACATAACATATGATGGATGAGGCGTAGGGACACAGAACATGGCAAAATTTACTTTTCCACATTCCCTCCTTGTCACTACGTTTCCATCAGGAAACATCAATTTTCATGATACCATCTATCATTTCATACAGTACCATTTGCTCGTCTCGAATTGTCTTGGAACGGGATTTAGAACGGGGCTTGGGACTAGGAATACAAGAGGTAGCACACATGCTGCAAATCGCAGGGCCACATTGTATACAGAGGCAGCAGCTAAATATGATCGCTACTGCAATACCTAAAAAGGACAGGACTTTCCATCCCCAGGCGGAAATTATATTCCAGAACCAACCTGACCATGTCCAGGTGCCTGGGTCTTGATGTAACAGATGGGCAATTTTATGAAGTCTGGTTATAGCTGAATAAACAGACGGCGCGTTATTTGGAATGAAAATGCAGCAACTAGATCCGATGACTCTACAGGCCCCGCCCCTATCGGCCAGTATGACGTCAAGGACGAGACGATTTTGCAAAACGACAAATCTCATAGCAGATTGTTCTTCGGTTAGGTTACCTAGAGCAGAGGCAGTCTCATTAACTACAGCTTCAAGGGTTCTTGTTAACCTACGGATCAGTTTACTATTCTGGACAGGTCCTACAAAGAAGAAGAAACCTTTATTGAAATCTGTATACTGTTCTAGAGTAGTTTCAGTATAATCGACAATTGGGGACTCCCTTCTATGTCTAATGTGTACTAGATGTGTGTTTCTGTGATAATCAGATGGGGCTAGAAAAACAGGTGGCAGTAGGAAAGCAATGTAACAGGTTCCCTCCCAATCGAGGGGCAGACGGACATATGCAGTTTGACCACAAATAAAATAAGAATGACGTGAAGCTTTGAAAATAGATTTCCCACTGTCACTATACTTGATAACAGTAGTACATTCACTATGACCTATGTGTACAGAACCATAACTACGGACACATAATTCGCCTTTGACTGGTAGTACTGAAATAGCAGGTAAGTCTGGAGTAGTATCAGACTGAACATTCAGGACCATGAAATTCGACGAATAATTACCTAAATTATATACTTCGTTTTCTAGATCTAAACCTGTTCTGTGGGGGAAACCTTGCTTGTCTGGAAAACATGTACTGTTAAGAAAAGACATATCTGTTGAGGATGACGTTAACGTGGACCATGCTCCACACGAACCATTGTGTGAGAATGGATAAGGAAAAAGTGGCAGAACTCCCTTCGGTGTCTGGAAAGGGGGGAGTCGACCACACACCCAACAATTTGTGGCATTGTTGGTCTGGTGTGAGTAATGTAACATACGGATAAATGTGTTGTTGCGCATAGCGAGGCGGTAAGAATATTCGTGAGGAGGCAGATCACTAAACGTGTGTTCTACTGTAGCATTAGCAGACATATTAGCATGAGGAACTGGTAAATACAGATAGAACGCATAGCTGGTGCAGGAAATCAAAATGCTGAGAAATAATATGAAACTCAGAAAAACGATACATTGAAGTGAACTTCGACTGACTCTCTCACTATGGGGGTCTATTTTATACATGTCAGAAACAATCTAACCGTTTCACCTAGGGGAGGACTTATACAATCAAACTGACTGACTTATTTTACTAGACCTTAATTTGAGCTTATACTCTTGCTGCGGAGTTTTCTCTAACAAGGGAGGGGTTGTAATAATGTCTTGTGCGGGACAGTCCTTAAGAGCAATGTTTTGACAGTCTTTCGAATCCTGGGAATCCTTGGAAATGTTCTTGGAGACTGGTTTCAATCCTTTGAAAAGTTTTACATGAGAAAGGTGGACCCACCCCTTCCTGCCTTCCAACTTGACGGCAGTTCGGGTGGTCAAGAGGACCTGACGTGGCTCCTTCCAACGTGGTTCCAGCGGACTTGATCTGTCGAAATTTCTGACCATCACAAGGGAGCCTGGAACGATCTCGTGCGGTGCCACCTCGGTATTGTCTGGAAATGCGGCGGCAACCTGTGAACGACATGAGTTGAGGGCAGACATCAAGGAAGCTAGGTAATCTGTCAGCATATTACATGAAACATCGGTAATACTTCGGGGTCTAGGAGTACCCCACATGTTAGGGGGGCGGCCGAATACGACCTCATACGGGGACAGACCTGATCTGGAATGTGCGACCATGCGCATATAAAACAAAGCGACTGGCAGAGCTATTAACCAGTCCACACCTTTGTCTTTACAGACTTTTGCAATACGGATTTTCAGAGTCTGATTATGTCTCTCTACGAGACCGGCTGCTTCAGGATGGCGTACACAATGGAACTTCCACTGGTACCCTAACAAAAGGGAAACGTGTTTCATTAGTTCGGATGAGAATGGCTGACCGTTATCAGAATATACGACTCTAGGGAGTCCGTATCTAGGGAAAAATTCACGAACCAACTGCTTGGCAGTGGTCGCGGCTGTGTAATCTGGGACTGGATATGCTTCTGTCCACCTGGACAAAGCGCATACAACTACAAGGACATACTTGAAACCTCGACATCGCTCCATTTGAATATAATCCATCTGGAGGACCTCAAAAGGGTGGTCAGGGGGCTGGAAACCACCTTGTTCCACCGGGACACTTTTACCTGGATTAAACTGACAACATATCATACAGGTACGGACTTTCTGCTTGGCTGCAGCTCGTAAATGCTTGTTGAACCAAATGTTCTGGATACTGTCTAACATAGCTTTTTCTCCTAAATGTGCTGGACTATGTGCGGTATTGATAATGACTTGAACCATAGAATCGGGGAGAAACCATGTGGCTCTACCCTTCGTTAACCATCCTTGATCTGTCTGGACCCCTCCTTGTTCAGACCATTTCTTGATTTCAGCGGGAGTAGCATGTAACTGTATATCTATGACATCTTGTGTAGGGTCCTTAACTGTCATGCAGGTAGTCAGATCTGGAGTATGTGTCTGATTAACTGGAACGTCTGGAGTCTGTGCTGTAAGCTTGGCTGTGCGGTCTGCTAGATCATTACCTTGGGAAATAATGTCAGTAACTTTCGTATGTGCTTTGCATTTCATGATAGCAATGGATGTCGGTAAATGTATGGCATCTAACAGGGCTTGAATAAGGAGACCATGCTGAATCTTGGTTCCATGAGAAGTCATGAAACCTCTCTCCTGCCAGAGTACTCCGAAGTCGTGCACAACTCCGAATGCGTAACGTGAATCTGTGTAAACATTAACTTTCAGGTTCTTGGCGTGTATACAGGCTTGTGTCAGAGCAACTAGCTCTGCTGCTTGAGCGGACAGGGTGTCAATACGGTGTGTTTCAATAACTTCAGTGTCAGTAGTCACTGCATACGCGACGACTAGTTCTCCTGTATTAATTCTCATACATGAACCATCCACATAAAGTGTCAGGTCAGGATCTGGTAACGGAATGTCTGTCAGGTCTTGTCTTGGCTTTGTCGTAATGTTAACTACTTCCACACAATCATGTGGGTCTGGATTTGAATTAACTGATGGTAACAGTGTAGCAGGATTCAGGACGTTGCAGCGTCTAATTTCTATGTGTGGCTGGAACAGTGTCAATTCATAACCTGTTAAACGTGCAATTGTCAAGTGCTGAGTTTGTGTTCGGTTTAAAAGAACTTCTACTGAATGTGGGACTTGTACTGTCAGGGAATGTCCTAAAACTATGGAATCACTTTGTCTGATAGCTAGTGCTGTGGCTGCAACTGACTTGAGGCACGCAGGTAACGCCTGGGCGACTGGATCTAGTGTGCTCGAAAAATAAGCACAGGGCTTGTATTGTCCTGCTTGATCTTGTGTGAGAACAGACAATGCTGTACCTTCGCGTTCAGTAACGAAAAGTGTAAAAGGCTTACTGTAGTTCGGTGTAGCTAGAACTGGAGCTTGACATAGGGCTTTCTTTAACTCGTTGAAACTAAGTGTATGTTCAGATGTCCAAGGGAGGACAGTCGATACGGCTGCCTCCTGTGTCGTTAACTGTATCAGTGGCTTGGCTAGAAATGCATACTGGGGAATCCATTGTCTACAATAAGAAGTAAGGCCGATAAAGGCACGTACCTCCTTCTGGGTTCTGGGCTGGGGAAGACTCGCTATTAACTGGATACGGTCGGGTGTCAACTGCCTACCCCTCTTGGACAGCAAGTGTCCTAAGTATACCACTTGCTGGACACAGAATTGAAGCTTCGAAGGTGACACCTTGTGCCCCATCTCGGCTAGAAAATACAAAACTGTAAGGGATGCTCGCTCGCAAGCACGTTCAGAACGGGCTGTGATCAGTAGATCATCGACATACTGGAGCAGGGCAGTGTCAGTTGGCATGTGAATGTTGTCTAGTTGTCTCTTAAGTGCTTGACTATAAATACTAGGACTTTCTGTGAAACCTTGAGGAGCGCGTGTAAACATATAGCTCCTTCCATTTAAACAAAATCCGAAAAGAAACTGGCTGTCTGGATGAATTGGAACACTGAAAAATGCATTCTTGAGGTCGATAACAGTGAAGAACATGGCTTCGGAATCAATGGCTGTTAACAGGGAAGAAATATCTGGGACAACTGGGTACTGAGGAATAATACATTTGTTAAGCTCTCGTAAATCAATCACTAATCGATATACTGGGGGTGCATTCGGATCAGTACGTTTCATGACTGGAATGATCGGAGAATTACATACATTGGAGTCAGTTTCTACAACTACTCCTTGAGCCATGAGCTCGTCAATAATGTTGGATAAGGCTGCTACAGCCTCGGGTGGCAATCTGTACTGTCTGATTCGGGGTAACACTACACCTGGCTTGAGAGTCACACGATGGGGTGTGATTTGCATGTAACCTACATCAGTTGGACCTTGCGCCCATAAATGCTGCGGAACATTAGACAATCTCGAATCAAAATCTCGTAATACATAGTGACCCTTAAAGTCACGTAGGAACAGACGTATTCCCTCTGGGGAACAGCAAATAACTGCACCTAACTCTTTCAGTGTCTTAATGCCTAATAGATTTTCTGGACATGACTTAGTAAGTAACAGGTCAGTAGTACGGGACAATGGACCTACCTCTAGAGTGACTGGCTTAGATATTTCATTAACTATTGGCTTTCCTGAAAATCCAAGGGAAACATTTCTTGAGCCTGAGAGCGGAGCCCCTGGAACTTCGGCATGACTAATTGTGGTCCTACTTGCCCCTGTATCGATCAAAAACTTTCTGTCTTTCCCTAATACTTGACTGTGAACATAAGGACCTTCTTGATCTACAGGTATCTCGATGAGAGGCAAGCCTACCTCCCTCTCTAGGCTGTTTCATGAATATGACTGATACTCTGGATACTCGGACTGTGCATACTGATACATCTGTGACGTAACATGCTGTGTTGCAGCGATAGGCTGCGGTGCGGAAACTGTCTGTTGTGCATTCTGTGACTGAGGAATCTGTGAGACTTGCTCTTGTCTAGGCGGACGTGGTCTTTCTTTAGTCTTACCAGTGGCTATGTTGTGTTTCAGAACTGCACACTCGTTTATAAAATGACCTGGCTGTTTACAATAATTGCAGTTCCCTTTAACGGGAGCTGCAGGATGACTGGCTTGATTCGGACCCCTCTTCTGACTGTCTTGAGGAACAGATTGTGCAACTAGCACTTTCATTTTCGTGTCTTTCATACGTTTTCTCTCGTGTTCTTGCTCTTCTCTGATTCTATTCTGGTGGTACTGAAGCATCTGGAGCATCTGGGACGGAGTATTTGCTTGCCAGGTGCTTTCGACTTTCAAAACTCGATTTTTAATTTGTGGGCTTGAATTCTCGACTAATTTGGTGACGAAAAGATGAGGGTATGACTCACTACTTGTCTTGAGACCACTGTTAATACTGAAACATTTTTCAAATCTAGAATAAAAATCACTAATATCTTCATCTTGTTTCTGTTTACAGGCTGAGATTGCATCCCAGTCTTCTTTCCTCGTTGTTAATAATCTGGGTAAAACTTGAATCAATAATTCTGGTAATTCTTTACATTTATCTCCAAGACCGGTACCTGGTACTCGTGCCTTGTCTTCAGCTTCTAGAGCTGCCCAATCGATCTTTTTCTCTCCCACCTCCCATTCTTTTTCCTTTAACTTTTCATACACCCCTGCGGGTAACAGGACCTTTAACATTTTAATAATGTCTGGGTAAGTGTATTCTCCCATACGGAGCATGTCTTTTAATTCTCTATGGAACCCTGCTGGATCTTTGTCATGACAGGGAATTAATTTCTTCATTTCAAGAAGTTCCATCTTTGATATCGGAGTGTATACAAACACTCGTTGCATTACGCCACCCGCCCCTTGGACTGGGTGGACTTCTCGTAACGGATTCTGTCTGTCTATGCAGAATGATTTACTTTCTGGGGGTGAGACATGAACAAAATGCGGGTTCAGGAACGTTCTATATTTGTGGCGCTGTTCTAGAATGACACTAATTAAATCGGTACCTAGACCTCTCCATCTATACTGGAGTAACTCGTTCAGGATATCGTGTAACGGACCTGGATCAGAATGTTGACCCTCATACAGAGTGATGAGGTGCTGGATCATATACATTCCCACCAGTCGTTGCTCGGCTGGGGGCAGTTTTAGAAACATTTGTGCCACTATTTCGTCTGGAAAAGTGGTAGAATCAGTAATCCATCGGACTGCTGATCGGGCTAGTTCTTGTTCATGCATGGTACTTAATTCACCGTAACCGATTCGTGATTTCAGAATGTGATCGGTAGCTTGAAATACTTGTTCTAGAGAACCTTGTTCTGGTGCTAGATGAAAAATAGACTTGGGTTCTAGACGTAAATGGCGATCTGGAAATCTGGATTTTCCTACATACGCTATTCTGGCGGGATTCTCGTTCTCTTCCTCTTCAGGATCAGAGATACTTTCTTTCTCGCTTACTTGTGCTGCTTTACGCTGTTCGTGTAACCTTATTATTTCTTTACGAATTTTCTTGTACATACTCTCCATGGCACTGACGGTCTTGTGCTTACCCTCGGCTATATTATCACTCCACCTTGTCAGGATTCTCATTTCGGCGGGATCTTTAGACGGGTAATCTTGTTCTCTTATTAGGCAATTGATCAAGAACTTTAATATCATGAGCTGAATCTCGGCTTTCCTTTGGGACATAATCTCGCCAATACTTTCTGGATCCTCCCCTGTACGGATGAAACGATATATTCTGTCTAGATCTTCTTTCATATTCGGTAAGGTGACTAGATACTCGGTCACTCTCCTTACACGTAAGGAATATAAAACCATAGTATATTCGCCTGGAACTGGATCATAGACACATTCGTTAAGGGCTTGCCTGATTTCTGTAACAGACTTATTACTTTTAGGAGTACGCTGTGATGCTTGAGCATGTAATTCGAGTGCCGATAAACGCTTGTGTGGCGGCGGGGTTTGAGGAGTAGCTCCTCCTGCGGCCCCTAAACTGGAGTCGTCTACTGAGGCTCTACGTCCTGGCAGAGTGGGAAATGGAACTGTAGGCTGGACCGGGGGTACCGTAACAGGTACTCCGGTGTCTGGAGGAGCGGGAAGTGCCTGATTTACAGGGACTAGCGGAGCGCGAACAGGATTTGCATATTCTGGGACTGTGTCGTCCAGATAGGACGAAATAAAAATATCAGCTGCGGTCGGTTTGTGACGTAGCTTGGTCGGAATTAATGGTGGCGGGAAATTACTGGATGCCTCTGGGGTCGCTTTTGGCAAACCTTCGGCAAGGAGAGGATACATACCCTTAATAAGGGCATGCCTCTGTCTGTCTGACTGTTCGGCTTTGACTTGTTCACCTATCTCGATTAATTCTCTTTCTTGGGCTCGTTCTTGGGATTCTCTACTTAATTCTGACTTTCTGACTTCCTTTTCCGTTCTTCTATGCGCTTCCTTACGCCATAACTCGATGGCATCTTTCTGTGACTGTCTGGCTTTCTTTTTCCATAATGCTTCCTCTACTCGCATGATACATTCAGCATCCCATGTACCCGATACGGGCCATCTATACTTTTCTTCTAACTGTTTGGTATACTCTACCCATAAATCTAGATACATTATGGCGCTTATGCCATGTTTCTGATACATAAAATGACCTGGACTGTCCCTAGGCGGGACAGGAACTGCTTCCTCTAACAGACCCTTTCTAGTTTTTAACTGACGTAACTTGGAAAATATAGGCATGACTGAACTGTAATCTGGACACAATACAATACACAATAAAAAACACGAAATCACATCGCACTCATACCACAACAGTAAATTACATGAAGAACATTATAAATAACAGTTCGAACAGAATATTACCTGGAATACTGAGAACAGAAATAGAACAGATTTTCTCGAGAACGGAACAGACTAGAATTACTGGATGCACTGCTGTAACAGTACGGAACATACCGGTCCCCTAAAGGAACGCATCAAGACCCGTATCCACCTAGGTGAACACTTCGTTTGCGAGTCTGGGCACCACCAACCCACGGACCAGGAGTCAATTTAGATTGGTCCTGTCTAGATACTACCCCAGCAATGGTACTCACCGGGCAGCACGGAACGGAAGGCCTCGGACTGGACTGGACTGCTACGACGACGGACGACGGACTTCGGACTTCGGACTTCAGTTACAGGTGGGCCTCCGGATACCTCGGACCTTGGACTCTCGGCTTGGGCTCTGGTCGGGACTCGCCGCGTTCCTCCACCGTCTCGTTCGGATGCTGGACCGCCTCCTCCGTCTCCTCCGTGGGCCTGAGGGATACTTGAGCAGAAATATCTGCCACTGCGCAGAAGAGTTCCGTCACGACTGCAGAGGGTCAGGGGGTCGGCGTGGCTTCACCGACGCGTGGGGAA
Organism: Lissotriton helveticus; assembly: GCF_964261635.1. Classification (NCBI taxonomy): domain Eukaryota; kingdom Metazoa; phylum Chordata; class Amphibia; order Caudata; family Salamandridae; genus Lissotriton; species Lissotriton helveticus. The sequence continues at coordinate 466,277,232 of NC_136067.1, read as the reverse complement.
AGGGCAAGTCCCTATTCGGGCGCCATTATGTGGTAAATAAATAAATAATACCCTATTTTTGACTAGACTTATAGCATAACAGATAGCTCAATAAAATAAGAGTCAAGATTCGAGGTAGTAGGAGTTTCTGCAGGTTTATTACAGCATAAGGACAGGATCAGGACAACCTGCATAGGAACAGAATGACAGGGCCCAGCAGGACAACTGGGGCCCAACAGGGGAAAAGAGGCCCAGCAGCTGCTGGGGCTAGGTCTGGGATGAGCGCGCTAACATTCAATAACAAAACACAGGCATATATACATAGCGCGAACACATAGCATTACATTGCAGTAGGCGTAGCAGTGGGTGGAGCAGAAGGCGTGATGCGTAGCAGTCGCGAAAGATAACAGTAAAAAGAGGTGTAACTGGGAGTATACATAGACATGTGATGCAAACGTAACAGAATATGTCATGAATGGGCGGAAACATAGGAGGGGGCTACCTAAGGAGCCGGGACCTCTAACCTAATGGTGCGCGAAAACTGGCAATGACGTGTTACTAGGAGAAGCTGGGGGCTATGAACTCTGTGTTAGGAGCAGAGACTAGAGTCTGGAGGGTCGGAGCGACATGTACCTAAACCCTATCTGGTATCTAATGTTTAGGGAACATGTTGATATAAACTAGAAGTCATGAGGGGAAAAGCTAACTTGATTCTAAGACTGGACCATGCATTATTCTACATGTAGTGCGTGATGAAGAATATTAAATGACCATTAATACAGTATTTCTCTAACGTGGAGACGAGAAGGCTAGACAATGACGGAAACTATTGATGCAGTTCAGTAGCTTAGGAATGCAGAAGGAGGACTGAACTGATAACTGGAATCATAACATACTCTTGGCAGACTCAGAGGCAGAGCCAAGCTGCACCGGGCACTGCGAGGCAGGAAGTAAGTGAAGGGTCGAGGATACAGGTGGGGGCTGTATCGCTCCTCAGCGAGGCTTTCAGGAGACAGGAGCTGAATCTGTGGTCCGGGCCCTTTTGAGGCCTGGAAACGGGGACTTTACAATGGAATAACGTGCACACTGGGAAACGTGGCAACATTACTTTACATAGGCCTGATATTCGTAGTATTCACGAGGACTGGAAAATGACATACCAGAGGTGGACACAACTGGAATTGCGTCATTAATCGGACATGGGGAATAACATATGCATATTGGTCATGCACACATAACATATGATGGATGAGGCGTAGGGACACAGAACATGGCAAAATTTACTTTTCCACAAATGTCTGGATTGTCATGTACCCGGTACAGTATTTCAACCAGTCTGAGTCTCTCTGCCGTGGGCAAACTGAGGAGGCAATCAGCCTCCGGGCCTTCAATGACATGGATGTACGCCGGTACTGCTGTGGATTCATGTTTGAGTGTCGTTGCAAACTTGCCCAGACAGGAAAGTGGTTTCTTCACCATCCAGGTAAATACTCTGACATGTGCGGGACTCAGGACCGGCGGCGGTTTCATCTTGTGATATTTGGTCACAGGCATGTAGTTTAAGGAGGCCCCACTGTCAAGTACAAATTTGGTGGCATGAGTCCCCACTTTAATATCTAGTGGAGGATACTTTTTTAGCTGGTCCGGGTCAGCCACCATGCATATGTACTCATCCGTGAATGCTGTCTCCAGAGAGGTTGACCTCGAATCCCTCGACGGTGACCTTCTGATCCATTGAGATCTGTGCGATTCCTTGCTGGAATGTGACGAGCCAGAAGATGACAGTGCTCTGTCTTGCACAGCCTTTGCGTGATGTCGCTTTTCATCTGGTCGAGATCTGGTTTTCTCTCTCCTTCTCTCCATGCTGTACACTCCACACATGGCTTCAAAATGGTTCATGCGCCCACATTTCCGGCACTGTTGGCCCATTGCTGGACAGGTGTCTGTGTGTGGGAAGTCGTACCCACATCGGTAACATTTCCTTGGACGTTCTGGCTTCTTGGTGTAACTCGATCTCTTTTCTCTCCTGCTCGATTCATGGCGTCGATGACTTCCGCGTGTGTGTCTAGACGCTGGACGAGACCTTCTCTGATGGTTGCTTGATCTACTCTGAGGGCCAGAGCTTTGAGTCCAGTATGCTTGCTCCTTTTTCTCGCCCCGCCCTGTCTCCATGGTTTTTGCGTGTTCTTCCGCCTGGTCGTATACTCTCGTCATTTCCTCAATCTCGTCGAGATCATGGCTCTTCCGTAGCAGTCACCTGCGGAGCGTTTCTGAATGGCAGCCCTCAATGACTTTCAGTCTGATGGCATCCTCTGTTGAAAAGGAGTCAAAATTGCAGTACTGCGACAGTCGGCGCAGTCGTGAGATGAAGGTGCTCATCATTTCATCTTGGTCCTGACGTGCCTGATGAAACACGTATCTTTCGTAGTCCACATTTCTTTTGTGCACAAATTTTTTGTTGAGTGCATCACACACTTTGTCATAAGTTCCTTTGTCATCCGTCGGTAATTCTTTGATTACCTTACCGATTTCTTTGCCAACAAGATTGCGAATTGCAATTAGTTTGTCTCTGTCTCCTGTGACTTTCGACCCTTCTAGGTAATCTTCAAAATCCTCCAGCCACTCCTGCCACCGAGGACCCATACTTCCGCCCGCCACCAGGGTCAATGGTTCCGGGGGGCGTAGATGAGAGACGATGGGCACGACTGGGGCAGCCGCAGCCGCTGCTGCACCACCTCCGTTACGGGCAGGTGAAGTTGACATGGCTGGACTGAGGTGTTAACGGTGCACTTGTATTTTGACTAGCGCTTGCTTTTGCAATGTTCAATGCTTGTTTCTGCAACTGTCACTTTTTTCACTTGCACTCGCCAATGCTTGTTTTGTACTTGTCAATGCTTGTTTGGTACTTGTCAATGCTTGTTTTTGTTTTCTTCAATGCTTGTTTTAGCCTCACACTTGGGATGCCTGACTTCAAAATGGTTGCTCATGCACTTCACAGGGGTGTCCTTCCCAACTGCCTGACTCTAAGATGGCCGCCACACATCACCCATGAGGCTTGAATCTTCATTCATTCTACAGCTCACTCGGTCTCCTTGGACACTCACCGAGGATCTCTACTCCACACAGCAGGAATTGTGCAGCTCAGCTCCCACTTCCAGGCCACTTTCACCATCCAGGTAGGCCAGGGGCAAGCTCCGGTTTCTTCCGTCCGCGGCGTGCCGTTTGTGACGCATCGGCGCTTTTCTTCTGTCGCCTCCGCGGGGGTCCCTGGCTTCTTCGGACGCTCTCCACTTCTTCAGGGCACTTCAGGAGGACTGAGGTGGGCTCTCAGTTCCTTCTCTATTGGCACAGTCTTCAGGGCGCACTCGCGACTTTCTTTTGGCGCGAAGAGTCGCGTCGGGTGCCAGAGAGGCAGCGCTGCACTCACCCTGTTTTGGAGGGGCTCTACACGATCGCCTGATCGTGGAGCAGCTCATTCACCGCTGGCCTAGGGCTGTAGGCGGCGGCTTCGTCGGGGCACACGTGTCCTGCAGACAAATTTTCTTTTTCTTCGTGGTGCCCCGGGACAGGACGCTTCTTCTAGGGTTCTGGGGTGACTATCTTCACATCCCACCCTCGTCACCAGTTGTCATGTCGTGACTTCAATAACGACATACAAATATATGTATATTTATAAGAGCTTTATTGCGTGCTTCCATTTGTGTCCCTGTCCCTACTCTAACTGCCCCTTTCCTGTTACTGCTCCTCCTCGTCCTCCAACCCCTAAACTCCTCCCATCCCAACTGCTAGAGCGTGTACAACATCACAACATCCATAAAGGAAGACATTTTCAACCGTAAACATATGTTTACATCAAACATTTTTGTTCTGTTGGACTCCATGCGAGGGACCTAAGGGACCTTTCCCTGAAATTCTTCCCTATCCTAGTTTTCAAATATGGATTGCAATCCCAACTACACTTTGTCCCATCAGTATCAAAAAAAGACTTTTCTTATGAGGAGGGATATACATTGTCAACAAAAAATAGCATATATTCTCAAATCATGGCATTCTCACAGGCTCAGGTACAAAAATAGTCAGGCCTTTGGTTGCCTATGGGCATATTTTCTATAGGCCTTGCTGACATTTAAATTACGCCAGTGTAATTTTGGGAATTAAAGGTTATGCTTGTTATACAAAATTCCCAAAACTACGCCATTACACCACTTTGCATAATTATTGCCATTTATGAGAAACATTTACCATGAAAAATGCTGTAAAAAAGTACTGAAAAACACTGGAAACGTGACCTACTGATTTTCAGGGTGGTTTTGTTTTGTTCCACCTTGCTTCAAAAATTGACACATGAATGCATTTCACATTCAACATAGCTCAAAATGATGGGTTTACTTTTTGCAAACCTATGTGTAATTTCACATACATTTTGCCAACTTTTTATGTAATATTGTGAGAGCAAATGACTGCAATTTTGCCCCCTTTCCAATTTTCTCACTAAAACCTAAAAAGCAAGTTATCACTTACTAAAGATTTTTTTTTAATTATTGGCAATAGTGAACAAGAAATACGATATGCAAATTATGCCGACACTGCTCTCTGTGATTGACTTTTAATTAATTGCTTTCATTTTTTTTCTTTGCAAGAAAGTGTTGTTCAATTGTTCAGTGATTGTTCGATGGATGATGTACTGCTATGGCAAGGAAAATAAAAATCTCTAATCTTTTGCTATTGTCAGCATTTAATTCAGTGCTGGTATGATCTATCTTCCACTAAAAGTACAATAGAATTCTTGACTATCCTGAGGTTGTAGGAAACTGACATTTTCTAGTAACATAACATCATCAAGCGATTTGAGACAAAGTGGTTTTTCCACCTCTGGTGAACTGGAAAAGCATAAAAACTGCACACTCTTGGTGGGCAAGAAAAACATATCTGTGCCCCCCTGAGCGTTTTGCAGAACTGAACAAGGCTACGTTGGGACCTCAGTGTGAATGAATGCAGCCTTGCTGAGCCCTGCCAGGCTACAGATTTCAGATATGGCCTGCGGGTATATAAAGATAACCGTAGGCACGACCAAGTTGAAGTTAAGATAAGACAAAAACTTTATACCAGAGTGAAGCAGCAAATCATTCCCAGTAGCAATACGAGAATAGTCTATAAAGAATCCTACTTTGTTACAAAACACCAATAACGTTGCTGGAGCTGGGCAATGATTGGCACTATCGGTATTACAGTGTTTTTTGCCTCAAATATATTCGAAACCCATATCTCCAATTCACCCTAATTGACTTTAAGAACGTTATTGTTTGTTTGCTCATTGAATTTTTCTCTACCTTTTATTATGACTGGGCAACATTATTTTATTGTTTTCTGGACTTTAACATTAAATGGTACTGTTTAAATTCAACATGCATTTGTCTGGATAATTGCCTGCTGCCGTGCCAGAGCTTGTAGGATGGGAATTGTGTTGTGACTTACAAAAATTGCTTATATTAATTTGAAAGATCCTTGTGTTAGTCAATGGAAGAAAATCATTACGTTTAAATAACAAATCAGGCATGAGAAATCTCTTATTAGCCGCATTTGTTCTGTGGAATACCTGCTGCTGAGATAACATTTAGGGAAAGGAAAATGTTGAGAATTTGGGTAGTGTTTGTGGTTGAGGAATTACATTTGGAGAAATAAAGCTTATTTGGCCCAAGAGGTCAGCAGAATAGCTGAAAATTGATTATGAAAGTTCAATGTCTGGATATATCCTGACTGTACCCCATATGTGTTATCATAGGACATTATTTGTATCCAATTCTTCAACATCATGACTACATCACTTGGTAAGTAGTGTATGTACGAGTAACCAATGTACTGTATGCAATTTTATCCTACAGTAAATCAAGCTTTTTTGACATTGATGTCGTGTTCGTACAAACATTGGGTTTAATTTTGGGTGTTTATCACGCCATATCCCTCTGATATGCAAAGTCTCTCACCAGTCAGCACCTACTCTCTGTGCACCTCATCCTAATTTGCCCCTGAAATCTCGCATGTTCAGGAGATTTGAAATAAAGTGTCCCTGCCACGGACTGGTGTAAGCATATTCTATTTGCATCCTCACAGTGCCACACCCAATGGCCCTACGTTTCGATGGCTGAGCTCCACATACATCTGTATTCTCATATTAGAAGAATGGCAGGCAGTACCAGACTGGGAACCCAAAGCAGTCCAGGCAATTTTGTAGGACTAGCACCGCACACTCCGTGGAGGGGGGGGTGGCTAGGAGTGTAAGTGTAAAGCACTGCTGTTTTTGTTACTGGGGGCAGATATTGCAGCAACACTGCGAAACCGGCCCGCAGTAACAAAAAAACAGCCCCCACTTCTGCAAAGCTGGTCCCCCACCCTTCCAGCCCACTGGGAAATGCTAATGCCCGCTACGGCCTGTCCGGCCCTGATAGCAGGAAGACTGGTGAATAGTTCCAATTATTGTTCCTCAGGGCCGAACACTTTCCAATCTACTAACTACTGCAATTGCCTCCTTTTCATGCATGTAAAATCTTATGTACTTCATACTCTTTCTCAGCAACAACCAGCATTGGGGCAAGATTTGGAGCAAGATGCATTTTTTGCACAACATTGTTTTAACAAAGACACATAAAAATTAGGATTCATTTTATAGACTGGGGCAACTTTAAATGCACAGTTCTGGCATTCACAATATGTTCATTGGTAAACTGGCCAGTGATTTAATACTTTTAGGTCACAACTTAGAAACTTTATTAAAATGTATGTTTTTTAGTGAATTAGCAAATATATTCACCGACTTTATATTTGGACTACATGATTTTTCTTTTTTGCATCAGCATACAGCCTATAAGTGTCCTTTGCTTTTCTAATAATTCGTGTGCTGGCTTCTGATCTTGCTACCTCAAAAACCTTTCAAATAAATGTGTTCTGTCTTGCCATTTATCTGGGGATTATAAATAGTAGACAGACAGACGTCCATGTCTAACTGAAAATACATTTCAAGTAAATTCAGAACCCATGTCAATTATCAAAATTTGTGCTGTCCCATGCAAGTGAATCATATGATGTGTAAAACTATGTGGAAACTCCTAAAAAGAGGGCAACACATTCTTTACAATAAAATGGCTCTTTTTTAAATGATATAAGTGAAATTCTACAATACCCCTGCAGACATGATATACAAAAATAGAATTTGGAGCGGTCTGAAAAGACCACTAGGTCTAGTATGTCAACCTCCAATTTGAGCACAAATGTGTAAGGATTTGCACCATAAACATGGCTAATTCCCATACTGTGTATTAGAATTGACCTACTTTACGTAGCATGTTCAGTCTTTATTTTAGTTTGCTTTATGGATGTGCACAAGTGTGACTTTTCATGCTTTTATTTTTCTTGTATAAATTGGTATGGTTGGCTGTAATACTGTTAGTTCTTGATATCTGAATCATTTAGCTTGAAACAACTTGCTTCAGCAGAACTAATGACAGTTAACATGTGCCTGCCACACCCGCTTTTACAGTTGGCAATTAGCATTTCTGCTAAAGCACCCCACCCACCTGAAGCCTATAGAAGGCTTGAAAGCAGAATGAGACGTGCTTGTGCTCGTCTTCACGACTCCCCACTTACCTGATTTCCTTTGAGTTCCCGCGCCAAAGGAAGCATTCTTCCTCATCGGTTCCAGACAGTTCTTGGTGATTTCCAGGACAATGCCTCAACTTCCTCCTTTGTTCCCTCTAGCAAATAACTCCAGCCTGCAACAAAGAAAGAAAAAGCACCGCTCTGTCAAGTAAGGCATTTCTAATTACCAATGCTTGCTGTGGAAGCAGGTCAAAAATTAAACAGGTACTTTTCTGTTAACGAGTTATTGAATTTAAAACAAGGAAGTAAGGACCTGTTAAGGTATTTAACCACCTTTAATAGGTTACTGATGGAGACCCAATGGCCAGAGGAAAAAAGCACTTCCCTATTCTATAGGAGATTGCAGGATTACTTGAAAGACGCTCTTGCACATATTGTTGAGTTACCAGAAGATTACTCAGACTTCGTAGATTTAGTGGTGAAACTTGATTATTGCCTTGGAGAATGAAAAGGGGAAGATATAGAATAGATATTAGATTGATTCTAGTTAAGAATGACATGAAGGATATTGAAAGCAAATTACCTCAACCGATGCAGATAGGAGGGGTCAAGGGACCATTATCTGAAGAAGAAAAGGATAGGAGATATAAATTAAATCTATGCTTATACTGTGGTCGGTCCGGACTTTTTGACAGAGATTGCTCTTTTAAAACAAAGGTACCTAAAAAGATTAATGCCACAGCTTCCATTAATACACAGCGGGAAAACTAAAGAGCTCGTCAGGAACGGAGTTCGCCTTGACGAGAGACACGGTTTCACAGATCCCCTAACATTTAGCCAACACAGTAGCTCGTATACCCAGACATTTCATCATTCATGTGACATTGATTTTAAGTATACAAATCAGACATTCAGTTCCAGTTCTTTTAGACTCTGGAGAGACAGGAAACTTCCCAGATATCCGATTATCACACAAATTGCATATTCCCTCAGTCTCTAAGGCACAACCAGACCCAGTTTGTGCTGTTGATGGTTCTGCATTGTTATCTGGATTAATAAGCACTCAGACTTGTCACTATGGTCTGTCAGAATGGTCACACAGAAAAAATAAGCTTTGACCTCATAGACACACCCACCTTTGGACCTATTTTAGGGTTACCGTGGTTGATGGTGCACAATCCTACAATTAATTGGGATTTAAGAACAGTGACTTTAGACTCTTTACATTGCCGGTCACATTGTTACCAAGAAGCACACATTGACTCAATGACGATTTTACATTTCTTCACCACCACATCACCTTCTCCTACTATACCTAATGACTATCAGGAGTTTAAAGAAGTTTTTAAATCTGTAAAAGCGACTACTCTACCCCCACATAGATCATACAGTTGTCGTATAGATTTAATACCAGGAGCTCCGCTTCCCAGTAGTAGAGTGTACGCTCTTTCAGAGGGAGAAACACAATACCTGCAAAGTTATTTGGATGATCTATGGGCCTTAGGCTTTATACAACATTCTACATTACCGCCTCTTCACCACTATTTTCCGCCCCGACACGGGAATGGTGGCTTAAGAGCGTGCATTGACTATCGCGGGTTGAATAAAGCCATTATTAAAAATAAGTATCCGTTGCCATTGATCTCAGTCTTACTTGACCAGCTACATCATTCCACTCTGTACACTAAATTGGACCTTCGAGGGGCCTATCATCTTATACGGTCAAAGAGTATGATGAGTGGAAGACAGCATTTAGAACCAAGTTTGGTTTATTCACATACACTGTCATGCCCTTTGGTCTGTGTAATGCCCCTGCGGCCTTTCAATATTTCATTATTGAGGTCCTAAGCGAGTTTCTTGACATCTGTGTAATAGTGTACATAGTTGACACTCTCATTAATTAAAAAAATAAAGAAGAACATGTGCAGCACAAAAGGCGGTATTGAAAAAATTACAAGAAAACCACCTCTTTGCGAAAATGGAGAAGTGCATATGTAATACTGGTACTGTAGAATTTTTAGGGTATTGTTTGTCTCCAGCTGGCATAATGATGGATCCAAAGAAAGTGAGTGCCATATTGGATTGGCCAGATCCGACGTCTGTTAAGGAAGTACAGAAAATGTTGGTAAGAGAGGGGTTTTTTTTTGGTAGGAAACAGAGATTTTATTAGGCGCTCAGCTAATTAATGCAATAGAGTACAACACAATTCAATAAGTACGCAGAGGAGACACACTCATCACACGAACCGGTCTGCCATTAGTTAAACAAACCACTAGAATGATCACAGAATTCAATGATTTACACAATCTCTTAAGAAAGAGCTTCAGAAAACACTGGGGTATTCTACAATCAGTCAAAGTACTCGGGGATTTTATTTGTGATCACCCGCAGATAACCTTCAGGAAAGGGAGGATGCTGAAAAACAGATTAAGCCCCACAGTACCACACTCAATCACGATCACCAATTGGCTCAGACCACGCACTCTGGGTTTTTATATATGTGGATTTTGTAGTATGTGCAGGTGGACAAAACTTGGCCAAACACAGTTTACTGACTTTGCAGGCAGGAACTATATGATCAAGGATAACATTCATTGTACTACTAATTTTGTTACCTATGTTATTGAATGCATGTGCAATACGAATTATGTTGGCAGTGCCATCAGGCCACTAAAAGAAAGGTTAATGGAGCATATCAGGGCAATACATAAATGTGATCCTAAATACCCTGTAGCATTACATGCAGCAACCTGCCCCTCACAGGGAACCGAGAAAAAAGTTTAATTTTTCGGGATTGAAGTCACACATGCTAATATTCGGGGAGGTAACAGGGAGCTCAGTTTAAGAAGAACTGAGGCCATGTGGATAATGCGTCTACAATCAGTTGAACGGGGCCTCAACTTTGATCACGAAATGCAATATTTTCTGGGTAATTAACCGTAGAGCTTCTTTAATGCTGTTATAAGATCCCACTGTAGCATGCTAGCGTCCTGCTTTGTCTTTAGTGAATCAGGCCAACTGACAAGTTTTCTGTTTTTCCTATACCCTACTATTTGAGATTCACTACTGTATATATGACCGTAACTACGAGTTTAGTATACACAATTGGTGACAACGCCACTTATACTTCTCAAGGCTGACCTCAGTGTGTTTTTGAATTATTTTCCAGTCCTCATGTATGAACCTCATTTGTACTCAGGTTGTTGCAATGTGGTTATAACACACCTCTTTGGGGAAATATGTTGTACGTAATCTGAATAAGGAAGTTATTTTAGCTAAAATTAATTTGATCAAGTCACCCAGTCACAAATTCGGGTATATTTTACGAATGTTTTGAAGATATCCTTTTTTTGATGTAAGAGGGATGAATGTGTTTCCCACTCTTACCTGTTCCTTACGTTCTGTCATTCTCTCTCTTTTCTTCTCTCTCTTTTTTTAAACATGTCGCATAGCAAACGATTGTAAATGAATTACAATTACAAATTTTGTAACACCAATGAACTTTGCGGGGCACTTCTCGCAAGGCTTAATCTAGTTTATAACCTTCATTTGTGAGTTGCTCGTTAATGTTGAGCTATTGGCTCTTTAAGTCTATTCCACTTCACTATTGATTCGGAATGGCAATCTGTACTCTGCCGCTTGCCTTAAACTTGGTAGCTACTGACTTTACCGTTTTACCTAATCACCCTTTACATTCAATAATTTTCGATTTTTCATGGTATATATTATATTGTCCACCACTTTACACTTTTGTTGGAGTTCGCTCCACATTTTTGGTATTAATATACGTTCCGACGTTTGCTAAGATTAAGCTCTAGACTGTGGTTAGCTTAGCTTCTACTGTACTACGCATTGAAGGTAGATCGAGGTTTTGAACGTTTGGGTGTGCACTTTGAATTTTCATTTGGACCTAGTGGTCTCACACGTCATATTAAGTGCCCCCCCTTTTTGTGTCTGTTTGATTACTTTTCCCACACAGACCGGTTGTTTTTTAAATTTAATTATTGAAAATTAGCAGTGGAATAACACTCTGTCGACAACACTGGTAAGCTACTTTGAGCCGCATATCTTTCATTCCCTACACGCTATCAGAATCACATAGTCCTAATAATATGACACTCTTGGCTCTATTCTCTTTTTATTTTTTCATTTTGCCATCAGCACTATGTTTACATTTCGTCCGTATTACCTAGCAGCCCGGCCAGGTTGGAATGAACACTGGCTGAGTGGTAAGGTTCCTAGCAATTTTTAGTCTCTCTTTTCTATTGTGTTCACCTACGCCAATCCTTTAAACACATTCAGGTACTTGAGCTTTATCTTTTTCCATTTTCTTGCCCCTACCTTACATCTTTTTGCCTTTTTGACTAAACTTTTCTTTCCATATTAATCTAAAAGACCTTGGCTCTTTTTCACTTTTCTGTTCAACTATTTTCTACCATATTTCCCCGACGTATACCGTGCTCTTTTCTTATCCCCTTTTTCTGCAGCTCTCACAGACTATTAGTTAATGCCACAGGTATTGATCAATCGCCATCTCCAAGAACTCTATCTTTCATCTCTTTGCTCATTTAAAATAGCTTAAATTCATATCACCTAAACAACGGTCATAATTGCTTTACTTTCCCTTTTATGCCAATAGAGGTTGGTTGGGTTTCCATGTGTGCTTTTTTATCACTCGTATTAATCATAGAGCTTACGTTATAAAGCCATTCTTCTACTTATGAAACACTTGTATCATTGACATTTATTGTATCCATTTCCATCCAACTTTTATAGGCGTTTTATCCCTCAGTTTGCAGAACCTGTTGAACCTACCACTAAACTATTGCAAAAAGGACAGGTTTTTTCTAGGACAGACAGGCAGCCCAAGCTTTCACCAGATTGAAAGAAAAATGTACTTCAGCACCTTACTGAGGCATCCTGATCCTGAGCTCCCCTTTTTGTGGAGGCGGGTGCGTTACAGGTTGCAGTGGGAGGAGTTCTCTCCCAGAGGGATTCACAGGATGAGCAATTACATCTTGTAGCGTTTTACTCAAAAAAATTACTTCCTACTGAGTAGAACCATACAGTGGCTGAGAGGGAGCTACTAGCAATTAAACTAGTCTTTACAGAGTGGAGACATCATTTAATGGATACTCAATATCCTGTGACCATTTTTAGTGATCACAAGAATTTGCAATTCTTCAGTTCTCTCAAGGCACTTACACCTCGTCAAATGTGATGGTTAAATTTATTTAGCGCATTTGACCTTTTCATTACTTACCGGCCAGGCTCAAAACAAATCCAATCAGATATTCTTTCACATTATGGGCATAAAGCTGACTTAAGGAAAGAGATGGAAAGCCCTCCTATTTTTCCTCTTCACAAAATTGTAGAACCTATTGTACAACAAAGTTAAATATTCAGGAATGGTTGGCAAATCCAAAAAAACACAATTCAGGATGGGTTATTCTACCATAATAGTCTTTTATTCATACCCACTATCGAATTGCAAAAGAAAGTGTTAACATGGAGTAATGATTCAACCTTAGCAGGACATCCCATATATCAAAAGAGCTAAGATAAATGTAAGAACATTTTTGGTGGTCCTCCTTGTCTAAAGATGTTCAAAACTACATAGCATCTTGTACCGTGTGTGCCAGAAATCCATTTTTTAATAAAGCACCAGCAAGGTTATTACAACCTTTATCTACTCTCCCAAGCCTGTGGCATTCTATTAGTGTAGACTTAATTACTAATTTACCAGTAGCCAATGGGTACAGCACCATCCTTGTGGTTGTAGATTATCTGTTAAAAATGGCACATTTCATTCTATTGCATAAAATACCAATTGCAGTAGAATTTAGTAATGTTTTTATGACTAATATTGTCCGTTTGCATGGCCTGCCATCTAAGATTATTGCCGATTGTAGAAGTCAGTTCATGGCTAGGTTTTGAACAGAAATCTGTAAAAATCTAAAAATGGAAAAAGCCCTATCTACAGCCTTCTATCCAGAAATGGATGGGGAAACAGAAAGAGCAAATCAGACACTACTTCAGACCTTACGTTGCCTAATGACTGACATTACTAGTGAATGGGATAAGGTGTTGCCATTAGTGGAGTTCATTTATAACAACAGTGTTCATTCTGCAACATATTGTAACCCATTTTACTTCTTAAATGGATATCATCCTTTATACCTGCAGTCACTGATCATTTGCAAAATTTAGTGGACATTCAAGAAACAGCCAAAACATATTTAAACAAATATAAGACTTTTATGAAAAAAGAAGCAGATATACACAGGAATTCCGCTCCATGTTACAACATTGGAGATAAGGTCTGGTTAGCCACTAAGAACCTTAATGTTGTAGGCCCAAGAAAAATACAGCCACGTTATATTGGATCATTTTCAATAAATAAACTCAGAAACTATGTTACAGCTCAATTGGATTTGCCCCCTGAATACCCCGTACATCCCACCTTTCATGTCTCCCTGTTGAAAAAGTACAATCCTGCAACTAGAAAAGAACGCCCACCTCCACCCATATGAAGTTAGGCATATTCTTGATGCTAAAAGAAATCAAGGTCAGCTCCATTATTGAATAGCCTAGAAAGATTATTCAGATGCAGAGAATTCATGGGTACCAGATTCATTTGTCCATGCCCCCAAATTGGTTCGACAGTTCCATCTACGATGTCCACAAAAACCACTCCGTGTAGGGTGCCCTTTGCGAGGGGCGACTGTTAGGATTTGCACCATAAACATTGCGAATTGACCCAACATATGTAGCATATTCATTCTTTATTTTGATTTCCTTTATGGAATTGCACAAGTGTGAACTTTCATGCTTTTAGTTTTCTAGTATAATTTGGTATGGTTTGCTGTAATACTGTTATAAACATTAAGTATTTCTTCGGTATCTGAATCCATTCAGCTTAAAACAACTTGATTCAGCAGATCTAATGACAGTTAACATGTGCCTGCCACACCCGCTTTACAGTTGGCAATTTGCATTGGAAACCATTGATCATCAGGACTAATGACAGTTAACATGTGCCTGCCACACCTACTTTTACAGTTGGCAATTTGCATTTCTGTTAAACTACCCTACCCTCCTGAATTCTGTAAAAGGCTTGAAAGCAGAATGAGAAATGCTTGCGCTTGTCTTCGCGACGCTCCACATACCTGATTTCATTCGAGTTCTCACGCTGCAGGCAGCATTCTTCCTCATCAGTTCCAGTCAGTTCTTGGTAATTTCCAGGACAACACCACAAATTCCTCCTTCGTTCTGTCTAGGAAATAACTCTGGCCTGCAACAAAGAAAGAAAAAAGCAGCTCTCTGTCAAATAAGGCATTTCTAATTAACAAAGCTTGCAGTGGAAGCATGTCAATATTAAACATGTACTTTTCTGTTCTATTCCAAAGGCTGATAATTTACGACTTTTGCACTCACAGAGGAAATGCTCCAAGGTCAAGAGTGAGACAAATAAGACATTTCAAACTAAAGAGAAACATACTCATTTCCTACTCAGAATTAAGTGGACATTTTCTGCTGAAACTTATTCTGTGTTTTATTACTTTTATTTTATGATATTCTTGGAGACAAGAAAAAGGTGTTTTGTTAGTATGTGTTTCATGGAACATTTGAATTTCAGTTATTGGTGTGTTATGCTGAAAAGATGACAAGGTGTTCATTTATTTCACTACAGAAAGCAGCATTATACACGTGTGTTTAAGAACATCACTGTAAGCATGTGACACATCTGATGATAAAAGGAAAACATTATCTCAGCTATATGTTGAGCAGCAAATAAAGTGAAAGGTATAGTCTTTATGTGCAACGTAAATCATGATACTAGTGAATGTATTCAACTAAGTAGGTTAATGAATGTTTATTGATCTTTTTTGTTTGTACATAGATATTTTCCTAGAAGAATTGCTGTGTTTACAGAGTGGTTTAAATATCACGATCAGCGCTACAGTTGTGCCAAGATCCGGACCCAGAAGAGTGTTTTCCTTTTTGTTCTTTTTTATGTGTACCATTTTTACCCTTCCCCTGAAGATCTGTTTTTGTTAAGCTGTATGATACATACGGTTTGACAGATGTAGATTTTTGGGGGCGTAGAGAACAAGCGTCTCATCTCTTAAATTGAACATCCTGGATTTCAGGTGAGTGGAGACTTGACAAAATTGAACATGACTGAATTCCCTGTTCAACAACTCCGAACACAGTTGGCTAATAATTTTGTTTTTAACTACAGCTAGTGTTTCAACCATTCTGGGATGCCCATCAGTCTTCGAATCAGGAAGCCAGCTCTTAGCATGTTGCCTTAATTGAGTAGAAGAGATCCCCTTGGTACAATAGTTAGCTTTCTTTAACTTGTCTTCCTTTTCCCCAAGCCAGGCTTTCTTTTTAATGGAAACAAACTCTGTACAAACTTCTATTAGGAGCTTATCAACATTAATCGACACCATAGAGTGACTATTTTGCATTCTACTCAGAAAAATCGTGGCATATTCACTTATTGCTATAGTTTCAAAATCAGGTTGAATAAAACATTCGTTTTTATAGTATTTGGACACAATCTCTAGTTTATTTCAGTCAGAAGAAAATCGACGTCTATCTGAATTATCTGGGTGTTAACACCACCCGAGTTTAAGAAATGTACATTTATGTGATCTATTTAAACGTTTAATTTGTTCATAGCATCTAATAAATAATGTCACCACTCTTCAAAAGACCTCTTTATTGCTAAAAGTTTTTTGTCTGTGATGTTATTATATAATTTTGCTGTGGAAAACATGGGTGAAAGGTAGGTCATTGGAAGCACATGTCCAGTTGCAGGAATCATCTGCGTCAAAACCTCTTCCACTGCATGATACATGTAGTCCATTTTTACCACAGATGGAAGATCCGCATTTGGATACACAAACCAGAGGTGCAAAACACATTTCATCAAGGCTTGATCAAACTCTTTGGACCATGCAAAGGGAGTTCCTTTGTGGAGAAGTTTAGTAATAGAACTTTAGATTTCAGAGAATTGTTTAA
Organism: Lissotriton helveticus; assembly: GCF_964261635.1. Classification (NCBI taxonomy): domain Eukaryota; kingdom Metazoa; phylum Chordata; class Amphibia; order Caudata; family Salamandridae; genus Lissotriton; species Lissotriton helveticus. The sequence goes on along the minus strand of NC_136067.1, from coordinate 466,260,627 downwards.
TGAAATCTATTAAAAAATTTGCAAAGGAAATCTTGCACAGTTTTTACAGAGGTAGGTGAGAAACATTTGATTTTTGCTGAAAGTTGCATTTACATCATTTAAAAACCCTCAGGGTGGATATATATGTCAGAAATGTTAAAGAAGAAGGTGGGAAATATCTACTTATTTATTTTAGTAAAAATACATTGTCATAATCTCTTTAGCATTGCTTCAACAGGTTGTACCTGTGTTTCCAAAGGGTCAGACTAAATTAAGATGTAATTTAAATAATCTTTACGAAGCTCTAGTAAAATTCATCCCAAGACTTCTTCAAGAAAATAATGAAAGACGTATGTAAAGTTGCAGGGCACAAAGGGCATGACTTGATATTTACATAGGTCAAACCATAGTGTGAAATAAGGTTTCCCATGCACTGCCATCTTGAACTCTGACTAAATGATAAGCTCCCTGAGATTAAGTTTGGTAAAAACCTTTGCATGTATGATTTAATTTTAGATAGAAATCTAATATAATGGACATCAATTTTTACTGTGACTCAGTTGATTGCTCTCTAATGAATGCATTTTCTTAGCTCACCATCCTTCCCAAGGACAAAAAACAAGGTAAAAGAAGATGGAGACGATGATGACCTTATGAATCCATTACCTACCTTTTCGCCTTAATAATGTTAAGGCCTTCTGTTTCGGATTTCGTGATGTAAATGCTTGATTGTATGATAACAGGGTGTCAGGATTCTAGCTCTTGCAATCATAGCCACTATGTAGTAATACTTGTTTTCTTCTCAGCACATACATCATAAAGCTTTTTATAGTAGCCAGGTCAGATAGGTGCACAGTAAAAGTGAGTTGTTAAGATGCATGGTAATGCTTTCACAAGCAACTATGCGGCAATTAACTGGTTGATGAACAGTTGTTAGGATATAATGTAAATTTGATTGTAATGATTTTGCATCCTATTCAGTGACACAAACACGCAGCAATAGCATGCTCAAAATCACTTAAACTTGTGATGCATCAAACAAACAAATGCTTTCATGATAATTTCCAAAGCATATTAACAGTACTGTATGCTTACGGAAACGTAAAGGCTCTGGCGATAGTACTGAGCCATCTATTCACAAAGGTTTCTGCCATCTGTAAACACCGAGAAAATGTAAAGGCCATATAATTCTCTTAAGCTCCTGCAGCTAAAGGCCCTGACAGTTGTTTTCTGCCAATCTGGCAAGATATTCTCATAGGATCTATATGTTAACAACTGAACACTGCATAGTATTCTATTCTCAATTTGTCAATGACATACGTTGTTGAGTGAACAAATGAGCCCCCTTCATTATCTAAGAGGCCAGTTTCCACTGGATGTGTTCTTCCTAACTGTGATGCTACTACTGTTTAAGTCTTAACGAACGTTAAGATTTCTTTGCCAGCCTATTAAAAAATATTCAGATTTACCACAATACAGACTTAAATCTTCCCCTTCTTCTTTTGTCAGCCAACCTTTCAGAGTGGTAACTGCTTAGAGACAAAAACTAAAAAAAATTCTATTGTCATGTATTCTAGGAAATTTTACAGGCGCATTAGGATCAGCCATGCTTTCTCTGAGCAGTCTTCAGCAAAATGATCATCTAACTGCATAATCAAATCTATGAGCCAGTGCGAGTAGGTGTTTTAATTTACTTCATCAAACTTGATACAACAATTTAGATCTTTTCACTTTAGATCCATTGGATTCAACTACTGAATAATTAAAGGTGGTTATATAACTTGCCGTGTCTTGATGACTTTGTTTCAAATTCAACTACTCATTAACTAATGATATAATAATGTATTTCCACACTCATTTACACATTAGCTTATATTCCTACTTTAGTTGTGTGATACTTGCTGAATTTGCTGAAGCTAAATTAAGCAGAATTAGAACTAAATAACCTGAAATTACAAAAATTAATGCAAAATGTTTCTTGCACTCGAGGAGTTACCAGAATTTGTTTCCTTCCACCAAAAGCCTGTGGTAGAGTTCATGTCAGGTGGGCAGGCTGAGCATGTGCTCTCACAGGAGCAAAACAGACTGTGGGAGAGACTGTGTAGACAGTGTTGGACTACTGCAGTCCCTATGAATGCGGCGTCAGCATCTCCATAGAGAGTTTACTTCTAAGAATCCTCCAATGAAGATTCCTGGGATAGATTGTACTTCCGAATCCAAGATGGCGGTACCCACAACATGTTTATGGAATCTTGCCAATCAAACATGGTGGCCTAATTTCCTGTGAGGTTTCCTGATTTCTACCTATTTAAGGAGGGATTTTCTGCTCATTCATTGTGTCACAACACTTCCAGGATTCCTGTAGTGTGTTCCAGTACTCCAGTCCTTTCTTGGGGTTTCTCTGAGAATTGACTGACCTTCTTCTTAAATTGCTCTCACTGTTATTCTTGTTTTCTCGTGTCAGCCTACATCTTCTCTGTCAATGCCCTGAATCCTGATTTAAAGTGCTCCCTTGGCAAATCTTCTGAGGACATATGGATTTGTACCAATATCCTACACGGATGACACCCACCTTACCTTCTCTTTTGATAAATCTTCCACAACAGCTCAGACCAACTTCTCTGCCGGCATGCGTGCAATATCTCAGTGGATGTGTACCAACTATCTCCAATTAAATGCCGAGAAAACAGCGATTATGCTTTACAGAGAGGTTGCATTGTTGTGGACACCAGAATGGTGGCCAGGGGAGTTGGGTGTCCCCCCGCCTAGAAGGAATCAGTAATGAATCTTGGGGTGCACATTGAGCAGAGTCTGAACATGAAGGAGCAGGTGACTCATACGGTAAGCTCATGCTTTTTTAATGTACTGAGTCTGCTGCGACAAGTATACCTGTTACTCCCAGACTATACACGGAAGACTCTCATTCAAATGTTAGCCCTGAGTTGTTTTGAGTACTGCAATGCTCTACTGATTTCGGCCAATGAGGCCTTGTTAGATCACTTGCAGGAAGTTTAAAACACAGCAGTGAGATTGGTACTGAATGCTCCCTATAGATCTTCGTCAAGTCCACTGCTGTGGCAGCTGCACTGGCTTCCAGTGCGCAAACAAATAAAGTTCAAGGTTTGCTGCATCGTCCATAAGGCAGTATAAGGCAATGGGCCAACATATCTTGCGGAGAAGCTTACCCAATACATTCCCCTTAGAGACCTGTGATCCAGCTCCAAATCCCTTCTTAAAGTTCCTCGATTTAACAAGGGTAGGACTGGGGAAAGGCCTTTTCTTACCTTGCCCAGTGGAACTGGAATTCGCTCCTGATTACATTGAGGCAGTGTAAGGACCATCTCCACTTTAGAAAGTCCCTGAAAACATTTCTGTTCTAGATGCCTCACAAAGTATCAGCACCTTCTCACATGTCCACAAGCACAGAGATACCCCTGCGGGGGTGATTGCGGTGCTAAATAAAGTTCTTCTAGTTACTTCAAATCATTTTGCAGATTTTTTGGCAGCCAACTTTATCCTACCTGCTGGAGCCAATTCTTGAAGGCACTTTTCTGCTTAAGCACCTCCGTGTCAGCAGCAACATGGCTACTGGATGGGTCACGCATATTTTTTTGACAGTCAAGAACTGTGAAGACCTGGATGTCAGGTGTAGCCTGAAGCCAGATACTCTCCACCAGACATTAACTCCACAACACCATAAGCCCATTCCAAGTCTGGAAAGCATGGAACCAGATCCAGCTCTGCTCCAAGGAGTGCAGGTGCCCAGGCCCAGGCCTAGGCCTTTGTTCAGACCGTTCAGCCGCACACGCATGAGTTGCAACAATTGAAAGATGAAAAGTTGGCTTTCCATCAAGCCTTGACATTTAGAGTTTCCGATGTTCGTATGATATCATTAAGCACCCAACAGTTCTCTGGGTATCCAAATACCTTACAGGAATTTATTGACTTTTTGGCAGTATTCTCCACCTTTTGCCCTGATCAATTTTCTCAAGATAACGCTAAGGTTGGATACTTAATCAATGCCTTATCTGGACTAGTGTTAGCATAGGTGACCCCTTTCGTGGCTGGAGAAGATTACAGTCTCACTAATTATGCAACATTCTTGACTGCCTTTAAATAAATTTTTGAAAGACCAGATATGGAATATTCCACAGAATATTCTCTGTGAAATTCAGCAAGGTAATCTAGATGTCTTTACATATGTAACATGCTTCCATCAGCTAGCAGCTGAGATGTCCCGTGCAGAAGGAACCCTGCTAATTCAGTTGTGTAGAGGTCTCAAGGAAATTAATATGATCTTGTCCATTCTGTCCAATCATAATATGTTTCCACCTTAAGAGACCACATTCTACAGATTAAACACCACCTATGATAGTGCAGAGCAGAAAGACAAAGTATTTGCCCTTGGTAAGTTCAGACTTCCATACCTGAAGGTAAAATTTCCCTCTGAAGAGCCTACTTCAACCTTTAGTGAAGAACCTATGCAATTAGGCCTGACGCAGGGTCCTCTTTCTAAAACTGAAAGAAAGCCTTGCTGAAAGAAAGTCCTAGGCATGCATTGCTGATACCCTGAACATCTTATCGGTGAATGTCCGATCTGTCCTTAAACGTTTTTGGGAAACACCAGATCTTATCCTTTGTAGGAGGTAGAAGGATGCGAGCAACTCAAGTCCGTTTCATAGGAGTATCAGGTAATAAACTGGTTCCACTTTTTCTGTTACCAGTGTTTTTGTATTTCCTTAACAGAAAGAGAGAAGAAATTCTGGCATTGCTGGATTGTTTAGCAATTCATTTGTACCTTGATGAGAGCTGGGCTAGGAGAAATATCATACCAAGGTTTACAAAAGAATCTCCAGAACAAATTCGGGCCACTGATCGTACATCCTTAAATTTGGGGCCAATGAAAGAAATGACCATATCTTTGAGAATGACATATGGTAAATTTCAGGAAACAGTCTCTTTTTTTCTACTATCATCTCCTAATCATACAGCTACAGTGAGTGTTCCTTGATTGACTAACCATAACCCATACATCAACTTAGAAAAAAGAAAAATCTCCTCATTGTCCCAATATGCTATAAAAATTGGTATTCTTCAGAGGACCATGGGGCTCTGAAGGGGATGCTTCTACTAAAAGATTAAAGCATGACAATTCTTCTCCAGGGAGTTCTGGCTCCATGCCATTCTTTTTCTGACCTTCTCGAGAAACCACAAGAAATATCTTTACCTCTTTACAGAGAGTTTGAGTGTGCTCTTCCCACAGGAGCTACTCTGCCTTTTGGAAGGGTATTTTCTCTGCCAGACTCCGATTAGTTTACCCTAGAGCAATATCTACAAGAAAATCTGAAAAATTATCTAATAGCTTTGTTTAGCTCTCCCAGCGAAGAATCACTGTTTTTCATTCCTGGAAAAATCTTAGGAGTTAAGAACCGTCATAGACTTTAGAGGATTGAACAAGTTCACAATAAATGATAGATATTCTCTTCATTTAATCAAGGACATTTTAGAGTCTATAGCAAATGCAAAAAATGTTCAGCAAATAGAACCTTCATGGAGCCTACCATCTTTTCCACATAAAAGAGGGTGATGAATGGAAAACTGTTTTTCAAAAACTGTTAGGCCACTACATGTAATGCCTTTTGATGTAAGCAAAAGACCAAACATTTTTCAATGCTTTATGGATCACATATTTTCTGACATTGTTGGATCAGTTCATCGTAGTATACCTAGATGATATCTTGTTCTTCTCAAAAGACTCGCTATTACACCATGAGTATGACAGTCAAGTATTAACCAGACTCCTCCAAAACCAATTCTTTTAAAAAAAATTAATTTTAAAAATATTTTTCCGAGCCACAACCAATAATATATTACTCATAAAAGAAAATAGGAAATACCAGGGATAAATACCGACAGACAGAGCATACATATCAAAGGAAAAACATCAGTTAAGGCCTTATGCGATTATCAAACATAAAGAATAGGGGAAAAGACAACATCGAATAATACCATATTTTAAAGAAGCAAATCAAAGCAACAGTACATTTTCAGTCCCATTGAAGCTTAGACCACACCCTTTCAAATTTAACCCAGGAGCGAGGGCCTCATCGCTAACGGCTGCAAGAAATCACTAGTAGGCAAGACTGATAAGTCCTCGGCCTGCGACCTGAAAGAATATTTCTAGAACATCAGAAGGCCTCAATATCTCTAACAGCAACGGTGGAGAATGCATCAGTTGATCGATCCTTTTAAGGCGGTGTGCTTGCAAGTTTTTCTGCAGGAGCCCACACGTCTTAAGATATTAAAGATGGCCAATCACATTTTTCTTTTAACGAGCAGGATGCCAAGCAAGCACTAGTGAAATGGCGACAAACTACTTGAAAATGATTGAACACGTATTCCAGGACAAAAGAGAAGAATACTTTTTGTGCTTGCTTATGGTATCAGTTTCTGTTCAGCGTTTTTTTTTGTCTGTGATCTTTGATTCAACACTTTTTACACACTTGTGGGGGGGAAAGGGGTGGGGGGTGGCAGGGCCTCGGAGTGGGGGGGGTGGATAGGGGTACTTTCTTAAAACCGTCTGGTTGGACAGCAGGGAAGGGGTGATTCCTTTTCACAGGTACTGGGGGGTGTAGGAAGGGCAGTAATTGTCCGTTCATGGCCAAAAGGGTGGTGTGGTATGAGGGGAGGAGGGCAGGGGTGGTGGGTTGTAAATAACCACTGTTTAGTTAAAATGTTACTGATGGAGCATGAGGGAAAGCAGTATGCCTTGAGGGGGAAGACGACCGATTCGTGTATATGGAAGTTGTTTAATGCCTGACATTAAATATATGGGTTGGAATGTGGTGGGACTCAATCAGGCAATAAGCATAGGTTAGTAATAGAGGAGCTTCGGGTATTTAAACCTCATATATTGGGTCTTACTGAGACGCATTTAGACTATAATGATGGAGCTTATTTAAAACTGCTAGGTTTTGACTTGCTTATTTGTACTACCCTGACAGTCTTTATACAGGGGTGGCTATTCTACAATCTAGGTATTGTAGAGCCACTGTATTACGAACATTGGCTGATTCTAAGGGGAGATTTGCAATTGCCCAACTTATGATTCATGAGCGCAAGATTACAATTTGTGTGGTGTATGGCCTCAATACTGATTGCCCCAAGATTTCTTTTCATCTATGCTCTGAATTACTGGAGTGGGTGGGTGAGTTGATAGTGATGGAGATTTAATTGTTGTAATACTTTATTCGAAAAAAAATATTTCATAAAAGTGCAAGTATTCAACATACGAATTACATTACAAATATTACAAATCCATAAACATTAAAAGACATAGTAAACAGTTCTTATTTAAATAAAATAATCAGACATTGGGTAAAAATTTCGACCTGATGTACCATGCATTTGCCACATATTTGGCCACCCCACAAACAATATACATTGAAGAAGCATTGGTTAGAATGACACGCATAGCTGATCTGTGGTCCCTAACCCCCAACTCCCTACAAACAGGTTTCAGCCATTTTGCTCTTGATTGTTTATATGCAGCACATGCAAACAAAAAATGGCCCAGCGATTCTTTCAGGCAAGAGCAACCTGGGCATTTTGGATCAATTCCACTCCGTCCCTTCCGCCCTTCCTTAAATGAATTAAGGGGTAAAATGCCATATCTTAATTTCAGAAACAACGTTCTGTCGCGGGGGACCTGGATGAAGTCCAGGAATGGCTCTAGCTTCCTGAGGGGCTTGTGGTCAAGGAAGATATTAGTTAAGGGACCCCAATTTGGGTTCCTAAGTTCCTTTGCCACAATCCAATCCCAATAAAGTTTTTTAACAGTTAGTTTTGGCGGTGGAGTTTGGGAAATCCAACTGTCCCCCAAACCTATAGATATTACCAACTTCTTTAAATTGTTGAGCCATTTTATTTTATTAGCTACATTCAAACTGATTAGCTCATCCAATACCAATGCATAGTTAAAAAGTTCTGGGGTCCTTCTAAGACGAACCCAATATAACAAGGGGCGAATTTGGACCAAATCAGAAATCGATCTTTTACCCAAATCTAAAAATAATGGTTTCAGAGGGGTCGATAAGGGCAGCGAAACTATGTCTCTTATAAACTTGTTTTCAGCCACAGCCAATACTTTAGTATTCTCCGCACCCCACAGTTCTGAACCATATACTGCCGCTGCTAACGCTTTCCCCTCATAAACTGCCAAGGTAGGAGCTATGGGTCTACTGGTAGAAAGCCGCTGATTCTTAGTTATTACTCCTGGTACCCTTTTAAGGTTTAAAACCATTTTAGCGATATGGGAAGTCCAGCTCAAGTTGTTACTTAGTCTTACTCCAAGATAATCAAATTCTTCCACTACCTCAAGGGGAATGCCGTTCATCAAGAGGTTAACCCTCCTATGTTTTTTTTTGGCCGACAACACCATCAACTTTGTTTTAGAGGTATTTACCGACAATCCCCGATCTTTACAAAAAATGCAAAAGCGATCAAGCAACTTTTGCAAACCCATGGGGGATTTGGACATGAGGAGGGTATCATCGGCAAAGAGGAGTGTAGGTGTTTTCTCTCCTGCAAGGACAGGGGCATCAGCAGGGTCCTCCCTCAAATGATCCACCACCCCATTTATAAAGAGGGAGAACAGGGTGGGAGCCATCACGCATCCCTGTCTCACTCCTCTATTAACCGGTACCTTCTCTGTCAGTTGGCCCTGACTTCCCCAACAAATCCTGGCATAATTCCCCTCATGAAATTTAATAATGAGCTTCAGTAGATAACTGGGAAATCCCATATCAGATAGGACTAACCAGAGTTTGGCCCGAGGGATGACATCGAATGCTGTCTTCAAGTCTATGAAAGCCAGGTATAAACTGCCCTTGGCAATTTAATACCGACTTCCAACAGACTGCACAAAATCGGAAGACCTGGTCTATTGCACCGACTTTGCGCCTGAACCCAGCCTGAAAGTGGGACAGAATGTCTTTATCCACAAGCCAAGCTTCGGTACGATTTATGATGACCCTGCCAACCACCTTTTGGATGGTGTCTATCAGACTTATTGGTCTGTAATTGGCAGGGTCATCTCTTTCGCCCTTTTTATATATGGTTATGACCTCTGCGCCCTTCCAGGAATCTGGAACAGGCTGGCCATACTGGATCAGATTCATCAGACATGCTATAAACTCAGCCCATATTTTGGAATCATACTTTAACATGTCCCCCGGGAGGCCATCTGGACCGGGAGCATTCCCTGGTAGTAATTTAGAGATGACGTCTTGGACTTCACGCTGGGAAAATAGGTCTACCTTAGAAATTAACTGATCACAAGACTTACTTTGAGGGACTGTAACTGGTGATATTATCGAACTTCCCAAACTGTCCACACAATATAGTTTAAAAAAATGGGAATACCATTGGTGTTCAGTTATATGATTTAAAATAGGGGCTGCCCCCCTTCTATCCAATGCATTAATTAATTTCCAAAAAATAACAACGTTTTTCCCGCAGGCTGCGGCCTTCAACTGCTGCCAGTGCTCTTCCTCCCAATCTCTCTTTGCTATTTTTATACTGTTCGAATATTCCTTTCTGGCCAGCCGGACAGCCACAGGATCCTTGCTTTTAATTGCTTGGGTAATTACTTTCCTTTTGTTCCTACAGTTTGACGTGTACCAGGGGTTACTCTTAGAGTGGTCACAGTTAAAGCGAGGATTCGCCCTAGGCTTCTTACAAAAATGAGCTCCTAAATTATTTATTAGATTTTTATAGGAGGCCTGCAGGCTAGGTTCAGCAAAATTAACAGACGCTGGGGCTAAAGCATTAAGTCGGTTTGTTTCTTCTAAAACCAACTCTTTAATGTTTTGGAGCTTTCACTAGTCACATTTGACCACGTTCCATTTTAGTTTCCGATTATCATTTGTAGGAAAAACCTCTTTAGTAATCAACTCTGGTTTCCCTCTAGTATCACACCCTCTTACCCAATGGATTTCCATGCATAATGGGTTGTGATCACTATCGGAGGACTGCCTAATCTCCATATCAATTACGTCAGGCCAAGATTGTATATCTAAGAGGATATAGTCAATACGAGATGGGCAGCCCAACCTATTAAAGGTCATTGCCCCATCACGATCCGACCTTGTCCGGCCGTTGAGAGCCCGTAGGTTGTGGTCTAGCACTAAGGCATTCAGCTGAATAGCTCTTGTTGTCCATTTCTTGATAGGTGTAAGCATTAGGGGGGGTGTAATCTTCCTACAATCCTCTACATTAAAACCCAGTACCTCTTCGTCATCTAAGGGTTCAAATGTACAGTTAAAATCCCCCCCAACCAATATTTTAGATCTGGGGGGAAGGTTTGATAACCTCACATCTAACAACTCTAATATTGGGGAGGCAAGCCCACCCTGGAGGCCTCTGGCATAAATGCAGAAAAGTTCAAAGCTATGGCCCCCAGATTGATTCTTGAGATTAATATGCAAGATGTCGTTTGAATCAAGTTTGTGGGAGATAACCGTACAATTTAAGGACACCTTTACCCAAATATGTAGGCCACCGAAAGGGCGCCCTTTCCCCACCGAAACTGCAGGAACAAAAAAGGTTGAATAACCATTTTTATAATGCGGGGAATGACACCAGGTTTCCTGAAACATACATATGTCAAAAGTATTAATGAAGTCATTCCATTCAGGGTCAACAAGATTTTTCTTTAATCCTGCTATATTCCATGATAATATATTGATGGAAGAGGAGGGTACCATAGATTCCATTATTCCAACTGAGTCACTAAGTTCCAGTTCTCCTGTACCTTCACAATATATTCCTGTGTTAACTGTACCTAACATAGGTAAATTGGAATATTCCCCAGGGGTAACAATCTTTTCTTTAATACCCAGACGTCCAGAGAGATGCAAATGAAGTTCCATGGTTTCGACTGGAGCCCGGGGTTCAATTCCGTCTCTACCTTCGCTAATGAGACCTATGGTGACTGTTCTTTCCGAGGCCAATTTGGGTTGGTCCCCAGAAGGGACCGGCACCTCCCAACTTCCAAGTCGCCCAAAAGACTGGATAGGGAGTCAATCGACTTCCTCCAGACCATTGAAGCGATTATAACACGGAATAGGATAATTAAGCTGGGGGCCCAACCATCCCTCATATAACCGGTTGCCACCATTTGGAGGTCTCCCTGCCCCTCTTCGTATTACATGCCATCCTCCATTTTCATCTCCTCCCCAATTATAAGGTTGTTGCCTTCCATAATGTTCGGGTCTCCTCCTACCACTGTCATGGATGGGAGTCCTCAACCAGCTCCACCTGTTATCATATTTTTCCGAGGACATATAAAAATATGACAGAGGTTTAACATTGATAGCCGAATCATTACTACAACGAGACCCATAGCAAATGTACTCTACTAAACGTGGGTCTTCAAATGTAATCACAACACAGTCTCCCTGCAGATGTTTCTTTTTATCTCCTACCCAGGGCGCTCTCTCCACCATAAGCAGTTTTTATTAATATTAGGCGGAGGGGGAAAATTCCTATCCAGCCAATAGCAAACTTTGTTTTTAAGTGCCCAAAAGGGTTCAGCGGTGGCTGGTGCAAGCTCTGGTACACCGTTAGTACTATCACAAACGGGCAGGCGTCAGGAGGTAAACTAATATTCCGCTGGGCCCTTAATGTCTCCGGCTGGGGTGTTGGGGGAACAACAGTTGAAACGGCAGAACCTACTGTTTCCTGAGGTTGTGTGGCAGCAGTAGCAGCTGACTTAGAAACAGCTTTACTAACTTTTTTGGACAGTAGTTGGGAGGGGACGTTTCTTAGAAGTCGGGTTAGGTCCTACAGAGTGAGTCTTAACCACTAACAAAGAGTTACCAGATGAAGCTGAAGTATTCGGGGCCCCTTGTGTGGTGTTTTCCCCCTTAGAGTTTAGATCCTTACTTATGGTCTGAAGATGGTGTTCTATACCTTGGAGTCTAATCTCCAAGGGCAAAAGTAAAGACCTAATAAGTGCCGCTAAGGAATCCAAAAGTGAAGCATTCTGGTCCTCTGTATCTTCTAAGGATTCATCAGAACTGCTGTTATCAAGAATACTGACCAAACTTGTATCTGAGGCTGACACATCTGGAATATCTAAGGGAAGGGGGTGGGAATCGCGCTGAGCCCTTTCGCTCCCTTCTAAGACTCCCATACTAGTCCTCCCCTCCACTATACCATTCCCCAAACAGCCAGACATGTTCTGGTTAGTTAAAGTAACACTAGTCACCTGAGGGGGAGTTAGGTTGGGAGAAAGAGTTACCCCTTCCACAGAGCACCCTTCAGATTGCGAATTAGATCTATGAACAATAGCAGATGTAACTAGTGGATTGGTTGGAAGGGGGGGCGCTATTAGGGGTAATAATAATGTAGGTGCGGAAGATGTGTCTATGCAAGGAGAATGGGGCGCATTAGGTTTAGGGGACACGGGGACAGCTTCCGTCTGGAGCAGATCAGAATTACTCTGGGTTTTGATCGGAGTACATGCCAAGGCTATACTACCCAATGACGACCTTTTGGCATGTAAAAGATCTTGTGAAACCCTCCGTTCCATAAGAACAATACCCTCATCAATTAAGGTGTTAGTGCGTAGAACAAAGTTATCTCAGGTGCTAGTAAGTTTTTTGGTTTTATTCTTCGCTCCAACCACTGCCTGACTACGGGTTTTGCGTGTCGACATAGCTTTAAGGGAGACAATAATAACTATCAGGGGGAGCACTACCAATGGAAACATGTAAGTAACAAGAGCCTCAGAAATCTAGGCTACAAAACGAAAAGCTACTGGACTTGATAAGATTGATAAGGTTAATAAGGAGTCATGAACAGCCCATAACAGAATAAAACCAAATATTTGACAAAGTCCAACATGAAATAGTAAAACCTGTGAAGGGCTACGAGCCAGTCCAGTCCTTACGGTCCTCGGAGGGCCTCAGAGGGCCCGCCCTTTGCCCGGGCTTAGCCCCGGGCTGGGCCCCGCGCGTCCCGCAATGCGCGATGGGAGCTTAGTTACATACGTAATGGGGGCGTGTCACGGCAGGGAAGAGGAACCAGCTGAGGGTGTTCTGCTAAATGCTGGTCCTCGCAGTCCCGGTCTCCCCTGCTCACGCGTCGCAGCTTTTCCTTATACCTTGTAGCACAGCTCCCAGACAGCACAGAGTCCAAGCAAGGAAAGGGCAAGGAAAAGGGTTCTCCAGCAACTGCACTCAGGCAGTGGAATCTCCGAACGCCACAGTCAGATTACGAGCGGCTCCCGCGGAGCGGGGGCCGCGAGAGGTGATAAGCAGTGAGAGGGGGCGTGTCACGGCCGGGAAGAGGAACCAGCTGAGGGTGTTCCGCTAAATGCTGGTCCTCGCAGTCCTGGTCTCCCCTGCTCACGCGTCGCAGCTTTTCCTTATACCTTGTAGCACAGCTCCCAGACAGCACTGAGTCCAAGCAAGGAAAGGGCAAGGAAAAGGGTTCTCCAGCAACTGCACTCAGGCAGTGGAATCTCCGAACGCCACAGTCAGATTACGAGCGGCTCCCGCGGAGCGGGGGCCGCGAGAGGTGATAAGCAGAGGGGGCGTGTCACGGCCGGGAAGAGGAACCAGCTGAGGGTGTTCTGCTAAATGCTGGTCCTCCCAGTCCCGGTCTCCCCTGCTCACGCGTCGCAGCTTTTCCTTATACCTTGTAGCACAGCTCCCAGACAGCACAGAGTCCAAGCAAGGAAAGGGCAAGGGAAAGGGTTCTACAGCAACTGCACTCAGGCAGTAGAATCTCCGAACGCCACAGTCAGATTACGAGCGGCACTAAAAAATTTACACCTCTATCATAGCCACTCGCACTAGAATGGGCAGGACCAGGGCAGCTATATCTGAACTATTACACATACACCAACTGGGAGATGCTTGATGGAGATTGTACCCAACCGACCCAGGGTACACATTTTTCTCAAACCCACATAGGCAATATTCCTGAATTGAAAGGATTTTTATTACTAGAACTATGTTGGAAAAAGCTACCATTGTGGTTTGTCCCAAAATCACATCGGATCATAATCCAGTTATGTTAACTGTGCAGGTCCAGTATGGGAATAAAGTGTCAATAAGGGAATTTTCATTTCCTAGGCATCTTCTTAGTAATGCAGAGTATGGAACAACAAGAGGATACTTGGAGAATAATAGGGGCACGGCTTCGGCAGCAGTGGTCTGGGATTGCCCAAGTGCCTATGTAAGAGGGGCTACATTACAGTATATTTTAGTACAGAATAGTCATGCTTCACAGCAAGTGGATCTGGAACATAAGGTCTATGTAGATCTTGAGCAAGAACATGCAAGAGCTATTGCTGTGAAAGATGCTGCAGAACAGTCAATTTATCAGGGGGTTGTTGAAATGAGAGCTAAGTTTAAGAGAGGGCTAGGAGATAAAGTAGCTAATAATTATCATAAGTATAAATCTAGACAATATGAATATGGGGAAAGGGTTGGCTGGTTGTTAGCCATGCAAATTGCTGATTGAAGGGCTATGTCGTACATCATATTAATAAAAGGGATAAATGGTCTGCCTTATACTAGATCCGCCAATAGAGAGGAGCATTTTAGACTTTTCTAAATTAATCTGTATGGTGAGTCAGCCTCTTTTGGTCAACAGGTTGCTCTGGCATATATCCAGAAGAGTGAAATGCATACCTTGAATCCACTGCATTCTGAGGCATTGCAAAAAGATGTGGATTTGGGGGAGGTAGAAGAAGCGATTAGCAGATTGCCAGCAGGTAAGGCCGTCGGCGAGAACAATATCCCAATGAAATTTTATAAAACCTCAAAGATGTTCTTGCACCTGTTTTTCTTGCACTAGTCAACAAAATCTTTGAAGGGGAGGGCGTTCCGTTTTCGTGGAATACTACCAATATTATAGTTTTTCACAAGAAAGGAAAACCGATAGAAGATATGAGTCCGTATGAGCCTATATCACTGAATAATGCAGATGGTAAAATCTTCTCTAAAATTCTCACTTCTCGGCTTGCCTCTGTTATACATCACTTAGTCTCGGAACAGCAATTTGGTTTTGTTCCAGGTAGGGATACAGCAGCTCTTTTCAATACGGCTATTGCTGCATTTGACATCTCTGGCCAATTAAACCAACACATAGGGATGCTGATGCTGGACGCCGAGAAGGCCTTTGACAGAGTTGCTTGGGGAGTTCTTTGGCCGACAATGTTATCATTAGGTCTCGGCCGAAGGTTTGTCTCAGTGGTGCAGAAAATTTACAATTTGACTGCAGCTGTGAATTTAAATGGTCTTTCCTCCAAGCAATTTTCTGTTAATAGGTGTACACGGCAGGGATGTCCGCTATCCCCACTACTATTTGCTCTATACATTGAGCCCTTCATAAAACACCTGCTACAAAATGCTAGGATTCCCCATGGGATCATTAGGGGTCTGGAATTCAATTTAAACGCGTATGCGGATGACATTGCTATTTTTTATGCTAGGTCGGCAAACGCTATGGTTGAAATCATGCAAGAGGCGCTACGGTTTGGCTCCTTCTCCGGCTATAAATTAAATCTGAATAAGACCCAGACTATTTTGAATTTTCAACCTGAGGTGGCTCCATTATCATTAGGTGTTATTGCAACTGCAACTTACCATGGAGTCTGCCTTAGTAGTCTTCTTTGAACTATGAACCGCTGTTAAAAAAAGTTGTTGCAAGTCTACGCTGTATGCACCGGCTCCCTATAAGTATATACGGGAGGTGTAAAGTAGTTAAAATGAATATTCTTCCTAAGGTTTTGTATTTATTTCATGCAATTCCCCTGGACATTCTTTAAGCGCTTAGAAAGTGCCCTAGGAAGTTTTAATTGGGATTATAAGTGTGCAAGTAGAGCTCTTCGGTACACAGCGCTATCATATAAACAAGGAGGGTTTAAACTTCCTGAATTAGGTTACATTTTTTGGGCTGCATTTGTTAGTCGTATTCAAAGCTTACTTAATGGGCCTGATACTTGTGCTACGTACCTATCTTATCAACTAGCCTGTGGACCAAATACAGGTTTTTTATTGTGTAAAACAGCGGATCCAAATGACTGGAAATAGGTTTTGTTCAAGATATATGCGATATCATTAGGATAGGCAAGATATTTGCAAGGGATATTCCTTGCCAGCGTTATATTTCTATAAAATGCTTTGGGGTAACCCAAAATTGCCTGATATATTTCATGATCAAACTGGTAGAAGCTGGCTTAGTAAGGGCCTCTCTACGCTTGGACATCTTTACGAAAGTTAAGAGTTTCAGTCCTTCGTAGCATTGAAAGAAGAGTTTGGGTTGCCGCAGAGTACTTTTAAAAAATATCTACAAGTAAGGGACTACTTTATAAATGCTCCAAAACCAATTCTATTGCAAGCTTGAAAAATGTGAGTTTGACTAGCCAGAAGCGAATTACTTAGGTTTTCAAATACGTAGCACTGCCTTCTCCATGGAACCACATAAAGTGTCAGCCATTTTGGGTTGGCCTTCCCCTTCTAGCATCAAAGAGACACAATTCTTCCTTGGTTTGTCCAATTTTGATTGGAGGTTCATAGATACTTTTCCTCGGTTAATTTGCAACATTATCCATGGGTTTCAGAGAGACTCTTTAGTTGATGAAGCCTTTCAAGCACTTAACCAAACCTCCACTCAAGCTCCACTCTTATACCACCCTGATCTCCTTAATTAGTTTATTGTTGAGATTGATTCCTCTGATGGAGCTCTTGGAGCAGACCTTTCATAACTTCAAGAAGATGATTGGCTGAAACATCCAATCTTTTATGTCTTTTCTATTCTGTCCAATGGTGAGAGGAACAGTCCTGGAAAGACAATTATTAGCCATCTAAAAAGCTTGCCTGAAAAATTGAGATTTTTCATGATGGGAGGACAAGAACCATTTGAAATGCGAACAGACCTCTGTAATCTCCAGTGTCAGTTGAATTTACAGTGTAAGAACAGTTGCTAAGTCCACTGTGCTTATTTTTTCAACCAATATGACTTTATTATCACTCTTATCTTTAGTCCTAAAAATATCCTAGCTGAAGCTCTTTCACAATGATACCTAGAACTCCATCAAATTTGAGTCACTTCCTCTACAAAGTATCATTGTAGTTACTCAATCATTTCTTGAACAGTTTGGAGCAGGTATTTAAAAGTTTCTAGAAAAGAATGGGAAGCCATGTCTGGATATCTTTACAAAAGAGGAAATGATGCCTTCAAGGTATATGCCCTATTCATCCCACTCAGAAGACCTGAGAGCAGAAGTCTATATGATATGCCACGATTCTCCTATAGCTGCTCATAGGAAAGATGAATAGACCTTTGAACTCATTCTGCAATCCTTTTGGTTGCCCTCCATTTGATGTGATACTGAGCTCTATGTTGGTGCCTATCCTATATTTGCTCAGGGGAAATCTGCTCATTATCGTCCCTCAGGACGCAACCTCTCAACGCTCCATAAGAACCTTTGCACATTATCTATACTGACTTCCTCACTGCTCTTCCTTCTTCTGAAGGGAATCAGTTCAATATCACCATCATTGACTCCTTTTTTAAAATGGCTCATTTCGCAACCCCCGAGTCTTTGTGGCAGATCATGGTCCTCAATATATCACACTTTTTGGGAATTATTTTTGAAAATCTCAAACTGATGTGGCCTGGTCATCTGGTTTTCACCCCCAGGCCAATGGCCAGATGGAATGTTTGAACCAAGGCCTGCAACATTATCTGCAATGTTTCTATAACTCTTAAAAGTGACTGGTCTCCCTATATGGCCTTAGCTTTAGTTTCCAATAACAGTTCCATTCATAGTCCCACCCATTCCACTCTGTTTTTATGCCAAGGTATGAATCCTCTAACATTTAATTCTGGTTGTCAGAGGTCTGGCATGATGCCTGCTGTCTCCAGTTTGTTTGACAGCTACAAGCTGTTCAACTAAAAATTTCACATAATCTTCAGGCATCTACCGCACCTCGTCTCCTTCCTACAAAATCAGGGAAAAGGTCTGGATCCCTCTAAATATTTAGCTTGTCATCTGTCCCTAAATAAATGTCATCCCTGATTCTATGGGCCTTTTAAAGTTATTCAGATCATCAATCCAGTTGGCTACACAGTACAATTACCCCTTCATTGCAAAGCTACCCTGTTTTTCACACCTCACAATTGAAGCCATATTGAGTTTTCAGCATTCATTGTCTTTGCCTCCTCCTATTTTGGTGAATAACAAACTTGAATACAAAGTCCAGGAGATGTATTACTCTCTCATTTTTAAAACATTTTGATCCATTTGAAAGGCTAACTTACAAGTGATTAGTCTTTCAAAATTACATCATCTGTCTCCTTTTTTGGTCCTCCATTTCCTTTGTAGGTTCTCGGATAAACACAGAGCTACTGGGGGAGGGAATACTATTACATACCACCCGGGGACTGTGGCCAAGGCCATGTTAAGGGGGCAGCATGAGCACTCCTGTAGAAGCCAAACAGACCACTGGAGAGACCATGGAGATACTGGTGGGCTGCCGCAGTTCCTCAGCAAACTTACTTCAAGACAGCCATCATGCTGGTGTGTGCTGGGGCACCAGTCTTTCTTCTGGGGGCATGGTAGGTGACAACCTCAGCATCTCCCTAGAGAGTCTTCTTTCCAGAATCCTCTGGCGAGGATTGCTGTGATAGATTGTACTGCCCATCCAAGATGTTGATTCCCACATATATTTGTATGGCACTTTGTCAATCCAACATGGTGGCTTAATTTCCTGTTTTCTGCCTATTTAAGGAAAGGTTTTCTGCTCTGTCCTTGCACTGCAACACTTCCACGTTTCCTGTGGTGTGTTCCAGTGCTCCACTCCTTTCTTAGGGTTTCTCTGGGAAATAACTGTCTTTCACCCTAATTGCTTTTGTTGTTATTTCTGTTGTCTCCTGTTGATTTGCATCTTCTCCGCCAACGCGCTGAATCCTTATTTGAAGTTCTTCCAATGACTTTTAGTGATCTAGGAGGATTTTTGCCCTCTGGCTTTTTCCTCCCAGATGAGGACAGTTCCTAAAGGCACCTTTTTGCTTAGGAGCTTCAGTGTAGGCAGCAACGTGGTTACTGGAAGGGGTCTACCATATGTTTAGCAGTCAAGAACTGTGAAGATCTGGTGTTAGAAACCTCAGGCCAGGCAGAACCCCAAACTCTAGTCAGTGCAAGATAGATGCACAATTGAGATAATCTGTGCTCACCAGAGCATGCAGGCTTATCAAAAGAGGCAAAGTGCAAAGCATTTGTGCAGCACACACACAGTAAAACAAAGAATACAGCAGAAAAAAGGGACTCCACACAGGCTTATAAAAATAACTTAATATATTATGACCAAAGAAGACAAAAAACGATAAAAATAAAATTAAATACTTTTTGAGTTATGAACATTGTATAAAGGTAAATGCAGAGCTGAACACATTTCCTTTAATGAATCCTTAAACTGAGTGCAGTTGTAAAGATCCTAGTCGGGGTCAAAGCATGGCTCCGCAAGCCCTTTAGGAGTATCGCGCCGGTCTGTGCCTCAAGACCAGCATGCTTTATTTAAACTCAGACACCAGCGACAATCTGCAGCTTGGCAAGAGAGACCTCATAGGTAGTCCCAGTACCTTTGGGGAGGGTTGTGCTGTGACAGCCAAGCGGGACTGTTCTGGATGTCATGATGACACTCATTGGCTGATGTAAGATCCTTTGGTATGGGTTCAGTGCCATGGTTTCCCACGCTGATCCTTTCTTACTTCGGTGCTGACTGCAGCAAGTGGATTCAACAGCTTCCCTCCATCGGAGTTTGAGGCAGTAGGAAGGCAGTGATTAGAGAAAATGCACTTGCGTTCATTGACACTCTATTGTTGTTTCACAATTAAATGTGGATCCTTCGTTGAAACAAGCACACGTTGCTTTATCTGATCAGGATAGTGCTGATTGTCACAAAACAGATGTCTTTGCTGGTGCAGGGTGGAGCACTGGCTTTCACAGATGACATGTTCATTCTCACAGAACGGCTCTCACAGCAGTGTAGTTACAACGGACATGAAGTCTTCAATGGCCCTGAGACTTCAAGAACAGGGGGACAGCCAATACGCCCTTGGAGAATGCTCAGAGTTCAGCACAGCAAAAGGTTGCAGGCAGCAGGCCAGCACAACAAGACAGGTAGCAAATTGGCAGTCCCTCCTGCAGCTCAACAGTAGTGGGGAAAAACAGCAGAGCCGTTAGCAGAGTAGCAGCTCCTCCCGGCAGCACAGCAGTCCTTCTGGCAATGTGCAGATGTAGAGGCAGCTGTATTGGGTTACAAGCCCAAAGAGTGTCTGATTTTAGGGGTCAGAGACTCAAAAGTTGCGGTTATGAAGGGGTGTGCTTCAAGTGAGCTCTATGCCATGCACAAGGATCCATTTGAACCCAGTCCTGTCTGCCAGGCTATCTGTGAGGGTAATCAGCCCTTCGTGTGTGGACAGGACCCTACCTATTCAAGAATGTCCGCCCCTCCCATTCGTGCTGTGAGCCCATCAGAATGTAGGTGAATGCAGATGCAGTTGGGTGTCCTGTGTTGTGTCTAGAGGGAATGCACAAATGTAGATGTCACCCAACCCAGCCAAACCCAGATTTGTATCAGAGACAGGCTGTGAGTCACAAAGAGGAGTAAGTGCAGAGAAATGTCCACTTTCTAAAAGGGGCATTTCCAAACTGTTAATGTTAAATCCAACTTCACCAGTAAGGAGGATTTCTCATTCCTAATCCAAAGATATAAAAGATGAAAAAGCTATTCCTCTCTGATCAGGCATTACCAGTTAAAAACGTATAAGGACATCCCCAATGTTATTCTATGAGAGGGATAGGCCTCACAGTAGTGAAAAAAAAATCAACTGTTTGTCACTACCAGGACATTTAAAACATACCAGTACATTTTACACCTCTTGCTTACATGGCAGTCTGCCCTTAGGGTTGCTTAGGGCCTACCTTAAGGTTTTTCTTTTTTTTTATAGGAAGAGTTGAACAAAAATCATGTAAACACCAACATCTGCCTGAAGGTGAAGATTGTAAAAACATTTCATTTGGTTACATAACATCTGACATAAGATACCGTTCACAGCCATTAAATAAATTACAAACAATACCTATTATATTGCACACTTTCCAAATTACTTCTTTTGCATTGACCACAATGTTTCTCTCCCAAAACCCCACAAAATCTGAGAAACTTAGCAAAGAATCAAATCTTAAAGCGTATCTCCTTTCCAATTCCTTAACTCTGTTTAATTTTAACCGTCTCTGCTGAAATGTCTGAATTACTTCAGAGCGCCAATTTTGCAAAATAGTTGATCTAGCAATACAGGCAAAAATATATAATATTTTTCTTTGCCAAATACCCATGTTTCTATCGGATGAATAACCCAAAACCACATTCTGAGCATCCATAGAGTAAGCTAACTCTAAAACATGAAGGCAGTATATTTAATTCTCAGTCTATTATAATCTTATTCTAGGAAAACTCCAAATTAAATGGGTCCATACCCCTTCGCCCGCCTTCTTACATCTAAAACAATTAGATGAAATGTCAGGGTTTATTCTGTGTAATGACACAGGGGTTTTATAAAGCAGCCACTTGGAATACAATTGCATTCGCCTAATGTATACCCCTTTTTATCAAGGTAAAATAAAATTAATTAATGTTGTCCAAGTGTCATGTGAAATGTCTATATTTTCTTTAGAGTGCCATTTTTCTTGAGCTTTCTCATACACTGTTACACTTTTATTTTGCATCAAAAATGTGACCAATCCACTGTTGGATCTGCACATTCTTTAACCAATTCCTCAACTAATTTCCGACTTTTCTGAACTCTGATTGCGTCTAGTTCCCTTAGGAAACCTCTAATTGTAATGAAGGACCAATGGAGTATGTTTTATGAAACCTAATCCTAGATTCTATTTCACTTCAGACCTTCCATGAGTCTCCATTCAAAAAGTCTAAAATTAAACTAAAACTCTTCCATTCCCATTTTTATCAATAGACTAAAGGCCTGGCTGTAAAAGAGTTTATTAAATGTTCACACTTAGGACCTGCTTTTGACGTTAGGATACCTATCTCCACCCACTCTCTGGCACCCTGTCCAATGTACTGCAGTCCCAGAACTCTGAAACCAATCATTTTAAAATAGGTACTGCTATTAGTCAATCCGCCCAACTATGCATAACTTACCACACAGCATGTGAGTGAAGAACACTTACTGAAAATAAGTGGAAAACAGGGCGCCAGAGATTGGGTGGATATTGGTATCCCAACGTCAGAAGCAGGTCCTAAGAGTGAACATTTAATGAACTCTTTTACAGCCAGGCCTTTAGTGTATTGATGATTTGAGAGCGGAGGGTGCCCTGGTGATTTCCCTCTAAAGTTCCTTGTTGTGAAGACATTCCCATTTTTAAACCACTTTCTTTTCTAAAAGGCGTCCTTCCCCACACAAATGTCCACCAATTGAGTAATGCCATTAATCATCAGAATTCCAAAATATCAGAATATCTGTTCTTTACATTTTATATACCACTGCAGAGTCTTA
Source organism: Lissotriton helveticus (assembly GCF_964261635.1). Taxonomy (NCBI): domain Eukaryota; kingdom Metazoa; phylum Chordata; class Amphibia; order Caudata; family Salamandridae; genus Lissotriton; species Lissotriton helveticus. The sequence continues at coordinate 466,238,046 of NC_136067.1, read as the reverse complement.
TATCTAACTTTTTTAGGTACTTTGTGAGGTGCAAGAAATCTGCAATATGATATTCCTGAAATAAATGTCAAAAAGTAATCACCAAACTTATGCCATCCTATAGATGTCAGGAATCTTAAGGTGCTATGTGCAAAATTTGCAAAATAATAAACTCTCAAATTAGGAAGAGCTAATCGACCCTCTTCAATGACCTTCTCTAGTTCTAAACTAGGGTAGGTATTCACCCAAATAAAGGTTGTAAATTTCATCTGGAAGACCAAAGGAATAGCAGCAAACAATAAATTATATAAAGTGTCAAAACAGACATCCGGATTAAAGCAATGGAACACAATATAGAAAGGGGCAAGTTGTTCCACCTAGCAAATAGTGCTTTAAGCTTGGTAATAAGAGGGCTATAATTCAAATCAATTATTAACATTTTCGGGGGGCGTGGTCGACCGAGCAGCGAAATGGCCGCTTAACCAGCGAGCTCTGCCGGCTGCTCTATTAATCCTTGAAGAATCCTAGCTGTTTCGAGTGACATATGCCTAATTTCGGTTTCCACTGACTCTACAGGATCCGAGGCACGATCGACCCGAGTTCTGGTGCCCTGGCACGAAAACTGCTGCAGCTGCGAGCTCCGGCTGCCTAGACCGAGGCGGAGTCGCGTGACGGCCCGGAGGCTCTGGTGCCAGTCACAGCTCGAGCGCGGGGATACCGGGCCCGACCGCTCGTGAGGTGGAGAGAAAGGCAACATCGCAACGTTCACTCACACGGAGGTGAGATAAGATCGCCGCTATTCCTAAAAGACTCCCTCCGTGTACACGTATCCTGAAGGTGGGTTTGCATATCCACTGCTTGACTGAACGGCAAGACTGGATAGATTGAAAGCGTGGAGTGCCGCCATTTTGTATTGGGCTATCCCGCTGCGAAAACAAACGCGACCACGATCGGAATAAATAAGGCTGAGCTTATATGCATGTATTGAGTGCGCGAGAGGCTCGAAACCGTGTGAAAGAGACTGTGGCCATACATGGTAAACCCATGACTCGAGGACACATAGCAGCCTACATACTGCATGTCAGGGCTGGCGAGCACATACGCTACACCGGACTGTGGTGAAATTGCTAGAGACCACTAGTGTTACAGACGGCGACCACCTATGCCTGGATATCGAGCGGGCTACTCACAACTTTTCAAAACGTAACTCCAGAACCTCACTAAAGGTGGGTGCCTGTGGCCTCGGAGGTGATCTGCGCACAATAGCCTTCCTCCTTTAGTGCCTGACCACCGCAAGACATCGTGGGATCCCCTGTGATTGTGGTGCTGCCCTGGTAAACTCCCCGATCGGTGTCCTCGTGCATGCGGCGGAGCACCACCGGAGGGAGAGGGGTGATATCTGACTACCTGGCGATACCTGTATTTCGCTGTGCCTTCTCCACAATCCTGTGGCACCAAGATACCGAAAGGTTGATCTAACTGCAGGCTCAGTGGCCGTAGGTAGGATTGGACCACATTATGGGTAAGGGCGACCCCCGCCAGCCGAAGCTCGCATTTGAACAAAAAAACTGTCTAAACAAGCCGAACAAGATATCTTGGCTGCGGGAGGACCGTCACAGGAGGCCTCTCCGGACATAGATGTCGCTGCACTCCTGTTGGAGGTACGATCAAGCCTTAAAAGTATAGACGCCAAGCGCGATACATGACGGCCCAATTAGACACTGTGCGATCCCAAGTACCCACGCATGAAACACGGTTAGACAGCCTTGAAAACCAAAACACGGAGTGCAGTGAATTTCAGCAGGAGACCAAAACGCACATAACCAGCCTGGAAACTAGAATTGAGACACTGTGCGGCAAAGTGGATGACTTGGAGGCGCGTTCTCGGAGATGCAGTCCACCTGTCTACTTTCACTGCTCCCTTTTCCTCTCTCACCTGTGGTGTCCCTCAAGGCTCTGCCCTTTCTCCCCTTCTTTTTAATTTATATATGCAACCACTTATGGTTTCCCTTCGTCACTCCCCTGTAACTATCTATAATTATGCTGATGACCTTCAGTTGGTCTTTCCCTTGGACACTCTACCTTCTTCCCGTTATAATTTTCAAACCACAATGTTGCTGATTTCAGACTGGATGGCTCACAGCCAGCTCAAGTTGAATCCGTCAAAAACAGAACTTGTCCTGGTGGGTGGCCCTACTAATCCTTGGAATGACACTTATTGGCCTCCTTCCCTTGGTATCCCTCCCAGCCCGGTCAGCACTGTGAAAAGCCTTGGAGTGGTCATCTCTGAGGATCTATCCATGAAACCCCAGATCTCGGCTGTGACATCATCCTGTTTTTTTCAACTGCGCAGGATCCGTAAGATCTGTCGTTTTCTCACCAGAGAGGCACTCATTTTAGTTTTACTGGCTCTGGTCATCTCCAGGATAGACTTTGCTAATCTCCTGTATGTGGGGATCCCTGCTTATCAGCTCCACAAACTTCAGTTAATCCAGAATCAGGCGGCCCGCTTGGTGTTTCACCAACCTAAACACCAGCATGTTTCTCCCCTTCTGAGGAGCCTTCATTGGCTCCCAGTGGCCCAACGGTGCTCCTTCAAACTCGGATGCACCGTCTTCAAATCTCTTCACGACCGCGCCCCTGAATTTGTGTCTTCTAAACTGAAGAGATATCTTCCCACCCGTAATCTAAGATCATCTGCTGATAATCTTCTCTGTATTCCATCTTTCCGTCGGAAGAAGCATGGCGGCTTGCGTTTCTCTTCTCTCGGCCCTATCTTTTGGAATTCCCTCCCCTCTTCTTTTCGTCACTGCCCTACCTATGAGTCATTTAGGAGAACCTTAAAAACTTTTCTTTTCAAAGCTGGTACAGTATGATCCCCTGGCCCTGGTTTGTTATGTCTGTTATGAGCGCCAAGAAACCGTTTCGGTGTACGTGCGCGGTACAAATTATTTAACATAACATAACACATGCAACATCAGGGTCACAGGCATTCCGGAGACCACAGCAATGGGGAAAATGGAAGTCTTTATAGCGGACCTCCTGCATGACATCTTTGACCCGAGCCTCTCTCCGGTATTCACCGTAGAGCGGGCGCACAGAACATTGGGGAAGAAACCACCTGTTGGGGCCCCGCAGAGACCGATTCTAGTGAAACTGCTTAGTTACCAAGACAGAGATTTGATATTGCGTTTGGCAAGGGAGAAGGGAAAGATAACGCACAAAGGAAACAACATTTCTTTTTATCCAGATTTCACGTCACTGGTACAAGCGGCCCGCAGGGAGTTCTTGCCGGCCAAACGGATGCTGCTTCAGGCTGAGATCCCGTACTCCCTCCTGAACCCAGCAAAACTAAGGGTCATGCACGACGGCACAGCACACCACTTCCTAGATGCCAGATCTGCCCTAAAATTTGCGAAATACGTGTGTGGGCCCAAATCGAAGAAGAAAGCTCACGCTGAGGTTGCAGGGGATGGTTCAATGAGTGACAATGACTGAGACTTAATGGCCCTGCTATGCTGTCATCTCTGGGTAACGTTCACCTCCCGCTGAAACTGTCAAGGCAGACCCGCTAAATAGTCTGTACTGCACCCATAGATATGCTCTGTGTGTAAGGGGATGTCCGGATTTTTGGTTTGTGTACTGATTTTCCATTTGTTAATATTGCGTGATATTTCGATTGTCCTTGTCCTTGCTGCCTGGTCGTGGACTCGATCCGTACACTAGATAAACAGCGTATAATATTGCAGCCACCCTGTGTAAGCAGGGGTGTACACTTGAGATGCCGCGCCTCCGAGGGGTGTCTCCCGTAATTCAAAAGTTCTACTGTTCTGACGCCGTTGGCGTATTAGGGGGGGGTTTCCACAACCTGATTGGGGGTTGGTGGGGGAGGGGGGAGGTCTGGGCAACGGGGAAGTTTGGCGAATTGTCAGTGCTATATAGACATGAATCAGTGGTTTGATGTACAATGTTCTAATGTGGGTCAATCAGAATTTACGTTCCTTGCTTTAGACATAGGTCGATGGGTGTGACAAAGGTTCTAACGTGGAACATAAGAGGCCTAAATGATGGCAGAAAATCTAGATTAATGCACAGCTATTTACTAAGACATAACATTGACATCTGTTTCTTACAAGAGACGCATATTAACTCTACGGCCTCGCCCAGACTCAAGCACTCAAGATGTGGGTCCACATACTCGGCCATCTTCTCTAATTGTGCCAGGGGAGTAGCTATACTTGTGCGCAGAGGCATTGACTGGAGAGAACACACGGTGATAAGTGACAAAGAGGGCAGATATGTGGTGCTACATGGAACCTTACTTGGCAAACATGTGATACTAGCTGCCGTGTATGGGCCGAATGTTGACGACCCAGAGTTTTTCAGGGAGGTGTGGGGGCAGATAACAATTCTAGACTGCCATACGGTAATCTGGGGTGGCAAATTTAATGTGGTTATAGATGACTCATTAGACAGGCAAGGCACATCCAGGCAATTACATCCACACGCCAGTCAGGCATTGCGAGGTATAATAAATGAAGGATCTTTGATAGATGTTTGGAGAATCCGAAACGCACACACCAAGTTAGGAACATGCATTTCTGCACACCATGCAGCCTGGTCTAGATTAGATTTCTGGTTGGTGTCCCAGGACGTAACCACCTGGACTGTTGATGTTGGTGTCTTGGCCCGCTCCCTCTCTGATCACGCTCCATGCCTACTAGAACTAGAAATCCCTGGGGCCCCTACGAGAGCCTTCACCTGGCGCCTCCCACCGCATGCGCTACAAGATGCAGCCTTCACTGAGGAGATAAGACAAGATATAAAAGACTACTTTGCTAATAATGTAGGTTCCGTCACAACGGAAGCAGTTCTATGGGATGCTTTTAAAGTGGTCATAAGGGGTCAATGCATAGCACGTAATGCAGGGGTCTTGAAAGCCATCAGAAACACCATAGCTGGGCTGGAGGGGGAGCTCAAAGCTCTAGAGCAATCTTTTTGTGCTCACCCTACGCCAGATACGGCCTCAAAAATTAAAACCAAACTACTGGACTTCGCCGAGGAAGCCCAAAGCGAGCTAAAATTATTGGGTAAACAGGCTGAGGCACGAAGATATGGCGAAGGTGACAGACCTAGTTGAACCCTAGCTAGAATGATCAACTACTCTGCACCGCCCACACACGTGCACACCATTCTTGACACTGAAGGGGTTCTGACAATGGGGCAAAGTGAGATACTACAGGCGTTTACTACATACTATTCCAATTTATATAAGTCCTCGCACGCTGCACCACATGACGCTCTTGCATCATATCTAGAGTCCATAGCACTAGTGTGGTTTAACAACGCACATAGACAGTATATGGATCACCCTGTGACGGTTCAGGACATTGCCAGAACTATCAAAGCTCTCCCGCTCAATAAGGCTCCAGGGCCGGATGGCTAACGGCAGCATTCTACAGAACCTATGTGGATGAGCTTGCCCCGAGGTTGCATGAGGTGTTTGCTGAGGCATTAGGGGTGGGGACGCTGCCTGAATCTATGAGGGAAGCTCTTGTCATAACATTGCTGAAACCTGATAAAGACGACCAATGCCTTGACTCATACAGACCCTTGTCACTGATCAATATAGACGTGAAAATATATGCAAAAATAATAGCAGACCGTCTGCAACCTTTGCTCCCAATGGTGGCCCTCCCGGACCAATCAGGTTTTATACCCGGCCGTGCAACCACACACAACCTGAGAACTGTATTCTCGGTACTGCACTATTTGCATCCAGATGTCCAGGCAGCAGTGATATTCTTAGATGCCACAAAGGCATTTGACTCTCTTGAATGGCCATATCTCTTTACCATTCTTGAGCGTATGGGATTCAGCCCGTTGTTTATAAATCAGATTCGGTTGCTCTACACTGCCCCTAAGGCCAGAGTGAGAGTAAATGGCATGATATCAGACCCGTTCATGATTTCCAGGGGTACCAGACAGGGGTGCCCCTTGTCCCCTTTACTATTCGCAATAGCCATGGAGCCATTAGCAGCCAGAATTAGACAACATAATACCGCTAGTGGTATGGGACTTCGCTCCAGAAGCTTGCTGATCTCGCTATACGCCGACAAAGTCACCCTCTACGTGCATAACCCAGCTGAAAATCTGAATCCACTTTTGAGGGAATTTGTTAAATTCGGAGGGCTGTCAGGTGTTAATATAAATTGGTCCAAGTCTGTAATGTTGCCACTCACTGATAATACTTCCGAAGTACACTCTGATTATCCTTTGCGTTGGGAGACTGATGAGGTTAAATATTTAGGCATTTGGATCAGCCGTAATCTCCAGGACCTCTAGTCCCTAAATTTTGGAAGGGCGGTGTCCTGGCTTGAGAGTAAAGTGGCAATATGGTCGAAACTCCCTTTATCTCTGGCTGGTAGAATTGCACTCGCGAAAATGATTGTGCTGCTTAAGTTCCTCTACCTCTTCGCAAACATCCCTATCCCATTACCGCAATGCTTTTTCACTTGTCTACGATCTCACTTGCTGTCTTTGGTGTGGGCTGGGAGCCAGGCTAAATTCTCATGGGCATTATTAACACTGCCGCTGCAACAGGGGGGCAAGGGCACCCCAGATATGCAACTATACGCGCTGTGCGCACAGGCCCAATACCTGCACTTCTGGGCGTATCCCACGTCTTACCAACCACATGTGGCGGTTGAGCTGGATACGGTGGCTCCACTGCCCTTAAATGTTGCCTTGTATCGCAAAACTCATAGGCCAACAAGGGATATTGACTCGGCTAACATGCTTCACTCGGCATGGCGCGAGCTGCAGAGGTGTGCGGCCCTACCCCTGTTATACGCACCTGCGATCCCCCTCAAACAGAACCCCATGCCTCCCTGCCTCGAAGTAGGCGGAGGAGATGTCTCCATCGCAGGATCTAAGCTTTACACATTTGCAGATTTGTACCCTGAGGGTATATTTTTAGATCTGCAAGTCGGGGTGGAGAGCCAGCCCTTGTCCCGGAGGAACCGCCACACCTAAACGCACTCCAGAACATACTAGCGAGGGCATCCAGGAAGAAACTGGTATCACGCTTATACAACTCCATGCAGGAGCAGTCCCCTATTGTGGTGCCTAAATCTTTACAGTTGTGGAATGAAGAATTGGAGTCGCCCTTAACTGACGACCAGTGGTCATTCTGTTGTAATCAGCTGTTGGAACTCTCCCCAAATTACAAACTTCGCTTAATTCACTTTAAGTTTCTATACAGGTTTTATCGCACCCCACTGGCTCTGCACCGTATGGGTATTAGAGAAGATGATAAATGCTGGAGATGAGGGGCAGAGGGAGCTTCCTTTTTGCATGTGGCTTGGAACTGTTTGGCTTTGTCTGAGTATTGGTCAGAGATTTTTGTAGCTATAAATCAAATTCTGAATAGAGCAGATTGTCCTTCCCCGCTCCTCGGGGTCCTCGGATGGGTGGCAAATACGGAACCCAAGAGTCGGAAATTGCATGCCTTGCTGTTACTATATGCTAAACGTCAGGTGGCTGTGAACTGGAGACGCAAACCGCGGCCTAAATTTGCGGGATGGCTGTCGGATGTGACATATGGCCACACACAGCTGGGAACATATTGGGAACTAATGCCATCTGCCTCACGGCCACGGGACATCTGGGTGCCGTTCTTGCAATGGTCACGGAACAGAGCGGAGTCCCCCCCGTCTGGGTCTTGTGGCCTAGTGGCATAGTTACGGGGTGAGGCATTGGGATTATCCTGTATTATTATATATGCAATTGTACCACCTATAACTGATGTGCCCCGTTCCAACCCACTCTGGGCAGACGATGTGTTAAACACTCACCTGTGTCTCTATGTATGGATGTACGGTTTGACCTTCACTTTATGTATTGACTCCATATGATATGTTTCTTTGTCAGAATATTCCTAACTTTGTACCGAATGCTGAGATTGGAAGATTTGCTTCATATGTGTACTGACAATAGCCTGGTTTACTGGTTTGTTTTTTAGGAAAAGAAAAAACTTTCATCCTTCTTCAAGGTGCAACAGCAGAATCCACGATGCTTGCTTTATTTGTACATACAAATGTCGATATAATACGTACCTGCTGTGACTTCCTATGCAATCTTCAATAAATACATTTTAAAATAAAATTATTACCATTTTCCGTAAAGTGTACCCCAGATATTGCTATGGACTGGAATTGATTAATAGATAAAACTTGTGTAGTAAAGTGTCATGTACGCAATTACATAAATCCCCTTCTGATTTCCAATTTCAGGATTTAAATACACCATATCATCTGTGTATAATTTAATCGGTGTTATACCACTTGAGTGGTTCTATGTTTGATGTGGTGTGAATGGCAATAGCTAATGGTTCTATAAAAAGGGCATAGGTGTATGGTTGACAGATGAAACCTTGCCTTGCTCCCCCAGTCAACTCGCATGTCTCAATATTTCTAGAATATATAACTATTTGGGCTCTGGCCCCTTTACACAGGCTACATATTAACTGAATCAATCTTATGGGGAAACTAATATTTAAAGAATGATAAAAAGGCTCTCCCAACGTACCAAATCAAAGGCCTTTTCAGCATCTAAAATCATGGGGACATTTTGCTGTGAAAAATAGTCTAGGGCTTCTGCTAAGAACATTTATATTGAACCTTCTGCCAGGCTGATATGAAAGGATTACTGTACTGATAACGTGACTAATCTAATTAGCTAAAAGTTTTGTAATAATCTTGTAATCAATACAAAGAGAGGGGCCCCACAGACCAAAAGGACAGGGCACCAAAAAAGACTTAAAAGTCAGGTATATAATTCCCTTTGGGTTCACTTGTCTTTCAGATCAACCACTCCATGCATCCCCTACACACATATATTAACACAGTCTTAAAGGGGCTATGAATTCCACAGGGTATCGAAACACATATACGTTTAATAAAGAGAGTGTAAGGAGAGGAATATATATGGTTATTGTCCTGAAGAAGGTGGTTTTATTCATGTCAACTCACCAAAAAACGTCAATGCTTTGCTGTTGTTAAATTTATGTGACGTTTAATCCCTTTTCGATAAGGAATAGTTCTCTGCAATATGATGTCCTCATGTACTCTTTCGAATTAACCTCTGTATGATAAATGTGACTGTCTTTGTATTGTTTCTCTCTTTTGCATATTTTAATTTTTTTAACATTTTGGGGCAGATTCCGATCCGGTAAAATCCCCCACAAATGGCAGTACGGTCCGTTTTTCCCATACGATTCGTACACCTACACCGTCCCCGTACGTATGATGAAGTACGATCCTAACCCAAAGCATTTCTACATACGATTCGTAACAAACACCATACGAACTAAAAATACATACGATTCATATCCGGGTCACGCAGTACGCGCCGTCCGTCCGTAAACAGGAAACATTTTATGGCCCAGAAAGTACGATCCGTTGCGGCGACACTCCATACGAGCCTATTGGTACGGGAGCTGAAAACTACCATAAAAATAGAGTCCGATCCGAACCGCACCCCGGTACGCCACAGACACGCCATGAACCCCATCGACCGTGTCACCAAGTCCTGTACGCCTACGACCTGGTGCACAGAAACCGACGACGGCGCAGACGGTGAGTACAACGTACCGCAACAACGGAAGTGTACATGTAAGGTGCGTCACACGCTCGCGTATATCACAATTGCAATAGTGATAGGAGCCGCACACATGCAGTGAATGTTGGTTAACGATGCATAAGACGTTCACGTATACCACTATTACAATATTAACACGAGCCCCACACATGCCTTTAATGTTGGGGGACGGTGCCTCACACGTTCGCGTATGTCACCATTGCAATAGTGATACGAGCCACACACACGCCATTAATGTTGGGGGATGGTGCATCACACACTCGCGTATGTCACCATTGCAATAGTGATACAAGCCGCACACAGGCCATTATTGTTGGGGGACGGTGCGTCACATGCTCGCGTATATCACCATTGCAATAGTGATACGAGCTGCACACACGCCATTTATGTTGGGGTACGGTGCTCACATCTGAGGGGGGGTGGATATGACTCCCAGCAGTGCCCAGACATGACAGGGGTGTGTTGATATGACTCCCAGCAGTGCCCAGACATAGGAAGGGGGTGTGGATATGACTCCCAGCAGTGCCCAGACATAGGAGGGGGGTGTGGATATGACTCCCAGCAGTGCCCAGACATGACAGGGGTGGGTGGAAATGACTCCCAGCAGTGCCCAGACATAGGAGGGGGGTGTGGATATGACTCCCTGCAGTGCCCAGACATAGGAGGGGGTGTGGATATGACTCCCAGCAGTGCTCAGACATAGGAGGGGGTGTGGATATGACTCCTAGCAGTGCCCTGACATGACAGGGGTGGGTTGATATGACTCCCAGCAGTGCCCAGACAGTGTGGTGTGGGTGCACAGGACCACCAGCAGTGCTCCTATGAAAGACGGGTGGAGATGGGTCTGGAGGAGGTGGGGACAGACACAGAGATGGAAGAAGGTGTCGCCGCACATTCCCCCTCCACCAGGGAGTCAGATGACGATCCGTCCGCATTATATGAAGTGTCGCCTTCAAAAGGTACGGATGGTTGACTCCCCTCACCCTCCATGCCACTAGCTTCCCACAACTCCTCAGCGCTGGTGGCACTGTCGCAGGGTCCCCCCTCCTGGTCTGTGCTCATGTCTCCTCCCTCTGGCTTGGTTGATGATGCTGTAGGCAAGGAGAAGAAACAAAAATGCATCAGTCACCTGTACACATATGACACATGAGCACAAAATCAGTTGGTCACATAGCAAATCATGGCATGCATTATGAGAAACAGCCAGATAGCTCTGCACATATTTGAGACTAGTATTGACCAGTTGGTATTGTCACAATGCTAGTTGGACACAAGGATACCATGCACACACCAGGCCCCGACTTCTATGAGAGTAACACTTAGAAGATTCTGTTGGTTTTCATGATAGCAGACCCATACAATGAAGTGATGGCACTTAAAGTTCACTAATAAAAAAACATTTGTAGTGGCCATCAGGGCAAACTAACCCACCTCACTCCCCAAGTTGACACCACACTCAGAGTCCTGTAAGTACATCTGGGTGATCAACAATGTAAGAAATAGTGTAGATCTTGTGACTCGCAATACTTCACACATTCAACATGTATTGAATGTGTACATTCTCAAACTTGTAAAGAGAACACGTATGTGCCTGCATGAAAGGACACTCACAAGGAAATGCACCCAATAAACATAGGCACGTTCACTGAAACAGCTGGCACCGGGTCTGATGAAACACTGGTAGGAATAAATGGTGTTGCAGATTTGCCATATACATGGCCCAACGGAGGTCTTGATGGCTTGAAACACATAAGTCTGTACAATTGAGACTAAAGGAGTTGCAAGACCCCAAAACCACTGTGTGGACATGTATATGGAGATCAACGCACAACCTTAATCACTAACACTGGGCTCATTCAAAAGCAGCCAGCTTGTAACACAAAATTTGCTAATGTTGTTTTGTGTGCACTACCTTGTGAGACAACTATCATGCAGGCACAAAAGTGTAACTTACACAAATCGTCATATGTACACATTCAAAACATAAAGAAATAATGACTACATTTTGGGAGTGCCAGGGTACAATCATTAATGTCAGTCAACTAGAAATATGTCAGTCCTCACAGGGGCATCTGGTACCTGATCATGCAGTTGCTTGCACATAAGACCTACTGGCTGTCATGTGAAGTGGCTCACAAGTCATAAATCTGGACAATCCCCAAGCTAATGGGCCTGCAAATGTGAAGCAACAAAATCATACCTGCATCGTGGACATACCCTCAACCCCAGGCTAAATGACAACACTAGTGTGCACACTAACACAAAACAGCGTTCCACCACAACTACATACATGTGGGGAAAAAGAATGAGGCACAATCATGTTTTGAAAATAATTACATAGGCTGTCAAAGTTTAACTAAAAACAATGCCCACCAGCACAGGCGAAGTGCATGGTGAAACATCAGCCATCCAATGCCCACACACAGGTCACATCTGCCAAGGCAAAATCAGGCAGGCCCAATATACATCCCCCATCCCTCAGTCAATGTGACAGATACAGATCAAGAAGTTTAAAATCAGAATCAGGGTACACAAAACTGTGCAGCAAATAGTCCAAAAGTAACACAAACACACCTCGTGGGAATGGCAATACATATTAGTCACAAACAAACAACCACAGATTGTTGTGAATAGGCACACAAGCACTGCCCAGTGTAATCATGCACAAGCCAAATCTTGTATCCATGTTCAGTGGGCATATGTAGCAGACACAGGATTCATACAAACTATGCCAGGCTCCAATGCCACTGAGGCAGAGCCATGATGAACACACGTTGAATGGGCACAGTGTTGCATGGCACACATGACTAGGAGTCCAGGGTGTGTCTGGTGACTGTAGTGGGCTCACTGATCTGTGGTTATGGACTCAGCTGACTGTACCATCAATAACCGTCATGGCACTATGCATATCTCACAAATGATGTTTATCATGTCTGAGAACACTACATGGGTCATGCATGCTGCAAGGGTGTGCATTTCAAACCTCACACTACTGTGTTGAGATGCATCATCAGGGCAATCAAATATGAAGTACAAACACAGTGCACAGGTCATGGCACAGGCAAGGTACCAGTCATCTAAGGGAGAGGTAGGGAAAATGTAGTTGTACACTCTTAGTCCCCAGCAATAATGTTTTAAACAGAGTGTAATTGCTATAATTGTAATAACAACCATGATATAAAGAACACAGGTGTACAAAACCAACTAGGTCTGTATAGAAGGCAAGATACCAACACATGTCACAGACCTCCCTCCCACATGATGTGCAAAATCAATGTGCAGTCTAATTACCTTGCACCCTAGAAGAACTTGTGCAAACGCCCAAAAACACAGACCAGGGGACACATGTGGAGGAAGGGGGTGAAGGCTGAAAATGTACACCATCTGAATATGTGGAATTGAAACTACAGTGCACAAATAGCGTGGCTGACCAGACCCCCCAACTGTGGGAGTATTTCCAGGCTTCAGAGCACCTCAAGTAGCAGCTGACACACAACACTACTCACAGCCATGTACATACCCCCTTCTTCCTGCTGTCTTTCCTGCAACTGCCTATGGAGGTCGGGAAAGACCACTTCCAGGACCCGGAGCATGTGGGGGGTGAGATGACAGCTTCCACCATGCCGGCGTGGCGGTGACAGCTTCTGCTGGACCCGGGCGATACGTCCAGCACCGGATGTCCTGCCACCTTTTCCTTATGTTGGGAATCCGCCAGCGAGGGCCCCCTACAGACCTGACAGCCCTGGCAACGTCCAACCAGATCTCCCACTTCTCCTAGGCAGTTACCTGTCAGGAAGACAAAGTTAAAGAACATCACTACACCTGCTTCATGTCCCAGAGACACACATGCACTACATTGATGATGAGAACAGGCCATAGGATGCTGACAGGACTTGCATCATTGTACATGTGAATTTGGCCTGTGGCCAAACCCCAATGCACTACATGCCTATGAAAGACAACAGATGGCATAAGGGGGGCAACACACTCACTGATCATGGCACACACTGTACAACACATGCAACTACAGGGTGTGGGATAGCACGTGGCAACCAGTCACATTTCCTAATCCACTTAACAACCCTCAGCAGACCAGACAGATACACCCTGACACAGATCATTTGCCTGTCACTGACCACAGTAGGTACAACCATCACTTTGCACATTCGCCACTTCACATAGAGGTGTCACAGGTGTCATGCTAACTTTGCTAGTCAGGCACACAGCACTGCTCACTTGTCACTTCAGATGTGTAGAGCTGATGCATACGCCATGCAGCTGCGGTGCAACACCTCACCTACACACTCACCCAGATGACAAGGAACATTCACATACTTCAATGTCCATGAGGTCAGAAACATCATTTTTTGAATATCACCACAGGTCCCCACAAGTCATCAACTTCTGTGAGTACATTCAGCTATTAGCCTGGGTGAAACACTGTTACATCTCAGGATATTTCTGAATAAAGCCACCAAGGTATTGCACAGCTGAATGTATGTTTCACAATGCATTGAATGTCACAGTAAGCACAATGTAAGTGAGGAGTGAACACACATGAACTACATCATGCTCTGCATGAGATACACTACCATGTACAACCCCTGTGACTCTCTCATAACCACATAGCATGTCTGTCCCACCAATACACAATGCCTGTTGTGACACAGACACACAACAGGTGCACAGTCAAAGCTAGTGCATTCAGCACTCACCTGCTCCCCTGGTCTCCCATAAAGCTTCCTGTACTGTGGTAGGAGGGCATCCAGCAGGGCCTGATTTACCTCATCAGAGAATGCAGGTGCCCTCTCTACCATACGCAACATGATGGTCCAGGGAATGCAGAGACAGCAGCAGTGTGGTCCACTCCAAAGTTGTGCAGGCAAGTGCTCTCTCACAGCCACATGCAGCCTTAAATCTGTGCTGCTGAGGGGCTTTCAGTCTCAGGAGTACAGTGTGATAGGCCAGATCACTTTGCATCCTACCTCTCATCCAATCCCTTTAAACTTAAGTCCCTGACACACATTTGCACGGTTTAAAATTTGGGCCCCAGCTCCACAATCAATTTGCAACATTGTATTTTTTTGACCAACTGACTTTTGCTGGACACCTGTAGCACACATCCAAATTTCAGTATCCATGACAACCAGACTGCATTCAGGGCCTACTACTTGTCCCATAGGTGTACCCAGAGTTTTTTTTTAGATCCCCTCATGTGTACAGTGCGTTTCACGTAGCGTATGGCACGATTTCAATGGTGAAACGTCCCGCACACACGCACGTACTGTCGGGGTATGGCCCGCTCGCGTATGTCACCATTGCAATGGTGAAACATCCCGCACGTACTGTCGGGGTACGGCCCGCTCACGTATGTCACCATTGCAATGGTGAAACTTCCCGCACACACGCACGTACTGTCGAGGTATGGCCCGATTGCGTATGTCACCATTACAATGGTGCAACGTCCCGCACACACGCACGTACTGTCGGGGTACGGCCCGCTCGCGTATGTCACCATTGCAATGGTGAAACATCCTGCACACAGGCACGTACTGTCGGGGTACGGTTCCTCGGATAGTGAAACATCCCGCTCACACGCACGTACTGTCAGGGTGCGGTTCGATCGCATATGTCACCATTGCAATGGTGAAACGTCCTGCACACACGAACGTACTGTCGGGGTACTGCCCGCTCGCGTATGTCACCATTGCAATGGTGAAACGTCCCGCACACACGCACGTACTGTCGGGGTACGGTTCGATCGCGTATGTCACCATTGTAATGATGAAATGTCCCGCACACACGCACGTACTGTCGGGGTATTGCCCGCTCGCGTATGTCACCATTACAATGGTGAAACGTCCCGCGCACACGCACGTACAGTCGGGGTACGGTTTGATCGCGTATGTCACCATTGCAATGATGAAACGTCCCGCACACACGCACGTACTGTTGGGGTACAGTTCGATCACGTATGTCACCATTGCAATGGTGAAACGACCTGCACACATGCACGTACTGTCGGGGTACAGCCCGTCCGCGTATGTCAACATTGCAATGGTGAAACATCCCGCACACATGGCAGGGATGTCGCTGTATGTTTAACACAAGGATGTCTATCTAGTTTTTGTCATTGCATACTTACATGAGCATGCCCTTGTGTGCCAGGCACTGATATAGCACAGGATATCAGATCACGTTGCACAATCGATGTGTGATGACCTATTGACACATGTGATGTGTGATGGTGCATTATGTGTTATACATCACCTTTTCAATAGTCCCATTGGTATCATCATGGACATGTTGTCATGCACATGAACACTGGGATGGCACAGTCAGCACTACGGGCACCTGTCTCATGATGCCAGGGACCTTGGCACTTTCGCACTGGACTATTTGACGCTCATCAGGTTCCGCATGTAACAATGTAATGTGTGTGTCATGGTAAATCTTTAATTTTCTGTTTGTGGTCCGTTATATGTATCTGCTCTTGGTGCATCTATCATGGGTCTGTGTTGTGACTGAAATGGTTTTGCATGTATGCACATCATGCCACATATGCTTTGCCAATGGCTTTTGTGTCTGATGGCATCATACATCATTGATCACCATGGATACAAGACTGCATTGTGACAATTGCTGTGGTGTTGAGTTGTCACAGACACACCGTTATTATCAAGTTCTAGGATATGTCCAATATATATTCCCTGTAACCTGGCTCTGTACCTTGCAGTCAGCTGTCTGTATTAGATGACAACCTTCTAATGCAGGTCTGGTGACTGGTGTCACTCCTCTGACATCTTGCTCTGCTCACTAAGCGCAGCACAGCAGCTCTTTGGTATGCATGCAATTCTTTGTTCTAAAACAACAGATGTGTTTGGGATTTGTTTGGAGTGCCAGGAAGCTGGCATATGTGTCCAGGATTTATTGCATACGCCAGACCCCATCGTAACTTGATGTGTAGTAGCAGTGTTGCATGTGCCATGTACATTGAATAGTTGTTGTCTGACAGTTGTTATCCATTCTTCCCAAATATGTCCTGCAGGGCACCCCCTCTACCAAGGCCTTTTCCCGACTTGGAGACCATGAGCGAACGTGATTGCATCAGACGGTATAGATTCACTCGCGTTCTGATTCAAAACTTGACGGACAGGCTGGAACTACATCTCCAACCGTGAAACTGGTATCCAACTTCACTGACACCAAAGCTAAAGGTGATGGCAGCCCTACATTTTTTTGCCACAGGTACGTTTCAATTTACCATTGCAGATGTGGAGGGTATGTCCCAAACCATATTCAGCCATCACCTACGTGATGTGTTAGCTGCCATGTTAGTGCACATTGATGAATTCATCAAATTTCCTCAACCTAAAAAGTTAACAGATCTAAAGGGTAAATTCTATGCCCTGGGAGAGATGCCACATGTCATTGGGGCCATTGATGGTACACATGTGGCTTCGGTGCCACCACAAGCTCAGGAGCAGGCCTACCACAATAGGAAACATTACCACTCAATAAATGCCCTGGTGGTGTGTCTTGCTAACATGCTGATTTCCCATGTTTGTGTACATTTTCCAGGATCGTGCCATGATGATTTCATCATGAGGCGTAGCAGGGTACCTCAGATGATGCTGCAGCTGCGCAACGATCAGGCATGCCTTGTACGTGGGTATACTCAGTTTGTCCTGTATGTTTCATTTCTTGTTTGCTCTGACAGAATGGCATTCCCCAAATTATGACACAGTGTATATTTGTAGGAGACACAGGATATCCCAACATGCCGTGGCTCATGACACCGCTCCGCAACCCAAGAACAGCTGCAGACCAGCGGTACAACAATGCACACAGACAGACCAGGCGAATGATAGAGCGTACGTTTGGACTCCTGAATAGCCAATTCCGGTGCCTTGATAAGACCGGCGGATCCTCCCCTACGCCCTGGTCAAGGTGTGTAACATCTTCATCGCGTGCTGCATGCTACACAACATGGCAGTTGAGAAGGCCGTGCCACTCTACCTGGATCCTTACGAGCTGGAACATCCACCCGTTGAGGATGCCGGCCTTGGCCACGATGAAAGCGATGAGGAGGATTAGGATGATATCCGGAGTCAGCTCATAGGCAACTTCTTCTCTTAATGGTGAGTCACTGAGCATTTGTGTGCGACCAAGTGGCATTGAGTGGCATGTGTCGCATACTGTGTGTCCAGCTAACTGTGTCCAAAGTCACTTTGATGTTTGTTGTGATGTATCACACAAGTGATGATGTCATGACACACGCATATGTGCAATGAGTGAATTCAGAATGTACAGGTTTACTACATTGTGATTTGTTTTACATGCTAGCTGATAATCGACCTGTGCATGCGCTCTGTGCGCTTCAGGACCAGAGCTGCTGCTCGTTTTTAAACTCACCTCGTTTTTATTTCTTTGTTTGTTTTAGCGTTTTTCCCTTGTTCTTAATAGTGCCTGGCCCTCACTTGCACTCTAACTTTTGGGATACTCACCGCTGTTGGGCGGGTCCGCTTCCCGGCGTAATTCCTCCTGGTAGCGCCATCTTGGATGTATATGGTGCCGCTTTTTGGCGCTAGAAGGTAGGCTTCACGCTCTAGTCGTCAGAAGGACGCTAGGCGTGTACATAAGTGAGTCATGCAGACGCGCAGCGGTTACGCGCAGCGGGGACGCCTGATTGACGCCGGAGTTACGCCTGAGTTCAGCCCGTCTGCGCCCGTCCGCGCTGAGGACGGGCTGCAGGACGGGCTGGATCCCGCGACGTCTGACTTATCCGCTTGGTCCGTTAGCGAGGTACTGTCTCGTGACTTGGCGTTTCTTAGACCCCCGGTGAGCCTCTGTCACCATCGGCTCCTTCCGGAGGTCCTACGGCTGGCGAGGCCTTGCCCTTCGTGTAAAACGTCTTTTAATTTCTCTTTACAGGCTGCTAGGAAGCTTGCTCTCCCTCCCTCTGGCCTGCCAATTTCTCAACCCAAGCAGGGCTTTTTAATTAATGCGCGGTCTTTGATTAAACATAACATTGACTTTCATGATTTTGTAAGCATTAGACAACCTGACTGGGTTTTTATTACTGAGACTTGGGCCTCTGAGACCTCTGGCCACGACCTCCTTTTAGCCATTCCAGAAGGCTATGCCTTACAGAGGCTAGATAGAGTGCAACGCAGAGGAGGTGGATTGGCCATTCTTTTTAAGTCCACACTCTCCTGCACCATAAAATCTCTATCGACTCCGACAGATTCATTTGAGGCCTTATATTTTTGTATTGTGAATGCCCCCTCGAGCTCCTTCACTGGAATTCTTCTATATAGACACCCAGGATCCAGAGCTAACTTTTGCTCGGAGCTTTTCAGGATCTTGGAACCATATTTTGGCAGATCTCTCTTTACCATCCTAGGTGACACGAACTTTCATCTAGAGGATTTGGCATCTAAGGACACATCCTCCCTAGTTAACTCCTTGGAAGCTTGTGACTTTGTCCAAAGAGTGATGCACCCAACCCACAAGGCTGGCCACATCCTTGATGGGATATTTTCTAATGATCAAAGATTAACTGTCGGCGTTCCTTTGCCGATAGTTTGGTCTGATCATTTAGCCATTCCATTGTCCCTGGACATGCCCCGTTCTGAGGTCAAGGTAGGGACCAAGAAATGCCTCAAAAGAAGCTTTAAGAATATTACGAATGAGGCCTTGGCCCCCTTTATTCGTAGCACGAACATCACATCCCAGCGGATGGTAGATGAGACGGCTCTAGAACTCGCTGACTCTATTACTAAAGCAGTCGATGAGTTAGCGCCCGCCTCATTCAAACACGTGGCACGACATAAGCCGACAGCTCCATGGTTCACGGAAGAATTGAGACTCCTTAGGCAAAAATGCAGAAGGAAGGAGCGATGTTGGCGCAAGTCTTGGGATCCCAGAGATCGAGAAGTCTATAAGGACCTGTTACGAGTCTACAAAAATAGGGTCATTAAGGTGAAACAGGATTATTTTACCAACTTAACCTGTTCCCTCACGTCCTCTAAAGAGCTTTTTAAGATCGTTGACTCTTTATGCACACTCCAGGTACCTGACCCCGTGGTTGCTTCACAGGAGCTATGTAATAACATCTCAGATTTCTTCTTTAATAAAATTGATGACATCTATGTGGCTCTTCAATCACAGAGGAACACTCTTAGTGAAGAAGACCTCTCCCGAGTTAAACAGCTTGAATCCTGGGATGCGTCTTCTCCCCAAGTCTTGAACCAATTTCCCCTGCTCTCATTGGAGGGTCTTAACCTCCTGTTAGACAAAACTAAATCTGCTTCTCCCTTGGACCCGGTTCCTTTGAGAATACTAAAGGACTGTAGGGACATTATTCTTCCTCCAATGTTGGAAATTATGAATGGAGCTCTGGAGCAAGGTATCTTCCCGGTGGCATGGAAGAGGGCCATTGTAAAACCACTTCTTAAAAAGCCCACCCTTGACCCTGGTCTATTGAAGAACTTTAGGCCCATATCCCTTTTGCCGGCCTCTGCTAAGATGTTGGAGGCCCATCTGAATTGTCATCTTTCCAACTTCCTGGATGTATCAGGATTTTTGGATGGGTCCCAACATGGCTTTAGAAAGCTACATAGCACTGAGTCTGCACTGACGAAGGTCGCAGATAACATCCGTCGGAAAGTTGATCTTGGACAGACGACCGTGCTAGTGCTGCTGGATTTAACAGCAGCATTTGATACCCTGTCTCCCGGTACTTTAACATCTAGGTTAAGGGAGGCAGGGGTAGCAGGACCGGCCCTGAGTCTCCTGAACTCCTTTCTACACCAGCGAGAGCAACGAGTGATGCTTGGGGAGCACCTCTCCCCTGTCAAGTCGTTGCATTGTGGGGTGCCACAAGGGTCGGCATTGAGTCCGACCCTGTTCAATATCTACGTGGCCCCCCTTGCAAGACTTGTAAGATCTCAGGGGATGGAGGTCGTGTCGTACGCCGACGACACGCAGATTATGGTGTCCCTGACTCACTCCGTGAATGTCACCGCGTCCAACTTTAAGTCCTGTATGCAACTGGTTGCAGACTGGATGATTTTCAACTCATTAAAGTTGAACGGTGACAAAACGGAGGTCCTGGTCTTCGGCAAAGACCAGGAAATGTGGTCAGGTGAGTGGTGGCCTTCATCCTTAGGCATCTGCCCCACACCCACACAATCTGCTAGGAACCTAGGCGTCATTTTTGACACCCGGCTCTCCATGGAGCTACAGGTGAATAGGACAGTGGCCACCTGTTGGGGCGTCATCAGGATTCTGAAAAGAATCGCGTACTATCTCTCCCCACAGGCACGAAAACAGGTTGTGATCGCCCTTGTTGGCTCAAGGCTGGATTATTGTAATTCACTCTATGCCGGGGCCAACAAGGGCTTTCTTCAACGCCTGCAGGTTGTGCAAAATGCCGCGGCGCGCTTCGTTTTGGCCCTGCCGTGGATGTCCTCTGCGACCTCGGCAAGGAAGAGTCTTCACTGGTTGCCTATCCCTTTCAGAGTCTCTTTTAAACTTCTCTGCCTTACTTATAGCGCCTTGAGGGCAGGCCCGACTGATGCCTTGGGTTCTTTGCTCTCTAGGTATGTTCCAACCAGATGTCTTCGCTCGTTAGAGCTTAACCAACTGGTAGTCCCACGCGCTAAGACGGCAAGATGGGGGAACAAGGCCTTTTCTATCCTGGCGCCTCAGCTTTGGAACACTCTTCCCTTGGAGATTAAATTACAGCCCTCTCTTGATCTTTTCAAGAGAGCTCTGAAAACTTGGTGTTTTTCCAAAGCATATCAGTGAGCTCGTGTCTCTGTCTGCCCGCAGCTAATTTTTTGAGTTAGGCGCCTTGACGCCCAGTGGGCATAGTAGCGCGTGAATAAATCATATTTCATTCATTCATTCATTCACATGACCATGTCTGTATGGAAAATATTATCAATGTGTACCCTTGTGTGCCTGTCATTCCCAGGTTGCTCTGCCTGTTGTCTGTTCGTGTCATCTTGATACTCCTGCTATTCATCCTGATGATCGCAACGTGTGTCGAATCAGCGTTCCATGCACAGACATGTAGAATTGTCAGTTTGGGTAAGATAGCTAAACAGGCATATTTGTGTCGGGAATGTGTGGGAACTGTTTCTGTGCATGTTGTAGAAGCATACACACATGTGTCATAAACATGGATCAAGATGCATGTTGCAACACTCCCATGACTGGACAGTCACCCTTCTTGTCAGTCATCTGTTGTTGAGTGTTGACTCTGGTGAATGCATCAATGTGTTTAAACCTTGAGCCAGACTCATTGCGGATGTCACCGGTTTACATTGTGTGTGACATCACAACCACAGGCTCTGTGTGAAATTGCACCGTCACTGTGTGCAGCAGGATGTGTCTGCCTCATCACATTTATGTTGTGGGACAGTACAGTTTGGTTTACCTAATGACATGTTGTGAAGGTGTGGGCCAGTGTATGTCCCACATGCTCTGACAACTGTCCAGTGAGTCTGTTCGTATGGATGCATTACCCCTTCAGCCAGTATGTAATGTCACTGTCACGTTGCTACATCAGTACCGGTGAAGAACAATGATTTGCAAGCATTCTTGGTAACTTCATGTTAATTTTCAATTTCCATTATCCCAGGAATGTTTCACTGATGACGTACCAACGTAGTGCTCTGGAAAATGTTAACACTTCAGTTAAACCAGTCGTTTGACGTTAATCCGAGCAATCTCTTGCGCCGTGCTGCATATCCTAGTCACGGTAGGGGTGGTTTAATGGCTTTGCGCATCATTACTCTCCGTAGAGTTTGGTCACACCTGCCTGTCATGTTTGGCATTGTAAGGCACAGTTGGAAGAGCCAATGACTGGCTCTTGCTAGGCTAGATGTGTTTCAATAATTACCTTCCTCCTTGCATGAGCAAAGTCCGGCTCTTGCGGGTGATGTGCATGCTACATTCATGACCCTCACTGATTCCCAGAGCGGACTAAAGTTTTTTGTCTATGTGTGAGTAGCAGTGCTACACATTGTATTTACTTATTTTTTGGAGCCTCAATCATACACTGTAAGTCACTTGATGACCACATGGTTCTAATTGCATTGAAGCAGCATGGTGAGCGTTAGACCCCCTTCATTTAGGTGACAAGCTCTGCTACCTTTTATGTGTCCCAGTTCAAACCTCAGATGTAGTGTCATTTCAAAGCCTGTGCTCACAAATAGGCTACAGCGGCTGTGGTTAAAGTACACAGGTGTTACTGTTACAGTATACGTCATGCGGTATAATGTGATGCAGTGCCAAGATTTGTTGAATTGTTATGCTTGTTTACCTTTGTTTCAGATCTCCTTCCCTGCTGTTCCCATCCTCTCCTTCCCTCGCCTGATCACCCGATTGAGTCTGTTAATCATCCTCAGACCAATGGGCTATCTGGAGATGGACCCCTTTAAGCATCACACAAATCTGAGGGTCAAAGATACCAACAGTCCCGACCAGACGGGTGGAGATAGTTTCAGCAGCATTACAGGTACCCTCATTGCATGCCAGTCATTTCCTACAGAGCTATGCCACTGGCCATGTACATTGTCTACAGCAGCATGGCCTCAGACGAACTGGAACCATTTTGGTTGTAAAACTATTTCCAAGTGTACCTTGTTCCCCATTACTGTTACCGCAGATGTCTTGTCAGTCTGCATGAGTTATCTATGGCATACTTTACAATGTTAGTGCATATGTGGTTATGTGTCTTATGTCAACATGCATGGTGTTTGTGATAGGTCATGGTCCATTATGTGATTGGCATACATGGTTCTGTATGGACTTTTGTTAGCTTCATATCCACAACAGTCATGCAACACATGCTGACGCGGTTTGGCGTGTGCCCCACTTGCCCTTTTGGTGCATGACCCTGTGCACATCATATTTGGTGATTGTTCGCCCATGTTCTAGCAGTGACTCATGAGTAACCAGAAACTCCTTACTTTCAATACACATGTCACATGTTGCTTTGCAAATATCCTTGTCTTTGTGTGCTACTTTTCCATGGTGTCTCACACCTTCTGCCATCATGTGTTCACACATTCCTGATGCTGCATCCCCAGTGACACTGCAACACCCAGTGCCCAGATTGTGCCACACACACACCTCCAATATGCTCCTCCATCCATCCATCCATTGTTAAGGGTGGCCACAGCTTGTCTGTGCCACAGTTGCACAACCTCCATGGCAAAGGCCGGAACGTTTGCGCCCGGGCCGCGCACAGCGCCAGAACCCCTGGAGCACAAAGTGCCCACAACGTCAGACTGCACTACGAATCCAGCACCCTCCACGCACTCAATCCCGGGCGCAATCCCTCCTGCTACCGGGCTACCCCGAAGCACACCCAAGGGCCCTTCACCTGCCGCAACTACAGCTTATACAGCATCAGGACCACAAAAACATCAACCAGAGACCCCACCACCTCCGCTGCATCCTTCTCAACACCCGCTCCACTTGCAAACACACTATCGAAATCTGGGACCTCCGAGACTCAACCACCCCCGACGTCACCTTCCTGACGGAGACCTGGCTGAACGTCACCTCTGCACCAGACATCACCATTGACATCCAAGATGGCTACAAAATCTACCGCAGATACCGCACCAATGGAGTGGGAGGGGGAATCACCATCATCCACAAGGACTCCCTCTGAGTCACGACCAACACCCACGACACTCTCACAACCGCTGAGCATATGCACTTCCAGTCCACACCAACACCAACACCACCCTCTGAGTAACTGTCGTCTACAACCCATACCCCGTACCCCGAGCACATTTCAGCAAAAACATCACCCACCTGATCAGCACTCATGGCCTCACCTCCACAGACTACATCCTTCTGGGGGACATGAACTTCAAACAACAACAACACCAACACCAATGCCCTGATTGACAACCTCGCAAAACTCTGACTCAAACAGCTTGTGACGACACCCACCCATGCCACTGGACCCCATGTTCTCCGCAAGTCACCATATCTCTTTTTTTTTTTTCAGTCCTCATCAAGCAGAAGATTTCTTAGAGTATGGAGATGTCAGAGGCCCTTTATCTCGTTTGGATCCGTTATAAGCGACCGCCTTCTGTCTCTCTGGGGGAACTGTTTGCCTTGTCCTCTGGGGCCCCCTTTTTTCCATATCTAGGTACAGGATTTTATGGAAGTGGGGTGAGCTAGTCATTATGACTACTCTATTCAAGACTCCGCTTGAAATCGTTGTTACTTTTGCCTTAATC
The DNA here is from genome assembly GCF_964261635.1 of Lissotriton helveticus. Taxonomy (NCBI): domain Eukaryota; kingdom Metazoa; phylum Chordata; class Amphibia; order Caudata; family Salamandridae; genus Lissotriton; species Lissotriton helveticus. The sequence goes on along the minus strand of NC_136067.1, from coordinate 466,213,132 downwards.
ATTGGACCCCTTAGATGTTGCCAAATTGTATTTTTCCCAAATATTCCAAAACCTATTTTTCTTACTTTGCCTTCCCTTTTTATCTAGATTATATACCCTAAGTACTGAGTTAAGCCAATCAGGTTATCTTGGTGGAGATTGTTTTATCCAATTAATACAAATTTCCCTCCTAGCTAGGAGAATCAATAAAAAGAGGATTCTTTCTTTGTCCTTCGACGCATTTGTGGCATGCAAGTAATTTCTAACCCCAAAAATAATCAAGTCAATGCTTACCTCCACTGGTTGTTCTAGTACTTCTGAAAGTGTCTTACCGATCTGGCTCCAGTATTCCTCTAGCATCGCACAATCTTGAAACATGTGGAGGTCGTCTGCTCTTTTTTTTCGACATTTGGGGCATTTCTTTACTGTATTGTTTTTGAATTTTGACAGTTTCTTTGGTGTCCAATATGCTCTGTGGATTATGGATAAGTGATTTTTTTTCAGAGGAGCAGATTTTGCCACTCATCCTGCGATGTTGTTTGAGGATTCCCATAGTTTTGTAATATCGAGCTCTGGCATAGATTTGCACCAGATTTCACGAGGGGCTTTGTATTCTTCCTCACTAGATCTTATCAATGCCCAGTACCAGTAAGCTATTTCTTTTCTAGAAGGTTCTGTGTCCAGAAGTGTTTGTTCGATGATTTCATCCCCTTGCATATTTTCTTTTACACCTTTAATCCAGCTATTTAGTTGGTAATACTTAAACCTTGATAAGGTTCCCTTGGTTTCTCTGTCTAATATCTCCCATTCTATGATCTTGCTATCACTTATCAAGTTACCCCAGTAGTTTATATTAGCTTCCTTTAAGGGGTTTATTAGGGTGTCTTTTAAGCAATCTGGAGTACCAGGGGAGTCCCAGATTAGGGAGAATTTACTATAATAGGGTATCGTCAGGGTGGTTCTAACATCGTACCAGGTTCTTGCTGCTGATCTTATCATCTTCAGTTTAATTTTTTTTTTTTAATTTTGGGTCTCCAAATTTATATAGATAGTTGTCTTCCCTAGGACCGATTAAGGCCTTCCAATGCATGGGCCATTTTTCGCAGATGCCCAACAGGGTCCTTATATTTTTGAATTGGAAAGCTTTACAATATTCCAAAATGTCTGGACTGGCAATGCCTCCTTGCATCTTGCTTCTTCTCAGCTTTTTCCAGCTGATCCTAGTTCCTTTTGAGGCCCAAATAAAGCTGGATAACTCTCCCTGCAGTTTTTTTATCTCCATTTTGTTAAAATCAAGTGGAAGAAAGTTGAACAGATATGTGCATTTTGGAACTATCGTCATTTTAATTAAGTTTGACTTCCCTAGGAAGGAAAGATGTAGGCCAGCCCAAGCCTTACGGAGAGTTCTTATGTCCTTGTATATTCTCTTAAGGTTTAAGGCGGCTATCCCTTCAATATCTTTGATGTATTCTATCCCTAGATACTTTATTTTGCTCTTCACAAGGGAGTTCCCCGACAGGTTGTTCCACTCCATTATTTCAGATTTTGTTTGATTTACTTGGTATCCTGAAACTGCCCCAAACTTACTTAAAAGGTTTTCTATTTTTGGCAGTGAACTTGTTAAGTTGCCCGTGAATATCATTAAATCATCTGCAAATAATGCAACTTTCTTCTCCCATCCTTTATGTGTAAAGGTACTATCCCTTCTTCACCCCTCAGTAGGCATGCTAGAGGCTCTATATAGAAATTGAACAATAGGGTGGATAGGGGACATCCCTGTCTAGTTCCTCTTTCTATATGAACCCTGTCGGTGAGACCCTCATTTACCAAAATTCTTGCAGTTGGTCTTTTATAGATGTTTTTTACCGCATTCTCAAAATTATCCCCTAGGTCGAACTTAGCCAGAATGGCATTCAGGAAGGGCCAACTGACCCTATCAAAGGCTTTGGCAGCATTGAATGTTATAACTGCCAAAGGTGTTTGATGATGAGTCGCGATGTCTATAGTGGCAATCAATTCATGTGATAGTTCCGTAATTTGCCTGCCTTTGATGAAGCCCTTTTGGTTTGGATGGATTAGGGATCCTGCCACAGCCCCTAATCTTTTTGCCAAAATTTGTGTATAGATCTTATAGTCAAAGTTTAAGAGTGAGATGGGCCTATAGGAATCACATTTAGTTGGATCCTTACCTGGCTTCAGCAAGATACTAACTATTGCTTCATTCCAGGATCTGGGGAGATCTTTATTATTAAGAAAGATGTCATTAAAAAGTTCGGTAAGAGGGGTCAAGACAGCTGTTTGAAGAGCCAAAAAAACTTCATTTGGTAGAGAATCTGGGCCTGCCGCCTTCCCCCTTTTTAGGGTCTTTATTGCCTCAGAGACCTCTTTCTCTGTAATTTCTTCATTGAGATCTAGCTTGTGGTCTAGGGATGCCTTTGGGATTTCAATCTCTCCTAGTAGGCTCTGTATTTCGTCACTGGAGCAAAAAGATTCTTCCGTGTATAGATTTGTGAAGAATTCTGCAAATTCTTTCCTTATTTCATGGTTTTCTGAGAGTATACCTTGCTGGCTCACTTTTTGTATTTTGTTTATCCTATTCCTGGTTCGCTCAGTTCTTGCTTTCCATGCTAGGATCTTTCCGCACCCTTCCCCGTACTCATAATGCAAAAGTTTGCTGGCCTCCCATCTTTCTCTGACTGTTTTTTCCAAGTAGTCATTCATTTCCATTTTCTTACTTTTTACTTTGACTTCTAGTTCCTCTCTCTCTTTACTGGTGCTGGCCCTATACAGCTGTGTATTGAGTTCCGTTAATTCTTTCTCAATGTTTTTTACAAAAGATCTTTTCTCTCTATTTTTGTAGGCCATTATGTTCATGATTTTCCCCCTAATATATGCTTTATATGCATCCCAAGCTATTTGCTTTGTTGTTCCTTCTTTGTTTAAATCAAAAAACTGTTGAGTTTCCTCTGTTAGTTTACCTATGCAAGCTTGGTCCAGAAATATTTTCTTATCTACTGTCCATCTTTGGGGGATGGGAGAGTTTATTATTGTCAAGTTGAGTTTTACCGCAGAGTGGTCTGAGAGATGTTCTGGTGTATGTTCTACCTTTTTTATATATTCAGTTAGAACACTGCTGACCAAAAAGAAGTCAATCCTGGAATCGTGGCCTAATCTCTTATTTTTAAAGGTAAATGTATGTTGTTTATTCCCTTTTTCTTTCCAGATATCAACTATCCCTAAGTCATTGATCCACATTCCAAGCCACTCTCTCATTTTTGGTGTTGGAAGTGATTTTCCTATTGGATATCGATCTTCTTTTGGGTTTAGTAAGACATTAAAGTCACCTCCCAATATTATGGGTGAGTCAACCGTCAATAAGTGAGAATACAGATTTTGAAGTGGTTCAGGATCGTCGATGTTTGGACCGTAGTAACCCACCACTGTATACATGTTGTTATAAATGTTTGCTTTTACACTCACCCATCTTCACTTCTTATCTACTTCCGAATTTTCAATGACTGCTTTGAGAGATTTCTTGAAGATCACTGCCACTCCATTTACATTACAAGTCTGGTTTGTGGGAATACAGTGTTCTATCCAGCTTTGGCTTTTGCAAATAGGCTCCCATTCCTCCTTAGTTAGATGAAATTCTTGAATTATTATTATCTCGCAATCAATATTTTTCAGATACTCCAGGATTTTTGCTCTACGTTTTCTTATTCGCAGTCCATTTACATTCCAAGTTAGGACGTTGAACGTTTTTTCTTCCCCTCTTGAACTTGTATTAATCATCCTCGGTCCAATTTATACTTTTAACTTGGTGACCTCTCGACTCCCCATAGCTTGTTTTTAGGACTTTATTAATTTTGTTCATTTTTTCCCCCCAATTTGCTCCCCACCTTGTGACATACTTTTTCTTTTTTTTGTTTTTCCTTGGTGAGCATAGTTGTGTTTTGCCCCCCCCCCCCCCTGGAGAAGCCTCCCTCTTCTTTTCTCCTCTGGGCATACACTGCCCATTTTGAGCTCCCTGCCTTTGGGTACAAAATTGTGCATTTTCCTTTCCCACCTTTAGGTATTTGCCAAGACCTGTTGACATATAATAATATTGTTTAGATGCTTAGTTGAAGATTATTAGTTATTGATTAGGAGTGAGAGTGGGCGCGAGAGTGGTCTTCCTGCTGGGTCTTGATTTGGTCTATGAGGTTTTCCACCTCTTTTGGATCCCTTATATTGAACATTTTGGGCCATATGTAGGTAAATTGCATTTACCGAATCGTAAATACCGAATTTTACCGATTCGGTATTTACAATTCGGTAAATGCAATGTAGGTAATTATTCTTTAACAATTACCGAATCGGTAAGAATCGGTAATTACCGATTCGGTAATTACAGAATCGGTATTTGCCATTGATTCCTATGGGCCTTGAAGCCCATAGGATTCAATAGCAAATACCGAATCGGTAATTAACCATTCGGTAAAATTACCGATTTTACAAGGGGGACAGAGTGTCACTTTGACACCCTGTTGCACCCCTGTTTCTGGCTTGTGTGTCATGTGACACACATACATGCCCTTAGGGCATGTCTGTGTGCCACATGGCACAGGTGTACATGCACAGATGTGCATGAACACAGGAATTCGTTATTTAACATGCCATAATATTTCATGGTAAATAACGAATTCCTAAGGGCCTGTGGCACTGTTTTCAGTGCCACCTACATCCCATATTACCGATTCTGTACATTTACCGAATCGGTAATTTACAGATTCGGTAAATTTACCGATTCGGTAAATATACAGAATCGGTAATATTTTGGCCACCTACATCAGAAAATCAAAATACCGGTCGGTAACGGCCGAAATCGGCCGTTACCGACCGGTATTTGGCCACCTACATATGGCCCTTTATTGTTCCACATGATCCTTAATGAGGCCGGAAAACACATTTGGACGTTTGCACCTAATGCTTTTAGTTGTGGCAAGTGCTGTCCCAGTTCCCACTGTCTGTCTTGAGTGGTTTTTAAGATGTCCAATATAATCCTACAAGACCATCCATCTTTTGAGAATGAAACCGCCTTTTGACCCTCACTTAGAATCCGTTCCTTTAGAGAATAGGTCATAAAGTTAATCAGTATTTTCCAGGGGTTTTTCCTTTGTTTGCCTTTTCTAAATGGATCACGATGTATCCTTTGGATATCTTCGGCAAGATTGGTAGATTTAGTCCAGGGAATTAGTTCTTCAAGAAGCTGGACTGTGAAACCCTTTATATCTTCCCCTTCTAAGCCTTCGGGAATATTTAGTATTTTTAAGTTATTTCGTCTGGCATGATTTTCCATAGATTCTAGCCTCTCGCTGATTTCCAGTTCTCTAGTTTTAAGTTTATTTATCTCTTTATGATTTGCTTCCGTTTTCTTGTTCAGGGTTTCTATTACTCCTTCTACATGCCTAACTCTATCAATAAGAGTATTTATTTTTTGGTCGAGTGTCTCACATGTTTCTTGAATCTTTGTCTGTTTTTTTTCAGAAATTGCGAATTTATCTCTTAGCTCTCTCATCATTGCCCCCATCTCTCCTAATATCTTATCCGCCTGAGGCTCGTTAGAGCAGTCCGTACTGGTGCTGGCCTGGGTACTGTTGCTGTTACTGTTGCTACAACTCTTGGTGTGGGCTGTTTCTAGGCCATGGTCTTCTCTGGGTGGAGATGCTTGGTCTTGTGCTTTTGAGTTTCTGGTATCGTTCATCTGCTCTTCAGGCTTACTACCTCTTTCTAGTTCTTGATCTTCTACAGTGACCAGTGCTTGATATTTGTTGCTTGCTGGTACTCCAAAGCCTCCTATTTCAGGCTTCTCTGCCATCATTATGGCTTCGCTTGTGTTTGGTACTGCTTGGAGCTCTCTGGTCCTCTCATTACTCAAACTTTTTTCTTGTACCTTGAAAAAGGATCTGAGTGATGATGTAATTTTTTGGGTACTACACAGCCCAGGCTTTGTTAAACTGCACTTGAAAGGGGAGCTATGCACTTTTTATTTCTTCTTTTGGTTTCTTTGGGGGTAAGGTGTATCTTACCTCTGTTTTTGTCTCTTTCCTTATCCTTATTTTTATCGCTATCACTGGGCTGGCTAGGATCTGTAGCATCTTTAGGATTTTTAGAGTCCTTATGGTCTTTAGTTATTTTTATACTTTCCAGCTCTTTGATGGGTTTTATATCCAAATGTCTGTTCTTCGATCTTCTCAAGCTGTACCAAACTCCAGTATGTCTCTCTTCTGGCAAGCTTTTCTTTCCTACAAAGGGTGGCCTTAGATTTTTCCAGTTTTTCCAGTTTTTCTGTCTTGTAGGTTCCACCTTCCACTTTTTCCCACTCTCCGCTCTTCACTGCAGCTTCCGGAGCTAGTTTCAACGACCCCTTAGGGTCCCCAGACTCACAACCTTTTACGTAGGAACAAAAAAGTGTGTCTCTTACCGTGTCTTACTGTTGGTCTCCTTCTGTCCCTCTTCCTTTCAATCTTCCTTTCAGTTTTTTAGAGGTGCAGTCATCAAGTCTAGCGCTGTTATATTTTATGGAATAGTCCAAGGTGGATATAGTGTTTCCCCTAAAGGAGACGCGATGAGCTATGTTGTTTTTTTTTATGGTGTGCTCTGGCTGCTTCTGCCCACACTACCAGCGAGCCCCGATCCACAGGGCTTTGAACTTTGTGTGACTCCAGTGCCGTGCAGTTCACCCTTTCTCCACTGGGTGTCAGCCTTGCCTCATTTGACTGATCGGTCATGCAATTCACTTTAACTCAGTTTATTTTGGCAGGCTACAGTCGTTTTTTATAACTTCAAAAATTCACGGCAAGCAGTGCTGCGCAAAAACAGATGTAAGGTGAGCAGTCCAAATCAGTGCAGAGCCCACATATTAAGAACAATTATGAAATGTCCTCTCACTGATCGTTTTGAGCAGTTTTTCCAGAGTATTCAGCTTTCAGTTTTTACCCCCGTTACCAGCTCCTCGAGTGAGCCTCTTCAGATGTGCCCTACAGTTTCTCTTTTTTTTTCTGCACTCTACCACCTTCAATCTCTGCGGACCCCCGAGCCTGAAGGGTCAAAAGCAGCAGAGAGCACCGATCAGCTGGGCTCCGAGGCGGCAGGGGCGGCTGCTGTTTCTGTCACGAGAGAATGGAGCAGCGGGAGGTGAGGCCACACAGCAGCTGCAGCTGCGTCGCGTCCCCTGGGATCCTCGAGTCGATGAAAGGGCAACGAAAAGCATACCCTAGGCCCCTCAGACCCGGAGCTGGTGCCTTCCCTCTGACTCCGACCCCCAATTGCAGGCAGGCAGCTCGCGGCACTCACCGGTCAGGTCACCGGCTTCCTCCGTGAATGCAGACGTGGATGCCAGACACAGAGGTCAACGCCGATGCGGACCCAGGTATAAACACTGGCTCTGGTGACTCAGGGTGATTCAGGATGATTTAGGGTCATTGTGTGCAGCACAGACACAGGCTCAGACCGCATGAGACCGCAGTCAGTTAATCTTCGGCTCCGGTGGACATTTTAGGCAGAGCTGTTCCCTCGGGCAAGGAGCTCACGACTGAGCTCTTCACTCAGCCGCCATATTCTCCCCTCTCCAAACTTCAAGTCACCATGTCTCATTCAACCACACCACCAAACATTACTGGACTGACCACAGATGCGTCCACTTCACATTAAGGAAGCCAAACAAACAACACCGCACACAACAGTTGCCACGCCTCTGCTGGGTCAAGCTCAACAAGGACCAACAGACCACCACCCTCGCCCTGGGACCAACCAACGACCCCACCGAGCCCAACGCCGCCACCATCAAACTCAAGCAATGGATCAACAACTGCACCGACACCCTTGCCCCACTCAAGACCTACGCAACCAATTACACCAACAAGAAAGCTATTTGGTTGACGGAAGACCTCCAGGCCTCAAAACACGGAAAGTGTATGAGAACTGGCTCCACTACCGAACAGCAGACAGTTGCACAGCCCACAAGCACACCACCCACAAACACCACCAACTCATCAGGACTAACAAGAGGACCACCTTCAGGGTCAGCCTACTCAACAACGCACACAACACAAAAGGGATATTCTACATCGTGAAAGACCTCTCCAACCCCAGCTCCAACACCAACGACATTCCACCATCACAAGACCTGTGCGATTCACTGGCCAGCTTCTTTGAACGCAAGATCGCAGACATCCAGCACAGCTTCAACACTGACACCCCCTCATCCTCCACCGAGACCACCACCCCTGCGACCCCTACCCGCACCATTCGCCTGACCGCCTGGTACAACATCAGCAAAGTAAACAACATCAAGACCATGAACTTCATCCACTCCGGATCCCCATCTGTCCCATGCCCTCACCACGTTTTCAACAAAGCAAGCACAGCCATCGCACCCCATCTCCGATAGACAATGAACTTCTCCTTCAAGACTGAAACCTTTCCGGAGAGCTGGAAGCACACCGAGATCCTCGCCCTACTGAAGTAACCCAAGGTGGACCCCGATGACCTCAAAAGATTCCGGCACATTTCCTTGCTCACTTTCCCAGCGACAGTCACAGAGAAAATTGACAACATACAGCTGACCCACTGCCTCGAAGGCAACGACATCCAGGACCCATCCCAGACCGGCTTTTGCAGAAACCACAGCACCACCAAAATCTGGATCCTGACGGACAAAGGAGGAACAGCCGCACTCATCCTTCTGGAACGATCAGCAGCCTTCGACACGGTGTGCCACTGCACCCTAACAGCTCGCAACCACGATGCTAGGATCCAAGAGAAGGCCCTGGCCTGGACCACTTCTTTACTCTCCGGCAGTACCCAGAGCGTCCGCCTCCCACCCTTCCGCTCAAATATCACCGAGATCATCTGCGGCGTCCCACAGGGATCATCCCTCAGCACAACGCTGTTCAACATCTACATGGCACCACTCGCCCACCTCGCTCGACAACACAGCCTCAACATCATCTCCTACGCCAACAACACCCAAATGATCATATCCCTCACCAATGCCCCCCACACCACCAAAGACAACCTCCACAGGGGAATGAAGGCTGTTTCAGAATGACGCAGAATAAAGAGAAAACGGAGGTCATCATCCTCAGCACCATCCCATCATCCTGGGACGACTCCTGGTGGACAACATCACTAGGAACAGCCCCCGCACCCATCAACCACTCACACAACCTGGGTGTCATCCTCAACTCCACCCTCTCCAAGACCAAGGAAGTGTATGCTGTCTCCTCTTCATGCTTCAACACCCTCCAAATACTCTGCAAGATCATCAAATGGATCCCCTCCGACACAGAAATGAGCATCACCCAGGCACTCGTTACCAGCACACTGGACTGCGGGAACACCCTCTATGCGTGAACAACAAACAAGCTCCTGAGACGGCTGCAACGCATCCAAAATGCCTCGGCACCACTGATCATGGACACCCCCGACGCAGTCACATCACACCCCACCTGAGAGGTCTGCATTGGCTCACCGTCAACAAGAGGATCACCTTCAGACTTCTCATCCAGGCACACTAAGCCGTACACAATGCCGGACCAGCATACCTCACCGGCCAACTCAGCTTCTACACCCCCACCGCAGCCTCCACTCTGCTAACCTCGCACTCGCAACAGTTCCACGCATCCGTAACCCCACCGCCAGTGGAAGATCCTTCTCCCACCTCGCAGCCAATACCTGTAACACTCTCCAAATCAACTTACGTCAGACCCAGGATATGTTGGCCTCCAGAGTACTCCTCAAAACATGACGCTTGGATCATTAGCAGTCCCCTCCCATCCCCCAGCACCTTGAAACACTCACAGGTATGTAGCTTACCTAAAAAATATCCTGATTGATTGATAGTCCCACTGTCAACTGCAGGATCACCTTCATACTCCTCTGCCACACTCAGTAGGCACTCCACAACCACTGGCCAAAAAAACCAATATATGGATGTCTCCCATCCAACACCCCGTTGCCTGTAGTCCATCCAGCCTGCCTTGCCCTGTGAAACATTCATCACTTCCACAGTCCAAATGCATGCGGGTGATATTTTGCACTCAACAACAAAGGGACCTGGTAGTCCCTCACTGGAGACAGACAAATTACCCATGACCTGTACACCTTCATCTGACTCTTCTGTAACTGTCTGTCAGAGCAGTATGGCAAGCCAGCACACCCCCCTCAGCAGATAGTGACCATCACGTGTGAGTATTTCCCTCCATGGATATAGTTGATCATACATTGTGACCTATGTGTGTCCACAACCAGATTCAGATCCCATTGTATGGATGGCTTTAGTTTGTTCAGCACTCTGGCATACTTAGAGATATCCCTACACGTATGTCGTTGACTCACGTCAAAAATAACTATACATCAATACGTATTGTGTTAGTTCTTTTTAATTCTCCATCTTCTGAGTGAATTGTGAGTAGGTGTTTGGTGCTGTACAAACATGTGGGGAATCCAAAGTTCACAGAGGGAGATGTGATGCCTTGCAGTTTTAGTCAACAGAGTCAAGACACAAGCGTTTAGCATCATTGGTGACACTGCGACCAGCAAGTCCGTGTGGTTGAGTCAGACAGTCACTAAGGTGATGCTGTTGCACACAATGGCAAGATGCCAGACCAGGTGACCTGGGAGATGCGCATGGCCCTCTGCCTCTCAACATCTTCTCCGTGGACGACCCACCTTCCTTGGGGGACCCTCATGTGCAAGCCTTGACGATGCCTGGGACTCTCCGTTGGATGATTCCACCTCCTCCTCCCTCCCTGTGCCTGTTTGAACTCTTTGCCTCAATGTTCCTGGCCTGGTGACACAGGGAGGGTGCTGCATGTTGTCAGCAATCTGACGGAGTGAGTGGCTAATGTCCCTATTCACCGCCAAGAGCTCAACCAGTGTTGCCTCCATCCGTCCAAGTTATCGTCGTTGACTGGCGTGTTGCTCGGTCTGCTGGTTTTTTATAGCGATGAGGGCCCCCACTCCCTGGCTGAACTCCCTGGTGTCCCACCGGTATCCCTCCATGATGTTTCTGAGTTCAGACATACCGGGCCCGTCAGTTTGCTGGTCATGTTCTCGCCTCCGCCTTGAGTCACTCCCACCGCCCCATACCACACGAGCCTGGCCTGCTGTTATGGGCACATCAGGGCGCCAGGACCCCTGAGGGTTGACAGTGGTGGTGCTGTCTGCCACCTCCTGGGTGCCTGGAGAACCATGTCCCTCATTGTCAGACTGGCTCAGTTGTGTATTGTGGGCAGGGCTCCGAGCTGTCTGCTGGGATGTGGCAGGAATGGGTGTGGTGGTTGGCGCAGATGCCCCTGATCCAGCTGCTGCCCGGGTTTGGGATCCAGAGGTGCCAGCGTAAGTCGGGGTCATCCATGGAGTGGTGAGAGGCATCGCTGTTGGTGGGGTCAGGGTCCTGTGAAGCCTGGGACTGTAATCCATCTTCCCCCTGGTTGGGGTTAGATTGCGCACGTTGCCCTGTGGGTGTGAGAGACAGAAATGTTTAATGGCATTTAATGAAATATGTACTTTTCATGTACGTTGTCCTTATCACTGTTACACCTGCTTATGATTTTGCTCACCGTTCACTTGTGATGTCACATTGATCTGTGTTCATGACTCATTTCAATGTGAGGGTCTATTTACAATGAATGCCACAGCCATACATATCAGCAGGGATTTGGCTGTCATTGTGCACCACAGCTATGCCAGCATGGATGCAGGACATTAACAATGCAGATCACCATGGTGGAAATACCGGACAACTGCATCACGCATCTGTGCCATAGAAGTGGCAAATTGCTGGAGTTGTTTTGCTTTAACTACGCAGATCCAGCTATGCTCTGTGTGGGCCTATCTGCACAATGCTCTGTCAATCTTTACGTCTGCTTCATGCATGCACTGGGTTTTGAGGCAGCATGCGCATACAAGTGGCAGAGGGAAATGTTTAAGATTTCATTCAGCCACTTTTGGGGGGTGTTGCTGTGCCGTGACGGACAGCCACTGCCCACCACACCAGAACCACAACACAACCAGTATACCTACTTCTGGCTCATTGCTTTAGCATGTTGTACATCTCCCAGGTGCATCACCTTGTCAATACTCAGCACCATTGCACTAATATTTGTGGGTCCGCTGCGTGAGTAAGGTGTAGGTACGGCATCGTGATATGAGTGCAAGGGACTTGTGAATCAGCCCAGTGCATGTCTTGCTGGAATGCTTCATCTGATCGGGATTTGTTGTGTTACATGACGTTTGTGATAGTGGGTCACCACATTAACTGGCCCAGCTTGGTATGTTTAGGTAAGGGGTGTGTGTGACAGGCTATGCAGGTATTTGTAGTGTGAGTTGCAACTATGCCTCACTCATGGTGTGGCTGTCCCCCCATGGAGCATGCTGCCATGACCATGGTTGTGAGTTACTGTGCAAGATATCTGACCTTGTTGTCCTAATGTTAGTGTTTGCACTGGTCACAGGAGGGCCTTGTGCTGCATACACCAGGGCCTAGTGCCAGCTATGTTGTCAGTACTTTCTAACTCCCTGTACAATGAGCATGGTCCATGTGTGGGTACCTGGACCATATGGGATGAGTGGCACACTGCTGTAAGTGATGTGTTACTATGGTACTATCAGGACTGTCACAGGTTAGGGCTGTAAACATACACACAAGTAGTTGTAGTATGATAATGATAATGCCCCCCCTTTCACTGAGCACTGCTGGGAGTCCTCTGCACCCACCCTGTCATGTCTGGACACTGCTGGGAGTCATATCCACACCCCCCTCCTATGTCTGGGCACTGCTGGGAGTCCTCTGCACCCACCCCTGTCATGTCTGGGCACTGCTCGGAGTCCTCTGCACACCCCCTCCTATGTCTGGGCACTGCTGGGAGTTATATCCACACCCCCTCCTATGTCTGGGCACTGCTGGGAGTCATATTCACCCACCCCTGTCATGTCTGGGCACTGCTGGGAGTCCTCTGCACACCCCCCTCCTATGTCTGGGCACTGCTGGGAGTCATATCCACCCACCCCTGTCATGTCTGGGCCCTGCTGGGAGTCATATCCACCCACCCCTGTCATGTCTGGGCACTGCTGGGAGTCATATCCACACCCCCTCATATGTCTGGGCAATGCTGGGAGTCCTCTGCACCGACCCCTGTCATGTCTGGGCACTGCTGGGAGTCCTCTGTACACCCCCTCCTATGTCTGGGCACTGCTGGAAGTCATATCCACACCCCCCTCCTATGTCTGGGTACTGCTGGGAGTCATATCCACCCACCCCTGTCATGTCTGGGCACTGCTGGGAGTCCTCTGCACACCCCCCTCCTATGTCTGGGCACTGCTGGGAGTCATATCCACCCACCCCTGTCATGTCTGGGAACTGCTGTGGGTCCTCTGCACACCCCCTCCTATGTCTGGGTACTGCTGGGAGTCATATCCACCCACCCCTGTCATGTCTGGGCACTGCTGAGAGTCATATCCACACCCCCCTCCTATGTCTGGGCACTGCTGGGAGTCATATCCACCCACCCCTGTCATGTCTGGGCACTGCTGGGGGTCCTCCGCACACACCGCTCCTATGTCTGGGCACTGCTTGGAGTCATATCCACCCACCCCTGTCATGTCTGGGCACTGCTGGGAGTCATATCCACCCACCCCTGTCTGGGCACTGCTGGGAGTCATATCCACACCCCCCTCCTATGTCTGGGCACTGCTGGGAGTCATATCCACACACCCCTCCTATGCCTGGGCACTGCTGAGAGTCATATCCACCCATCCCTGTCATGTCTGGGCACTGCTGGGAGTCCTCTGCACCCCCCCTCCTATGTCTGGGCACTGCTGGGAATCATATCCACACCCCCCTCCTATGTCTGGGCACTGCAGGGAGTCCTCTGCACCCACCCTTGTCATGCCTGGGCACTGCTGGGCGTTATATAAACACCACCCTCATATGTGTGGCCTATGCTGGGAGTCATATCCACCCACCGGTGTCATGTCTGGGCACTGCTGGGAGTCCTCTGCACCCACCCCTGTCATGTCTGGGCACTGCTGGAAGTCATAGCCACACCACCCTCATATGCGTGGCATAAGCTGGGAGTCCACACATGTCACATGAGTTGTTTGTGTACTCACCAGACTCCACGACTCCTTCAATTCCATGTACTCCCACCGGTGGTAGCAGGGCCATGACCTTCTCCTCCCAGGGCTGGTACTGTACTGGTCTGCGGGGACCACCACCTCCAGTCTGCTGGCTCTGGGCATAATCCTCATCCATCTTTCGCTTGACCATCCTCCGCAGATCGTGCCACCTGGCCTGGCAAACTGTCCTGGTGCGCCTGATTGTTGCAACAGCATTGACCTTATTGATGATCCTCTCCCACATGCGTGTTTTCTCAGCTATGCTGGTCTGTCTGACCATTTCGCCAAACAGCTGTGGCTCGACTCTGATGACCTCATCTACAAGGATCTCCGTCTCCTGGTTTGTGAACTTTGGATTCTTTGGTCCTGACATGTTTTGGGGTGAATGTGTATTGGGGGGTGAGGGTTTGTATGGATGGGGGGGTGTGGGTCTGAATGTGAAGAGGGGGTGTGGGTCTGAATGTGATTGTTGGTATGTGTGAAGGTGGATGTGTGCAGTTGTTGGTGTGTTGTCAGTCACTAGGTAAATGTGTATGTTGCAAAGGATGCTGGTTTGTGTGTGTGGGCCCTTTTTATTGGTCCATTTGTGGGTGTGGCTTAGTTTGAATTTTTTATGGATGTGTTATGAGGGGTGGGTCTTAGCTTGGCCTTCTGTTTGTCTGTTTGGTTGTGGCCAGGACATTGTTTCGCTATGGTTTGTAGCCAGGAGATGTTTTGTGGTGTTGTGCGAATCGTTTGCACACTCCTCGTGCTGTTTTAGGGCTACGCATCAGTTTTTTGGGGGGGTGATTTGTTGCGTACTGTAGTGTGTAGCCCACTCCTACACAACGTATTTCGGGGGTTTGCATGGGGTTCGATGAGGGTCGGTTCGTTTTGTACTTTACTGTGCGACTCTCTCATACGTGACGTATTTACGGGGTACGCGTGCACTTCGTTGATGGGGGTTCGTTTCGTGCTTTATTGTGTGGCTCTCTCATATGCGACGTATTTACGGGTACGCGTGCGCTTCGTTGATGGGGGTTCATTTCGTACTTTATTGTGTGGCTTTCTCATACGCGACGTTCTCGCGGGGTACCTATGTGCTTGGTTGAGGGGGGTTCGCTTTTTATTTGATTGTGCGGTTCGCTTATACGCAATGTTTGCCGTACGAATCTCACTTCATACATGACAGCGTTTTCCCGTACGAATGGCATTCACGGTCTCTGGTCCTGATCGTACTTGGCGAGTCGTACTGCATGTTTACAAATCGTACCGTTCACTAGCCGAGTCCATGTCGTACGGTTTACAGCTTGTTTTTCGTACGGTTCGTACACATTCATACGGAAGCTATGGAAACGGATCGTACTACGCAATTTGGATGTTTTTTTACGAATCGTACGGAAACGGCACCAAATACGAATCACCGGATGTTTATTTTTCCCGAATCGGAATCGACACGGTATGGTTTTAAATATATTTCCACATGGAATTGATACGAATGTACTGTGTAGCTGAATATTTTTAATAAACTGTATTTATAAGTGTTTTGATGCCGTGTTGAAATTCATAGCTCCTTTAAGACTGTGTAAATATATGTGTGTAGAGGATGCATGGAGTTGCTGATCTAATAGATAAGTGAACCGAAAGGGAATTCTAATCTTGTAATCAACATTTAAAAGGCTGATAGGTCTGTGTGAATTGATGTTCTCTTTACCCTTCCCTTTTTGAAAAAACGTTCTACTGTTGCTAAACTAAATGAAGCCGGAATCTCACGCAACTCCAACACATAATTAGCTAATTTTAACAATTCTGGATTTAAAACTGATGCAAATCTTTTATACATGTATGCTGGAAGACCATATTCCCCACAGCCTTTGCCTTTAGCTAAGGATTTCACAACTAATTCAATCTCGCTAAGAGTGATTTTTGCTTTCAATGCTTGTACTTGGTTTACTTTAAATCGTAGGATATAAGCCTATTTAGAAAAGTATTGACTGCTCCCAAATCGCCATGCTGTTTAGTGCTATATATTGCATCGTAGTGCTTTAGAAATTACTCCTGAAGTTTTTGGGAGTCTGTAATATATCTCTTTGTCTCTGCGTCTATTATTGAAGTTATCTTATTTTGCTCTTTACTATCTCGTGTTTGCCAAGCCGGAAGCTTACCTCCGTAGTCATGATCCCCAGACACCTTTTGCAAATATGCATTATTAGCTAAATATCCACGTTCAAAGTAACATTATTGCATTCGTAATCTAGCTTTCGTAAGTACTCCCTTGTAAGCTGTACTTGGCAAGCGTTGCGTATCCACACTTGCCTGATTTAATTCTGTCTCAAGCTCATCCCAGGGTATTGGCCTCTGTTTTTTCTTCTTGGTCTCTTTAGAAGTGATGAATAAGTGTATTGTAGCTTCATGAGCCTCCCATATATTCTGTTGAATTAATATTAATTTTAAAGTAATTAACGATTTCGGTCTGTGTCTCATTGCACCACTCCTCATCTTCGAATTTACTTTGCAAAAAATCCATCTTCCACCCGACCTTTCTACCCTTATACATGTTATTTCCATTTTTACTAAGGCATGATCAGAAAAGGCATTTTGAATATCAGAATATGCCTTTGGCTGCAAATTCTGTGCAGAGAGAATGTAATCAAGTCTGGCAGCTGACTTGTATCTCCCTGAATAGCATGAATATTCGTGTTTATATGGAAACCTTTCCGTTCATAAAGGCCTAGCCCTCTCATTACATTATAACATTGCTACTGACATTTATGGTTTATTTTGCCTGTGTGTATCCGAGGATGAATCCACATCAGGATATTTCAGAAAATTAAAAGTGTTCTAAGGGATTTCCACTGCTGGCCCATTAGAGGGGTAGGCCTCACAGAAGTGAAAAATAAAATAGGGAGTTTCTTATGACCAGGTCATAGCAAACATATAAATACATACCCTACCTTTTACTAACATGGCACTCTGCCTATAGGGTTAATTAGGGCCTACCTTAGGGGTCAGGAATATGTGATAAAAGGGGACTTTAAGGCTTGGCAAGTAGTTTTAACTGCCAAGTCGAAGTGGCAATAACCTGCGCACACAATCACTGCACTGGCAGGCCTGAAATAGGTTTAAAAGACTATTTCTGTGGGTGGCACAATCAGTGCTGCAGCCCACTAGTAGATTTGAAGTACAGACCCTGGGTATATGGTATACTACTTTACAAGGGACTTAACAGTACAACAAATATGCCAATCACATATTACCAAGCAGCACATGTTTAGGGAAGAAGCAAATTAGCAATGATTAGCAGTAGTGAAGTGCTCAGAGTCCTAAAGCCAACAAAACAAAGTTCAGAAAAAGAGGAGGAGAAAGGCAAAAATATTGGGGTAACCATGTCCAAAACCTGGGCATCAGGATCAACCCATAGCCAAGTACTTGAAAGAATGATCCCTTCATTGAAATGTCAACTTGATAATATAATTTCAAGTTAATTTCTGGTTGCTTGCATTTAAAAAATGCTTCATCATCGGGCCCCACCAGGAGAGGCCGAGTGCTTCTTCGGTGTGCTACGACGCCATATTACTGCAGAGCTGGTTTTTGTGAAAGTGTGGTGAAGTGACTAAAAATGTTTAGATTGTGTCCAAAATAACGTTATTAGGTAGCCAATCTGACACAGTAAGAACAAGGTATAGGAAATGGGGTCCGGTTACTGAGGGCTTGACGCAGGTACCGAGTGCGTGCCCGACGATGCGGGTGGTGTGCTATTCTCCTCACCACCCCCCTCCCGAGACCCATGGTGTGAAGATTTCTCACACCCTACGTGCAATCTGGTTTCTCTCAATCACAGAGTAAACCAGATATTTTTATATGGTTGCACTTGTTCACCACGTACCTTCACTTTTTCATTTTCATGTCCTCAGGTCAGGATGGGCCTTAGCGGGCCCATACCGCCTAGGTTTAGCTGATTGGTCCTGATGAATGTCAGGTAATTTACACCAGGATGGCAGAAACATGTTGACCCCACTGCATGGAAATAGCTGAATAATTTATTCAGATTCATTTCCTACTCCTTGTTTTTAATGCGTAAGATTGGCTACCTCATAAAGTTATTTTGGACACAATGTAGATATTTTTAGTCACTTCACCACACTTTTACTAAAACCAGCTCCGCAGTAATCTGCCATCATAGCACACCGGGGAGGCACTCGGCTTCTCCTGGTGGGGCCCGATGATGAAGCATGTCACCAACCAGGTTGGTGAGGGCTTTCTGAAAATCTAATAAGATTTCCCATGCTCAGCTTTCTCTTTCCTGAATGAAATTTTGACACTCTTTTGCTGTTTAACCTATATTGTCAGGGGGACTAAGGGTGTCTCCATTACACTTACCCTCGCTCTCTAGTTGATCATTTGCATTTAAAACACTTCTATTTGCATTCGGATTTGTAGTTTTATAGTCAAAAATTACCCAAATGAGATGTGCAGTAAAGGCATATTCTCAGTAACTGTGTATACATATTGAGAGGCAAAGTTACCAAAATCAAACCAACTACATCGGCGTAGTAAAAATGTTGCTCCCCCCAATTCCTATTCTAGTTAGATAAGACAAAAGGTACTTTGAGGCATATTACCAAGCAATAGAGATAATTATCGCTATTGCTTGGTTAGAGACAAAAATTTACCGCTGAGCTGCGGCGATTTTTATCGCAGATAAACCTTGGTATTTCCAAGGTTTATCGCAAATGCGATAAAAAACGGCAGCAATGCATGAATATCGCTGAAAAGTCGGCGATATTCGTGCATTACCAAGCTAATGCTCTTAGCCATGTTATCCACCTCCCATTGGATAACATGGCTAAGAACTGCTCAGGGCAGGTGTTAGCTTTTGGAGATATTCGCGCTTAGCGCGAATATCTCCAAAAGTTGGTAATAGGAGATAGCGATGCTAGCGACTGTTTCCAGTCGCTAACATCTTGGCACGCCCACTTTGCTTAAAGCCAAAAAAGCGGAGATAAACCCCCTTGATAATATGCCCCTTTGTTCTTGGGGTTTCTACTAAATTTCTTAGATAGTGCTAAAGTTATAATGGATACAACCTAAGGGTATGACTGCACATTAGAATTATAGTCTTTAATAGGAGGTGACACAACCCAATGACCAGTAGCCTTCAGTTCTGTAGTTAACAGCACTTAGCTGGTATTTCTCTTGTCAGGCTTTAATAAATAACCGATTTCTTTCTTAATTGGTAGCAATGCATTAGATATAATTGTATTCTCAGACATTGTTAAACTAACCAACAGATGTACCTTGGTTGCTGCATCTAAAATTTAGGACAGAGTTGAATTGGATTCCATCTCTCAGTTGAAATGATAATGTGGGCTTAACAATACGTCAAGATGCACTAACCCTGCATTCCAAATCTAGTTGGACTGATGTGCGCTTCAACACTTCACTTGACGCAGAGCCAACCTTACTCTGACAGCATGTATATTAGAAATATACCTTGGGAAAGGGCATTGGGACAAGAGAGAAACCGAGACGCTGGATATATCACTCTCTCTGTTTGCACTGCTGGGCTTGATCTCCATTGCAGGAACATTAATATCTGAAGGAGAGAAATGAATTTAAATGTGGCTGTGGGATTGGCTTTGGTATGTTGATGATGTACCTGCTGACAATAGCTGTATTTCCAACTCCCTATTCTAGACTGAAACTTCGTATTTTTCCTGAGATGGAATATAATTAGAGTTAGTATAATTAATAACTGTAAACAACAATCTGAATTATCATGCATTGTTTGTTAAAGATAGCTGCGTTCAAGTTTTTGTTATAACATTCTGTGCCCATAATTATGTTCATTGTAGCTTGTTGATAACTATAATACGAAAACTTCTCTTTATATTTCACATAGTTTGTTTAAACAACCAGCAATCATATACTCATTCAAATTAACACCTTAATACGACAAAGGTTCTAATTGGTATATTAAGTCTGTGCAAGATGAGATGCCACTCACTCGTAAACCAATACAAATGCAAAAGTGAGTGTATTATTTTATTAGAAGACTCCCTCTGTAAATAAAAACAGTTCACAATAAGAGTTTGTAATCCTATATGATGACTCCTTATGCACAAACAAAGTGTAAAATAAGGTTTGTTAACCCTAATAGACAACTCCTTCAAAGAAATATACATTTACAATATAAGCTTTCACATTCTATATACAAGTGATGCATTTGAACACTTCTCTGACTCCAGAGATGTCTTTTGTCAACTTCAAAGAATAACAGGTTATGAGGATTCAAAACTTCTAAACAGCAAGTCCCATCTGCAGCAACCATCGCTCACAAATGCTTCAAAATGATGCTACAGAACACGAGGAACTAAAAAGCGATTTCCAAACTAAGCCGTCGATAACCATGGCGGGTGGACAAAGTCCGCCCTCCATCGCATTGGCAAAAGGGACCACCCGCAATAGATCTGGTGGTCCGCAATACCAATTACGATGCGCCCGCCACACTGGCGGGCACATCCGGTATTTTTACATTGCGGTGGGCGTTGCTGCTCTGCCAGCTCCACAACTGACTACACTTTTGTAACTTTATTACTAATGTGCTAAGTATAGTCAGTTCATCTCGGTGAGAAGAGGGACAGACACCATTTAACTCAAGAGGTGACCTTACAGGCAGACACCACAGCTTTCAGACAAACTAAGGAGTTACCTGGAACAGTTCTTATTATTAATAACAAAAGGATTAAATACGCTGGCTCAACCATAAATGCCCTGTTGAAATCTGCAAAGGCTCTGTTACAATAGCAACACAAAAAGATGATGGACAAAATGCTGAACATTGTCAAAGATTCACCCCCAGTCACAGGCATGGGTCAAATTCATCATTTGTTTGCTCACCATGCCACCCCAGTTTGGACCCAGCCAGTTCAGCTCAGATGTGTGAATGTGGGTGAGTGTTTGACAATGTTCAGCATTCCGCCATTATCTTTTTGTGTTGCTACTGTTACAAAAATGCCTGTCAATCTTCAACAACACCCTGACTATTTGGGAACTTTTCGCCAAAGGGCTCTCTGTGAAATTCACTTCTCCAGAAAGAGGATGGGATCAAGCGCAAAGTACCCTGCAATATGGGTTCATCCCCTTGGCATAAATTAAACGACTGGATGCTAAAAAGGGCCATATATATGGCATTAATAGCCCTTCACCAAAGGTGAGGGGATGCCCACTTACAATCAATGCTCAATAAAACCTCACTTAAAATATGTAAATGGGCCATGAAAAAGCAGCACGATGATTTACTATAGGCCAAATTACTTTGTGATGTACGAAGCAATGACATAGCAAGATTTTGAGCAACAATGAACAAGCCACTGCACCCTGTTCAAGGGGCAATCAACTCCTATCTTCTAGACGAAACGTGGCCAAAATATTTTGTCTGATCACTTTAACCAGCAGCTGATTGGAGACATCAACAGTCAGGTCCACAACCAGACACCTACAATAGACCTTAGAGGCTATGAACTAAGGGGAGATCACCCAGCAGTTGTTCCCTTTCAGCTGATAGCAGGCCCCTTCAATATAAGACACCTTTGATAAGTGCTGGGACGGTTAGATGGCAAATGTCAAAGGGCAGACACAAGGGGGCCCTGGGTCCAAACAGTATTCCATCGACTCTTTTCAAGCTTGATGCAGATTATCTGGTGGCAAATCTTGCACCCATTTCCAATCACATCCTTTCAGAGGGAATATAACTGGAATCGTTTAGAGGGCCCATAACTTCCCCAATTTTCAAAGACAGAGACAAATCTTCGGCCAAAAACGATTGACTTATTGGGCTCATGGATAACGAGGCCAAATACTTTGCAGGTACAATTCTCGAAGAGCTAACAATTCGAGTCACTAAGAATGCTATAATCCTGTTAAATCAGATCGGTTTATCCAACATAACTGGAACTACAACCAATATAATGGACTTATCACTACTAATCGATTGAGGAAAAGTAGTAAGGTTGTCATTGCATTTTTGCTTCATTTGTTACAGGTCAGCTTTCGACCATGCTGATCAGGGGAAACTGTGGCTGCAACTGCCGGACTGGAACATTCAACCAGCCCTGCTATAATCACTCATACTACTACTCACAGATACGTGGGTGAAGATTAAGCTGAGCACTTGATCTCATCTTTCCTACAAATCTCAACTGCTAAAAGCTTGAAGCGGGGGAGTATGCTTGCGCCCACCCTGTTTAATCTCTACTTGGCGAATGTAGCATCTAAGTTGAACAAGCAGTGACTAAAACACCCTCAAACTTGGTGGAATGGTCGCTCTCGTCTCCTGTAGGCAGGCGATTTGGATCTAATCAGCCACACTCAGGTAGTGCTACTGTGGTGACTTAACTACACAGTGAAATACTCCATAGAAAACAGCTTGGCTATTAATTTAGAGAAAATGGAAACTATGTCAATCAAAAATGCAAGGAGAAGGACCCCGAGATGACAGTTGGCTAGGATGCAGCTTGATCGGGTAGATGAATATCAATATCTCCCAGGAGAAAAAAAGGCAATGCACTGGCCATAACCTTCAAAATCTTTCAATCAAAGAGGTATTCGTACACGAAGGCAGGCTGTGTTGCGTTGCTTTGCCCCAGTAAATCTGCAGCAGAGCTGCTGCCTTGTGACATTTCTCATAATGGTTGAAGGGAAGATGGCAGCACTTGAAACAGCTTTTTTAGATTTCCTCATGCACTTTATCTGCCTTATTGTTTAGCCTCATATGGGCTATCGCCCAACCTCACTGCCCTTGTACATTCTACTCTCTATTTACCCCAAAGATTTTGCCAATCACCGGAGCTCATCTATAAATGAATGAAGCTCCTGAAAAGAAAGGGTGTATTGTGATTATCAGAGCTTGCAAGGACTGGGGACTCGTTATGCGTATGAACCTTATCTACTCATGTAGGCAGTTACATTTTATCTTGAGACTTTGCACATCCTATTATCTGATCACGCTCACGCTCATAGAATTAGCTTAAACAATCTGTATAAATTGGTAATAATTCATATAAGGTAACTCTATTAACTAAAGCTCATGTCTTTTTAAATGAAAATGAGAATCTGTAATTTTATTTGAATTTTTTGGTGTATGGAATTGTGTTTTAATCATATATTTTATGTGGAATTATTCGGAATTCAAAACCATAATATAATAAAAATATTGATTGATTGATCACGCTCACGATTGTGCACATTCTGGCTAATGAATTTAACGGTACAGGTGGTAGGCAAGCACTGAGGACCCGTTTCAGAATGCACTTTATTTGTACATTCCCGTTGCTACTTTCCATCTTGTGACCTTGTTTACCCCCTATTCAAGAGTTTTTTGCTTTCTTCCACATTCTGTCTAAACATTTTTAGTCAGGCCAAGAGGAAGGCGTCATTAAATCAGTACTGATACATGAACTGAGGTTTGCAAACGGAGGTTAATTAACCATGTCGAAATTCATATCTCTATTTTGCACTGAACATAGAGACACTGCTGTCTATTTGTGCATTTGATCGTCTTGTATCAATGATGTTTTTTGTTACAACTGGCATTGAAAGTTCGTGTAATGGTGATATTTGATATTCTATTTCTGGTTATGTTGTTTTAAAAGTTGTAACTGTTTTCAGTGGTTTTAATTTACCGAACAATAATACAAATAAACTTGAAACTGCTTCCATATAAGTATAATCTGTCTGGCAAAGAAAGGCCAAGCAGAAAGTGTTGACAAGAAAAAGTAATGTCTTGTTATTTGCTAAAAGTTGCTACAGGCACCAGGTAATATCCTACTATTGAATCTGGCAAGAAAACAAGGGGAATCCGCACTAACTCATGCTTTTAATATGCTGTAAAGTGAATTGCATTTTAGGAACAATTGTGGTAATGCGAAATCGTTGGGCAGAGTTCAGTTGAGAATCTGTAGGGCCAGTCTGAAAATAGTAAATCACAATACAAAATAGAGAGCAGGGAAAGCTTGGAAAAAATAACCACCAATACTTCATAGTATGTCTCTGGAAAATGTGCTATTATATCGTTCAGTTGTCATTTCAGGGACATCGAAGACAGGTTTTGGGTAGCTACCAGGTTAGCAAACCGAAAGTAAATAAAGTCTGAAGTGGTAGAGGGTTTTAAGGTGTGAGAAACGTTTTATATTTCAAGACCTGTAACCGGACCCAAAATGGCATAGTAAACACTAAGGGCCAGATTCGGAGTTGCCCCTGCCACATGCAATAACGATCACACCCAATAAGTTCAGGAATTGTTCAGATTTGGTCAGTTCGATAATTATCGCTTATTGTGACTTTTTGGAGAACAGATACAACATGCAGATTCCGGTGCTAACTGAGTCAAAAATGTGTGTCCGGTTAAATGCCGAACTCTTGCCACTTGCTAAATTCCAGTACGTTACGTTTGATGTATGCATCAGTTGGAAGGGTAGCCATACAGCATAGTGTACGGATCCGTCTGCAATATGAATTCTATATTTGTTTGTCTGAGACACACTTTGCTCATATAAAAATCAAAACAGGAGTATTTGTAGATAGCATTCATCCTCTGGATGGGTCTTTTGGCGTTATTGCCAGACCCTCTTCAAAGGACCACGGGTTAGGCAGGAGATGAGGTTGGTTGCCACTAATGTCCTGGGGTACTTCAAGCTCCTGCTCTGGAAAATGGGTCTACTACAACCCTTTGCTCACTTGACTGTTAGGGTAGTGAAAGCGAGCAGTCACAGAGTTCTCAAGGGGGGTAGCATTGGGGTGCTCGAGCTCAGAGCTCAACAATTGACCAACACACCCAATAAAACAAATGCCCATCCCAATGCTTATCTTTTCTATGCACTTACAATAGTCACTCATAAGTCAGTGTTTCTGGCCCCTGTCATTGCAGGTCTTACACCTGCGTGCTACCTCTCTGCCTGGATCTACATTCTTGGCCCTATTATAGATAGGGTGCCCTTTTCCTGGTTGTCCCACTTTGCACCTTAAAGTAGTTGCACCACGTGCAAACAGGAAAAGTGCAACCTATCATGTAGAATGTGCTGCCCTCAGGTCAGCGGCAAACTCATGCTAATCAGGACAAATGCAAACTAGGCTGCCCTCAGCGCTGCCACAGACTAACTGTGTCCTCATGGCAGCTCATTCAAGAAAAATACAAAAAAGCTGTATAAAATCTGCTCCATGTTTCTCTGTACAGGTGGCAACCCTCCTGCACTTTAACAAGGGATTTGCAAACCCCTTGCAGGTGGGTGCAGTGAATGACTGCAAACCCTGCAAGGGGATATTTGTGGGTCCACAGGACCCTTTTCCCCCTCCAGAGGGCTGCCATCAGGGAGGACACTGAGACAACCTCTTTGCCTATGCACCTGTGTCTATAATATGGTGCGTGCGCAGAGGCAAAGGGACTCCCTTATTTGCATGCGGCCACACCCCAATGAAAATGAGGGAATGGCCTCTTGATAAAGCGGTTGCAAAACATGTGTGCCAGAGCTTTTCGTATTACAGGATGAGCAAGTCCTCTCAAGATCATTTCAGAGGTGCCTGGCACTCTAGTCGCATGTATGATCATTTTCAAGAGCAGTGGCACACGAGCAGTTTTCAACTGAGTCTCCTCAAGGCTGGGCACTGGCACGTGTTTTACAGTGTACCTGCTTAGCCTTCCCTTCAATCTCAGGGTGGACTAGAATGTGCTGCCACAATTTAACCTGATCCCTTGACAGTCGGCAATCCTCAGATGACACTGTATCAACAGAACCACCAGTAGTTGCAATTGCATGGATGCCTCTCATAGTCTGCAGTTATATGCCCATGCTTGGGCTAACTCTTAAACAGCTGTAGCCCTGGAATAATATTCATATGTTGGTGTTTGATGCACCAAATTCCACAAAATATGGTAAATACTGTATGATTTCCTCTGTTACATGTAGGCATTCATATAACTACATGCACTAACCACACATGCACTGCAGAGTACTGCTCTCTCCCTGTACTGTATCCTTCAAAGGCACATATACATCCAGCACAGAGTCACAACTCCTGTGCTGCACAGAACTCTACATCTTCCCGATGTAGGCTAAGAGTGAGGTAAGCACACAGCAGTGGAACTTTTAAAAAGGTGACACAGGCTAAGCAGGACCTGCTTACTCCCACTGATCACTACACAGCATGCTGCCACCACACATACTTGTGCTGCTTAACTTTTAGTGAAGGAGGTAGCCATCCACCACTATGAGGCTATAAACATCTCTCCTAGTTCAACAAGACCACAATCCTTGAGACAGGCCTATGTCATGTCACAAATGCACAATCCGTGTTTGCATGTGACAACAAAAATCTGCACTATGGATCCAACCAGTAGTCAATTGGACACTGAGGGAAGGAATGGAGGTATTTCGCAAAGCAGAGGACCTTTCAGCCCCAACAATCCCCTTCCAGCTCTGGACAAAAAGTTTCCGGAACAAATACAGGAGTACACGTCCAATGACCTTCAGTGGAGCACTTAGAGACACCCAGGTGTCTTCCAGAGGGCAACAGCAAAGTCTAGTCTAGGTCCAGTTGCTACTGGTGAGTTGAGATACTTCACAGGAATTAGCTCCTAAGGTCCTCCACAAAGGTCATAGATGCCAAGTACAGCAGGCTCAGTCTGCCTCGAATCCTTTCACAAGTCCGTCAGTATTCTGAGGAAGGCTCAATGAGTGTTCAGCTTTGTAGGGTTCACCAGGCTGCGATGGGGGTTACCTTATGACACACCTCGTTCCTCTCTGATCAATAGAGTAAAGGTTTGCATGTAGTAGTTTCTTTTTGTTTTACTGCAAACAGGCCGAACAGGCCATGTTCCAGGGCATTTTCAAGATGGGAAAAGTCTATGGACACACTAACTTGGTTTCTGAGGGATGGAGGTGTGAGAGTATTAAGAGTGTACTATGGTAATCCTAGTGTCCTCCCACATTTAACTCTAAAACTGTGTTGAGACAAAACATCGGAAAAACATTGTGATACAAAGATATCATGGGAAGGATATCGAGATATCAAAAATATATTCAACAGGAATATCTAAGGATTTAGTGTTGCTCTTAATATCATTGTAAAAATATCTATGTAGAAAATATGGTTATATGTAATTTTGTTTGTAAGTGTTCATTCGTATGTAATTTATTGTAGTGGATTTGAGCGTATATTTATTTATTTATTTTTAAATGTTTTTAATAAGATCATTTATTAGTTAGGAAATTGTTGGAATTTGTATTTTTTGTTGTATTATTATCTATAAAAAAGGGTTTTATACTTTTTTTTAGTAGACAGATGTTGGATTTTTAGGGCAAAGTAGTAGGGAGATTTTTAAAAGTGTCATTTTTAACCGGTTCCGTGCTGATGACGGAACCACTCCATCATCAGCCGCGGTGGCGCTGTGCTGATGACGGAGCGGTTCTGTCATGGCCCGCCGGACGCGCCTGAGCGGCGCTGATTTCGTGCCTGCGCGGCGCGTTCTATTGAGCGGGCACAGCTCAACCGCGGCTGGTGACGGAGTGGTTCCGTCACCAGCCTGCGCCTGCCGGGGGGCCCCCCCACCCCCTTAGCGCTGCGGCGGAATAGCCGCCGCAGCGATGTGGTTAAATAAAATGTTGTGTTCATAATTTTTATGATATGCAAATTAATATTTTGCAATCTTTATATTTATTTTGTTATAATAACTCTTTCGCTGATAGGCCATCCCCCCCCCCCGTGCCAAGCCTTTTTTGACTTTTTGTAGTATTTTGTGCTTAGGCCCCTGTTACTTTTTGTCCACATAAGGTATCCACGCCAAATGTGTGTCCTTTTCTTCCAACATCATGGGGATTTTAAACGAACCCAGGGTTTGTGGATTCCCTTGGAGGGGACCCAGAAATTAGCCAAAATACAGCTAAATATAGTTTGTAGGGGGATAATGGGGAAAAAGTGCTGCAGAAGAAAGCGTCTGTGTTTTTTAACTGCAAATGGTTTCAACAAAAGATTTGTGATGCTGAAATCATCATCTTCCCAGCTTCCAGGGACAAGCAGACTTTTGTCAGTAAAACCAACACTTTATTTGCACAGTTTTGGCATTATACTGTGTCATAGCCTATTTTTGCTACTTTTTGTGTGTTCACCTCTTTCCAGTTAGTGGTAGAAATGGGTCTGACAGGAATAATGTCTTCCGGAAAGCTATACAATTCTGAAAATGAGACAACATTCTGAATTTAGCAAGGGGCCATGTGTGTAGATCCTTCAAAGTTTGCGTATAGAAAGTAACAGATGAATATCAGAAAAATTGAAAATTGGTTTAAAAAACAGCTATTTGTGGCAACGTTTTCACCTGTAACTTCTTCTAAGTATGTCAGATGTTTAAAAGCAATATACCAAGAATTCGAGGAACCCAGAGCCAATAACTGAGCAGCTTCTTGCAATGCTTTTTCTTTCTGTATCAGGTATATAGCAATTCATTTGGTAAAATATAAAGAGTGAAACATAGGCATCAAAGACACCTAGGCATTTCTGAAATGAGAACAAAATATAGAGTTTAGAAATAGTAGCTATTTGTACATCTCCGAAATTGTGGGTACCCATAATAGCATGTGAAATAGCACATTCTTCAAAGTGACTTCTTTTTTACACATTATCATACATTTGGAAGGCAATCATGCACACGTCCGTCAGTATTCTGAGGAAGGCTCAGTGAGGGTTCAGCTTTGTAGGGTGCATCAGGCTCGGATGGAGGTTACCCTATGGCACTCATCGTTCCTCTCTGATCAATAGAGTAAAGGTTTGCATGTAGTTGTTTCTTTTTGTTTTACTGCAAACAGGCCCAACAGACCATGTTCAAGGGCATTTTCAAGATGGGAAAAGTGTATGGCCACATAACTTGGTTTCAGAGGGATGGAGGTGTGAGAGTATTAACAGTGTACTAAGGTAATCCTAGTGTCCTCCCACATTTAACTCTAAAACTGTGTTGAGACAAAATATTGTGATACAAACATATCATGTCAAGGATATCGGGATATCAAAAATATCATCATCAGGAATATCAAAGGATTTAGCGTTGTTCTTAATATCATTGTAAAAATATCTATGTCGAAAATATTGTTATATGTACTATCGTTTGTAAGTGTTCATTCGTATGTAATTTATTGAAGTGGATTTGAGCGTATATTTATTTATTTTTAAATTTTTTAAATAAGATCATTTATTAGTTAGGAAATTGTTAGACTTTGTATTTTTTATTGTATTATCTATAAAAAATGTTTTTATACTTTTTTTAGTAGAGGAAGATATTTAAAAGTGTCATTTTTTTATTCAAATGTTGTGTTCATAATTTTTATGATATGCAAATTAATATTTTGCAATCTTTATATTTATTTTGTTATATTAACTCTTTTGCTGATAGGCCATCCCCCCCCTGTGCCAAACCTTTTTTGGCTGTTTGTAGTAGTTTGTGCTTAGACACCCAACATTTTTACAGTGAAAACTGATGATTTTTTTCACAGTGCCTAGCTGAGGATTATGAACTGTTGCTCTGCCGGCACCTAGGTAAACCTAGCAAATCTATACATTGTTGGAAACTAGACACCAAGGGGAATTCAGAATGGGGTGACTTGTGTGGCTCTCACCAGGTTCTGTTACCCAGAATTCCTTACAAACCTCAAACATTATAAAAAAAAACACATTCTCCTTATATTTCTGTGATAGAAAGTTCCTGGAATCTGTGTGGATCCAGAAAATTCCACCTAACCTTCAGTTCCCAAAGTCTTCCGAGAAAAATGATACCTCACTTGTGTGGGTAGGTCTAGTGCCCATGACAGGAAACAGCCCAAAACACAACATTAACACACCACATTTTTGAGAGAAAACTGACCCTTTTTTTTGCAAAGTGAGCTAGCTGTAGATTTTGAACCCTAGCTCTGCTGGTACCTAGGGAAATCCATCAAATCTATACATTTTTGAAAAATTGACGCACACAGTAATCCTAGAGAGGGCAACTTCTGCAGCTCTCACCAGGTTCTGTTACCCAGAATTGCTTGCAAACCTCAAACTTTGTAAAACAAAAAACACATTTTCCTCACATTTCTGTGATGGAAAGTTCTGGAATGTTCGTGGATCAACAAAATTTCAACCCACCCCACGTTCCCTGAAGTCTTTCGATAAAAATGGTACTTCACTTGTGTGGGTAGGCCTAGTGCCCGCAACAGGAAACAGCCCAAAACACAACGTGGACACACCACATTTTTACTGTGAAAACTGACCCTTTTTTGCAAACTGCCTAGCTGTAGATTTTAAACCCTAGCTTTGCCAGCACCTAGGGAAACCTAGGAAACCTATACATCCTTTAAAACTAGACAACCAGGGAAATCCAGGATGGAGTGACTTGTCTGGCTCTCACCAGGTTGTGTTACCCAGAATCCCTTGCAAACCTCAAACGTTGTCCTCAAAACACATTTTCCCAACATTTCTCTGATGGAAAGTTCTCGAATCTGCTTGGGTCCACAAACTTCCACCCATCCCGCATGTTTCCAAAGTCTTCCAATAAAATGGTACCTCACTCATGTGTGTGGGCCAAGTGCCAGAGGGAGGGCCCAAAACATACTGTGGAAACATCAAAATGACCCATCACAAAATGACCTGGTTTTGCAAGGGGGGGGTCACCTGGGTTTTTGGCTCCGGTCTTGGCGGCCAACTAGGGAAACCTACCAAACCCACACATTTCTAAAATATAGACACCAGGGGGAGTCCAGGGAGGTATGGGTTGCATGGATCCCCCAAAGTTTCCCTACCTAGAATCTCCTGCAAACCTCAAATTTAGCTGAAAAATCACATTTTTCTCAAACGTCTGTGTGGGAATGTTGTGGAATCACCGGGCTGACACAAATTTCCCACCACCCAGCATTCCCCCATTACTCCATAAAAAATGGTACCTCACTCGCGTGGGTGAGCCAAGTACCCGTGACAAGCAAGGGCCTAAATCGTATTGAGGAGACATCATAAATACCTATCACAAAACAACCTGGTTTTGTAAGGTGGGTCACCTGGGTTTTTGGCCTCTGTGGCCATCTTGGGAAACCTTAAAAACACATACATTTCTGAAAACTAGACACCTGGGGGAGTCCATGGAGGTATGGCTTGCGTGGACCCATCAAAGGTTTCCTACCCAGAATCCCCTGCAAACCTCAAATTTAGCTTACAAAATAAAACATTTCTCAAATTCCTGTGTGGGGAAGTTGTGGGATCACCAGGCTGACACAAATTTCCTACCACTCAGCATTCCCCCTAGTCTCCCAATTAAAATGGTACCTCACTCATGTGGGTGGGCCAAGTACGCGCTACAAGCAAGGGCCCTAAACATATTGAGGGGACATCAAAATTACCTATCACAAAACAACCTCTTTTTGCAAGTTGGGGGCACCTGTGTTCTTGGCCCCGGGCTCGTGGCCATCTAGAGAAACCTAACAAACCCACACATTTCTGAAAACTAGACACCCAGTGGACCCACCAACATTTTCCTACTTTCCTTTCCTATTAATTTCAGGGAAACCATCTACACAGCCTCAGGATTCTGGGGGAAAAAGAAATCCCTCTGGTGCCCACACCAGAGGGATTTCAATTACCATGTGCAAGGACAGCCGGAAGCTATACTGCGTACACGCGCACCGTGGCTCAGGACGGCTCCTGGACGTCCTGACCACGGAAAGGGTTTATGTTTTTAATACATTTTAATTAAATGTTATATATATATTATGATATTATGATATATTATGATACTACATTTAAAATATTAAAACAACAATTAATAACAAATTATAATGTTACAATAAAAAAAAACATATTTAAGAATGTTTTTTAATAAAGGAATACAATTAGAAGTTATTTTTATATAAACATTTAAAATGATTTAATAAAAGGCCTTAATCCTTCTGATTTTCAGATTAACAGTAAAATGATAACATTCTTGATTTTATGCAACAATCTCTTTAAATGAGGTGCTCTTACAAAAATAAATTCTAACATCAGGGGCATTTAAACCTAATTTGTTAATAAGTGTTAATGATGTAATAGGTTTTAGCAGCACAGTGGCACTGATATTAAACCCTAACATCAACATCTCAGTTTGATGAATATACCTACCATGGATTTAGTTGTTAATAAAACAATAGCGCTTGTACTTTACTTTTAAGAAATCATTAGCAATCATGCATGATGATTCTGGGCCCGATTATTTGCGATAAGTGTTAGAAAGCCTCCAAGCTCAAGTCGGAAGCTTTCCAACAATCATCGTTGGTTTCATTTCCGACCGTCTGATTATGTTAAAGCCAGTCGGAATTGAAACCGGCCGGTAATTGCATCTGGCTTCAGATGGGCTCCAGGAGTCGTCTGCCAGTCGAAGAACGGATCGTAATCCAAATGGAAGGTTTTTCCTTCTTCTGGTTTATGATTTAAGATATTCGGCAGGGTTTCCACAACGGCCTTTCCAACATGGAAACCCTGTCAGAAAGTGTGTTTTGGGGGCCCATTGCAGGGCCCCTTCTGTTTTCAGCATCCAGTTTGACATCGAGGGGACATCATAGGTGCCCCCTTTTTGTTCCCTGCACTTTGGGACTCCCATGGGGTGCAGGGATGAACACAGACTCCCAATCCTCTATGGCAGCTTGTGTTGTGACCGGTTTATGGCCATAACATGAGCTCCCATAGAGGAATGGGAGTATGCAACTGCACCATGTGCGGTCGCATCGTGAGTAGGTGGTTGGGATCTCCGACCAGAGGTCTGTTGGTCCTGTTTCTGTGACGCCCAGCCAACATCGAAATAAGCCCCTTTATGTGTCATTTATGTAGAATTGAGTACATAGCAATATCATTATGGTTATTATTAACTTTAAAAAAACATTTGAATTATAAAAACATTTTTTATACATTTTCTGAAAAATATTTGTTAATATTACAAATAACTGTATTTTGTTATGTTATCATTTTAATAGCTTTAATATTAAATATATTAAATATTAAATACATATATTAATAATATTGTTGGTTTAGAAAAAGTTTGCTAATTAAAACAAGTACATTATGAAACTACTTTAAAAATTAAAAATATTAAAAACATCATTCAAAAATTTTAAAAAAATGAAAATATTTATATACATGTTAAATGATACAAATATTTAAAATGTATTTTGTTTTGGAAAAATAACTTTATAAGTGAACTATATTTTACATTTTTAAACAAAAATAAATGTTTTAATTCATTTTTTATTATGATTTTTTTAAGGCATACGGTTTAGGAATGGTAGCAAATATTTCTATAATTACATTTATTATGAATGTTATAAACATGTTTTTATATATTTTTTGTTTAAATATGTATATGTAGCTGAGTAGTTTTGGATAGTGTTTTTTTAGAATTAATTGTATTGTATTTTATAGTTAAAAAATTGTATGTGCTTATTGAGTATTGATTATGTTTAAAATGTTAATTGTATTTCCTTATTTCAAATGTTATTGATTCAAGAGGATATGGTGAATTTCTCCTCTTTAGCATCTGACACTTTCTTCAAATACCCTTAAATTTGAGCAGGAATAGTAACTATAACCTCAATAGTGTCCAACATCTTCCCCCAATATGGTTAGTTTGGCGTTTGAATAGTAACTTTTACCCCTTTAGTGCCTGATTAGGAGTCTGGCGGTCCAAGGATTGAGAGACTTGCGGAGGCGGCAGTGGCGGACCGCCATATTGCAACTTTGGTGGTCAGACTGCCTTTCCACCAACTGCAACCACCAGGGAACTGCGGCAGTCAGGGGCTCACAATATCCTGTCGGATCCAAGGTGGCACCTCCATGCATATTACAAGTTTCGGGACCACTAGCGGTGTCATGGACATTCTTACTCTGTGAAACTGCTGGCGGTCGTGAAACAAAGGCGCCCCTACAGGACCCCCTCATGCCCCATGCATGGGGGTGCATGCAGGGGGGCACATGTTGCACCGCCTGCCCACCAGACCATGAAAACCTCATAATCTGGCAGGTGGGTGGTAACCCTATTTGATTGTCCTTGGGTGGATCCTGGGGCGGTGGCATAGCGACCCACTCCAGGACCTCCTAACTTGTAATTGGGCTCTTAAGGCCCGATTCACAAAGGTAAAGTTAGAGGAAAGTCTAACTTTACGACTTTTGGTATTCACAAAGAGCATTTACTACTCATAACTGCCATTTGTGAATACTGAAAGTCGACTCTCAGTATTCACATTTACGAGTAGTATATGCACTTTGTGAATACCGAAAGTCATAAAGGTAAACTTCCATCTAACATTACATTTATGAATCGGGCCCAGAGTGTCCAACACCTTCCCCAGATATGGTCAGAATAGATTGAGAATAGTAAATGTCACCCCTTTAGTGCCCAACACCTATCCCCAATATGGTTAGATTGGAGTAGGTATAGTAAATGTTATCCCTTCAGTTTTCAAAAAATTCTCCCACTATGGTTAGGTTGGAGTGGGAATATTATATGCCACCCCATTAGTGTCTAATGCGTTCACCAAATTTTTTTTAGATAGGAGAGCAAATAGTGAACGTCACCCCTTAATTGTCAAACACCTTCCCCCAATATGGTTGTATGGAGTGGGAATAATAAATGTCACCCCTTTAGTGCCAAACACCCTCCCAAATTGGTTTAGATTTGGGTAGGACCAGTAACTGCAATCCCTTTAGTGTTCAACATCTTCACCAAGTTGGTTTATATTGGAATGGGAATAGAATATGACACCCTTTTAGTGTCTAACACTATTTTAAAAAATAGTGTATGTTAAAGTGTGACTATTTATTTCTATAATTTTAGTCAGAAATCCTTTACGTTAATTGAATTTGTACATACTTGAAATAGTGTGCTCATTTTATTACTATTGTTGGTGTTGAGAAATATAATAAAAATATAGTTAGTTCTATTTTTTAGAGAACAAAGGCATATAACATTGTTATCCTTATATTTATGTTTTCAAAGTGTATTTATTGCATAATTTTAAAAATATATAAACATTTATATCATTTTCTGTAAGTAAAAACTGTTGTCATTATGGTTGTTATTAAGAACAAAGCAAAGTATATTTAAATACTATATATACATATTTTCAACATAATTTAGACATATGTTTTAACTCAATGTAAACTAATTGTAAATATTTTATACTATTTAATTCATACATTAGAATTGTTTAACATTTTTAATAAAATCTTTGACATGTTTCACGTTAAGTAATTTTCCCATTTTATCATACATTTATTTAATATGTTTACATTATTTCGCATTCATTTCTAAGAGGAGATAGTTTTTTTTGTTTCATTGAATTTCTATTATTTTCTGCTACCTTGTTTTTTTGTATTCTAATTGTGCTCTTTTTACACTGTTTTCCTGAAACCAGGTCATGGTAAGGTGGAAGGCTTAAACGGAGAGGTCTACAAATGAGGTATAATCAATCAAAGCATTTGTATAGCGCGCTACTTACCCGGAGGGTCTCAAGGCACTTGGGGGGGGTGGTCCGCTACTGCTCGAACAGCCAGGTCTTGAGTTGCTTCCTGAAGGAGAGGTGGTCTTGGGTCAGGCGGAGGTGGATGGGGAGGGAGTTCCATGTCTTGGCCGCCAGGTAGGAGAAGGATCTTCCTCCCGTTGTGGCTCTTCGGATGTTGGGAACGGCAGCGAGGGCATGGCTGGTCGATAGTAGCTGGCGGGTGGGAGTGTAGAATGTCAGGCGGTCGTTGAAATATATGGGGCCTTGGTTGTGGAGAGCTTTGTGTGCGTGGGTGAGGAGTCGGTATAGTGTTGTTTGTGTCTCTTTGTTATATTTAGATGTATTAATTGTAGTGTTGCTTATACTTTATTGGTTAAGTGTCCTGAAAATGCTTTTTTGGGAATACCATGGATCTTGCGGGTGAGTTTTCTAATGCACTTTACAGGCTATTGTCTACAAATGTGTCTGATAGCCATAGGGAGTTTCCATGATTTTGACGGGAGGTCAGATTTGGTTTATAATAAACAAGGTTTTTCACTCTGATTCCCTTTTTAGAGTTGCCTGGACTGTTTGCTTTCTTTAAGGTTTGTACATACTTTGGATTGTTTTCGGTAATCTCTATTGAATTTGTGGCATTTTTGCTTTTTTTTTTAGCATTTTGGACAATATTTTTTCCTTTTTTGGTCGATTACTATTTTTTTCTTCATTTTGTTGATGAAAAGGGCTTTCTATTAGTAATTGTAGTGGTTGGGTACCTTTGTGACAGGTACATAGTCTAGTACTATATTTATTTTTAAAATGCAAATTGGGCCTTTGTTGAAGATTCTACTCTATTGCAGTGGTCAGAAGCCCGCAGACAAGCATGCGGGCAGTCTGATTGCCCAATTTGGAGGTGACCATTGGGCTGACAGTTGGGAACACAGTGGGGGCATGCTGTGGCTGTAGAAAAGGACCATAGCACATGCCGACACTGTGCATGCACATCCTGCACGTCCATGCACAGTGTGCTATGCATCATGTCGTGCATGGCACATTATGCACAGAGGTGCAAGAAGGTGAGTGGGAAGCACTATATGTGTCCCCATGGAAATATTTTAGTGGCCCATGATAGACGGGGGCCCTGTTTGAGGTCCCCTAATATCCCTTTCCAACAACCTTTGCTTGGTGGTGTCCCCGCCTTGAAAAGGCTGTCGAAAATAGATATTGTAATCCTGATGGAGGTGCCGGCCTAGGCACCACCGCCATGCTGGAATGATGATCTGACCATTGCTCGTCTAGATCTCTGATCGTGGTGAAGGCAGCAGTCTTTTGTCGGAAAGCTGTGGGTCTGACCACCAGCATGGGTAATACGGTGGTTAGACTGAAGGGATGTTGGAGGTCAGACCGTCATTGATGGCCTATCTGTGACCTGACCGCCCAACATTAAAATCAGGCCTTTAGTGCAGATTGTAGGACATGTCCCCATATGCCTTTATTGAAATGATATTAACAGCCTTATATGGCTGTGTGGGGGTACATTTTTAAATGGTTTGAATCATGGCTTGCTTAAAGTCTATGAATATTTTTGGGGTAACATTTATTTGTTTGTTGTGGTTGAACAGCTTGTAGTAAGTTCTGCTTTGTTTAGTTGGTAGTAGGGCATGTATTAAAGGAATATTTGTATTTTGAAATTCACTGTGTATTGGCTAATCTCTGAGTGAATGGTTTAGGGCACTTTTTGAAGACCCCATCCATCATCCATGTTTGACAATGGCTAAGTTTTAGAGAGTTATTTGCTCTAGAAAATAATAGGATTTTGCTCTCATTATTTATGTTGTCAAGTAAAAGGAAAGATTATTCATTATGTGTTAATGTTAAGTGTTCTGCTATGTGTATGCCTTGATGTCTTCTACGTGCAGTAGGAGCATTGAGGAGGGCCTTTCTAGTTTGTGCAATTAAACTTTTTAAAGTAGGTAAATGTAGTAGTTTCCTGTGACGTGTTCAGAGACCTTAGGCAGCATATCTTTAAGGATTTTGGTTTTGGGTTCCTGGGAGCTAGTGCTTGCCTCTCTTATTTCCAGCAATATTTCCCTTACTTTAATTTCTGTCATATTTAGGGGGTGGTTGTGCTCTCTTATATGAAATACAACATCATACTTTGTAGTTGCCCTCCCACAACATGCATTAGAACAATATTTGGTACATCTCCAATTTATAATTTTTGTTGATGTTCTTTCTCGGCTTCAGGTGTAGCCCATGTGATTTAGTAACTGCTTTCCTTTCTGCTAAGTTATTTACATACATGTATATACAAAATATGTTTGAATGTTTGTTATGTAACATTAAGTAACTTTTGATTTTATATGCGTACATGTTCTGTTTAAAAGTTTCACACAGTTTTACAGCTTTTCAATTGTGTTCTAATGTGGAACAGGTGCTTTCTTTTCTGTAGGATGGAAACATGTTA
Organism: Lissotriton helveticus; assembly: GCF_964261635.1. Taxonomy (NCBI): domain Eukaryota; kingdom Metazoa; phylum Chordata; class Amphibia; order Caudata; family Salamandridae; genus Lissotriton; species Lissotriton helveticus. Next base: position 466,175,026 of record NC_136067.1, on the reverse strand, counting down.
GTTTAATTTTATATGTTAATTTGTTAGTTGTTTTTAAAGGTTGTTAGGTTTAGTTTTTCTCAATATTTAGGTGAGTTTACTTTTTTAAAATATTTATGCATACTTACTTTCTTATATGTTTTTGTGGTTTGTGCTAGTTTGTTTTTTTCCGACGGTTTACTGCTTTTTCAAGTTGTTGTTTTGTCTTTTGTTATGTTAAGTACATTTGTAGAGTGCGGCTAGTCACCGATGAGGGTATCCTGGATTGAATGAGGCAGGCCTAATGGAGGAGGGGGATCCATGGGCATGCCTGTTTCGTCTGGATGAGCCATGTCTTGAGGTTCCATCAGACGTCTATATGGGAGGGAGAGGTCTGGGGTGTTTCAAGAGGTTGTTCCAGGTCCTGGCTGAAAGGTATGAGAAGAAGCACCCTCCGCTTCTGGTCTTCTTGATGTGAGGGAGGTGTGATCTTGTCTGGGAAGCAGATTTAAAGCGTCTGGTAGGTTGGTAGAATTTGACATGTTGGTTGATGTAAGCTGAACGGGTGTTGTGTCAAGCTCGTAGGTGTGGGTGAGTAGCTTGAGCTTACATCTTTCATGAACTGGGCACCATTGGGGATGGCTGAGTTGTAGAGAAATGTGGGTATTTTGCAGGATGTTCTAGATGAGTCTGGCAGTGGTGTTCTGGGTGGTTTGGAGTCTGCAAAGGACATGGGCTGGGATTCCAATGCAGAGGGCATATTCATAATCGAGTCTACTTGTGATAGGTGCCTTAGTTACTGTTCATCTGGTGTTCATTTGACCACTTGAAAATCTTACGCAGCATGAGGAATCATGATGTTAAGACTGCATTGATTTGTCTTCTCCTGGATATGTTGTTGTCCATGATCATCCTGAGGTTCTTGGCATGTACTGCAGGGGTGGGTGGGGGGTGATCCAGCGGGCTATAGAAAATATATCATAAACTACGCTACCCAACTTCATAACCTATAAACAAAATTCTATACTAAATATGGACCCATTTATGAACTTGATATATTTTGGGCCTACTGAATCAGGTGGTCAGAATAAATCTATATACACATTATCTACACACTATATACATATTTATACATTTGCAGAAAGAATATTGTCATTAGAATAAAACCCAATCATTTAAACGACCACCATAGGCGACGTGATCTAGCTAATGGTAACCTATACTTCTAAATAACCAAGACCAGCTTGTTTGTCAAAAGTAAGATTTTATTTTTTAAATTATAGTATATAAGTTGAAAGTTTTATAAATGAAATTTATTTGCAATATAGCAAGCATGATGGTAAGAAATATGAGAAAAATACAAATTAAGCAATTGAATCAATTTTAAAGAAATTATGTAAAGTTTAGCATTTCTAAAACCTATTTCCCTAACTGAACTAAATAGACAGAAATTAAAGTAAAGATCTTTGAGGATTCTTACGTGCTCCACGCAAAGTCCAGCAGCACATCACCCTCATCGGAAAGTCAGAAAGCAGCAGCCAGCTCAACCCTAAGGGCTTGACTTTTTATACCTTTCTACGCTAACTAAACTAGCAAAGGAAAGTTTTCAGAAATCTACGACGTCCCATTGGCTGAGAGTGACAAGTGACATGTCACCCGATTCTTAAAAAGTTCCACAAAATCATGTCTTACAAAGACCATTGTCTCTTCCACGTGAAGCCAGAAGCTTCCTGCGATTGCAACTTTGTATTAAGTCATCCTCGCAGCTTCCATAGTCTTTCAGTACATTTCCGCGGATGCCAAGTTAAGAACTGACAAAAAGTTCACTTTCGACCTTGGCCATGTCCGACAGAATGATGTCAGCTCATCAGTTTTTGCTTTGTGAATGCAGCTTCAATAAACGTTTTAATTCAGAATGGGCGTCTCGTGACTTTCTGCAGAATTATAGATCAGCTCTTTTTCTGCGGCTCAATTAGCTAGGCCCAAAAGCAGGCAACTTATGTTTTCTAGTATAAAACAAACACAAGAAAAGTATTAATGTAAGAAATAATGTAGATTCTGTATCCACCCCATGGATTACTAATTAATTAACCCACCCGATTAATCAAAATGTTACCTAGCCTTTGCATACAAATAAAGCAGCGTTTATATTTACCAGTCTCCGTTTTCTATGAGACCCATATGCACCTAGAATAGTAGAAATGACATCACACAGACAAGGAAAAGCAAAACAAGCACATGCTTCTTTTAAGTTTGCAGCAGTTAGTAATGACAAAAACGAAAACAATAATTATTTTATTATTTTGCACGAACAAAAAGATGCAACAAATATGCACGTTTATGAGCACACATGTTAGTCCCCCCACGTGTAAAGTTTAATCTAAGTTGTATTAGTACGACATATCACAATTCATTAATAATTTTATTCATGTTATGGAAATGTGACTTCGCGAGTTTAAACAAAATTTTGTTTTCTATCTCGCTCCATCAACTCCCTCATCTGGTGATTAACAAATCACCACACCAGCACTCAAAATTTGGTAAATTAAAATTTTAAGAAATCGATTCAAATTCATTGGTATCAGTAAACCTAAAAGTCTGTTTCAGCATAATCTTTGCAATTAACATGACGCTCTCTATGTAACTCCTGCAACTCGATCTCCCTTTCCTCTTCTTTTCTGAGTTTATAGATTCTTTTCTTTTCTCTCAAATGTTTCTTTCTTTTATGTAACAAACAACCTACTTTAGTCAAAATAAAAATGAATACTATTATAATCAAAGGTGCCAGAATCTTGCCAAGAATTGAACTTCCGATATTATGAAACCAGTTTTTAAATGCTTGAAACCTTTTTGAAAGTTTCCCTGTAAAATCATCCTCTTCTAAAGGAATTATCTCTGAATGCATTTGTGTAATATTCTTAATATACATTTCAATATTCTTACTCTCATCCGGTATATATGTACAACAATGTTGGACATGTAAAATGCCACAGACTCCTCCCTCTTTTGCTAGGAGTATGTCTAAAGCAAGACGGTCTTGAATTACCATAGATCTAATTGCAATAACTTCAACATTTACTAATTGAAACCCATCAGCAGTGTCAGTTGATAATCTATCAACTATAGTGGACAATTTTCTGATTCTCCCTGCATTTAGGGTTATACCAACAAAAGGAATTACAGCTTGAAAAATATCTCCCAGAACTTCGGTGAAAGTTTCTCTTTTAGCTCTATTTACATAATTATGAATTTTAAACAATCCTTCTGAATCTCTGTCAACATGAAACACTTTAGGAAAAACAATTCCCACATAACAAATCCCATACCAATGGTCTGGAAGGTTGTAGTAGGCTTTGTCACCACAAACAAAATAAATTCCAGGGAAGATAGGATCTTTTCCACCTTTAAATCCCCAACCTCCCATAATCTGATAAGTATCTTCACAGTTGCTTGCACCTACAAAATAATTATCAAAAAGAGTATTATCTCTTCTAATGCAAAGTTTTCCACTAACAGGTTTATCTATGTGAATTGCAATATTTTCAAGCATTTTGCCATTTAATTTCTCATCCTCTTTTTGCCAGAAGGATGACTTAGTCTGCTTGACTAATTCATTTCTCTTATAAATTGCTCTTCTCTCCTCAACCATATTCAAAAATTTCTTTCCTTCAGCACTTAATTTACATGTTAGATTATTCTTGTAAGCATATTCGTAAGTCAGTTCGTTAGTAACAAGGAAATATTCTCTCAATTGTTTTGCTTTCTTATGCTTATTTAAAGCATTATCAATCTTAACATTAGCAAAAATCTCATCATAATTTGAATAGTAATATTCTAAACGTCCAGTTTGATAAAATAAACTAGTTAATACACTACATGTAACAGCATAAGTGAGAGGAAGCATATTATATGTTACTCCCTCAGAAACAGAAGCAGGTAACTTAACACAGACGTAACAGTCCTTTGCATCCATTACCTTTACATATTCACTCAAAAGCTTTGTGAATGTATTGCTTGAAAAATCACCTATTGATTTATCTTGATGAATGTTAGGTTGATGATCAATAACTTTTGCAGATGCACTATGTTTAGTTTGGCTAACCAGAGCTTTGCTTGTTATGTTAACTTTGTGTAATTCTCTATTCATTTCTAAAGGTATAATCACAGCTAGTACCAACCAGAGCAGAACTAAAATGAGCAGACATACCAGAGTCATCTTACAGCATCTTTTAAAAACAGAACATTTTGAAGTGCTCTCCTTAACGTAAGGCATTTTTAGGTTAGTTTTAGCCTCAAAAATAAAAATAAATTTTACATTTATATACACCCCCCTTTTAAAATATATTTTTCTTTTATAACCCTAAACAAGATTTCTTCGACCTTATGTCATACATAAGTTTTCTTCTACTAAACAGTTTTTCTTCGACCTTGTGTCAACTAACAGGATTTCTTCAGCCTTTTGCCAATTTAATAATTTTGTACTTTAATCATTGTCACTAATTTCTTGGATTTCGTTTTCTTCTTCACTACTATCATATATGTCTATAACAGGTGGAATTACTAAGTAAGTCCACTCAGGAGACTTGTATTTCTGGTTTGGTCTAATTATTCTCTTCCCTTTTCTCGATATCACTTCGATTTTTCTTCCAACTCCAATTTCTTTTCCTGGACTCTTTTGACTACTGATTTCTTCAACTTGTTCTATTGGCTTTTTGATCAATCTGACTCTTAATCTTCCACCAGGCCAGTAGTCTGCTTTTCTCACGTACTTCTTCTTTGGTTCAGAATTATTTGATTCTGATTTCCAAGTCCTTTTCTTTCCGTTTTCACTTCCACCTTCCACGTCACTTTCTTCAGTTTCGTAGTCTGAAATTTCAATTGACTCAGGAACTTCTCTATTCGGCAATTTCACTCCTTCAGGAACTTCACTTTGTCTTCCATCACTGGTACTCGGTAATTCGTTCTCCTCCTCTTCCTCAATTACCTCTAGCTTCCCAGATTTCTGATTTTTGTTCCTTACTCCAGAGCTTGTTCTCTGCCTTTCGATACTCTCCTGGTCTGAAACTTCTTTTGGTTCAGCTTCTTTGTCTTCAATATAGACAACCGAATCCTCAGTTATCTTTCCTTTTAACAGATTCTCTTCACCTTCAGAATCTATTTCAATTATTTCTAAGTCTTTTCTTGTCAGATTTCCATTCACTGGCACAGTTTCCAGATGTCGACTTTCTTGTCGATCTTCAGAATCTGGAATTATTTCACCTTCTGTTCTGTCTTCTGCTTCAGAATCAGAGTCATCTGTGGTATCACTTTCAATATCAGAACTCTCAGGAGTTGGTATTGGAATAGTATGACTTGGATGAATCCAGCGCTTCAATCCTCTGCACTTTACAGCATTAGTAGTGATCAAGATTACCTGCCTAGGTTTCTGCAATCTAGGAGATAGACAATTCCTCCTCCGATGTACTTTCGTTCTGACCCAGTCTCCAGGTCTCAGATCATGTGTCAAAACTTTTTCATTTGATTGAGCTTCAGTTCCCACCTGATTAGACACAGAAGTTACCATATCAGATAACCTTTTACAGTAATCCAAAATTGCACTGTCATTTATGCTCAACAGTTTACCTACAGGTACAAAAGCTTGTCTCATAACTCTTCCCATTAAAATTTCATGAGGACTCAGACCTGTCTTTTTATCTGGTGTACTTCTTAATGACATCAAAACAAGTGGAAGAGCATCAGTCCACTTAACACCTGTCTCAAGACACATTTTTCCAATTCTGTTTTTGATAGTTCCATTTATTTGTTCAACTACACCTGATGCCTCTGGTCTGTATGCACAGTGTATTTTCTGCTCAATGCTCAAAGCTTCACAAATTAACTTCAACAGCTTGTTATCAAAATGGCTTCCTCCATCACTCTCAATAGTGACTGGAAAACCGTACCTTGGGATGATTTCTCTGAGCATTAGTTTTGCTACTGTAATTGAATCACAATGTCTTGTAGGGAAAGCCTCTACCCATCTTGAGAATAAGCATACAATTACAAGTACATATTTCAAACAGTTGTGTAAGGGCATTTCAATGAAATCTATTTGTAACCTGGTAAAGGGACCACCCTCTCGACCAATTATTCCTGTCCCCACCACTGATTTTCTGTTTGGATTCATTTGTTGGCATGACAAACACCTTTGACAAAAAGATTCTGCAATTGTTCTAAATTTGGTATTGAACCATGTTTCTCTAAAAAGTCTGACCATAGAATCTCTTCCTAAATGTGCAGGACCATGATATAATCTGGCCATGTCAGCAATCATGCAATTTGGTAAGACTATTCTGCCATCTTTGTAAACCCACACTCCATCTTCTTCACGTGGTCTACAATCTGATCTTAACCATAGGTCTTTTTCTTCATCATCTGCTTCGTTTTGTAAATCTCTAATCTCATGCCATGTTTCTACAACAGTTGTTAGCATTAATGAATTTGAATCAGTTTCTTTACTCCTCTCCCGATTGTATGAATAATTTTTCCTTGCGCAGTACTTTGCTGTTTCGTCTGCGAAGGCATTTCCCTTGGAAATATAATCAGTTCCTCTAGTGTGCGCTGCACACTTGACTATGGCAATTTCTTTTGGCAATTGTATTGCTTCAATTAATCTCCTAATGAAAACTGCATTTTTAATTGGTGATCCTGTTGATGTCATGTATCCTCTCTGTGACCAGAGTTGTCCATAATCATGCACAACTCCGTACCCATACTGACTATCAGTAATGATGGTAACTCTAACATCTTTTGATATTTCACATGCACGAATTAAAGCAATCAATTCAGCCACTTGTGCTGAACGAACTCCTTCAAGACATGATGCTTCTTCAACATCTACAACTGTACAAACTGAGTATGAAGCTTTCAAGACACCTCCTTCGGATCTTAAGCATGAGCCATCTACAAAGTAGACAAAATCCGATTCAGACAAAGGTCTGTCTTTGATGTCTTTTCTTGGTTTAGTGCAGAATTCCATGACATCTAAACATTCATGTTCAGTTTCAATGTCATCAACAATTTCAGAATCAGGCAGTAATGTAGAAGGATTCAGATTCAAACATCTTGAAATCGAAACATTATCTGCTCCCAGTATGATTTTCTCATACTTTGTCAATCTGCTACTTGTTAAATGTTGAGTCTTACCTCTTGTCAGTAATATTTCAACTGAATGAGGCACAAAAACTTTTACAGGAAATCCCATAATGATTCCTTCACTTTGTTCAAGGCTGATACTTGTAGCTGCAACTGCTTTCAAACAACCTGGTAATGCTTTTGCAATTGGATCAAGAACTGCAGAGAAGTATGCAATAGGTTTCTTTAGATTTCCATGTCTCTGAATTAACACAGATAATGCACATCCTTCTCTCTCACTGCAATACAGTTCAAAATCTTTCTCATAATTTGGCATACCCAAAGCAGGAGCTTGGCATAAGCTCTTTTTCAGGTTCTCAAAAGATTCCATCTCAGCATCATTGAGAATAATTGGATCTTTTACATCTGATTTGGTCAGTCTTTGTAGTGGTTTTGCAATTACTGAAAATCCACTTATCCATTGTCGACAGTAACCTACCATTCCCAAGAACATTCTGACCTTTCTTTGTGTTCTTGGCGGTAACATTGCTTGAATCATTTTTATTCTCTCTATTGTTACTTGTCTTTTTCCTTTTGCAATTCTGTGACCAAGATATTTTACTTCTTGTTTGCAAAACTGTAGTTTTGCTGGGGACACTTTATGTCCTTCTTCTGCAAGGCGATTTAACAAAATTATTGTGTCTGTTACACAATTTTCTCTTGTCTTTGCAGCTATTAACAAATCATCAATATACTGCACCATTGTAGACCTACCTGGTAAGTCTAAATCTTCTAATGATCTTTTTAATAATTCATTAAAGATTGAAGGACTTTCTGTATAGCCCTGAGGGATTCTTGTCCATCCAAGGGTCTTACCTTGGAATCTGAAAGCAAAGATTTCATAACTGTCTGGGTGTAAGGGAACAGTAAAGAACGCATTGCAAAGGTCAATGACTGTATACCACTCAGCATCATGTGGAATCTGAAATAGAATTACTGCTGGATTTGGAACCACAGGACAACATGGAATGACAATTTGATTAACCTTTCTCAAATCTTGTACGATCCTAAATGTTCCGTTAGACTTTTTAACTCCCATAATTGGTGAATTACAAGAGCTACTCTTCATTTCTTTTAATACACCTTGCTTGATTAACTTTTCAATTATAGGTGTAATACCTTCAATTGTTTCTGTTTTCATTTTATACTGTGGAGTGTTTGGAAATTCTATTCCCTGTTTCAATGCAATTTTAACAGGATCTACGTTTTTCATTAGACCCATCTCATTCCCAGTAAAATCCCATATTTCAGATTTCACTGTTTCTTTTAGCTCTTCAGGTAAATCCTTTTCTTCAAATGCAGGAAACTATTTTGTTTGCTCTGCTTCCATCATCATCATTGTCATTCTGTACAAACCATCTTCCTCCATTGTTTGTAACTCAACTCCTTCAGGAGAACAATATATTCTGCAATTCATTTTACATAGGATGTCTCTGCCTAATACATTTACTGGACTACTATTACAAACCACAAATCTGTGTTTGTCTCTGTAATTTCCAATTTCAACTGGTACTGGATCAGTTAAGTCTGTTTTAATTTGCTGATTACTTACTCCCACAACTTGGATGGTATCCCCAGAGAGAGGTAGGTTTTCAATTTCCACTGATCTAACAGTAGAACGGGTAGCACCAGTGTCCACTAGAAAAGTGATGTCTACATCATTAACTTTCCCGTTTACATAAGGACCAGACTGGTCAACCTCAAGAGTGGCTCCAACAACACACTCTTCCTCCTCTCTCGGGCACCGTCAGCAATAATCATCAGAATCACTGTCTTGACTTTCTGTTAATAAAAATTGTTGTGAAGCATTTTGCATTTGAACCTTTTGCTTTTGCTGTTTTTGTGGTTTTATTACCTGTTCACAGCCCTGAAATCCCACGTTTGGATTATATTTTTGAACTCCCCCACAATTCGGAAAAGGTGGTTGTGGCAATTGGTCTTGACGATTATTCACCTGTTGTTGTTGCTGTTGTTGTAACTGTCGCTGAATATTAAATTCATTTAACCCCTGTTGCATCTGTAGCTGTTGCTGCAGGTTAACACCATTCTGCATCTGTGGATTCAATAAGGGATTCTTTGAGTTTCTAGGAGGATGAGGACACTCGTCCCTCCAATGTCCAATTTCGCCACAATTAAAACAAGGTAATCTTTGTTTCAGCTCTTCTATCTTTGGGCTAAATTTCTTTGGGAAATTATTACCTTTAAACTTTCCTTGTATCTGGTTTGTATTTCCATTTTGAACAAAATTAGTGTTCTTATTTCCCATGCTGGCAATCTGTTGCTCAGCCACCTTTACCTGAGCCCACATGGCTTTCTCCTTCAGCTTCTTCTGTTTTACTTCTAATTCATCGCTACAATATTTTGCTTTTCTTAGAATATCATCTACAGATAGTGCTTGCCATCCGACAATACTAGTTCTGATCATTTCTCCAATTTCAGGTTTTAGTCCATAAACAAATCTATAGATAAAATGACTCATGTCTTTTTCGTCTAATTTTTCATAACCACTGTATTGTTTAAAAATTAACAATAGTCTTTCATAAAAAGAATGAACTGATTCTTTTGTTTCTTGTTCTGTTCTTTCTATTTTAACCCAATCAACTTCTTTGGGTGGAATTTTGTTTTTCATCCAAACAATTACTTTTTCATAGAAATCCATTACAAGTGGATTTGGGGCACCTGTTTCTTTAATTCGCTCAGGTTCTGCTTTTGGCCAACTAATAGATATTTTACATTCTGTCCAAAGATCAGATGGAACTACAATGTCAAAAAATCCATCTAAATCAATCCACAGAACTTTTGACACTTTGATAAATCTATCGACTTGCCTGTACCACTCAACAGGTTTCTCTCTTAATTTTGGAAAGTCATTTGTGAATAACAGAATGTCTTGTCTTGACCATGGGACATGAACATATCCTCCACCTGCAACTTCTCTCATTGGAAATTGTTTTGACAATTTTTCTAATCTTTCATCTTCCTTCCTTTTGGTCCATTTCACTCTCCATTTGTTCAGTTCTCCTAGCTTTTTGATATAGACAATCAAATCTTTAATGTGAACTATTCTTCCCATTGAGTTCAAACTCTCAATGTCGCTTTCTGAAAAGTCTAATCTGTAATGTTTTGCAAAATTCTTTTGTTTACTTACATCGATTTCAAGCTCTGCTGCTAGATCCTCTAATTGATCATATTTATTTTTCGTTTTCCACTGAATACTTTTGCAAATAAATAGTAGTTCATCATCCCGATAGTAATTTAAACTATCTGGGCCAATTGTTCCAATTATTAATTCTTCTATATTCGCTTTTAATTTGGCCACATCAAGTTTTGGTGTGGTTACCCTGACTTCAGGACTTCCTACATCTGACATAGCACCCATTGGTGTTTTTGGAGATAAATCCTCATTAAAGGTTAAATCAGGCATTCTCGATCTAGAAGTGTTTAATTCAGTCAAGTCTGAATAAAATTTTTCAGTAGGCTTTTGAATTTCTGTATTTAAAGGAATAGTTAATCCGTTTTTGTTTGTATCTCTTTGATCAAATACAGGCTGAACAGGACCTATTGTTACTGGAACTGTGACAGCTTCCATGCCTTTTGTCATTCTTTTAATTAATTCTTCTTTAGACCTTAAATATTCATTATAATCAACATCCTCAACATTTCTTGTCTCTCTTGCATAATCTTTTGGAGGTTCCCTTGCTCTTGGGGTCATTGAAAAATGTCTACCTTCATTTCGAACATTCTCGAATTCTGATCTTCTAGGAGTTTCAGTGATTTCACTATTATTTGGATAAAGTTTAGGAGCTTTACTAATTGGAGGTGCACTCGGTGAAGTTTCAGTAGAAACCACCGGAGTAGACCATGATCTAGGAGGTCTCAAAGGCTGATTAGGCTGTTTCTTTCTAGCAGTTGTATATATTTCTTCCATAACTGCATCCTCAGATTCACTTTCCATAGATTTCCCTGTAGGAGAACCCATTACCATTTCATGAATTAAATACAATCCTTCACTCATGTTTCCCTGTCTCCACATTCGCAATCTATCTTCATGAGTTTCTCTTTTCCATGGTGGATTTTTAGAAGGTCTTTTAATTCCACTAGCTTCTCTTTGTAACTGATACATCTCGTCTTCCCACTCAACTAAAGCTTCAAATTGAGTTGGTCTCGGTTTTGGAACAAGAGCATTCATTTTCTCTCGTAAGTTTCTTAAAACTCTTACATTAAATGAACCATCATCAGGCCAAGCTAAAACACCGTCGTTTTTAGTATAACGTTTCCAACTGTCGAACCATAAGACAGTATGATATCCGTATTCACCTTCCATGTACGCTGCAGGTGTTTTATACTTATGAAGTAGTTTACCACCTCGCGTTTCGATTTTCTTGTCAGGTGAAAATAAATTCTTAAATTTCTGAAATAATGTTGTCTTTTTCTCAGCATATTTAAAATGATAACTCATTTTTAAAAGTTAAATTTAATTCACAAATTCGTTCGTAAAATATTTCCGGGATGTTCCGCAAAACAACCAATCCGTGCGCGAAACACACCAACAAGCCAATGGCAGTTGAGCTACGTCACTTTTCTGCTCAACCAATAAATTTGGAGATTTTCCGAACGACCAATCAGCTCACAGGTCGTCAGAGACTCAGGAGCCAATCAGAATACAGCTTGTGACGTAGGTCACCCAATCCCAGTGCGGCTCTGTGACGTACACAGCAGCTGCGGTTTCTCTCTTCTCACTCCTGGCGCTTACCCCTCCTTCACAAAATCTTTTCACAGCGGCATTTTAAGGACACTTTTCAGTGTAATTAATTCTTAACAATGACTTTTAAAGACAACATCTGTTCGTTTCACTATTTAGGATAGTTTACATACATTCAAGTATCCACACTTCGGAATAGACGGCGCTATTCACACTAAGGATAATATTCAATTGTCAGTAGAGTAACCTTACCCCACCCTTCTAACACGTATAATTATGAACTCGCTTTGCTCTGAACCCACCGCGAAGTGAAAGTTCTAAGAGTTCCACTTGAACATAAAATACAATTCAAACTCGCACTTTTACACGGAAAATTCCCTAAATTCAAACACACATGAAATCCGTACAGGACTCTCACCTGTTTATAGAATTCATGCACCGTTAGCAAAATAACGACGTTATCCGCACAGGGCTCTCACCTGTTTATAGATATGAAACATGTACCCGTACAGGACTCTAACCTGTTTATAGATAATCATGCACCGACGTTAATTTTACCCTTCACTCAAGCTCGGATATAACTAATATTCTCATCACAGTGAGTTTTATGGAAGGCGCTTTGTCCCTATTCTCATGCTGCTTTGATTTCTTAGAAAATCCTCACTATACAAGATTCAGACCTAGCCCTAAAACTGTGTTGCTCGGCGACAACACTATGGTACACGGCGATACCTCTTGTGATACTCGGCGATATCACTACAAACAGAACAGATGGCTTGCGTGACTAATTTCTCGCCACACAATCTATACCGGTATAGCTTACAGATAGGCACGAAAAACGAACTTAACAAGTGTTAAAACATCGATCCTATTTCATACCATGACGTAACCCTTAGCAACCAACATATTACCTTGGTTACCTCTTAGCAACCATCCTCTGCTACCAGATAATTGATCCAGCGGGCTATAGAAAATATATCATAAACTACGCTACCCAACTTCATAACCTATAAACAAAATTCTATACTAAATATGGACCCATTTATGAACTTGATATATTTTGGGCCTACTGAATCAGGTGGTCAGAATAAATCTATATACACATTATCTACACACTATATACATATTTATACATTTGCAGAAAGAATATTGTCATTAGAATAAAACCCAATCATTTAAACGACCACCATAGGCGACGTGATCTAGCTAATGGTAACCTATACTTCTAAATAACCAAGACCAGCTTGTTTGTCAAAAGTAAGATTTTATTTTTTAAATTATAGTATATAAGTTGAAAGTTTTATAAATGAAATTTATTTGCAATATAGCAAGCATGATGGTAAGAAATATGAGAAAAATACAAATTAAGCAATTGAATCAATTTTAAAGAAATTATATAAAGTTTAGCATTTCTAAAACCTATTTCCCTAACTGAACTAAATAGACAGAAATTAAAGTAAAGATCTTTGAGGATTCTTACGTGCTCCACGCAAAGTCCAGCAGCACATCACCCTCATCGGAAAGTCAGAAAGCAGCAGCCAGCTCAACCCTAAGGGCTTGACTTTTTATACCTTTCTACGCTAACTAAACTAGCAAAGGAAAGTTTTCAGAAATCTACGACGTCCCATTGGCTGAGAGTGACAAGTGACATGTCACCCGATTCTTAAAAAGTTCCACAAAATCATGTCTTACAAAGACCATTGTCTCTTCCACGTGAAGCCAGAAGCTTCCTGCGATTGCAACTTTGTATTAAGTCATCCTCGCAGCTTCCATAGTCTTTCAGTACATTTCCGCGGATGCCAAGTTAAGAACTGACAAAAAGTTCACTTTCGACCTTGGCCATGTCCGACAGAATGATGTCAGCTCATCAGTTTTTGCTTTGTGAATGCAGCTTCAATAAACGTTTTAATTCAGAATGGGCGTCTCGTGACTTTCTGCAGAATTATAGATCAGCTCTTTTTCTGCGGCTCAATTAGCTAGGCCCAAAAGCAGGCAACTTATGTTTTCTAGTATAAAACAAACACAAGAAAAGTATTAATGTAAGAAATAATGTAGATTCTGTATCCACCCCATGGATTACTAATTAATTAACCCACCCGATTAATCAAAATGTTACCTAGCCTTTGCATACAAATAAAGCAGCGTTTATATTTACCAGTCTCCGTTTTCTATGAGACCCATATGCACCTAGAATAGTAGAAATGACATCACACAGACAAGGAAAAGCAAAACAAGCACATGCTTCTTTTAAGTTTGCAGCAGTTAGTAATGACAAAAACGAAAACAATAATTATTTTATTATTTTGCACGAACAAAAAGATGCAACAAATATGCACGTTTATGAGCACACATGTTAGTCCCCCCACGTGTAAAGTTTAATCTAAGTTGTATTAGTACGACATATCACAATTCATTAATAATTTTATTCATGTTATGGAAATGTGACTTCGCGAGTTTAAACAAAATTTTGTTTTCTATCTCGCTCCATCAACTGTCAAGTTTGTAGGGCCACCAAATGGCACCCCAGAGGGAGTGGTTGTTTTTTTTTTTTCTTTTTTTTCCCCTCATTTGCCTTCTCGCCACCCATTTCTTCTATCTGGGTTCACCACTGGGCATTCATCTCTTATGCTGGTTAAAGTGTTGAGGGGAGGCTGCACCTATTTTGAGTCTGGTCATGCATCGAACTACCTTTCTTGACCAATTGACTCACCAGGCATAGCAACCTTCCACTCTGTGATCGACCTGGAGCACCATAATTTATTGTACCAGCGAGATAGGCGCGGGCTTAATCATCGGAAAATCATAACCAATAGTAAGGGATCAACCAAAAGTTTCAAGAAAAGGTACCCAAAACCCACAATTTCTCTTAGAGTGATCTAAAGTATCAAGCTTAGCCACAACCCTCATGGCTAGAATCCAATCCATTAATTTAAGGGAGGATGAAGAGACCCACAACTTACAAATCTCTCTGCGAGCTAGCAATACAGCATAAAAAATAAGTCTTACATTGTCATCCAAACATTTGTTTTCTAAATTATATCTCCCTGTTATAATAAATTCAGGGCTTACCTCCATTCGCAGGTTCAAGATTCTAGATAGACAATTACTGACATCCAGCCAGAATTGTCTTATATTTGGGCAATAAACAAACATGTGTAGATCGTCGGCATTTAAAGTGTTACATTTCGGACATCCCACTGCTCCGCCTGTTTTAAATTTGGATAGTCTTCGAGGGGACCAATATGCCCTATGGATAGTGAAAAGAAGGTTCCTCCTTAAATTTGCAGGTTTAACAATACTATAGAGCATAGACATAGTTACTTGCCATTGACTCTCCGTCGCGATCTTCGGCAAGCTTTCCCGCCACAGGGCCTCCGGAAGCACAAATGGTCCATCTTCCATTTCTAGTATCGTCCAGTACCATGTAGCCACTTCCTTCTTAAAAGCCCCTACACCCAACTTGGTCTCGAAATCGTTCTGAGTCCCAATCACAGTTTCTAGATCCGTTGCCCAACTCTGTATCTGTATATATTTA
Source organism: Lissotriton helveticus (assembly GCF_964261635.1). Classification (NCBI taxonomy): domain Eukaryota; kingdom Metazoa; phylum Chordata; class Amphibia; order Caudata; family Salamandridae; genus Lissotriton; species Lissotriton helveticus. Next base: position 466,159,658 of record NC_136067.1, on the reverse strand, counting down.
TACCTGGAAAAAACTTGACCCCATTGTTGTTGGCAGAGACTCCAAGAAATTAATTTATCTTCCTGAAACAAATCTTTCCATCTTTGTAGCCCAACCTCTTTCTTTAACTGAGAGGTCAAAACATCCTTTGTCCATAGTGGAGCTCCAGGAGAATCCCATATTGGGGCCATAAAACTGAAATAAGGTAGTTTCAATGTTCTCCTTATTTTGTACCATACTTCAGCCAAGTCTCGCAAAACCTTTAGTCTCACCTTTTTAAAAAATTTAGGGTCTGCAAACTTATATAAAAAACCAAAATCATTGAGGCCGTTGCATTTTAACAGTGCGCCAAATAACTCTCCAATCGTAGATTTGATTAGGGTACCAAACAACATCCTGCAATTCTTTAAACAAAAAGCCCACGCATAAATTTGTAGATCTGGTGCAGCCAAGCCGCCTTTGTTAGTTCTCCTCCTCAGTTTTTTCCATGATATTCGTGCACCTTTTGATGCCCATATAAATGAAGCTAACTCGCTCTGGACCTTAGCCAACCATTCTTTTCTGAATCCCAACGGTATAGTCTCAAACAGGAAGGTGATTTTCGGTACTATAACCATCTTCACTAGATTGGTCCGACCATAAAGTGATAGAGGAAGATTCATCCATCCTTTTAAAGTAGCCGTAATTTCTTTCTTAATCTTAAAGAAATTTACTTTAGCAAGATCTTCAATCCTATGAGTTATCCTGATCCCCAAATATCTCATTTCAGCTTTACTAGTTACCCCTTCTGTGCTTAAATTCCAGGCCATTATCTCAGTCTTATCCTGATTTATTTGGTAGCCTGAAACTTTTCCAAACTCTTTCGTTATTCTCATCAAGTTATCAAACGAGTGATGTAAATTAGAAGAATAAATAATAATATCATCCGCGTAAAGGCCCAATTTTTTTGACCAATCTCCAGCTACAAAGGGGGGTATCTCTTCTGAAGCCCTTATCTTACAAGCCAATGGCTCTATATATAAGTTAAAGAGTAAAGGCGACAGAGGGCATCCTTGTCTGGTACCTCGCATTACTTTTATGGGGAGAGTGAGTATTCCATTAACTAAAACACGTGATAACGGGGAACAATATAGAGAAAAAAGAGATTGAGTAAAATTCTTCCTTAGATTAAGATATTGTAGAAGATCTTTCAGATATGCAAAATTTACTCGGTCGAATGCCTTAGCAGCGTCTAATGCAAACACTGCTAAGGGGGACTTTTGACTAGAGGGAGTGGTTGTTGCCATATATTAGGACTTTAGTTTTGTCTGTGTTGAGTTGGAGGCTGTTGTTTTTCATCCAAGCAGCGGCATTGCTCATGCAGCTGGTCAAGTGCGCTTTGGTAATGCTGGTTGAGTCAGTAAGGGAGAGGATGAGCTGTGAGTCATCCATGTAGTATAATATGTTGATGCAGTGTACTCTGACAATGTACATGAGGGGCCCCATGTAGACATTATAGAGTGAGGGACTGCGCAAATGAGTTTCTTGGGTTTTGAGGTGTCGGGGAAAGTCTAACTCTTTGAGTTCTGTCGATGAGGAAGGACTTTTTTTTTTTTGGGAGTTCAAAACTGCTTTATTGCATAGGAGAAAATACAGTACACAGCTTCTTGCGCCTACAACCCGGAGGCCGGCAGCATAGCAAGCAAGTAGAACACAGCCTTGTGGCCGGCATCCCGGGGGCCCGGCGGCGTATCATAGGACCAGGCAATAGTAGTGGCACATCCGGCGTTGCTAAGCATCCGAGGATGGACTGCAGCAGAACAGTGTTTTCAGTTATTGTTCATTTTTCGTTAAGGTTGAAAGAACTTCCCAACATTCAAGAAACTAAGAGGCATTACAGACATGCTCGGAAATGATGGCTTGAGCTGGTAAGGTAATATAGACAGGCAAGTTCGGGCTCATCACAATAGTTGTAGAACAGGAGTCCTGGTGGCATAGTAGCAATACTATAGTAAGCGACGTATATGGTGTCATGGATTGTCATTGAATATGAGGGGTGTGATTATATGTCATGTGTGGCATAGGAGGACCTCAGATAAGGTAAGGGGGATAGGCGATCCCAGGTGGAAGGTCCACAATGATGGGTAATATGTGGGGTGCGTGGGTCAGGGCGGTGCCTCATAGCCTGAAAAACAGGGTGACACCCCCCATTAGAACAGAGAGGAGATGTGTATGTATGGGCGAGGATGATAGTCCCATTCTAAGTCCCAGCAGTGTCGCTAATCATCAGTATGGTTTCCCTCAGGTGTATCGTTGTCATCTGACTGCGCGAGTAAATAGCTCACTAGGGGCCCCAAATGTCTTTAGGCCGACTCGAAATCGGTAACAATTCAGCGAAGGTGGTATGCTGCTCCTGACAGTAGGTCAAGTCTGCCAGCCAATCCTTAAATTTAGCTGCTCTGCCTCGACCCCATTGGCACGCCACACGTCTCTTAGCCAAGAGTAGTGCAGTATCGACACATTTCCGACTAGATGTAGGGATATGTGGAGTATGTCCGAGGAGCGCCCTCACGGGATCCATGGGCACGGCGGCCTTCGTCATCACTGTGAGGGCGTCCGTTACCTGTTGCCAATAGTGGAATACCTGAGGGCATCCCCACGCCAGGTGCAGGAAGTCTGCGTGTTCGGCATGGCACCGCCCGCATCGATCATCGACCGCTAAGCCGAATCTGTGTTTCCGCACTGGCGTATAATACACTCGTTGCAGGAATTTGTAGTGTATGATTTTCAGTCTACTGCTTGCGGATATGCGAGACGTGAGGGTACAGCAGTATCGCCATTGCTTGTCAGTGAGGCCAGTAGCCAACTCAGCAGTCCAGTGCGCCCGGGCACTGGCCTCAGACATTGGAGCCGCAGCCCTGAGCTGGCGGTAAAGGCCAGAGACCAGATGTGTCCCATCCTGTGAGCCTAGCAGGAAATGGAGTGGAGGTAGGATTTCAGGTTCATCAGGAGAGTCGGGCAGAATGCCCCTCATCCCCGCGCGCAGTCGTATATAATAGAAAACTTCAAGCGGGGTGTGACTATGAGATGCAAAGAATAGCTCCGCAGACTTAAACTGACCGTTCGAGAACAAGTCGCCCCAGCAAGTGACTCGTACCCTCGCACAGAGGTTGCGAAAGCCTTGTTCCTGTAGCAGGGCGAGATCAGGATGAAAAGTTAGCTGTAACTTGGGCGAATACGGCAGACGGCAAGACAAGTTCTTGGCAATGCCACGCCACGCGTCTAATGTGCATGAAACTGAGGTGTTCGATGTGGTGATGGACGATTCCGGGCAGTGAAGCAACCCATTGAGCGGGATAGGGTGCACTATCCAATCTTCCACCGCAATGTGAGGCATGAAGGGGGTAGGGGCTAGCCAATGGTAGGCGAATTGCGCCTGTGCACACTGATAATACGCTTCAAAGTCAGGGACATCAAAGCCTCCCTTGTCATAAGGAAGGGTGAGCGTGGACCACTTTAGTCGTGGGTTCTTACCCCCCCAGAATAAACTACGCAGTTCCGACTTCAGAGTTTTGAAGAAAAAGGCGCCAGGGAAGTAGGGAATATTAAGGAAAAGATAGAGGAAGCGGGGGAGGATCACCATTTTTATAAGGGACACCCTACCAGCCATGGAGAGCGGCAGGGTCATCCAACGATCCACTGAAGCAGCCAGCTTAGTGATTGCTACCCCGTAATTGGATCGCAGTGTCTCGCTCCTATCTCGGGAAATTTATATCCCCAGATATCAAAGATCGGTCCGGCACCACTCCAGCGGATAGTCAAGGGGAAAATCGCCAACTGCTTCCATTAAAGGGAAGAACTGCGACTTGGACCAATTAATGTGTACGCCTGCCATCCCGCCGAACACAACGAATTCTCGGAGTAAGGGGTTAAGGTGCATCTCAGGGTGTTTAACATACAACGTGACGTCATCTGCGTAGAGGGATACATTGATTTGCCACTGCAAGCATTGTATCGCCCCCTCTCGGTGCAGTTGACGTAAGCGACAGGCAAGAGGTTCGACAGCTATAGCGAACAAGAGGGGAGATAGGGGGCATCCCTGGCGCATGCCTCTATTAATGTCGATAGGCTGTGAAAGACAACCATTTATTAGCACTCTCGCCATGGGTCGAGTATAAAGCAGGCGGACCCAGGATATGAAGAGATTCGGCAACCCCATACTAGTCAGCACTGAGAATAAGTAAGAACACTCGACCGAGTCAAATGCCTTGGAGGCATCGAGGAAGACGGCTGCAACTGGGATGTCGGGGTGCACTGTGCGGAGCAGAGAGAATAAGGTGCGGAGGTTATGTGAGGTAGAGCGGCCAGCCACAAACCCAGATTGATCGGGCAATACAATCCTGGACATTGGTAGTGACAGGCGAGTGGCCAGGACCTTAGCGAGTATCTTAACATCGCAATTTAGGAGGGAGAGCGGGCGGTAAGAGTTGCAGGAGCCGAGGTCATTATCAGGCTTCAAGAGGGAAGTAATAACCACCTCACGCATAGAGCAGGGGAGAACCCCGTCCTCGAGCAATTCTACGTAAACCTCTCGGAGGACAGGAGTCATAATATTTATGTATGCTTTATGGAATTCAGCAGGGATGCCATCGAGGCCGGGGGCCTTGTCGTTCCTGAGGGACATGATGGCCTCACGAATTTCATCCAGCTCGAAGGGGGCTGCCAGAAACACTCTGTCCCCATCGCTGAGCCAGCATAGCGCCACATCCCTTAGATAAGCAGCATAGGATGTATCAGACACTGTGTTAGAAGTATAGAGTGTGTGATAGTGGGATGTAAATGCAGTAAGCATCTCGTCCGAGTCCCTGACCGTGGCTCCATGTGCATCAGTAAGTTCAAGTATAGTGTTGCGCTCTTGTGATGCCTGCGTGAGTGTCGCAAGTACCTTCCCTGGCCGATCCCCTTCACAGTATTTCCTGGCCTGCCAGTGTTTTCCACGGAACTTGGCCTTCCTAGCAGCCTCTTCCTCATACTTCGACAGCGTATCTCTAAAAGCAGCGTGTGCATCAGGGCCATCGTCCGCCACCATGCGGAGTTCTAGCGCTCGCAGCTCCCTTTCTAGGGTGCTAATAGTGTTTTGAATATTTCGCAGGACCCCATAGCTCTTGGAAATGCAATACCCTCTAATGGTCACCTTGAAAGCCTCCCAGATGTGTTCGACCGAATCCACTGACCCCTTATTTCTGGGGAAAAAGGCAGCTATCTTTTCCCCCAACTCAGTTCGAAACAAAGTATCCAATAGGATCTCAGGGCGGAGTCTCCAATGTGGTCTGGGGCTATCCCACCCAGGTATGCGAAGGTGCAGCAGGACGGGACTGTGATCAGAGTATGTTCTCGGCAGATGTGCTGCTCTCAACACCTCTGTGGCAATCCCTTTGGTAAGTAAAAAAAGATCTAGTTGCGCCCATGTTCCTGTGTGTGAGGTAAAGTGTGTGCCCTCCCTCCCATGTGGGTGTAAGTGCCTCCAGGCGTCTATCAGCTCACCCTCAGTGATCACCCCCTGTAGCGCCTCACGTGCCCTGGGCTTATAGCAGCATACTCCGTTTGCCCTATCGAATTGAGGTACCAGCGCTAGATTGAAATCCCCACCCCAGATAACGTGGCGTGAGCCAGCGGTCATGATCTTGCCCCATAGTGTGGTAAAGAAAGCAGGTGTATCCACGTTTGGTGCATAGCTGACAACAAATGTGTTTGTGTCTCGGCCCAGTCTTCCCCACAATAGTGCATAACGCCCCTCACTATCCACCAGTTCACCGTATTTATGGAACGGCACACTGCGAGCAATGAGGATGGTGACTCCTCTCGCATAGGTGGAGTATGAGGAGAAGGTGCGGACTCCCGCCCACCGGCTCGCAAAGGTGGTCCTCCCCTGCGGTGATAAATGGGTTTCCTGCAACATGGCCACCTAAGCATGGTGTCTATCAAGATAAGCAATGACATTCCGACATTTTTTAGCATCATTGAGACCCCTAACATTCCATGACATGCAGGTCAACTGTGTGTTAGCATTCAAAGTAGCCATAGATAGAGTAACAACAAGTGTAGCAGCGCTTGCCTATGCGACGAGACTAAGCTCACTCCAACTAGCCAACATAGGTACTCGTACCAGTGCGCAAATCGCACACACATTCCAAGCAGTAGGTGCCCCTTTAAGAACCAACCCCACCTCCCTCCCACCCCAGCATCCCAATCATGCCAGTAGCCATTTATCCCCACCCATTGTCCCTCCCCCCACTCCCTCCCCCCAACCACTGCAAGAACGTCAACAACATTAACATTCGCAAGGGGAACACCCTGTAGGAGTATGACATAGAGTACGCACAGCCACTTCACCCACCCATAGCTCCGAGTCTGTACCTCCCCTGGCGGAGGCTAGGGTCAGGAGAGTGGTCCTTGGGTTACGTTACCACAGGAATGATGAGGCAGCGTGGGTCCGTCATATGTGGTCGTCTCCGTGCGTGCGCTCAGAGCGAGAGTCAGTGATTGATAGTGCAGGTGAAGCAAATAGTTCAGCAGGTGCAAGCAATCGGTTGTCGTCTGCAGCCGGAGATGAGTCCTTGTCTTCCAGATCTGCTGCAGCATTGCGCTCCTCCCCACGTGTTTTACAGAACATTTTCAGGAAATCCTCCACTTTTTGAGGGTTCGTAAAGAAACGTTGTTTCCCCTGATGTGTGATCCTCAGCTTTGCCGGGTAGAGTAAAGCGTAGTCCAATTGAGCTTCACGAAGCTTCTTTTTCACAGGGATAAACTTGCGTCTCTTCTCCTGTACCAGAGGAGTGAAGTCAGGGTATATGGAGAAGCTAATGCCATTGTATTGTAATGTTTGCTGAGACCGGGCCGCCCTCAATGCGGCATCGCGATCGCGATAGTTTAATAATTTAGCAATAATTGGCCTAGGCGGCAGTCCGGGCTTAGGCACAGGTGCTAACGATCGATGTGCTCTCTCGACGATGAATTGGGGAGAGAAAGCATCCTCTCCAATCGAGCCTTTGAGTAGTTTTTCAATATAGAGCTCCATCCTGCCCGTGTCCGTGGATTCTGGAATGCCCGTGACGCGTATGTTGTTGCGGCGGCTGCGGGCTTCCAAATCCTCGTTCTTGGCCGCTATGACTCTGAGCAGATTGTCCATCCTGGCCAATTGTGTGGTGTGAGTCGAGGTGATGTCCACGTAATCAGATATGCGTTGTTCCGTAGCCGTCAGTCGCTCCTCGTGGCGATCCACTTTATGAACCAGGGCGTCCAATCTGGCGGTGATGCCGTCAACCTTTTCCACCACAGTGGCAAACCGCTGCCTCATCTCCTGAAACAGGCTGTGTAAGTCGAGGTCTTTGGTAGGGGTTGCAACGACTTTCGAGGAAGCTTCACTTGGCCCGGGATCGGCAGGCACCGATTTTGTGCCTTTTTTGGCGCCAACAAAGCTCAGTTTTGCTTGGCGATTTTCGGGCCGCACCATAGTGGCGGCCGGTCGCGGCCCCTCAGTCGCCGCATGTCTGGTCTACGCTGTGTGCTTGGGGGTTCACCGAGTGGGTGTAAATGCAGCCCTAGTAGGAGGCACGCAGGTGCGCAGGTATATCCCGGTGTGGTAGTCGCCGAGTGTGACGCCTCTGATGCGCGGCAATTGTCGCTTGGGGGAGAGTATAGGCCTTCCAACGCTCTTCGCGCCCTTAGGCCCATCAGTGGAAGTAGGCTATAAGGCCCAGTAGCAGCTGTGGCAGAGCTTCAATCACCTTGCGAGGAAAGTAGGCATCAGATCCAGCCCTGCTTTGCACGGGCAGGTGCGCAGGCCACCAGCACGCGCGAGGCGTGGGAAGCAGTGTCCATTGCAGCAAGGACGGCCTTGGACTTCTACCCCCGGCGCAGGCACGGGACACGGCCCGGCCCCGTAATCACCTGCGGGGGGTGAAACAGTCCACAAGGTCCCAGGGGTTCGACCTCACCTCCGATGTGGGCAGGGAGGAAGCATACAACCAGCGGTTCGCCAGGAGGCTCTCACAGAGTTCCGCGGTCCGGCTAGTACCGCTGCGCTCAGCCGCCCCACCGCCTGCGGAGGTCGTAGCAGCAACCGCCTCCGTCCGGGCCAAGCGTCTCTCGGTTCGCGCTGCTCCTCGAAGGGCACTACCGCAGCCCAGCCCTCCTTCGCAGCTCAGGACTCGTCACGGCGCCCAAAGCCCTCTTGTACTGCTCAGTGGCTCACCTCCAGCCCGGGCGCCGCGTGTGTCCAGCCGGGAGCGAGGCTCATAGAGAGTTGATAGCGCCACAGTTCAGCCGCAAGGCACCACGCAGGAGTCGTCCGGGCCCCGGTCAGTCGCGCCGCGATCTCGGCCTGCCACCTCGTGGCCAGCCTCGGGGTCGCGTAGTCTTCTGCAGCCGGTCTCCTCCGCTCACGAGCTCCGCGCGAGCTCGTGGTGAAATTACAAACGGCGACACTGCCAGTTTCGGACCACACAGCGGCCCCAAACTTAGGTTGAGTGTAGAGGGCACCCCCCTACAGCAGATGGGGGGTGAATCCAGTGATTTCTCACCCTGGGGCACAGGATAATTAAAGGATAAATTGCCAAGGAGCGGGAGCTACTCAACTAGTCAGCCATTCCGCTTGTGCACCCTCTAGCGCCCCCGATGAGGAAGGACTTGATGGCAGGTTCGCTGGTACCCAAGTGCTGAAGCATTCTGATAAGTGACTTGTGGAGACCATATCGAAAGCTGTGGAGACATCAAGGAGGATGAGTGGGGCCCTTTCTCTCTGGTCGAGTAAGCTTCTGATGTCATCAGTGGCCACAATGAGGGTTGTCTCTGTGCTGTGGTTGGTGCGAAAGCATGAATGAGAGTTGTCTAGTAGGTAATGGAGTTCTAAGTTGTCTGCAAGGTGGGTATTGATGGCTTTCTTCATGATTTTAGCTGGAAAAAACAGTAGCGAGTTGGATCTGTAGCTGCTGAGGATGGTGGAGACCGCTGTTGGATTCTTCAGTAGGGCATTGACTTCTGCATTTGTCCAGCAAGTTGGAAAGGTGGCGGTGGTTATGGAGGTGTTGATGATATAAGTGAACTTGGGGGACATGATGGGTTTTCCAAGGTTGTATATGAAGTGGGGACATGAGTCTGAGGGGCTCCTGAGTGGATGTTATTCATCAGGGTGGTGGTTTCTTTTTTCGAGAGGGGCTTCCAGATGCTTAGCTGTTGTTTGGCGATGAAGAAGGTGTCCAGCTGGCCAGGGTACTTGGTATCAGTATGCTGTGGGTTAAATGTGTTGTAGATCTTGGAAATCTTCTGTTTGAAGAAGTTTGGGAGGTCGATGCAGACTCCTTAAAATGGGATGATGTTGTTGGCAGTTGCGGGATTGGAGAACACCTTGCCGATGGTGGAGAGTTCTTTGCCATTGATAGAGCTGTCTTTGAGTCTGAGAGTTAGGATCTTTTTCTTTGTGTCTCATAGTTGTTGTTGGTAGTGGTTGAGTGTGGCTTTGCTTGTGGATTTTGAAGGTTTTTCTGTTGCGTCTCTATTTTCTCTCAAGTTGTTTACAGTGGCACTTGGACTCTCTGAGGCCAATGATGTACCAGCTGGGTCATTTGTTGCATGTGTAGATCATATTTCTGGTGGGTGTGGTTGGCACAGTCAGTGAGCCATTTATTGAAGAGCATGGCGTCAACATCGAAGTGACTTGGTCCAGTTTTCTTCAGATATTTGCCTCAGTGTATTGATGGTGGTTTGGATATTTTTGGTGTGGTGGTTTGGTAGGCAGGTATCATGAAATATGTGATGTAGTGGATGGACCATGGGAGCAGGGTCATGTGGATGGTAGGGATCCTGTTGTTGCATGAGAAAATAGGATTGAAGGTGTGCCCTTCTGATTGCATTGGTCCTTGGATGAGATGGATGAGTTTAAGGTTGCCTAGGCTGTTGAGGAGGGCTACTGAGTTATGGTCTGTGCTGTCTTCTAGGTAGATACTGAGGTCCCTGTGATGGATGTAGTTGATTGATTGGATTGAGGAGGGAGAAATGATGTCTGCGATCAGTTTGAGAAATGCTGTTCCGGGGGCCGGGGAACAGTAGGCGAGGATTCCCTTAAGGACTGTGTTGCAGTCCAGTCGATTCATATTACGTATTTGTATTTTGAAGTGGAGGCGTTCCATGAGGTTGGTGTCCGAGGAGGTTTTGTAGATGATCACGCGTCCTCAACCTGGTGTGTAAGTTCGGTCGTGGTGTATAGCTTTGCAGGTGAGCAAGATGACTGCAGAGATATCTGGGTTGGAGGCTGGTTTGAGTCATGTTTCTGTCTGGAAGAAAAGGTCAGGTGTGTTGCTGTCGAGAAAGTCACACGTTTCAGTGGTGTGTTTCTGAAGAGATCAGATGTTAAGGAGCATGACAGACAGTTGGTATCGCGTGGTGGTTGTGAGCATCAGTTGTTTGGAGGTGGTGTTGATTGTAGCTGATTTGTCAGAGGTGAAATCATAATTAGTGCAAGAGAACCGTCCTGGCATGGTTCTGGGGGATGTGTGGCTGCAGCTTGTTTGCCGGTGTGTGCTGTTGAGGTCACGGAGGATGTCTTAAAAGGCAGAACCAAACCCCTTATTAGGAAAGCTTAAAGAGCAATAATGTATTGTGTTGCAGTGCAGGTAAGATAGTGCTGATAGCTGATACTGTGTCAGACAGACCTGTCATGCAAGCAAATACACAGGAGGGGCACAGCCATAAAACCTTTTGCGGAACGTGCACTTTAGAAGTTCTTTATAGCATGACATAACAGCCATCACAATGCAAATTCTATTGCGTTCAGAGCAGTCATCTCTGTACAATCAAGTCAGCTTATTGTGAGGACCAGTGAAGAAATTCACCCTCATTCACACCTCATTCAAACCTGTGCATTGACTGGGAGTGGATGAAGAGCTAATGAGAATTAGCTCCTTGAAATTTCAATAAGGTAAAGGATAACATTCTTCTTAATATTTATTAACCGTCCAACTTCAGTATTGAATTGCTTTTTTATTGACTATTAAAATAATGCTTTAATTATTTTATTTTCCTAGTTAGTCCTTTCCAGTGCTAACAGTTTTAGGAATGTAATCTGCAGTCTGGTTTTCCACTTAGCACTTTTAGGCCCACTGCAGTGAAAGTAGCTTTTTAGGACTTCTCACTGAACAGATATCTTAACGTAAATTTTTTACATGCCCAACTCTTAACTACTATGCATCCTACCTTGTGGGCTGCAACGCCTACATAGGGTTAACTCACTAATTTGGCGGTCAAAAAGATTATTCTAACAGGTTTTTTGTCACACTACTGAATGACACAATAAGGGCCGGATTACGAGTTTTGCAGTGTGGGAGGGGGCGCCAGACCACTTCCCCGCACCCAAACCACCAAACACGGCTGACACCCGGCTGCCATATCACGAGTATTATCACGGTCTAATGAGAAGACAGCATGACGGTCCTGCGGTGGTGCAGTTTAAAGGCTCATATGTGAGCCTTAACTGCGCTGCAGCAGGACTGCCAGTGCATGTTCCTGCACGGCATAGACTGTGCAGTCCATGAATTCAGGAATGGGGTGTAAGCACAGGGCCAAGTGGGGCACATTAGGTCCCCCTTTTTCTCCTCACCGACAGCACTTTCATGGAGTCAGAACCTCCATGAGACTGCTGGCAGTGAGGAAAGTCCTAATATGCTTGGTGGTGCTGCAGGACACCACCAAGTTTATTGAGGCCTTCAGACCGCCGTGTCACGTCCAGGGATCTATGATCGCTGGTGGTTGCGGTGATGCCCAAAAGGTTCAACCGCTGAAGTTGTAATCCAAATGGGGATGATGGGCGGAGCCCTTAAGCAAACCAAACACTCACCCAAGTCAACTGATCTGGATTTAATCCAGCACCATTCTTTAGCTCACTCTGCCACCCCAGTTCAGACATGGACATATGCAAATCAGTCTGACCCTGTGCCTCATGGGAACAGTCCAGCCCAAACTGCCAAGCCATGTCTTCCCTGGACCGGAAACAAGCATCCTGGGACGGGTTTTGGATTCATAATCCTCATCAGCCAGGCTATCTTGAATCCAGTGGCAAAGTGAGCAAGGGACTCACGTCTGAGCATACCCTGCCAACTTAGGGCGAACAAAGCGATACGAAAGGGGGATAAGTTGTAATCCGGCGGTCGGACTGACGGTGCAGCAGTGGACAGACTGTCACTGTTGCATCACCGAGATTTTTGCATTTAAACTCATAATTAGGACAACGTACTGCAGTCCACAGGTGACAGTTACCTTTACATGTGTGATGAAGTTGTTGCGTGTTGCGTTTTATTGTTGCGGCGCAGTTGCAGTTTCTACACCATGTACTAAGGAGAGTTAAAAACACCGATCACCAATTAGCTAATTTTTTCATGTTTTAGGGAACAGGGCACATACACTGGGGAGTAGACATTAATTTGTGCAAAGTCCAGAAATCAGCAATAAAATGCAGCAAATAATGGGGGTGGTCACACAAAAATGGTCATTTTCTTACACTGAGTTACCCCTGTTGGCTTCATATTGAAGCTATGTTGTGTACATCTGTGTGCTTCCTAACAATTGCCACTTTTATCTCATTATAAACACACAAATGCCCACTTTTTGCAATCAGCTCTATTATGGAAATGCACCTGCACACACTAATTTTTTCATGGAAATCTTTTAGGAAAGGAATTGTCAATAGATTTTGAGTAACAAAATAATGATGACATACAAGTAAGTTCATCATAAACAACATGAGGCATGTCAGGTGCTGTGTATAAAACAAAAAAGGAAACAAGTGGAGGACATGATAGAGAAGTGGAAAGAAAAAGAAGAGCAAGGAGGAAAAAGAAAAGAATAAGGAAGAATAAGAAAAAGGAAAGGAAGGATGTAGAGAAAATAGAAAAGAAAAAGAAAAAGTGATTTTGAAAGTATAGGTGATTGAGAAGACGGATATGCAGTGAAAAGTAGCCAGTTTAAGTCCGATTTAATTTTCTGCTGTGCCTATAGTGATGAAACATTGTCTATTCTATGTTTGTCACAAAGAAAATGTCACTATGTAGAAATAGATAACTTAGAAGTGTCTTTCAAACAAGAATGTATAACTTTAAAAGCAAGTGCAATAAAAAGATTAAATAGCATAGGTTTGGTGGAAAAGCAATAAGAATCAGGTGACACAATTCCAAGGAATACATTCTAAATTGATTATGGAATATTACATTGAGTTTTGTTTTAACCATTTTAGCCAAACTATATTCTAAAACATAAACACTTTAGAACAATAGTAAAGTAATTGAAATAAAGTTCATGTGGATGAAAGCAATACCAGCTTAATGGAAAGGAAGTTGGAGCAAATTTAAAAATACATTGAGGTGCAATAACAGATGTATTACAAAACAAATAAAGACTGGGTGATATGAGCAGCTTGAGATAAAGTATTCCAATATTAGTTTTAGATTATATAGTAGTAGTGGATAATAACATGTTATATAAATAAGCGGTTTTGTATATGTAGTCGAAGAGAATATTATATAATATTATCAAGGTTAGGAGTGATATATTGTCAGAAGGAAAATTATTACTTGATTAGCAGAAGATAATATTCCTGTAAAAATGAGCTTGGTAGGTTAAATTGTGTGAGGGGAAGGAATAACAGAGTTGTTCTGTGCAGGTACTTGAACAAACATAATACCTTTCTCCTTCCAATGTTTAAAATAATATGATTTTTCTTGAACTCAATATACCAAATAAAGAAGTAAGAAAACATTGATTAAATTAAATCCTGTAGCAGGTGTTGAGACTTTTAAAAAATACAATTGGTCATATAAATTACATCAGTAAATGAGAAATCCCTCAATAACGAACATTCAAATACAATCCACCCTGGTGTGGGAGAATCTTAAAAATCAATAGTTAAAATATAAAATTGTTGAATTAAAAAAGCTGAATGATACAACTGAAAATCAGGAAAACAGAGACCACCTTCATGGGATGCTTAAGTTTAGACAAGGCAATATGTGATGTTTATTATTCCAAGGAAATTTGGTACCAATGGAATTGCTCCCCGAAAAATAGGAAGTTGGTATTTTAAAAGTTAGCTTTGACAATATATGTAGAGGACATGTGGTACAATCATCATATTTATGGTATCTAGCCTAACACACCATGATAAATGAAGGGGAGACCATGCTGGAAAAAAATTCTGTAGTTTATGATTGAATATAGCTAATTGTATTTGAAATAGTAGAGGAAAACATAAAACCTAGGTATTTGAGTTTAGAAGGGCACCAGGAAAAATTAGCGTCAGCAAACATATATTGATTGCAGGAGGGATTTAGTGGTATCATTTCAGTTTTGAACTAGTTTAGTTTATAACAACAAATATTGAAGTATAGCTTGATTTCTTGTAAAAAGAGGAGAGATTAGACATATATATTAAAATATCATGAGCAAAAGCCAACAATTAGTTTTCACAGAAGTTATGTTTGAAATAAGAGTGTTACAATGAATACGTTCAAGGAAAGGTTCCAGACATAGAAAAAAAGTAAATGAAAAAGGGGACAACATTATCTTGTGCCTCTATGTAAATGAAAATAAGGGGAAAGTGTCCATTAATGAAAACACTAGCACGAGGGCTTGAGTATAAAAGTTTTATAAAAGAAATGCATTAGGACGAAAACCAAACGAATGTATCGTAGTGAACATGAATCACCAATTTATGCAGTCAAAAGCCTTTTTTGGCATCAAGAGACGATGCTGCAAGGGGTGAATGCTATTTTTTGCCAAATGTAAGACTATTAGACATTATTCTAGCATTGTCTGCAGCAAGTCTGCCCTTAACAAAACTAGATTGGTTAGATTTGACAAGTAGGGGAACTATATTTTCAAGACAGATTGCTAACATTTTGAATCTCATCTTAAGCCTTTTGGCTTAATGGACAGACTTCATCCTGAGGAACTTTTGTATGTCCAACTAATCGACTTGATTAACCTTTCTTCTTTTTGAGGACATGCAAACTCTTTTTCAATTTGTGCCCTGACGAGATAAGCAAAATTAAATGAAAAAAAACTACTTACCTTGCACTCACCAATGCGGCAAGTGCAAGGTAAGTGGTTTCATTTATTTTTTTCATTTAATTTTATTCTTCCTCAGTGTAGGGTTAATGGATGGGACGACGCAGATGATGAATGACACGAACGCAATTAGGTAGCTGTGTCATTGCTAATATCAGTATATATGCTAGAGGGATAACCCTCTCTATCACGATAAGAGTACAGAAGTCCATGAGCAGCAGTTCCTTAGATGAAGTAATTCCAGCCAGGTAAGCATTCCTGAATGCAGTGTGGCTTTGGGCCCTCAGGAAATGTGCTTACCCCATGGTGCTTGAACAGACAGATAGGCCCAGGACAGTGGCATCTGCCGGAGTACTCATGGTCATACGGATATATTCTAGTTCAAATCCAGGATACCAGTGAGAAGGAGCAGATGAACAGTGCAAATTTAAGATGGCATCTATGGTGATGCTGTGGAAAAAGAGGAAGATACATTTGGCAAAGTCATTAGAAGTCTGGAGTGGTGGTCACAGTAGAACAGCGCTGAGCTACAGCTACAGCTACAGCCCAGGTTGGATGGAATGTGGTAGAGAGGGGCAAAGGCTTCTTCAGTGGAAGTCAGTAGAAAGGAGGAGCGCTAGTGAAAAATGCTCGTTGATCTTGGAATCCACGCACATAGATGATTGCTAATAAACGTGAGTATACAAGGGACTCTTTACTATAAAGTAGTTTGGTCCTGCTTTAATTTAGCACACACTTCTTTGAAATAATTGCCTCCGGTGCATGCCAGATCTACTAGCTGATAAGCCAAGATTCACTAAGAACTGTGCTGCGAGCTAACCAGAATGTTTATTTAAATTGGTAGGGCTACACTCTGCCTAAAATATTATCCCCACCTCCGACATCTTTGATTTATGCTCTGGCTCTGACACTTGTATTATAATCATAGGATTTAATTGGCTTGGGCTAAAGCAAAGAGAAAATTAGCTCCTTTGTTTTTTAATGTTGTTTGAGCTTTTCTCCAAGTAGGTTTTAATTGATTTCACTTTTTTGTCCCTATTTTATCCTGGGTTTACTCTCCCTTAGAAGGCCCAGGGAGCTAGAAAACTTCATTTTCTGTAGTAGTCGTAGTAGTAGTAGTAGTTGTTTTTGTTATTATTATCGTTATCATTATTACTATTACTAATATCATCATATTCCAGGTAGATTGTTCAGCCATGTACATCCTGAAGGTCCTAAGCCTGTTTGCACCAACTTTGAAGAGCTTGGCTTGAGTTTGAAAAAGAGGTTGTTTCCAAGACCGAAGTATTCTACTGAGTGTAAAAGAGTAATCTTATATGGTAAGTAGATATCAGGACAGCAGATATTGCTCTCAAACATTTCGAAAAGTCATTTTCGACTAACCCTAAGGTTCTCCTTCTGAGCACATACCCCCTGCACTCGGTGCATACCGTTCACGTGCATTGTCAGCCTTTATTCTCTAATCCTTTTAAGCTTTTGAACACCTCTGTCCTAGACAGTGCCTGCGTTGACCTATCCCTTTATGCCCTCCATCACCTTTGATGTACTCAGACTTGATAGCTTTTCCACTCAAAAGATAGATGTTAGACTACCCAAGATCCCTGGTTGGCTGAGGTAGGTAACGCAGGCCAAGCAAAGGACCTGTGGGCCCCAACATTAGGGAAAAGACTGGTCAGCTCCAGAGGTAGCCCCCGCTCCACCCCCTTGGTAGCTTGGCATGAGTAGCCAGGCTTATCTTCAAGGTTTAATGTGTAAAGTATTTGCAATTACGCTCACAGCGATCCAATGATGACACCACAAATTTCATAGAAAACAAGTATATGTTTATAAAATGATATATGATGTGACCACACAATACTAAACCAACATATGTGTGAGGGTAATGTACCCACTGGCTTGTGATTATTGAGCTAAACTAGACAATCCTACGTAATCCTAATGTCATAATATGCAGTTCGATACGCAACA
The DNA here is from genome assembly GCF_964261635.1 of Lissotriton helveticus. NCBI lineage: Eukaryota > Metazoa > Chordata > Amphibia > Caudata > Salamandridae > Lissotriton > Lissotriton helveticus. The sequence continues at coordinate 466,142,621 of NC_136067.1, read as the reverse complement.
TTCAGGTGCTTCACAACATAAGAATAATACAGATCGTTATACTGTTATCTGGCGATCTGTACAGTCACTGTAATGCAATGCATAAAGCAACAATGTGGTAAACTGTTATGCCTCGGTAATGCAATGCATATGGTCCCCCTTCAGGTACTCTGGTGGGAAAAAGCAATGCAACATGTAATACATTTATGCGGTAATTCGTTATGCAAAACTAATGAAATGTGGAACACATAAGCGGCAGTTCAGTATGCAACACTAATGCAATGTGTAACACGACAATCCGGCAGATTGTCTTGCAGGATTCAGACAAAGCGTAACATATCTATCAGACAGGTTGTTATGCAAACCTAGTGCAATACGTCACACACCTATCAGGCAGATCGTAAGGCAAACTAATACAATGGGCAATATGACAAAACAGGCAGTCCGTTTTGCAGAAATAAAGTAATGCGTTATAAAAGCAAAAGTTATGCAATGTGTAAGTTACTCCAGCACCATTCACGGTGCCTCCGGCAGTCTCTCCGCCACTCATGCTGGCTTGCAGTTAGTAATTGCAGCTTTGCACTCAGTCCCTGGAGCAGCCACTCTCTTGGAACATGGGCCTCAATCCATGCGGAAGCAGAGGCTCGCATTGCACAACAAAGAGAAAGGCCAAGAGTATCTCCCTCGGAGCATGCGCCCCGCCCTTGGTGTCCACACAAGATACTTGGGGGGCACAAACTCACTCCCCCCTACTCATCCAGAGACTTGGGTCTCCGATGCGAAACTAATGCAATGTGGACCACATATATCTGGAGGTTCGGTATGCAACACTAATGCAATGTGTGATACAACAATCTAGCAGATTGCGGTTCAGGATTCAGACAAAGAGTAACCCATCTATCAGGCAGTTCATTATGCAAACCTAGTGCAATGCGTAGCACACCTATCAGGCAGTTAGTTAGGCAAACTAATACAATGGGCAATACCATAAAACAGGCAGTATGTTGTGCAGAAATAAAGCAATGCGTTATACAATCATTAGATACTCCGCTACACAGAAGTTACTCCAGCACCATTCACGGTGCCTCCGGCAGTCTCGCCACAACTCCTGCTGGCTTGCGGTTAGTCGTTGCCACAGTTGCCCCCCCACACAGGTAAGATAGAACACAGTAAGTGCAGCCTCGCACTCAGGCCGTGGTGCTGCTACTCCCTTGGCACACGGGCCTCAATCGGAGCCGAAGCAGAGGCTTGCACTGCAGAACAGGGAGAGAGGCCAAGAGCGTCTCCCTCCAAGCCCGCGCCCTGCCCCAGGAGTCATCACACATTACCTGGGGCACTAACCAACTCTCCTCTCCTTGTCCAGCGATGAAGTCTCTGACTATCCAGGCAAAGGGAAGATCCCAGGCTGCACACTACACCCGCACTCAGAGTCACGGGAACTCAGGGTGCATGTTAACCAGACAACTCTTCACGAGGGTCTCAGGCTTCGCACGACACACGCACGCAGCACCGCTGACACACACTTTATCCCACCGCTGCCACCAAAATATTAGACTTCCCAAGATCCCTGCTTGGCCTGCGGTACCTACCTCAGCCAAGGTAGGTAGGTACTGCAGGCCAAGCAGGGATCTTTGGAAGTCTATCAATAGACTTCTTGCATAGGGGTCAAAAGGTGGGTGGAAAGTGGCACCCATTCCTTAGGACACGCTTACCCTATGTCATGCCTTCAATTATGCAATTCAAGATGGCTCGCACTGGAAAAACAGAACGTTAAACTCTTCCCTGCAGTAGATTGTAAATCTAAGTATACAGTGCCAGTATCAATACATAGTGTTTATATTAACCACCTAGCGATACCTAATTTGCTTTACATGCCCCTATCAAACATTGTCATAATTTGGAAAACAGAGTCTGTGGCATATTGCTAAAGGTGTTGACATTTTGAAAATCTCTTGCAGACATGTCTACACTTAGTTTTTCTTTCTCGGCATGGCTGGCATTTTCCCTGAACAACTCATTTGTCTGGGTAAAGATTGAAAGGCGTTAATTATCTAACTGCACCCTCTGAATATGTATTTTCCGTTAAACCCATATCCATTGAGCTTGTTTGAGAGCTCCCACCTTCATTCATCCATATGTGCCGTTGATCTTGTTTTTCTATATCTACTCTATTACCAAATGGATGTGTGTCAAAAAGCAATACGAAACATCTCTTACTGATCTGACACTGGTGTTTTGAAATAGACAGCAAATCTATGTGTCACCGAGCACATTCCCGTATACATCAGAAACTGGAAAAGTGAATTGTTCAGCACCGCTGATTTTGTTATATAGTTGTCAAACAATTCTGTTTAAAAAAATATTTCTAGACCAAATATCTATTATTCCTTTTTTTTGCAGATGTGTGCCTGACGCTCATATTCTATCTTAAAACGCCAGTGGCCAGTATCATGATGGGCTGAGCTGGATCAGCTCAGATTCGACTGCTTTTTCAATGTGCCTGTAATGTGTAGAGTATATTCGTTTAACCTGATGTGCTTCAAGTTAGGTCTTCATTAGGCAAGGCCCAGCTAATTGTGATATTTCGATTAACTCCAGTTACTGGACATATCACAATCATAAATCTGACAATATTTATCAGATAGAAATTCCCGGTATTTACCAAACGTGCTGTTTGTAGAACATGCACAATAATCCACATTTTAGTCCCTCAAAACTCGGAATGAGTTGATATTTATCATGAAAAATTCCGCTTTTGGCAGTTTGCTCTGCACCAGAAAATGAAGCCTGCAAAGGCATTGTGTGTGTGTAAATGTACAAGGCCTCTAAGGGTGGCACAATAAGTGCTGCAGCCCATGGATCCCTTCCCTGGTCACAGTGCTCTTGGTACCTATGGTACCTTTTACAAGGGGCTTACATGTGGCCAGAGAGTTGCCAATTGGGTTTTGCAACAGTACAGTTTTAGGGAAAGAATATAGGCCCTATGAACCTGTTTGGCAGGAAACCAGGGCACACTCAGTCAAATTACATCAATATTAAGCAAAAAGTGGGGGAACCATGCAAAAAGGGGCACTTTCCTACAGGGCCTCTTTTGGATGTTGGTCGGAAAGCCTAGGGCCACTGCTTGGAGGATTTCTGACTGACATCCATGGTTTAAAATTTGACTGCCTTACTTTAAAGAAAAGGGGGCTGGAGTTTATACTGGCCTGTTCAATCAAACTGGCTTCCATCGGCTAGTCGGAAACCGATTATAACCCCTAATGGATGGTGTTTCTGCAATCAGAATTATGATGTCGGCTTCCAACAGGCTGTCTATGTTGGGCTTTCTGACATGGAAAGCCTTTCAAAAAGCTACTTTGTGGGCCTCTAGCATGGCCTCCTCCTTCCACGGCCTCCGGTTGTGGGCTGGGGGTACCTATGGTACCCCCTGTAAATCCCTGCACCATTTGGCAGACACTGTGAGGTGCCTGCCACACAAAGCAGGGGTTTACAGTAACTTTTATTCCTCTATGGGAGCTTGTTCTGTGGCCAGTTTCCTATCACTGCACAAGCTCCCAGAGGGAAATGGGAGTTTGTGACAGCACTGTGTGGGCGCATCGTAATTGTGGTTTCGGACTACTGAACCGAGGTCTGTTGGTTCTGAAACTGCAGAGTTGCCGGTTGGAGGCAACTCCAACCAACATCATGATCAGGCCCTTAGTAAATTGGGATAGGAAATGTTTTAATGAAGAAAAATTGCTATATTGTGAGCGAAGCACGCACCCATTTCTATTCCCTTGTACCTTCGAAGATCAAATAGTTATGACTGAGGGATTATTTGGCACAGTCCAAAATGAATGATGTTGATACTGAATGTAGCGAGTCCTACTTTCTAAAAGATAAGACAAAAGTGTCAGTACATCAGATTGAGGAATTATTGTACAGAGGCTTTCTATATCCATTATAACTTGAATGTTAATCTGTGGGTCAAAAATGGAAGTCTTCGATCACATCAATTACTGCAGTTGTATCCTGAATCAAAGAAGAGTTACCTAAAAGAAATTGTTTGATTAAAAAATCAACATAGTTTCAGAATCGAATTACAACCCGAAACTATTGGTTGACCTGGAGAATGAGGGGAGTTTTTATGGATTTTAGGAAAGATATATATGAAAGGTACGGTTACATCCACTTTGTTCAGAAATTAGAATTTTATAGGATTAGCCAACCTTCATCTAGACCTATTTTAATTACGATTGATGTAGATTTTTGCATATTAGGAGGGGGGTCACTTAACATTAATTGTAATGATGGGCTACATTTAATAGCCTGAATATCTCATCATTGTAATGTGAATCATCCATCAGAACAATGTCTGCGCCCTTATCGGCAGGTTTGATGAAAAGTTCTTTAATTATAGATTACAGAGACCAAGCAGTTGATTTTTTCACAAATAATACTTATGATAGAGTGGATTTTGACGAGTTCAATCTATTTCAGTGAGTAATGCATTTTCATATGTTATGATTTCTTTACACACCATATGATTGCTAGGCTAAAAAGCGGAGGGGTTATATAAACCTGTTAAAAATTGGCAATGTCTCATTTCTCACAAAGAAAATTTTTATTGAAAGGAAGAAACAATACATTTCAATTTGTGGATCAAGTAAATTGTTCTTATGAGTGGGAACAAAAGATAGTCTGGTACTGTTAGACCTGGCATCATTGGAATGGGTTTCACCAGTATTTTTGCCTTGCCTCCTGTTATTTTGCTGTGTGTTGGACTTCGTTTTTGCAGGTCTAGATGCTTTGGACACTTTGCCCAATGTGCTCCCTTTGTAAATTGTTGTCATTGATTAATGATTCCAAGATTGGCATATTTGATTTACTAGTCAGTCTCTGGTACAGTGCACTGTGTGTGCCCAGTGCCTGTAAATCAAATGCTGCTAGTAGGCTTGCAGCACTGATTGTACCACCTACATGAGCAGCCTTGAAACAAGGTCTCAGGCCTGCTTTTGCGTAGCCTGAGTGCTGTCTAGTACTTCCATGTCGACCTGGCAAGTGCACCCACTTGCCAGGCCCTAACCTTCCCTTTTCTTACATGTTTGTCACCCCTAAGGTAGGCCCAAGGTACCCCTGTGGGCAGGATGCTGTGTATGTGAAAGGTAGGACATGCCCTGATGTGTATGGCATGTCCTGATAGTGAAATAGTACCAATTTAGCTTTTCACTATTGTAAGGCCATCTGTCCACATAGGATAGAATGTGGAGGTGGCTCATATCCTTTTATGAGCATTACTGAACATGAGAATAATAAAGGCAAATAGATTTTGGTATGCCTGACCACAGAACGTTAGGTTGCATTTGTTAGTGAGGGTAATTTTTACATTCTGTGTTTGAAAATACCACTTTTAGAAAGTAGGCATTTTCTTCCCTAACCATCCAGTGTTCCTCTGCTAGGTTGTGTATTGGCTGTCTTGATTTGGAGTGGAAGATCCAGGGGATATGCATTCTGTTCAAACAGCCACTTGAGGGTTGATGTGTGTCCTGCCTTTCCAGGGTGAGTCAGGGCTAGGCTGAATAGACCTGGGCTGTATTCAGAGTAGTGGGAGGTGATTTCTTTCACATCTGAATAGGCCTGGTCTGCCAAATACAATGCTGTCTCCACCTCCTGCCAGGAAGCTGTACCGGAGAGGAGAGAACTGGTTTTGGCTGGGCAAAGAGTTTTTCTGCCACAGAGGACAAAGGATATTACTGTATACAAAAAGGGGCCCACACCCCAGACTTTTAGATCACTTCTGGGAATCAAGAGAAACCTCTGCCAAGGAGAAGAGCTGGAGAGGCTGAGGAGGAATACTGCCCCTGCGCTGTTTGCTGTCTGGGGTTAGCATGCAGAGGCTCCTTTCTGCCAAGGAAAGAGAAAGGACTTTGCTGTGTCCCCTGCTTGAGGAAGATCTCCAAGTGCTTGAATTGAGCTTGCCTCCTGTTCTGAAGTCTCAGGGACACACAGACTTTACCCCCAGTCACCCCTGATTTTTTTTGCTGGGAGTTGTGACCTGCTGAGAGGTGCCTGCCAGTGTTCTGGGCCTCTGGAGGTTGTTTTGGGACTGGAAACTGCAAGAACTGTGAAAATCGATGCATCGCCTATTTTTGACGCATCACAGCAGTGCAAGAAGTATTTTCTGAAGCATCGCCACTGCCGAAGAATTGAAGCAGCGCCTGCTCCCGGCTTAAGTGCCTGGCATGCAACAAATCCTGTGCACTGATCTCGGATGTCCAAGATCACCGCACTGATTCGGAGCAGACACATTTGGGTAAAAACCAACGCGTCATACCGGATTGTCACTCATCAAAGCGCCAAATCTGTTGCATCATTGGGGGACGCAGCATGAAACCGATGCATCACCTACCCACACAGTAAGAAACTGGCACATCACCTCTTCTCCGGTAAGGAAACAACGCATCAAGCCCCCTGTGCAGAAGTAACAAACCAACGTATCACATCCCTGGAGCAAGGAACCAACACATCACCTTCCCTGAGTGTAAGGAACCAACACATCACCTTCCCTGTGACCCATTTTGCTTGCATTTTTTGACATTGATGAATAGCTGATTGGCCACCATCTGAGTCAGAACATGGGTCTGAAAATGTCACTTCCCATGGGGGGAGGCCGTTGGGGTATTTTTTGCTGTTTGGTACAAGTATTTTCTACGCTAAGGATATGTTGTTTCGTTATTATATATTTTAATATCATTTTGAAGTTTGTTTTCCTAGTTACAATAACTTTTCCGTGTTCTTTTATTGTTTGTTCTACTACCTCAAGAGGAGCTTTAGCATTAGTAAGTGTTTGATCACACACAATTGTCTTTTCTATAGCTTCAATTTCTTTTTTGATTTGCTTAATATGATTCAATACTGTCTCAATGCCAAGGACCATCCATGTCCTTGAGCATTTATTAGCTGTTTCACTAGAATTAATTTTAAACTCTTGACCAATTAACTGGTTGCATCTTAAAAAAATGTAGTTCCTGATGGGGCATCTATCTATTGCCAATTTATTGTGGTGATCGTGAGATGGTCTCCTGTACTAAGAACAATAGAGACTGAAACTTAAATGCCAAGGTCAACTCTTTCTCTGTGAGTCTACTGGATCTTGTCAAGTTAATTGCTCAAACTTTATGTGTAAATACATTTATGTCAATCAGTGTATACTCCACTAAATATATAGAATTTGATCTGAATTCCAAGGTTAATGTTTATAAGAAATTATGTGATGTGTACCCCTGAATCATATATATTAAATAGAAGGAGTTGTCTTCAATCTAAATTTTTTGTGCATCTGTTTTGTATCAATAATTCCCCCATCGACTATATTTAGAGTTCTGTTTAGATTAAATTCCTGCTGTCACTGGACAGTTAATTCAATTGAATGAATGAATGAATGTGGTCTTATAGAGCGTGAACTCAGCCCAAGGGCACCAAGGTGCTAGAACGGAACAGCCAACACAGGGACAGTAGAGGCAGACTTACAGATTTGTCTCAGAGAAAAGTCAGGTTTTTAAGGCCTTGCAAAACAGAAGAAGAGAAGGCTTCCCTGAGAGCTCTAAAGGGAGGGTATTCCACAACGTAGGCGCCGCAGTGGAAAAGGCTCTGCCATCCCATTTAGCCTTCGAAAACCTAGTGACAGAAAGGAGATTTTTGTTTGAGGATCAAAGAGATCTGCTGGGAGTATAATGATGAAGAAGTCATTTGATGCCATCCGGACCAGCGTCATGGAAGGCTTCATGAGTCAGACACAGGATCTTAAATGAGATCCTACGGTCCAATGGAAGCCAATGCAAGCTCTTGAGTGCGGCAGAGGCTGAGCTGTATCTGGAAAGATTCAACACCATCCTCGCCACGGCATTCTGGACCATTTGGAGTCGATGGATGAGTCTCTTGTTAATGCCCATATAGAGGGCATTACAATCGTCCAGCCTAAAGGATGCTAAGGCCAGAATGGCCTGCTTCCGAGAGTCTGGGGAGAGGTAGTGGGAGATCTTTCTGAGGGTCCTAATGGTCCCGAAACAGGTGGAGACAGTCCTGTTTACCTGAAAATCAAAGGAGAGAGCAGTATGCATATCACCCCCAGGTTCTTCCCATGAAGGACTGGACAGGGGCATTCCCCAAGCGAGGGCGGCCACCACTCACTAGACCAAATTTCCTGGTTACTCCCAAAAATCAGTAACTCGGTTTTGTCACCATTCAATTTCAGGAAGTTCTCCACCATTCATTGAGAAACAACCTCCATACAGCTCCTAACATTTTGAGTAAATCATTCCCAAATATGTTTCTATAAATGATTACCTTGTTGACATTTTACTAGAGTGCCTGCAGCACTGGTTGGGCCACCCACTTAAGTAGCACTTTAACTAAGTCTCAAGCCTGCTATTGCAGCTTTGGTGTGCAGTTTATACTTCCATTTCGACCTGGCACACAAAACCTCTAAGTATGGAGCCAGCACAGGGAGGCAGGATGCCTGGGGACTTCAAAGGGAAACCTCTAGAAGCTTCCCCCCACTTCAAAGGCTCAACTGGATATACATACTGGACCCCAGATACCATGCTTTTAGTACAGATCCGGACAAATTGATACTCTCAGAGTAAGAAGGACTGCTGTGCTGCTACAGTTACTGCCACTCTGCTAGACTGCTGCTCTAAATAAAATGCTGTTGTGCTGTGTTGACCTGCTGCCTACTGCCCTCTTGCATGGGAAAGAATAGCTAGATCTGCAACTATAGCTGGAAACCTGGACCCCACAGTGCCTCCATGGGCTAGTCTGCTGGCCTTATGATCTGAGCCTCAAGGACATGAAAGCGTTCCCAACCAGCTTCTGGACCTAGCTCTGGTGGGTTTCTGCCTTCCATGTGGTGCCCCAAAGTTCCTGGACCTTTGGTGTTGCTCAGTAAGCTTAAAGCAAGCCTTTAAGCTCTTCGCAACTAGGCCCGTTCCCACCAAGACTGCGCCACTCATACCGAAACAAGCATGAGCCACTGCCAGATGGTCTCTGCATACTGCAGCATAGACTGTTTGAGGGGGACCACCAATGCGAAGCTCCAGCCTGCCCAACCTCAACGCCTGGTCTGCTCTTTCTGTCACACCAGCAGCCTCCCGCAATCCTCTCCTTGCTGCATGCAGCCCTTTCCAATGTAAATGGGACTCTTGGCACAAAACTTAAGAAGGTAAAACAAGCGGGACTATTCTTTGATTGTATCCAAACCATGCTCCATCACGGTCGGCCTTATTTTTTTACTTTGACCAGGTGGCGCACCTAAAAGCATAAAGCTGTTGGCGCTTTACGCTTTTAGGCACTATTTTTCACTTTATTGTTTCAAAATTCATAACTCTGGTTGTACTGATTGGATTTTTTGTCATTTTTTTGTTATTTTATTTATTAAATTCAGCTCTATTTTTTTAACTTGATGTAGGATCCTATTTGTGTAATTTTTTCACTCTTTTACTCTGCTGCACAAACACTTTACACATCTAAGTTAAGCCTGACTACTCTGTGCCATGCTACCAGGGGGTTGAGCGCATGTTAAATTGGGGTTTGTTTGTGCCTTACCCTGACTGAGATTACGGTTGGTGCTTGACCAGGTTCACACCCCAGTCAACTCAATTGCAGATAAAGAGCCTGCAGAATTATGACACCAAAACTCTCACACTAATGAAACACAGTGATTCCTCTTGATGGACTGCACTACTTCAGTGCTTGCCACAGCACCATCAACCCGAATGTGCTTGGTACTCCTGCCTATCTAAATTCAGCTTTGAAATAATGTAATATTAAATTAGTTCATTCAGTTAGATTGTACTTGATATTGAGGAGGGGAAAATGGCAAAAAGAAAGGCAACTTCTTTCTCTTGGCTCACCTAAGGGTTGTCCCAATTATTCTTTGAACTATTTGTTGCAATATAATAGAGGAAAAATACATGCTTACCTTGTATGGAACCAGATTTGTTTTTTAACAATCTAGTTACATCATTGGATAAGAACCAGATTTTTTCTACACCATTCATAAACTTATCACGTTACAACATTTGAAAGGAATATGCTTGGAGGAAAGAAATGCAAATATTTCATCTGGAATATTCAATGAGAAATAAGAAAAGTTTTATAAGAAGAATGTTTATCAATGGTGATGACCTTTTTAAATGTTTAATATTTAAGTTTTGGATTGTCTAATTTAAAACAATGGGATTTGGGAGCGTTTTTAAAATCCTGTCAGGTACTGTTGATTTAGAACCTTTGGTACCAGTATCAATATGCCACATGTATTAAGATTTGGAATAGAGATTACCTAATTGTAATTTTCAGCGAATCGCAATTAGGTATTCACTCTTCCAAATGTATAAAACTCCAAGAGTTTAATTTAGTGATTCGTAGGGGCTCGCAAACTGATCTAGCCAGATCTGGTTGATCAGTGGACAAATGCATCCACTGCAGGGGTCTGTGTTCAACCTCAGGGTCACCGGTTCAAATCCCGGCGGGTACACTCAGCCTTTCATCCATCTGAGGTTGATAAAATGAGTGCCATTCAGTTGAGTAACAATAAACATCTTTTATTCTGCAACAAGAGACCTCGTTGGGGTGAACATGTGCGTTACAAATACACATGTTATGTTATCTACCTCATTAATATTAATGAGGTCATTCAAAATTTGCGGCCCCCTAGTAATCGCTAAATTCATAGGGATGGTGGCCTGCTGGGGTCAGCAGACCACCATGCCCATGATTGCTTGTAAATAAAGGAAGCATTTTTTTTTAAGTGGAGCCCGTTTCCCTCTAAGGAAAAGTTGTGTTTAAAAAACAAAATGAAAAGTTTTCATTTTCATTTTTTAAGAGCAGGCAGTGGTCCCTGGGATTCAGTATTTGGAAGGGACACCCTAAACACGCACCTTCCAAATATCAAATCGCAAACCTATTTTGAGATTCGGTAACAGGTTACCAAATCGCAAATTAGGGTTTGTTACATGTGAAAAGCATTTTTGCGATTTGGCCCATTTGCTAACACAAAAAATGTTTGATACATGTAGCCATATATCGTTTCAATATTGTAATTATTCAGAGTAGTGTTTTTTTACTTTTAAACAGCCCTGAAGAAGTGACTGTGTTGTGATACACATGTTGGCGATAACAATCCATCTTATTAAGCTCTACATTTGGATTCTGTGTATATATGTGGAAATAGATGTGGAAAGTGTCATAATGTTGCTGAAAACGAGAATAAATCTTATTTGATGACCTACAGATCAACTGTGATGGACATTGACTTCTTTTCCCAGATCAATAGGTTTATCATTTCCCCAAATTATACTCTTAACGCATCATTTACTTGTTGTGACTTTTTTACTTAAAGGCAAACCTCACATACTAAAGTCACTAAGGATACCAGCAAATCTCTGCAAAAGCTTTTTGCACAAATCTCTTGCCGGTAAAAAATACACTAAAATGGGATACATTATAAGAAATGATAGTGTAACACAAAGTTTCGGATTTCTGTTAATTTCACTTGTGCAATTAAAGTTGTACCCAGGCCTAACCTCCACACCACAATCACTCTCAACACCATTCCAAGGCGAGATGGCAAAGGCATTCCTTCGGGGTAGGTTGGGAGCTATGGGTGCTAGGAGAAGAAGAGCGTATTATAATACAATAGAGTTTTTAGAGAAGGAAATCCGGCAGAAGGAGGCAGTAGTGGTAAACACGGAGAATATCTTGATAAAGGAAAAAAACGTTCAAGAATTGGAACAATTGAAAGAGGAGATAGCTACAGTAGTTAATAACAGGGTGAAAGAAAGATGGGAGGCCGTTAATTTGGCGCACTTTGAGTATGGAGAAGGCTCGAGTAAACTATTAGCTTGGAAAGCAAGGAAAGATCGGATCAGAAACACGATTAAAGAAGTGAAAGAAAGAGAGTCAGGCTGTTTAGTTACAGACACTAAAGATATTGTTGACGCCTTTCATAGTTATTTTGATGAGGTTTATAGGGAAGATCTAGTCCCAGACAAACATGAGATAGAAAAGTGGATAAAAGCGCTAGACCCATTGACAGAAGAGCTTCAAGAGTTTTTGAATCAGGAGATCAGACAGGTGGAAGTAGAGGAGGCTATTAAGCAGGCCAAGAAAGGGAAAGCACCAGGTCCGGATGGGCTTGCTGTTGAGGTCTATAAGGTCTTGGGTGGGAGTCTGGCACCATTAATAACAATGCTCTTTAACGAGATTGGAACGAGGCGAACATCATAGTTATTTCTTAACCTGGGAAATCACCAAAAAACATGGACTCGTACAGGCCTATATCGCTGTTAAACAGCGACTATAAGTTGTTTGCTAAAATTATGGCAGACAGGCTTGGCAGAGTAATTCCCTATTTCATTCATGAAGACCAGAAAGGGTTTATCAAGGGCAGATATTTAAAAGAGCTAACCTTCTCTCTAATAGCTAGCATTGATGTGGCTGCTACATATAATATCCCATTGGCGGTAGTTGCTCTCGACGCCGCTAAGGCGTTCGACCGTGTCAACTGGGAGTTCCTGAAGGCCTAAATAACACACTTGCGGCTGGGGGTTAATTATGGTACGGTTTTGGCTCAAATATATCAGTCACCTATCTCGAGAGTTCTAGTAAATGGGATATTAACTAAGCCAATAAAGGTAATGAGAGGTACTAGGCAGGGATGCCCTTTATCCCCTCTCCTGTTCGATTTATATATTGAACCGTTAGCTTGTAGAATTAGGGAGGCAGACATGATTTCCCCCTTTGAGTTTCAGGGATGGGCCAGAAAGATCGGGCTGTATGCAGACGACATAGTTATTTTATCATCAAATCTGCATCAAACCTTGGACTCCATAAACTCTATTACGAGGAAATTTGGCAAAGTTTCAGGATATCAGCTAAACGTAGATAAAACAGAAATTATGTCCTGGAATTTGGCAACAGAAGATATAGTGTGCAAAAAAGAAATAAGAAAAAAGAAATAAGATATCATAGCTTCAATTTCTTTTTTGATTTGCTTAATATGATTCAATACTGTCTCAATGCCAAGGACCATCCATGTCCTTGAGCATTTATTAGCTGTTTCACTAGAATTAATTTTAAACTCTTGACCAATTAACTGGTTGCATCTTAAAAAAATGTAGTTCCTGATGGGGCATCTATCTATTGCCAATTTATTGTGGTGATCGTGAGATGGTCTCCTGTACTAAGAACAATAGAGACTGAAACTTAAATGCCAAGGTCAACTCTTTCTCTGTGAGTCTACTGGATCTTGTCAAGTTAATTGCTCAAACTTTATGTGTAAATACATTTATGTCAATCAGTGTATACTCCACTAAATATATAGAATTTGATCTGAATTCCAAGGTTAATGTTTATAAGAAATTATGTGATGTGTACCCCTGAATCATATATATTAAAGAGAAGGAGTTGTCTTCAATCTAAATTTTTTGTGCATCTGTTTTGTATCAATAATTCCCCCATCGACTATATTTAGAGTTCTGTTTAGATTAAATTCCTGCTGTCACTGGACAGTTAATTCAATTGAATGAATGAATGAATGTGGTCTTATAGAGCGTGAACTCAGCCCAAGGGCACCAAGGCGCTAGAACGGAACAGCCAACACAGGGACAGTAGAGGCAGACTTACAGATGTGTCTCAGAGAAAAGTCAGGTTTTTAAGGCCTTGCAAAACAGAAGAAGAGAAGGCTTCCCTGAGAGCTCTAAAGGGAGGGTATTCCACAACGTAGGTGCCGCAGTGGAAAAGGCTCTGCCATCCCATTTAGCCTTCGAAAACCTAGTGACAGAAAGGAGATTTTTGTTTGAGGATCAAAGAGATCTGCTGGGAGTATAATGATGAACAAGTCATTTGATGCCATCCGGACCAGCGTCATGGAAGGCTTCATGAGTCAGACACAGGATCTTAAATGAGATCCTACGGTCCAATGGAAGCCAATGCAAGCTCTTGAGTGCGGCAGAGGCTGAGCTGTATCTGGAAAGATTCAACACCATCCTCGCCACGGCATTCTGGACCATTTGGAGTCGATGGATGAGTCTCTTGTTAATGCCCATATAGAGGGCATTACAATCGTCCAGCCTAAAGGATGCTAAGGCCAGAATGGCCTGCTTCCGAGAGTCTGGGGAGAGGTAGTGGGAGATCTTTCTGAGGGTCCTAATGGTCCCGAAACAGGTGGAGACAGTCCTGTTTACCTGAAAATCAAAGGAGAGAGCAGTATGCATATCACCCCCAGGTTCTTCCCATGAAGGACTGGACAGGGGCATTCCCCAAGCGAGGGCGGCCACCACTCACTAGACCAAATTTCCTGGTTACTCCCAAAAATCAGTACCTCGGTTTTGTCACCATTCAATTTCAGGAAGTTCTCCACCATTCATTGAGAAACAACCTCCATACAGCTCCTAACATTTTGAGTAAATCATTCCCAAATATGTTTCTATAAATGATTACCTTGTTGACATTTTACTAGAGTGCCTGCAGCACTGGTTGGGCCACCCACTTAAGTAGCACTTTAACTAAGTCTCAAGCCTGCTATTGCAGCTTTGGTGTGCAGTTTATACTTCCATTTCGACCTGGCACACAAAACCTCTAAGTATGGAGCCAGCACAGGGAAGGCAGGATGCCTGGGGACTTCAAAGGGAAACCTCTAGAAGCTTCCCCCCACTTCAAAGGCTCAACTGGATATACATACTGGACCCCAGATACCATGCTTTTAGTACAGATCCGGACTAATTGATACTCTCAGAGTAAGAAGGACTGCTGTGCTGCTACAGTTACTGCCACTCTGCTAGACTGCTGCTCTAAATAAAATGCTGTTGTGCTGTGTTGACCTGCTGCCTACTGCCCTCTTGCATGGGAAAGAATAGCTAGATCTGCAACTATAGCTGGAAACCTGGACCCCACAGTGCCTCCATGGGCTAGTCTGCTGGCCTCATGATCTGAGCCTCAAGGACATGAAAGCGTTCCCAACCAGCTTCTGGACCTAGCTCTGGTGGGTTTCTGCCTTCCATGTGGTGCCCCAAAGTTCCTGGACCTTTGGTGTGGCTCAGTAAGCTTAAAGCAAGCCTTTAAGCTCTTCGCAACTAGGCCCGTTCCCACCAAGACTGCGCCACTCATACCGAAACAAGCATGAGCCACTGCCAGATGGTCTCTGCATACTGCAGCATAGACTGTTTGAGGGGGAACACCAATGCGAAGCTCCAGCCTGCCCAACCTCAACACCTGGTCTGCTCTTTCTGTCACACCAACAGCCTCCCGCAATCCTCTCCTTGCTGCATGCAGCCCTTTCCAATGTAAATGGGACTCTTGGCACAAAACTTAAGAAGGTAAAACAAGCGGGACTATTCTTTGAGTGTATCCAAACCATGCTCCATCACGGTCGGCCTTATTTTTTTACTTTGACCAGGTGGCGCACCTAAAAGCATAAAGCTGTTGGCGCTTTACGCTTTTAGGCACTATTTTTCACTTTATTGTTTCAAAATTCATAACTCTGGTTGTTCTGATTGGATTTTTTGTCATTTTTTTGTTATTTTATTTATTAAATTCAGCTCTATTTTTTTAACTTGATGTAGGATCCTATTTGTGTAATTTTTTCACTCTTTTACTCTGCTGCACAAACACTTTACACATCTAAGTTAAGCCTGACTACTCTGTGCCATGCTACCAGGGGGTTGAGCGCATGTTAAATTGGGGTTTGTTTGTGCCTTACCCTGACTGAGATTACGGTTGGTGCTTGACCAGGTTCACACCCCAGTCAACTCAATTGCAGATAAAGAGCCTGCAGAATTATGACACCAAAACTCTCACACTAATGAAACACAGTGATTCCTCTTGATGGACTGCACTACTTCAGTGCTTGCCACAGCACCATCAACCCGAATGTGCTTGGTACTCCTGCCTATCTAAATTCAGCTTTGAAATAATGTAATATTAAATTAGTTCATTCAGTTAGATTGTACTTGATATTGAGGAGGGGAAAATGGCAAAAAGAAAGGCAACTTCTTTCTCTTGGCTCACCTAAGGGTTGTCCCAATTATTCTTTGAACTATTTGTTGCAATATAATAGAGGAAAAATACATGCTTACCTTGTATGGAACCAGATTTGTTTTTTAACAATCTAGTTACATCATTGGATAAGAACCAGATTTTTTCTACACCATTCATAAACTTATCACGTTACAACATTTGAAAGGAATATGCTTGGAGGAAAGAAATGCAAATATTTCATCTGGAATATTCAATGAGAAATGAGAATAGTTTTATAAGAAGAATGTTTATCAATGGTGATGACCTTTTTAAATGTTTAATATTTAAGTTTTGGATTGTCTAATTTAAAACAATGGGATTTGGGAGCGTTTTTAAAATCCTGTCAGGTACTGTTGATTTAGAACCTTTGGTACCAGTATCAATATGCCACATGTATTAAGATTTGGAATAGAGATTACCTAATTGTAATTTTCAGCGAATCGCAATTAGGTATTCACTCTTCCAAATGTATAAAACTCCAAGAGTTTAATTTAGTGATTTGTAGGGGCTCGCAAACTGATCTAGCCAGATCTGGTTGATCAGTGGACAAATGCATCCACTGCAGGGGTCTGTGTTCAACCTCAGGGTCACCGGTTCAAATCCCGGCGGGTACACTCAGCCTTTCATCCATCTGAGGTTGATAAAATGAGTGCCATTCAGTTGAGTAGCAATAAACATCTTTTATTCTGCAACAAGAGACCTCGTTGGGGTGAACATGTGTGTTACAAATACACATGTTATGTTATCTACCTCATTAATATTAATGAGGTCATTCAAAATTTGCGGCCCCCTAGTAATCGCTAAATTCATAGGGATGGTGGCCTGCTGGGGTCAGCAGACCACCATGCCCATGATTGCTTGTAAATAAAGGAAGCATTTTTTTTAAGTGGAGCCCGTTTCCCTCTAAGGAAAAGTTGTGTTCACAAAACAAAATGAAAAGTTTTCATTTTCATTTTTTAAGAGCAGGCAGTGGTCCCTGGGATTCAGTATTTGGAAGGGACACCCTAAACACGCACCTTCCAAATATCAAATCGCAAACCTATTTTGAGATTCGGTAACAGGTTACCAAATCGCAAATTAGGGTTTGTTACATGTGAAAAGCATTTTTGCGATTTGGCCCATTTGCTAACACAAAAAATGTTTGATACATGTAGCCATATATTGTTTCAATATTGTAATTATTCTGAGTAGTGTTTTTTTACTTTTAAACAGCCCTGAAGAAGTGACTGTGTTGTGATACACATGTTGGCGATAACAATCCATCTTATTAAGCTCTACATTTGGATTCTGTGTATATATGTGGAAATAGATGTGGAAAGTGTCATAATGTTGCTGAAAACGAGAATAAATCTTATTTGATGACCTACAGATCAACTGTGATGGACATTGACTTCTTTTCCCAGATCAATAGGTTTATCATTTCCCCAAATTATACTCTTAACGCATCATTTACTTGTTGTGACTTTTTTACTTAAAGGCAAACCTCACATACTAAAGTCACTAAGGATACCAGCAAATCTCTGCAAAAGCTTTTTGCACAAATCTCTTGCCGGTAAAAAATACATTAAAATGGGATACATTATAAGAAATGATAGTGTAACACAAAGTTTCGGATTTCTGTTAATTTCACTTGTGCAATTAAAGTTGTACCCAGGCCTAACCTCCACACCACAATCACTCTCAACACCATTCCAAGGCGAGATGGCAAAGGCATTCCTTCGGGGTAGGTTGGGAGCTATGGGTGCTAGGAGAAGAAGAGCAAATTATAATACAATAGAGTTTTTAGAGAAGGAAATCCGGCAGAAGGAGGCAGTAGTGGTAAACACGGAGAATATCTTGATAAAGGAAAAAAACGTTCAAGAATTGGAACAATTGAAAGAGGGGATAGCTACAGTAGTTAATAACAGGGTGAAAGAAAGATGGGAGGCCGTTAATTTGGCACACTTTGAGTATGGAGAAGGCTCGAGTAAACTATTAGCTTGGAAAGCAAGGAAAGATCGGATCAGAAACACGATTAAAGAAGTGAAAGAAAGAGAGTCAGGCTGTTTAGTTACAGACACTAAAGATATTGTTGACGCCTTTCATAGTTATTTTGATGAGGTTTATAGGGAAGATCTAGTCCCAGACAAACATGAGATAGAAAAGTGGATAAAAGCGCTAGACCCATTGACAGAAGAGCTTCAAGAGTTTTTGAATCAGGAGATCTGACAGGTGGAAGTAGAGGAGGCTATTAAGCAGGCCAAGAAAGGGAAAGCATCAGGTCCGGATGGGCTTGCTGTTGAGGTCTATAAGGTCTTGGGTGGGAGTCTGGCACCATTAATAACAATGCTCTTTAACGAGATTGGAACGAGACGAACATCATAGTTATTCCTAAACCTGGGAAATCACCAAAAAACATGTACTCGTACAGGCCTATATCGCTGTTAAACAGCGACTATAAGTTGTTTGCTAAAATTATGGCAGACAGGCTTGGCAGAGTAATTCCCTATTTCATTCATGAAGACCAGAAAGGGTTTATCAAGGGCAGATATTTAAAAGAGCTAACCTTCTCTCTAATAGCTAGCATTGATGTGGCTGCTACATATAATATCCCATTGGCGGTAGTTGCTCTCGACGCCGCTAAGGCGTTCAATCGTGTCAACTGGGAGTTCCTGAAGGCCTAAATAACACACTTGCGGCAGGGGGTTAATTATGGTACGGTTTTGGCTCAAATATATCAGTCACCTATCTCGAGAGTTCTAGTAAATGGGATATTAACTAAGCCAATAAAGGTAATGAGAGGTACTAGGCAGGGATGCCCTTTATCCCCTCTCCTGTTCGATTTATATATTGAACCGTTAGCTTGTAGAATTAGGGAGGCAGACATGATTTCCCCCTTTGAGTTTCAGGGATGGGCCAGAAAGATCGGGCTGTATGCAGACGACATAGTTATTTTATCATCAAATCTGCATCAAACCTTGGACTCCATAAACTCTATTACGAGGAAATTTGGCAAAGTTTCAGGATATCAGCTAAACGTAGATAAAACAGAAATTATGACCTGGAATTTGGCAACAGAAGATATAGTGTGCAAAAAAGAAATAAGATATCTAGGGGTTCAAATTACGCAAGACATAAAGGATCTTACTAAAGTAAACTTTGGTAAAGTTAGGAAGGAAATCTCCTCGGACATGAAGTGCTGGGCCCATCTGCCTTTAACAATGTACGGTTGTGTAAGTTTGGTGAAGATGATGGCGCTACCTAAGATAACCTTTTTATTTGACGCGCTTCCTCTTATGTTTGAGAAAGAGGGTTTTTCGAGACTGCAGAGTGAAATTGGGTCTTTTATTTGGGCATCTAAGGGATCGCGCCTATCTTGGAAGAAAATCAGGAGAAGACTTTTGAAAGGAGGTTTGGCCGCGCCAGATTTTCAGATATACTCTTGGGCTTTTTTGCTTAAAAACTGCAGAATGCTTCTGGGCACGCCAGGAAGCTCGGTTATTGGTGAACTTTTTTCTGCATTGCTGAGAGTTGAGAATATAAGACAGAATGGATTTATGTATACATTTTCTGACCCAAAGAACTTTAAAAAAAGTAAGATTAAAAGTTTTGAAAGATCTGGCGATGGTCTGGTATAGAATTAGGAGGGCCACAAAAATACCATATTTTAGTGTAAGAGCACCGATATGGGAATCACCAGGTGCCCCGAGTTGGGCTGAGGATGCGTTGGCAAAGACATTAAAATCAGAGGGACCTCAGAAATGGGGACATTTGTTTTCAGATCGCAGTTTATTGCCGTGGAGATATTGTGAACAAGAGTGGGGCTGTATTTTTTCGAAATTTAAATATCTTCAGATACAAAGCTGGGCAGCTGGGAAAGAACATTTAATTGGGCTATATAACGAGTTTGAAGAGATGCTGGCATCGGAGGTTTCGATTAAAAAAGAAGTGGCGATGTGGTACTGGGCAATAGTTGAAATGGAGGATGGACCGTTTACACTGCCCGGAGAGCCTGTGGGGAGAGTGCTTGCCGAGGACCGCCACAAAAGACCAATGGCAAGTAACTATGTTGATTCTTTACAAGGTGGTAAAATCTGCGAATTTAAGAAGGAACCACTTGTTTACTCTCCACAGGGCGTATTGGTCTCCAAAAAAATTGGCGAAATTCAAAGATGGTGGAATTGTGAGATGCCCTAAATGCAGCAGCCCAAACGAGGATGATATGCATATGTTTGCTACATGCCCGGCGATAAAAGTTTTCTGGGGTGATGTGAGTAAATGCTTGTCAACTGCATTGGCCCAACATATCGAGGTAAGCCCTGAACTTGTTATCACGGGAAGAGCAGATCTACAAGGTAAGGGCATCGATGACAAAGTAAAATTGGTGTTCTATGCTATATTGTTGGCCCAGAGTGAAATCTGAAAGCTTTGGGTCTCTGTTGATCCTCCGTCAGAACTGTCCTGGATAAGATCTATGAGGGCTATAGCAAAGTTGGATATGGTCGGCCAGCATAACACGAGATATAGATTCTGGACTCCTTTTCTAAATTGTTATGGGTGAAGGTTATGGGAAGCTGGTGAAGGCAAGGGTGGAAGAAAGTCCTATGATTAAGTCTCTCCGAAATCCTGGTGGAAATATCTCTCATGTAGGCCGGTTTAAGGGAGTGTACTCCCTCCCAAGAGAGCAAAATTTCCTATTATATGAGATGAAACCACCCTAGGGTGCCATTGTAAGAGAAAAGGGTGAGGAGGGGCAAATGAGGACAAAAAAACAAAAAAAAACAATAAACATCTTTTATTCTGCAACAAGAGACCTCGTTGGGTGAACATGTGCGTTACAAATACACATGTTATGTTATCTACCTCATTAATATTAATGAGGTCATTCAAAATGTGCGGCCCCCTAGTAATCGCTAAATTCATAGGGATGGTGGCCTGCTGGGGTCAGCAGACCACCATGCCCATGATTGCTTGTAAATAAAGGAAGCATGTTTTTTTAAGTGGAGCCCGTTTCCCTCTAAGGAAAAGTTTTGTTTAAAAAACAAAATGAAAAGTTTTCATTTTCATTTTTTAAGAGCAGGCAATGGTCCCTGGGATTCAGTATTTGGAAGGGACACCCTAAACACGCCCCTTCCAAATATCAAATCGCAAACCTATTTTGAGATTCGGTAACAGGTTACCAAATCGCAAAATAGGGTTTGTTACATGTGAAAAGCATTTTTGCGATTTGGACCATTTGCTAACACAAAAAATGTTTGATACATGTAGCCATATATCGTTTCAATATTGTAATTATTCTGAGTAGTGTTTTTTTACTTTTAAACAGCCCTGAAGAAGTGACTTTGTTGTGATACACATGTTGGCGATAACAATCCATCTTATTAAGCTCTACATTTGGATTCTGTGCATATATGTGGAAATAGATGTGGAAAGTGTCATAATGTTGCTGAAAACTAGAATAAATCTTATTTGATGACCTACAGATCAACTGTGATGGACATTGACTTCTTTTCCCAGATCAATAGGTTTATCATTTCCCCAAATTATACTCTTAACGCATCATTTACTTGTTGTGACTTTTTTACTTAAAGGCAAACCTCACATACTAAAGTCACTAAGGATACCAGCAAATCTCTGCAAAAGCTTTTTGCACAAACCTCTTGCCGGTAAAAAATACATTAAAATGGGATACATTATAAGAAATGATAGTGTAACAAAAAATTTCGGATTTCTGTTAATTTCACTTGTGCAATTAAAGTTGTACCCAGGCCTAACCTCCACACAACAATCACTCTCAACACCATTCCAAGGCGAGGCGGCAAAGGCATTCCTTCGGGGTAGGTTGGGAGCTATGGGTGCTAGGAGAAGAAAAGCGTATTATAATACAGTAGAGTTTTTAGAGAAGGAAATCCGGCAGAAGGAGGCAGTAGTGGTAAACACGGAGAATATCTTGATAAAGGAAAAAACGTTCAAGAATTGGAACAATTGAAAGAGGAGATAGCTACAGTAGTTAATAACAGGGTGAAAGAAAGATGGGAGGCCGTTAATTTGGCGCACTTTGAGTATGGAGAAGGCTCGAGTAAACTATTAGCTTGGAAAGCAAGGAAAGATCGGATCAGAAACACGATTAAAGAAGTGAAAGAAAGAGAGAGTCAGACCGTTTAGTTACAGACACTAAAGATATTGTTGACGCCTTTCATAGTTATTTTGATGAGGTTTATAGGGAAGATCTAGTCCCAGACAAACATGAGATAGAAAAGTGGATAAAAGCGCTAGTCCGATTGACAGAAGAGCTTCAAGAGTTTTTGAATCAGGAGATCAGACAGGTGGAAGTAGAGGAGGCTATTAAGCAGGCCAAGAAAGGGAAAGCACCAGGTCCAGATGGGCTTGCTGTTGAGGTCTATAAGATCTTTTCGTGGGAGTCTGGCACTATTAATAACAATGCTCTTTAACGAGATTTTTGTAGGAAAGGCGGCTCTTCCCACATCATTGAACGAGGCGAACATCATAGTTATTCCTAAACCTGGGAAATCACCAAAAAACATGGACTCGTACAGGCCTATATCGCTGTTAAACAGCGACTATAAGTTGTTTGCTAATATTATGGCAGACAGGCTTGGCAGAGTAATTCCCTATTTCATTCATGAAGACCAGAAAGGGTTTATCACGGGCAGATATTTAAAAGAGCTAACCTTCTCTCTAATAGCTAGCATTGATGTGGCTGCTACACATAATCTCCCATTGGCGGTAGTTGCTCTTGACGCCGCTAAAGCGTTCGATCGTGTCAACTGGGAGTTCCTGAAGGCCTTAATAACACACTTGCGGCTGGGGGTTAATTATGGTACGGTTTTGGCTCAAATATATCAGTCACCTAGCTCGAGAGTTCTAGTAAATGGGGTATTAACTAAGCCAATAAAGGTAATGAGAGGTACTAGGCAGGGATGCCCTTTATCCCCTCTCCTGTTCGATTTATATATTGAACCGTTAGCTTGTAGAATTAGGGAGGCAGACATGATTTCCCCCTTTGAGTTTCAGGGATGGGCCAGAAAGATCGGGCTGTATGCAAATGACATAGTTATTTTATCATCAAATCTGCATCAAACCTTGGACTCCATAGACTCTATAACGAGGAAATTTGGCAAAGTTTCAGGATATCAGTTAAACGTAGATAAAACAGAAATTATGTCCTGGAATTTGGCAACAGAAGATATAGTGTGCAAAAAAGAAATAAGATATCTAGGGGTTCAAATTACTCAAGACATAAAGGATCTTACTAAAGTAAACTTTGCTAAAGTTAGGAAGGAAATCTCCTCGGATATGAAGGGCTGGGCCCATCTGCCTTTAACAATGTACGGTCGTGTAAGGTTGGTGAAGATGATGGCGCTACCTAAGATAACCTTTTTATTTAACGCGCTTCCTCTTATGTTTGAGAAAGAGGGTTTTTCGAGACTGCAGAGTGAAATTGGGTCTTTTATTTGGGCATCTAAGGGATCGCCCCTATCTTGGAAGAAAATCAGGAGAAGACTTTTGAAAGGAGGTTTGGCCGCGCCAGATTTTCAGATATACTCTTGGGCTTTTTTGCTTAAAAACTGCAGAATGCTTCTGGGCACGCCAGGAAGCTCGGTTATTGGTGAACTTTTTTCTGCATTGCTGAGAGTTGAGAATATAAGACCGAATGGATTTATGTATACATTTTCTGACCCAAAGTACTTTAAAAAAGTAAGATTAAAAGTTTTGAAAGATCTGGCGATGGTCTGGTATAGAATCAGGAGGGCCACAAAAATACCATATTTTAGTGTAAGAGCACCGATATGGGAATCACCAGGTGCCCCGAGTTGGGCTGAGGATGCGTTGGCAAAGACATTAAAATCAGAGGGACCTCAGAAATGGGGAGATTTGTTTTCAGATCGCAGTTTATTGCCGTGGAGATATTGTGAACAAGAGTGGGGCTATATTTTTTCGAAATTTAAATATCTGCAGATACAAAGCTGGGCAGCTGGGAAAGAACATTTAATTGGGCTATATAACGAGTTTAAAGAGAAGCTGGCATCTGAGGTTTCGATTAAAAAAGAAGTGGCGATGTGGTACTGGGCAATAGTTGAAATGGAGGATGGACCGTTTACACTGCCGGAGAGCCTGTGGGGAGAGTGCTTGCCGAGGATCGCCACAAAACACCAATGGCAAGTAAATATGTTGATTCTTTACAAGGTGGTAAAACCTGCGAATTTAAGAAGGAACCACTTGTTTACTCTCCACAGGGCGTATTGGTCTCCCAAAAAATTGGCGAAATTCAAAGATGGTGGAATTGTGAGATGCCCTAAATGCAGCAGCCCAAACGAGGATGATATGCATATGTTTGTTACATGCCCGCGATAAAAGTTTTCTGGGGTGATGTGAGTAAATGCTTGTCAAATGCATTGGCCCAACATATCGAGGTAAGCCCTGTACTTGTTATCACGGGAAGAGCAGATCTACAAGGTAAGGGCATCGATGACAAAGTAAAATTGGTGTTCTATGCTATATTGTTGGCCCGGAGGGAAATCTGCAAGCTTTGGGTCTCTGTTGATCCTCCGTCAGAACTGTCCTGGATAAGATCTATGAGGGCTATAGCAAAGTTGGATATGGTCGGCCAGCATAAGACGAGATATAGATTCTGGACTCCTTTTCCAAATTGTTATGGGTGAAGGTTATGGGAAACTGGTGAAGGCAAGGGTGGAAGAAAGTCCAATGATTAAGTCTCTCCGAAATCTTGTTGGAAATATCTCTCATGTAGGCCGGTTTAAGGGAGCGTACTCCGTCCCAAGAGAGCAAAATTTCCTATTATATGAGATGAAACCACCCTAGGGTGCCATTGTAAGAGAAAAGGGTGAGGAGGGGCAAATGAGGACAAAAAAAAACAATAAACATCTTTTATTCTGCAACGAGAGACCTCGTTGGGGTGAACATGTGCGTTACAAATACACATGTTATGTTATCTACCTCATTAATATTAATGAGGTCATTCAAAATTTGCAGCCCCCTAGTAATCGCTAAATTCATAGGGATGGTGGCCTGCTGGGGTCAGCAGACCACCATGCCATGATTGCTTGTAAATAAAGGAAGCATTTTTTTTTAAGTGGAGCCCGTTTCCCTCTAAGGAAAATTTGTGTTTAAAAAGCAAAATGAAAAGTTTTCATTTTCATTTTTTAAGAGCAGGCAGTGGTCCCTGGGATTCAGTATTTGAAAGGGACACCCTAAACACGCCCCTTCCAAATATCAAATCGCAAACCTATTTTGAGATTCGGTAACAGGTTACCAAATCGCAAAATAGGGTTTGTTACATGTGGAAAGCATTTTTGCGATTTGGCCCATTTGCTAACACAAAAAATGTTTGATACATGTAGCCATATATCGTTTCAATATTGTAAATTATTCTGAGTAGTGTTTTTTTACTTTTAAACAGCCTGAAGAAGTGACTGTGTTGTGATACACATGTTGGCGATAACAATCCATCTTATTAAGCTCTACATTTGGATTCTGTGCATATATGTGGAAATAGATGTGGAAAGTGTCATAATGTTGCTGAAAACTAGAATAAATCTTATTTGATGACCTACAGATCAACTGTGATGGACATTGACTTATTTTCCCAGATCAATAGGTTTATCATTTCCCCAAATTAAACTCTTAACGCCTCATTTACTTGTTGTGACTTTTTTACTTAAAGGCAAACCTCACATACTAAAGTCACTAAGGATACCAGCAAATCTCTGCAAAAGCTTTTTGCACAAACCTCTTGCCGGTAAAAAATACATTAAAATGGGATACATTATAAGAAATGATAGTGTAACACAACATTTCGGATTTCTGTTAATTTCACTTGTGCAAATAAAGTTGTACCCAGGCCTAACCTCCACACCACAATCACTCTCAACACCATTCCAAACTCAATACCAAGACAAATTATTCTGCCTTCATCCAACATGACCTTACCAAACACAAGTCCCTGAAAGTCAAGCATTCAACATCAAACAAATCCAGTCCTCTGGACTATGCAAGCTCTCAAAGGGTCACTATTTGCAGGGGAAATAAACTGCTCTCTCCAGGTGTACTATTTAGGAGGTCATTCTTGGATTCTACAATTATTGAACTTTACCCATCCACTCAATATCCGCTGTCCATTTTCTCTGCATTGTGTGCTTTTTATCGTAAAACCAATACCCATCTAAAGACTATTTCTCTCTATCACACTCCTCTGCAATTTAGTCATCCCACCCATCATCCCTTTTTCTGTCTATTGACATTTTGCTGAAAAAAAATTGTAGCCAGGTACCCTGTTCCTAAAAATAATCATGATTTTTGGCCATAAAGATCAATCTTTAAACTTTCTACTCATGGATTTTTGCTCTGTCAGATGATTATATCTCCTTCCATTTCTGCCATATTGACCTTACCTTTTCTGTTGAGCAAGTCTTGATCCCAATGCAGAGTTTACATGTGCATCATTTCTAGACATAGCCGTTCTTATGCACCCTGATGTATATGATCAGTCATGCACAACAATCTAATTCTGATATAGAGGACACTTTCATGCACTCCCAAACTAATTTAATCCTCATTTTACTGACATTGCACCAACTTTAGATCTGCAGTAAAACATGGATCAAATATGAATGTATGACATTACAACACATGCTTTTACCATGCATGCCTTTACAACGCTGTTTTTACAACGCATGCCTTTACAACGCATAGTGCTTTGGGGCGCTGGATAGTGAATAGTTTAATTTACTATTCCAACTCTAGTCCCCGTGGATAGTAGGGAAGGTGTTGGATAGTAAATTAAACCTATTCCCTATCCTAGAGCGCCCCCCAGCGCAATGCGTTGTAATGGTTTGCATTGTAAAAGTTGCATCGTAAAGGCACTCCGTGGTAAAAGTTGCGTTGTAAAGGATGTTTCCCATCAAATATAGTGGACTCATTGCCTCTGCTTGATGTAGGGTTCCTGAAAACAAGTTGCCCAATTGAAGAATCAACAAATATCCTACTCCTTTTTGGTTTCACCAATATCCTCCCTTACCATGAAGGAAGATCTGTGGATGAGGTAGTTCTAATCCACGTACAGTCTTACCTATTAAAGTGTACTCAGACTAAATTCCACTCATCCTTTCAGTGTCTCTTGTGGGAGCTAAAATCTGACCCATCTCATGGTACTAAATTTAGTCCATATGCAAGACACCAGGAGATAATGCTTCATTTGTCTAGTATTATAACAAGCATTATTCTATATTGGGATGATTGAAGTGACAGTGGCCTGGGCAAACACTGTATCATGCTCACTCACAACTTGTTTCACCCTGTACCTTATCCTTTTCAAGGAAGGCATTTCTACGTTGAGGATTCATTAATGGGGTAATTGGTCCAAACATTTAACAATACCTTTCTTATTTATTGTTGGAAAAACATTGCCTACTGTCCTACCCAAAAAGATTAATGACATTGGTCTAATGGGCCTTTGCATAGAACTGGGGTTTGATATTTCTGCTTTCTTGCCATGCTTATCTTGAAATCAAACTGTTAACACCCTCAGCTTCTACTACAATGAGACTATGGTCAACATCCTTAGATCCTTAATCCCTATTAAAAAATGATGACTTTATGGAAAATTGCTCAATGGTTATCTATTGAGCTGAAGAAGGAATGAGAAAACTGGAGAGATTTTCAGAACAGAAATGAGACTAAAACACTATTTCCACATTTACTGACCCTAAAGACCCGCAGAAGAATTAACAAAAGAAACATCTTTGAGTTCAGTCTTCTTTCATGCAGAACAGATAATAAAACAAACCTTTTGTGCGCAACCAGATCTAATCATTCCCGTAAATTGTCTAGAAAATGTCAACCAAATGTGTTGAATATGATACAGTATCATAGGATGGAACCCTCTATGTAACACTGTTCTTATATCGCACAGTTACTCAGCTGACCCTGTCACTATTTGTCAAGGAAATACAAATGGACAATTCTCTCTTAAGGACACATCTGGTGAATTCCTTATAGGCCCAGGTCAATATACCTCGATGCCTCATGAATGGCCAAGTTAGGCATCTGCTTTAAAAGGCAACTGCAATAGCGCATTCTGATAGCAACAGCTATAACACGTTCTGATATGCGCCTTACAGCTCAAATGTTAATGGCTGCTAAACAATTACTTGCTCTCCACTTGAAGAAACCTCTAACCCCACCACTGATTGCCCAATGGTTCACAAGTCTTTGGCATATATTGGCCATGGAGCTTCTTTCCCACAGGGTAACACACACTGAGAAAAAATGCGCTCGCTCTGGTAGCCTCTAACAGATTATTTCTCAAGAATGGAATATTCATGTTCCACACCGACCCAACTCAGAGGTCTTCAATGATTTGAACACATCTCCCCCAGATCTGGTGGTCCCACATCACTGGGGGAGGACTGACTCTCCTCTGCTGTACCATCAACTCCCCCATATATAATCTCTACAGGTCCTGCTCTAGACACCCCCTTACCCATAGCCTTTCCTGGGTCAACCATGCTTTATATTACTGTATCCCTGACCTACATTTGATTTTCCCTTTTGTTCTATTTCTTACTCTCTTTCTTTTGAGTGTATCTTCATTCACTGCTGGTACGCACCTCGTCACACCTTTGTTTGCCTTAATATCTTGCTACTCGGCTGATCCAATGCCTAGAGATCTCCTTGGCCAAGAGGCTTAAGTAGCTTAGGTTATGTTGCTATTTAGGATACTGTTGTCATTTGAGCAGTTGGATGTCCGCTATATGCAGACTATCTTGCTGATTGAATACACTCTCTTAAATGTATTCAATAAAAAAAAGATTTAAAGTAAAAACAGGAAACTGGTGGCCAAATCACTTTCAAAAAAGTTAATCCTATTTCAGATTATAATTTTCTTGTAAAGGTCATAGGAAGATGCATGGCACTCAGCTGAGATAGCTAGCATTGACAAAAATATCCATGATGACCACTTCCAAACTTATATTAGACAACCTCACATTCAAAAACTGTCAAGGAGGACATTACCCTGCAAGTTGATGATCTGGTTGTCCTTTCAATATGATGCCTTCAGTATTCTTGAACACAGAGAACTGCTTGATATTTTGAATGCATAAAACAACAATATCTCAATTGGATTCACTAAAGCGGCAGATATTTTTGTATGTACCAGACATTACAAAGAACCTGAACGACAAAGGAACAGAGACTCAGAATTTTCAGTTTTTAGAAGTGCATATAGCATCATATATTTAAAGATATATTTTAGACAAAGCAGTCAAAAACAGCAGTGGAGGCATAAATTGCGGTGGCAACCCAAGGGGGCTTTGTGCACTAAGTGGTAGTGAAACAAAAGGTGACGGCACGAGTGACATGTGGGTGAACACATCGAAGGATGCAAAGTGACACAGTGAAAAAATATTATATATATACAAGCGGTGGTTCGTCCTCGGTAAATGAGTAATTATCGTTTGATTGGGAACCAAAGAAGATGATGCATCATGAGTCGCACTGTATTGGGGGTCGACAGCGTTTCGATCCTATCGATTTAGGATCTTCATCAGGACCGGGTTGCCGATTGGGTCAGTGCTGTAAGGAAGGGAAGGGACGAGTCAGGGGTAGGAGGGGGGGTCAGGCAAGTGGTGCATTGGCATGGAGGGAGAAATGGGCCATTTGGTTGGTGGGAATAGTCACAGTGAGAGGGGGGAACGCGCGGTAGGCTGATAGACCACAAGGGGTCGGGTGAAGGAAGGTCAAGGTACCTAATTGCAGAGGTGTGTGGCCGGTTCTTGAACAGTCTCTGTAGAGTTGTGCGTGGAGTCCTTGAGAAAGAATGGGGGATCAGGCTAAAGTTGAAGGTATCTCAACCGAGTCTAGCATCAGATATCTGGGGAGAAGGTGGAGAATTTAACAGATCAAGGGGGGTACAAAGGTGGTTGAGTAAGCAACAGGAGGCATACGCAAGAGGCATTTACAGGAGGGTGATGGCCCAGAGACGGAGCCCTTCTCTGGTTACAAGGAATTGGCGTGATAGTGCTGGGTTTTGGACTCTCGATCCGATGGGAAGGTCCAATTGAAAGATCCTGGAAGGGGGAGGTAAGGGAAGGCCGGTTACCGATGGGAAGGCATTAAGTATGTCAAGGAGGGGACGCAGCGATGGAGAACAGTTACCGAAAGGTGATGGCCCAGGAACGGAGCCCCGTTCTGACCAGAGAGGTAACTGATGAAGGAGTAATGGAGAGGGCACTCAGTTCAGAGAGTTTGTCCACTTGAAAGTTCCTGGAAGGGGGAAGCAGGGCGAGGCCAGTAGAAGGCGTGCAGGAGAAGGGGAGCACGTACACGGGTAAGGAAAAGAGCACTTATGTGTAAAGAGGTGATGGCTCAGGAACAGAAACGAAGCCCCGTTCTGGCCAGAGAGACAACTGATGAGGGAGTAAAGGTGATGGCACTCGGATATTGGAGTTAGTCCACTTGAAAATTCCTGGGGGGGAGGAGGCAAGGCGGGGTCAGCAGGAGGCGGGCCGGAGAAAGGGAACGCGTTTACGGGAAAGGAAAAGAGCACTCACGTGTTTGGAGGTGATGGCACAGGAACAGAAGCCCCATTCTGGCCTGTGAAGCGCTAGGGTGTGGTTAGAGGAAAAAACAGGGTCCGAAGATTCCCCTGCCTATGTCCCGGTCAGGATCCCTGTAGATAGGAGGCAAAAACGGGGAGCCGGTTGGGGACGAGTGACAGGCAGGAGGTATGGAGGGCATACATA
This sequence comes from Lissotriton helveticus, assembly GCF_964261635.1. Classification (NCBI taxonomy): domain Eukaryota; kingdom Metazoa; phylum Chordata; class Amphibia; order Caudata; family Salamandridae; genus Lissotriton; species Lissotriton helveticus. The sequence continues at coordinate 466,111,824 of NC_136067.1, read as the reverse complement.
CAATGGAACTAGTGGGGTAATGGGCTTACCGTGGAAATGATGTCTGGCCGCCATCTGAGTCTGGGGGCCGAGGGGCGGTGAGTGATCTGGTCAGTAGTTCAAGATCCGCGACTGGCAATGGAGTATGGAGGGCCACGGGAATCGGCAGTTTGTAGTTCCGGGGTGGGCATGACCAAGTGAAGCGGGAGCAGCTGATAGGAGGAAACACAATGTGTCACTGCGAGGGCTGGGGCGGCAAAAGGGAAGAGGGACTAGCGTGTAAGGGTACTGCAAAAGACAGACTGAAACATGTCTGTGTTGTGGCATAGCAAAAGTTGTGACTCGGTATGTGGTGCAAGTCAATTAAAATAGTGCCCCACAATCTAACAATAGAAGTAAATGCATAACATGGTAAAAAATTAACGAGTATCTCGTGTGGAGCAGTCACCAAAGGACATAACGCATAGGTGGTGCCAATGGCACTTATGGTACAGCAGGGGGTAGCCCATATGTTTTCTATTTTGGGAATGGTGATATCACAAGTAATTATTTATACAGAGTTATGTGCCCAATGAATGGGTAGATATTATAAACTGTGCATTCGGAGCAGTGTATTAAACAAAGAAAACATTGCGAGTGATAATAACATGGTTCGGTGGTGACTGCGAAAATTAATCTCAACAATAGAACTTAATCGAAACAGAAGGAGATCGGGGGGACTCGGGGTGCATTCCAGGGGGAATTGATAGGTATTGCTGTTATATAAAAGGAGGAAAGGAGCTGGCTAACTGACAGCTATGATGTAGATTCTATAATAATGATATGTTTGAGATTGAAACGTGGGTCCCTGGAGGGTAAAGTTACAGGGAAGGTTTAGAGTCCGATATCAGTGTCTGATGTCAAGGAAGTAGTCAGTAGCAAACAGGGCACATACAAGGTGTAGTGTGAGTATGCCAGCCAAGTCCGGCAGAATACCTCAGGGCAAGTATAATTTGGACGGAGAGGTCCGAGCGAAACAGGATGTTCATGTTTGTATGGTACTGTTCCATTCATCAAGCGTATTCAATCCCTGGTATACAGAGTTACAGATTGTTATTCATTTGCACTCTCTGTGATTCAAGAGGCTTTGGAGGTTACCGCCTCTCAGAGGTAGAGTCGGCTGTTCAATCACTGGCCACGACATTTCGAGTTCAGTGTGGTTCTTCTCAATATAGTTTGAGACCAGAGGTGCCGTCAGGGTTTTACAATGGATTCTACTCTTGTGTTGTATTATCCTTTGTTTGATCATCTGGTTCGTATGACCAATGTAAACCAAGCCACAAGGGCACCTGATGGCGTAGATCACGTTCTGTGATCTACAGTTGGTAAAAGATTTGAGAGGATAGGTTTTATTGTTGTGCTGGAATTCTTTTGTGTTGTGGTTTAGATCGCAAACAATGCAGGATTGACAGTGATAGTGTCCGATTACTGGTGGGAATCCCTAGGCGATGGTTAAGGAGTCAGGGTTAGTTGGTCTGGTCGGCCATGTGATTGCATGGAGAAAATGATTGGCAAGGTTTTGACCACGTTGGTATGAAAACAGCGGGGGTTCATTGAAGGGTCCTTGTGAGCGTAAGAAGGGCCAGTTTGAAAATAATGATTTTTTTTACATGGTTACTACTGAATTTGGTTGTTAGTTCTTTTGGGTTGGGGTGTCAATAGATTATCCCGGTGACAGTACCACGCCCTTTTGCGTGCACGTTTGATAAGTCGTGCTGGGTAGCCCCTGACGATGAGCTTGTTTTGCAGGATGTTTGATTCTCTGAAATAGTCTTTACGCCATTTGCAATTTCTCTGAATTTGCAAAACTTTGCCGTATGGCAGGCCATCTTTCAGACCTTGTGGATGGTAGCTGGAGTAGTGGAGTAGCGTATTCTGCTCTGTTGGCTTGCGGTATAAGGTAGTGCCAACTTTCAAATCCATTACACTACCGCAAATTACCAAGAGATCCCCTAACAGTACTAAAAACCAAAATACAACTAATAACCAGCCAAGAAAAACTGGATTGGATTATCACACAGAAAGAATATTTATTTCTAAGCAACCAACACCCCAGGACCCCTGTCATTTATATCCTCCCGAAGAACCACAAGGACAGCACCAACTCCCCAGGACGACCCATCGTGTCCGGATGTGGATCCATACTTGAACCTTTGGGGAAATACATAGATGCTGTCATCAAGGAATTCGTCACGGAGACATACATCAGAGTCAGCATGGACCTCATTAAGACCATAGAGGACCGACCCTTTGACCCTGACACTGAACTTATGGTGGGTACTCTATATAAATATCCCCCACCATGAGGGTCTTTCAGTCATTCAAAACCTTCTTGAAACAAGACAATGACCCACCCCCATTCCTACTTCCTTCATCATGAGCCTCCTACGCATTGCCTTGGAAAACAATGACTTCCTATACCATGAAACCTACTACCTGCAAATGAAAGGAGTCTCTATGGGTGCTTGTTTTGCCCCAAACTTCGCAATTCTCTTCATCCACAACTTGGAAATAACACATATACTTACCCCCACCAACCCGTATCAAACTCAAATACACCTCTGGCGTCGATACATAGACGACATTCTATTGTTGTGGGCAGGCAACTCTGAAACTCTGACCCAATTTGTTGAATGGCCCAAAAACTCCCAGCCACACCTTAAATTTACCATGGATTGCAAGACAAATGATCTTCCTTTCCTAGACATCACCATCCATGCAGAAGATGGGAAGATTGGCACTACCTTACACCGCAAGCCAACAGAGCAGAATACGCTACTCCACTACTCCAGCTACCATCCACGAGGTCTGAAAGATGTCCTGCCATATGGCCAATTTTAGCGAATTCGGAGAAATTGCAAATGGTGTGAAGACTATTTCAGAGAATCAAACAATCTGCAAAACAAACTCATCGCCAGGGGCTACCCAGCGCGACTTATCAAACGAGCACGCAAAAGGGCGTGGTACTGTCACCGGGATAATCTATTGACACCCCAACCCAAAAGAACTAACGAAATTCAGTCCGTGTAGTAACTATGTAAAAAAATCATTACTTGCAACTGGCCCATCTTACGCTCACAAGGACCCTTCAACGAACCCCTGCTGTCTGCATACCAATGTGGACAAAACCTTGCAACCATCTTGTCCATGCAATCACGTGGATGACTAGACCAGCTAACCCTGACTTTTTAACCACCGCCTGAGGACTCCCACCAGTAATCGGACACTATCGCTGTCAATCCTACATGGCTGAAACAGAGATGAATACTCCTCTGGATCCCTGGCAAGGACACAGTCAACATTTGATTTGAAATTTGGCTTGAAATTTGGAGCATGGTTGGGACAGTTCTGATGTACATGGGGACATAATTCCAGATTCTAGGTGCATAGGTGGAGAGAGCCTGTTGTCTTTTTTTTATTGCACATTTTTGTCTCTAGTAGGATGATAACATAGATGTGGTTGGGACACGAGCCATCAGATTCAGGAAGATTCCTTGAGTGATAGAGGCAGTGAAGATGGTCAGTAAATGTGATAGATTTTATTATACACAGAGGGTTTTGATAAAAACATGTAGGTTTGAATGAGTTGAGGACGTTACCAAGGTTTGTGAGAGATAGGACCTTGAAAGATGACTTTTGAGTAGTGATACATGATGGTGTAGGATTAAGAGTAGAATCAGGCTTAGTGCTGATGCTGTGCTTTTGAAAGGGTAGGGTGTTAGTCCATTGCAGTTAACTGTATGTTATAAGCTCTTTTGGCAGGAGACAGAGTTTGCTCATGTGTAGTGTGCAGAAACATGGCCACCACTTGTTTCACCACCTACAGCTGCCTCACCCTGGGCATCTCAAGTTTAGAAATTAAATGCATTCTGTATGCAAAATAATCAAGTAAGGAATAGTAAGGCATCCAGTTGAGATCTGCAAAAGGCATAGTTATGCTGCATTCTGTAGATTGAGATACATATCACAAATGTATTATGCTTTATACAGACTGCAAATGTTCACCTTCTTTCCAATGCAGAGACAGTGTTATTAGATTTCTATGTTTTGGCCCCTTGATTGCTAAACATACCTTGACCATCCTCAAAACTGATAGTGTAGCTGACTGGTGAGCTAGAGGTGCTGTTGCCATCATGGTTGTCTTTGTAGGTCCGCAGGCACCCCTTGTCTTCCACCCTCTAAATCATCTGTTAAATGGTAATCCCACCAATGTTTGTCTGCACTACTTTATTTTTGCTGAATACATTCTTGTTGGACTTAGGACTCTGCACACTTAACTCCAACTAACCAGTTGTAAAATAATTGCGCCCACCCTTTACCACATGGTACAATTGGTATACACCTGATTTGTCTGTTTAATTCACCTTTATGTCCCTAATATATGATAATGCCAGTACCAGAGGGGCTTGTAAAATAAATGCTACTAGAGGGCTGTAACACTAATTGTGCCACCCACTGAATTGGCATTGAAAAGCACGTGTTGGGCCTGCCATTGAAGCTTAAACTGTATTTTAACCTGGCAAAAAAATAAATCCTTTTTCCAGGCCTAAACATTTTTCTTAATACTTATAAGTCACCACTAATGTAGGCCCTAAATGCTCATATTGCGTGGTGCATGGTATTTAAAAAGTAGGATATGTATATATAAAGTTTCATATGCCCTGGCAGTGAAAATCTCCTATGTTGTTTTTCACTGTGTTGAAAATTCAATGCTTAGAAGGTTGGCCGTTTCCTGCCTAAGCCAAATGTGCCTTACTGTCAGTGTCCAGGGCCATCTGACTGTTAATTGTGCTCCTATGGTATGATGTACATTTCTCTCAGAAAGGAGACAAGGACCTAGGTGTGGAGAGGTGAGGGTCTTCCTGGCAGAGTGGATGGGGGAGCGGTGCCCCTGCTCTGACTCTACCCATTCACTGGCAGATACAAATAATACCTGGGCCTGCCTACCTTTTGCCTTACTAGCAAGGTTGGAGCCAAACACAGTCGAAATGGAAGACCTGACCAGAACCAGTTTTAGAGTTAGACAGGCTGGCACTGGGCATAAAAATGGCGTCCCAAGAACTTAAAAGATGAGCTCACCTGGACATAGGAAGATTAGGAGAATGACTGCCTGGCTATCTGAAACCTGAAGGAAGACTAGACCTGCTTACCTGGAACCCAGGATTCCAAAAGTGACTTCAAGGGTCAGGTGGCTACAGGGTCAAAGGTTTCCAGATTTCTTTCCTGTTTTCCATGTGACCAAACCCCAATGTATGTGGCCTGGTCCCCTCTTTTGGCCTCTGTGGGAGTGAGTCTTGACACCCAAGTGCTGTCCTTAAGGTCCTGGAAACCGGGCTGGAGTCAGAGTGTACTCCTTCCTGCCTAGGTGAAGGCTTCACCAGATTTGACACAGAACAATGGCGAGCAATGCAGAACCCTGCTGATCTGTGCAGCTTCGAATTGAAAAGCTTCACCTGATTCCATGCCGAACAATGCAGATCCCAGGAAAACCATGCACTTCCGACTAAAAAATCCTCATCAGCCCATGCACAAGAGTGACTCAGAGCCCTGCAAGCAAAATGGTTCAGCTCCTCACTGCAGGCTTTACTGGATCCATCACAGAGAGCCACGCAGGGTAGCACCTGCAGTCCTTGAATCAAAGTCAGAGAGTAAAACTTCCAACTGGATGAACCTGGTCCTTATCCGACTCGCATTCCATCATGGTCGGCCTGAACTTGTGACTTTGAAACAGTCCAGAATGATCAGATACCCACAGTTGGTGGTTATTGATTCTGAAACCCTTTAACCAAGAATCCAATTTCTTACAACTATCCACAATTTTTTCAACTGAAATGAAACATTACATTTGCAAAAGCAGCCACCCAAGTCCTGATTCCCTACATATGAAAATTGCTACCTTACAAATGAACAGTTGCATTTCAAATTTCAAATGCTTCACCATCCATTTTGTTGACTTTCGTTTGTAAAAGTCTGTGGTTCGGGTTAAAAGCTGGGGTACTTGAAGGACAGGCTAAACGTGCATAAGCTGTTTCAGTTTTTTGGCCTGAGCTTTGGCATTGGTTGCACATCATGTACCAAGCTTAGTTCAACAGCTCATGCTGGATTCAAGGTGCTTAGAAACATCCCTAATAGCAAATGCACATTTTCTGATAACAGTGCTACAAACAGCAAACTAAAAATGAAAGTATAACAGGTGGGTAAAAACTCCTGCTTTTTAAGTTTCAATACCATACATTAAAAACAGACTAGTGTTACAGCAGACATTCATCACATTGTGTTATGCTGTGTCAAAAATGTATATTAGCTATTTAAAGATATTCATGTATTCAACAATACTCTAAGATTATTTCATAAATTGTATAATAGAGAAGTCCTAGAATATAGTATTACTTAACACAACAGCACAAACTGACCCAACAAAAGGATGAAAGAGAAAAGCAGAGAAACAAATAACAAGGGCTTAAAATATTCTGTTTTTATTTGCTCACAAGTCTACACAGCCCTGATTCAAGAATACACTACCCCAACAATCACACATTGGATTTTCTCACATCCTACACTTGGTAAGCACCACAATTCTGGAAAAAGAAAACTTATAACAGGGCGTTCTCGGGTATTGTCCAGAGAATTTGGAACTCCTTGCCTATGCACATCAGACTGATTCCCTCTTCAGCTTCTTTAAAAAAAGAAGTGAAAACCCTTTGCATTAATTCACTTGTTTGATGGCACCTACCTCTATTGACCATGCCCACTCCGCTGGTTTGTGCTCAACCCTGCTATGTGTTTTTTCCTTTTATATGCTACACTATTTCCGCTTGCATATTTTACTGCTCTATTATCTTCCTTATGTTTGCTGTTATACCTGCAACTCTGTTTGTACCTCTGTACATCTGTAAAGCGCTCTGATACCCGCTTGGGTTACGTTCGCTCTATATAAAACGTATAAATAAATAAAGTCATTACAGTAAATTCTCTTTAAAGACAGTCACTTGTTTCACCCACTTCGAATCAGTAGAAAAGACCTTACAGCATCACTTTGAGAGAAGACATATCTCTTTAAAGTACTAGAATCACTACTGATGCTTCCAGACCTATGACCAGCAACATTATACTCCTGCCAATAACTGTCTCTTCCTTCACAGTGTTGTGTGACACACATCAGGGTAAAGGAGGCGAACATGATTGTTAGGTACTGTGAAAAATTGGGTTGGTGGTTGACTGAGATGTGAGCCCCGGACAAGAATCAACCACAATCATTGTCAAGGTGAGGCACAAGCCACCAGGTTGGGCCAACTGAAATTTACCACTTAAATCTGTGCCAAGAAGATGGGGTTGTGAGGAGCAGGGAGAACATCACAAGGAGGCTGGCAGCATAGCCTTAAGAACAGGCTAGGTGTTGCAAGTGTTGTTGCTGTACTTTCTAGGTGGCTTTCCCCCATAGCAGTCACTGCTGTAAAGTGATGAGATGGCTGATTGAGCTTTGTGTTGAATCGCAGTGCAATTGGTGAGGTATTGGTGCAAATGGACCCATTTATGGTTGTGAAGAGCACAAAAGCTTGAATATAGGTCCCTAACCCAAACCAATGGCCCAGGACCACCACTTTGGGGTACAGAAACTTGCTGCGGGTGGGCCAAGGAGCAGGTACCTGAGTTGGGTAACATTTTAAGTCCCTGAGGCTCTGATTAGGAGTCCAGTAGACTAGCCCTTGGAGTCACTCTGGTGTCCTGGGTTCAAAGATGAAGTTGCAGGTCCAGTTCTCATCTCACCCAGGGGCAGCAGTTCTTTCAGTGCAGCAGTCCATCTGAGTGGTCATCCTTTCAGCAGCACAGCAGTCCTTCTTCCTGGCAAAGCATACACAGGTCCAGATGATTACTGAAGAGCTGGTGTCTAAGTTCTAATAGTTATATCCAGTTGTGCCTTTGAAGTGGCGAAAAGCTTCTAGAGGTATGCCTTTGAAGTGCACAAGTGCCCTGACTTACTTGTCCTGGCTCTAGACTTACTAAAGGTGGTATGCAACACTTTGTTTGTAGACAGAGAACAGTTGATTCAAGAGTAAGTGGAGCTGGGCCCAGCTCGTCCCTCACATCCTGCCAGTGATTGGTCTTGTATGTCAAGCCTCCCCTGTGTTGGTAATTTTCTCTTGGCAGGTACTGTTATACATCTGGGTTGGTCTGCTCATACACCAATCTGTTGTGACTTAAGGGGGGAGTTAAGCTTCAGAGCTTGTTGCACACTGATTTTACTGAGTCTTGTAATCTAAGCCCCCTGAGCTGTGTGCACTAAGCTGTTGAATTTGTTGTATTATACACCCCCGCTGTTGAAATTGAACATATGACAGATAGAGCAATGCTAAGCTTGAATCTTTGGTTGTTCATGGAATAGTGGTGCATGTTTGCCCCCGTGCCTTCTATGTGGTTTTCCTTGAACTGCTAAGATCTTGCAAGATGTCGGCAGGTCAGGGCGGCAATCTTAGGTAATGTGTGCTTGAGCAGACAGTATTTAAACCACGCCCAAAAGCGCCAGTCGATTTTGCCAAATGAGTTCTATAATGTGCCAAAATAACTTATCTTGACTCTGCTTCAGACTCAATTTGCCATCGCCAGCATCTCTGATCATCTACTGCAAAAGAAAAAGGCAAACAATCACAACTCAGAACAGTAAGGTACCACCTTGTATTTCTTTTAATAGTCAAGCTGCGCATGGAAATACTGTTCGAATCATGCATAGAATTCAAGATGTAAGGACAATTAGTATGGACTTGTGTTTACAAGTGAGTACGATGCTGTCAGTAACCATATTAACATTCTAACTAGGAACTCAGTACTAATCCTACGAGTAAGAGGAGCTCAAACCAAGTATTAATAGCAGGCGCAAGAGGTGCGTATATTTGAAGTAAAGATAGAACCAGTGGAGACAACCGGTAATGCTAAGGATAAACTGTGAACAATTCCTGTGCTGATATTTTGGACTAATGTGTTTATGTGTAGCATTTTAAGGGTGTGAAACCAACATTCTCTTAGCCACATACAGCTATGTCATACTTGTAATGAAAAAAGGCTAATACTATGACATTACAGTGGTGGTGTAAGGATTCTACTCGTATGTTACTCCCCTTATAAACATTTGCTGTGCTTTGATGTGTATTATGCTTGCATTGTATATCAGTGCTTTTATATACATATATATATATATATATATATATTCACTGAAAAAACCATAGGTAATAGACCATATATAGTTAGGAATTAGCATTTACAAAACCTTATTTTACTCACACAAAACCATTGAAATTCGCATATATAGTTAGTTGTACTAACTATATATCGCGCACCCGCAATCCACTGCTGATCATGTCACATATTACATCATTCATGACATGGTCAGTGACATCACTGATGACATCACTGATGACATCTCAAATGACATCACTGATGACATCACTGATGACATCTCAAATGACATCACTGATGACATCACTGATGACAACATCCAGTGACTGTGTATTTCTGTAAAGTTAAAATATGTCTTACATATTGAAGAATGAGTGGATGTATAAGTGTCTGGAAAAAGGATTTAGTAGGTGCATGACTGACTGTATGAGTGAGTGATTAAATGTGTCTCACTGAGTGCATGGGTTAGTGACTAAACTGTCTTAATTTGTCCATCATTATGTCTGTTGTTCTGTAAACTGCTGCATATGTTGATCAGTAGCTATATGAGTAACTATATGGGTTATTGATTGGTTGCCCAAGTATTTGTATGAGAGACTGAGTGTGTGTGTGGGTGGCTGGGAGGTGTATGACTCTGTGCATAGATGTGTGAGCAGTTGATTCACTAGATGTATGGGTTCAAAAGTGCATCTGGAAACAGCTGTATGAGCGGTTGACTGTGTGCATGAGTGTATTGGTGAGTGAATGGATATCTCAGTGCTACATGTCAAAGTAAGTACATATGTAAAACACAGTACATGTGAGAGTTGACATATATAAATAAATGTGCATAAGAACCAGTGAATGTGTGAGTGGCTGTATTGATCATTCTGAAATTGTATCAGGGATTGTATAAGAGAGTAAATATGTGTTAGTATCTGTTTGAATAAGTAAGGTGTGTATAACTGTATAGTTGAGAAAATGGAGGTGTGATTGATTTTTTTTGCATGACTGAGTAGGTGTGTGAGTAACTCCATGGATGAGTGACAGTCTGTGAGTGTCTGTTTACACTGAGTGTATCTAAGGTTATATTAGAGTCTGAAGAGGTTCATCGTATTATCACATGAATAATGTCATCAGTGATGTGCTCAGTAATGTTATCAGTGATGTCATCAGTGATGTCATTTGAGATGTCATCAGTGATGTCATCAGTGATGTTATTTGAGATGTCATCAGTGATGTCCTCAGTGATGTCACTGACCATGTCATGAATGATGTAATATGTGACATGATCAGCAGTGGATTGCGGGTGCGCGATATATAGTTAGTACAACTAACTATATATGCGAATTTCAATGGTTTTGTGTGAGTAAAATAAGGTTTTGTAAATGCTAATTCCTAACTATATATGGTCTATAACCTATGGTTTTTTCAGTGAACTTTCAAGGTTTTGTAAATGCTAATTCCTAACTATATATGGTCTATAACCTATGGTTTTTTCAGTGAATTTCATAGGTTTTTAATAGCAAATATCTATATGTATGAAAGTAATAATTTTTATTAGAAATTTTAAGATGTGTAAATATTTTTTTTATTATTTGCCCCGGTACGCGCCCCGGGGCGCTCCCGGGGCACGTACCGGTGAACGTACGGGTGAGCGCCCGGGGCGCGTACCGGGGAGCGTCCCATGAGCGCTTTTCCCGCGAACGAAAACAACATCATGACGTTTCGCGTAGTCGCGTGATGCGCCGCGTAAACGTGACGCATCGCGTAACCGCGTGATGCGTTTCTTCGGCGCGCTCCGTAAACGTACCCGGAAGCGCTCCGTGGTGCGACCCGGAGCGCGCAACGTAAGCGCTCCTGTGCGCGTAGCGTAAGCACGTCGGGACATGTGACCTGAAAATAACACTTTCATTGGTTCTCAACTTTTTTTTTCTACAAATGATGAAAGCCCCCTCCTTTTTTCCTCATTCTTACTTTTTTCTTTGAGAAAGCAAGAGCTATTTGTGAGACATGGCTTCGGTAGTAGCTGCAGCTGGTGCACCCCCACCACCACCACCACCACCCAGAAAGGAAGGTCCAAAACCCCAGATCCTTCCAGGAGTTGAAGAAGAGGAGGAAGAAGATGATGAGGACCAACAAACCAGAACATACTTGCCTGAAGAACCAAGACAAAGCCATGTCAAAGTTCATTATATATGGCAGTATTTTTCCATCCCTGCTGGGCAAAAAAAAGTGAATGCCCCGAAGGTGACATGCTTAATTTGCAACAAGGTCATGTCCAGGGGCAACCCAAATAAAAAATATTCATTTGGGAACTACACAATGATCCGCCACATGCAGAGGTGGCACCCTAACAATCTGGCACAAGCTGAGGTACAGGATCTGGCTCAGAAAAAAAGAGACCATCAGGCCAGCACCTCCTCAGGTGAATCTTCATTTGCAGCACCAGAAGGGCGCGAAACAGTACCAAATATACAAAAAAAAATTGTGTAATAAAAATGGTCTGCATTTTTTGCGGAAAGACCCTCTGCTACGGGGAACTAAGCATTCACCTTATTAATGATTCCATCGACAACCACAACTGCAGCAAGAGAAGAAAGCAGTATATATATTTTTTTTTTTGCTCCTCTCGAGCCACTGTTAATTCCCAGTTTTTTGTTTCTTGTTTTTTGTTGAGCCCTTTATAATGGCTGTTTTTCGTTGTTTCCCCCCAAAAAAACAAAAAAAAACATAAAATTGTTCAAAAAATACAAAAAAAACAAAAAAAATTCAGAAAAATTAAAAAAAATATAAAACAATAAAAACATTTAAAAAAAGTTCTTTTCAGAACTACCTCCCATTTTCAAAAAATTACTAAAATTTTTAGCACTCTTGACTTCATTTTTCTCATTGGTGCGCTTCCCGGTACGCGCACCGGTACGCGAACCGGAAGCGAACCAAAAAAAAAAAAGAAGGGTGAGTATAAGGGAAGGAAACAGAGAGTAATGTTAAAAGAAAGACAGCTAGAAGGAGTAAAAGAGACATAGGGGTCCATTAGGATGTCGGGCGGATTGCCCCCGCCAGGGTGGCGGTGGCCACCGCCACCCTGGCGGGGGCAATCCGCCCGACATCCGCATTCTAATTCCCCCCCGCCATATTAGGATGGCGGGGGGGACCGCGGCGGACGAAAACACCGTCCGCCGCTTTTCCGCCCCGGTCGCATTGTGGCCGGGGCGGTAATGGAACCATATGGTGGCGGTGTCTGTCAGACACCGCCATCCATATTAGGGTGCCTGTCTGTAGCTACTTTTCCGCGGCGGCAATGCCGCCACAGAAAGGCAGGCGGGGATTGCTGCGGGGGCCCCCTGCAGGGCCCCCAGGTTCACGACACTGTCAGGGGGCACATGGGGGGTACCTATGGTACCCCCCCACATTTGCATATGCAAAGCGGCAGGCACCGCGCGGTACCCCCCCACATTTGCATATGCAAATGCAAAAAAGCATTTTTAGCATCGTGGCGGGCGGTGCAGAGTGCACCGCCCGCTGCAATGCTAAAACTACAGGATGTGCCCGCCACTGTGGCGGGCACATCCTAATGCCCCCCACGGGACCCCCGCCCTTATGGCGGGCGGTCCCGTTTCCCACTATGGTGTCCGCCCGTCATCATAATGACCCCCATACTGTTTAATAGATCTATTTACCGAAGAAAAGATGGAAGAGGGTATAATTGTGAAAAACAAAATAGATAAGGAAGTGAAAGAAAAAAAGGAGAGTAGAAAAATAATAAACAAGAGTTTCTTAGAGAATGTGAGTGAATGTTCAAAATAAGAAGAAAAATAGTAAAGGATGTGGAATGAGAGGTGGGGATAGAACCGGACTAAAAGAACAATCCTGAGGGAAAGTGTTAAGAAGACAGTCAGCAAAAGTAAATAGGAATAAAACAAGATGTATGATAGTGACTAAGGTTAAAACATGTGGAATAACAGAGAGAAAAAACAGAAAGCAGAAAAGAAGAAGTGACAGAAAAGGAATGATTGAAACAGCAAAGAAATGTAAATAACATAGGGGCATATTATCAACACAGGCGATAAAATTTTCGCTGCTTTTATCGGCAGAACACTGCCGCTAAAGCCGCTTTTGCGGCAGTTTTCTGCCAATAAAAGCAGCGCTAATTTTATCGCCTGTGTTGATAATATGCCCCTTAGTGTGCTTGAACTACAGGGAGAAAGCATAATGAACAAGTAGTGAAAGAGTGATCAGTCAGAGACAGTGAGAGTAATAGAACAGGAGTGAGGAACTATGAGAACAGAGGGACTGAGAAAAGGAGTGGAAGGAGTAGAGTAAGTAAGTAATAGAGAAAGGAATGAGTGAAGTAGCAAAGGCAGGAAACTGAGGGTTAAAGAAATGAAGCAGTGGAACTAATAGAAGTTAAATGTGATAGAAATGTAACGAAAAGAGTACAAAACATTTACCTTATAATTGTCGTTAACTTAGTCACTTGTTATTTTTATACTTTCAATCTGTGAAAGAAAGAACAAAAATTTGAAAAATATTAAAACATGTATTTAAAAATTAGAAAAGATTGACAATCATCCAATTTTAAATAGAAATAAAGTTAGAGATAAACATGCACAAAAAAAGAGAAAGAAACGGTGATAGACAGTCAGACACAAAAAGAAATTGAAATAGAGTAAATTACTAAGAGAAAAAAAAGGAAGATACTTTCAGTGACAGAAAAGAAGGATAGAAGAGAAAACTAAATTGAAGTTGTGTAAGCTACTAAAAGAAAGTGAGTAAGGTAAACTATATAAGGAAAGGGTGAATAAGGAAAAGAGAGTGAGGGAGAGAGGAGACAGAGGAAGTGAAGGAAAGAGAGTCAGATACAGACTGAGTGAGGCATCTACACAATGTGATTCATAATGTTAGGAAACACAGGTAATGTAATTGAAAAACGTTCCATTTTTTTTGCTCATTCCACAATCACATCACCTGTGTTTCCTTTGCTTAGGTATCTCATTGTGCAGATGTAGTCTAGCATATGAAAGACTACGCAGAAGGTGAGCACTGTATGCAACAACTTTGACACTTACAGAAGCCTCTGCTTCTCCATGCCCCCTACAAAGTCCTAAATATATACATTTTAAACTGACGGTATCTTGTTGCAGATGAAGTGAGGCCTATCTTGCAACATGGTGCATCTTTTGCACTGCTGCTGTGTCACAAAAGTGACGCAACGGCGGCGCAAAAGAGGCGCACGGCCATCATAAAACTGCCCCTAACATTTTAAATGATTGTTTCAGGATGCCGATAAGGTGTGGCCTATCCAGAGATTTGTTTGAGGTGAGGCGTACTCAGAGTCACAGATTAAATTTAGGCTTGTTGAAGAGTACAGAGGAGATAATACATGTGCAGGCCTACCAACGAAGTGAGTCATGTCCACTGCACTCTTGAACAAAGGCCAGACCTCCTCTGTCTCCCTGGACAGGCCTAAACCTCATCTGCACAATGTGATTCGTAATGTTAGGAAACACAGGTGATATAATTGAAAAACGTGCAAATATTTTTGCTCATTTAACAATCACATCACCTGTATTTCCTCAGCTTAGGTATCTCATTGTACAGATGTAGTCTAGCATATCCAAGAGTACGCAGAAGGTGAGGACTGTATGCAACAGAGCAATGTACATTACTCACCTCCCTTGACACTTACAGAAGCCTCAGTTTCTCCATGCCTCCTACACAGTTCTAAATGTATATCATAAATACAAAAAGTACAGAATTAATTATACATGTTAAATGGTTTAATTTTGCAGAATATATCAAATTTCAATAAAAACAGTGACTTGAAGGTATTCATCATATAACAGCGGGGAAAAAAAAACACAATCAAAATGATTGTGTTTAAAAAACCCATATAACATAACCAATCAGAAATCAGAACTCCTCAAAAGTAACTTACTTTCCATGACGTTGAAGGATGTCCTATGAACAGCTTATACTCTGTTGTGCTGTTATTATTTTCAGCCCGCCACTTTCTGAAAGAAAAACTCCATCGTTTTGACAAATATGTTACATACAATAAATGACTTCTCGCTCTCTACCACACTTCTCCTCAAGGGCAAATCGTGTAAGAGCCTTTATAACTCTTGGAATTCTTCTAAGCAAATCCCGTCATTTTCTTTTTCCGCAACTTTCAGAAAGAAAACGTTCAAGATCACTTTCACAATCCTGTACTAGTAATATCTCACCCTTCTTGCTCACTCATGTTCCACATTTCCTATGACACTGATACTGCTTACTATGAAGCAGACTTACACTACCTCTATGACTACTACAATTATTTAATTCTCTACATCACTTTTAATCACAAAGCAATTTAAAACAGTACATAACATTATATCAACTCCTAGAATCATTATAGGCCAGTTACCTACCCTAAATTCTTTCTTCTGAAAACAGAAAGTAAGTATATTTTTAAGGCAAAAGGCAACATTGTTTCATAGACAAATGTGAATCATTTCCGAAACATCAGCTTTTTTTACATTTTCAATAACCTGTGTAATAAGCGGATGTTGTCAAAGGACCATCATGTCATATAATAGCTGCAGTTAGAAATGTTCTTCCTAAAATCAACAACTGTGTAGCCACAACATTTGTAATTAAAGTTGAAAACTTACTTTCATCAGGTTTATATAGTTGGAATTTTAAAATGACATTATAACCAAAAGTTTGTTCAAAAAATGTGTACACCATTGCAGACTTACATTACCTCTACTCCATGTTTTGATTGGCTGCTTGAATTAGCTTATTAAAAGAAACAGTTTTTCTGCACTCATTCAAAGTGCAGTTATTTTTCCATGACGTCAAGTGTTATGGTAAGAACACCGTTTGCTTTGGGGAATACTCTGTTGTCCTTTAACTAATCCGTGCCCACCACTTTCTGTAAGAAAACCTTCTTTTTTTTCAGGAACTACTTAAAACTCAAAAATAACTTTTTACTCTGTACTACACTTATCCTCAAGGCCAAATAGTGTAGGAGCCATTAGAACCTCTTGAAATTCCTCAGAGCAAATCCCGAGATTCTTTCCCTAAAATTTTGGTTGTAAAAACACCAGGTAAGAATTTTTAAGGTCAAAAGGCAATTTTTTTTTAAAGTTAAAACAGAATCATTGCAGAATGACCAGCCGTTTCTAGACTTCAAATAAGCTGTGTAATGTCCTGATGTTGTTGAAGGACCGTCATGATATATAATTGCTGCAGTTACAAAAGTCCTTCCTGATATTGACAACTGCGAAGCCACAACATTTTTAATTAAATTTGTCAATTTTGTTCCATCAGGCCTACATCGTTGGAACGATAAAATGACATACTGGCCATATGTTCGTATAAATAATGTTGACAACATTGCAGACTTACATTGGCTACACTCCATGTTGTGATCAGCTGCTTTTACTAGCTTATTAAAGGACACTGATTTACTGACTGGCAAAGTTAAATATATAAATCTTTCTGAGTCTACACTAGTAGTACTTGATAACCTACAGTTCTCGCAGTCATGCTGCCATTGATAAGAGAGGCCAAACAGATGATCTACATCTACACCTTCATCTTGCAATACATCAAGCATATACATTAAAAACTCCTGACAATCTTGCTGAATATTTTGAGAGAATTGCGTTTGACCTGAACATTTGTCTAACAGATTTCGAATTTCAGACACACTTTCTATTTTTATTCTATCAGTGCTACATTTCTCTAACACAGAATTCAACAAACTGCAAAATCTTTGATCCGAATTGACCACAATCTCTTCTTTTAAAGTTTCTAGAGAAAAGACAACATTAACCACTACATTAGCATAGCAGTTGACAACAGAACTATTTTCAAATTGAAAACCAACAACATCTTCAACAGAATCCATTTTTTTTCTGCTTATAATTTTGGGTTCATCGACTTTTCGTCTTTTTGCTACAACCTCCCTACTATTGGTCACATTTCTTCGTGTCCGGCCTACCACACGTTTCTCAAACAAAGGATATTGAGGCAAATGTGTCGCATACTCTCTTCTTAACCTATTGTATTCCTTAAAACAATCTAGATCCGCACAAATGTTTGTGACATCACACTCAATCAAGTACAATCCCAATAAAGTTCTGACTCGTGACAATGCCACATATGCCATACCTTCCTTGAACACAGAACTGCCAATATTCACCAATGCACTGTCTACACTTAAACCTTGTGATTTATGGATTGTCACCGCATATGCTAAGCAAACAGGAAACTGCTTACGGCGAACATATAAGTCTTTTACAAGCAAAAACCTAGCAGAGCAACGACCAATTAGCTGTACTTCCTCAATGCCATCAAATTTAATTTTTAAAAATTCAATTCCATCTCTATTTCTGTATTTTTCAAAATCAACAACATTACCCATTGATCCATTTACCAGACCTCTTTCAACATGTAAATTCCTTCTTAAAATTATACGGCAGTTCAAGCACACATTCAGAGTCTTTTCAAAACCTGCAGTTTTAGATATACTCTTCTCTAATGAATCCAATTTTGATTTCAAATTCTCAGACAAAATAATTGTTGCTCCCATATGCTCTATTCTGTCAATAGCTTCCAGTTTCACAATCTCTTGGTTTTCTAAATTCAACATTTTATTGTTGAAGATGGCACATTCTGCAAGAGTTGGCATCAAACATATTCCAGATTTCTTCTCAGTAATTTTCCGAAAAATATTCTCAGGCACAACGTCTTCTTCTGGATACAAATTTGACAGTAATCGTGCATGTAAAGCTTCTTTCCCATGCTCGGTCACTTTTCCGATTCTAACATCTTGTAGAATATTCTTATAATCTTCATCCTTCGCTTGACGCATATTTTCACGCAGTTCAGCATAATTGAAGTTTAACCATATATTGACGTTGCCAATGCTCCCTAGGCACTTCCTGGTATCTTCTTGCGTGAGCATTTTGAACACAGGTTGTCCTTTCACTGGTGTCAGCTGCAGAAGATCACCGAAAACAATGATGTGTTTGCCACCAAATAACACATCATACTCTGTTTTGAGAACTTCTTGCATTCTCAAATGCACAAAGGCAAGCATGACATTGGAAACCATGCTTACTTCGTCAATGATAAGAAGTTTCATTTTCCTCAAGACTCTTGAAACTTCACAACAAGCATCTCCAGATAACTTGTGGTATTGTAATTTGTTATCATGCTCCACTGGCAGCATCAGTAGACGATGCAAAGTAATACCTTTAATGTTATGTGCTGCCAGTCCAGTTGGAGCGGTGACAACACAAGACAGCGATGACTCAGTCCTTTTCTGCAAATAATATGAAATTGCTTTAATGAGGAAACTTTTTCCAGTTCCCGCTTCTCCACTCACGTACAGTCGGACAGGCTTCAACGACGTACATGAGCACTCTTTCTTCTCATGACTTAATCCATGATCAATTTGGTGTGTAACTTCGTCATTTATTTTCCTCTGCTCAACGTTCAGTTGTCTTTCCGAATCTTCTAAGTTAACCGCATCCTCCTGAGCATGTGCCATGGCTCTTTCCACTTCAATCATGGCAGTGGCAGCTTCATTTTCGATAACTGGTCGTCCTAGTGGATCCTGACTCAATGAAACAGAACTCTGACTGTCCTGAGAACTGTCTCTAGCAATCTCGGCTGCAATCGTTGCTTCCTGCTCGATTTCCGCATTCAACATTTCTAGATATTTGGGAAAAACAGGACATTCTATGGTCTTCTTGGCGGCATTGAAAGAGTCTTCGTAACAGAGGAAATCTCCAAGCAGTTCCTCTTCTGCAAGCCAAGGCTTGAAAAGTTGCAAAAGTGCTAAATAGAAAAACTCTTTTCTTTCAGGAGATTCGCCAATCAATTTTCGATGGTTTACCAAGTGGCATTTTCTTTGCTTGACCAGACATACCTCACTTCCAATTACAGCATACACTCCTTTATCAATATCTTCTTTGATGTTCCTCTTGAATATGTAATTTTGTAGAACCTCATACAGACAAACATTCTCGAGGTGACTGCTTCTATTTGGATAATATGTATCCAACATGTGGGTCTTCAAAATATCTGTACTGTTTGGCTCCTTTTCTGCCAAATACTCAATTTCCCGTACAGGTTTCAGAACTCGATTACGTGTTGCAGCAAGACCAAGACTCGCCCAAATGATACTCCTAGATTTGGCATAGAGACTTGCTGAAGATAATCGGTCAGAACATTCGTAAGCTCCGATTTCTCGATGCAACAACATCTTCAGACTGAAACTGTACAACTTCTTACTGAGGCTCTTTTCATGGGAAATGTCCTCCCACATATCCTTCAATTCTGTCTTTTCTTTCTTGGTGATGTAAGATGTCACATACCGAGCCACAGCCATACAGTTATCAGCCACAAACTGTATATCCATGTTAGCATTCCACATGGACAAAATCACTGGGTTGTAGTCGTTGATGTACTTAGACTCTTCGTTCCTTTTCAAATTGTATGTATTTTTGGGTGATTTCCTCGTCACATTATGTCGCAGCGAAGACATCATACTGTTCACTCTTCCTTTAGAAATCACCGGTCGTGGAAAGGTGAAACGACATTTTGTGTAGAACTTGTCCTTGTTTCTGAATTTACGACGACAGTACTTTCCACAACGATGGCTTTGGAAGCGTAAAACTTGTTCTCTTAGGCTTTTGTCTTCCTTTGTGTTTGGAACAGCACATGTAGAATACTGTTCTATGAAACTCATCACTAAGTCATCCGGATCTGTTCCAAATTTGGGTGCATCTTTGATCCATAGCAGCATATGTATATGAGGAGCACCTCTTGGTTGGTACTCCTTTCTCCAGAAGAAATCCAACACCTCTCCAAGAGGTGGATTCTTCTTGTTCATGATGAAAGACATCATAGCTTCAAATCTATGATTGAAGTATCTGCATACATTCACTGGATCCAAAGAGCACAGTTCTCCAGGTGTCTTGAATTCGATATTTTCAATGTTTCCATTTGCCTCTCGTAGAAATTCAAGTAAGTCTTCCCAGCCATACTCTGCACAGCTGAGAGTGAGGAACCATGTGGGAGTTCCTAAGTTCCTCAGCATACATTTTAAATCCCCATGACGACGGTACCAGCACTCATTAGTACCACGCTGACACGCCATGAGATTAATCAGGTGAGAATCCAAAATACTGTCTTGCACATCGACTTTATCCATAAAGTCCCTTGCCGAGATATTTTGCATCTGTACACCACTTTTCAAAATGTGGTTCACTGCATATGACAGTCCAGACATATCACTTTCAAACAGTAGATGAAACAAATAGGGAATGCATTGACGAAACCTAGGATCTTCTGCATACAATCGTAAAGTCCGGTATTCAGAAGCAGGAATTTGATGAGGTCGCACATCATATCTTCCTCCTTGACCTGTTGGAAATAGCTGTGAGAAACACCGAGCTTCCAAACTTTCCTCCCAAACACTAATGGGACTCCCTCTGGCTTGTTTCATTTGAAACAACTCAATAGCATTCCCCATGACTTCCTTGGAATGCAAAGGATGAACACTATAATGTTCATATATTTCTTCATTTTTAGAGGCTTCTACTTTCTCAATTTGTCCAACACACAAATCGCTGTCCTCTTCTTCACTTACTTCCTCTTCTGCAACATATACATTCTTGTAGTACTTATTGTTTTTCTTCAAATACAATGTTGCCTTTTTGACTTTCCTAACATCCACTAAATCTTGCCAGATTTTCTTACTCTTTGTCGGAACCCCATTAACTAGGATAACCAGAGGTTCCTCTTCCACTTTCTCTACTCCAATTGTATTAATGTTTTTCTTGAAATCTAGAGGCAAATAAACAACTCTTCCCTTTAATCCTCTCTGTAAATCTGATGGAGGCAATTTCCCTGTCTTTGGCTCCATTCGTACAATAGCCTGAAAGGGATGGACACTTTGAATCAAAATAGATTCATAAGTATTTGAATCCTTCAATTCAGAAGGAATCTCAACCAATTCCAGATTATTATGAACCGCTCTAGCAGGCATCTGGTTTTGATTTAATTTGTTACAACAATAAGTACACGCACGTTGATCCGATCCCAAATCAAAACAATTTTCTACCATCAAGTATGTTGCAAAATCCTTCCATTCACTATTATTTTCCCTTTCACTTTTTGCATATAAATCCACTAACTTAGTCTGATTCTTATAATAAGTGCGTCGACAACACACACAAGTAAAATTAGGCCTCTCACTTGATTTCACCTGAAACGTGGCAATTTCCTTCTGAAAATTATCTGTACTGGAAACCTGTACACTCTCTTCCACATTACCTTCTTCTTCTGGGTCAATTTCAACATTCTTCTCTTTACTTGCAAAGTAAAAAAACTCAATTTCTTCACAAATATTCTTCACATCTACTTCAGAACCATGCAAAAGAGCAGTGCATAATTGTTTAAGCATAATTGCTGGACTCTTAGCATAATACAACATTCTAACTAATTTCCTCACTTTATTATGATGCACTGCTAGCATCCTGAAATGATGAAAAACACTCTGGCATACTCTCCTGGAAAGACAAGCCAGTGAATGACCATGCAAACCTGTCACTTCTCTCACTCTGCAAGGATCTAATTCTTGCAACAACTTCATTTTCTGTTTTAAAGTTTTCTTATTAAATGTCCGTACAAAATCACAAAGCAAATTGATGGAATCCTGTCGCACACTGCAAATACTACTACACTTCCAGGTGTACAATGGTCCCTTAGGACGTCTTCCTAAAACCTCATTACCTAACACCTCTTCTGCCTCTGTTGACACAAGTTTTTCTTTTTCAACCGTACAACCATCTTTCACCTCATATGCTCGACCACTGGTGTCAACTGCATGCACCAAATCATTATCCTCGAAATAACTCTCCTCCTTAAAAAATGCCTCACAACTTGAACTATGCATCCATTCTCCTGAAAAAACTTCACAAAAATTACTACGATTAACTGTTCTCTTCCATCTACTATTTGTTTTGAAATCATAAATTACCTTGTTTAGTTTCCTAATTCTATTGATTATCAAAATAAATAACTTTCTCTTAATTTTGAATGCCTGATCAATAATTTTCTCAATGTTTCTCTTCCTCTTATAAAAAGCCACTTTCTGTTGACGTTTCTTAACATTTTTTAACAAATTGCCAATTATCCTGTTGCGAAACATTCATCTACAAATGTCCCTAAACTGATTTTTCCCTCTACTACCATGCACAGAGTTATCTCCTGCTCTAGCAGTAACATTTTTGATTGGCCTTTCCTTTCCGTTTAAATTGGCTCTCTTTTTCTGGACTAAAACATGTTCTGTACTGATATTTTTTTTTCTGCAAATGTTTCTTATGAATGATTTTGTTGTCTTACCCGGAGGTTTCTTGGTGACTTGACGAGTTTTTATTGTAGAGGACTGCTGCAAGCATGTAGTAAGCTGCTGTCTTTGACGTTTTGTAGCCTTTCGGCTTCTTTGCTTCGATGGCATACTGTAGTTTTGAAATGATCTGCAGTTGAATCTGTGGTAAAATATAATAAAAAATGTTATTAACCGCTATTACCAAACAGTAAATCAATAACAGTCGTCAAAAAATTAACACACTACTTGTCAATTCTGGTATACACCTGTTACAACGCATTTTTTACTCCGCACTACCATTACAACGCGACTTTTACTCCGCATACCGTTACAACGCATTGCGCTGGGGGGCGCTGTAGGATAGGGAATACGTTTAATTTTCTATCCAACACCTTCCCTAGTGTCCACGGGGACTGGTGTTGGAATAGAAAATTATACTTACCACTATCCAGCGCCCCAAGGCGCTATGCGTTGTAACGGTATGCGGAGTAAAAGTCGCGTTGTAATGGTCTGCGGAGTAATAGTATGCGTTATAACGTCATACATCCGTCAATTCTACATACAATAATTTTTAGTGCATTGGCAAATTTAGTACTCACGAATAGTAGCAAAGAAATAGAATGCTTCTACATTTGACCTTTGCTCTTTTATATGTGAATCTGAACTAATTTTATCAGCATATTTCACTATTTTATTAAAGACACTTCACACAAGCTGTTTTTGAAGTTGTGTTTAATTTTAAATGAAACGGTTAACATGGTTACTTTTCATTTCAAGTAACTTTTAAAAATAATTGTTTATAGTTCCATAGGCTCGAGCAGGTCAGCTTCCCACCCTATGTCATACAATTCTGACAAATCGGCATCCTCATCATGTTCTTCATCATCCTCAGGATTTAAATCATCCAAGGGATCTACTTCCACTGATGTTTCAATGACAATTTCAATGATAATATCGAGATCAACAGTTTGCTCATTATCACTCATGCTTGATGTTGTCGTTATCTTTAAAAAAAGAGAACAACAATGAGATGTTGCAGAGTAAGAGACAAATCTCAGAGACTATAATAGTAAAATTGTTTTACAAGAGTAACATTTTGCAGATATTATTTAGCCATGTCCAGCGATGCTGAGGAGGTGAGGCCTATGTCCAAGTTTTCAGTGAACAGGACTCATCTCTTCTTAACCTTGGATAAGCCTCACCAACTCTGTGTCCCCTGCTCATACCTAAATGTAAAGGGGCAGATTTATGTTAACTGGCGCATCCGCAGGGATGCAACAGTTAACGTGCGCTGCTGCTCTGCCACCCATGATGTGCCGTATTTACAATGTGGAGCACCATTGAACAAAAATAGCACAGATGCGTCACGCATCTGTGCCGCAAAAGCGGCACATTGCAGGAATCACGTCATAAGCGCGACATGTCTACTACAATGCACAGGGGCAAGCCACACATTGCATGGTTCGTCACTCCTTATGGCTGTTTCAAACAGGCGTAAGGATTTGATTCAGCAATGCCATAAAGCTAACTCAGTGAAATGTTCTAAATTTCACCGTGTTAGTTTTACAGGGCTTTCATGCAAATGAATGCCCACCCTGCAACAAAACGCCCACATGAAACCTGACGCAGGTTTCATGTGGCACAGGACTTTACACCGTGACACATCTGCCTAGATGCGTCAGTTGTAAATGCTGAAAGTCGGCGTGGGGCGCCCCGTTGGCCTGTGAGATGGCGTCAGTAGCGGACCGATGTGCGAATGGAGCCAAGGCAGCGCAACAATATTTTCGGAATAGAAGACACCACAAGGCGCTGAGATTCGGTTAGCACCGAGGTGGTGTCTAGCAAGCTATGCAGCTGCAATTGCGGCGAATAGGTCAAAGGCAGCACAACAATGTTTTCTGAATAGAAGACACCACAAGGCGCTGAGATTCGGTAGGCACCGAGGTGGTGTCTAGCAAGTTGCCGTACTGGTGTGGCCATCCTACAATCCTGCTCCGAATAACGGCGTGGGGTGCCCGAAGGGGGGGGGGGGAGGCGGCGTGAACGGGCCTTCCTAGGTGGAGGCTCGTCTGCTGTAGTGGGGCGCCCCTTTACCGTTTCAGTTGCCATTCAGCTGAGTTTCGGCCGCTCTTGATGCTACAGCGACAGGCGGCTGCAACAGGACTCTCAAAATGGCGGCCTGTTCTTTGGATTTGGGCCTGGTCCACTAAAATGGCCCTGGGACACCTTAGAACTCGGACGCTCAAATTTTTTTTCCTTTCCTCTACATGCAAAAAAAGGTAAATGCCCGGTACGTTACACGCTTCATCTGCCACGATGTACTCTCCAGAGGAATCGAAAAAATATATAGTTATGGTAACTATACCATGCATCGTCATATGGAGAGGTGGCACCGATTAATTATAGTGCTGCATAAAAGAGAGATTTGGAGGAGAACCCCCGACCTGCCAGTACATTCATCAAAGAAGTGGCACTGACAGCATCAGAGGCAAGGGAAACGGTCCCAAATATTTAGAAGAACTTTGGAAAGATTAAAATTACATGTTTAGATTGTGGCAAATTAATTTCATGTGGACAGATGAGTGTTACTCTAATAAATACAGCATATGAACATCATCATAGTCGATGGTTGGTAGAGACATTTTGACTATATCCTGGACCTGCCCGTCCTCGCCCAAAATGGCGCCGGAATAAATGGGACTCGTAACTCCTTGTTGTCTACTGGTTGCACAACCTTGATATCACGAGATACGTATGCAGTTTTGAAGCACATGGCGGGCGGGGACGAGAATAGATTGAATATTTCGATATCCCTATTGATATTAAGTTCTGATGTGTTATTGATTACTGTACTATTGAAAGTTCGAATTAACGTCACCCATGGTACTTGCCCGCAAATGTATATCTAGATAATTTTATTGTAACTGGCCCTGTCGTATTTTAATTATAAAATGTACGTCCACCGATTCCGCAACTGTTAGACACTTTAGTTCTTGCAACCTAATGGCCCGCCCGTTACGTTCCTCTACAGTGTAAATGTCTACTCATCATATACGATTACAGTTTGCTCCGTGGCCGGCCCACGTGGTTATAGGCCCGTATTTGTATAATGACATTTTCACAATAAAGGTTTTTAAAAGAAAACATGGTAGTAGTATATACATTGGTAAAGTTTTTAATAATAGTCACTGTTTTAGAATCAGTAAAAGGCAAGTGAAATAAAGCAGACCAATTACATGAAGGGTAAAAGGTATAATACGCAGGAACGCAGTAAAGATAAATGGTCAAGGGCTGTTGTGTTTTCTACTCCTGCAACATAAAGTGATCGATAAGAATCTCATATTCAGGCGTATCGGCGACTAAGACAGCAGGCCGACCCTCTTTTGCTCAACGGCTCCGTCTTGGGACAAAGAAACGCCCTTTTTCTCGAAAAAGGAATATATTTTACTTGCAGGACAGTTGTAAATTTTCCGGGAAAGTACATTAGCCTGGAACATTATAACATATATTTAAGAAAAAATAATGTTCGAAAGTAATAAAAAGCGTAATTTTTAGGTCATATGACCAAGCCTTTCATCATTAGAATAAGAAAAGTAAAATGAACCAATGAAAAGTTTTATTAACAAGTCACATGACCTGTTATGCTTACGTTACGCGCTGCGCGTCGCGCCCCGGATCACTTCCGGATGCGCTAACGCGGCGCGTCATATGACGCATTACGCGACAACGCAGGTCCAGAATATAGTCAAAATGTCTCCACCAACCAGCGGTCGGAACACAACCCCTTTCAGCAGGCTAAATAGTTCTGTTAAATGACAACAGAAGGGACAGGCAACAAGAACCATCAGTCAAAGAGGGGAGGGCTAGTTCTTCTCTACATGGTCACGTTGGGGCGCTACCGGAACTGATCGAATTGGTAGTCTACAGTGTTTCTGGATGTTTCAGACTGAAGCTGGCGTTAGCATGAGAGCACCACCATTTCGTAGCTCCGTCGTGGCCATTCGACGAGCAATAATGCTAGCCGCTCCCCACCAGAAGCCTGCGGGAGTCGGGGGCCCCCAAGACTTTTGTAGAATCTTCAAGGCTGAGGGGACGCTTTCGAGAATGGAGCCCAATCTCTAGCAGACAAGCGTCCGAGTTCCAAGGTGTCGCAGGGCAATTTTAGTGGACCACGCCCAAATCTGAAGAGCCGGCCGCCATTTTGAGAGTACTGTGGCAGCCGGCTATCGCTGCGCCGCAAGAGCGGGAGCAACTCAACTACATGGTGAGCGAGACGCTGTAGTCGAAAGAGCGGGCGGTAAACAGCTGAATAGCGGAAGAGGCACAGTGTAGCAAAAGCGGGCGGAATGGCAACTGAAATGGTAAAGGGGCGCCCCACTACAGCGTGTCTTTAGGTGAAACGGATTGTGGGACAAGGTCAAGAATGGAAGAGTTACCAAAAGGCAAAAAGTTCCGCTTGATCCCGGGAGCCGGCCACCTATGTCGGGGGCGATCTCAGGCTACACCAGGAGAACACGACTTGGGGAGGGAGCCGGAGCCAAGCGCCCCCTCCGAGTCCGCGCCATCACACCGTCCCTCGGGGGCCTCCGTCAAGCGGTTCAGGGTGGCACCGCATTACATTGTTCACAAATGCAGTCACGTCCTCAAACAGCCCCCACTTTACTTTGAGAATAGTGAAGCTGAAGCAAGTGCAAATAGGCTTCAGACAGTGTTACAAGCACTCCTCAAAACTTTGAACCATCAGAGTGCATGAGTTTCATGCTCGATCGATTGAGCTAGCCGGATCGGGCAACAAAAAGTATAAAATAGTTATGTAAATAGTTGTTTAATAAAATGTTTTACCCTGTTACTTTGCTGGTGTGTTGTATATATTTGTAATATTTGCATAGAGTTTATCGTTATTTTGGGCGGGGTGGGTGGCGGAGCCGAGCTGTATTGCAGCCATCATGGTGTGGAGTTCAGTTCATCTCAATAGTTTCGTGTTTGTCATGAGGGGTTGTTCCTAATGTTTCTATTTTAGCGAGGTCAAAAAGAGATCCCATTAGTGGCCTACTGATTTTGCTCGATTCCTTTTGTTTTTTTACACGATTTTTCGCTATCTGCAAAGACTAAACAGAGTATTGCGACTCTGTGCTTGTTTGTAAATAGAGAATGAACCAAAGAGAACCAATTCTAAAACAGTAAATGCTTGGATAACAATCAATCAAATGGAGAGAGAAGCAGGCACGACGGATTACAACGGGGGCAAAGGCCTGCGTTAACTACCCTTCACTATCTGCAAAGAGAGAGTACTCCTAATAGAAATGAGGGGGAGGGGGGGCAGCATTCAAAGCAGATCAGTGTGCATAAACACGAAAATGTTTTTACTTACCACGTACTTGACATTCGACAGCTTATGATATTTGCTATTAAAAAACCATTGAAATTCACTGAAAAAACCATAGGTTAGAGACCATATATAGTTAGGAATTAGCATTTAAAAAACCTTGAAAATTCACTGAAAAAACCATAGGTTATAGACCATATATAGTTATGATGTCACTGACCATGTCATGAATGATGTAATATGTGACATCATCAGCAGTGGATTGCGGGTGCGCGATATATAGTTAGTGCAACTAACTATATATGGAATTTCAATGGTTTTGTGTGAGTAAAATAAGGTTTTTTAAATGCTAATCCCTAACTATATATGGTCTATAACCTATGGTTTTCTCAGTGAATATATATATATTAGTTACTAGTTGCTTTTGATATTTAATTAGTCAGCAATGTCATTGATGGCTTATTTTTCATCTATATACCCAACAAGTCTTTAGTTAGGCTTACTGTATTTTACAATAATCTTCTAGACGTAATGACAAATAGGTATACTATATATTTTTAGTTTGTCAGTGATGTATTGATGCATATTGCTATTTTAGCTACAATTTTACCCTTTTTATAATATGCACTATTTTTAGTGTTGTTATATGTCATTGTTTACTAACAGGTTATTTTATATCAATACTGTTTTGGCCTTAAATTATTGACATGCTGCTAGATATCAAAGCACTTTTCTATTTCTATGATGACATAATCAAAACGTAACTGCACTGTCACTTTAAATGTTTGATTTGCACTCCAAAGCGCGTCATGTGATCAAGGGCCAAGGTAGGCCCGAAACGCGTCATGGCTGAGGTGTGGGGTACGATGCACGAATAAAATCAGCACCTTCGAAAATTTTGGGTCTGCTGTCATACTTTTGGATTACAATTTCCGAATTGACGTTTCAAACATATATATATATATATATATATATATATTACCTACTGGCGGTCGCCAGTAGGTATATATAGTTAGGATTTTTTCTCAATGGGATTTTTGAAAATTCTATGTCGAATAACTTTGGCGTTTGAGGACGGAATTGGCTGAAATTTTCAGGAAAATGGCACATTTAGTTTCTGAGCAGCCCCTGAAAATTTGGGGGGGTTTCGTCAAGGGGGGGCCGAGAAAAAAGGGGGTCCCAAAACGTGTTTTTCCCATGCAATTTTCTATAGGGCGGTTGGCCTCACTTTTAGCTCGAACGGCTGAATGGATTTTCATGAAACTTGGCAAAATTGTAGGGACTGGTAGCCCGATGTGCCTCTCGGTAGGATCGACAGACAAGAGGAGGCCAAAACAAAGGGGGAAATGACCATAAGGGGGCATAGTAGATCCTCCCTGACCCCCTAGGTTTGATGTGGAGGCTTTAAAAGGGCCCCGAGGGGCAAAAAAAAATTACTTTTTTTTTTGTTTTTTTTGCTTGGGGAGCGCCCGGTACGCGCACCGGGAAGCGGTCTGGGGAGCGTACTATAAGGAAAAAAGAATGATAGACTATGATATTTTGAAATATTGTATGTTTATTGATTGTTCTTTTTTTTTTTTTTTTTTTTATTTAAATAGCAGTATTTATGATTATTAAATATAAATTTATTTTTGTGATTGTGCACAGTATACTATAAGTCTGACTTTACATTATAATCAATTTGGTACTAGTTTATGAATTACATATAAAAATGATTAAAGACTCAAACTATTTTTTATTATTAAATATAATTTTATTTTTCTGATTCTTTTTCAAAATTTAATAGAACGTCTAACATTTGACTGTCCGATATGTCTTCTTTTTGACTGAACATAACTTCCCACATTTGACCGTCCTCATATTGAAGTAAGAAATCCACAGATTCTACACATTGTAGAAGTTCATGGTCCTGTGATTCATCCATGAATTCCAAGTCAATGGGTTCAATGATTTCCTCATTGTTCATCTCTAGGACAATTTCAAAGGAAACGTTCTGTTCTCCTTCCATTTTTGTGCTGAAATTTGCATAAAAAATAAATATATCAGTAGAGATAGGGCACTGTTGGGTTTAAGTTCAGACAGGTACTTTTCAGGCGTGAAGTAGTACTATTAAAAAGTGCCTGTGAAAAAGCCGAAGTAAATTCATAATTATACCACAGAAACCTAAATCAATCCATAATTATAATAAACAAGCCTTTCTCAATGTCTAACTGTTACAGAGGGATAGTATATAACTATCTGAAAATGTTTTCAAATTTATAAAATAACATCTTACCTTTTAAAAACAAGTTTAAGTTGTCAGCGAAAATGATTTTGCAATGTAGTTCAGAAAGTAGTAGTCAAAATGGCTGTGTTTCTCTCTCTTTCTTTATATATATTCAGGTACATAACCAATCAAATGTCAGGTAAAAAAAAGTAGAAAATGAAAGTAACATTTTAATTGGTTGTCAATTCCAACACTTCAGATGTGTTTTGTGAAGTAATTTACCTCAGGGTATTTAGAGAGGTCTACAGGCTAAATGGCTAAATGGAATTCCAATCAAATTTGTGAAAATGGTAGGGATTGGTATGTAGTATGAGCTAATCTATATTTGGTGAAAGTGTCTCCAGTGGTTTTTCTGTGAATTACTTTCCCACCTTTTTTGAGCGAGCGCTTCCCGGTGCGCGCCCCGGTACGCAAACTGGCAGCGTTACGGGAGTCCTCCATTTTGTGTTTCGGTAGAATTGAGATACAAGATGGAGGGCAAATAATGTTCAGTATGGGTAGAAGGGGGCACGGTAGACGTATCCTGACCCCCTAGGTTTTCTGAGGGTGGCTGAGGAGGCCCATATGTGCGGAAAAAAATAAAAAAAAATTCAAATTTTCGCGCGGTTAGCGTCCGGTGCTCGTACCGGGTAGCGCTCCAGGGAGCGAACTT
Organism: Lissotriton helveticus; assembly: GCF_964261635.1. Lineage (NCBI taxonomy): Eukaryota > Metazoa > Chordata > Amphibia > Caudata > Salamandridae > Lissotriton > Lissotriton helveticus. The sequence continues at coordinate 466,081,013 of NC_136067.1, read as the reverse complement.
TGGTGAAAATTAGTGAAAAAAGTTAGAGTAAAATAATAATTGTGAGTGATCAGATGTAGGGTAGCTCTGAAAAGAGCTTTTGGGTCCTGTGGCTGATGTAGGTACCTACAAGTAGGTACCAATGCACAGTCTTAAATTGAGGATGAAAATTCTGTTCCCCTCATCTGAGAAGTGAACTCCATCTGCTCTGTAGATATCTTGCATGTAGTAACGCAAGTTATTGTTGTAGATGGAGCCCATTCCATGGTCTCTCATGTAAGCTGAAACAGACTTATTTACATGCTTCCTCGATTTCTCAATTTGTGGACAAAATTCGTTTGACCACCTCCATTTCTGTCTTTGGCATATATTTGAATATACCAAGGCAGTTTGAGGAAATAGTGCCATCAATTGCTCAAAGGTGTCCTTTAAAAGCATTTCCAGACCTACCCCAGTCAAAGTGCCCAAGTCATTTCCTCCACAGTGCACAATTAACAGGTCAGGTTTTGGCAAATGCAAAAAGGTTTTCACCAATGGTATCAATTGGTGACATCTTAATCCTCTGTGGCCAATCCAGTTGATTTCCACATTTTGTAAATTGAGGTTGTGTAAATTTCTGTTATCAGCAAACCTTTGAGCCCAGTGGATATAACTATGTCCAACAATCCAGACAGAAAACATGGTGAGAGGAGGTTCTGCTGCACTCAGATGAAGTGTGGTAATGAAATGGCAGTTGAAACAGTAGGAGTATGTAATGAAAAAAACTGTGGAGTTTCTGTAGTAATTAATCAGTAGCAGTGATTGGTGGATTTTGATTGCTGAAAACAGAAAGTTAGGGTGCATGGATGAGTTCTTTGAAAGATGTAATTTGAATGGTCAAGAAAAAATCATTTTATGAAAGATTGCACAGGATACGCAGGTGTACTGAGAGTTCAGAGTTCAATTGAAACATTGTTGTGTGAACTTGCAAACATGAGAGGTCTTTCAGGAGGTGGTTGCTATGGAAAAAAGGCAGAAAGGGCAGAGGGGGGAAGGGTGTTGATTTGAAAAAAGTGAGGGAAGAGTTTTGATTGGGTGACATGAGAGATATGTGTGATGAATTACAGCATTTCTGTGCCATTGATGGTTGCAGCCTCTGGAGTGCATACCTTTTGCTCTGCTGAAGACAAATTGGTGTGTGTCTGAGACTGTTTTGAAACTCAAAAAGTATTTGCTAAGGTGAGAAAAGATTCATTTAATTTAAATAGAGAATAGTATGCTTTAAGGAGAAAATTATGAAGAAAGTTGTGTATTTAAAATGTTGCTTTGTGTCAAGTGTTTTACGAATAGATTTTGTTTCTTTGAGTTACATAGCCATGTTACATAGGCATGTTAAAAGTGACGCAAAAATGGTGCAAGGGCCTTAAAAAATGTTTTCATGTGTCTTAGGGCATTTTAAGTCACTTCCCCATGAATGTAGGTATATAATTAGTTTACATGATGTGTTTAAAAACGTTTTTTGAAATCAATTAGGTTTCTTGATATGTACTGTTAGAGATTCATAGGTTGCTTGGGGCATATTTACAAGGCCTTTGAGTTCCTTTGATGTTATTTTTCCCATTTTAATTTAAGACATTTCCTTGTGGTGCAAGGTCCTTGTAAATACGCCCCATGTGTGCTTGGCAAATTTAGATTTTGATTCTTTGAGTTACATAGCCATGTTAAAAGTGACGCAAAAATGGTGCAAGGGCCTTAAAAAAACGCTTTCATGTGACTTAGGGCATTTTAAGTCACTTCCCCATGAATGTAGGTATATAATTGCTTTACATGATGTGTTTAAAAACGTTTTTTGAAATCAATTAGGTTTCTTGATATGTACTGCTAGAGTTTCATAGGTTGCTTGGGGCATATTTACAAGGCCTTTGAGTCCCTTTGATGTTATTTTTCCCATTTTAATTTAAGACATTTCCCCGTGGTGCAAGGTCCTTGTAAATACGCCCCCATGTGTGCTTGGCAAATTTAGATTCTGATTCTTTGAGTTACATAGCCATGTTCCATACAGTGCTCACCTTCTGCGTAGTCTTTGATATGCTAGACTCCATCTGCACAATGAGATATCTAAGCAAAGGAAACACAGGTGATGTGATTGTGAAATGAGCAAAAGAAATTCCACATTTTTCAATTACATCACCTGTGTTTTCTAACATTACGAATCAAATTGTGCAGATGAGGTTTAGGCCTGTCCAGGGACACAGAAGAGGTCTGGCCTTTGTTCAAGAGTGCAGTGGACATGACTCACTTCATTGGTAGGCCTGCACATGTATTATCTCCTCTGTACTCTTCAATAAGCCTAAATTTCATCTGCAACCCTGAGTAGGCCTCACCTCAAACAAATCTCTGGATAGGCCTCACCTTATCGTCATCCTGAATCAATCATTTAAAATGTTAGGGGCAGATTTATGATGGCCGTGCGCCTCTTTTGTGCCGCTGTTGCGTCACTTTTGTGATGTAGCAGTGATGCAAAAGATGCACCATGTTGCAAGATAGGCCTCACTTCATCTCCAACAAGATACCGTCAGTTTAAACTGTAAACATTTAGGACTATGTAGGGGGCATGGAGAAGCTGAATCTTCTGTAAATGTCAACATTTTTGTATACAGTGCTCAACTTCTGTGTACTCTTTGATATGCTAGACTCCATCTGCACTATGAGATACCTAAGCAACGGAAACACAGGTGATGTGATTGTGAAATGAGGAAAAGAAATTCCACATTTTTCAATTACATCACCTGTGTTTCCTAACCTTACGAATCACATTGTGCAGATGAGGTGTACGCATGTCCACGGACACAGAAGAGGTCTGGCCTTTGTTCAAGAGTGAAGTGGACATGACTCACTTCATTGGTAGGCCTGCACATGTATTATCTCCTCTGTACTCTTCAACAAGCCTAAATTTCATCTGCAACCCTGAGTAGGCCTCACCTCAAACAAACCTCTGGATAGGCCACACCTTATCGTCATCCTGAATCAATCATTTAAAATGTTAGGGACAGATTTATGATAGCCGTGTGCCTCTTTTGCGCCGCTGTGCATCACTTTTGTGACGCAGCGGCGGTGCAAAAGATTTGCTATGTTGCGACATATTTACAACTTGATGCATCTAGGCAGATGTGTCATGCTGTAAAGTCCTGTGCCACATGAAACTGATGCAGCAGTGATGCAAAAGATGCACCATGTTGCAAGACAGGCCTCACTTCATCTCCAACAAGATACCGTCCGTTTAAACTGTAAACATTTAGGACTGTGTAGGGGGCATGGAGAAGCTAAATCTTCTGTAAATGTCAAAATTGTTGTATACAGTGCTCAACTTCTGTGTACTCTTTGATATGCTAGACTCCATCTGCACAATGAGATACCTAAGCAAAGGAAACACAGGTGATGTGATTGTGAAATGAGGAAAAGAAATTCCACATTTTTCAATTACATCACCTGTGTTTCCTAACTTTACGAATCACATTGTGCAGATGAGGTTTAGGCCTGTCCACGGACACAGAAGAGGTCTGGCCTTTGTTCAAGAGTGAAGTGGGGATGTATGACGTTATAACGCATACTATTACTCCGCATACCATTACAACGCGACTTTTACTCCGCATACCGTTACAACGCATAGCGCCTTGGGGCGCTGGATAGTGGTAAGTATAATTTACTATTCTAACTCCAGTCCCCGTGGACCCTAGGGAAGGTGTTGGATAGTAAATTATACTTATTCCCTATCCTAGAGCGCCCCCCAGCGCAATGCGTTGTAATGGTATGCGGAGTAATGGTCGCGTTGTAATGGTAGTGCGGAGTAAAAGATCCGTTGTAACGGGTGTATACCGTGAAGTGGACATGACTCACTTCATTGGTAGGCCTGCACATGTATTATCTCCTCTGTACTCTTCAACAAGCCTAAATTTCATCTGCAACCCTGAGTAGGCCTCACCTCAAACAAACCTCTGGATAGGCCACACCTTATCGTCATCCTGAATCAATCATTTAAAATGTTAGGGACAGATTTATGATAGCTGTGTGCCTCTTTTGTGCCGCTGTGCGTCACTTTTGTGACGCAGCGGCGGTGCAAAAGATTTGCTATGTTGCGACATATTTACAACTTGATGCATCTAGGCAGATGTGTCATCCTGTAAAGTCCTGTGCCACATTAAACCTGCGTCAGATTTCATGTGAGCATTTTGTTGTAGGGTGGCCAGTCATTTGCATGAAAGCCCTGTAAAACTAACACAGTAAAATTAAGAAGATTTCACTGAGTCTCATTTATGGCATTGCTGAATCAAATCCTTACGCCTGTTTGAAACAGCATCGCTGGACATGGTTAAATAATATCTGCAAAATGTTACTCGTGTTAAACAATTTTACAATTATAGTCTCTGAGATTTGTCTCTTACTCTGCAACATCTCATTGTTGTTCTCTTTCTTTAAAGATAACGACAACATCAAGCATGAGTGATAATGAGCAATCTGTTGATCTCGATATTATCATTGAAATTGTGATTGAAACATCCGTGGAAGTAGATCCCTTGGATGATTTAAATCCTGAGGATGATGAAGAACATGATGAGGATGCCGATTTGTCAGAATTGTATGACATAGGGTGGGAAGCTGACCTGCTTGAGCCTATGGAACTATAAACATTTATTTTTAAAAGTTACTGGAAATGAAAAGTAAACATGTAAACTGTTTCATTTAAAATTAAACACAACTTCAAAAACAGCTTGTGTGTAGTGTCTTTAATAAAATAGTCAAATATGCTCATAAAATGAGTTCAGATTCACATATAAAACAGCACAGGTCAAATGTAGAAGCATTCCATTTCTTTGCTACTATTTGTGACTACTAAATTTGCCAAGCACTAAAAATTATTGTATGTAAAAATGACAAGTAGTGTGTTAAATTTTTGACGACTGTTATTGATTTACTGTTTGGTAATAGTGGTTAATAACATTTTTAATTATATTTTACCACAGATTCAACTTCAGATCATTTCAAAAGTACATAATGCCATCTAAACAACGAAACCGAAAGGCTACAAAACGTCAAAGACAGCAGCTTACTAAATGCTTGCAGCAGTCCTCTACAATAAAAACTCGTCAAGTCACCAAGAAAGCTCCGGGTAAGACAACGAAATCATTCCTAAGATACATTTGTAGAAAAAAAAGTAGTACTACAGAAAATGTTTCAGTCCAGAAAAAGAGAACCAATTTAAACGGAAAGGAAAGGCCAATCAAAAATGTTACTGCTAGAGCAGGAGATAACTCTGTGCATGGTAGTAGAAGGAAAAATCAGTGTAGGGACATTCGTAGACGAATGTTCCGCAACAGGATAATTGGCAATTTGTTAAAAAATATTAAGAAAGGTCAACAGAAAGTGGTTTTTTATAAGAGAAAAAAAAAAGTTGAGAAAATTATTGATCAGGCATTTGAAATTAAGCGAAAGTTATTTATTTTGATAATCAATAGAATTAGGAAGCTAAAAAAAGGCAATTTATGATTTCAAAAGAAATAGTAGATGGAAGAGAACAGTTAATCGTAGTAATTTTTGTGAAGTTTTTTCAGGAGAATGGATGCATAGTTCAAGTTGTGAGGCATTTTTTTAATGAGGAGAGTTATTTCCAGGATAATGATTTGGTGCATGCAGTTGACACCAGTGGTCGAGCTTATGAGGTGAAAGATGGTTGTCCAGTTGAAAAAGAAAAACTTGTGGCAACAGAGGCAGAAGAGGTGTTAGGTAATGAGGTTTTAGGAAGACGTCCTAAGGGACCAGTGTATATCTGGAAGTGTAGTAGTATTTGCAGTGTGCGACAGGATTCCATCAATTTGCTTTGTGATTTTGTACGGACATTTAATAAGAAAACTTTAAAACAGAAAATGAAGTTGTTGCAAGAATTAGATCCTTGCAGAGTGAGAGAAGTGACAGGTTTGCATGGTCATTCACTGGCTTGTCTTTCCAGGAGAGTATGCCAGAGTGTTTTTCATCATTTCAGGATGCTAGCAGTGCATCATAATAAAGTGAGGAAATTAGTTAGAATGTTGTATTATGCTAAGAGTCCAGCAATTATGCTTAAACAATTATGCACTGCTCTTTTGCATGGTTCTGAAGTAGATGTGAAGAATATTTGTGAAGAAATTGAGTTTTGTTACTTTGCAAGTAAAGAGGAGAATGTTGAAATTGACCCAGAAGAAGAAGGTAATGTGGAAGATAGTGTACAGGTTTCCAGTACAGATAATTTTCAGAAGGAAATTGCCACGTTTCAGGTGAAATCAAGTGAGAGGCCTAATTTTACTTGTGTGTGTTGTCAACGCACTTATTATAAGAATCAGACTAAGTTAGTGAATTTATATGCGAAAAGTGAAAGTGAAAATAATAGTGAATGGAAGGATTTTGCAACATACTTGATGGTAGAAAATTGTTTTGATTTGGGATTGGATCAACGTGTGTGTACTTATTGTTGTAACAAATTAAATCAAAACCGGATGCCTGCTAGAGCGGTTCATAATAATCTGGAATTGGTTGAGATTACTTTTGAATTGAAGGATTTAAATACTTATGAATCTATTTTGATTCAAAGTATCCATCCCTTTCAGGCTATTGTACGAATGGAGCCAAAGACAGGGAAATTGCCTCCATCAGATTTACAGAGAGTATTAAAGGGAAAAGTTGTTTATTTGCCTCTAGATTTGAAGAAAAACATTAATACAATTGGAGTAGAGAAAGTGGAAGAGGAACCTCTGGTTATCTTAGTTAATGGGGTTACGACAAAGAGTAAGAAAATCTGGCAAGATTTAGTGGATGTTAGGAAAGTCAAAAAGGCAACATTGTATTTGAAGAAAAACAATAAGTACTACAAGAATGTATATGTTGCAGAAGAGGAAGTAAGTGAAGAAGAGGATAGCGATTTGTGTGCTGGTCAAATTGAGAAAGTAGAAGCCTCTAAAAATGAAGAAATATATGAACATTATAGTGTTCATCCTTTGCATTCCAAGGAAGTCATGGGGAATGCTATTGAGTTGTTTCGAATGAAACAAGCCAAAGGAAGTCCCATTAGGGTTTGGGAGGAAAGTTTGGAAGCTCGGTGTTTCCCACAGCTATTTCCAACAGGTCAAGGAGGAAGATATGATGAGCGACCTGATCGAATTCCTGCTTCTGAATACCGGACTATACGATTGTATGCAGAAGATCCTAGGTTTCGTCAATGCATTCCCTATTTGTTTCATCTACTGTTTGAAAGCGATCTGTCTGGACTGTCATATGCAGTGAACCACATTTTGAAAAGTGGTGTACACATGCAAAATATCTCGGCAAGTGACTTTATGGATAAAGTCAATGTGCAAGACAGTATTTTGGATTCTCACCTGATTAATCCCATGGCGTGTCAGCGTGGTACTAATGAGTACTGGTACCGTCGTCATGGTGATTTAAAATGTATGCTGAGGAACTCCCACATGGTTCCTCACTCTCAGCTGTGCCGAGTATGGCTGGGAAGATTTACTTGAATTTCTACGAAAGGCAAATGGAAACATTGAAAATATCGAATTCAAGACACCCGGAGAACTGTGCTCCTTGGATCCAGTGAATGTATGCAGGTACTTCAATCATAGATTTGAAGCTATGATGTCTTTCATCATGAACAAGAAAAATCCACCTCTTGGAGAGGTGTTGGATTTCTTCTGGAGAAAGGAGTACCAAGCAAGAGGTGCTCCTCATATAGATATGCTGCTGTGGATCAAAGAGGCACCCAATTGTGGAACAGATCCGGATGACTCAGTGATGAGTTTCATAGAACAGTATTCTACATGTGCTGTTCCAAAGGCAAAGGAAGACAAAAGCCTAAGAGAACAAGTTTTACGCTTCCAAAGCCATCGTTGTGGAAAGTACTGTCATCGTAAATTCAGAAACAAGGACAAGTTCTACACAAAATGTCGTTTCGCCTTTCCACGACCGGTGATTTCTAAAGGAAGAGTGAACAGTTTGATGTCTTCGCTGCGACATATTGTGATGAAGAAATCACCCAAAAATACGTACAATTTGAAAAGGAACGAAGAGTCCAAGTACATCAACGACTACAACCCAGTGATTTTGTCCATGTGGAATGCTAACATGGATATACAGTTTGTGGCTGATAACTGTATGGCTGTGGCTCGGTATGTGACATCTTACATCACCAAAAAAGAAAAGACAGAATTGAAGGATATGTGGGAGGACACTTCCCATGAAAAGAGCCTCAGTAAGAAGTTGTACAGTTTCAGTCTGAAGATGTTGTCGCATCGAGAAATCGGAGCTTACGAATGTTCTGACCGGTTGTCTTCAGCAAGTCTCTATGCCAAATCCAGGAGTATCATTTGGGCGAGTCTTGGTCTTGCTGCAACGCGTAATCGAGTTCTGAAACATGTACGAGAAATTGAGTATTTGGCAGAAAAGGGGCCAAACAGTACAGATATTTTGAAGACCAACATGTTGGATACATATTATCCAAATAGAAGCAGTCACCTCGAGAATGTTTGTCTGTATGAGGTTCTACAAAATTACATATTCAAGAGGAACATCAAAGAAGATATTGATAAAGGAGTGTATGCTGTAATTGGAAGTGAGGGATGTCTGGTCAAACAAAGAAAATGGCACTTGGTAAACCATCGAAAATTGAGTTGCGAATCTCCTGAAAGAAAAGAGTTTTTCTATTTAGCACTTTTGCAACTTTTCAAGCCTTGGCGTGCAGAAGAGGAACTGCTTGGAGATTTCCTCTGTTACGAAGACTCTTTCAATGCCGCCAAGGAGACCATAGAATGTCCTGTTTTTCCCAAATATCTAGAAATGTTGAATGCGGAAATCAAGCAGGAAGCAACTATTGCAGCCGAGATTGCTAGAGACAGTTCTCAGGACAGTCAGAGTTCTGTTTCATTGAGTCAGGATCCACTAGGAGGACCAGTTATCGAAAATGAAGCTGCCACTGCCATAATTGAAGTGGAAAGAGCCATGGCACATGCTCAGGAGGATGCGGTTAACTTAGAAGATTCGGAAAGACAACTCAAAGTGGAGCATAGGAAAATATATGACGAAGTTACACACCAAATTGATCATGGATTGAGTCATGAGAAGAAAGAGTGCTCATGTACGTCGTTGAAGCCTGTCCGACTGTACGTGAGTGGAGAAGCGGGAAATGGAAAAAGTTTCCTCATTAAAGCAATTTCATATTATTTGCAGAAAAGGACTGAGTCATCGCTGTCTTGTGTTGTCACCGCTCCAACTGGACTGGCAGCACATAACATTAAAGGTATTACTTTGCATCGTCTACTGATGCTGCCAGTGGAGCATGATAACAAATTACAATACCACAAGTTATCTAAAGATGCTTGTTTTGAAGTTTCAAGAGTCTTGAGGAAAATGAAACTTCTTATCATTGACGAAGTAAGCATGGTTTCCAATGTCATGCTTGCCTTTGTGCATTTGAGAATGCAAGAAGTTCTCAAAACAGAGTATGATGTGTTATTTGGTGGCAAACACATCATTGTTTTCGGTGATCTTCTGCAGCTGACACCAGTGAAAGGACAACCTGTGTTCAAAATGCTCACGCAAGAAGATACCAGGAAGTGCCTAGGGAGCATTGGCAACGTCAATATATGGTTAAACTTCAATTATGCTGAACTGCGTGAAAATATGCGTCAAGCGAAGGATGAAGATTATAAGAATATTCTACAAGATGTTAGAATCGGAAAAGTGACCGAGCATGGGAAAGAAGCTTTACATGCACGATTACTGTCAAATTTGTATCTAGAAGAAGACGTTGTGCCTGAGAATATTTTTCAGAAAATTACTGAGAAGAAATCTGGAATATGTTTGATGCCAACTCTTGCAGAATGTGCCATCTTCAACAATAAAATGTTGAATTTAGAAAACCAAGAGATTGTGAAACTGGAAGCTATTGATAGAATAGAGCATATGGGAGCAACAATTATTTTGTCTGAGAATTTGAAATCAAAATTGTATTCATTAGAGAAGACTATATCTAAAACTGCTGGTTTTGAAAAGACTCTGAATGTGTGCTTAAATTGCCGTATAATTTTAAAAAGGAATTTACATGTTGAAAGAGGTCTGGTAAATGGATCAATGGGTAATGTTGTTGATTTTGAAAAATACAGAAATAGAGATGGAATTGAATTTTTAAAAATTAAATTTGATGGCATTGAGGAAGTACAGCTAATTGGTCGTTGCTCTGCTAGGTTTTTGCTTGTCAAAGACTTATATGTTCGCCGTAAGCAGTTTCCTGTTTGCTTAGCATATGCGGTGACAATCCATAAATCGCAAGGTTTAAGTGTAGGCAGTGCATTGGTGAATATTGGCAGTTCTGTGTTCAAGGAAGGTATGGCATATGTGGCATTGTCACGAGTCAGAACTTTATCGGGATTGTACTTGATTGAGTGTGATGTCACAAACATTTGTGCGGATCTAGATTGTATTAAGGAATACAATAGGTTAAGAAGAGAGTATGCAACACATTTGCCTCAATATCCTTTGTTTGAGAAACGTGTGGTAGGCCGGAAACGAAGAAATGTGACCAATAGTAGGGAGGTTGTAGCAAAAAGACGAAAAGTCGATGAACCCAAAATTATAAGCAGAAAAAAAATGGATTCTGTTGAAGATGTTGTTGATTTTCAATTTGAAAATAGTTCTGGTGTCAACTGCTATGCTAATGTAGTGGTTAATGTTGTCTTTTCTCTAGAAACTTTAAAAGAAGAGATTGTGGTCAATTCGGATCAAAGATTTTGCAGTTTGTTGAATTCTGTGTTAGAGAAATGTAGCACTGATAGAATAAAAATAGAAAGTGTGTCTGAAATTCGAAATCTGTTAGACAAATGTTCAGGTCAAACGCAATTCTCTCAAAATATTCAGCAAGATTGTCAGGAGTTTTTAATATATATGCTTGATGTATTGCAAGATGAAGGTGTAGATGTAGATCATCTGTTTGGCCTTTCTTATCAATGGCAGCATGACTGCGAGAACTGTAGGTTATCAAGTACTACTAGTGTAGACTCAGAAAGATTTATATATTTAACTTTGCCAGTCAGTAAATCAGTGTCCTTTAATAAGCTAGTAAAAGCAGCTGATCACAACATGGAGTGTAGCCAATGTAAGTCTGCAATGTTGTCAACATTATTTATACGAACATATGGCCAGTATGTCATTTTAATGTTCCAACGATGTAGGCCTGATGGAACAAAATTGACAAATGTAATTAAAAATTTTGTGGCTTCGCAGTTGTCAATATCAGGAAGGACTTTTGTAACTGCAGCAATTATATATCATGACGGTCCTTCAACAACATCAGGACATTACACAGCTTATTTGAAGTCTAGAAACGGCTGGTCATTCTGCAATGATTCTGTTTTAACTTTAAAAAAAAATTGCCTTTTGACCTTAAAAATTCTTACCTGGTGTTTTTACAACCAAAATTTTAGGGAAAGAATCTCGGGATTTGCTCTGAGGAATTTCAAGAGGTTCTAATGGCTCCTACACTATTTGGCCTTGCGGATAAGTGTAGTACAGAGTCAAAAGTTATTTTTCAGTTTTAACTTTTTAGAAGGGTAAGATATTACTAGTACAGGATTGTGAAAGTGATCTTGAACGTTTTCTTTCTGAAAGTTGCGGAAAAAGAAAATGACGGGATTTGCTTAGAAGAATTCCAAGAGTTATAAATGGCTCTTACACGATTTGGCCTTTTGGAAAAGTGTGGTAGAGAGCGAGAAGTCATTTATTGTATGTAACATATTTGTCAAAACGATGGAGCTTTTCTTTCAGAAAGTGGCGGGCTGAAAATAATAACAGCACAACAGAGTGTAAGCTGTTCATAGGATATCCTTCGACGTCATGGAAAGTAAGTTAACTTTAAGGAGTTCTGATTTTTGATTGGTTATGTTATATGGGTTTTTTAAAAAACAACATTCAGTCCATCACTTGTTGTTTTTGCATATGGGTTTTTTAAACACAATCATTTTGATTGTGTTTTTTTTTACCCGCTGTTATATGATGAATACCTTCAAGTCACTGTTTTTAGTGAAATTTGATAAATTCTGAGAACAGCAAAAATAAACCATTTAACATGTATAATTAATTCTGTACTTTTTGTATTTATGATATACATTTAGAACCGTGTAGGAGGCATGGAGAAGCTGAGGGTTCTGTAAGTGTCAAAGTTGTTGCATACAGTGCTCACATTCTGCGTAGTCTTTCATATGATAGACTACATCTGCACAATGAGATACCTAAGCAAAGGAAACACAGGTGATGTGATTGTGGAATGAGCAAAAAAAATTGCACGTTTTTCAATTACATTACCTGTGTTTCCTAACATTACGCATCACATTGTGTAGATGAGGTTTAGGCCTGTTCCAGGAGACAGAGGAGGTCTGACATTTGTTCAAGAGTGCAGTGGACATGACTCACTTCGTTGGTAGGCCTGCACATGTATTATCTCCTCTGTACTCTTCAACAAGCCTAAATTTCATCTGCAACCCTGAGTAGGACTCACCGGAAACAAATCTGTAGATAGGCCACACCTTATCAGCATCTAGAAACAATCATTTAAAATGTTAAGGGCAGATTTATGATGGCCGTGCGCCTCTTTTGCGCCGCTGTTCCGTCACTTTTGTGACGCAGCAGCAGTGTAAAAGATGCACCATGTTGCAAGATAGGCCTCACTTCATCTCCAACAAGATACCGTCAGTTTAAAATGTATATAATTAGGACTGTGTAGGGGGCATGCAGAAGCTGAGGCTTCAGTAAGTGTCAAAGTTGTTGCATGAAGTGCTGCACTTCTGCGTACTCTTTCATATGCTGGACTACATCTGCACAATGAGATACCTAAGCCAAGGAAACACAAGTGATGTGATTGTGAAATGAGCAAAAGAAATTGCACGTTTTTCAATTACATCACCTGTGTTTCCTAACATTACGAATCACATTGTGCAGATCAGGTTTAGGCCTGTCCAGGGAGACAGAGGAGGTCTGGCCTTTGTTAAAGAGTGCAGTGAACATGACTCACTTCATTGGTAGGCATGGACATGTATTATCTCCTCTGTACTCTTCAACAAGTCTAAATTTCATCTGTAACCCTGAGTAGGCCTCACCTCAAACAAACCCCTGGATAGGCCACACCTTATCGGCATCAATCATTTAAAATGTTAGGGGCAGATTTATGATGGATGTGCGCCTCTTTTGTGCCGCTGTTGCGTCACTTATGTGATGCAGCAGTAAAGCAAAAGATGCACCATGTTGCAAGATAGGCCTCACTTCATCTGCAACAAGATACTGTTAGTTTAAAATGTATATATTTAGGACTGTGTAGGGGGCATGGAGAAGCAGAGGCTTCTGTAAGTGTCAAAGTTGTTGAAAAACTGTTTGCCCTTCAATCTTTTCCCTTGTCTTTTCTAATTTTTAAATACATGTTTTAATATTTTTCAAAATGTTGTTCTTTCTTTCACAGATTGAAAGTATAAAAATAACAAGTGGCTAAGTTAACGACAATTATAAGGTAAATGTTTTGTACTCTTTTCGTTACATTTCTATCACATTTAACTTCTATTAGTTTCACTGCTTCATTTCTTTAACCCTCACTTTCCTGCCTTTGCTACTTCCCTCATTCCTTTCTCTATTACTTACTTACTCTACTCCTTCCACTCTTTTTCTCAGTCCCTCTCTTCTCATAGTTCCTCACTCTTGTTCACTCACTCCGTCTCTATTACTCTCACTGTCTCTGACTGATCATTCTTTCACTACTTGTTCATTATGCTTTCTCCCTATAGTTCAAGCACACTAAGGGGCATATTATCAACACAGGCAATAAAATTATCGCTGCTTTTATCGGCAGAAAACTGCCGCAAAAGTGGCTTTAGTGGCAGTTTTCTGCCGCAAAAGCGGCTTTAGCGGCAGATTTCTGCCGATAAAAGCAGCGAAAATTTTATCGCCTATATTGATAATATGCCCCTATATTATTTACATTTCTTTGCTGTTTCAATCATTCCTTTTCTGTTACTTCTTCTTTTCTGCATTCTGTTTTTTCTCTCTGTTATTTCACATGTTTTAATCTTAATTTGAACATTCACTCACATTCTCTAAGAAACTCTTGTTTGTTATTCTTCTACTCTCCTTTTTTTCTTTCACTTCCTTATCTATTTTGTTTTTCACAATTATACCCTCTTCCATCTTTTCTTCGGTAAATAGATCTATTAAACAGTATCTCTGGTTTAGTCCCTATAGCTGTCTTTCTTTTAACATTACTCTCTGTTTCCTTCCCTTATACTTACTCTTCTTTTTAAAAAAAAATGTTTTTTGTTTCGCTCCCGGTTCGCGTACCGGTTCGCGAACCCGGAAGCGAACCAAAAGAAATAGAGGTTGCCAGAGTGCTAAACATTCTAGCAATTTTTTTATAAAGGGGAGGTAGTTCTGAAAAGAACTTTTTTTTAATTGTTTTTATTGTTTTATATTTTTTGTATTATTTTTCTGAACATTTTTTTACTTTTTTTGTATTTTTTGAATGGTTTTATATTGTTTTTGTTTTTTTGAGGGGGAACAACGAAAACAGGCCTTAGAAAGGGCTCAACAGGAGCAAAAAAAAAATTATTTTTTGGGGCGTTTTGAGCACTTGTGGTTTTCAAATGCTCTGTTTATCAAATTGATACTCATATTTGCACATGAGAGTAGGTCACCACAATAAAGGCACACTATCTTCATGTGCACAAAATTCTGTTGGATGTTTGGGACCGTTTCCCTCGCCTCTGGTCCCGACAGAGTTACCTGTGCCGATGTACTGGCTACAGGAGTTGGTGGGTTGTCTTGGAGGTGACGCATCTCTGCAACGCTGTAATTCAGTGGATGCCACCTCTGCATATGACGGTGCATAGTATAGTTACCATAACTATACTTTTTGTCTGTACCTCTAGATAAAACATCTTTACAAATGAGGCATGTCACATGTCGGGCATTCACTTTTTTTTGGGCTCGAGGAAAAGAATAAAACTGCCAAATAAAACTGTCTTTGTGGTGGGATTTCCGGGGCTCTTCACGTAAGAACTGCCTCCCCTCTACTTCCTCTTCCTCTTCTTCTTCCTCTTCCTCCTCTGGGTTGGGAAGGAAATGTGGAGGTGGTCCTTCCTTCCAAGGTGGTTGTGGTGGTGGTGGGGGTCCACCAGCTGCAGCTACTACAGATGCCATTTATTTTAATAAGCAAAAACAGGTCTTCCTCTCACAAAGATGAGAGTCAGAGTGAGGAAAGAAGGTGGGGGCTTTCATCATTTGGGAAAAAAAAATGTTCTAAACCAATGAAAAGTGTTATGTTTAGGTCACATGACCTAGCCTTACATCATTAGGAAACCAAAAGTGAAATGAACCAATAGAAAGTTTTATTAACAAGTCACATGACCTGTTACGCTTACGTTACGCGCTCCGCGCCGCGCCCCAGATCGCTTCCGGGGAGCTGCGCTTCGCGCCTCGGTTCGCGCTCCGGAGCACTTCCGGGTGCGCTAACGCGGCGCGTCATAAGACGCATTACGCGGCAACGCGATACGTCGCGCTTACACGACGCGCCCCGGATCGCTTCCGGGAAGCTGCGCTTCGCGCCTCGGTTCGCGCTCCGGAGCACTTCCGGGTGCGCTAACGCGGCGCGTCATAAGACGCATTACGCGGCAACGCGATACGTCGCGCTTACGCGACGCATCGCGATGTTGTTTTCTAACGCGGCAGTTGCGCTAACGGAACGTTTACCGGTTCACGGACCGGGTCGCGGCACCAAATTGAGCTAAAGGGAAGCTACGCGGTGCGCGGACCGGTAGCGAAACAAAAAAAAAAATAAAAAAATTTATATATATACATAAAAAAATTATATTAAAAACATATAAAATATATTTTTCGATTTAAAGAAGAATACATTTGAAAGCTTTTGATATTTGCTATTAAAAAACCATTGAAATTCACTGAAAACACCACAGGTTATAGACCATATATAGTTAGGAATTAGCATTTACAAAACCTTAAAAATTCACTGACAAAACCATAGGTTATAGACCATATATAGTTAGGAATTAGCATTTACAAAACCTTATTTTACTCACTCAAAACCATTGAAATTCGCAAATATAGTTAGTTGTACTAACTATATATCGCGCACCCGCAATCCACTGCTGATCATGTCACATATTACATCATTCATGACATGGTCAGTGACATCACTGACGACATCACTGATGACATCTCAAATGACATCACTGTATGTTTCTGTAAAGTTAAAATATGTCTTACATATTGAAGAATGAGTGGATGTATAAGTGTCTGGATGAAGGATTTAGTAGGTGCATGACTGACTGTATGAGTGAGTGATTAAATGTGTCTCACTGAGTGCATGGGTTAGTGACTAAACTGTCTTAATTTGTGCATCAACGCCTCGGCTCCTGTGGACGTCCGGAGACGGGTAAGCGCCGTGTGATACCGGCATCCGGAAATAGACTGTTAATTTCTTTACCTCTGTCCCGCTAGCTAACCAACTTAGCAGACCCCCCGTAACTTTTGTTGCCCCGCCTAAGGAAACGCTGTTATCTGTTATAGCGTGTAACGCAAGTGCCAAGGTCCTCCCTGTCACCATGTCTTTGAATGCAGAAAGGGAGAGAGACGCAGATGAGGTATTCAAAAGTCTGAATGCTGTAACGGCAAAAAGATCAGAGCCTTTGAGTTTGCCATCAACATCTATGAACAACGTGCAAACACTTTTTCATCAATTAGAGAAAATGCAAGAGCGGGAAATACGCAAATGGTGGGAGGCAACATCACTCCAAAGATATGCGGATTGTAACAGAGTTCCTAGAGGCCTGCGAATCTTCACTGTCCCATCATATGAAAATCCGGACCCCCAACTATTAAAAGACTGGGCGGCGTATGTAGCGAATTCCTGTAAAGGCATGCTCCTAATGCTAGTACAGTATGCATGGAGCGATCGGGACAAAGCTCTTGCTGAGATCCAAAGAATAGAAGATTTGATTGGAAAAGAAAAAGATACCAAAGCCATTGAAGACCTACGTGCCAATATGCAGAAACGACTTAAAGAATATGAAATTGTCATCAAGAAAAGGAAACAAAGTAAGTTCCAACGCGATGAGCAGGACTACTTGACAGGCAGAATCCTTACCTTCGCAAAAAAATTCGACGCAACGAGGAAAAGGCTCGCCCAAGGAACAACACGGGCAAATGATAACGTCACCTCAGAATCAGAGGTTGCAACATCTGAGGATGAATCAACAAGAACGAGCAGAAGACCAACAGAAGGAGCAGTTGCCAGAGAGCCTTTTTTAGACGAATTCGAGGTGTTGAAAGAAACACGACAACGCCCCCAACCTCAGATGAGGAAAAAATACACAAAAAAAGGAGGAAAACAAGGCGCGGGAGAAGGGGCCGCACAAGATTCAACGTCAGTAGTGACCCGGAGCAAGGGAAGGGGGGCGAAACGATAAAACATGAGAACACTATCATCAACCTCTCTCAGAGAAAACTTTCGATCTATGAAGAAAAGGTACTGAGAAGAGGCATGTCTTTCTGCCCGACTGCCAATTTTGATCCTGTAGAGACAAGGATTGACATTTTCAAATTCACAAGGAAGTTGAAGCTAGACAAGATCTTTGCTAATCGTCCGCCATTGGAACAAATAGCTGCCTTTGGCACAACTGACGAAATAACTAGTGATCTCATAGATGATGATCTACCTCTCCTTCAAACCACACACATTTTAGCAGGCAGTGAAGATGTGCCTAGCTCAGGTGAGATCCTAAGGAGGGAAGAAATCACACAAAAGAGAGATCCTAGCAAATTCAAGAAAAAATCGAAATTTCTGCCACATGTGACACATGATGCGATCGACGTCTTCAATGACGCAGTACTCCAAGATTTGGACAAAATGATCTCTAAGAGGATGGAAATCACAAGAAAAAAATCCAATATATCCAGTATGGAATGGCAAGCAATAAAATCACTTAAGGAAGACACCAGCATAGAGATCAAATCCTCTGACAAAGGGGGGAACATTGTAATTTTTGATAAAGATCAATATAAAATGGAGGCTTTGAAACAACTGGAAGACAAAGAATGCTATGAGGTCATTACCAAGATTGAATTTGACAAATGCATCTTGGAATATCATGGACTCCTAAAAAATTGGATGGATGAGGGCATGTTGAGCAAGAACGAACATGAATATCTACATTGTGCACACCCGATCATCCCCACTTTTTACCATCTGCCAAAGGTGCACAAAAACATCAAGCACCCACCTGGGAGACCAATTGTCTCATCCATAGGCAGTCTTCTAGAAGCGACCTCAAGACTTATTGACAATTACTTATCACCCTTTGTCAAGGACCTCCCATCTTTTGTCAGAGACACTCAGGACTTCCTTAGGATTATTGAGAATATACAATGGGAGGATGATATGCTTCTCATTACTCTGGATGTAGCGAATTTGTATACATGCATCGATCATCAAGACGGACTTCAAGCCATTGAATGGTTCCTAAAAAAGAAAAGCATGCATTTCCATCAACACAATCGCATGCTGCTAAGGATGACTGAATTTTGTCTTTTTAATAACATCTTTCTTTTTTCAGGCACAATGTATCGCCAAATCAGGGGGACCGCCATGGGTACGTGCTTCGCCCCCAGCTACGCGAATTTATTCGTGGGCTGGTGGGAGAAGCACGTGGCCTGGGGGGGGACCAACGAACATTGGTTGGACAATATTATGATTTGGACCAGATACATTGACGATCTGTTTGTGGTCTGGCGGGGAGACGGGCCCTCGGCTGAGAGGTTTGTGTCAACGCTAGGCGAGAACAGTCTCAATTTGAGGTTCACAAGTGAAATCAGCAATAAAACAGTCCACTACCTGGACCTGGAGGTGTTTGCGGAGGGAGGCAGGATCCAGACCAAACTCTATCGCAAGCCGACGGCGGGCAACGCCGTCTTGCATGCCGCAAGTCACCACCCCAGATCCATGGTCAAGAATATCCCATATGGCGAGTTTTTGCGTTTGAAGAGGAATTGCTCTGAACATAGCGATTTCCTTTCAGCGCAAAAAGCAGCGACCGCCAGATTCATGGAACGAGGGTACTCACAAAAATCACTACTAGAAGCCTCGGAAAAAGTGGATCTGATAAATAGGAAAGATCTACTTGTGAACAAAAACCTGAAAGAAACAGCAAAGACGAAACCCATAACTAGAATGATAACGACGTATAACATGAGATCTAACGAGGTGGTCCAGATTTTTAACAACAACTGGCACATTCTAAAAACAGACATTGTTCTGAAAGACAGAATATCACCTAGACCAACGATCACATATAGACGTTGTCAATCTTTGGGCGATCATCTAACTAGGAGCCATTACAGGGACCCCCCCAAACCAGTGAGATCCAAACCAATTCAGGGTTTCTACCCGTGCACGCACTGCAAGGCGTGCAAATACAGCTATAAGAAAACTAAATTTGAGGGTAGACCTAATGATCCCCGACCAATCAGAACCATCAAGAAATTTCTGAACTGCAATTCAGAATTCGTGGTGTATTGTCTTGTTTGCCCGTGCTCAAAGAGATATGTTGGAAGTACGATCAATCCAGCGAAAAAACGTATCCTAGAGCACATGCGTGCCATCACGAATAAAGACAAAAATTACCCGGTGGCACGCCACTTCGAAACCCACCACAACAGTAACAGAGATCTTCTTTCCTTCTATCTGATAGACCAGTTGGAAAAACAAGAAAGAGGTGGTGACAAGATCAGAAGTTTGAGGGCAATGGAGTCGAGATACATCATCGACCTCCAGACCATGAAACCGGTCGGTTTAAATAATGACGAAGAGCTTTGGGTACACCTGGAATAACCACACAGTGGGAGCAATCTGTTTAAAAGCATAGGGTCACACCTGTAACAAAATCTGGACACCTATTTTCTGCCGAAACTCTCCCGTTTGTTCTGCTCTGCAGAATTAAACAAGATATTAATAGAATACTTCGGGGAGGAGTATGCCCATACAGGGCTATATCTCTTAAAAGCAACTAGTAAACGCCAATGGAGGCCTGTATAAATTGTGACTTGCCTGTAATTGATAAAACAACAGAGACAAAAACGTTAACATTGAGGTGCATGTTCATAGCCTATTGATGGGTACTCGCGATATGGAAATGGTAGAAATATATGATTAATGTTTTAAACATCTATATGAATTTTTCATATCATATGGCACGATGGAAACTAATTTTTTATTGTTCCTTTTTTAAATGCGACTTTTCAAAAATTGGCGAGTATACTATACATATGTAAACATATGAAATGCATGCACCGAGATATAGAGGATTTCCTCTTTTTGTACGCAAGTCACGTATCCAACGTTTTATTTATTTCTGTGTGAGTTTCTTTTTATTTGTCTTTTGAGCACGAGCACTTTGTTTATCACCATTTACTCTCCATGTTTAATTATGAAGAACAGTAGTTTTGCACATTACAAGATGTCCGCCATTTTCAGTATGAACTGTCGGCTTAGTCCTCTCTTGATGTTAATGGAGAGGAGGAGATATAATGGCGTGGTAACTTTAATATGTTGACACTGAGGAAGCCGTTTCTCGGCGAAACGCGTTTGTCTTTTTCTTGGGGCAGGGGGTCTGCTATTAAATTTATGACAACATCCTAGCTTGGAGTGCCGTCTGCTTTCTGCAATTACCAGTGAGCGTGTGTGCGTATATATATATATATATATATATATATATATATATATATATATATATATATATATATATATATATATATATATATATATATATATATATATATATATATTACCATATTACCTACTGGCAGTTATAGGTAGTTATAGTTAGGACCTAGTTTCCATAGGAAATCCGCAACATTCTATTTGGAATAGCTTTGGCACCGGTGGACAAATCTTAGTGAGATTCTCCAAGAAGATGGCCTGCTCTGCTCCGCTCCTTTCCTGAAAGTTTGGAGTTGATTCGTCAAGTGGGGGCCGAGAAAAAAGGGGGGGTCCCAAAACGTGTTATCCCCAAGCAATTTTCCATAGGACCTTTAGCCAGGGCTACAGCCAGAACGGCTGAACGGAATTACACCAAATTTGGCAAAAAGGTAGAGTTTGGTTCGCAGATTACCCTTTTTGTTAAATGGTGTAAATCTGTTCTGTAGTTCCTGAGAAATTCAAAAGTAAAATCATAGATATATCTTGAGGAGCTTACCGTACGCATATGGTAAGCGTACGGTAAACCGTACCATACGAGCATGAGCTGCATACTCATTGGCTGTCAACTGTCTGTCAACACTCCAAACCAGGAAGTGTTGGCAGCCATCTTGTGCCTCGGTAGAACAGAGGCAGAAGAAAGCAGCAAAATAAAGGTGAAAAACACGCAAAGGGGGCAGGGTAAAAACACCCTGACCCCCTAGGCCTGCTCAGTGGGTCCCACAAGGACCCACAAGGCCAAAACATTTTTTTTTTAAAGAAAAATCATGTGGTACGCGTAAGTATGGTTGCCGCGTAAAAAAAAAAATCGGTCTGCTTTTTTTTAAATTAGCCCCCGGGGGGACCAAATCCCGAGGGCATTATGACAAGAAGTGTGGGGGGGTAAATCCCCCCCACACTGCCCAGGGACTGCCACCCCCCGGGTTAAAGTAATTATGGTAGCGGGGGGCACACGGCTCCCCGCAGCCCTGGCAACCGCCACCCCCCGGGGCTTTGATATTAATGATGGGGGGCCTCTAAGGCCCCCCGGGCCCCGAGGACAGCCACCCCCGGGGCTTTATTTGTAAGTATGTGGTGGGGCCCACGGCCCTCTGGCATCCCCGGGCACCGCCACCCCTGGGGCATTAATATTTAAAACAGGGGGGGTCCGTGATGGACCCCCCAGCCCTGGGGACCGCCAGCCCCCGGGGCTTTATAATTACTGGAGCCCTTGATGGCCCTGGGGACCACCACCTCCAAGGACCATCTCCTGCAGTGTCCCGGGGGGCCTACCCCCGGGACACTGCTGTTTGCTATGGTGGGGCGGGAGCCCCGCTGCTCTCTCTTTCAAGTAGGAAAGCAGATTGCTTTTCATCAGAGAGAGCAGCATGTATGCTGCTCTCTCTGATGAAAAGCAATGCCGGCTCCCAAAGGACGCGGTGAGCCGGCTGGGACCGTGGGGGCTTTGGGGCTCCCCCCACGGTCCCCAATGTTATATTTGATCCCCGGGGGATGGGGTCCCCGGGGATTAAAAAAAATTAGTAAAACCGGCTATTTTTTTTTACGGTAGATTTACCGTACCATGCTCGTACGGATGACGTACGGTGCAAAGTCTGTAAGCCGTCCTGTAAGCGTACCTAAGCAAGAATAATAAAAATATTTTTCAGATATTTATGAAGTGTATGTGTTTAGATGTTGGGTGGCTGTAATAAGAGCCCTTGTGCTTATTGGGAGATTTTAGTACATATAAGTAAGTACCAATGCAGAGTCTTAAGTTCAAGAGTAAAATATACACCATCTCTTCCATAGATGACCTCCATATTGAAGCGCAGATTGTTATGGTAAATGGACCCCATTCTATAGTCTCGGAGAAAAGCAGAAACAGATTTATTCACATGTTTCCTAGCTTTCTCAATCTGTGGACAAAATTGATTGGACCAGTTCCAATTCTGCCTTTGGCATATGTTTATCCCTTATTGTCTGCTTTTATGAATCTCGTTATTGTTACTTTACTGTCCCCTTCCCTACAGGGTGTGCCATTTTCACCTCCACCCCCCTCCCGAGACCTATGGGGCGTGGATCTTTTTAGTAACAAGTGAGAACCCTTTCCTTTGATTATGATGTGTCATTCAATAAGTACTTTCCCACCGACTGGCCCCACATAATGGCCCATTGATCTCTAAACACGAGTAGCGATTAGACGCCATATCTGGCGTGGCGGGCCAACTTCTATGCCTTTCTTTCTGAGTGTATGTTTGTCCACCTACCTGCGACTTCAAGGTCTTTGGCTCTATTACTAAAATATCGGCTACAAGCACTACCATTTTGTCTGCATCATCATCCCCTTTTGTATCGCTGTGTTCGCCCTAAGTGTGGCATGGTATGCTCAGACATGAGTCCCTTGCTCACTTGGCCACTGGATTCAAGATAGCCTGGCTGATGAGGATTATGAATCCGAAACCGGTCCCAGGATGCTTGTTTCCGGTCCAGGGAAGACATGGCTTGGCAGTTCGGGCTGGACTGTTCCCATGAGGCACAGGGTCAGACTGATTTGCATATAGCCATGTCTGAACTGGGGTGGCCGAGTGAGCTAAAGAATGGTGATGGATTAAACCCAGATCAGTTGACTGGGGTGAGTGTTTGATTTGCTCAAGCGCTCCGTCCATCATCCCCTTTTGTATCGCTTTGTTCGCCCTAAGTGTGGCAGGGTATGCTCAGACGTGAGTCCCTTGCTCACTTGGCCACTGGATTCAAGATAGCCTGGCTGATGAGGATTATGAATCCGAAACCAGTCCCAGGATGCTTGTTTCCGGTCCAGGGAAGACATGGCTTGGGAGTTCGGGCTGGACTGTTCCCATGAGGCACAGGGTCAGACTAATTTGCATATAGCCATTGTAGGAGAGTAGGGTCTGCTATCCTATGGTCACCCCAAATTTTTGCTTTTTGCTTCACTGGTTTATGACTTAATGTGGCTGTGGGCCTGCTAATCAGACCCACAGCCTGCTGTTCTCTCTCTAAATTGTTACACATGTACTTTAGGTGCATAACGAAATTGGAACTGGTTCACCTTATTGGCCCCTGTAACAGTGTACCCAGGTACCCAGGGCATAGGTGCTTCCAAGGCCTACCAGGGGCTGCAGCATGTATTGTGCCACCCCTGGCCTGGCCTCCATATTTGACACAACTGGCTGATCACTCAGCTGGGGTAAGTCGGTGTAACCACCCCTTACTTAGGTGTAGTATGCCTATACCTAACCTAAAATGGACACATATGTTCCTATCAGCCACTCCTATGGAAGGCCTCATCAATCCTGGAGGCAGAGTGCTTGGAAATATGTGAGATGGTGCTCTGACATGAGCTGAGCCTGTCTGCAGCTTTGGGAACCATGTCCTTTAGCTGTTTCATGATATTGCCATACCATATACTCTTAAGTGCATTATGAACCTCGCGGTTAAATGCTATCTTGGGTTTGGCTTTATCAAAACATGTCGAGTAAGGTGTCATACGAATTGGAATACTACCCCCTCACCAGTTCTGGCGACGGGGGTAGCATTCCACCCTTCTAGAGGGACATGACATGTACCTAGCCTGAACCCCGGTTAAAGTTAAACAGAGCCTTAGCATCCCAAAATGGATGCTGCCACCACAGACACAAGTCTGACCTCCTGCTGCTGGGAGTCCTTCAAGCGAGGGCAGCTTGGACAAAGGGTTTCCTGCCTGGGGAGGTGCTAGCACCACTCCAGACAGGATTTTGTGTATTGGGTAGGACAGGGCTGAATAGAATCAGACATGCCTGGGGCACACAAGGTGTCCCTGTGCATAGGCCAGTTCAAACCGGTGCTAGGGCTTTCCAGCCCCAGTCCTGGCGCGAAACTGGACAGAGGAAAGGGGGTGTAACCACCCCCCTTCCTGGTTCCACCCAGAGGAGGGACCTAGTAGGTGATCCGGTCCCCCAGATTCGAATAAGAGTGGGAGCTGTGTCCTGAGACTTCAGATCATCCTGAATCAACTTGAAATACAGAAGAAGACTGGACTTCGACATTCTGCTGCACAGAAGACGGAAGAGAATCTCCCTTGTGGCCAAGGAGTGACCACCCTGTGAACACAGGCACCAACCAGCAACTCAACGTCTGCTTTGCCACCGCCTCCCGCCAGAGCCCGAGCCCAGAGCCTAACAAGACCCAGACTCCCAGACTTTTCACCGCCCGATCCACAGCCCCTGCAAAGAAGGGACCCGTGGAGGCACCGAGAGACGTGGGACCGGACCTCTTGAAAGACCCCCGAGAAGCTAACTGCGCAGCATCAGAGGCACCCTCGATGCTGTGCTTTGGGATTTTAGAAGCCCCAACCTCAAGCAGCCCTTGCACCGAAGATCAGCCCCCCAGCATCTCCACGATCTGCGTGGGGCCCTTTTGCACTGTGCCACTCGACGCGCCATCCCGGCCACTTGACACGTGGCTAGCGGCCATCTTGGCGACGAAACCTTTGACTTACACTGCGGGTCTGGTTGCTCCAGACTTGCCCTTGCTCCTGTAAAAAGGATTACCTGCTCTGATCTTGCTGGTCCGAGTAACAAGCCTTTTTTGATTTCTGCGTGGCTTGCATTAGCCAAGGCCTGTTTGCTCCAATCAAGAGGCCGACACCGCCAACAGCGAGATGCCTGCGTGGGACAGCTTGTGACCGACTCCTGGACGTCTTCGACCCCTCGTGTCCACGTGGCTGCAGAGAGAAGCTACACCTCAACACCTGTTTGCACCCGACATCGCCTGGTTCCACTCTGGTTCCACGGTAATCACTGGCTAGTGACTTTGAACATTGTCCCCTCTGCTTTCAGGTCTTCACCTCTTCAGATCCACCCTTGGATCCACCGGAACTCTTCACATCGAGCCGCCTGCAGCATCTTCAGCTCCAAGCACCATCAACCTGCGTGACGAAACCCGACACTACTTCGACCCTATGCACCCGCTTCCTGTGGGTGAGGTAACTCAGCTCTGCCGGTGTTCCCACACTGGTACACACCTCTAGGGTCTGTGTCTAAAGTTTCATCCTTCTAGGTCACTCGGAAGGTTCCTTTTTAACTAACTTTGTAACTTTTACGCACCATTGACATTGCATTGGTAAAGCGTGCACTTTCCGCACTGCACCCGAGTCCCGCGGGCCTTTCCCGACTTCTTCACTGCTAGTCCCGAACAGCTCCAGCGATTCCCCAGGCCCTAGGCCTCTTCACTTTCCCCATAGTGGTTCTTATACCACTATTTTAGTATATGGTTTAGGTGGCCCCTAGGGCTCATCCAAAATTGTGCAACTTTTGTGTATTTAAACTGTGTTTTGTTTTAACGCATTTGCTTCTGTGCTCATAAAGAGTATCAGGGTTATTTGTAGAAATAAATCTATATATATTTTCAATATATATCTGTGTGGTGTCCTTTCATTTGGTATGCAAGGGATTGTGTATGGTAAAACAGCTTGCTTCACATGCCTTTACAGAGTTTAGCCTAAGACTGCTTAGTCCATGCTACCCCTAGGATAGCTTGTCTATAAGGTTGACTTTACAACCTGCACCATAAGGGTTGCTTGGCATGGTACAAGGTGATCACTAGAACTAGTGAGCATCATATACCAGGCCAACTTCTCACATTGGTGAGCAGCGGATTGGGATTTGAGCTTGCTGTTGTTTTACCATTACAATCTTTGAAAATATCATTTGAAAGATCATACAGGTACCTGACAGGTACACTAAAACAAGACTAGATATACTTAAGTTCTACTGAACTTAGTTGTTGTAGAGGATAGGGAGTAGCACACCCTGACTACAACTACTAGATAGGTTTTGTAGGAAAACACAAGTGTAGGTAGATTGCAACACATCCACCACACTAGTGCAATGTCTGGAGCAGAGGGATCCACTGGAACCACCTCTGTTGAGAGTGACCCTCCAAGGGCACCATCCAAATTTGCTATCTTTCCATTTAAGGAACTGAGGCAACTGTGTTCCATGAGAGGAATCAAAACAGGTCCTACTCCTACAGCAGGACACCTCAGAGAGCTGTTAGACCAGTCTGAAGCTCTAAAGAACTCCAAACCAGGCACCTCGGGGACTGGAGATGGAGGCTCTCCCACTGAAGATGATAACCCTGATGCCCCTGCCCCTGTCATCCAGATAGATGAGGAAGACCAGACCACTGGGAATACTCAGCCTGAGGAAGAAGAAGAGGGGGAGGAGGTTGAAGAAAGTGAGTCTGATGATGATAGAGATAGCCAGGTGTTAGTCAGCAGGCTTAACCAGGCTAACCTAAGCTTATTTGGGACTGAATGTGGGTCCAACCCATTCAGACCCCCAAATGGACTTAACCAGGAGCATAGGAGGAGGAGGAATCACTCAGGTGAATCCAATACTTCCCATGTTTCTAGAGGTTCTCATGGTAACTCCAGAAGGGAGTTCACTAGCCCTCAGAGAAGGGAACATGAGGCCAAAATGAGAGAGGCTGAACTTAGGATCCAGAGACAAGAATTAGAAGTTGCCCTGGCCAAAGAGAAACTTGCTAGAGCAAGGCAGCCTAGAGAGAGTGGATTAGATTCCACTGGTGGCAGCACTATCCCTAAGGATAAAGACAGGTCCTATGACAATAGAAACCTGAGTAAGATTGTGCCCCCCTACAACGTTGGGGATGATATCCACAAGTGGATGACTGCACTTGAGAGAGCTTGCAAAGTACAGCAGGTCCCTCAGGAGCAGTGGGCAGCAATCTTGTGGCTCTCCTTTGAAGGTAGAGGCCGAGACAGACTCCTCACAGTTAGTGATGGGGATTCTAGAAACTACCTGGTCCTGAAGAGTGCTCTGATTGATGGGTTAGGCTTAACCACTGAACAGTACAGGTTAATGTTCAGAGACACCCAGAAGACACAGACTTAGGACTGGTCTGAATTTGTTGAATGTGCCACTAAGGCTCTGGAGGGCTGGTTGCTGGGAAGTACGGTTACAGACTATGAAGGATTGTACAATTTGCTTATGAGAGAACAGATTTTAAATAACTGTCAGAACCAGCAGTTGCATCAACATTTGGTTGACTCAGATCTAACCTCTCCCCAAGAATTGGGAAAGAGGGCAGACAAATGGGTTAGAACCAGAGTTAAGCAAAAGAACCAGAACCAGAACCAGGGTGGTGACCAAAAGAAAACAGACCAGAAGGGTGGGGAGCAGAAAGCTAAAGACCAGAAGTCTTCAATAGGGCCCCAAACTAATACTGAGGGTGGGTCCCAAACTTCCAAGAAGAAGAAGAAAGAAGGTCAAAGAAAACCCTGGTGTAGCTTTTGCAAAAAACACCACTCACTGGACAAGTGATTGTAAAAAGGGTGGAGCCACCAACACTGCAGCCCCTAAGGCACCTGCACCCACTAGTACAGTTGGCAGTGTTGGACCACAGACTAAGGGGGTAGTGGGTATCACCTTGGGAACTGATGGAGATTCTGACCTAGTCAGAATCCCCACACAGGCTGTTCTGATTTGTGATGGGGAGATTGATTTTTCCCCTACTGTCAGTCCCAATAATTTGGGCAAGTACAGACAGACACCTTTAATTAATGAAAAAGTGGCTCAAGCATACAGGGACACATGTGCCAGTGTCACTATGGTGACGCCTAGCTTTGTGGACCCTGGACAGTACATACCAGGTGATAATTACCTGGTGACCAATGCCAGCAATGTCACTACTACACATAGTGTGGCAATTGTTAACTTTTCCTGGGGAGGGGTAACTGGCCTAAAAAGAGTTGTGGTTAGTGCTGATCTCCCAGTAGAATGTTTGTTGGGCAATGACCTGGAGAGTTCTCTATGGTCAGAAGTTTAGTACAGGACTCATGCAGAGATGTTACGGATATCATCACATGTCCTTGCTGTGACCAGGTCACAGGCCAAAAAGTGCCTCTCTGAACCTCAGGTCTTGGATCCTGGAACAATGGACCAAGTACCTCCCAGGACAAGGAACAGGAGGGCAAAGGCTGTGCCTTCCCAAATGCCTACAAGTGAGGATCAGCCTTCACAGGAAGATGATTCTGAGACCCCTGAAGGAACTGTCCCTATAGAGCTTGAACCTGATCAGGTTGAGTTTCTGGGGACAGGGGGACCTTCTAGGGCAGACTTGGGGCAGGCTCAGTTATCCTGTCCTTCTCTTGAACCCCTCAGACAGCAGGCTGCTGCTGAGGCTGCTGGGAATGCTCAAGGTACCCATAAGGTTTATTGGGATGATGGGCTCCTTTATTCAGAGGGTAGAGACCCCAAGCCTGGTACAACCAGGAGGTTGGTCATACCTCTGCAATTTAGGGGCTTCCTTCTTACCTTGGCACACGATATTCCCTTAGCAGGACACCTAGGCCAGAACAAAACATGGGACAGACTTGTCTGTCACTTTCACTGGCCTCACATGTCAGAAGATACAAAGGAGTTTTGTCGCTCCTGTGTAACCTGCCAAGCAAGTGGCAAAGCAGGTGGTACCACAAAGGCCCCCCTAATACCATTACCTGTGGTGGGGGTGCCCTTTGAAAGAGTGGGGATTGACATTGTTGGACCAATGGATCCTCCTACAGCATCTGGGCACAGATTCATACTGGTGGTGGTGGACCATGCCACCAGGTACCCAGAGGCAATTCCACTTAGGACCACAACAGCTCCTTTTGTGGCCAGGGCCTTACTTGGAGTTTTCTCCAGAGTGGGGTTTCCTAAGGAGGTAGTATCTGATAGAGGTGCAAACTTCATGTCAGGATACTTGACAGCTATGTGGAAGGAATGTGGTGTTGACTATAAGTTCACCACTCCCTATCATCCACAATGTAATGGGCTTGTTGAGAGATTCAACAAGACCCTAAAGGGCATGATCAAAGGATTACCTGAGAAGCTCAGGCGAAGATGGGATATCCTTCTGCCCTGCCTTCTGTTTGCTTACAGAGAGGTCCCACAAAAAGGAGTTGGCTTCAGCCCCTTTGAATTGTTGTTTGGACATCCTGTAAGAGGACACCTATGTCTGGTGAGGGAAGGATGGGAGTTACCTCTCAAAAAGCCCAAGCAAGACATAGTGGACTATGTACTTGGTCTCCGCTCCAGGATGGTGAGTATATGGAGAAGGCCTCCAAAAACCTTGAGGCTAGCCAGGCCTTACAGAAAGCTTGGCATGACCAAAAGGCTGTCCTGACTGAGTACCAGCCTGGACAGAAGGTATGGGTGTTGGAGCCAGTGGCCCCAGCAGCACTCCAAGACAGGTGGTCTGGATCCCATACAACCATGGAGAAAAAGGGAGAGGTTACCTACTTGGTGGACCTAGGAACTCCCAGGAGCCCCCACAGGGTGCTCCATGTTAACAGGCTGAAAGCATATGTTGACAGGGCAGACATGGGCTTGCTCATGGCTACAGATGAGGGGCAGGAGGAAGAGAGTGACCCTCTCCCAGACCTGCTGACTCAGAACCCTGAGGATGGCTCAGTTGATGGTGTGGCCTTAGATGGCAGCCTCACTGAACCTCAGCAACATGACTGTAGACAGGTTTTGCAGTCATATCGACATATGTTCTCCCTGACACCGAGTCAGACTAACTGGTGTTCCCATGTGGTGGACACTGGTGATAGTCTTCCTGTAAAGAACACAATTTACAGGCAGCCTGACCATGTCAGAGACTGTATCAAGGCTGAGGTGCAAAAGATGCTGGAGTTAGGTGTCATTGAGCCTTCAGAGAGCCCCTGGGCTAGCCCAGTGGTTCTGGTCCCCAAACCTCACACCAAAGATGGAAAGAGAGAGATGAGGTTCTGTGTGGACTACAGAGGACTCAATGCTGTCACCAGGACAGATGCACACCCAATTCCAAGGG
This sequence comes from Lissotriton helveticus, assembly GCF_964261635.1. NCBI lineage: Eukaryota > Metazoa > Chordata > Amphibia > Caudata > Salamandridae > Lissotriton > Lissotriton helveticus. The sequence goes on along the minus strand of NC_136067.1, from coordinate 466,050,397 downwards.
CAGATGAGCTCATAGACAAATTGGCTTCTGCCAAGTTTTTGAGCACATTTGACTTGACAGCTGGCTACTGGCAAATCAGGTTAGCTGAGGAGTCTAAGGCCAAGACAGCATTTTCTACCCCCAGTGGGCATTACCAGTTTGTGGTGATGCCCTTTGGTTTGAAAAATGCACCTGCCACCTTCCAAAGGTTGGTGAATCAAGTCCTTACTGGGTTGGATGAATTCTGTGCAGCATATCTGGATGATATTGCTGTCTTTAGCTCCATCTGGGAGGATCACCTGGTCCACCTGAAGGAAGTGCTAGAGGCTCTGCAAAAGGCAGGCCTCACTATCAAGGCAACCAAGTGCCAGATAGGGCAGAGTAAGGTTGTGTACTTGGGCCACCTTGTGGGTGGAGGCCAAGTTCAACCACTGGAGAGTAAGATTCAGACCATAAAGGACTGGACTCCTCCAACTACCCAGACTCAGGTCAGAGCTTTCTTGGGCCTGACTGGGTACTACAGGAAGTTTGTTAAGAACTATGGGTCCATTGTGACTCCTCTTAATGATCTGACATCCAAGATGATGCCCAAAAAGGTTCAGTGGACAGAATACTGTCAAAAGGCATTTGATGACCTGAAGAAGGCCATGTGCTCTGCACCTATCCTGAAGAGTCCTGACTTCTCAAGAGAGTTTATTGTCCAAACAGATGCTTCTGAGTTGGGAGTGGGAGCTGTGCTCTCACAACTTAATGTAGATGGTCAAGACCAGCCCATTGCTTTCATTAGCAGAAGGCTGACCCCCAGAGAGAAACGTTGGTCAGCCATTGAGAGGGAGGCCTTTGCTGTGGTGTGGGCCCTGAAGAAGTTGAGACCATACTTGTTTGGCACTCACTTCAAGATTCAGACCGACCATAAGCCCCTCTTATGGCTTAATCAGATGAAGGGTGAAAACCCCAAACTACTCAGGTGGTCCATTTCCCTACAGGGGATGGACTTTACAGTGGAGCACCGCCCAGGACTGACCATGGTAATGCAGATGGTCTCTCCAGGTACTTCCACTTAGAACATGAAGACACAACTGGTCAAGGTTAGTCTAATGTCCCTGCGTTTGGGGGGGGGGGGGTTGTGTAGGAGAGTAGGGTCTGCTATCCTATGGTCACCCCAAATTTTTGCTTTTTGCTTCACTGGTTTATGACTTAATGTGGCTGTGGGCCTGCTAATCAGACCCACAGCCTGCTGTTCTCTCTCTAAATTGTTACCCATGTACTTTAGGTGCATAACGAAATTGGAACTGGTTCACCTTATTGGCCCCTGTAACAGTGTACCCAGGTACCCAGGGCATAGGTGCTTCCAAGGCCTACCAGGGGCTGCAGCATGTATTGTGCCACCCCTGGCCTGGCCTCCATATTTGACACAACTGGCTGATCACTCAGCTGGGGTAAGTCGGTGTAACCACCCCTTACTTAGGTGTAGTATGCCTATACCTAACATAAAATGGACACATATGTTCCTATCAGCCACTCCTATGGAAGGCCTCATCAATCCTGGAGGCAGAGTGCTTGGAAATATGTGACTTGGTGCTCTGGCATGAGCTGAGCCTGTCTGCAGCTTTCGGAACCATGTCCTTTAGCTGTTTCATGATATTGCCATACCATATACTCTTAAGTGCATTATGAACCTCGCGGTTAAATGCTATCTTGGGTTTGGCTTTATCAAAACATGTCGAGTAAGGTGTCATACGAATTGGAATACTACCCCCTCGCCAGTTCTGGCGACGGGGGTAGCATTCCACCCTTCTAGAGGGACACGACATGTACCTAGCCTGAACCCCGGTTAAAGGTAAACAGAGCCTTAGCATCCCAAAATGGATGCTGCCACCACAGACACAAGTCTGACCTCCTGCTTCTGGGAGTCCTTCCAGCGAGGGCAGCTTGGACAAAGGGTTTCCTGCCTGGGGAGGTGCTAGCACCACTCCAGACAGGATTTTGTGTATTGGGTAGGACAGGGCTGAATAGAATCAGACATGCCTGGGGCACACAAGGTGTCCCTGTGCATAGGCCAGTTCAAACCGGTGCTGGGGCTTTCCAGCCCCAGTCCTGGCGCGAAACTGGACAAAGGAAAGGGGGTGTAACCACCCCCCTTCCTGGTTCCACCCAGAGGAGGGACCTAGTAGGTGATCCGGCCCCCCAGATTCGAATAAGAGTGGGAGCTGTGTCCTGAGACTTCAGATCATCCTGAATCAACTTGAAATACAGAAGAAGACTGGACTTCGACATTCTGCTGCACAGAAGACAGAAGAGAATCTCCCTTGTGGCCAAGGAGTGACCACCCTGTGAACACAGGCACCAACCAGCAACTCGACGTCTGCTTTGCCGCCGCCTCCCGCCAAAGCCCAAGCCTAGAGCCTGACAAGACCCAGACTCCCAGACTTCTCACCGCCCGATCCACAGTCCCTGCAAAGAAGGGACCCGTGGAGGCACCGAGAGACGTGGGACCGGACCTCTTGAGAGACCCCCGAGAAGCTGACTGCACAGCATCAGAGGCACCCTCGATGCTGTGCTTTGGGGTTTAAGAAGCCCCAACCTCGAGCAGCCCTTGCACTGAAGATCAGCCCCCCAGCATCTCCATGATCTGCGTGGGGCCCTTTTGCACTGTGCCACTTGACGCGCCATCCCGGCCACTTGCCACGTGGCTAGTGGCCATCTTGGCGATGAAACCTTCGACTTACACTGCGGGTCTGGTTGATCCAGACATGCCCTTGCTCCTGTAAAAAGGAGTACCTGCTCTGACCTTGCTGGTCCGAGTAACAAGCCTTTTTTGATTCCTGCGTGGCTTGCATTAGCCAAGGCCTGTTTGCTCCAATCAAGTTGCCGACACTGCCAACAGCGAGAAGCCTGTGTGCGACAGCTCGTGACCGACTCCTGGACGTCTTCGACCCCTCGTGTCTACGTGGCTGCAGAGAGAAGCTACACCGCGACGCCTGTTTGCACCCGACATCGCCTGGTTCCACTCTGGTTCCACGGTAGTCACTGGCTAGTGACTTTGAACATTGTCCCCTCTGCTTTCAGGTCTTCACCTCTTCAGATCCACCCTTGGATCCACCGGAACTCTTCACATCGAGCCGCCTGCAGCATCTTCAGCTCCAAGCACCATCGACCTGCGTGACGAAACCCGACACTACTTCGACCCTTTGCACCCGCTTCCTGTGGGTGAGGTAACTCAGCTCTGCCGGTGTTCCCACACTGGTACACACCTCTAGGGTCTGTGTCTAAAGTTTCATCCTTCTAGGTCTCTCGGAAGGTTCCTTTTTAACTAACTTTGTAACTTTTACGCACCATTGACATTGCATTGGTAAAGCGTGCACTTTCCGCACTGCACCCGAGTCCCGCGGGCCTTTCCCGACTTCTTCACTGCTAGTCCCGAACAGCTCCAGCGATTCCCCAGGCCCTAGGCCTCTTCACTTTCCCCATAGTGGTTCTTATACCACTATTTTAGTATATGGTTTAGGTGGCCCCTAGGGCTCATCCAAAATTGTGCAACTTTTGTGTATTTAAACTGTGTTTTGTTTTAACGCATTTGCTTCTGTGCTCATAAAGAGTATCAGGGTTATTTGTAGAAATAAATCTATATATATTTTCAATATATATCTGTGTGGTGTCCTTTCATTTGGTATTCAAGGGATTGTGTATGGTAAAACAGCTTGCTTCACATGCCTTTACAGAGTTTAGCCTAAGACTGCTTAGTCCATGCTACCCCTAGGATAGCTTGTCTATAAGGTTGACTTTACAACCTGCACCATAAGGGTTGCTTGGCATGGTACAAGGTGATCACTAGAACTAGTGAGCATCATATACCAGGCCAACTTCTCACAGCCATATCTGAACTGGGGTGGCCGAGCGAGCTAAAGAATGGTGATGGATTAAACCCAGATCAGTTGACTGGGGGTGAGTGTTTGATTTGCTCAAGCGCTCCGTCCATCATCCCCTTTTGTATCGCTTTGTTCGTCCTAAGCGTGGCAGGGTATGCTCAGACGTGAGACCCTTGCTCACTTGGCCACTGGATTCAAGATAGCCTGGCTGATGAGGATTATGAATCCGAAACCGGTCCCAGGATGCTTGTTTCCGGTCCAGGGAAGACATGGCTTGGCAGTTCGGGCTGGACCATTCCCATGAGGTACATGGTCAGACTGATTTGCATATAGCCATGTCTGAACTGGGGTGGCCGAGTGAGCTAAAGAATGGTGATGGATTAAACCCAGATCAGTTGACTGGGGGTGAGTGTTTGATTTGCTCAAGCGCTCAGTCCATCATCCCCTTTTGTATCGCTTTGTTCGCCGTAAGTGTGGCAGGGTATGCTCAGACGTGAGTCCCTTTCTCACTTGGCCACTGGATTCAAGATAGCCTGGCTGATGAGGATTATGAATCCGAAACCGGTCCCAGGATGCTTTTTTCCGGTCCAGGGAAGACATGGCTTGGCAGTTCGGGCTGGACTGTTCCCATGAGGCACAGGGTCATACTGATTTGCATATAGCCATGTCTGAACTGGGGTGGCCGAGTGAGCTAAAGAATGGTGATGGATTAAACCCAGATCAATTGACTGGGGGTGAGTGTTTGATTTGCTCAAGCGCTCCGTCCATCATCCCCTTTTGTATCGCTTTGTTCGCCCTAAGTGTGGCAGGGTATGCTCAGACGTGATTCCCTTGCTCACTTGGCCACTGGGTTCTAGATAGCCTGGCTGATGAGGATTATGAATCCGAAACCGGTCCCAGGATGCTTGTTTCCGGTCCAGGGAAGACATGGCTTGGCAGTTCGGGCTGGACTGTTCCCATGAGGCACAGGGTCAGACTAATTTGCATATAGCCATGTCTGAACTGGGGTGGCCGAGTGAGCTAAAGAATGGTGACGGATTAAACCCAGATCAGTTGACTGGGGGTGAGTGTTTGATTTGCTCAAGCGCTCTGTCCATCATCCCCTTTTGTATCGCTTTGTTCGCCCTAAGTGTGGCAGGGTATGCTCAGACGTGAGTACCTTGCTCACTTGGCCACTGGATTCAAGATAGCCTGACTGATGAGGATTATGAATCCGAAACCGGTCCCAGGATGCTTGTTTCCGGTCCAGGGAAGACATGGCTTGGCAGTTCGGGCTGGACTGTTCCCATGAGGCACAGGGTCAGACTGATTTGCATATAGCCATGACTGAACTGGGGTGGCCGAGTGAGCTATAGAATGGTGATGGATGAAACCCAGATCAGTTGACTGGGGGTGAGTGTTTGATTTGCTCAAGCGCTCCGTCCATCATCCCCTTTTGTATCGCTTTGTTCGCCCTAAGTGTGGCAGGGTATGCTCAGACGTGAGTCCCTTGCTCACTTGGCCACTGGATTCAAGATAGCCTGGCTGATGAGGATTAGGAATCCGAAACCGGTCCCAGGATGCTTTTTTACCGGTCCAGGGAAGACATGGCTTGGCAGTTCGGGCTGGACTGTTCCCATGAGGCACAGGGTCAGACTAATTTGCATATAGCCATGTCTGAACTGGGGTGGCCGAGTGAGCTAAAGAATGGTGATGGATTAAACCCAGATAAGTTGACTGGGGGTGAGTGTTTGATTTGCTCAAGCGCTCTGTCCATCATCCCCTTTTGTATCGCTTTGTACGCCATAAATGTGGCAGGGTATTCTCAGACGTGAGTCCCTTGCTCACTTGGCCACTGGATTGAAGATAGCCTGGCTGATGAGGATTATGAATCCGAAACTGGTCCCAGGATGCTTGTTTCCGGTCCAGGGAAGACTTGGCTTGGCAGTTCGGGCTGGACTGTTCCCATGAGGCACAGGGTCAGACTGATTTGCATATAGCCATGTCTGAACTGGGGTGGCAGAGTGAGCTAAAGAATGGTGATGGATTAAACGCAGATCAGTTGACTGTGGGTGAGTGTTTGATTTGCTCAAGCGCTCCGTCCATCATCCCCTTTTGTATCGCTTTGTTCGCCCTAAGTGTGGCAGGGTATGCTCAGCCGTGAGTCCCTTGCTCACTTGGCCACTGGATTCAAGATAGCCTGGCTGATGAGGATTATGAATCCGAAACCGGCCCCAGGATGCTTGTTTCCGGTCCAGGGAAGACATGGCTTGGCAGTTCGGGCTGGACTGTTCCCATGAGGCACAGAGTCAGACTGATTTGCATATAGCCATGTTTGAACTGGGGTGGCCGAGTGAGCTAAAGAATGGTGATGGATTAAACCCAGATCAGTTGACTGGGGGTGAGTGTTTGATTTGCTCAAGTGCTCCGTCCATCATCCCCTTTTGTATCGCTTTGTTCGCCCTAAGTGTGGCAGGGTATGCTCAGACTTGAGTCCCTTGCTCACTTGGCCACTGGATTGAAGATAGCCTGGCTGATGAGGATTATGAATCCGAAACCGGTCCCAGGATGCTTGTTTCCGGTCCAGGGAAGACATGACTTGGCAGTTCGGCTGGACTGTTCCCATGAGGCACAGGGTCAGACTGATTTGCATATAGCCATGTCTGAACTGGGGTGGCCGAGTGAGCTAAAGAATGGTGATGGATTAAACCCAGATGAGTTGACTGGGGGTGAGTGTTTGATTTGCTCAAGCGCTCCGTCCATCATCCCCTTTTGTATCGCTTTGTTCGCCCTAAGTGTGGCAGGGTATGCTCAGACGTGAGTCCCTTGCTCACTTGGCCACTGGATTCAAGATAGCCTGGCTGATGAGGAATATGAATCCGAAACCGGTCCCAGGATGCTTTTTTCCGGTCCAGGGAAGACATGGCTTGGCAGTTCGGGCTGGACTGTTCCCATGAGGCACAGGGTCAGACTAATTTGCATATAGCCATGTCTGAACTGGGGTGGCCGAGTGAGCTAAAGAATGGTGATGGATTAAACCCAGATCAGTTGACTGGGGGTTAGTGTTTGATTTGCTCAAGCGCTCCGTCCATCATCCCCTTTTGTATCGCTTTGTTCGCCCTAAGTGTGGCAGGGTATGCTCAGACGTGAGTCCCTTGCTCACTTGGCCACTGGATTCAAGATAGCCTGGCTGATGAGGATTATGAATCCGAAACCGGTCCCAGGATGCTTGTTTCCGGTCCAGGGAAGACATGGCTTTGCAGTTCGGGCTGGACTGTTCCCATGAGGCACAGGGTCAGACTAATTTGCATATAGCCATGTCTGAACTGGGGTGGCCGAGTGAGCTAAAGAATGGTGATGGATTAAACCCAGATCAGTTGACTGGGGGTGAGTGTTTGATTTGCTCAAGCGCTCTGTCCATCATCCCCTTTTGTATCGCTTTGTTCGCCCTAAGTGTGGCAGGGTATGCTCAGACGTGAGTCCCTTCCTCACTTGGCCACTGGATTCAAGATAGCCTGGCTGATGAGGATTATGAATCCGAAACCGGTCCCAGGATGCTTGTTTCCGGTCCAGGGAAGACATGGCTTGGCAGTTCGGGCTGGACTGTTCCCATGAGGCACAGGGTCAGACTGATTTGCATATAGCCATGTCTGAACTGGGGTGGCCGAGTGAGCTAAAGAATGGTGATGGATTAAATGCAGATCAGTTGACTGTGGGTGAGTGTTTGATATGCTCAAGCGCTCCGTCCATCATCCCCTTTTGTATGGCTTTGTTCGCCCTAAAGTGTGGCAGGGTATGCTCAGACGTGAGTCCCTTGCTCACTTGGCCACTGGATTCAAGATAGCCTGGCTGATGAGGATTATGAATCCGAAACCGGCCCCAGGATGCTTGTTTCCGGTCCAGGGAAGACATGGCTTGGCAGTTCGGGCTGGACTGTTCCCATGAGGTACAGGGTCAGACTAATTTGCATATAGCCATGTCTGAACTGGGGTGGCCGAGTGAGCTAAAGAATGGTGATAGATTAAACCCATATCAGTTGACTGGGAGTGAGTGTTTGATTTGCTCAAGCGCTCTGTCCATCATCCCCTTTTGTATCGCTTTGTTCGCCCTAAGTGTGGCAGGGTATGCTCAGACGTGAGTCCCTTGGTCACTTGGCCACTGGATTCAAGATAGCCTGGCTGATGAGGATTAGGAATCCGAAACCGGTCCCAGGATGCTTGTTTCCGGTCCAGGGAAGACATGGCTTGGCAGTTCGGGCTGGACTGTTCCCATGAGGCACAGGGTCAGACTAATTTGCATATAGCCATGTCTGAACTGGGGTGGCCGAGTGAGCTAAAGAATGGTGATAGATTAAACCCAGATCAGTTGACTGGGGGTGAGTGTTTGATTTGCTCAAGCGCTCTGTCCATCATCCCCTTTTGTATCGCTTTGTTCGCCCTAAGTGTGGCAGGGTATGCTCAGACGTGAGTCCCTTGCTCACTTGGCCACTGGATTCAAGATAGCCTGGCTGATGAGGATTATGAATCCGAAACCGGTCCCAGGATGCTTGTTTCCGGTCCAAGGAAGACATGGCTTGGCAGTTCGGGCTGGACTGTTCCCATGAGGCACAGGGTCAGACTGATTTGCATATAGCCATGTCTGAACTGGGGTGGCCGAGTGAGCTAAAGAATGGTGATGGATTAAACGCAGATCAGTTGACTGTGGGTGAGTGTTTGATTTGCTCAAGCGCTCCGTCCATCATCCCCTTTTGTATCGCTTTGTTCGCCCTAAGTGTGGCAGGGTATGCTCAGACGTGAGTCCCTTGCTCACTTGGCCACTGGATTCAAGATAGCCTGGCTGATGAGGATTATGAATCCGAAACCGGCCCCAGGATGCTTGTTTCCGGTCCAGGGAAGACATGGCTTGGCAGTTCGGGCTGGACTGTTCCCATGAGGCACAGGGTCAGACTGATTTGCATATAGCCATGTCTGAACTGGGGTGGCCGAGTGAGCTAAAAAATGGTGATGGATTAAATGCAGATCAGTTGACTGTGGGTGAGTGTTTGATTTGCTCAAGCGCTCCGTCCATCATCCCCTTTTGTATCGCTTTGTTCGCCCTAAGTGTGGCAGGGTATGCTCAGACGTGAGTCCCTTGCTCACTTGGCCACTGGATTCAAGATAGCCTGGCTGATGAGGATTATGAATCCGAAACCGGTCCCAGGATGCTTGTTTCCGGTCCAGGGAAGACATGGCTTGGCAGTTCGGGCTGGACTGTTCCCATGAAGCACAGGGTCAGACTGATTTGCATATAGCCATGTCTGAACTGGGGTGGCCGAGTGAGCTAAAGAATGGTGATGGATTAAACCCAGATCAGTTGACTGGGGGAGAGTGTTTGATTTGCTCAAGCGCTCCGTCCATCAGCCCCTTTTGTATCGCTTTGTTCGCCCTAAGTGTGGCAGGGTATGCTCAGACGTGAGTCCCTTGCTCACTTGGCCACTGGATTCAAGATAGCCTGGCTGATGAGGATTATGAATCCGAAACCGGTCCCAGGATGCTAGTTTCCGGTCCAGGGAAGACATGGCTTGGCAGTTCGGGCTGGACTGTTCCCATGAGGCACAGGGTCAGACTAATTTGCATATAGCCATGTCTGAACTGGGGTGGCCGAGTGAGCTAAAGAATGGTGATAGATTAAACCCAGATCAGTTGACTGGGGGTGAGTGTTTGATTTGCTCAAGCGCTCTGTCCATCATCCCCTTTTGTATCGCTTTGTTCGCCCTAAGTGTGGCAGGGTATGCTCAGACGTGAGTCCCTTGCTCACTTGGCCACTGGATTCAAGATAGCCTGGCTGATGAGGATTATGAATCCGAAACCGGTCCCAGGATGCTTGTTTCCGGTCCAGGGAAGACATGGCTTGGCAGTTCGGGCTGGACTGTTCCCATGAAGCACAGGGTCAGACTGATTTGCATATAGCCATGTCTGAACTGGGGTGGCCGAGTGAGCTAAAGAATGGTGATGGATTAAACCAAGATCAGTTGACTGGGGGTGAGTGTTTGATTTGCTCAAGCGCTCCATCCATCATCCCCTTTTGTATCGTTTTGTTCGCCCTAAGTGTGGCAGGGTATGCTCAGACGTGAGTCCCTTGCTCACTTGGCCACTGGATTCAAGATAGCCTGGCTGATGAGGATTATGAATCCGAAACCGGTCCCAGGATGCTTGTTTCCGGTCCAGGGAAGACATGGCTTGGCAGTTCGGGCTGGACTGTTCCCATGAGGCACAGGGTCAGACTAATTTGCATATAGCCATGTCTGAACTGGGGTGGCCGAGTGAGCTAAAGAATGGTGATGGATTAATCCCAGATCAGTTGACTGGGGGTGAGTGTTTGATTTGCTCAAGCGCTCCGTCCATCATCCCCTTTTGTATCGCTTTGTTCGCCCTAAGTGTGGCAGGGTATGCTCAGACGTGAGTCCCTTGCTCACTTGGCCACTGGATTCAAGATAGCCTGGCTGATGAGGATTATGAATCCGAAACCGGTCCCAGGATGCTTGTTTCCGGTCCAGGGAAGACATGGCTTGGCAGTTCGGGCTGGACTGTTCCCATGAGGCACAGGGTCAGACTGATTTGCATATAGCCATGTCTGAACTGGGGTGGCCGAGTGAGCTAAAGAATGGTGATAGATTAAACCCAGATCAGTTGACTGGGGGTGAGTGTTTGATTTGCTCAAGCGCTCTGTCCATCATCCCCTTTTGTATCGCTTTGTTCGCCCTAAGTGTGGCAGGGTATGCTCAGACGTGAGTCCCTTGCTCACTTGGCCACTGGATTCAAGATAGCCTGGCTGATGAGGATTAGGAATCCGAAACCGGTCCCAGGATGCTTGTTTCCGGTCCAGGGAAGACATGGCTTGGCAGTTCGGGCTGGACTGTTCCCATGAGGCACAGGGTCAGACTAATTTGCATATAGCCATGTCTGAACTGGGGTGGCCGAGTGAGCTAAAGAATGGTGATAGATTAAACCCAGATCAGTTGACTGGGGGTGAGTGTTTGATTTGCTCAAGCGCTCTGTCCATCATCCCCTTTTGTATCGCTTTGTTCGCCCTAAGTGTGGCAGGGTATGCTCAGACGTGAGTCCCTTGCTCACTTGGCCACTGGATTCAAGATAGCCTGGCTGATGAGGATTATGAATCCGAAACCGGTCCCAGGATGCTTGTTTCCGGTCCAGGGAAGACATGGCTTGGCAGTTCGGGCTGGACTGTTCCCATGAGGCACAGGGTCAGACTAATTTGCATATAGCCATGTCTGAACTGGGGTGGCCGAGTGAGCTAAAGAATGGTGATAGATTAAACCCAGATCAGTTGACTGGGGGTGAGTGTTTGATTTGCTCAAGCGCTCTGTCCATCATCCCCTTTTGTATCGCTTTGTTCGCCCTAAGTGTGGCAGGGTATGCTCAGACGTGAGTCCCTTGCTCACTTGGCCACTGGATTCAAGATAGCCTGGCTGATGAGGATTATGAATCCGAAACCGGTCCCAGGATGCTTGTTTCCGGTCCAGGGAAGACATGGCTTGGCAGTTCGGGCTGGACTGTTCCCATGAAGCACAGGGTCAGACTGATTTGCATATAGCCATGTCTGAACTGGGGTGGCCGAGTGAGCTAAAGAATGGTGATGGATTAAACCAAGATCAGTTGACTGGGGGTGAGTGTTTGATTTGCTCAAGCGGTCCGTCCATCATCCCCTTTTGTATCATTTTGTTCGCCCTAAGTGTGGCAGGGTATGCTCAGACGTGAGTCCCTTGCTCACTTGGCCACTGGATTCAAGATAGCCTGGCTGATGAGGATTATGAATCCGAAACCGGTCCCAGGATGCTTGTTTCCGGTCCAGGGAAGACATGGCTTGGCAGTTCGGGCTGGACTGTTCCCATGAGGCACAGGGTCAGACTAATTTGCATATAGCCATGTCTGAACTGGGGTGGCCGAGTGAGCTAAAGAATGGTGATGGATTAATCCCAGATCAGTTGACTGGGGGTGAGTGTTTGATTTGCTCAAGCGCTCCGTCCATCATCCCCTTTTGTATCGCTTTGTTCGCCCTAAGTGTGGCAGGGTATGCTCAGACGTGAGTACCTTGCTCACTTGGCCACTGGATTCAAGATAGCCTGACTGATGAGGATTATGAATCCGAAACCGGTCCCAGGATGCTTGTTTCCGGTCCAGGGAAGACATGGCTTGGCAGTTCGGGCTGGACTGTTCCCATGAGGCACAGGGTCAGACTGATTTGCATATAGCCATGACTGAACTGGGGTGGCCGAGTGAGCTATAGAATGGTGATGGATGAAACCCAGATCAGTTGACTGGGGGTGAGTGTTTGATTTGCTCAAGCGCTCCGTCCATCATCCCCTTTTGTATCGCTTTGTTCGCCCTAAGTGTGGCAGGGTATGCTCAGACGTGAGTCCCTTGCTCACTTGGCCACTGGATTCAAGATAGCCTGGCTGATGAGGATTAGGAATCCGAAACCGGTCCCAGGATGCTTTTTTACCGGTCCAGGGAAGACATGGCTTGGCAGTTCGGGCTGGACTGTTCCCATGAGGCACAGGGTCAGACTAATTTGCATATAGCCATGTCTGAACTGGGGTGGCCGAGTGAGCTAAAGAATGGTGATGGATTAAACCCAGATAAGTTGACTGGGGGTGAGTGTTTGATTTGCTCAAGCGCTCTGTCCATCATCCCCTTTTGTATCGCTTTGTTCGCCATAAATGTGGCAGGGTATTCTCAGACGTGAGTCCCTTGCTCACTTGGCCACTGGATTGAAGATAGCCTGGCTGATGAGGATTATGAATCCGAAACTGGTCCCAGGATGCTTGTTTCCGGTCCAGGGAAGACTTGGCTTGGCAGTTCGGGCTGGACTGTTCCCATGAGGCACAGGGTCAGACTGATTTGCATATAGCCATGTCTGAACTGGGGTGGCAGAGTGAGCTAAAGAATGGTGATGGATTAAACGCAGATCAGTTGACTGTGGGTGAGTGTTTGATTTGCTCAAGCGCTCCGTCCATCATCCCCTTTTGTATCGCTTTGCTCGCCCTAAGTGTGGCAGGGTATGCTCAGCCGTGAGTCCCTTGCTCACTTGGCCACTGGATTCAAGATAGCCTGGCTGATGAGGATTATGAATCCGAAACCGGCCCCAGGATGCTTGTTTCCGGTCCAGGGAAGACATGGCTTGGCAGTTCGGGCTGGACTGTTCCCATGAGGCACAGAGTCAGACTGATTTGCATATAGCCATGTTTGAACTGGGGTGGCCGAGTGAGCTAAAGAATGGTGATGGATTAAACCCAGATCAGTTGACTGGGGGTGAGTGTTTGATTTGCTCAAGTGCTCCGTCCATCATCCCCTTTTGTATCGCTTTGTTCGCCCTAAGTGTGGCAGGGTATGCTCAGACTTGAGTCCCTTGCTCACTTGGCCACTGGATTGAAGATAGCCTGGCTGATGAGGATTATGAATCCGAAACCGGTCCCAGGATGCTTGTTTCCGGTCCAGGGAAGACATGACTTGGCAGTTCGGCTGGACTGTTCCCATGAGGCACAGGGTCAGACTGATTTGCATATAGCCATGTCTGAACTGGGGTGGCCGAGTGAGCTAAAGAATGGTGATGGATTAAACCCAGATGAGTTGACTGGGGGTGAGTGTTTGATTTGCTCAAGCGCTCCGTCCATCATCCCCTTTTGTATCGCTTTGTTCGCCCTAAGTGTGGCAGGGTATGCTCAGACGTGAGTCCCTTGCTCACTTGGCCACTGGATTCAAGATAGCCTGGCTGATGAGGAATATGAATCCGAAACCGGTCCCAGGATGCTTGTTTCCGGTCCAGGGAAGACATGGCTTGGCAGTTCGGGCTGGACTGTTCCCATGAGGCACAGGGTCAGACTAATTTGCATATAGCCATGTCTGAACTGGGGTGGCCGAGTGAGCTAAAGAATGGTGATGGATTAAACCCAGATCAGTTGACTGGGGGTTAGTGTTTGATTTGCTCAAGCGCTCCGTCCATCATCCCCTTTTGTATCGCTTTGTTCGCCCTAAGTGTGGCAGGGTATGCTCAGACGTGAGTCCCTTGCTCACTTGGCCACTGGATTCAAGATAGCCTGGCTGATGAGGATTATGAATCCGAAACCGGTCCCAGGATGCTTGTTTCCGGTCCAGGGAAGACATGGCTTGGCAGTTCGGGCTGGACTGTTCCCATGAGGCACAGGGTCAGACTAATTTGCATATAGCCATGTCTGAACTGGGGTGGCCGAGTGAGCTAAAGAATGGTGATGGATTAAACCCAGATCAGTTGACTGGGGGTGAGTGTTTGATTTGCTCAAGCGCTCTGTCCATCATCCCCTTTTGTATCGCTTTGTTCGCCCTAAGTGTGGCAGGGTATGCTCAGACGTGAGTCCCTTCCTCACTTGGCCACTGGATTCAAGATAGCCTGGCTGATGAGGATTATGAATCCGAAACCGGTCCCAGGATGCTTGTTTCCGGTCCAGGGAAGACATGGCTTGGCAGTTCGGGCTGGACTGTTCCCATGAGGCACAGGGTCAGACTGATTTGCATATAGCCATGTCTGAACTGGGGTGGCCGAGTGAGCTAAAGAATGGTGATGGATTAAATGCAGATCAGTTGACTGTGGGTGAGTGTTTGATATGCTCAAGCGCTCCGTCCATCATCCCCTTTTGTATGGCTTTGTTCGCCCTAAAGTGTGGCAGGGTATGCTCAGACGTGAGTCCCTTGCTCACTTGGCCACTGGATTCAAGATAGCCTGGCTGATGAGGATTATGAATTCGAAACCGGCCCCAGGATGCTTGTTTCCGGTCCAGGGAAGACATGGCTTGGCAGTTCGGGCTGGACTGTTCCCATGAGGTACAGGGTCAGACTAATTTGCATATAGCCATGTCTGAACTGGGGTGGCCGAGTGAGCTAAAGAATGGTGATAGATTAAACCCATATCAGTTGACTGGGGGTGAGTGTTTGATTTGCTCAAGCGCTCTGTCCATCATCCCCTTTTGTATCGCTTTGTTCGCCCTAAGTGTGGCAGGGTATGCTCAGACGTGAGTCCCTTGCTCACTTGGCCACTGGATTCAAGATAGCCTGGCTGATGAGGATTAGGAATCCGAAACCGGTCCCAGGATGCTTGTTTCCGGTCCAGGGAAGACATGGCTTGGCAGTTCGGGCTGGACTGTTCCCATGAGGCACAGGGTCAGACTAATTTGCATATAGCCATGTCTGAACTGGGGTGGCCGAGTGAGCTAAAGAATGGTGATAGATTAAACCCAGATCAGTTGACTGGGGGTGAGTGTTTGATTTGCTCAAGCGCTCTGTCCATCATCCCCTTTTGTATTGCTTTGTTCGCCCTAAGTGTGGCAGGGTATGCTCAGACGTGAGTCCCTTGCTCACTTGGCCACTGGATTCAAGATAGCCTGGCTGATGAGGATTATGAATCCGAAACCGGTCCCAGGATGCTTGTTTCCGGTCCAAGGAAGACATGGCTTGGCAGTTCAGGCTGGACTGTTCCCATGAGGCACAGGGTCAGACTGATTTGCATATAGCCATGTCTGAACTGGGGTGGCCGAGTGAGCTAAAGAATGGTGATGGATTAAACGCAGATCAGTTGACTGTGGGTGAGTGTTTGATTTGCTCAAGCGCTCCGTCCATCATCCCCTTTTGTATCGCTTTGTTCGCCCTAAGTGTGGCAGGGTATGCTCAGACGTGAGTCCCTTGCTCACTTGGCCACTGGATTCAAGATAGCCTGGCTGATGAGGATTATGAATCCGAAACCGGCCCCAGGATGCTTGTTTCCGGTCCAGGGAAGACATGGCTTGGCAGTTCGGGCTGGACTGTTCCCATGAGGCACAGGGTCAGACTGATTTGCATATAGCCATGTCTGAACTGGGGTGGCCGAGTGAGCTAAAGAATGGTGATGGATTAAATGCAGATCAGTTGACTGTGGGTGAGTGTTTGATTTGCTCAAGCGCTCCGTCCATCATCCCCTTTTGTATCGCTTTGTTCGCCCTAAGTGTGGCAGGGTATGCTCAGACGTGAGTCCCTTGCTCACTTGGCCACTGGATTCAAGATAGCCTGGCTGATGAGGATTATGAATCCGAAACCGGTCCCAGGATGCTTGTTTCCGGTCCAGGGAAGACATGGCTTGGCAGTTCGGGCTGGACTGTTCCCATGAAGCACAGGGTCAGACTGATTTGCATATAGCCATGTCTGAACTGGGGTGGCCGAGTGAGCTAAAGAATGGTGATGGATTAAACCCAGATCAGTTGACTGGGGGAGAGTGTTTGATTTGCTCAAGCGCTCCGTCCATCAGCCCCTTTTGTATCGCTTTGTTCGCCCTAAAGTGTGGCAGGGTATGCTCAGACGTGAGTCCCTTGCTCACTTGGCCACTGGATTCAAGATAGCCTGGCTGATGAGGATTATGAATTCGAAACCGGCCCCAGGATGCTTGTTTCCGGTCCAGGGAAGACATGGCTTGGCAGTTCGGGCTGGACTGTTCCCATGAGGTACAGGGTCAGACTAATTTGCATATAGCCATGTCTGAACTGGGGTGGCCGAGTGAGCTAAAGAATGGTGATAGATTAAACCCATATCAGTTGACTGGGGGTGAGTGTTTGATTTGCTCAAGCGCTCTGTCCATCATCCCCTTTTGTATCGCTTTGTTCGCCCTAAGTGTGGCAGGGTATGCTCAGACGTGAGTCCCTTGCTCACTTGGCCACTGGATTCAAGATAGCCTGGCTGATGAGGATTAGGAATCCGAAACCGGTCCCAGGATGCTTGTTTCCGGTCCAGGGAAGACATGGCTTGGCAGTTCGGGCTGGACTGTTCCCATGAGGCACAGGGTCAGACTAATTTGCATATAGCCATGTCTGAACTGGGGTGGCCGAGTGAGCTAAAGAATGGTGATAGATTAAACCCAGATCAGTTGACTGGGGGTGAGTGTTTGATTTGCTCAAGCGCTCTGTCCATCATCCCCTTTTGTATTGCTTTGTTCGCCCTAAGTGTGGCAGGGTATGCTCAGACGTGAGTCCCTTGCTCACTTGGCCACTGGATTCAAGATAGCCTGGCTGATGAGGATTATGAATCCGAAACCGGTCCCAGGATGCTTGTTTCCGGTCCAAGGAAGACATGGCTTGGCAGTTCAGGCTGGACTGTTCCCATGAGGCACAGGGTCAGACTGATTTGCATATAGCCATGTCTGAACTGGGGTGGCCGAGTGAGCTAAAGAATGGTGATGGATTAAACGCAGATCAGTTGACTGTGGGTGAGTGTTTGATTTGCTCAAGCGCTCCGTCCATCATCCCCTTTTGTATCGCTTTGTTCGCCCTAAGTGTGGCAGGGTATGCTCAGACGTGAGTCCCTTGCTCACTTGGCCACTGGATTCAAGATAGCCTGGCTGATGAGGATTATGAATCCGAAACCGGCCCCAGGATGCTTGTTTCCGGTCCAGGGAAGACATGGCTTGGCAGTTCGGGCTGGACTGTTCCCATGAGGCACAGGGTCAGACTGATTTGCATATAGCCATGTCTGAACTGGGGTGGCCGAGTGAGCTAAAGAATGGTGATGGATTAAATGCAGATCAGTTGACTGTGGGTGAGTGTTTGATTTGCTCAAGCGCTCCGTCCATCATCCCCTTTTGTATCGCTTTGTTCGCCCTAAGTGTGGCAGGGTATGCTCAGACGTGAGTCCCTTGCTCACTTGGCCACTGGATTCAAGATAGCCTGGCTGATGAGGATTATGAATCCGAAACCGGTCCCAGGATGCTTGTTTCCGGTCCAGGGAAGACATGGCTTGGCAGTTCGGGCTGGACTGTTCCCATGAAGCACAGGGTCAGACTGATTTGCATATAGCCATGTCTGAACTGGGGTGGCCGAGTGAGCTAAAGAATGGTGATGGATTAAACCCAGATCAGTTGACTGGGGGAGAGTGTTTGATTTGCTCAAGCGCTCCGTCCATCAGCCCCTTTTGTATCGCTTTGTTCGCCCTAAGTGTGGCAGGGTATGCTCAGACGTGAGTCCCTTGCTCACTTGGCCACTGGATTCAAGATAGCCTGGCTGATGAGGATTATGAATCCGAAACCGGTCCCAGGATGCTTGTTTCCGGTCCAGGGAAGACATGGCTTGGCAGTTCGGGCTGGACTGTTCCCATGAGGCACAGGGTCAGACTAATTTGCATATAGCCATGTCTGAACTGGGGTGGCCGAGTGAGCTAAAGAATGGTGATAGATTAAACCCAGATCAGTTGACTGGGGGTGAGTGTTTGATTTGCTCAAGTGCTCCGTCCATCATCCCCTTTTGTATCGCTTTGTTCGCCCTAAGTGTGGCAGGGTATGCTCAGACTTGAGTCCCTTGCTCACTTGGCCACTGGATTGAAGATAGCCTGGCTGATGAGGATTATGAATCCGAAACCGGTCCCAGGATGCTTGTTTCCGGTCCAGGGAAGACATGACTTGGCAGTTCGGCTGGACTGTTCCCATGAGGCACAGGGTCAGACTGATTTGCATATAGCCATGTCTGAACTGGGGTGGCCGAGTGAGCTAAAGAATGGTGATGGATTAAACCCAGATGAGTTGACTGGGGGTGAGTGTTTGATTTGCTCAAGCGCTCCGTCCATCATCCCCTTTTGTATCGCTTTGTTCGCCCTAAGTGTGGCAGGGTATGCTCAGACGTGAGTCCCTTGCTCACTTGGCCACTGGATTCAAGATAGCCTGGCTGATGAGGAATATGAATCCGAAACCGGTCCCAGGATGCTTGTTTCCGGTCCAGGGAAGACATGGCTTGGCAGTTCGGGCTGGACTGTTCCCATGAGGCACAGGGTCAGACTAATTTGCATATAGCCATGTCTGAACTGGGGTGGCCGAGTGAGCTAAAGAATGGTGATGGATTAAACCCAGATCAGTTGACTGGGGGTTAGTGTTTGATTTGCTCAAGCGCTCCGTCCATCATCCCCTTTTGTATCGCTTTGTTCGCCCTAAGTGTGGCAGGGTATGCTCAGACGTGAGTCCCTTGCTCACTTGGCCACTGGATTCAAGATAGCCTGGCTGATGAGGATTATGAATCCGAAACCGGTCCCAGGATGCTTGTTTCCGGTCCAGGGAAGACATGGCTTGGCAGTTCGGGCTGGACTGTTCCCATGAGGCACAGGGTCAGACTAATTTGCATATAGCCATGTCTGAACTGGGGTGGCCGAGTGAGCTAAAGAATGGTGATGGATTAAACCCAGATCAGTTGACTGGGGGTGAGTGTTTGATTTGCTCAAGCGCTCTGTCCATCATCCCCTTTTGTATCGCTTTGTTCGCCCTAAGTGTGGCAGGGTATGCTCAGACGTGAGTCCCTTCCTCACTTGGCCACTGGATTCAAGATAGCCTGGCTGATGAGGATTATGAATCCGAAACCGGTCCCAGGATGCTTGTTTCCGGTCCAGGGAAGACATGGCTTGGCAGTTCGGGCTGGACTGTTCCCATGAGGCACAGGGTCAGACTGATTTGCATATAGCCATGTCTGAACTGGGGTGGCCGAGTGAGCTAAAGAATGGTGATGGATTAAATGCAGATCAGTTGACTGTGGGTGAGTGTTTGATATGCTCAAGCGCTCCGTCCATCATCCCCTTTTGTATGGCTTTGTTCGCCCTAAAGTGTGGCAGGGTATGCTCAGACGTGAGTCCCTTGCTCACTTGGCCACTGGATTCAAGATAGCCTGGCTGATGAGGATTATGAATCCGAAACCGGCCCCAGGATGCTTGTTTCCGGTCCAGGGAAGACATGGCTTGGCAGTTCGGGCTGGACTGTTCCCATGAGGTACAGGGTCAGACTAATTTGCATATAGCCATGTCTGAACTGGGGTGGCCGAGTGAGCTAAAGAATGGTGATAGATTAAACCCATATCAGTTGACTGGGGGTGAGTGTTTGATTTGCTCAAGCGCTCTGTCCATCATCCCCTTTTGTATCGCTTTGTTCGCCCTAAGTGTGGCAGGGTATGCTCAGACGTGAGTCCCTTGCTCACTTGGCCACTGGATTCAAGATAGCCTGGCTGATGAGGATTAGGAATCCGAAACCGGTCCCAGGATGCTTGTTTCCGGTCCAGGGAAGACATGGCTTGGCAGTTCGGGCTGGACTGTTCCCATGAGGCACAGGGTCAGACTAATTTGCATATAGCCATGTCTGAACTGGGGTGGCCGAGTGAGCTAAAGAATGGTGATAGATTAAACCCAGATCAGTTGACTGGGGGTGAGTGTTTGATTTGCTCAAGCGCTCTGTCCATCATCCCCTTTTGTATTGCTTTGTTCGCCCTAAGTGTGGCAGGGTATGCTCAGACGTGAGTCCCTTGCTCACTTGGCCACTGGATTCAAGATAGCCTGGCTGATGAGGATTATGAATCCGAAACCGGTCCCAGGATGCTTGTTTCCGGTCCAAGGAAGACATGGCTTGGCAGTTCAGGCTGGACTGTTCCCATGAGGCACAGGGTCAGACTGATTTGCATATAGCCATGTCTGAACTGGGGTGGCCGAGTGAGCTAAAGAATGGTGATGGATTAAACGCAGATCAGTTGACTGTGGGTGAGTGTTTGATTTGCTCAAGCGCTCCGTCCATCATCCCCTTTTGTATCGCTTTGTTCGCCCTAAGTGTGGCAGGGTATGCTCAGACGTGAGTCCCTTGCTCACTTGGCCACTGGATTCAAGATAGCCTGGCTGATGAGGATTATGAATCCGAAACCGGCCCCAGGATGCTTGTTTCCGGTCCAGGGAAGACATGGCTTGGCAGTTCGGGCTGGACTGTTCCCATGAGGCACAGGGTCAGACTGATTTGCATATAGCCATGTCTGAACTGGGGTGGCCGAGTGAGCTAAAGAATGGTGATGGATTAAATGCAGATCAGTTGACTGTGGGTGAGTGTTTGATTTGCTCAAGCGCTCCGTCCATCATCCCCTTTTGTATCGCTTTGTTCGCCCTAAGTGTGGCAGGGTATGCTCAGACGTGAGTCCCTTGCTCACTTGGCCACTGGATTCAAGATAGCCTGGCTGATGAGGATTATGAATCCGAAACCGGTCCCAGGATGCTTGTTTCCGGTCCAGGGAAGACATGGCTTGGCAGTTCGGGCTGGACTGTTCCCATGAAGCACAGGGTCAGACTGATTTGCATATAGCCATGTCTGAACTGGGGTGGCCGAGTGAGCTAAAGAATGGTGATGGATTAAACCCAGATCAGTTGACTGGGGGAGAGTGTTTGATTTGCTCAAGCGCTCCGTCCATCAGCCCCTTTTGTATCGCTTTGTTCGCCCTAAGTGTGGCAGGGTATGCTCAGACGTGAGTCCCTTGCTCACTTGGCCACTGGATTCAAGATAGCCTGGCTGATGAGGATTATGAATCCGAAACCGGTCCCAGGATGCTTGTTTCCGGTCCAGGGAAGACATGGCTTGGCAGTTCGGGCTGGACTGTTCCCATGAGGCACAGGGTCAGACTAATTTGCATATAGCCATGTCTGAACTGGGGTGGCCGAGTGAGCTAAAGAATGGTGATAGATTAAACCCAGATCAGTTGACTGGGGGTGAGTGTTTGATTTGCTCAAGCGCTCTGTCCATCATCCCCTTTTGTATCGCTTTGTTCGCCCTAAGTGTGGCAGGGTATGCTCAGACGTGAGTCCCTTGCTCACTTGGCCACTGGATTCAAGATAGCCTGGCTGATGAGGATTATGAATCCGAAACCGGTCCCAGGATGCTTGTTTCCGGTCCAGGGAAGACATGGCTTGGCAGTTCGGGCTGGACTGTTCCCATGAAGCACAGGGTCAGACTGATTTGCATATAGCCATGTCTGAACTGGGGTGGCCGAGTGAGCTAAAGAATGGTGATGGATTAAACCAAGATCAGTTGACTGGGGGTGAGTGTTTGATTTGCTCAAGCGCTCCGTCCATCATCCCCTTTTGTATCGTTTTGTTCGCCCTAAGTGTGGCAGGGTATGCTCAGACGTGAGTCCCTTGCTCACTTGGCCACTGGATTCAAGATAGCCTGGCTGATGAGGATTATGAATCCGAAACCGGTCCCAGGATGCTTGTTTCCGGTCCAGGGAAGACATGGCTTGGCAGTTCGGGCTGGACTGTTCCCATGAGGCACAGGGTCAGACTAATTTGCATATAGCCATGTCTGAACTGGGGTGGCCGAGTGAGCTAAAGAATGGTGATGGATTAATCCCAGATCAGTTGACTGGGGGTGAGTGTTTGATTTGCTCAAGCGCTCCGTCCATCATCCCCTTTTGTATCGCTTTGTTCGCCCTAAGTGTGGCAGGGTATGCTCAGACGTGAGTCCCTTGCTCACTTGGCCACTGGATTCAAGATAGCCTGGCTGATGAGGATTATGAATCCGAAACCGGTCCCAGGATGCTTGTTTCCGGTCCAGGGAAGACATGGCTTGGCAGTTCGGGCTGGACTGTTCCCATGAGGCACAGGGTCAGACTGATTTGCATATAGCCATGTCTGAACTGGGGTGGCCGAGTGAGCTAAAGAATGGTGATAGATTAAACCCAGATCAGTTGACTGGGGGTGAGTGTTTGATTTGCTCAAGCGCTCTGTCCATCATCCCCTTTTGTATCGCTTTGTTCGCCCTAAGTGTGGCAGGGTATGCTCAGACGTGAGTCCCTTGCTCACTTGGCCACTGGATTCAAGATAGCCTGGCTGATGAGGATTAGGAATCCGAAACCGGTCCCAGGATGCTTGTTTCCGGTCCAGGGAAGACATGGCTTGGCAGTTCGGGCTGGACTGTTCCCATGAGGCACAGGGTCAGACTAATTTGCATATAGCCATGTCTGAACTGGGGTGGCCGAGTGAGCTAAAGAATGGTGATAGATTAAACCCAGATCAGTTGACTGGGGGTGAGTGTTTGATTTGCTCAAGCGCTCTGTCCATCATCCCCTTTTGTATCGCTTTGTTCGCCCTAAGTGTGGCAGGGTATGCTCAGACGTGAGTCCCTTGCTCACTTGGCCACTGGATCCAAGATAGCCTGGCTGATGAGGATTATGAATCCGAAACCGGTCCCAGGATGCTTGTTTCCGGTCCAGGGAAGACATGGCTTGGCAGTTCGGGCTGGACTGTTCCCATGAGGCACAGGGTCAGACTAATTTGCATATAGCCATGTCTGAACTGGGGTGGCCGAGTGAGCTAAAGAATGGTGATAGATTAAACCCAGATCAGTTGACTGGGGGTGAGTGTTTGATTTGCTCAAGCGCTCTGTCCATCATCCCCTTTTGTATCGCTTTGTTCGCCCTAAGTGTGGCAGGGTATGCTCAGACGTGAGTCCCTTGCTCACTTGGCCACTGGATTCAAGATAGCCTGGCTGATGAGGATTATGAATCCGAAACCGGTCCCAGGATGCTTGTTTCCGGTCCAGGGAAGACATGGCTTGGCAGTTCGGGCTGGACTGTTCCCATGAAGCACAGGGTCAGACTGATTTGCATATAGCCATGTCTGAACTGGGGTGGCCGAGTGAGCTAAAGAATGGTGATGGATTAAACCAAGATCAGTTGACTGGGGGTGAGTGTTTGATTTGCTCAAGCGCTCCGTCCATCATCCCCTTTTGTATCGTTTTGTTCGCCCTAAGTGTGGCAGGGTATGCTCAGACGTGAGTCCCTTGCTCACTTGGCCACTGGATTCAACATAGCCTGGCTGATGAGGATTATGAATCCGAAACCGGTCCCAGGATGCTTGTTTCCGGTCCAGGGAAGACATGGCTTGGCAGTTCGGGCTGGACTGTTCCCATGAGGCACAGGGTCAGACTAATTTGCATATAGCCATGTCTGAACTGGGGTGGCCGAGTGAGCTAAAGAATGGTGATGGATTAATCCCAGATCAGTTGACTGGGGGTGAGTGTTTGATTTGCTCAAGCGCTCCGTCCATCATCCCCTTTTGTATCGCTTTGTTCGCCCTAAGTGTGGCAGGGTATGCTCAGACGTGAGTCCCTTGCTCACTTGGCCACTGGATTCAAGATAGCCTGGCTGATGAGGATTATGAATCCGAAACCGGTCCCAGGATGCTTGTTTCCGGTCCAGGGAAGACATGGCTTGGCAGTTCGGGCTGGACTGTTCCCATGAGGCACAGGGTCAGACTGATTTGCATATAGCCATGTCTGAACTGGGGTGGCCGAGTGAGCTAAAGAATGGTGATGGATTAAATGCAGATCAGTTGACTGTGGGTGAGTGTTTGATTTGCTCAAGCGCTCCGTCCATCATCCCCTTTTGTATCGCTTTGTTCGCCCTAAGTGTGGCAGGGTATGCTCAGACGTGAGTCCCTTGCTCACTTGGCCACTGGATTCAAGATAGCCTGGCTGATGAGGATTATGAATCCGAAACCGGCCCCAGGATGCTTGTTTCCGGTCCAGGGAAGACATGGCTTGGCAGTTCGGGCTTGACTGTTCCCATGAGGCACAGGGTCAGACTAATTTGCATATAGCCATGTCTGAACTGGGGTGGCCGAGTGAGCTAAAGAATGGTGATAGATTAAACCCAGATCAGTTGACTGGGGGTGAGTGTTTGATTTGCTCAAGCGCTCTGTCCATCATCCCCTTTTGTATCGCTTTGTTCGCCCTAAGTGTGGCAGGGTATGCTCAGACGTGAGTCCCTTGCTCACTTGGCCACTGGATTCAAGATAGCCTGGCTGATGAGGATTAGGAATCCGAAACCGGTCCCAGGATGCTTGTTTCCGGTCCAGGGAAGACATGGCTTGGCAGTTCGGGCTGGACTGTTCCCATGAGGCACAGGGTCAGACTAATTTGCATATAGCCATGTCTGAACTGGGGTGGCCGAGTGAGCTAAAGAATGGTGATAGATTAAACCCAGATCAGTTGACTGGGGGTGAGTGTTTGATTTGCTCAAGCGCTCTGTCCATCATCCCCTTTTGTATCGCTTTGTTCGCCCTAAGTGTGGCAGGGTATGCTCAGACGTGAGTCCCTTGCTCACTTGGCCACTGGATTCAAGATAGCCTGGCTGATGAGGATTAGGAATCCGAAACCGGTCCCAGGATGCTTTTATCCGGTCCAGGGAAGACATGGCTTGGCAGTTCGGGCTGGACTGTTCCCATGAGGCACAGGGTCAGACTAATTTGCATATAGCCATGTCTGAACTGGGGTGGCCGAGTGAGCTAAAGAATGGTGATAGATTAAACCCAGATCAGTTGACTGGGGGTGAGTGTTTGATTTGCTCAAGCGCTCTGTCCATCATCCCCTTTTGTATCGCTTTGTTCGCCCTAAGTGTGGCAGGGTATGCTCAGACGTGAGTCCCTTGCTCACTTGGCCACTGGATTCAAGATAGCCTGGCTGATGAGGATTATGAATCCGAAACCGGTCCCAGGATGCTTGTTTCCGGTCCAGGGAAGACATGGCTTGGCAGTTCGGGCTGGACTGTTCCCATGAAGCACAGGGTCAGACTGATTTGCATATAGCCATGTCTGAACTGGGGTGGCCGAGTGAGCTAAAGAATGGTGATGGATTAAACCCAGATCAGTTGACTGGGGGAGAGTGTTTGATTTGCTCAAGCGCTCCGTCCATCAGCCCCTTTTGTATCGCTTTGTTCGCCCTAAGTGTGGCAGGGTATGCTCAGACGTGAGTCCCTTGCTCACTTGGCCACTGGATTCAAGATAGCCTGGCTGATGAGGATTATGAATCCGAAACCGGTCCCAGGATGTTTGTTTCCAGTCCAGGGAAGACATGGCTTGGCAGTTCGGGCTGGACTGTTCCCATGAGGCACAGGGTCAGACTAATTTGCATATAGCCATGTCTGAACTGGGGTGGCCGAGTGAGCTAAAGAATGGTGATAGATTAAACCCAGATCAGTTGACTGGGGGTGAGTGTTTGATTTGCTCAAGCGCTCTGTCCATCATCCCCTTTTGTATCGCTTTGTTCGCCCTAAGTGTGGCAGGGTATGCTCAGACGTGAGTCCCTTGCTCACTTGGCCACTGGATTCAAGATAGCCTGGCTGATGAGGATTATGAATCCGAAACCGGTCCCAGGATGCTTGTTTCCGGTCCAGGGAAGACATGGCTTGGCAGTTCGGGCTGGACTGTTCCCATGAAGCACAGGGTCAGACTGATTTGCATATAGCCATGTCTGAACTGGGGTGGCCGAGTGAGCTAAAGAATGGTGATGGATTAAACCAAGATCAGTTGACTGGGGGTGAGTGTTTGATTTGCTCAAGCGCTCTGTCCATCATCCCCTTTTGTATCGCTTTGTTCGCCCTAAGTGTGGCAGGGTATGCTCAGACGTGAGTCCCTTGCTCACTTGGCCACTGGATTCAAGATAGCCTGGCTGATGAGGATTATGAATCCGAAACCGGTCCCAGGATGCTTGTTTCCGGTCCAGGGAAGACATGGCTTGGCAGTTCGGGCTGGACTGTTCCCATGAGGCACAGGGTCAGACTAATTTGCATATAGACATGTCTGAACTGGTGTGGCCGAGTGAGCTAAAGAATGGTGATAGATTAAACCCAGATCAGTTGACTGGGGGTGAGTGTTTGATTTGCTCAAGCGCTCTGTCCATCATCCCCTTTTGTATCGCTTTGTTCGCCCTAAGTGTGGCAGGGTATGCTCAGACGTGAGTCCCTTGCTCACTTGGCCACTGGATTCAAGATAGCCTGGCTGATGAGGATTATGAATCCGAAACCGGTCCCAGGATGCTTGTTTCCGGTCCAAGGAAGACATGGCTTGGCAGTTCGGGCTGGACTGTTCCCATGAGGCACAGGGTCAGACTGATTTGCATATAGCCATGTCTGAACTGGGGTGGCCGAGTGAGCTAAAGAATGGTGATTGATTAAACGCAGATCAGTTGACTGTGGGTGAGTGTTTGATTTGCTCAAGCGCTCCGTCCATCATCCCCTTTTGTATCGCTTTGTTCGCCCTAAGTGTGGCAGGGTATGCTCAGACGTGAGTCCTTGCTCACTTGGCCACTGGATTCAAGATAGCCTGGCTGATGAGGATTATGAATCCGAAACCGGCCCCAGGATGCTTGTTTCCGGTCCAGGGAAGACATGGCTTGGCAGTTCGGGCTGGACTGTTCCCATGAGGCACAGGGTCAGACTGATTTGCATATAGCCATGTCTGAACTGGGGTGGCCGAGTGAGCTAAAGAATGGTGATGGATTAAATGCAGATCACTTGACTGTGGGTGAGTGTTTGATTTGCTCAAGCGCTCCGTCCATCATCCCCTTTTGTATCGCTTTGTTCGCCCTAAGTGTGGCAGGGTATGCTCAGACGTGAGTCCCTTGCTCACTTGGCCACTGGATTCAAGATAGCCTGGCTGATGAGGATTATGAATCCGAAACCGGTCCCAGGATGCTTGTTTCCGGTCCAGGGAAGACATGGCTTGGCAGTTCGGGCTGGACTGTTCCCATGAGGCACAGGGTCAGACTGATTTGCATATAGCCATGTCTGAACTGGGGTGGCCGAGTGAGCTAAAGAATGGTGATGGATTAAATGCAGATCAGTTGACTGTGGGTGAGTGTTTGATTTGCTCAAGCGCTCCGTCCATCATCCCCTTTTGTATCGCTTTGTTCGCCCTAAGTGTGGCAGGGTATGCTCAGACGTGAGTCCCTTGCTCACTTGGCCACTGGATTCAAGATAGCCTGGCTGATGAGGATTATGAATCCGAAACCGGCCCCAGGATGCTTGTTTCCGGTCCAGGGAAGACATGGCTTGGCAGTTCGGGCTGGACTGTTCCCATGAGGCACAAGGTCAGACTAATTTGCATATAGCCATGTCTGAACTGGGGTGGCCGAGTGAGCTAAAGAATGGTGATAGATTAAACCCAGATCAGTTGACTGGGGGTGAGTGTTTGATTTGCTCAAGCGCTCTGTCCATCATCCCCTTTTGTATCGCTTTGTTCGCCCTAAGTGTGGCAGGGTATGCTCAGACGTGAGTCCCTTGCTCACTTGGCCACTGGATTCAAGATAGCCTGGCTGATGAGGATTAGGAATCCGAAACCGGTCCCAGGATGCTTGTTTCCGGTCCAGGGAAGACATGGCTTGGCAGTTCGGGCTGGACTGTTCCCATGAGGCACAGGGTCAGACTAATTTGCATATAGCCATGTCTGAACTGGGGTGGCCGAGTGAGCTAAAGAATGGTGATAGATTAAACCCAGATCAGTTGACTGGGGGTGAGTGTTTGATTTGCTCAAGCGCTCTGTCCATCATCCCCTTTTGTATCGCTTTGTTCGCCCTAAGTGTGGCAGGGTATGCTCAGACGTGAGTCCCTTGCTCACTTGGCCACTGGATTCAAGATAGCCTGGCTGATGAGGATTATGAATCCGAAACCGGTCCCAGGATGCTTGTTTCCGGTCCAAGGAAGACATGGCTTGGCAGTTCGGGCTGGACTGTTCCCATGAGGCACAGGGTCAGACTGATTTGCATATAGCCATGTCTGAACTGGGGTGGCCGAGTGAGCTAAAGAATGGTGATGGATTAAACGCAGATCAGTTGACTGTGGGTGAGTGTTTGATTTGCTCAAGCGCTCCGTCCATCATCCCCTTTTGTATCGCTTTGTTCGCCCTAAGTGTGGCAGGGTATGCTCAGACGTGAGTCCCTTGCTCACTTGGCCACTGGATTCAAGATAGCCTGGCTGATGAGGATTATGAATCCGAAACCGGCCCCAGGATGCTTGTTTCCGGTCCAGTGAAGACATGGCTTGGCAGTTCGGGCTGGACTGTTCCCATGAGGCACAGGGTCAGACTGATTTGCATATAGCCATGTCTGAACTGGGGTGGCCGAGTGAGCTAAAGAATGGTGATGGATTAAATGCAGATCAGTTGACTGTGGGTGAGTGTTTTGATTTGCTCAAGCGCTCCGTCCATCATCCCCTTTTGTATCGCTTTGTTCGCCCTAAGTGTGGCAGGGTATGCTCAGACGTGAGTCCCTTGCTCACTTGGCCACTGGATTCAAGATAGCCTGGCTGATGAGGATTATGAATCCGAAACCGGTCCCAGGATGCTTGTTTCCGGTCCAGGGAAGACATGGCTTGGCAGTTCGGGCTGGACTGTTCCCATGAAGCACAGGGTCAGACTGATTTGCATATAGTCATGTCTGAACTGGGGTGGCCGAGTGAGCTAAAGAATGGTGATGGATTAAACCCAGATCAGTTGACTGGGGGAGAGTGTTTGATTTGCTCAAGCGCTCCGTCCATCAGCCCCTTTTGTATCGCTTTGTTCGCCCTAAGTGTGGCAGGGTATGCTCAGACGTGAGTCCCTTGCTCACTTGGCCACTGGATTCAAGATAGCCTGGCTGATGAGGATTATGAATCCGAAACCGGTCCCAGGATGCTTGTTTCCGGTCCAGGGAAGACATGGCTTGGCAGTTCGGGCTGGACTGTTCCCATGAGGCACAGGGTCAGACTAATTTGCATATAGCCATGTCTGAACTGGGGTGGCCGAGTGAGCTAAAGAATGGTGATAGATTAAACCCAGATCAGTTGACTGGGGGTGAGTGTTTGATTTGCTCAAGCGCTCTGTCCATCATCCCCTTTTGTATCGCTTTGTTCGCCCTAAGTGTGGCAGGGTATGCTCAGACGTGAGTCCCTTGCTCACTTGGCCACTGGATTCAAGATAGCCTGGATGATGAGGATTATGAATCCGAAACCGGTCCCAGGATGCTTGTTTCCGGTCCAGGGAAGACATGGCTTGGCAGTTCGGGCTGGACTGTTCCCATGAAGCACAGGGTCAGACTGATTTGCATATAGCCATGTCTGAACTGGGGTGGCCGAGTGAGCTAAAGAATGGTGATGGATTAAACCAAGATCAGTTGACTGGGGGTGAGTGTTTGATTTGCTCAAGCGCTCCGTCCATCATCCCCTTTTGTATCGTTTTGTTCGCCCTAAGTGTGGCAGGGTATGCTCAGACGTGAGTCCCTTGCTCACTTGGCCACTGGATTCAAGATAGCCTGGCTGATGAGGATTATGAATCCGAAACCGGTCCCAGGATGCTTGTTTCCGGTCCAGGGAAGACATGGCTTGGCAGTTCGGGCTGGACTGTTCCCATGAGGCACAGGGTCAGACTAATTTGCATATAGCCATGTCTGAACTGGGGTGGCCGAGTGAGCTAAAGAATGGTGATGGATTAATCCCAGATCAGTTGACTGGGGGTGAGTGTTTGATTTGCTCAAGCGCTCCGTCCATCATCCCCTTTTGTATCGCTTT
Source organism: Lissotriton helveticus (assembly GCF_964261635.1). Classification (NCBI taxonomy): domain Eukaryota; kingdom Metazoa; phylum Chordata; class Amphibia; order Caudata; family Salamandridae; genus Lissotriton; species Lissotriton helveticus. The sequence goes on along the minus strand of NC_136067.1, from coordinate 466,020,424 downwards.
GTTCGCCCTAAGTGTGGCAGGGTATGCTCAGACGTGAGTCCCTTGCTCACTTGGCCACTGGATTCAAGATAGCCTGGCTGATGAGGATTATGAATCCGAAACCGGTCCCAGGATGCTTGTTTCCGGTCCAGGGAAGACATGGCTTGGCAGTTCGGGCTGGACTGTTCCCATGAGGCACAGGGTCAGACTAATTTGCATATAGCCATGTCTGAACTGGGGTGGCCGAGTGAGCTAAAGAATGGTGATGGATTAAACCCAGATAAGTTGACTGGGGGTGAGTGTTTGATTTGCTCAAGCGCTCTGTCCATCATCCCCTTTTGTATCGCTTTGTTCGCCATAAATGTGGCAGGGTATTCTCAGACGTGAGTCCCTTGCTCACTTGGCCACTGGATTGAAGATAGCCTGGCTGATGAGGATTATGAATCCGAAACTGGTCCCAGGATGCTTGTTTCCGGTCCAGGGAAGACTTGGCTTGGCAGTTCGGGCTGGACTGTTCCCATGAGGCACAGGGTCAGACTGATTTGCATATAGCCATGTCTGAACTGGGGTGGCAGAGTGAGCTAAAGAATGGTGATGGATTAAACGCAGATCAGTTGACTGTGGGTGAGTGTTTGATTTGCTCAAGCGCTCCGTCCATCATCCCCTTTTGTATCGCTTTGTTCGCCCTAAGTGTGGCAGGGTATGCTCAGCCGTGAGTCCCTTGCTCACTTGGCCACTGGATTCAAGATAGCCTGGCTGATGAGGATTATGAATCCGAAACCGGCCCCAGGATGCTTGTTTCCGGTCCAGGGAAGACATGGCTTGGCAGTTCGGGCTGGACTGTTCCCATGAGGCACAGAGTCAGACTGATTTGCATATAGCCATGTTTGAACTGGGGTGGCCGAGTGAGCTAAAGAATGGTGATGGATTAAACCCAGATCAGTTGACTGGGGGTGAGTGTTTGATTTGCTCAAGTGCTCCGTCCATCATCCCCTTTTGTATCGCTTTGTTCGCCCTAAGTGTGGCAGGGTATGCTCAGACTTGAGTCCCTTGCTCACTTGGCCACTGGATTGAAGATAGCCTGGCTGATGAGGATTATGAATCCGAAACCGGTCCCAGGATGCTTGTTTCCGGTCCAGGGAAGACATGACTTGGCAGTTCGGCTGGACTGTTCCCATGAGGCACAGGGTCAGACTGATTTGCATATAGCCATGTCTGAACTGGGGTGGCCGAGTGAGCTAAAGAATGGTGATGGATTAAACCCAGATGAGTTGACTGGGGGTGAGTGTTTGATTTGCTCAAGCGCTCCGTCCATCATCCCCTTTTGTATCGCTTTGTTCGCCCTAAGTGTGGCAGGGTATGCTCAGACGTGAGTCCCTTGCTCACTTGGCCACTGGATTCAAGATAGCCTGGCTGATGAGGAATATGAATCCGAAACCGGTCCCAGGATGCTTGTTTCCGGTCCAGGGAAGACATGGCTTGGCAGTTCGGGCTGGACTGTTCCCATGAGGCACAGGGTCAGACTAATTTGCATATAGCCATGTCTGAACTGGGGTGGCCGAGTGAGCTAAAGAATGGTGATGGATTAAACCCAGATCAGTTGACTGGGGGTTAGTGTTTGATTTGCTCAAGCGCTCCGTCCATCATCCCCTTTTGTATCGCTTTGTTCGCCCTAAGTGTGGCAGGGTATGCTCAGACGTGAGTCCCTTGCTCACTTGGCCACTGGATTCAAGATAGCCTGGCTGATGAGGATTATGAATCCGAAACCGGTCCCAGGATGCTTGTTTCCGGTCCAGGGAAGACATGGCTTGGCAGTTCGGGCTGGACTGTTCCCATGAGGCACAGGGTCAGACTAATTTGCATATAGCCATGTCTGAACTGGGGTGGCCGAGTGAGCTAAAGAATGGTGATGGATTAAACCCAGATCAGTTGACTGGGGGTGAGTGTTTGATTTGCTCAAGCGCTCTGTCCATCATCCCCTTTTGTATCGCTTTGTTCGCCCTAAGTGTGGCAGGGAATGCTCAGACGTGAGTCCCTTCCTCACTTGGCCACTGGATTCAAGATAGCCTGGCTGATGAGGATTATGAATCCGAAACCGGTCCCAGGATGCTTGTTTCCGGTCCAGGGAAGACATGGCTTGGCAGTTCGGGCTGGACTGTTCCCATGAGGCACAGGGTCAGACTGATTTGCATATAGCCATGTCTGAACTGGGGTGGCCGAGTGAGCTAAAGAATGGTGATGGATTAAATGCAGATCAGTTGACTGTGGGTGAGTGTTTGATATGCTCAAGCGCTCCGTCCATCATCCCCTTTTGTATGGCTTTGTTCGCCCTAAAGTGTGGCAGGGTATGCTCAGACGTGAGTCCCTTGCTCACTTGGCCACTGGATTCAAGATAGCCTGGCTGATGAGGATTATGAATCCGAAACCGGCCCCAGGATGCTTGTTTCCGGTCCAGGGAAGACATGGCTTGGCAGTTCGGGCTGGACTGTTCCCATGAGGTACAGGGTCAGACTAATTTGCATATAGCCATGTCTGAACTGGGGTTGGCCGAGTGAGCTAAAGAATGGTGATAGATTAAACCCATATCAGTTGACTGGGGGTGAGTGTTTGATTTGCTCAAGCGCTCTGTCCATCATCCCCTTTTGTATCGCTTTGTTCGCCCTAAGTGTGGCAGGGTATGCTCAGACGTGAGTCCCTTGCTCACTTGGCCACTGGATTCAAGATAGCCTGGCTGATGAGGATTAGGAATCCGAAACCGGTCCCAGGATGCTTGTTTCCGGTCCAGGGAAGACATGGCTTGGCAGTTCGGGCTGGACTGTTCCCATGAGGCACAGGGTCAGACTAATTTGCATATAGCCATGTCTGAACTGGGGTGGCCGAGTGAGCTAAAGAATGGTGATAGATTAAACCCAGATCAGTTGACTGGGGGTGAGTGTTTGATTTGCTCAAGCGCTCTGTCCATCATCCCCTTTTGTATCGCTTTGTTCGCCCTAAGTGTGGCAGGGTATGCTCAGACGTGAGTCCCTTGCTCACTTGGCCACTGGATTCAAGATAGCCTGGCTGATGAGGATTATGAATCCGAAACCGGTCCCAGGATGCTTGTTTCCGGTCCAAGGAAGACATGGCTTGGCAGTTCGGGCTGGACTGTTCCCATGAGGCACAGGGTCAGACTGATTTGCATATAGCCATGTCTGAACTGGGGTGGCCGAGTGAGCTAAAGAATGGTGATGGATTAAACGCAGATCAGTTGACTGTGGGTGAGTGTTTGATTTGCTCAAGCGCTCCGTCCATCATCCCCTTTTGTATCGCTTTGTTCGCCCTAAGTGTGGCAGGGTATGCTCAGACGTGAGTCCCTTGCTCACTTGGCCACTGGATTCAAGATAGCCTGGCTGATGAGGATTATGAATCCGAAACCGGCCCCAGGATGCTTGTTTCCGGTCCAGGGAAGACATGGCTTGGCAGTTCGGGCTGGACTGTTCCCATGAGGCACAGGGTCAGACTGATTTGCATATAGCCATGTCTGAACTGGGGTGGCCGAGTGAGCTAAAGAATGGTGATGGATTAAATGCAGATCAGTTGACTGTGGGTGAGTGTTTGATTTGCTCAAGCGCTCCGTCCATCATCCCCTTTTGTATCGCTTTGTTCGCCCTAAGTGTGGCAGGGTATGCTCAGACGTGAGTCCCTTGCTCACTTGGACACTGGATTCAAGATAGCCTGGCTGATGAGGATTATGAATCCGAAACCGGTCCCAGGATGCTTGTTTCCGGTCCAGGGAAGACATGGCTTGGCAGTTCGGGCTGGACTGTTCCCATGAAGCACAGGGTCAGACTGATTTGCATATAGCCATGTCTGAACTGGGGTGGCCGAGTGAGCTAAAGAATGGTGATGGATTAAACCCAGATCAGTTGACTGGGGGAGAGTGTTTGATTTGCTCAAGCGCTCCGTCCATCAGCCCCTTTTGTATCGCTTTGTTCGCCCTAAGTGTGGCAGGGTATGCTCAGACGTGAGTCCCTTGCTCACTTGGCCACTGGATTCAAGATAGCCTGGCTGATGAGGATTATGAATCCGAAACCGGTCCCAGGATGCTTGTTTCCGGTCCAGGGAAGACATGGCTTGGCAGTTCGGGCTGGACTGTTCCCATGAGGCACAGGGTCAGACTAATTTGCATATAGCCATGTCTGAACTGGGGTGGCCGAGTGAGCTAAAGAATGGTGATAGATTAAACCCAGATCAGTTGACTGGGGGTGAGTGTTTGATTTGCTCAAGCGCTCTGTCCATCATCCCCTTTTGTATCGCTTTGTTCGCCCTAAGTGTGGCAGGGTATGCTCAGACGTGAGTCCCTTGCTCACTTGGCCACTGGATTCAAGATAGCCTGGCTGATGAGGATTATGAATCCGAAACCGGTCCCAGGATGCTTGTTTCCGGTCCAGGGAAGACATGGCTTGGCAGTTCGGGCTGGACTGTTCCCATGAAGCACAGGGTCAGACTGATTTGCATATAGCCATGTCTGAACTGGGGTGGCCGAGTGAGCTAAAGAATGGTGATGGATTAAACGCAGATCAGTTGACTGTGGGTGAGTGTTTGATTTGCTCAAGCGCTCCGTCCATCATCCCCTTTTGTATCGCTTTGTTCGCCCTAAGTGTGGCAGGGTATGCTCAGACGTGAGTCCCTTGCTCACTTGGCCACTGGATTCAAGATAGCCTGGCTGATGAGGATTATGAATCCGAAACCGGCCCCATGATGCTTGTTTCCGGTCCAGGGAAGACATGGCTTGGCAGTTCGGGCTGGACTGTTCCCATGAGGCACAGGGTCAGACTGATTTGCATATAGCCATGTCTGAACTGGGGTGGCCGAGTGAGCTAAAGAATGGTGATGGATTAAATGCAGATCAGTTGACTGTGGGTGAGTGTTTGATTTGCTCAAGCGCTCCGTCCATCATCCCCTTTTGTATCGCTTTGTTCGCCCTAAGTGTGGCAGGGTATGCTCAGACGTGAGTCCCTTGCTCACTTGGCCACTGGATTCAAGATAGCCTGGCTGATGAGGATTATGAATCCGAAACCGGTCCCAGGATGCTTGTTTCCGGTCCAGGGAAGACATGGCTTGGCAGTTCGGGCTGGACTGTTCCCATGAAGCACAGGGTCAGACTGATTTGCATATAGCCATGTCTGAACTGGGGTGGCCGAGTGAGCTAAAGAATGGTGATGGATTAAACCCAGATCAGTTGACTGGGGGAGAGTGTTTGATTTGCTCAAGCGCTCCGTCCATCAGCCCCTTTTGTATCGCTTTGTTCGCCCTAAGTGTGGCAGGGTATGCTCAGACGTGAGTCCCTTGCTCACTTGGCCACTGGATTCAAGATAGCCTGGCTGATGAGGATTATGAATCCGAAACCGGTCCCAGGATGCTTGTTTCCGGTCCAGGGAAGACATGGCTTGGCAGTTCGGGCTGGACTGTTCCCATGAAGCACAGGGTCAGACTGATTTGCATATAGCCATGTCTGAACTGGGGTGGCCGAGTGAGCTAAAGAATGGTGATGGATTAAACCAAGATCAGTTGACTGGGGGTGAGTGTTTGATTTGCTCAAGCGCTCCGTCCATCATCCCCTTTTGTATCGTTTTGTTCGCCCTAAGTGTGGCAGGGTATGCTCAGACGTGAGTCCCTTGCTCACTTGGCCACTGGATTCAAGATAGCCTGGCTGATGAGGATTATGAATCCGAAACCGGTCCCAGGATGCTTGTTTCCGGTCCAGGGAAGACATGGCTTGGCAGTTCGGGCTGGACTGTTCCCATGAGGCACAGGGTCAGACTAATTTGCATATAGCCATGTCTGAACTGGGGTGGCCGAGTGAGCTAAAGAATGGTGATGGATTAATCCCAGATCAGTTGACTGGGGGTGAGTGTTTGATTTGCTCAAGCGCTCCGTCCATCATCCCCTTTTGTATCGCTTTGTTCGCCCTAAGTGTGGCAGGGTATGCTCAGACGTGAGTCCCTTGCTCACTTGGCCACTGGATTCAAGATAGCCTGGCTGATGAGGATTATGAATCCGAAACCGGTCCCAGGATGCTTGTTTCCGGTCCAGGGAAGACATGGCTTGGCAGTTCGGGCTGGACTGTTCCCATGAGGCACAGGGTCAGACTGATTTGCATATAGCCATGTCTGAACTGGGGTGGCCGAGTGAGCTAAAGAATGGTGATGGATTAAATGCAGATCAGTTGACTGTGGGTGAGTGTTTGATTTGCTCAAGCGCTCCGTCCATCATCCCCTTTTGTATCGCTTTGTTCGCCCTAAGTGTGGCAGGGTATGCTCAGACGTGAGTCCCTTGCTCACTTGGCCACTGGATTCAAGATAGCCTGGCTGATGAGGATTATGAATCCGAAACCGGCCCCAGGATGCTTGTTTCCGGTCCAGGGAAGACATGGCTTGGCAGTTCGGGCTGGACTGTTCCCATGAGGCACAGGGTCAGACTAATTTGCATATAGCCATGTCTGAACTGGGGTGGCCGAGTGAGCTAAAGAATGGTGATAGATTAAACCCAGATCAGTTGACTGGGGGTGAGTGTTTGATTTGCTCAAGCGCTCTGTCCATCATCCCCTTTTGTATCGCTTTGTTCGCCCTAAGTGTGGCAGGGTATGCTCAGACGTGAGTCCCTTGCTCACTTGGCCACTGGATTCAAGATAGCCTGGCTGATGAGGATTAGGAATCCGAAACCGGTCCCAGGATGCTTGTTTCCGGTCCAGGGAAGACATGGCTTGGCAGTTCGGGCTGGACTGTTCCCATGAGGCACAGGGTCAGACTAATTTGCATATAGCCATGTCTGAACTGGGATGGCCGAGTGAGCTAAAGAATGGTGATAGATTAAACCAAGATCAGTTGACTGGGGGTGAGTGTTTGATTTGCTCAAGCGCTCTGTCCATCATCCCCTTTTGTATCGCTTTGTTCGCCCTAAGTGTGGCAGGGTATGCTCAGACGTGAGTCCCTTGCTCACTTGGCCACTGGATTCAAGATAGCCTGGCTGATGAGGATTAGGAATCCGAAACCGGTCCCAGGATGCTTTTATCCGGTCCAGGGAAGACATGGCTTGGCAGTTCGGGCTGGACTGTTCCCATGAGGCACAGGGTCAGACTAATTTGCATATAGCCATGTCTGAACTGGGGTGGCCGAGTGAGCTAAAGAATGGTGATAGATTAAACCCAGATCAGTTGACTGGGGGTGAGTGTTTGATTTGCTCAAGCGCTCTGTCCATCATCCCCTTTTGTATCGCTTTGTTCGCCCTAAGTGTGGCAGGGTATGCTCAGACGTGAGTCCCTTGCTCACTTGGCCACTGGATTCAAGATAGCCTGGCTGATGAGGATTATGAATCCGAAACCGGTCCCAGGATGCTTGTTTCCGGTCCAGGGAAGACATGGCTTGGCAGTTCGGGCTGGACTGTTCCCATGAAGCACAGGGTCAGACTGATTTGCATATAGCCATGTCTGAACTGGGGTGGCCGAGTGAGCTAAAGAATGGTGATGGATTAAACCCAGATCAGTTGACTGGGGGAGAGTGTTTGATTTGCTCAAGCGCTCCGTCCATCAGCCCCTTTTGTATCGCTTTGTTCGCCCTAAGTGTGGCAGGGTATGCTCAGACGTGAGTCCCTTGCTCACTTGGCCACTGGATTCAAGATAGCCTGGCTGATGAGGATTATGAATCCGAAACCGGTCCCAGGATGTTTGTTTCCGGTCCAGGGAAGACATGGCTTGGCAGTTCGGGCTGGACTGTTCCCATGAGGCACAGGGTCAGACTAATTTGCATATAGCCATGTCTGAACTGGGGTGGCCGAGTGAGCTAAAGAATGGTGATAGATTAAACCCAGATCAGTTGACTGGGGGTGAGTGTTTGATTTGCTCAAGCGCTCTGTCCATCATCCCCTTTTGTATCGCTTTGTTCGCCCTAAGTGTGGCAGGGTATGCTCAGACGTGAGTCCCTTGCTCACTTGGCCACTGGATTCAAGATAGCCTGGCTGATGAGGATTATGAATCCGAAACCGGTCCCAGGATGCTTGTTTCCGGTCCAGGGAAGACATGGCTTGGCAGTTCGGGCTGGACTGTTCCCATGAAGCACAGGGTCAGACTGATTTGCATATAGCCATGTCTGAACTGGGGTGGCCGAGTGAGCTAAAGAATGGTGATGGATTAAACCAAGATCAGTTGACTGGGGGTGAGTGTTTGATTTGCTCAAGCGCTCTGTCCATCATCCCCTTTTGTATCGCTTTGTTCGCCCTAAGTGTGGCAGGGTATGCTCAGACGTGAGTCCCTTGCTCACTTGGCCACTGGATTCAAGATAGCCTGGCTGATGAGGATTATGAATCCGAAACCGGTCCCAGGATGCTTGTTTCCGGTCCAGGGAAGACATGGCTTGGCAGTTCGGGCTGGACTGTTCCCATGAGGCACAGGGTCAGACTAATTTGCATATAGACATGTCTGAACTGGGGTGGCCGAGTGAGCTAAAGAATGGTGATAGATTAAACCCAGATCAGTTGACTGGGGGTGAGTGTTTGATTTGCTCAAGCGCTCTGTCCATCATCCCCTTTTGTATCGCTTTGTTCGCCCTAAGTGTGGCAGGGTATGCTCAGACGTGAGTCCCTTGCTCACTTGGCCACTGGATTCAAGATAGCCTGGCTGATGAGGATTATGAATCCGAAACCGGTCCCAGGATGCTTGTTTCCGGTCCAAGGAAGACATGGCTTGGCAGTTCGGGCTGGACTGTTCCCATGAGGCACAGGGTCAGACTGATTTGCATATAGCCATGTCTGAACTGGGGTGGCCGAGTGAGCTAAAGAATGGTGATGGATTAAACGCAGATCAGTTGACTGTGGGTGAGTGTTTGATTTGCTCAAGCGCTCCGTCCATCATCCCCTTTTGTATCGCTTTGTTCGCCCTAAGTGTGGCAGGGTATGCTCAGACGTGAGTCCTTGCTCACTTGGCCACTGGATTCAAGATAGCCTGGCTGATGAGGATTATGAATCCGAAACCGGCCCCAGGATGCTTGTTTCCGGTCCAGGGAAGACATGGCTTGGCAGTTCGGGCTGGACTGTTCCCATGAGGCACAGGGTCAGACTGATTTGCATATAGCCATGTCTGAACTGGGGTGGCCGAGTGAGCTAAAGAATGGTGATGGATTAAATGCAGATCAGTTGACTGTGGGTGAGTGTTTGATTTGCTCAAGCGCTCCGTCCATCATCCCCTTTTGTATCGCTTTGTTCGCCCTAAGTGTGGCAGGGTATGCTCAGACGTGAGTCCCTTGCTCACTTGGCCACTGGATTCAAGATAGCCTGGCTGATGAGGATTATGAATCCGAAACCGGCCCCAGGATGCTTGTTTCCGGTCCAGGGAAGACATGGCTTGGCAGTTCGGGCTGGACTGTTCCCATGAGGCACAAGGTCAGACTAATTTGCATATAGCCATGTCTGAACTGGGGTGGCCGAGTGAGCTAAAGAATGGTGATAGATTAAACCCAGATCAGTTGACTGGGGGTGAGTGTTTGATTTGCTCAAGCGCTCTGTCCATCATCCCCTTTTGTATCGCTTTGTTCGCCCTAAGTGTGGCAGGGTATGCTCAGACGTGAGTCCCTTGCTCACTTGGCCACTGGATTCAAGATAGCCTGGCTGATGAGGATTAGGAATCCGAAACCGGTCCCAGGATGCTTGTTTCCGGTCCAGGGAAGACATGGCTTGGCAGTTCGGGCTGGACTGTTCCCATGAGGCACAGGGTCAGACTAATTTGCATATAGCCATGTCTGAACTGGGGTGGCCGAGTGAGCTAAAGAATGGTGATAGATTAAACCCAGATCAGTTGACTGGGGGTGAGTGTTTGATTTGCTCAAGCGCTCTGTCCATCATCCCCTTTTGTATCGCTTTGTTCGCCCTAAGTGTGGCAGGGTATGCTCAGACGTGAGTCCCTTGCTCACTTGGCCACTGGATTCAAGATAGCCTGGCTGATGAGGATTATGAATCCGAAACCGGTCCCAGGATGCTTGTTTCCGGTCCAAGGAAGACATGGCTTGGCAGTTCGGGCTGGACTGTTCCCATGAGGCACAGGGTCAGACTGATTTGCATATAGCCATGTCTGAACTGGGGTGGCCGAGTGAGCTAAAGAATGGTGATGGATTAAACGCAGATCAGTTGACTGTGGGTGAGTGTTTGATTTGCTCAAGCGCTCCGTCCATCATCCCCTTTTGTATCGCTTTGTTCGCCCTAAGTGTGGCAGGGTATGCTCAGACGTGAGTCCCTTGCTCACTTGGCCACTGGATTCAAGATAGCCTGGCTGATGAGGATTATGAATCCGAAACCGGCCCCAGGATGCTTGTTTCCGGTCCAGTGAAGACATGGCTTGGCAGTTCGGGCTGGACTGTTCCCATGAGGCACAGGGTCAGACTGATTTGCATATAGCCATGTCTGAACTGGGGTGGCCGAGTGAGCTAAAGAATGGTGATGGATTAAATGCAGATCAGTTGACTGTGGGTGAGTGTTTGATTTGCTCAAGCGCTCCGTCCATCATCCCCTTTTGTATCGCTTTGTTCGCCCTAAGTGTGGCAGGGTATGCTCAGACGTGAGTCCCTTGCTCACTTGGCCACTGGATTCAAGATAGCCTGGCTGATGAGGATTATGAATCCGAAACCGGTCCCAGGATGCTTGTTTCCGGTCCAGGGAAGACATGGCTTGGCAGTTCGGGCTGGACTGTTCCCATGAAGCACAGGGTCAGACTGATTTGCATATAGTCATGTCTGAACTGGGGTGGCCGAGTGAGCTAAAGAATGGTGATGGATTAAACCCAGATCAGTTGACTGGGGGAGAGTGTTTGATTTGCTCAAGCGCTCCGTCCATCAGCCCCTTTTGTATCGCTTTGTTCGCCCTAAGTGTGGCAGGGTATGCTCAGACGTGAGTCCCTTGCTCACTTGGCCACTGGATTCAAGATAGCCTGGCTGATGAGGATTATGAATCCGAAACCGGTCCCAGGATGCTTGTTTCCGGTCCAGGGAAGACATGGCTTGGCAGTTCGGGCTGGACTGTTCCCATGAGGCACAGGGTCAGACTAATTTGCATATAGCCATGTCTGAACTGGGGTGGCCGAGTGAGCTAAAGAATGGTGATAGATTAAACCCAGATCAGTTGACTGGGGGTGAGTGTTTGATTTGCTCAAGCGCTCTGTCCATCATCCCCTTTTGTTTCGCTTTGTTCGCCCTAAGTGTGGCAGGGTATGCTCAGACGTGAGTCCCTTGCTCACTTGGCCACTGGATTCAAGATAGCCTGGCTGATGAGGATTATGAATCCGAAACCGGTCCCAGGATGCTTGTTTCCGGTCCAGGGAAGACATGGCTTGGCAGTTCGGGCTGGACTGTTCCCATGAAGCACAGGGTCAGACTGATTTGCATATAGCCATGTCTGAACTGGGGTGGCCGAGTGAGCTAAAGAATGGTGATGGATTAAACCAAGATCAGTTGACTGGGGGTGAGTGTTTGATTTGCTCAAGCGCTCCGTCCATCATCCCCTTTTGTATCGTTTTGTTCGCCCTAAGTGTGGCAGGGTATGCTCAGACGTGAGTCCCTTGCTCACTTGGCCACTGGATTCAAGATAGCCTGGCTGATGAGGATTATGAATCCGAAACCGGTCCCAGGATGCTTGTTTCCGGTCCAGGGAAGACATGGCTTGGCAGTTCGGGCTGGACTGTTCCCATGAGGCACAGGGTCAGACTAATTTGCATATAGCCATGTCTGAACTGGGGTGGCCGAGTGAGCTAAAGAATGGTGATGGATTAATCCCAGATCAGTTGACTGGGGGTGAGTGTTTGATTTGCTCAAGCGCTCCGTCCATCATCCCCTTTTGTATCGCTTTGTTCGCCCTAAGTGTGGCAGGGTATGCTCAGACGTGAGTCCCTTGCTCACTTGGCCACTGGATTCAAGATAGCCTGGCTGATGAGGATTATGAATCCGAAACCGGTCCCAGGATGCTTGTTTCCGGTCCAGGGAAGACATGGCTTGGCAGTTCGGGCTGGACTGTTCCCATGAGGCACAGGGTCAGACTGATTTGCATATAGCCATGTCTGAACTGGGGTGGCCGAGTGAGCTAAAGAATGGTGATGGATTAAATGCAGATCAGTTGACTGTGGGTGAGTGTTTGATTTGCTCAAGCGCTCCGTCCATCATCCCCTTTTGTATCGCTTTGTTCGCCCTAAGTGTGGCAGGGTATGCTCAGACGTGAGTCCCTTGCTCACTTGGCCACTGGATTCAAGATAGCCTGGCTGATGAGGATTATGAATCCGAAACCGGCCCCAGGATGCTTGTTTCCGGTCCAGGGAAGACATGGCTTGGCAGTTCGGGCTGGACTGTTCCCATGAGGCACAGGGTCAGACTGATTTGCATATAGCCATGTCTGAACTGGGGTGGCCGAGTGAGCTAAAGAATGGTGATAGATTAAACCCAGATCAGTTGACTGGGGGTGAGTGTTTGATTTGCTCAAGCGCTCTGTCCATCATCCCCTTTTGTATCGCTTTGTTCGCCCTAAGTGTGGCAGGGTATGCTCAGACGTGAGTCCCTTGCTCACTTGGCCACTGGATTCAAGATAGCCTGGCTGATGAGGATTAGGAATCCGAAACCGGTCCCAGGATGCTTGTTTCCGGTCCAGGGAAGACATGGCTTGGCAGTTCGGGCTGGACTGTTCCCATGAGGCACAGGGTCAGACTAATTTGCATATAGCCATGTCTGAACTGGGGTGGCCGAGTGAGCTAAAGAATGGTGATAGATTAAACCCAGATCAGTTGACTGGGGGTGAGTGTTTGATTTGCTCAAGCGCTCTGTCCATCATCCCCTTTTGTATCGCTTTGTTCGCCCTAAGTGTGGCAGGGTATGCTCAGACGTGAGTCCCTTGCTCACTTGGCCACTGGATTCAAGATAGCCTGGCTGATGAGGATTAGGAATCCGAAACCGGTCCCAGGATGCTTTTATCCGGTCCAGGGAAGACATGGCTTGGCAGTTCGGGCTGGACTGTTCCCATGAGGCACAGGGTCAGACTAATTTGCATATAGCCATGTCTGAACTGGGGTGGCCGAGTGAGCTAAAGAATGGTGATAGATTAAACCCAGATCAGTTGACTGGGGGTGAGTGTTTGATTTGCTCAAGCGCTCTGTCCATCATCCCCTTTTGTATCGCTTTGTTCGCCCTAAGTGTGGCAGGGTATGCTCAGACGTGAGTCCCTTGCTCACTTGGCCACTGGATTCAAGATAGCCTGGCTGATGAGGATTATGAATCCGAAACCGGTCCCAGGATGCTTGTTTCCGGTCCAGGGAAGACATGGCTTGGCAGTTCGGGCTGGACTGTTCCCATGAAGCACAGGGTCAGACTGATTTGCATATAGCCATGTCTGAACTGGGGTGGCCGAGTGAGCTAAAGAATGGTGATGGATTAAACCCAGATCAGTTGACTGGGGGAGAGTGTTTGATTTGCTCAAGCGCTCCGTCCATCAGCCCCTTTTGTATCGCTTTGTTCGCCCTAAGTGTGGCAGGGTATGCTCAGACATGAGTCCCTTGCTCACTTGGCCACTGGATTCAAGATAGCCTGGCTGATGAGGATTATGAATCCGAAACCGGTCCCAGGATGCTTGTTTCCGGTCCAGGGAAGACATGGCTTGGCAGTTCGGGCTGGACTGTTCCCATGAGGCACAGGGTCAGACTAATTTGCATATAGCCATGTCTGAACTGGGGTGGCCGAGTGAGCTAAAGAATGGTGATAGATTAAACCCAGATCAGTTGACTGGGGGTGAGTGTTTGATTTGCTCAAGCACTCTGTCCATCATCCCCTTTTGTATCGCTTTGTTCGCCCTAAGTGTGGCAGGGTATGCTCAGACGTGAGTCCCTTGCTCACTTGGCCACTGGATTCAAGATAGCCTGGCTGATGAGGATTATGAATCCGAAACCGGTCCCAGGATGCTTGTTTCCGGTCCAGGGAAGACATGGCTTGGCAGTTCGGGCTGGACTGTTCCCATGAAGCACAGGGTCAGACTGATTTGCATATAGCCATGTCTGAACTGGGGTGGCCGAGTGAGCTAAAGAATGGTGATGGATTAAACCAAGATCAGTTGACTGGGGGTGAGTGTTTGATTTGCTCAAGCGCTCCGTCCATCATCCCCTTTTGTATCGTTTTGTTCGCCCTAAGTGTGGCAGGGTATGCTCAGACGTGAGTCCCTTGCTCACTTGGCCACTGGATTCAAGATAGCCTGGCTGATGAGGATTATGAATCCGAAACCGGTCCCAGGATGCTTGTTTCCGGTCCAGGGAAGACATGGCTTGGCAGTTCGGGCTGGACTGTTCCCATGAGGCACAGGGTCAGACTAATTTGCATATAGCCATGTCTGAACTGGGGTGGCCGAGTGAGCTAAAGAATGGTGATGGATTAATCCCAGATCAGTTGACTGGGGGTGAGTGTTTGATTTGCTCAAGCGCTCCGTCCATCATCCCCTTTTGTATCGCTTTGTTCGCCCTAAGTGTGGCAGGGTATGCTCAGACGTGAGTCCCTTGCTCACTTGGCCACTGGATTCAAGATAGCCTGGCTGATGAGGATTATGAATCCGAAACCGGTCCCAGGATGCTTGTTTCCGGTCCAGGGAAGACATGGCTTGGCAGTTCGGGCTGGACTGTTCCCATGAGGCACAGGGTCAGACTGATTTGCATATAGCCATGTCTGAACTGGGGTGGCCGAGTGAGCTAAAGAATGGTGATGGATTAAATGCAGATCAGTTGACTGTGGGTGAGTGTTTGATTTGCTCAAGCGCTCCGTCCATCATCCCCTTTTGTATCGCTTTGTTCGCCCTAAGTGTGGCAGGGTATGCTCAGACGTGAGTCCCTTGCTCACTTGGCCACTGGATTCAAGATAGCCTGGCTGATGAGGATTATGAATCCGAAACCGGCCCCAGGATGCTTGTTTCCGGTCCAGGGAAGACATGGCTTGGCAGTTCGGGCTGGACTGTTCCCATGAGGCACAGGGTCAGACTAATTTGCATATAGCCATGTCTGAACTGGGGTGGCCGAGTGAGCTAAAGAATGGTGATAGATTAAACCCAGATCAGTTGACTGGGGGTGAGTGTTTGATTTGCTCAAGCGCTCTGTCCATCATCCCCTTTTGTATCGCTTTGTTCGCCCTAAGTGTGGCAGGGTATGCTCAGACGTGAGTCCCTTGCTCACTTGGCCACTGGATTCAAGATAGCCTGGCTGATGAGGATTAGGAATCCGAAACCGGTCCCAGGATGCTTGTTTCCGGTCCAGGGAAGACATGGCTTGGCAGTTCGGGCTGGACTGTTCCCATGAGGCACAGGGTCAGACTAATTTGCATATAGACATGTCTGAACTGGGGTGGCCGAGTGAGCTAAAGAATGGTGATAGATTAAACCCAGATCAGTTGACTGGGGGTGAGTGTTTGATTTGCTCAAGCGCTCTGTCCATCATCCCCTTTTGTATCGCTTTGTTCGCCCTAAGTGTGGCAGGGTATGCTCAGACGTGAGTCCCTTGCTCACTTGGCCACTGGATTCAAGATAGCCTGGCTGATGAGGATTAGGAATCCGAAACCGGTCCCAGGATGCTTTTATCCGGTCCAGGGAAGACATGGCTTGGCAGTTCGGGCTGGACTGTTCCCATGAGGCACAGGGTCAGACTAATTTGCATATAGCCATGTCTGAACTGGGGTGGCCGAGTGAGCTAAAGAATGGTGATAGATTAAACCCAGATCAGTTGACTGGGGGTGAGTGTTTGATTTGCTCAAGCGCTCTGTCCATCATCCCCTTTTGTATCGCTTTGTTCGCCCTAAGTGTGTCAGGGTATGCTCAGACGTGAGTCCCTTGCTCACTTGGCCACTGGATTCAAGATAGCCTGGCTGATGAGGATTATGAATCCGAAACCGGTCCCAGGATGCTTGTTTCCGGTCCAGGGAAGACATGGATTGGCAGTTCGGGCTGGACTGTTCCCATGAGGCACAGGGTCAGACTAATTTGCATATAGCCATGTCTGAACTGGGGTGGCCGAGTGAGCTAAAGAATGGTGATAGATTAAACCCAGATCAGTTGACTGGGGGTGAGTGTTTGATTTGCTCAAGCGCTCTGTCCATCATCCCCTTTTGTATCGCTTTGTTCGCCCTAAGTGTGGCAGGGTATGCTCAGACGTGAGTCCCTTGCTCACTTGGCCACTGGATTCAAGATAGCCTGGCTGATGAGGATTATGAATCCGAAACCGGTCCCAGGATGCTTGTTTCCGGTCCAAGGAAGACATGGCTTGGCAGTTCGGGCTGGACTGTTCCCATGAGGCACAGGGTCAGACTGATTTGCATATAGCCATGTCTGAACTGGGGTGGCCGAGTGAGCTAAAGAATGGTGATGGATTAAACGCAGATCAGTTGACTGTGGGTGAGTGTTTGATTTGCTCAAGCGCTCCGTCCATCATCCCCTTTTGTATCGCTTTGTTCGCCCTAAGTGTGGCAGGTTATGCTCAGACGTGAGTCCCTTGCTCACTTGGCCACTGGATTCAAGATAGCCTGGCTGATGAGGATTATGAATCCGAAACCGGCCCCAGGATGCTTGTTTCCGGTCCAGTGAAGACATGGCTTGGCAGTTCGGGCTGGACTGTTCCCATGAGGCACAGGGTCAGACTGATTTGCATATAGCCATGTCTGAACTGGGGTGGCCGAGTGAGCTAAAGAATGGTGATGGATTAAATGCAGATCAGTTGACTGTGGGTGAGTGTTTGATTTGCTCAAGCGCTCCGTCCATCATCCCCTTTTGTATCGCTTTGTTCGCCCTAAGTGTGGCAGGGTATGCTCAGACGTGAGTCCCTTGCTCACTTGGCCACTGGATTCAAGATAGCCTGGCTGATGAGGATTATGAATCCGAAACCGGTCCCAGGATGCTTGTTTCCGGTCCAGGGAAGACATGGCTTGGCAGTTCGGGCTGGACTGTTCCCATGAAGCACAGGGTCAGACTGATTTGCATATAGTCATGTCTGAACTGGGGTGGCCGAGTGAGCTAAAGAATGGTGATGGATTAAACCCAGATCAGTTGACTGGGGGAGAGTGTTTGATTTGCTCAAGCGCTCCGTCCATCAGCCCCTTTTGTATCGCTTTGTTCGCCCTAAGTGTGGCAGGGTATGCTCAGACGTGAGTCCCTTGCTCACTTGGCCACTGGATTCAAGATAGCCTGGCTGATGAGGATTATGAATCCGAAACCGGTCCCAGGATGCTTGTTTCCGGTCCAGGGAAGACATGGCTTGGCAGTTCGGGCTGGACTGTTCCCATGAGGCACAGGGTCAGACTAATTTGCATATAGCCATGTCTGAACTGGGGTGGCCGAGTGAGCTAAAGAATGGTGATAGATTAAACCCAGATCAGTTGACTGGGGGTGAGTGTTTGATTTGCTCAAGCGCTCTGTCCATCATCCCCTTTTGTATCGCTTTGTTCGCCCTAAGTGTGGCAGGGTATGCTCAGACGTGAGTCCCTTGCTCACTTGGCCACTGGATTCAAGATAGCCTGGCTGATGCGGATTATGAATCCGAAACCGGTCCCAGGATGCTTGTTTCCGGTCCAGGGAAGACATGGCTTGGCAGTTCGGGCTGGACTGTTCCCATGAAGCACAGGGTCAGACTGATTTGCATATAGCCATGTCTGAACTGGGGTGGCCGAGTGAGCTAAAGAATGGTGATGGATTAAACCAAGATCAGTTGACTGGGGGTGAGTGTTTGATTTGCTCAAGCGCTCCGTCCATCATCCCCTTTTGTATCGTTTTGTTCGCCCTAAGTGTGGCAGGGTATGCTCAGACGTGAGTCCCTTGCTCACTTGGCCACTGGATTCAAGATAGCCTGGCTGATGAGGATTATGAATCCGAAACCGGTCCCAGGATGCTTGTTTCCGGTCCAGGGAAGACATGGCTTGGCAGTTCGGGCTGGACTGTTCCCATGAGGCACAGGGTCAGACTAATTTGCATATAGCCATGTCTGAACTGGGGTGGCCGAGTGAGCTAAAGAATGGTGATGGATTAATCCCAGATCAGTTGACTGGGGGTGAGTGTTTGATTTGCTCAAGCGCTCCGTCCATCATCCCCTTTTGTATCGCTTTGTTCGCCCTAAGTGTGGCAGGGTATGCTCAGACGTGAGTCCCTTGCTCACTTGGCCACTGGATTCAAGATAGCCTGGCTGATGAGGATTATGAATCCGAAACCGGTCCCAGGATGCTTGTTTCCGGTCCAGGGAAGACATGGCTTGGCAGTTCGGGCTGGACTGTTCCCATGAGGCACAGGGTCAGACTGATTTGCATATAGCCATGTCTGAACTGGGGTGGCCGAGTGAGCTAAAGAATGGTGATGGATTAAATGCAGATCAGTTGACTGTGGGTGAGTGTTTGATTTGCTCAAGCGCTCCGTCCATCATCCCCTTTTGTATCGCTTTGTTCGCCCTAAGTGTGGCAGGGTATGCTCAGACGTGAGTCCCTTGCTCACTTGGCCACTGGATTCAAGATAGCCTGGCTGATGAGGATTATGAATCCGAAACCGGCCCCAGGATGCTTGTTTCCGGTCCAGGGAAGACATGGCTTGGCAGTTCGGGCTGGACTGTTCCCATGAGGCACAGGGTCAGACTAATTTGCATATAGCCATGTCTGAACTGGGGTGGCCGAGTGAGCTAAAGAATGGTGATAGATTAAACCCAGATCAGTTGACTGGGGGTGAGTTTTTGATTTGCTCAAGCGCTCTGTCCATCATCCCCTTTTGTATCGCTTTGTTCGCCCTAAGTGTGGCAGGGTATGCTCAGACGTGAGTCCCTTGCTCACTTGGCCACTGGATTCAAGATAGCCTGGCTGATGAGGATTAGGAATCCGAAACCGGTCCCAGGATGCTTGTTTCCGGTCCAGGGAAGACATGGCTTGGCAGTTCGGGCTGGACTGTTCCCATGAGGCACAGGGTCAGACTAATTTGCATATAGCCATGTCTGAACTGGGGTGGCCGAGTGAGCTAAAGAATGGTGATAGATTAAACCCAGATCAGTTGACTGGGGGTGAGTGTTTGATTTGCTCAAGCGCTCTGTCCATCATCCCCTTTTGTATCGCTTTGTTCGCCCTAAGTGTGGCAGGGTATGCTCAGACGTGAGTCCCTTGCTCACTTGGCCACTGGATTCAAGATAGCCTGGCTGATGAGGATTATGAATCCGAAACCGGTCCCAGGATGCTTGTTTCCGGTCCAAGGAAGACATGGCTTGGCAGTTCGGGCTGGACTGTTCCCATGAGGCACAGGGTCAGACTGATTTGCATATAGCCATGTCTGAACTGGGGTGGCCGAGTGAGCTAAAGAATGGTGATGGATTAAACGCAGATCAGTTGACTGTGGGTGAGTGTTTGATTTGCTCAAGCGCTCCGTCCATCATCCCCTTTTGTATCGCTTTGTTCGCCCTAAGTGTGGCAGGTTATGCTCAGACGTGAGTCCCTTGCTCACTTGGCCACTGGATTCAAGATAGCCTGGCTGATGAGGATTATGAATCCGAAACCGGCCCCAGGATGCTTGTTTCCGGTCCAGTGAAGACATGGCTTGGCAGTTCGGGCTGGACTGTTCCCATGAGGCACAGGGTCAGACTGATTTGCATATAGCCATGTCTGAACTGGGGTGGCCGAGTGAGCTAAAGAATGGTGATGGATTAAATGCAGATCAGTTGACTGTGGGTGAGTGTTTGATTTGCTCAAGCGCTCCGTCCATCATCCCCTTTTGTATCGCTTTGTTCGCCCTAAGTGTGGCAGGGTATGCTCAGACGTGAGTCCCTTGCTCACTTGGCCACTGGATTCAAGATAGCCTGGCTGATGAGGATTATGAATCCGAAACCGGTCCCAGGATGCTTGTTTCCGGTCCAGGGAAGACATGGCTTGGCAGTTCGGGCTGGACTGTTCCCATGAAGCACAGGGTCAGACTGATTTGCATATAGTCATGTCTGAACTGGGGTGGCCGAGTGAGCTAAAGAATGGTGATGGATTAAACCCAGATCAGTTGACTGGGGGAGAGTGTTTGATTTGCTCAAGCGCTCCGTCCATCAGCCCCTTTTGTATCGCTTTGTTCGCCCTAAGTGTGGCAGGGTATGCTCAGACGTGAGTCCCTTGCTCACTTGGCCACTGGATTCAAGATAGCCTGGCTGATGAGGATTATGAATCCGAAACCGGTCCCAGGATGCTTGTTTCCGGTCCAGGGAAGACATGGCTTGGCAGTTCGGGCTGGACTGTTCCCATGAGGCACAGGGTCAGACTAATTTGCATATAGCCATGTCTGAACTGGGGTGGCCGAGTGAGCTAAAGAATGGTGATAGATTAAACCCAGATCAGTTGACTGGGGGTGAGTGTTTGATTTGCTCAAGCGCTCTGTCCATCATCCCCTTTTGTATCGCTTTGTTCGCCCTAAGTGTGGCAGGGTATGCTCAGACGTGAGTCCCTTGCTCACTTGGCCACTGGATTCAAGATAGCCTGGCTGATGCGGATTATGAATCCGAAACCGGTCCCAGGATGCTTGTTTCCGGTCCAGGGAAGACATGGCTTGGCAGTTCGGGCTGGACTGTTCCCATGAAGCACAGGGTCAGACTGATTTGCATATAGCCATGTCTGAACTGGGGTGGCCGAGTGAGCTAAAGAATGGTGATGGATTAAACCAAGATCAGTTGACTGGGGGTGAGTGTTTGATTTGCTCAAGCGCTCCGTCCATCATCCCCTTTTGTATCGTTTTGTTCGCCCTAAGTGTGGCAGGGTATGCTCAGACGTGAGTCCCTTGCTCACTTGGCCACTGGATTCAAGATAGCCTGGCTGATGAGGATTATGAATCCGAAACCGGTCCCAGGATGCTTGTTTCCGGTCCAGGGAAGACATGGCTTGGCAGTTCGGGCTGGACTGTTCCCATGAGGCACAGGGTCAGACTAATTTGCATATAGCCATGTCTGAACTGGGGTGGCCGAGTGAGCTAAAGAATGGTGATGGATTAATCCCAGATCAGTTGACTGGGGGTGAGTGTTTGATTTGCTCAAGCGCTCCGTCCATCATCCCCTTTTGTATCGCTTTGTTCGCCCTAAGTGTGGCAGGGTATGCTCAGACGTGAGTCCCTTGCTCACTTGGCCACTGGATTCAAGATAGCCTGGCTGATGAGGATTATGAATCCGAAACCGGTCCCAGGATGCTTGTTTCCGGTCCAGGGAAGACATGGCTTGGCAGTTCGGGCTGGACTGTTCCCATGAGGCACAGGGTCAGACTGATTTGCATATAGCCATGTCTGAACTGGGGTGGCCGAGTGAGCTAAAGAATGGTGATGGATTAAATGCAGATCAGTTGACTGTGGGTGAGTGTTTGATTTGCTCAAGCGCTCCGTCCATCATCCCCTTTTGTATCGCTTTGTTCGCCCTAAGTGTGGCAGGGTATGCTCAGACGTGAGTCCCTTGCTCACTTGGCCACTGGATTCAAGATAGCCTGGCTGATGAGGATTATGAATCCGAAACCGGCCCCAGGATGCTTGTTTCCGGTCCAGGGAAGACATGGCTTGGCAGTTCGGGCTGGACTGTTCCCATGAGGCACAGGGTCAGACTAATTTGCATATAGCCATGTCTGAACTGGGGTGGCCGAGTGAGCTAAAGAATGGTGATAGATTAAACCCAGATCAGTTGACTGGGGGTGAGTTTTTGATTTGCTCAAGCGCTCTGTCCATCATCCCCTTTTGTATCGCTTTGTTCGCCCTAAGTGTGGCAGGGTATGCTCAGACGTGAGTCCCTTGCTCACTTGGCCACTGGATTCAAGATAGCCTGGCTGATGAGGATTAGGAATCCGAAACCGGTCCCAGGATGCTTGTTTCCGGTCCAGGGAAGACATGGCTTGGCAGTTCGGGCTGGACTGTTCCCATGAGGCACAGGGTCAGACTAATTTGCATATAGCCATGTCTGAACTGGGGTGGCCGAGTGAGCTAAAGAATGGTGATAGATTAAACCCAGATCAGTTGACTGGGGGTGAGTGTTTGATTTGCTCAAGCGCTCTGTCCATCATCCCCTTTTGTATCGCTTTGTTCGCCCTAAGTGTGGCAGGGTATGCTCAGACGTGAGTCCCTTGCTCACTTGGCCACTGGATTCAAGATAGCCTGGCTGATGAGGATTATGAATCCGAAACCGGTCCCAGGATGCTTGTTTCCGGTCCAGGGAAGACATGGCTTGGCAGTTCGGGCTGGACTGTTCCCATGAAGCACAGGGTCAGACTGATTTGCATATAGCCATGTCTGAACTGGGGTGGCCGAGTGAGCTAAAGAATGGTGATGGATTAAACCCAGATCAGTTGACTGGGGGAGAGTGTTTGATTTGCTCAAGCGCTCCGTCCATCAGCCCCTTTTGTATCGCTTTGTTCGCCCTAAGTGTGGCAGGGTATGCTCAGACATGAGTCCCTTGCTCACTTGGCCACTGGATTCAAGATAGCCTGGCTGATGAGGATTATGAATCCGAAACCGGTCCCAGGATGCTTGTTTCCGGTCCAGGGAAGACATGGCTTGGCAGTTCGGGCTGGACTGTTCCCATGAGGCACAGGGTCAGACTAATTTGCATATAGCCATGTCTGAACTGGGGTGGCCGAGTGAGCTAAAGAATGGTGATAGATTAAACCCAGATCAGTTGACTGGGGGTGAGTGTTTGATTTGCTCAAGCGCTCTGTCCATCATCCCCTTTTGTATCGCTTTGTTCGCCCTAAGTGTGGCAGGGTATGCTCAGACGTGAGTCCCTTGCTCACTTGGCCACTGGATTCAAGATAGCCTGGCTGATGAGGATTATGAATCCGAAACCGGTCCCAGGATGCTTGTTTCCGGTCCAGGGAAGACATGGCTTGGCAGTTCGGGCTGGACTGTTCCCATGAAGCACAGGGTCAGACTGATTTGCATATAGCCATGTCTGAACTGGGGTGGCCGAGTGAGCTAAAGAATGGTGATGGATTAAACCAAGATCAGTTGACTGGGGGTGAGTGTTTGATTTGCTCAAGCGCTCCGTCCATCATCCCCTTTTGTATCGTTTTGTTCGCCCTAAGTGTGGCAGGGTATGCTCAGACGTGAGTCCCTTGCTCACTTGGCCACTGGATTCAAGATAGCCTGGCTGATGAGGATTATGAATCCGAAACCGGTCCCAGGATGCTTGTTTCCGGTCCAGGGAAGACATGGCTTGGCAGTTCGGGCTGGACTGTTCCCATGAGGCACAGGGTCAGACTAATTTGCATATAGCCATGTCTGAACTGGGGTGGCCGAGTGAGCTAAAGAATGGTGATGGATTAATCCCAGATCAGTTGACTGGGAGTGAGTGTTTGATTTGCTCAAGCGCTCCGTCCATCATCCCCTTTTGTATCGCTTTGTTCGCCCTAAGTGTGGCAGGGTATGCTCAGACGTGAGTCCCTTGCTCACTTGGCCACTGGATTCAAGATAGCCTGGCTGATGAGGATTATGAATCCGAAACCGGTCCCAGGATGCTTGTTTCCGGTCCAGGGAAGACATGGCTTGGCAGTTCGGGCTGGACTGTTCCCATGAGGCACAGGGTCAGACTGATTTGCATATAGCCATGTCTGAACTGGGGTGGCCGAGTGAGCTAAAGAATGGTGATGGATTAAATGCAGATCAGTTGACTGTGGGTGAGTGTTTGATTTGCTCAAGCGCTCCGTCCATCATCCCCTTTTGTATCGCTTTGTTCGCCCTAAGTGTGGCAGGGTATGCTCAGACGTGAGTCCCTTGCTCACTTGGCCACTGGATTCAAGATAGCCTGGCTGATGAGGATTATGAATCCGAAACCGGCCCCAGGATGCTTGTTTCCGGTCCAGGGAAGACATGGCTTGGCAGTTCGGGCTGGACTGTTCCCATGAGGCACAGGGTCAGACTAATTTGCATATAGCCATGTCTGAACTGGGGTGGCCGAGTGAGCTAAAGAATGGTGATAGATTAAACCCAGATCAGTTGACTGGGGGTGAGTGTTTGATTTGCTCAAGCGCTCTGTCCATCATCCCCTTTTGTATCGCTTTGTTCGCCCTAAGTGTGGCAGGGTATGCTCAGACGTGAGTCCCTTGCTCACTTGGCCACTGGATTCAAGATAGCCTGGCTGATGAGGATTAGGAATCCGAAACCGGTCCCAGGATGCTTGTTTCCGGTCCAGGGAAGACATGGCTTGGCAGTTCGGGCTGGACTGTTCCCATGAGGCACAGGGTCAGACTAATTTGCATATAGCCATGTCTGAACTGGGGTGGCCGAGTGAGCTAAAGAATGGTGATAGATTAAACCCAGATCAGTTGACTGGGGGTGAGTGTTTGATTTGCTCAAGCGCTCTGTCCATCATCCCCTTTTGTATCGCTTTGTTCGCCCTAAGTGTGGCAGGGTATGCTCAGACGTGAGTCCCTTGCTCACTTGGCCACTGGATTCAAGATAGCCTGGCTGATGAGGATTAGGAATCCGAAACCGGTCCCAGGATGCTTTTATCCGGTCCAGGGAAGACATGGCTTGGCAGTTCGGGCTGGACTGTTCCCATGAGGCACAGGGTCAGACTAATTTGCATATAGCCATGTCTGAACTGGGGTGGCCGAGTGAGCTAAAGAATGGTGATAGATTAAACCCAGATCAGTTGACTGGGGGTGAGTGTTTGATTTGCTCAAGCGCTCCGTCCATCATCCCCTTTTGTATCGTTTTGTTCGCCCTAAGTGTGGCAGGGTATGCTCAGACGTGAGTCCCTTGCTCACTTGGCCACTGGATTCAAGATAGCCTGGCTGATGAGGATTATGAATCCGAAACCGGTCCCAGGATGCTTGTTTCCGGTCCAGGGAAGACATGGCTTGGCAGTTCGGGCTGGACTGTTCCCATGAGGCACAGGGTCAGACTAATTTGCATATAGCCATGTCTGAACTGGGGTGGCCGAGTGAGCTAAAGAATGGTGATGGATTAATCCCAGATCAGTTGACTGGGAGTGAGTGTTTGATTTGCTCAAGCGCTCCGTCCATCATCCCCTTTTGTATCGCTTTGTTCGCCCTAAGTGTGGCAGGGTATGCTCAGACGTGAGTCCCTTGCTCACTTGGCCACTGGATTCAAGATAGCCTGGCTGATGAGGATTATGAATCCGAAACCGGTCCCAGGATGCTTGTTTCCGGTCCAGGGAAGACATGGCTTGGCAGTTCGGGCTGGACTGTTCCCATGAGGCACAGGGTCAGACTGATTTGCATATAGCCATGTCTGAACTGGGGTGGCCGAGTGAGCTAAAGAATGGTGATGGATTAAATGCAGATCAGTTGACTGTGGGTGAGTGTTTGATTTGCTCAAGCGCTCCGTCCATCATCCCCTTTTGTATCGCTTTGTTCGCCCTAAGTGTGGCAGGGTATGCTCAGACGTGAGTCCCTTGCTCACTTGGCCACTGGATTCAAGATAGCCTGGCTGATGAGGATTATGAATCCGAAACCGGCCCCAGGATGCTTGTTTCCGGTCCAGGGAAGACATGGCTTGGCAGTTCGGGCTGGACTGTTCCCATGAGGCACAGGGTCAGACTAATTTGCATATAGCCATGTCTGAACTGGGGTGGCCGAGTGAGCTAAAGAATGGTGATAGATTAAACCCAGATCAGTTGACTGGGGGTGAGTGTTTGATTTGCTCAAGCGCTCTGTCCATCATCCCCTTTTGTATCGCTTTGTTCGCCCTAAGTGTGGCAGGGTATGCTCAGACGTGAGTCCCTTGCTCACTTGGCCACTGGATTCAAGATAGCCTGGCTGATGAGGATTAGGAATCCGAAACCGGTCCCAGGATGCTTGTTTCCGGTCCAGGGAAGACATGGCTTGGCAGTTCGGGCTGGACTGTTCCCATGAGGCACAGGGTCAGACTAATTTGCATATAGCCATGTCTGAACTGGGGTGGCCGAGTGAGCTAAAGAATGGTGATAGATTAAACCCAGATCAGTTGACTGGGGGTGAGTGTTTGATTTGCTCAAGCGCTCTGTCCATCATCCCCTTTTGTATCGCTTTGTTCGCCCTAAGTGTGGCAGGGTATGCTCAGACGTGAGTCCCTTGCTCACTTGGCCACTGGATTCAAGATAGCCTGGCTGATGAGGATTAGGAATCCGAAACCGGTCCCAGGATGCTTTTATCCGGTCCAGGGAAGACATGGCTTGGCAGTTCGGGCTGGACTGTTCCCATGAGGCACAGGGTCAGACTAATTTGCATATAGCCATGTCTGAACTGGGGTGGCCGAGTGAGCTAAAGAATGGTGATAGATTAAACCCAGATCAGTTGACTGGGGGTGAGTGTTTGATTTGCTCAAGCGCTCTGTCCATCATCCCCTTTTGTATCGCTTTGTTCGCCCTAAGTGTGGCAGGGTATGCTCAGACGTGAGTCCCTTGCTCACTTGGCCACTGGATTCAAGATAGCCTGGCTGATGAGGATTATGAATCCGAAACCGGTCCCAGGATGCTTGTTTCCGGTCCAGGGAAGACATGGCTTGGCAGTTCGGGCTGGACTGTTCCCATGAAGCACAGGGTCAGACTGATTTGCATATAGCCATGTCTGAACTGGGGTGGCCGAGTGAGCTAAAGAATGGTGATGGATTAAACCCAGATCAGTTGACTGGGGGAGAGTGTTTGATTTGCTCAAGCGCTCCGTCCATCAGCCCCTTTTGTATCGCTTTGTTCGCCCTAAGTGTGGCAGGGTATGCTCAGACGTGAGTCCCTTGCTCACTTGGCCACTGGATTCAAGATAGCCTGGCTGATGAGGATTATGAATCCGAAACCGGTCCCAGGATGTTTGTTTCCGGTCCAGGGAAGACATGGCTTGGCAGTTCGGGCTGGACTGTTCCCATGAGGCACAGGGTCAGACTAATTTGCATATAGCCATGTCTGAACTGGGGTGGCCGAGTGAGCTAAAGAATGGTGATAGATTAAACCCAGATCAGTTGACTGGGGGTGAGTGTTTGATTTGCTCAAGCGCTCTGTCCATCATCCCCTTTTGTATCGCTTTGTTCGCCCTAAGTGTGGCAGGGTATGCTCAGACGTGAGTCCCTTGCTCACTTGGCCACTGGATTCAAGATAGCCTGGCTGATGAGGATTATGAATCCGAAACCGGTCCCAGGATGCTTGTTTCCGGTCCAGGGAAGACATGGCTTGGCAGTTCGGGCTGGACTGTTCCCATGAAGCACAGGGTCAGACTGATTTGCATATAGCCATGTCTGAACTGGGGTGGCCGAGTGAGCTAAAGAATGGTGATGGATTAAACCAAGATCAGTTGACTGGGGGTGAGTGTTTGATTTGCTCAAGCGCTCTGTCCATCATCCCCTTTTGTATCGCTTTGTTCGCCCTAAGTGTGGCAGGGTATGCTCAGACGTGAGTCCCTTGCTCACTTGGCCACTGGATTCAAGATAGCCTGGCTGATGAGGATTATGAATCCGAAACCGGTCCCAGGATGCTTGTTTCCGGTCCAGGGAAGACATGGCTTGGCAGTTCGGGCTGGACTGTTCCCATGAAGCACAGGGTCAGACTGATTTGCATATAGCCATGTCTGAACTGGGGTGGCCGAGTGAGCTAAAGAATGGTGATGGATTAAACCAAGATCAGTTGACTGGGGGTGAGTGTTTGATTTGCTCAAGCGCTCCGTCCATCATCCCCTTTTGTATCGTTTTGTTCGCCCTAAGTGTGGCAGGGTATGCTCAGACGTGAGTCCCTTGCTCACTTGGCCACTGGATTCAAGATAGCCTGGCTGATGAGGATTATGAATCCGAAACCGGTCCCAGAATGCTTGTTTCCGGTCCAGGGAAGACATGGCTTGGCAGTTCGGGCTGGACTGTTCCCATGAGGCACAGGGTCAGACTAATTTGCATATAGCCATGTCTGAACTGGGGTGGCCGAGTGAGCTAAAGAATGGTGATGGATTAATCCCAGATCAGTTGACTGGGGGTGAGTGTTTGATTTGCTCAAATGCTCCGTCCATCATCCCCTTTTGTATCGCTTTGTTCGCCCTAAGTGTGGCAGGGTATGCTCAGACGTGAGTCCCTTGCTCACTTGGCCACTGGATTCAAGATAGCCTGGCTGATGAGGATTAGGAATCCGAAACCGGTCCCAGGATGCTTGTTTCCGGTCCAGGGAAGACATGGCTTGGCAGTTCGGGCTGGACTGTTCCCATGAGGCACAGGGTCAGACTAATTTGCATATAGCCATGTCTGAACTGGGGTGGCCGAGTGAGCTAAAGAATGGTGATAGATTAAACCCAGATCAGTTGACTGGGGGTGAGTGTTTGATTTGCTCAAGCGCTCTGTCCATCATCCCCTTTTGTATCGCTTTGCTCGCCCTAAGTGTGGCAGGGTATGCTCAGACGTGAGTCCCTTGCTCACTTGGCCACTGGATTCAAGATAGCCTGGCTGATGAGGATTATGAATCCGAAACCGGTCTCAGGATGCTTGTTTCCGGTCCAAGGAAGACATGGCTTGGCAGTTCGGGCTGGACTGTTCCCATGAGGCACAGGGTCAGACTGATTTGCATATAGCCATGTCTGAACTGGGGTGGCCGAGTGAGCTAAAGAATGGTGATGGATTAAACGCAGATCAGTTGACTGTGGGTGAGTGTTTGATTTGCTCAAGCGCTCCGTCCATCATCCCCTTTTGTATCGCATTGTTCGCCCTAAGTGTGGCAGGGTATGCTCAGACGTGAGTCCCTTGCTCACTTGGCCACTGGATTCAAGATAGCCTGGCTGATGAGGATTATGAATCCGAAACCGGCCCCAGGATGCTTGTTTCCGGTCCAGGGAAGACATGGCTTGGCAGTTCGGGCTGGACTGTTCCCATGAGGCACAGGGTCAGACTAATTTGCATATAGCCATGTCTAAACTGGGGTGGCCGAGTGAGCTAAAGAATGGTGATAGATTAAACCCAGATCAGTTGACTGGGGGTGAGTGTTTGATTTGCTCAAGCGCTCTGTCCATCATCCCCTTTTGTATCGCTTTGTTCGCCCTAAGTGTGGCAGGGTATGCTCAGACGTGAGTCCCTTGCTCACTTGGCCACTGCATTCAAGATAGCCTGGCTGATGAGGATTAGGAATCCGAAACTGGTCCCAGGATGCTTTTATCCGGTCCAGGGAAGACATGGCTTGGCAGTTCGGGCTGGACTGTTCCCATGAGGCACAGGGTCAGACTAATTTGCATATAGCCATGTCTGAACTGGGGTGGCCGAGTGAGCTAAAGAATGGTGATAGATTAAACCCAGATCAGTTGACTGGGGGTGAGTGTTTGATTTGCTCAAGCGCTCTGTCCATCATCCCCTTTTGTATCGCTTTGTTCGCCCTAAGTGTGGCAGGGTATGCTCAGACGTGAGTCCCTTGCTCACTTGGCCACTGGATTCAAGATAGCCTGGCTGATGAGGATTATGAATCCGAAACCGGTCCCAGGATGCTTGTTTCCGGTCCAGGGAAGACATGGCTTGGCAGTTCGGGCTGGACTGTTCCCATGAAGCACAGGGTCAGACTGATTTGCATATAGCCATGTCTGAACTGGGGTGGCCGAGTGAGCTAAAGAATGGTGATGGATTAAACCCAGATCAGTTGACTGGGGGAGAGTGTTTGATTTGCTCAAGCGCTCCGTCCATCAGCCCCTTTTGTATCGCTTTGTTCGCCCTAAGTGTGGCAGGGTATGCTCAGACGTGAGTCCCTTGCTCACTTGGCCACTGGATTCAAGATAGCCTGGCTGATGAGGATTATGAATCCGAAACCGGTCCCAGGATGCTTG
This sequence comes from Lissotriton helveticus, assembly GCF_964261635.1. Classification (NCBI taxonomy): domain Eukaryota; kingdom Metazoa; phylum Chordata; class Amphibia; order Caudata; family Salamandridae; genus Lissotriton; species Lissotriton helveticus. The sequence goes on along the minus strand of NC_136067.1, from coordinate 465,990,695 downwards.
TTTCCGGTCCAGGGAAGACATGGCTTGGCAGTTCGGGCTGGACTGTTCCCATGAGGCACAGGGTCAGACTAATTTGCATATAGCCATGTCTGAACTGGGGTGGCCGAGTGAGCTAAAGAATGGTGATAGATTAAACCCAGATCAGTTGACTGGGGGTGAGTGTTTGATTTGCTCAAGCGCTCCGTCCATCATCCCCTTTTGTATCGCTTTGTTCGCCCTAAGTGTGGCAGGGTATGCTCAGACGTGAGTCCCTTGCTCACTTGGCCACTGGATTCAAGATAGCCTGGCTGATGAGGATTATGAATCCGAAACCGGTCCCAGGATGCTTGTTTCTGGTCCAGGGAAGACATGGCTTGGCAGTTCGGGCTGGACTGTTCCCATGAAGCACAGGGTCAGACTGATTTGCATATAGCCATGTCTGAACTGGGGTGGCCGAGTGAGCTAAAGAATGGTGATGGATTAAACCAAGATCAGTTGACTGGGGGTGAGTGTTTGATTTGCTCAAGCGCTCCGTCCATCATCCCCTTTTGTATCGTTTTGTTCGCCCTAAGTGTGGCAGGGTATGCTCAGACGTGAGTCCCTTGCTCACTTGGCCACTGGATTCAAGATAGCCTGGCTGATGAGGATTATGAATCCGAAACCGGTCCCAGGATGCTTGTTTCCGGTCCAGGGAAGACATGGCTTGGTAGTTCGGGCTGGACTGTTCCCATGAGGCACAGGGTCAGACTGATTTGCATATAGCCATGTCTGAACTGGGGTGGCCGAGTGAGCTAAAGAATGGTGATGGATTAAACCCAGATCAGTTGACTGGGGGTGAGTGTTTGATTTGCTCAAGCGCTCCGTCCATCATCCCCTTTTGTATCGCTTTGTTCGCCCTAAGTGTGGCAGGGTATGCTCAGACGTGAGTCCCTTGCTCACTTGGCCACTGGATTCAAGATAGCCTGGTTGATGAGGATTATGAATCCGAAACCGGTCCCAGGATGCTTGTTTCCGGTCCAGGGAAGACATGGCTTGGCAGTTCGGGCTGGACTGTTCCCATGAGGCACAGGGTCAGACTGATTTGCATATAGCCATGTCTGAACTGGGGTGGCCGTGTGAGCTAAAGAATGGTGATGGATTAAACGCAGATCAGTTGACTGTGGGTGAGTGTTTGATTTGCTCAAGCGCTCTGTCCATCATCCCCTTTTGTATCGCTTTGTTCGCCCTAAGTGTGGCAGGGTATGCTCAGACGTGAGTCCCTTGCTCACTTGGCCACTGGATTCAAGATAGCCTGGCTGATGAGGATTATGAATCCGAAACCGGTCCCAGGATGCTTGTTTCCGGTCCAGGGAAGACATGGCTTGGCAGTTCGGGCTGGACTGTTCCCATGAGGCACAGGGTCAGACTGATTTGCATATAGCCATGTCTGAACTGGGGTGGCCGAGTGAGCTAAAGAATGGTGATAGATTAAACCAGATCAGTTGACTGGGGGTGAGTGTTTGATTTGCTCAAGCGCTCTGTCCATCATCCCCTTTTGTATCGCTTTGTTCGCCCTAAGTGTGGCAGGGTATGCTCAGACGTGAGTCCCTTGCTCACTTGGCCACTGGATTCAAGATAGCCTGGCTGATGAGGATTATGAATCCGAAACCGGTCCCAGGATGCTTGTTTCCAGTCCAGGGAAGACATGGCTTGGCAGTTCGGGCTGGACTGTTCCCATAAATCACAGGGTCAGACTGATTTGCATATAGCCATGTCTGAACTGGGGTGGCCGAGTGAGCTAAAGAATGGTGATAGATTAAACCCAGATCAGTTGACTGGGGGTGAGTGTTTGATTTGCTCAAGCGCTCCGTCCATCATCCCCTTTTGTATCGCTTTGTTCGCCCTAAGTGTGGCAGGGTATGCTCAGACGTGAGTCCCTTGCTCACTTGGCCACTGGATTCAAGATAGCCTGGCTGATGAGGATTATGAATCCGAAACCGGTCCCAGGATGCTTGTTTCCGGTCCAGGGAAGACATGGCTTGGCAGTTCGGGCTGGACTGTTCCCATGAGGCACAGGGTCAGACTAATTTGCATATAGCCATGTCTGAACTGGGGTGGCCGAGTGAGCTAAAGAATGCTGATGGATTAAACCCAGATCAGTTGACTGGGGGTGAGTGTTTGATTTGCTCAAGCGCTCCGTCCATCATCCCCTTTTGTATCGCTTTGTTCGCCCTAAGTGTGGCAGGGTATGCTCAGACGTGAGTCCCTTGCTCACTTGGCCACTGGATTCAAGATAGCCTGGCTGATGAGGATTATGAATCCGAAACCGGTCCCAGGATGCTTGTTTCCGGTCCAGGGAAGACATGGCTTGGCAGTTCGGGCTGGACTGTTCCCATGAGGCACAGGGTCAGACTAATTTGCATATAGCCATGTCTGAACTGGGGTGGCCGAGTTAGCTAAAGAATGGTGATGGATAAAACCCAGATCAGTTGACTGGGGGTGAGTGTTTGATTTGCTCAAGCGCTCTGTCCATCATCCCCTTTGTATCGCTTTGTTCGCCCTAAGTGTGGCAGGGTATGCTCAGACATGAGTCCCTTGCTCACTTGGCCACTGGATTCAAGATAGCCTGGCTGATGAGGATTATGAATCCAAAACCGGTCCCAGGATGCTTGTTTCCGGTCCAGGGAAGACATGGCTTGGCAGTTCGGGCTGGACTGTTCCCATGAAGCACAGGGTCAGACTGATTTGCATATAGCCATGTCTGAACTGGGGTGGCCGAGTGAGCTAAAGAATGTTGATGGATTAAACCCAGATCAGTTGACTGGGGGTGAGTGTTTGATTTGCTCAAGCGCTCCGTCCATCATCCCCTTTTGTATCGCTTTGTTCGCCCTAAGTGTGGCAGGGTATGCTCAGACGTGAGTCCCTTGCTCACTTGGCCACTGGATTCAAGATAGCCTGGCTGATGAGGATTATGAATCCGAAACCGGTCCCAGGATGCTTGTTTCCGGTCCAGGGAAGACATGGCTTGGCAGTTCGGGCTGGACTGTTCCCATGAGGCACAGGGTCAGACTAATTTGCATATAGCCATGTCTGAACTGGGGTGGCCGAGTGAGCTAAAGAATGGTGATGGATTAAACGCAGATCAGTTGACTGTGGATGAGTGTTTGATTTGCTCAAGCGCTCCGTCCATCATCCCCTTTTGTATCGCTTTGTTCGCCCTAAGTGTGGCAGGGTATGCTCAGACGTGAGTCCCTTGCTCACTTGGCCACTGGATTCAAGATAGCCTGGCTGATGAGGATTATGAATGTTAAACCGGTCCCAGGATGCTTGTTTCCGGTCCAGGGAAGACATGGCTTGGCAGTTCGGGCTGGACTGTTCCCATGAGGCACAGGGTCAGACTAATTTGCATATAGCCATGTCTGAACTGGGGTGGCCGAGTGAGCTAAAGAATGGTGATGGATTAAACCCAGATTAGTTGACTGGGGGTGAGTGTTTGATTTGCTCAAGCGCTCCGTCCATCATCCCCTTTTGTATCGCTTTGTTCGCCCTAAGTGTGGCAGGGTATGCTCAGACGTGAGTCCCTTGCTCACTTGGCCACTGGATTCAAGATAGCCTGGCTGATGAGGATTATGAATCCGAAACCGGTCCCAGGATGCTTGTTTCCGGTCCAGGGAAGACATGGCTTGGCAGTTCGGGCTGGACTGTTCCCATGAGGCACAAGGTCAGACTAATTTGCATATAGCCATGTCTGAACTGGGGTGGCCGAGTGAGCTAAAGAATGGTGATGGATTAAACCCAGATCAGTTGACTGGGGGTGAGTGTTTGATTTGCTTAAGCGCTCTGTCCATCATCCCCTTTTGTATCGCTTTGTTCGCCCTAAGTGTGGCAGGGTATGCTCAGACGTGAGTCCCTTGCTCACTTGGCCACTGGATTCAAGATAGCCTGGCTGATGAGGATTATGAATCCGAAACCGGTCCCAGGATGCTTGTTTCCGGTCCAGGGAAGACATGGCTTGGCAGTTCGGGCTGGACTGTTCCCATGAGGCACAGGGTCAGACTGATTTGCATATAGCCATGTCTGAACTGGGGTGGCCGAGTGAGCTAAAGAATGGTGATGGATTAAACGCAGATCAGTTGACTGTGGGTGAGTGTTTGATTTGCTCAAGCGCTCCGTCCATCATCCCCTTTTGTATCGCTTTGTTCGCCCTAAGTGTGGCAGGGTATGCTCAGACGTGAGTCCCTTGCTCACTTGGCCACTGGATTCAAGATAGCCTGGCTGATGAGGATTATGAATCTGAAACCGGTCCCAGGATGCTTGTTTCCGGTTCAGGGAAGACATGGCTTGGCAGTTTGGGCTGGACTGTTCCCATGAGGCACAGGGTCAGACTGATTTGCATATAGCCATGTCTGAACTGGGGTGGCCGAGTGAGCTAAAGAATGGTGATAGATTAAACCCAGATCAGTTGACTGGGGGTGAGTGTTTGATTTGCTCAAGTGCTCCGTCCATCATCCCCTTTTGTATCGCTTTGTTCGCCCTAAGTGTGGCAGGGTATGCTCAGACGTGAGTCCCTTGCTCACTTGGCCACTGGATTCAAGATAGCCTGGCTGATGAGGATTATGAATCCGAAACCAGTCCCAGGATGCTTGTTTCCGGTCCAGGGAAGACATGGCTTGGCAGTTCGGGCTGGACTGTTCCCATGAGGCACAGGGTCAGACTGATTTGCATATAGCCATGTCTGAACTGGGGTGGCCGAGTGAGCTAAAGAATGGTGATGGATTAAACCCAGATCAGTTGACTGGGGGTGAGTGTTTGATTTGCTCAAGTGCTCCGTCCATCATCCCCTTTTGTATCGCTTTGTTCACCCTAAGTGTGGCAGGGTATGCTCAGACGTGAGTCCCTTGCTCACTTGGCCACTGGATTCAAGATAGCCTGGCTGATGAGGATTATGAATCCGAAACCGGTCCCAGGATGCTTGTTTCCGGTCCAGGGAAGACATGGCTTGGCAGTTCGGGCTGGACTGTTCCCATGAGGCACAGGGTCAGACTGATTTGCATATAGCCATGTCTGAACTGGGGTGTCCGAGTGAGCTAAAGAATGGTGATGGATTAAACCCAGATCAGTTGACTGGGAGTGAGTGTTTGATTTGCTCAAGCGCTCCGTCCATCATCCCCTTTTGTATCGCTTTGTTCGCCCTAAGTGTGGCAGGGTATGCTCAGACGTGAGTCCCTTGCTCACTTGGCCACTGGATTCAAGATAGCCTGGCTGATGAGGATTATGAATCCGAAACCGGTCCCAGGATGCTTGTTTCCGGTCCAGGGAAGACATGGCTTGGCAGTTCGGGCTGGACTGTTCCCATGCGGCACAGGGTCAGACTGATTTGCATATAGCCATGTCTGAACTGGGGTGGCCGAGTGAGCTAAAGAATGGTGATGGATTAAACCCAGATTAGTTGACTGGGGGTGAGTGTTTGATTTGCTCAAGCGCTCCGTCCATCATCCCCTTTTGTATTGGTCTGCCTAGTCTTAAGCACTGCAATTTATGATCGGTCTTCTAAGAGAACATTATTAGAAAGACTGAACCAACTATTTGTTCTTGTCTTTTCTATATGTATGTATGTCACTTTTATTCCCTTTCCAGACCACACAGGTTCCTCTGAATTTGAGGGAAACCCCCCTTTTACTTGTTGGTTTGTTCTTTTTTTGTTTGTTCCTGCACTTACAGTTTTTACACCGATTTTAACTTTCATGACCTCAGGTCAGGGTGGGCCTTAGCGTGCCCATACCGCCGAGGTACACTCCCTATGGTCTTGAAGAAAGCCCAGTAATTCACACATAAAGGGCAGAAACATGTCGACCCCACTTTAAGTGGAAATATCCAGACAATTATTTTGGTAATTTCCCATCACATTGTTTTTATATATGTCAGGGTGACCACTGAATAAAGTTTTTATGTGGGAGTCAACCGGGACATTTTTAAACACTTCTTCTTCACACAACTCTCACAAAAAACCCAGCTCCGCAGTATCCTGGTGTAGTAGCACACCGGGGAGGCATTCGGCTACTCCAGTTGGGCCCGATGATGAAGCATATCAAGTGGAGGAGTGTGGCTCACTGATTAGAGCGGCAGACCCTGATGCAGAGGTCTGGCCCGGGACCAGGGTTCCATTCCCGACGCGGCAGGGTCCTGAGCCCAAAATGTCCACAGACTCAAAATTTCTCGCCTCAGTGCCTATTCTAATCATGGGGTCCCACGCTGCAACTCTGGGCAATAGTTGCTTAATCTCCACTACGGCGGCCCACCCGCTGCGGGATGCCTGGCTTTCACCCTGGGGATACCCAGTAGGGGTTATCTCACAGGTAAAAGCCAGGGCGGGTTCCCAAGGCAAGCGCCTTGATGCATTCGGGTGATACGTGCGCTATATAAGTCGCAATACATTTACATTTACATATCACCACCCAGGGTGGTGAGTGATGGCTTCCTGAGCAAATACAAGCAGTTTTGTTCCTTTCCACCTTTCTCCTATTGCGTGCTTACACACATTTAATGAATTACACTCTTTTGTTGTTTATAAAAAAATATATGTTTAGAATAAACAAAGGCAGTTTTGGGGGAAAAGTGACATTGATTCTCCAAAGGTGTCTTTCATGAGCATTTCCAGACCTACTGGTTGCTTGTAACATTCCTAGGCAATAATGACAATGAAAATAAGAGAAAGGTTGTATGGGAAATGAACATACAAAAATAAACTATTAAAAAACGTATATTTTAATGTACATTTAAATTATCATCATAGTTCATAGAAACAAGTTACACAATAATTATTACACAAAAAAAGATTAAAACATTATAATTTGAGACAGCGATTTAGACAGCTTAAAAAAATATAATTATATAATGGCAATTAGTAGAATTTCCAGACCTACCCCAGTCAAAGTGCCTAGGTCATTGCCACCACAGTGCACAATTATGAGGTCAGGGTGTTGGAGATGCAAAAAGGATTTCACCAATGGCATCAATTGGTGCCATTGTAACCCTCTCTGTCCAATCCATTTAATGTCTACATTTGGTAAACATAGGTCTTTGTGAATTTCTTTCTGTTGTGCGTACCTTTGTCTCCAGAAAATATAGCTGTGTCCCACAATCCACACTGTAAGCATTTTGAAGAGAGGTCTGGATGCACTCAGATGGTCTCTGTAAACGAAACAGCAGTTTGAAAAGTAAGATTTTTCTAAAATGGTGGATTAGATGCAGTTTTGAAAAAAGAAAAGAAATGATTGGTTGTTTGAGAACATTCTACACCGAAAAGTAGGGTGTATGTTTCTATTTTTTATAAGGCTGTTATTTATTGGTTAAGAAAAAGTGATAGAAAAGAACATTACTGAAGATAAGCTGGGTTATTGAGAAGTCAAGCACACTTGCTGTTTTGATTTGCAACAATGTATGATGAACTTTTCACCTGTGTGCTCAGTTAGGTGTTCTCTGAAGTGTTTCTATGGTAACTGGCAGAATGTGGAATGGGGGAAGGGCTGAAAGTTTTGTGAGGTGGAAAGGGTTCAAAAGTAACCCTGGGCGTAGTGGGCGTAGTGGGGCTCCGCGGAGCTACGCGGAGTGGGCGAGAAGCTACGCCCACTCCCGCACTCCGCGTAGCCCCACTACGCACCTCCCTCCCGCTCTCCCCTACATACATTATTTAAGCAACTAGCCTTAATAAAAACAATTTTAAAGCACTTACCGTGTCCGGGGCTCGTCCGGGGCTCCCTCTTGGAATAGCGTCCTTTCCTGGATACCAATGCGCATGCACGGCCGCCCGCGCATGCGCATTTCTCCCGAAAAATGCGCATGCACGGGCGGCCGTGCATGCGCATTGGTATCCAGGAAAGGACGCTATTCCAAGAGGGAGCCCCGGACGAGCCCTGGACACGGTAAGTGCTTAAAATTGTTTTATTAAGGCTAGTTGCTTAAATAATGTATGTAGGGGAGGGTGGGGGGGAGGCGGGTGGCGGCCGACTCGGCTACGCACACGGAGTGGGCGTAGTGTTGCCGGCTACGCTGTCTACGCAAAATGCGTAGGAGGCAACACTACGCCTACTCCGTGGGCGTAGCCGATTCGGACGCCCAGAGTTATTCAAAAGTTCAAGTAATAGAAACGTGTGTTTCATTTTGATTTAATGTGGGAATAAATGTGATTTGTTATTTATTTGTATATGTGTGTAGATTGAGTGTGTAGATTGACAGGAAATGTTTGCTGTTTGCTATAGGACTTCCTGACCCCCTAGGGTTGGTTAGGGAGTTTTATATTTCCAATGTCAAAATCTTTTTTTTTGTTGCTTAGGTACGTTTACGGGACGACTTACAGACTTTGCACTGTACGTCGTACGTACGTGCATGGTACGCGCACGGTAAATATATTGTAAAAAAAATAGCTTCTATGCCAAATTCTGTATAATCCCCGGGGACCCCATCCCCCGGGGCTTTAAGTATATGTTAGCGGGGGGGGATTTTGCCCCCCCCCCAGCCCCGGGGACCGCCACCCCCGGGGTTTTTTTTCTTTTAAGAAAAAAAAGACGTGTGTGGGGGGCTCAAGCCCCCACACACACCCCAGGGACCGCCACCTCTCAGGGGCATTAATATTTAAAATAAGGGGTCCATAATGGACTCCCAAGCCCCGGGGACCGGCACCCCTGGGGCTTTACAATTGTTGGGAGGGGGGCCGAGCGGCCCCCCTCCTGGAGCCCTCGATGGCACTGGGGACCACCACCTCCCAGGGCCGGCTCCTGCATTGTCCCGGGTGCCTACCCCCGGGACACTGCTGTTTGCTATGGTAGGGCTGGAGCCTCGCGGCTCCCACCCTACCACAGCAAACTGCTTTCCTATTTGAAAGAGAGAGCAGGAAACCTGCTCTCTCTTTTAAGTAGGAAAGCAGATTGCTTTTCGTCAGAGAGAGCAGCATGTAAGCTGCTCTCTCTGACGAAAAGCAATGCCTGCTCCCGAAGGACGCGGGGAGCTGGAAAGGACCTTGGGGCTTTTGGGCCTCCCCCCACGGTCCCCAACGTTTTATTTTAGCCCCGGGGGATCCCATACCCCGGGGATTATAACAAATTAGTAATACCGGCTATTTTTTTTTTACGATAAATTTACCGTGCGCGTACGTAGGACGTACAGTGCAAAGTCTGTAAGTCGTCCCTTAAGCGTACCTAAGCAAGAAAAAAATCATTCAGAAAAATATATTTTACAGATATCCATCAAGTTTATGTGTTTATATGTTGGTTGCTTCTAATGAAACCTTTTCTCTTTATTAGTACTTATAAGCAAGTACTTATGCATAGTCTAAAGTTATGGAGGAGCAGTGTTTTATAGCGTGCTGAACTTTTGACCTGTGTTGACAGTTGACTTTTGCATGATCTGTTGGGGGTAGGGTGGAAAGGTATGTCAGTTGGAAAGGTTTGAAATGTTGAACCAATAGAAAGGTGTGTTTGATTTTGAATTATTGTGTGAAGGAATTTTATTTGTTCTTAATGTGTACATATTTGTAAATTGAGAGGGAAAATGTGCCATTTTTGGTTCTGCTGCAAGCACTGAAGCAGAGAGATTCTGTGTAAGACTATCTGCTGTATGAGTGATATTCTTCTTAATCTTCCAATCAGTTTGAAAGGTGAGTTGTTAACTTGTAGGGGACTGTATGTGGTGCATTTTATTTTTAGTAAGAGTAATGTGTTCATCCTTGTAAAGTTTGTAGAATCATATTCTGAGTTTGTCTACATTTGGATTACTATTGTGATGAAATCATTTGGTAAGTTAATGTGTTTAGTTAGTCATCTTTGTGCAATAAAGTGCAGTACTAAAAAATGCAGAGTATGTGCAGTCACTTTTTTAGTTGTAGAGTAGCTAATAGTGTTGCTTGTTTAGAATTAGCCTTGTGTTCTAAATCTTCAATTTTGTAGTCAGTATACATAGTCTGCTGCATACACTGTTGGACAGATTTACAAGCCCCTTTGGGCTGCTTTTTTGTTCTTTTGTGTCTCCTTTTTGGATGTAATGTTGGCAAAAAATAATGCAGCAAATTGGAATTGTGTTTGCAAAATGAGTCAGGATCGTCCACTGAAATGTAGGTGTTATATACATGGAATGTGTTCAGTCAGTTTAAAGTTTTAGTTTAGTAAATGTGTTTTTGGTAAAATGTATGGTTTTAATTTTTCTGTCTAGTATCACACTGAGTGTCTGTGTACATTAAGGGATTATACTTGCTCCTTTTTCAAAAATATCCCGTCTCTCCTCACAGTCTACCTCTCTCTGTTTATACTGTTCCTTCTCTTCTGATAAATCCCCTTTCCTTATTTTCACTTGTCTTTCCTCATAGTGCTCATTGTTCTGATAGTCGCTCCTGTCCTCTTAGTCCTGCTCTGTCTTCATTGTCTCCTGTGTCTCCTTTTAGTCCTTTCATCTTTTTATACTCCCTCCTCTGACCTCTTAATTCTTCCTGTCTCATCATACCTCCCTTTTAGCAATGCACTAGTCAGTATACATAGTCTGCTGCATACACTGTTGGACAGATTTACAAGCCCCTTTGGGCTGCTTTCTTGTTCTATTGTGTCTCCTTTTTGGATGTAATGTTGGCAAAAAAATAATGCAGCAAATTGGCATTGCGTTTGCAAAATGAGTCAGGATTGCCCACTGAAATGTAGCTGTTATATACATGGAATGTGTTCAGTCAGTTACAAGTTTTAGTGTAGTAAATGTGTTTTGGGTAAAATGAATGGTTTTAACATTTTTGTCTAGTATCACACTGAGCGTCTGTGTACATTAAAGAATTATACTTGCCTCTTTTTCAAAAAGATCCCGTCTCTCCTCACAGTTTACCTCTTTCTGCTCATACTGTCCTTTGTTTTGTGATATTTGCCCTGTTTCCTTTTTTTTTGACGTGTCTTTCCTCATAGTGCTGCTTGTTCTGATAGTCGCTCATGTCCTCTTAGTCCAGCTCTATTTTCATTGTTTCCTGTGGGTCCTAATAGTCCTCCTTCTTTTATACTCCCTCCTCTGACCTCTTAATCCTCCTTGTCTGATCATACCTCACTGTTAGCAATGCGCCAGTCAGTAAACATAGACTGCTGCATACATTCTTGGGTAGATTTACAAGCCTCTTGGGCCTCTTTCATGTTGTATTGGGTCTCATTTTCCTCTCTGCTTATACTTCTCTTTTCTGTTCCTTTTTGCCTTTCTTTTTGCATAGTTCTCCTACTCTTCATAATCTCTCATGTCTTAATATTCATCCCTGTCATCATAGTTTTTACTGTTTCCTCATAATAATCTTTCTCTTGTTATACATTCAGTCTTTTCTTATATTTCAGTTTTCTCCACATTTTGTCTCTCTCTTTATATTCCTTATTTTTTTCTCATATATACTTTTGTTTTCTTATATTCTCCTTTTCTTCTTTTTGCTCTTCTTTTGACATATTTCACGTTCTTTTCTTTTATATTACTTTCTCTTCTCATACTGTTCTGTCTCTGCTCTCAGTTCTCTTTTCTTATACTCCCAATTCTGTCCTGATATTCTACACTTTTCTTATTGTCATATTCCTCTTATCATTCTCACCCATGTGTTTATAGTCTCTCCTGTTTTCATATTTTTCTCTTTTCTTTTACTTCTCCCTGTCTCTTTCTACTATTCTCTTTTACTTATATTCTGTTTTGTCCTATACTCCTTCTCTTTGTGTTCATCTCCTCCGGTCCCTCATCATATTCTTTTTCTGTTTTCATTTTGTGTTGTCTCTCTCTATACTTCCCGTTTCTGTTCATATTATATATAATAATATATGATAATATAATAGTGTATTTCATATATTTATTTTTGGAAAGTGATATATATTTTTTATAATAGATTGTTTTGATCAACATTGAAAATAACTCATCATGCCTACAAAAATTGAGAAGACGAAAGAACAAAAGAAAACAATTTATTTAAAGAGAAGTCATCGACAAGATTTACCTGAAGAACTAAGACTTTTCTGCGTAAATTGTTAAACACTAAGGGGTCCATTAGGATGGCGGGCGGACTTTCCCCGCCCGCCACCCTATCTGTAAACAGGACCGCCCGCCTTAAGGGCAGGGGTCCCGACGCCAGCATTAGGATGTGCCCGCCACAGTCCTGCATTTGTAGCATTGTGGCGGGCGGCGCTCTCAGCTCCGCCCGCCACAATGGTAGAAATGCATTTCTGCATTTGCATTAACAAAGCGGCAGGCACCGCGCAATGCAACCGGGGCGGAGAAGTGGCGGGCGGCGTTTTGTCTCCGCCGTGGTCCCCCCGCCATTCTAATATGGCGGGGGGAAATAAAGGGAAGGATGGCGGGCGTATTGCCCCAGCCATGCCTGGCAGGGGCAATCCGCCCGCCATCCTAATGGACCCCTAAGAGTAATGTGCACAAAGTGAAAAATTTTATTATTTCATCTGCAACTAAGAGGAAAGAGAAGAACCATGCAAAATTATCTTCTGAAAAAAATGTGTCCAGCAAAAGGAGGAAAAAACAATATATGGAAATAAGGAGTATTATGTAATTTGACTAAGGTAGTAAGGAATTGTAAAAGAAAATCAGCATTTTATAATTAAAAGAAATGTATTGAAAAAGTAGTTGAGAAAGCTTTTGATTTGAAAAAAAAAACTCTTCGTTTTAGTAATCAATAGAATTCGATCACTAGATAAGCCAATCCATTTAATGAAGGCCAAAAGTAAGTGGAAAAAAATAATTAATAGAAGTAATTTTTCTGAGTTTTTTTTGGGTGAATGGAAACAACAAGTTCTGAGCCTTTTTTAATGAAGAAAGCTATTTTCAGAGATATGATTTGTTGCATGCAGTTGACACTACTGATCATGCTTATGAGGTTAAAAATAATTGTCCTATTGATAAAGAGAAAATTGTCCCTAGAAATGCAGAAGAGGTGTTAGCTGATGAAGTTTTTTGGGAGACGTCCTAAAGGTCAAGTGTACAACTGCAGTAGTAATTGTATTGTACAGCAGGAATCTATTGATTTCTTATGCAATTTCTTACGTAACTATACTAAGAAAAGTGTTAAACAGAAGATTAAGATGTTGCAAGGATTAGACCCTTACAGAGTGAGAGAAAATACTGGTTTGCAAGGTCATTCTGTGGCTTGTCTTTCTAAAAAAGTATGTTGAAGTGTTTTTCACCATTTCAGGATGTTAGCAGTTCATCATACTCAGATGAGGAAATTAGGAATTAGTCAGAACATTGTATTACGCAAAAAGTCCAGCACTGATGTTAAAAAAGTTAAACAGTGCTCTTTTGCGTGGATCTGTATCAGATGTAACGAATGTTTGTGATGAAATTCAGCTTAGTTACTTTAGTCGTCAGGAAGACAGTGCAGAACCTGAGACATTAATAGAACAAAATGTAGAAGAAAATGTACAACAGTGTACTCTAGAAAATTTTGAGCAAGAAATTACAAAATTTGAGGTGGTTTCAGGTGAAAGGCCAAATTATTCTTGTATCTGTTGTCAACAAACTCATTATAAAAATCAGTCCAGGACTGTTGACTTGTATTTAAAAAGTGAAATGGAAAATAATAATGAGTGTTAGGATTTTGCAACTTATTTGTTGGTAGAGAACTGTTTTGATTTGGGTACTGATCAGCGTATTTGTAAGTATTGCTATAACAAATTAGATGAGAACAAAATGCCTGCTAGAGCTCTGCATAATAATCTCGAGTTAGTAATTATTCCTTCTGAACTGATGGATTTGAATACTTATGAGTCTATTCTGATTCAATGTGTGCATCCATTTCAGGCAATTGTTCGTATTGAACCTAAGACAGGGAAATTGCCTCCTTCAGATTTACAGAGAGGATTAAAGGGAAGAGTTTAATATTTGCCTCTAGATTTAAAGACAAATATTGAGACAATTGGTGCAAAAAATGTAGAAGATGAATCTCTGGTTTTTCTTGTTAATGGCGTTCCTACAAAGAGTAAAAAAATCTGGCAAGAATTAGTGGATGTTAGGAAAGTGAAAAAGGCAACGTAGTACCCGATAAAAAAATAATCAGTACTATAAAAATGTGTATGTTAGAGAATAAGAAATAAATGTAGAAGAAGATAGTGAGTTGCAATCTGGACAAATTGAAAAAGTCGATGTGTCCAGAACTGAAAAAATATGTGAACATTACAGTGTTCATCCACTTCATTCTAAAGAAGTGATAGGGAATACTATTGAGTTATTCCAAATGAAAGAAGCAAAGGGAAGTCCCATTAGTGTATGGGAAAAAAGCTTGGAAGCTCGCTGGTTCCCTCAGTTCTTTCCCACAGGAAAAGGAGGACGATATGATAACCGACCTGTGCAGATTCCTGCATCTGAATACCGGACATCAAGATGGTATGCTGAAGATCCAAGATTTCGACAATGTATTCTGTATTTGTTTCATCTTTTGTTTGAGAGTGATTTGTCTGGACTTTATGCTGTAAATCATATATTGAAAACGGGTGTACATCTTCAAAATGTTTCGTCAAAGGAATTTATGGATAACGTACATCAGAAAGATAATGTTTTGGAATCTCAGCTAATTAATCTCAAGGCATGTCAGCGTGGTACTCATGAGTACTGGTACCGTCGTCATGGAGAACTTAAATGTATGCTAAGGAACTTAGGAACTCCAACATGGTTCCCTACTTTAAGCTGTGCTGAATATGCTTGGGATGATTTACTTCAATTTCTTCGAGAGGGAAATTCAAATATACTAAATATTGAATACAGGACACCTGGAGAATTGTTCTCTTTGGATCCAGTTAATGTATGCAGATATTTCAATCATAGATTTGAAGCTATGATGTCTTTTATCACCAATAAAAAAAATCCTCCTCTTGGAGAGGTTCTGGACTTCTTTGGAGAAAGGAGTATCAAGCAAGAGGTGCTCCTCACATACATATGCTATTATGGATCGAAGATGCTCCCAAATTTGGAGCAGACTCAAATGATACTGTGTTGTCTTTTATTGAAGAATATGCTACATGTGATGTACCCAAAAGTACAAAAGATAAGGAATTAGTACAACAAGTTTTACTATTCCAAAGCCGTTGTTGTGGGAAATACTGTCGTCGAAAGTACAAATCTAAGGACAAATTCTACACCAAATGCCGTTTTGCATTTCCACGTCCTGTTATATCGAAAGGAAGAGTGAACAGTTTCATGTCATCTTTGCGACAGTCTCCAAAATATACCTACAACTGAAGAGTCAAAATACATAAATGACTATAACCCAGTCATTTTGTCCATGTGGAATGCTAATATGTATAGTCAATATGTTGCGGACAATTCCATTGCTGTTGCTCGATATGTAACATCGTACATAACAAAATCAGAAAAGACGGAATTGAAGGAAATGTGGGAAGAGAGTCTAAGTAAAAAATTATATACTTTCAGTTTGAAGGTGTTATCTCGTCGAGAAATTAGAGCATATGAATGCTCGGATCGCTTATCATCTGCAAGTCTATACTCCAAATCTAGAATAATTATATGGGTGAGTCTAGGTCTTGCTGCAACATGAAACCGAGTACTTAAGTCTGTACAAGAAATTGAATATTTAGCTGAAAAAGAGCCAGAAAGTACAGATATTGTAAAAACACATATGTTGGATACATATTATCCAAATAGAAGTCATCATCTTGAGAATGAGTGTCTCTACGAAGTTCTGAAAAACTACATTTTTAAATGGAATATTACAGAAAACATCAATAATGGTATATATGCTGTGGTTGGTTCTGAAGGATGATTGGTGAAACAAAGAAAAAGACATTTGATTAATCACCGTAAACTGAGTTGCGAAACACCTGACAAAAGAGAATTTTACTATTTAGCTCTTTTGCAACTTTTCAAGCCATGGCGTTCAGAAATGGAATTACTTGGAGATTTCGAGAGCTATGAAGATTCCTTCAATGCAAGTAAAGATACTATAGAATGTCCTGTTTTTGCTATTTATGTGAAAATGTTGAATAACGAAATTGAGCAAGAAGCTACAATTGCAGCTGAGATTGCTAGAGACAGTTCTCAAGACAGTCAAGTTTCTGCTCCATTAAGTCAGGATCTCATAGGAGAACCAATTATTCAAAATGAAGCAGCAACGGCTATGGAAGAAGTGGAAACAGCAATGTATCAAGCTCAAGAAGATGTAACAAACTTACGAAACTTGGAAGAACAACAAAATGTTGAGCAGAAAGAAATATATGAGCAAGTGAGAGAACAAATTAACCATGGATTAGTTGATGAGAAAAAAGAATGCTCTTGCTCATCATTTGAACCTATCCGAATGTACGTGAGTGGACAAGCTGGAACAGGGAAAAGTTTTTTAATTTAAGTAATCACAACTTTTCTACAGAAAACAACTGAGTCGCATTTGTCTTGTGTTGTCACTGCTCCAACTGGATTAGCAGCCCCCAATATTAAAGGAATTACTTTACATTGTTTATTAATGCTACCAGTAGAGCATGAAAACAAAGTGGAGTACCACATGCTATCTGGAGAAGCTTATTGTGAAGTTTCAAGAGTCTTGAGGAAAATGAAACTTCTGATTATTGATGAGGTAAGCATGGAATCAAACTTAATGCTTGCATTTGTGCATTTAAGAATGCAGCAAATTCTTAAAACAGAGTATGATGTAATATTTGGAGGAAAATACGTCATAGTTTTTGGAGATCTACTACAACTTACTCCTGTAAAAGGACAACCAGTGTTTAAAACACTGGCATATGAAGATACCAGAAAGTCTTTGGGGAGTATCGGAAATGTGAACTTATTACAAATATGCGTTCCTGCAAATGATGCAGATTATGGAAATATTCTTCAAGATATAAGAGTTGGAAAAGTGACAGATCATGGCAAACAAGCTTTACAGACACGATTACTTCCCAATTTGTTTCAAAATGAAAATATTGTTCCTGAGGAAGTATATAGGAGAATTTCAGAAAACAAATCTGTAATCTGCTTAATGCCAACACTGCGTGAATGTTCTATTTTCAATGAAGAAATGTTAAAGTTGGAAAATGAAGAAATTATAAAATTGGAAGCAATTGATGAAATAGAACATGAAGGAATCACCATTATTTTGACTGAAAAGTTGAAGAGGAAATTGGATTATTTAGAGAAATCAATAAGAAAAACGGCTGATTTAGAAAAGAATTTGTATGTATGTGTAAACTGTAGGGTAATTTTACGTCGTAATTTGCATGTGGAAAATGATTTAGTAAATGGAGCAATGGGTAAAATTGTTGAATTTGTTAATTATGTAAATAGAGATGGGATTGAATTTTTTAAAATCAAATTTGATGAAATTGCTGAAGTACAACAATTTAGTTGTTGTTCAACTCGGTTTTTGCTTGTAAAAGTTTTGTATGTACGCAGAAAACAGTTTCCTATTTGTTTAGCATATGCGGTGACTATTCATAAATCTCAAGGTTTAAGTGTAGATAATGCTTTAGTGAATATTGGAAGTACTGTGTTTAAAGAGGGTATGGCATATGTTGCTTTGTCTCGAGTGAGAACTTTATCTGGATTGTACTTGATTGACTTTGATGAGACAAAGGTTAGTGCAGATGCAAATTGTGTGAAAGAGTATAGTAGGTTAAAAAAAATATTGACCCTATTTAGGTCAATATCCAGTATTTGAAAAGCGTATGGGAGGTAGAAAAATAAGATTTGAGAATATCTGTAGTGAAACTGTAGAGAAAGGAAAAAAAACAAGATGAAGTTGCGCTTGCAAGTAAAAAGAAAAAGGACAGTGTTGAAGAGAATGTTGGTTATCGGTTTGAAAATAGTTGTGGTGTCAACTGCTATGCTAATATAGTTGTAAATGTTTGCAACAGCAAATCATTGAAAATCGGGACGAAAGATTCTGTTCATTGTTGTCTTCTGTTTATGAGAAATGTAGTAGTGATAAAAGTAAAATACAAAGTGTTTCTGATATTCCAAATGTTTTGGACATATGTCCTGGCTCTAATTAACCCTGGGCGTATTAGTCGTAGTGGGGCTACGCGAAGCTACGCAAAGTGGACCAGAAACTACGTCCACCTACGCACTTCGCGTAGCCCCAGTGCGCGCCACCCGCCTCCCTCCCGCCCTCGCTAAATACTACCCGCCTCCCTCCCGCCCTTCTCACGAGAAATGCGCGGGCAGCCGCGCATGCGCATTAGTATCCAACATGGCGGTGCGGTTACCAGAGGGAGCCCCGGAGACGCAGCCGACAAGGTAAGTGGTGTTTATTATTTTTAAAAACATTATTTAAGTATTTAGGGAGGGCGGGAGGGAGGCGGGTGGCGGGCAACTTCGCTACGCCCACGGAGTGGGCATAGTGTTGCCTGCTACGCCTACTTCGCAAATGGCGAAGTAGGCAACACTACGCCCACTCCGTGGGCGTAGCGAAGTACTACGCCCCGGGTAAGTTCTAATCAATTTACGCAGAATATTCAACAAGATTGTCAGGAATTTTTAATGTTTATGCTCGGTGTACTTGAAGATGAAGGTACAGATATTGAACATCTTTTTGGCCTTTCTTATAAATGGCGACATGACTGTGAAAATTGTTTGTGTACATGTACCACTAACATAGACACTGAAAGATTCATATATTTGACTTTACCAGACTGTGAATCAGTGTCTTTTATCAATCTAGAGAGAGGAGCAAGTCAAAACATGGAGTGGAGCCAATGTAAATCAGAAATGTCATCAACATTACTTATACAAAGATATGGGCAGTATGTAATTTTAATGCTGCAGCGTTGTAGAGTTGATGGAAGAAAATTGGAAACTTTAATCAAAAATGTTGTAGCTACTCAAGTATCAATATCAGGAAGAACATTTGTAGCTGTTGCAATTATTTTTCATGATGGACCTTCTACAACATGTGGACATTACACTGTTTATTTAAAATGTCTAAAAGGTTGGATACATTGTAATGATAGTCAATTAGTTTTTAAGCAACGTTTGCCTAAATAGTTACCAAATTCTTACCTAATATTTTTAAAGCCAACATTTTAAGATCAACATTTGGCCTTTCAGGATTACTGTTAAGGTAGATTAGTTTGGTGTTGTAGAGTATTTTTAAGTGATGGTGAAGAGCTTGAAGGTGATTTTCTTGTTGATGTCGATGCAGTGTAGGAGTATCAGGTCATGAGTGATGTAGCTGCAGCAGGGGAAGATCAGTCAGGTTGGATTTGTTGTAGTCGTTGTAGGTGTTTGGCTGGAATTTTTCTGTAGAGTGTGTTGCCATAGTGTAGTCTGCTGCTAATGAGGGCCTATGTTATTGTTCTTCTTCTTTTGGTTAGGATCTACTCGTAAATGTTGCTGAGCATGTGGAGGGTGTTATAGAAGTATGAGGAAATGCTGTAGACTTGTTTACACATGTAGAGGGAGGAGTTGAGGATGAATCGTAGGTTGTGTACATGGTCAGTAGGTGTTGGTACTGTTTACATTGTAGTTGGCCAGCGGCAGTCATCCGAGGTTGAGGGGGTGGGTCTGAGGATGAGTACCTCCACGTTGTGCGACTTCAGGTTTAGAAAAATGCTCCTTATCGAGTTGGTGACATCCTTAATTACATCGTGGACTTTGATTTTTGTGGTATGTGGCTCCTTGGTGAGGAAGAGGATGACCTCAGTGTCGTTGGTGTAGGAAATGATGTTGAGGTTGTGATGGCGGGTCACTTGTGTGAGGGTGGCCATGGAGATGTTGAATAGCATCGGGCTGAGGAATGAGCACTGGGGGATGGTGCAAATGATGTCAGTGGTTTTGGATCAGAAAGATGGGAGACAGATGCTCAGAGTTACTATTGAACAACTTTCAAACTAAGAATTTCACGCATACTATTTGGCCACGGGGAAAGTATGTGAAACCATTAAGGAATTTTTGTTGTAAATTTTGTAAGCATATATTTGTAAGTAACATTATTTATAATGGAAGAAAATTAATGATAGTGTTTTATTTTTTTAAGATTGTTTGACATACCTCATAGTTACGTAAGAAATTGGTCTTAGAAAAAACATTTAACATATGTTTTATTTCTATTGTTTAGATAGTTAATTTGTTTTTTTTAAGATAATCTTCTTGATTGTCTTTTTTTTGCCCGCTGTTATGTGATGAATACTATTGAACTCACTGTTTCTAGTGAAATTCAATATATTCTGAGAACAGCAAAAAAGGCATATGAAATGCTTTACAAATTATTTTGTGTTGTAAAAGATGAATTGTAACTATTTTTTTTGTCTTTTACAGATGCTAATTTTATAATAATTAATTTTTTTAATTTATTATTTGAAGGTAAGTATAAGTAACTGTTAAAAATGATATGTACTTCTACAGAGCTGGAGTAAGAGAACGCGGATGAACTACATAAGTATGTAAAGATGGTTTGTATCTTTTAAACATATTTGAAGAAAATAGGAATATATATACTGAGTGTACCTGTATTCTTTGTATTTTACTACAACACATCTACTACTTTGGAACTGGTAAAGTGAATAGATACATTGTATTTTTTTAGTACTGCATTTTATTATGATAGCCTTAGTTTTTTCCTCTAGTGATAAGGAGTGACTGGTTTGAAAATGTAAGAACATTTTATAACTAAAAAGTCCTATAAGCAATTTTATTAATATGGTCTTATAAAGTAGTTGACAATGGTATTTGTAAAATATTTCTTAAAGGGAAAATTAGTTGATAAAGCTAGTTTTGTAATAAGTAATAGGAAAAACGATGAAATAAGGTGTTTATGTTTTTCTACAAGGAACAACAACCTTTAAAAAAATCACTATGGAAGAAGAGCAGAACTATGTAGAAGAAAGTGGTGACATTTCTAACACTTTGGTAGAGGAGTCAAATGTACCTTTTATTGATTGTGAAAATGAAGATGGAAATATTGCTGCAGATATAAGCTGTGATTTCTTCGATAAAACAATGGATGAGGATTTTATTGAAGCATTAGAGGACATCTAGTTACATGAAATGACTTTTGAAATTTATAATGAAGAAAATGAAATTTCAGATGAAATGATGTTGGAAGCTCTATTAAATTATGAAATGTTACAGGAATACATTTATGATTTAAAATTAAAAATGGTTTGAGAGACTCTTCTTGCAGAATTGTAATCATACAGTTAGTATCCAAGTACTCATGGCGCAAAGTGTGCCTTAGGACATGGACTGCTTCAAACCTCCATAGATTATGTATGCACTCTTCTATGCACCAGCAAAGTTGTGTTTTAAAGCTTTTATTTCCAGGTCTATATCATTTTACTTCCAGCAAAGTCTCTGTGATTGCTGATTTCGTATTGTACTGAGCTATTCAGCAGAAAGTTCTTATCTATGCACTGTGCTAAAAATGAACCTATTTTAAATTCAGTCAGGCACTCTCCTTGGAGAGCTGTAAATATCCACTCAGTATCCAAATATTCATGGAGGAAAGTAGGCCTTAGGGCTCAGCTTTCTAAACTGTTCATGTAGGTGACACACTTTTTGGAGAGGCATAATTTTGTGGCATAGTAAGATAGTGTAGCGAGCGAACCCGAACCGCTGAAGGGGGTTTGGAGGGGGGGGTTCTCCCTCTGGAAAAACATTTTGAAATACAAGTGGGAAAATGGTATCTCTCGGTCTGTGTCCATCCCACTGTTGCCCTCCTCCCACCCTCTGTCTATCGCAGACTCACTCCCTCTGTCTCCCTCTGTCTCCCTCACTTTCCCTTTCTGTTTGTCTCCCACGGTTTCCCCCTTTGTCTGTCTCCTTCCCTCTGTCTGACTCCCTCCCTCTGTCTGTCACCCTCTATCTCCGTCTCTGTCTGTCCCTGTCTTCCTCCGTCTCCCTCTCTGTCTCTCTGTCTCTGCCTATCTCTGCCTCTATCTCTCTGGCCCTGTCCCTGTCCCTGCCTCTATCTGTCTGTCTCTGTCTCTATCTCTGTCTCCCTCCCTCTCTCTGTCTCTCTCTCTCCCTCCCTGTCTCTGTCTCTTTCTGTCTCCCTTCCTCTCTCTCTCTGTTTACCTTCCTCTTGCTTGCTCTCTACCTCTCTCTTCCTCTCTCTCCGTCTGTCTCACTCAGTCTCTCTGTCTCCCTCTCTCTCTGTCGCTACAAGGCCACAGAGGGGGAAGCTAGCACATTTAGCAATTTTCCCCCAGCAAGAAATCCTCCCTTTCACCCAACTGAAGTTGAGTTCCATACTGATTTATACCCTGACAGGGGTTTACTAGAGCCCTTTGCAGGAGCAGATGTCTGCAGTGTAGACACCACTAACACAAGAAAAGCCAAGCCTTGATCCACACGCAGAGCACTTCTTTAATAGGGTTTACTCTTGCTAAATTGTCCACAGTTTTAGCTTACAACACATCATGAACATTCTACCATCAATAAATGAGAGAGCAAGCAGAGAGAACGTGCCTTGAATTTTCAGAGAGCAGCCACGGAACGTCTCTCTAATGGTTCTATGCAGAATAGCCCTGGAGTGCACCAAAAGTGATGATAAACTATGAACACATGCACACACATGTTTAACTTGGCATGCATACTGTACATCCAGCTTCTCTGCAAGAGGCTTCCCTGGCATTGCTGTGCGCAGGCAGCCAAGGCCAAAGTTAAGGCTTGGCCGCTTGGCCGCAGTGCGCTTTAGCAAGTTTCTTTTTCATTTCATTTTTTCATTTGTTGTGCAAGTTCGAAAACCTTTACTGTGCTTTTTTTGTAGCTGATGGGCAGGCGGCATTTCCCCTCCTCTAGCCTGGAGATGAGAGCTGTCAGGACTGCTGCACTTCACAGGTGTTTAAAAGACCATAGAGTAGAGTGTCAAGGAATGCCTCTTAATTAGCAGCAGTTATGTGCTAAGTGCCTGCGACACACCCACCATTTTCAGGCTACACAGTACTGTGTTGGGACACTCAGTTTGGAAAGCTTTGCCTTGCGCCATTGATTGCTTTAAACCTGTATAGACTATGCATGTAGTCTTCTATGTACCTACAAAGTAGTCCTTTATACATTGAATTTCCCAGTCTGTATCATTACACTTTCAGCAATCACTCTCACTCTACTGTTTCATGAGGACACTTGCGCCATAGGGACTTCACTTTTTGTGATGTTCCGTGGCACAGCTGTCTGTGTGATATTTATCAGGCACAAATAAGCTAATTTTTTGGCATACTGCTGCATGATAAATATCAGCCCCTTCAACATAGAAAAAGGAAAAGTCTCTTGTGATGATATCTGTATAGAAAGGTTTCCCTTGCTGTACAAAAGTAATCATCCCCGCAACACTGGCACTCTTGCACTATTGTGCAAAGGTGCCTGCGTTGGCACAGGCAAACCATTGTGTGCCGGTGCAGGGGAAAAGGAGAGGCATGTGCCGTATCTTATAGATACAGCGCATTCCTCTCTTTTTCATTTGACGTAGGGAAGTGCAGCAGGAAGGCCTGCTGTGCTTCCCTACAGCAAAATCTCATAAATGAGGTGCTATGTCAGTAGCCAAGTATTCATTGTACAAAGTGGGCCTTAGGGCAAGAAATACTTCAAACCCCTATAGACTATGCACACACTGTTCTATGCACCTGCAAATTTGCCTTTTATATGTTGAATTCCGCAGTCTCTATCCTTACACTTACACCAAACACTCTGTCAATCTTGGTATACTTTTATAGTGACTCATTGATCATTGTGTTGTAAGGCATTCACTACATTAAAACACTAATCAGTAGATGTACAATAAGTGGTACATCCCCAGAGATATGCCAGTTATTGTGCAGTTTAACATCACCACCATGGATGCACCGTATTTACAATGTGGAGCACTATGAGGCAAAAATGGCACAGATATGTGATGTATCTGTGCTGTGGAGATGACGCTTTGCTTGACTTGCATTGGAAGCACAATTTTGCTCCAGCAATGCTCTTTGGGCCCTATGCTCATAATGCTGTGTCAATCCTTACATCTGCTTCAAACAGGAGCAGGGTTGTGATGCAGTATAAGCCCAAAAGTGACTGAATGAAATCTTATAGATTTCACTTAGTCAATTTTAGGAGGCGTTCCTGCGCCAGAACATCCCCCACCTGCGCAGGAAAGCCTCCTTCTGGCGCAGGGCTTTACAATGTGACGCACCTTCCAAATGCGTCACAATGTAAATATCACACACCATGGCACATCTTTTGCACCACCGCTGCAACAGTTGTGTAAAAGAGGCACAAGGGGGTTGTGAAACCGCCCCTAACACATACAAATTCACCAGTAGTGCAAATTGAAGCATAGACTTGTAACATATTTATATGCATATATTACATTGAAGTGCTTCGGATGTACTACAGAATACTATAGGTAAACACCTTATAGATATATGCTGTAGCACTTCCTATAGTTCTGCACTTTCACATTCACCATACACTACTAATGTATTCATTCATTCATTTATGAACTATACAATCATTCTGACAAACTTTTACACACTAACGTAGAAATATAGTTCTTTCTTTGACCAGTGAAGATAGTTCTGAAAAGAACAGTTTTTTTGTGTTTTTAGTTTTGTATTTTTTTTCTATTTTTTCAACAAGTTTTTTGATTTTTTTTTACCAGAAAAATTGAACTTTTTAAACCAAAAAACTGTGCACCAGGAACTATGCAAGGGCGACAACGCGAAGCTTGGAAGAAAATCCTCCACCTGCAGTGGCTAGTACCTCAACTGCCGTGTGTCAATACAATAATTAGGAACAAGATAAAAGGGCGGATAATTACTGACAAGAAAGAAGGAACACTAAATCATCAGAAAAGTGTACGGTACAGTTAAGTTTTATATATTTTTATTGAACAATCATATATCAAAAATAGGGAGGGAGAAACCAATATCTCTTATACATTCATTATGATTTGGTCTCCGTCTTATTTGTATAATCTACAACAGCATGAAGTTATGCATATTTGTTTCTATAGACAGTTTGTTTGAGATTTGCATTTGTAGTGCTGTATAGAAGATTACATTAAAAAACATGGCTAAAGATTTGAGTGTTACTACGCGCGTTTCGGCTATTTAGCCTTCATCAGGAAGCCATGATGAATAGTTCTGAAGTACCTGTGCACCCACAAAAAAGAAAAATAGAGAAAAAACATATGTATGAGATAACGGTTCCTGTCAATGTCAGTATAGAGTCCTAAGCTATTTACAATCTAAAGTTTAAAAACATCACATCTTTTCAAAAAATTGATGAGATGACGGTTAAAAGGAAAACAGTACTAAGATAAATACCAATACATCATTTCTATCTAATACACATATTTACAACTATTTACATGGTATTCTATGCACAATGTTTGTATATATATGAATTTTCACAAATTTAAAACGGGAACCGTTTTGACGTAACCTACATTATTTTACATCTACTAGTAGTCATACCTTGTCTGTACATTTATATACATTTAGAGTTAATTGACTGGTGTATTAGGCATGCCTTCAAGGATGGTTGTTACAATTACATGCACTTTTACATAGTCCATCATTGGTCGTTATGAGCCTCATTGAGATTGGTTAACACCCCGGGCGTGTACATCGCCCTAGAGGTACAGTCCATGGTTCCATTAGATACAGTCATTATGTCCTCTACATTTGTTTCAATTATATTGTCATCTCTGATTGGGCATATCATCCACCATATAGATAAATAACAACATAAGTTTAAAATATATCACATTATTAATATTCACTAAATTTCTTTCAATGTGACTCCACTGTTCTATAAAGAACATAAGTATAGCATTGTTCTCAGCTCCGTAATACTATCAGCACGCGCATCCTGTTCCAAAATGGCCGCCGCGCTATTCCGAACCCCTTAAGGAACACTCCTTGCAGTTCCGGGCTCGCACGTTTCATGACATGCCACATAATTGAGATTTAATTCATATCTCTTAATTTGACCCTATCATTATGTAGAGAACATTAACAGAGTATCGTTCTCGGCTCCTCAACATTATCAACACGTATATCCTGTTCCAACATGGCCGCCGCGTTATTCAGAACCCTCCAAGGAATACCCCTTGGAGTCCCGGGCTTGTACTCTGCCCACATTGACCTTTCACCGGTATGCGCGCGCAATTTTAACATAAAAGGAACCATCATCCCTCACTAGTTCCTTTCTCAATCTACACCGGGACGCGGCTCTGCAGGAAACCACGATTGGAAGGCACGCCCAACATCTTAATCAGGTACGCATCAGCCTAGCTGCGCGTTTATACTTACAGCCTTAAAAGAACCGCTTGTAACGGAATATTATTCCCGTTTCTCTTTCAACTAGCGGCTGGCTCGCAAAACATTAAATACCCACCAGTGGGAAGCGCACCGGACCGCCCATACAGGTAATTTTGCGCGGTCTTAATTAATCTCAGACGATCTCTGCCAACAAAATAACACTCGATTAACCTCAAGTGTTCCCCCCTGTTCCTAGACCTACAACACGAGAGTCTTGCTCCACCTGCTATCAGTCTTTCTACTGTAAGCAGAGAGGACCTGTTATCAGCTAATACACCAGTGATTAACACAAGGTACGCTCGTTCTGTTTCAGTTCCCACGAGTAACTACATTAG
The DNA here is from genome assembly GCF_964261635.1 of Lissotriton helveticus. NCBI lineage: Eukaryota > Metazoa > Chordata > Amphibia > Caudata > Salamandridae > Lissotriton > Lissotriton helveticus. The sequence goes on along the minus strand of NC_136067.1, from coordinate 465,964,156 downwards.
TCCATTCAGTTAACCCTTGGACTAACCAAGCGAGCATCGCTTTCTATCTCCATAGGTACGATTTATTAGTGCCATTATTGCCACTCTATCCTGCAGTACCTAACATCCAGTGACCTCTCCAAACGGAGGACCCACCATACCTACAGATAGGTATTACGAAGTGCTCTTAAACAATTGCATAATGTTTTCTTTTTTCACCCCGGGTCCCGTTTTGCCCCCTTTCCTGCCCTGCCCTCAGTATATCTCGTGTCCATTACTGTGACCATACAACCAAATAATCTTTTCAACCATGTGATGTAATCTCTTATACTGCCTACAGGTTCATGGTCATTGCGAGGAAGGCCATTTACGCACAACCCCACTACTAAAGATTGTCATCTATCCCGTTAACATATAGGTACTCCTCGTTACTATATGTCACAGTTATATAGTTTTACTGTGTCTCCAATTTATGCTCTAACAATAATAAATCACCTCTCGCCTCATTCAATTAGAACTTTATCTTCCTCAACTGGCAACCGAACAGTGTCCACCAAATTCCTCCGTGCCTACATTGCAGGACGTTACATCAATAAGTTTCGGGTGAGCTTTTATCCTTTATCCTCTATCCTTTCTTCTCTTCCTTTCCTAAACCCCCCCCTTCTAAATTTACCTAAGGTTGCCTACCTTCCACCTAGGTGCCTCTTGGGGTTTTGATCTATCTCAGTTCTCTAACTCTCATAACTGACAATAGGTTCACAAAAGTATATATAATTTGGCTCCACCATCATGGCCCTTACTATGTAAAAGTGCATGTAATTGTAACAACCATCCTTGAAGGCATGCCTAATACACCAGTCAATTAACTCTAAATGTATATAAATGTACAGACAAGGTATGACTGCTAGTAGATGTAAAATAATGTAGGTTACGTCAAAACGGTTCCCGTTTTAAATTTGTGAAAATTCATATATATACAAACATTGTGCATAGAATACCATGTAAATAGTTGTAAATATGTGTATTAGATAGAAATGATGTATTGGTATTTATCTTAGTACTGTTTTCCTTTTAACCGTCATCTCATCAATTTTTTGAAAAGATGTGATGTTTTTAAACTTTAGATTGTAAATAGCTTAGGACTCTATACTGACATTGACAGGAACCGTTATCTCATACATATGTTTTTTCTCTATTTTTCTTTTTTGTAGGTGCACAGGTACTTCAGAACTATTCATCATGGCTTCCTGATGAAGGCTAAATAGCCGAAACGCGCGTAGTAACACTCAAATCTTTAGCCATGTTTTTTAATGTAATCTTCTATACAGCACTACAAATGCAAATCTCAAACAAACTGTCTATAGAAACAAATATGCATAACTTCATGCTGTTGTAGATTATACAAATAAGACGGAGACCAAATCATAATGAATGTATAAGAGATATTGGTTTCTCCCTCCCTATTTTTGATATATGATTGTTCAATAAAAATATATAAAACTTAACTGTACCGTACACTTTTCTGATGATTTAGTGTTCCTTCTTTCTTGTCAGTAATTATCCGCCCTTTTATCTTGTTCCTAATTATTGTATTGACACACGGCCATATATCCCGAAATTAGGAACTCTAGTCGGGGGTACCCCTCTCCTTTCTTGCATATAGTACCTCAACTGCACCACCACCTCCTGCAAGCATTCCACATCCCATCATTTTTTCTCAGTTTTCTGAGATCATTTTCAACTGCAAATATTGCAAACAAATGCTTTGCTCTGGTGAACAATCTGTTGACCTGATTGTTAAGAGGCAAGAGGAGCACCGTTGCCCTACGAAATAATTTTTTAAAAACTTTTTTGTTCCTGGTGCACAGTTTTTTGGTTTAAAAAGTTAAATTTTTCTGGTAAAAAAAAATAATCAAAAAACTTGTTGAAAAAATAGAAAAAAAATACAAAGCTAAAAACACAAAAAAACTGTTCTTTTCAGAACTTCCTTCACTGGTCAAAGAAATAACTATATTTCTATGTTAGTGTGTAACAGTTTGTCAGAATGAATGATCATTTACAAAACCTTTGAAATTCACTGAAAAAAACATAGGTTTCACACACGGTATAGTTGGGAATTAGCATTTAAAAAACCTTGCAAATTCACTGAAAAAACCATAGGTTTCACACATGTTATAGTTAGGAATTAGCATTTAAAAAACCTTAGAAATTCACTGAAAAAACCATAGGTTTCACACATGTTATAGTTAGCTGGACATTTCATTCATACAAAACCATTGAAATTCCCCCGTCATAGTTAGTTCAGCTACCTATAACTCTCGCACCCGCAATGCACTGCTGATGACATCACATATTACATCACTCATGACATGGTAAGTGACATCACTGATGACGTCACTGATTACTCCCTTCACTCTCGACTGGGACTACTCGTGGAATCCACTTCCAAAGCTCACTCGCCCCAAAATAATAAAAAGCACTCGCAGGAACGTGGCAACCCTTAGATTTTATTTGGGTTACAGCTACATCACTATATATATTTATATATATATATATATATAATCTACTGGCGGTAGCCTAGCCAGTAGATAGTTATAGTTAGGACCTATTTTCCATAGGAAAATCGCAACATTCTATTTCCAATAACTTTGGCACCGATTGGCGAATCTTCGCGAAATTTTCAAAACTCGCCGGGCTCTCCGGTCCGCTCCGGTCCGCTCCTATTTTGAAAGTTTCGGGGAGATTCAGCAAGGGGGGCTAAGAAAAAAGGGGGGTCCTAAAACGTGTTTTCCCCATGCAATTTTCCATAGGAAACTTTAGACATGGCTACAGCCCGAACTGCTGAACCGAATTACACCAAATTTGTAAATCCCTTCAGTAGTTGCTAAGAAAATAAAAAATAAAAAAGTTTTGATATCTAGGGCTGCGGATCCTCTCGAGCACGAGCTTTATGCTAATTGGCTGTCAACACTTCAAACCAGGAAGTGTTGGCAGCCATTTTGTGCCTGGAGAAAGCAGTGAAATAAATGTGAAAAACACAAAAAGGGGGCAGGGTTTAAACACCATGACCCCCTAGGCCTGCTTAGGGGGTCCCACAAGGACTCCCAGGGCCAAAAAAAGCATTTGTTTTCAAAAGATCCGCCCCGGTGCAGAAAACAAATTTGTGTGGGGGGGCCCCAATCCCCCCCGACACTGCCCCAGGGACCACCACCCCTCGGGGCTTAGCATACATATTTGTGAGTGGCACACGCCCCCAAACAGCCCCGGGGACTGCCACCCACCAGGGCTGGTTTTATTAAAGTTGGAGGGCCTCTAAGGCCCCCCCAAGCCCCGGGGACCACCACCCCCCAGGGCTCTTGTTAATCATATTCGTGGGGGGCACACTGCCCCTGCAGCCCCGGGGACCGCCACCCCCGGGGCTTCTGATTTTTTTATAAAATGCCTGAGTGGGGGCTCGAGCCCCCCACACGCCCCGGGGACCGCCACCTCCCCGGGTCACTAATTATTCAAATTCAGGGGTTCATATCGGACCCCCGAACACTGGGGACCACCACCTGTGAAAATGTAGGAAGGGGGGCTGCACAGCCCCCCTCCTGGAGCCAGTAATGGCCTGGGGACCGCCACCACCCAGGGCCGGCTGCTGCAGTGCCCCAGGGTGCCCAACCCAGGACACTGCTGTTTGCAATGACAGGGCATGAGCCTCGCGGCTCCCGCCCTGTCATTGCAAACTGCTTTGCTTCATTAAAGCGAGAGCAGGGAAACCTGGTCTCGCTTCAATGAAGTAGAGCAAATTGCTTTTCCACATGGGAAGCTGCATGTTAGCAGCTCCCAATGTGGAAAAGCAATGACGGTTCACGTGTTTTAAGTTGGGGAATTAAGTCCCCTTGAATCTTGAGGATCCCTAGGGTCCAACTAGCCCACCAGGTACCTCCAGTAAGCACCACAGAGCTGCGTTGTGGAGAGGTGTAAAAAGGGGCATGGCCTTTGAACACCTCTCTGCAATGCAGCTTCCTGGTGCATACTGTGGCGTGTTTTAAATTGGTGAATTAAGTCTCCTTGAATACTGAGGGCCCCGTTGCAGTGATGTGGTCCTTTTTACACCTCTCTATGATGCAGCTCTGTGGGGCTAACTGGAGATACCTGGGGGGCTAATTGGACCCATGGTATACTCGGGATTCAAGGGGACTTTACACCCTGATTTAAAATGGCCAGAGGGCATGTTTGCACACGTCAGCTCAGCCCCCCCTCCTTCCACCAGTGTGCAAACGTTCCCTGTGGCGCATTTTAAGAGGTACTTTTAATACCCCTGACCTATTATGTACTAGGGTCTTATTGAAGAGGCCATGGTAATCACAGGGGTACCCCAACGCATAGTGTTCCCTAGTGTATGTAGGCATTAACGGTATTCTAAGTGTCTTTTAGCATAGCACTGGCTCTAGGACTGGTTAGTCAGAGTCAGTTACCACCAGTACCCATCTGAATTTTTTTTTTAAACTGCACCAAAACGTAAACACTTATAAATTCACCTAGATACTCTCCTTACAGTACCCTAATCATTCAGTCAGTACCCAAGGACTCATGCAGTGACCCAGTTTTTAACACATGCACTGCTACAAACGCCTGTCCACTACGTATGCAGTCCTCTAACCACCTACAAACTTGTCTTTCACAACTTCATTATCCAGGCAGTACCTATACACTCCAGCAATCACCCTGTCACTCCCCAATCACTCTTCGTCAGCCATCTAGCACATATACTAATCCAAACACTACGCCAAAACCCAAACACTTCTAAATCCACCCAGGCACTCTCCTTGCAGTTCTATAATCATTCAGTCAGTACCCAAGTAGTCATGCAGTGACACAGGCCTTAACACATGCACTGCTACAAACCCCTGTCCACTATACGTGAAGGCCTCTAACCACATACACACTTGTCTTTCACACCTTCAATTACTCAGGTAGTACCTATACACTCCAGCAATCACCCTGTTGCTCCCTGTGCGCTCCTCCAATCAGCCATCCAGCACCATGTACTAATCCATTCACTGCGTCAAACCCCAAACACTTATAAATTCACCCAGGCACTCTGCTTGCAGTACTCCAATCATTTAGTCACTACCCAAGTACTCATTCAATGACCCAGGCCTTAACACATTCACTGCTACAAACCCCAGTCCACTGCACATACTGTGCTCTAACCACCTACACCCTTGTCTTTCACTCCTTCAATTCCCCAGTCAGTATGCATACACTCTAGCAAACAACCTGTCACTCCCCTTGCACTCCTCCATGACCCATTCGGCACCATGCATTAATCCATTCACTGCGCCAAAACTAAGAGTGGGCGTAAAATCCGTTTCGCGGGTGAATTTGCGGATTTTTTACGATTTCGCGATCCGCGAATCGTGCGAAATTGCCCAATAATCCGCAAATTCGCAAGCTACGAATTATTTTGCTTGGTCGCGCTTGAAAAATACATTATCGCGCGCGCGGCGTTGACTCTGAGCCTGCCGAGTTGTTTTTCTCCCGTTTTTGCGTGTGCTGCGCTATTTTCGATCTTGCTGCGTGATCGCGCGAGAGTTTTTCGAACGCAATTACGTCATCGCGGCTTGCCATCTTGCACGGCGAGAGTTTGACAACGCGAGTACGTCATAAATGCCCACGACGGCGCGCAGCTGACTTCCGGCGGGAGGTTTGAACAGCTCGAGTTCCCGAAATTGCAAAAATTGCAATTCTGCACAAGAAATCCACCGCAGGAAGCATAAACCTTGTGAAAATGATGATTTTGATAAGAATAACTCCTCAGATTGAAATTTGGCTGCACTTTTTGGTGCAGGAGTCCATTTTTTGGGGTGGGGTGGGAGGAAGGAAGTGCCCCAGAGTCTCCAACTTCCTGTTCCTGTCCAGCAGGCTCCTCCCAGTGCTTTGTCCATGTACTGGCCACTTTTCATTTGGCTGTTGAGCTGGAAGGATTACTTTTTCTTGCTGCTGGTGGATTTTTGTATTTGAGGACTTTTTGGACTTTGGAGTTTGGATCACTTTTGGACTTGAGATTTTACAAGTAAGTTGGTGTTGTTTGTTTGGGGCATTGCAGTAGAGGCAACTCCAGTTCTAAAACTTTTTTCACAACTTTAACAAAATATATATTGTGGTGGTAGCTAGCCACAGTATCCAGTAGGCCCAGGGTTAGTCATGGGTGCATGATACAACTGTTTCTCTGTTTTTTTTTAACTTAATTCTCATTTATGTCATGGAATTTTAGCTCACTGTTATATGTCTTTTATTTTTTTATTTTGGGGTGCCTGTAAGGCCTCACTAGCCAGTAGGCCCAGGGGTAGTGAGTGGTGCATGGGCCTAGTCTTTCTGTGGGGTGTCTTGAATGTAAACCTCATGGAGGGCATGGATGGCATTGGATTGTGGTGATTTTTGTGTGTTTTTCGATTTTTAGGGGTGTTGATGGGGCATGGCCATGTGGGTGGGGGCCATTTTGAGGACTGGTACAGGCAGGGCCTGGCCATGTGGTGGAGGTCAAGGGGCCATTTTGAATCCAGGCAGTGTGCTTTGTGCCATAGGCCTGCATCCAATGTGCCTTGCTTTCATCCATTATGCCCAGGGGTACTCAGTGGTGCATGGGCCTAGTCTTTCTGTGGGGTCTCTTTAATGTAAACATCATTGAGGGCATGGATGGCATTGGATTGTGGTGATTTTTATGTGTTTTTCGATTTTTGGGCTGTTGTTGGGGCCTTTTGCCCAGGGGTACTCAGTGGTGCATGGGCCTAGTCTTTCTGTGGGGTGTCTTGGATGTAAACCTCATGGAGTGCATGGATGGCATTGGATTGTGGTGATTTTTGTGTGTTTTTCGATTTTTAGGGGTGTTGATGGTGCATGGCCATGTGGGTGGGGGCCATTTTGAGGACTGGTACAGGCAGGGCCTGGCCATGTGGTGGGGGTCAAGGGGTCATTTTGAATCCAGGCAGTGTGCTTTGTGCCATAGGCCTGCATCCAATGTGCCTTGCTTTCATCCATTATGCCCAGGGGTACTCAGTGGTGCATGGGCCTAGTCTTTCTGTGGGGTCTCTTTAATGTAAACATCATTGAGGGCATGAATGGCATTGGATTGTGGTGATTTTTATGTGTTTTTTGATTTTGGGCTGTTGTTGGGGCCTTTTGCCCAGGGGTACTCAGTGGTGCATGGGCCTAGTCTTTCTGTGGGGTCTCTTTAATGTAAACATAATTGAGGGCATGGATGGCATTGGATTGTGGTAATTTCTAAGTGTTTTTCGATTTTTGGGCTGTTGTTGGGGCCTTTTGCCCAGGGGTACTCAGTGGTGCATGGGCCTAGTCTTTCTGTGGGGTGTCTTGAATGTAAACCTCATGGAGGGCATGGATGGCACTGGATTGCGGTGATTTTTGTGTGTTTTTCGATTTTTTGGGGTGTATAACTGATGTTCCTCTGTCTTCCATTGATTTTAGGTGCACAAGAGACCCACCAGTGCCAGGAAGAAGTCCTGCAGCGGTGTGTGCAGCACAACGTCACGCGACGTCACGTGTGGCCACAGACGAGACAACTCTGCAACTCGTGCAACTGCGGCCTGCTGTTCTGACATCTGAAGAAGATGGACCCAAAGAAAGGTGGCCGTAGCGCCTCAGCGAAGAAAGTTGCCAGTGCCACTGCCAGTAAGAAGGAGCAGAAGAAGCAAGTGGCACCACCTACCAAGGAGACGGGTGTGCCCACCGACACCTTTTTTGGGAAAAAAAACTACGCCTCCAGCAGCAGCAGGGTCCGCCAGGGACCAAGCTGGAAGCAGCCCCTCCGCCTCATTGGGGTCAGTGCCACAAAGCCAAGTTAGGTCCAAGACCATGAGTGCTGCTGCGGCAGCTACTTTGGTTGTTCAATCACCATCGACCAGTGATGTTGGCTCATCACAAGAAAGTACCATCCAATCAACGCCGGGTGTAACTCAGCTGGCGAGTGTCCAACAATCACAGCCGCAACGACAACCACGAGTGCAACCAGTACAAGCGCAAGTACATGGGCAAGGAGAGGCGCAAGTACATGGGCAAGGAGAGGCGCAAGTACATGGGCAAGGAGAGGCGCAAGTTCATGGGCAAGGAGAGGCGCAAATACATGGGCAAGGAGAGGCGCAAGTACATGGGCAAGGAGAGGCGCAAGTACATGGGCAAGGAGAGGCGCAAGTACATGGGCAAGGAGAGGTGCATGGAGAGGTGCAACTAGAGGTTCATGGAGTGGCACAACTGCCTACAACGCTTGTTCCTCCAGAAGTAGGGGCACATCAGGAAATTGATATTCAAGTGGAGGTATCATCCGAGGAATCCACTACTCCTGATGTTGATCCGTTGTCTTCCAGATCCCCAGCAAGAAAAAGGTCAAGGAGGGCTGCTACTACTACAAGTTCTTCTTCAAGCCTCCTTCATTCTGATGACCTTGATCTTGATTGGAACCCACCAATGCAGTCTGACAGTGAGGCACGCCATGAGCCGACAAAGGTAGCTAAGCCGAAAAGGAAGGTTCCCGCAAGGCTTCGACTTATGGTTGCTGGCGATGAACAAGAAGTGGTGCCTTCTGCTGCTGATGAAGAGTCTGACGATGACCCAGTCATCACAGATGTCACTCCAGCTACAGCGGGCATGCAGCAGACAAACATTTTAACCCTAGCCCAAATGGCTGCTGAGCGGCACTGGTGGTACCACCACCAACGCAGTTAACTACAATACCAACACGACCTACAGCTTCCATATTTTCTCGTCAGAAGGGCCGGCAGGGACCTCCATCCAGCTCGACCCCCATTACCTCAAGTAGTGGTGCTGTAAGTCAACTACAGGGAAAAATTCAGCCACGCACAACCTACACTTCATCTGGTATTGGAAGTCAAAGTAGCACGTCCTGCACCACCAGCAGACATCTCCAGTCCCCAGTTTGGGACTTCTTTACTGTTAGCAAAAAGGCGGAAAACATGGTTGTTTGTTCAATTTGTAAAGTATCAGTTAGTCGGGGTAAGCTTGGTACCAACTATGGTACCGGAGGCCAGAGAGGTCATCTCAAAAAACACCACCCTATCCAGTGGTATAAGCACCTAAGTGACATCGATGAAGCCAAAACAAATCCAAATGTATCCCTTGATATTGCATCTGATGATGATGAGAGGCTGATCGTGCGGGGGGAAGTGAAGAAGCGACAGGCATTTTTTCTGGTACACACAGTACCCCTGGCAGCAGCACTGCAGTGGTAGCGCCCACACCCTCTACCCCTGCAGCATGTATGAGGCACACTAAGAGTCTGGGAGACACACCAATGCAAAAAAGTAAATCAATGAGCCTAACTGGTTTAAAGTCTGCATCATCATCATCATCCCGTAAAACGGTCCAGCGCACCATTAGCAGCATGTTTTGGTCGGATCCGCCATTTGAACGCAACCACCCAACGGTGCATCTCTATAACGCAAAGCTCGCTAAAATGCTAGCGCTGGACCTTCTCCCTTTCTCTTTCATGGAAGGGGTGGGTTTTCGTGAATTAGTGGCAACAGTCTGCCCTAAATGGAAGGTTCCTAGCCGGTACTATTTTGCAAGGGTTGCTGTTCCAGCACTACATCAAGATGTGCTGGAGGTGATTGGCGCAGCTATTCTGAAGAGTGCTGTTCACACTATCCACATGACAACAGACTTGTGGACCAGTTGCCAAGCCCTTGATTACATGTGCATCTCTGCACACTGGGTCTCTTTTGCAGGGCTCGAAAGACAGTTAAAACACAAAGATGTTGACACAGAGGAAGTTTTTCAAGCTACTCGCAAACATGCAACAGTAGGCATGTTTGACATGGAGAAATCTCACACTGCACCTAACCTTTTGTTGGAGTTTAACAGGAAGGTCAATCAATGGCTGCATCCAAGAAACCGCGCAGTTGGTTATGTTTCCACAAATAATGGCAGTAAGATAGTTAAGGCCATGGACAACGGTGGCTATTTCAGAGTGCCGTGTTTGGTGCACAGTATTAACATCGTGGTGCAAGCCTTCTTGAAAGCAGAAGAGCCAGTCGTCAATGTACTGACCACCTGCCGAAAAATCTGTACCCATTTCAACCATTCTTTTAAGGCCCGGAAGCAGCTGAGGAGCCTTCAATATGAACGTAAACTGCCAGTCAAAGGACTAATCCAGGAGGAGGCAACACGTTGGAACTCAACCTTTTACATGCTTGAGCGTCTGTCTGAGCAGTGGGAGGTAATACATGAGTTTGTCTTTAAACTGGGTTCTGCTCACAAAGACCTAATGCTAGAGTTGGAGGAATGGAAGCTAATTGCAAGCCTGACAGACACACTTCGTCCTTTTGAGCTCTTCACGCGTGAAGTCAGCAGGGAGGACTGTTCTTTGACCAAAGCTATCCCATTGTTGCGCATGCTAGAGCACCAACTGAAGGAGGTGTCTTCAAGATTCCGAGATGATGGTGAAAAGCGAGAAGCATATGGTTTTGCGCAGAAGTTATTATGGCACCTACTTGACAATGAAAGGCTTAAAAAGATACATACAGAACAACATTACATTTTCGCCACTATTCTTGATCCACGGTACAAAAAGGCACTGCCCACCAATACTTTATTTCCTTTTTCGGAAGCAGAAGTTTCAAAGTACAAACATTGGCTAGCTGTGTCAGGCACTCGTTTCGAAAGAGAGCGGCAGAACATTCAAGGAGGCAGCACAAGTACAACTGAATCAGCAGGCCATCCGGCGTCAAGTTCCACTTCTCAATCCGTGGCCGAAGGGAGTCACTTTCCCTCACAGCCGTTAACGACACCAGCAACCATATCATCACCCTCACCTGCACCAGGCCGCAAACAAATATTGTCGTTAGGGGATTGGCTAACTCAGCAAGGGTTAGCTCGGTCCACTGATGAAAAGGTCGCAGATGGTACGCAAAGTGGGTCAACCCTGGAGAATCTTGAGTCGGTGGTATATTGGTATACGAAAAGCTCCAAATGGCCACTGATCACCAACCTGGCTCTAAATTATTTTTCTTGCCCACTCGCAAGCGTGTCTTCTGAATGTGTTTTCAGTGCTGCTGGTGCCATTGTTACTTCAAAAAGGACCCGCCTTTTGCCCAAAAATGTGGAGAGGTTAACAATAATCACGATGAATCAGCACTTCATACCACCCGATTACAAAATACGTGAATGCACGCAGGAAGAAGAGGACACCGACTTAGGTGATGACGACGACGGAAGTTCTTCTCGGTCACCAGACCTACTCCCGTCTCAGTTCATAGACTTGGAGGACGAGCTCTGCTTCCCTGACAACGAGGACTGAGAGTTGCTTCCTTTTTTTCCGTACTTATTCACTTTTATTCCTGTGAGTCTTTCTTTGTTTTGATACTTTTACCACACAAAACTCTAATCAACTAATCACAATAAGTCCATCATCAGCACTGTCTTCATCTTATTTTCCTTATTGATTTGAAGGTGCCGCAGTCTGCATTCAGATGTTCACAAGTTCACAACTCAATCATGCTCCTCTATACTCCTTCTCCAGACTCCCCCTATCCATTTTCCTCAAGGCAGATGGATGGATTATGGAGAAAAAACAAACTTTGTCTTCGTAGACAAGTCCCCTCAAGTGGGACTGAAATAACTGACTGACTGACTACATGCTTGCTGATTGTTGACAGACCTACTTCTGAAATTTACAGGAGAGGCTGCCCTGTGGCCCTCACTTTCCAAAGAAGATGGGGACATAAAGTAGAACAGGTAATGAATAATGAGAAGATGGCATGCAGTGGACAGCAATGGCTGTCTGTCTCTGTTGAAACCAATTGCTGTTTGTTTTTTGTGAACAGCGCAATTTGCCATGTTTTCAATATACCAGTATTGCATGTTTTTGGGGCTTTATTTGGGGGTGTTCTAGATTTGCGGTGCTAGGTCGGGGGTCTGGGAGCACTGCTGGCACAGTCTAATGTTGATTGCATTTGTTTTTCAGGAAATACATGGTGGAAAACGGGAGTTATGGCCTAGCTGCACAGCGCGCCTGGAGTGATTTTGAAATGAGGCCTAAATATTTCTAAGTGTGAGCTTTTCCGGTTTTGCTTTTTGCCTGTTTGGGGGTCTTCTACTTGTTTCCGCCTGGGTTGACGAATCTGGGGTCATTGCTGGGAATGTCTAATACCGGATACAAGTGTTTTGGAGAAAAGACATGGTTAAAAAAGGTTGTTCACTTTTTAGCGTTTTCTATCCCTTTCGTGTTTTCAGGGGCCTGCTTGGGGGGGTTCCTGGTGTTTGTGGGTGGGTTTTGGGGTCTTGGAGCAACGCTGGGTATGGATACTTTTGATTGCAAGAGGTTTGAAGCCAATCCATGGTGGCAAAGGGGAGTTAGGGCCTAGCTGCAGAGCGCGCGCTGAGTGATTTCGGAAATTTTCCTGAAAATTTCTGTCCCCACTTTTGTATATTTGCTTTTTGCCTGTTTGGGGGTCTTCTACTTGTTTCCGCCTGGGTTGACGGGTCTGGGGCCATTGCTGGGAAGGTCTAATACCGGATAAAAGTGGTTTGGAGAAAATCGGAGTTGAATTTCTTTTTTGCGTTTTTGCTCACTTGCCTGTCTTTGGGGTGCAGTTTGGCGGGCTTTTAGGTTGTTGTGGGTGGGTTTTGAGGTCTGGGAGCACTGCTGGTACAGTCTAATGTTGCTTGCATTTGTTTTTCAGGAAATCGATGGTGGAAAACGGGAGTTATGGCCTAGCTGCACAGCGCGCCTGGAGTGATTTTGGAATGAGGCATAAATATTTCTAAGTGTGAGCTTTTCCGGTTTTGCTTTTTGCCTGTTTGGGGGTCTTCTACTTGTTTCCGCCTGGGTTGATGGGTCTGGGGCCATTGCTGGGAAGGTCTAATACCGGATAAAGGTGTTTTGGAGAAAAGACATGGTTAAAACGTTTTTCACTTTTTAGCGTTTTCTATCCCTTTCTGGTTTTTGGGGGCCTGCTTGGGGGGGTTCCTGGTGTTTGTGGGTGGATTTTGGGGTCTTGGAGCAACGCTGGGTATGGATACTTTTGATTGCAAGAGGTTTGAAGCAAATCCATGGTGGCAAAGGGGAGTTAGGGCCTAGCTGCAGAGCGCGAGTTGAGTGATTTCGGAAATTTTCCTGAACATTTCTAAGTCCCCACTTTTGTATATTTGCTTTTTGCCTGTATGGGGGTCTTCTGCTTGTTTCCGCCTGGGTTGACGGGTCTGGGGCCATTGCTGGGAAGGTCTAATACCGGATAAAAGTGGTTTGGAGAAAATCGGAGTTGAATTTCTTTTTTGCATTTTTGCTCACTTGCCTGTCTTTGGGGTGCTGTTAGGCGAACTTTTAGGTTGTTGTGGGTGGGTTTGGGGGTCTGGGAGCACTGATGGCACAGTCTAATGTTGATTGCATTTGTTTTTCAGGAAATCCATGGTGGAAAACGGGAGTTATGGCCTAGCTGCACAGCGCGCCTGGAGTGATTTTGGAATGAGGCCTAAATATTTCTAAGTGTGAGCTTTTCCGGTTTTGCTTTTTGCCTGTTTGGGGGGTCTTGGACTTGTTTCCGCCTGGGTTGACGGGTCTGGGGCCATTGCTGAGAAGGTCTAATACCGGATAAGAGTGGTTTGGAGAAAAGACATGCTGAAAAGCGTTTTGGCATTTTTTTTGTAACTTAGTACTCGTTAGGGTTAGCACTGGCAGCAGTATTGCATGTGTTTGAGAGTGTTCTAGATTTTTGCAACTGGGTTCTGGGGTCTTAGAGCACTCGTGGGAATGTGTAATTTTGGTTGCAAGTGGTTTGAATAAAATCCATGGTGGGAAAGAGGGGATTTGGCCGAGTTAAAGAAAGCGTTTGCCACTATTCTGAACTTAGGGCTCATTAGGGTTAGCAGTATTGTATTGCATGTGTTTGGGCGGCGGTTCTAGATTTTTACGACTGCTTGGGGTCTTGGAACACTTGTTGGAATGGCTAATTTTTTGATTGCACGTGGTTTGAAGATAATCCATGGTGGGAAAGGGGGGTTTTGGTCATACTTTCTGAGTGCGTTTTGGCACAACTTGATATTAGGCTTCTGCGAGGTAGCAGCAGTATTCTGCAAGTTTTTGGGAGGGTAATGTGGGGTGTTCTAGATTTTGGGGATTGTCATCTCTGAAAGTGACAGTATAATTTTTGCACTACAAAGCGTGCCTTATATATATTTTTTTCTCCGAGGTGTCTTTAACACTTACTGTTGTGTTTTTCCATCATCAATTACAGGCAGGCCTTTACCCTGTGCTATCGATGTACTACTCAGGCTTACAATTAGCGATCTGCAAATCCGCATCAGACAGGCAGTGGAGAGTCAGTGTGTCTGGTCACCAAGATTGATCGACGGAGCATCCGATGGAATGAAGGAGTACCGCGAATAAGAGGAATGGCTGGATGCATCAACTTCACAAATTCAACGGGACAACTACAAAAAACAGTAACAGTATCCAAAATTCTCCTTATCTTTTCAATGATATTCTTGTGAACTTGAACTTACTTCTACAAGTGTGACTCTGCGTTTGTTTGATCTCTGCTTCAAATTCATCCCTCCAGCTATTTGATACGTCTTTGCTATGTTTAACACTAATTTAATGTTCTAAGTGTTTATTGTCTGAGGGCAGAGAGGCAAGTGAAATTGCGTAATGACTGCAGCCCTGTACTGCCAAGTTTGCCAACTTGTTCCTTCGTAGTTACTAGTAAGTTGCAGTAAGTAGTAGTACTACTTTTCAGTAAGCTAACCATCCATTTACTAAACAACTTCTGGCATGCAGTAGTGCACTTCCTTTATGTCCCTTTAAAGGTTTATCGATATCTTCAAATCCAAAGATTTGTTTCTCTTCATTTGTTGTTTGACTGTCCATGCTGTGTTTTTTTCCTCTCTACCAAACTTTCCCAAAAAACCCCATCCCATCCAATTTTCAAACCCTAACCCTCTTCCCCCGGGCTGTGTGGTATTTCATTGATGTGTGACTGACAACAACAATAAATTCCACACACTTGCTGGGGAGGATAAGGTCAAAGCAACCAGAAGTTCATGTGCGCCATCGTGGATTGATAATAAGAACATCCTCCTCCTACACGAGTGAACAATCTAATGCTTAATGCTTACCTTACGTTCGCACTGCTTAGGCTACAATTTAGGGCACTGTTCTGTACCACTCAATTTTTAATTTCCTCTTTTTTTCATATGGTGATACTGCGCGTGTGTTCCACTACTGCTACCAGCACAACAATGATATTGCATCCGTCGAGGATTCAAGTCAACAACCAACCTTAATCACCATTGGCAATCGAGCCAGCCCTGGGGCTACCCCGATTCTCAAACACGAATCACAGGTAAGATAAGCATTTTGGAGAGGTAGAATAATGGGCTCGGACTGGGAGGAGATCAGAGATTGCCAGTACTACTAGTAAAGTACTAGTAGGGCTACTGAATTCACTAACTCGGTTACTGGCACTTTGGTACATTTCAGGACTAGATGTTTCATTCATGCTAGTAAGTTGGAAGAAACCAAACGTCCAGTAACCACCGCCCACCCCCACACAAAACAATATGAACGCATATACTATGTTTTGGTAAGAAAAAATTATTATTAAGAAATATATTGAGGTAGTCAAAAAATGAAATAAATTAACCCAACTCACCCCCCTACCTAACCCCAACCAATGTCCAAAAGTCCAAAAGTCCCTTTTCCCAAACACTCAATTCCCACCCCCCCAACAGTCTTTAAAAAAGGGGCAAGGGACAGTCACTTCCTCCGGTGGCGTAGTTTTGCAAGCTGTTGCTTCATGTCCCGCTGCTCTTTGCGGAGATCCCGGAGCTGGCGCTGATGTTTCTCGGCCAACCGCTCCAGGTAGTCCACTCTTTTGCGTAGTCGGCGCACACGAACGATCCAGGATCTGGGGGGGGCGCTGATGTTGTTGCTGCTGTGCGGCGGCGGCGGGAGGCTGTCGGGCCACGGCTCTGTTTGGCTGGAGGCTTCTGGCTGGTGGACCCGGGGGCAGTGGAGGAGGATGTAGATGTTCATGTTGTCTCCTCATGCTCCCGAGCCCACAACCGCCGATACTCGACACAAATAGCCTCCAGCTTACGGGCCCTGGTCCGAACAGCCATCTCCTTACGGGTGAGCTTTTTGGGAGTAGCATCTATGAAGAAAGAAAGAAAAATACTGTAGCCAATAGTCCTTAACATAAAGTCAAAATAATTCAACGGAAGGTTGACACTCAGTAACACCAGCAAGTAGCAAACACAGTATAACATTTTGGCCTGTATCTTTCCGCCGTCTTTGTAAGCCTGTGACACTGTGAGTTTCAGGAATTCCACTAGCAGTACTATAGGTGGACTCACTACTACATACATAGTCAGATAGTACTAAAAAGTGCCTTTTTTACTTTTTTTATCTTGTTTTGCAAAAGAAATTACTGGTACGTGAACTTGTGGTAGCCGCCATAATGGCAGCTCACTCAGCTTTAACCCAAGAAATACAGACACAGGCCATGATGATGCAGACTCGCAGTACTTTAAGCAGTACATGCAGGTGGGGATAGGAATGTCTTACTTTTCTATAGGGGTGGCACTGCCACTGGCCATACTTCATCCACTCAGCGTCTGCTCTACTACATCATACACCTCTGCTATCGACGAGGAGGATAAAGAAGATAACATCCAGGCTTCCAAAGTACGTCTATGATTCTTCTTAATGTCTCAAATGTACCAAAATGTATTTTTGTCAACAACCAACTAACACCCTTTTCATTATATTTTGGAAACCGCCTTCTTCTTTCTTTTGTTGAATTGCATTCAACAAAACCATTCTTTACAGTCATTTAAAAAATATTAAGACTCGCTCGTCCTTTGTTTAACCCTTCTTTAACTTTTCGTTCTTCACATCCCTAAACTACATCTGATCTGATATGACTTGGCTCACAATAAAAATTTGCCAGCTGAGTTCAAGTGAAATAAAGGGGGCCATTGGTTACCAGAGAAGTACCGCCGCTAATGCTATTACAAGTCAAGGTTGACTGTCTTCTTCGTGATAGCCCAAAAAGTAGTTATAAATTAGTAAATGTTCTTGACAGTACAGTGTACTTATAGTGTACTGTGTACTCTTGTACAGTACATCATACACTCCTTTACGAGCCTACTCAAAAAAATTTCAATAAGTAAGGAGTATAATAACTTACCACCATCCGCCGCCACTGAGTCTTCCCCCCAGCTCCTCCTGTTGGTGCCGCCGCATCCAGAGTGGACCCCTCGGCACTGCTGGCCCCGGCACTGGTGGTCATCTGTGCCGTATCAGATGTTGTGACGTCTAGGAAAAACATGTCATATTTTCAGATGCCATACACAACACCCTATTTTGTCTCGTAATGGAAGGAAATGTTACATAACATATTTTTTATTACTGGGATTGAAAAAAAGTAACGGTTTTGGGGAGGGTGTTAACCTTTTAGATGTTTAATCCATTAAATGCTACACTTCTTCTTATGACAACTGATGAATGCTTGCTTAACGTGCACCATTTTTCTCATTACAGAAAGAAGATTCCATTGCCCTTCTGCCAGACGATTCACCAACTACTACTGAGTCACCACCAGCAGTACTTTAAAGAAGGTGGGGGCTCACGCACGTTATTCTACTAATTTCCTGTGTCTGTTACTGTTAACTATTATTAAGTTTGCGTCATACTAAT
This sequence comes from Lissotriton helveticus, assembly GCF_964261635.1. NCBI lineage: Eukaryota > Metazoa > Chordata > Amphibia > Caudata > Salamandridae > Lissotriton > Lissotriton helveticus. The sequence goes on along the minus strand of NC_136067.1, from coordinate 465,946,458 downwards.
TTCATTCATGGTAATGTTGTTTAAAATTTAACGTCATCTTCTTCCATAAGAATACTACGCTATTAAATTTTTTTTTTCATTTCTCAATTGAAAATAAAACTTTCAAACTAACAAACACTGTGTGGTTTTTGTTCACGAGTGAGTGAGCGGAAAGGTTTGAACTACTGCACTTGACAGTCATGTTTCAGTGACTCATATAGGCCGGGACTCGGAGGTAGTCTTCATCTGTTCTTCTGGGTCGTAAAATCATTGGTAAGACATTCTAGATAGTCGGTCCGGGGAATGGGGGTTCAACTTCTGGTCGGACTGAGGTATGTAGTCAAACTGCACCTATCATCAACAATGTCCTATTTATCTTGTCCATACTTCTTTGTGTGCAGAATAGTCCCTGAAACACTAGCGGTATGGGATGTGCTCCTCTCAAATCAAAAAGGCAACTGTTACTTTTACTTGGTGTAAAGAATGACATTTTGTTGTTGGAAATTGTCAAAGCACTTACATTAAGAAGACTGGAATAGACAGCAAGGGCAACCCAGAGGACTGCACTCAGAGCCTAGAGCTATTGCTGTATCAGAGTTTTGTTTCACACCGTTTGCCGAATGGGCAAGCTTAGCTACCTACACAGACCGACTCATAATTGTAAATAGTAGTAGCACAGAGAGTGATGGTAGAGGCAGGATAAGAATGTAGAAAGTAGTCTACATTAGAAGAAGATCAAAGACTATTTTGTAAAACATAGAATTATTAGGAACCAGTTTGTAATGAATAGGAGCTGTACAAGTTAGGGAAGTATAAGTATTAATATAACAATAGAACAACTTACTGGGGCCAGCAGAAGAGCCTGCAAGGGACTGAGCCTCTCCACCTTCTGCCACCGGAGTCTCTGTCGCCACCGCCGCCTTGCCCCTGGGAGGTCCTGGTGATCATGAAATAATGAAACACAACATGGATGATTGTTTTTTGGGAAATATTTGATTTCTTTGTACTCAATCTAAAATTATGTTGGGGAAACAAATTAACATCAATTGCATCTGATCTGGTCAACTAGGAGGATAGTAGTAAGGTATTGCAGGATTCGCAGACCATCTAATAGGAAAGTTATGTAATTCACTAACTACATCAACAACAAAAAGGTTCTACTACGACTGCCATCACTCAGCAGCACGAGACGTCGCGTGACAGACACAGTCCGTCATCATGATTGCAGACCACTAACAAATGTCCTATAACAAGTAAAAAATAATAAACTCAACGTATCAATCCACCACTATCTCATCAAAGTGGCAGCAGCAGGAGTACAAAGAAGGACTAGACTTGAGTGTACTGTCTCTAGCATTACGCAGTAATGCTCTCAAATAACTAAAAAGTTGCAAACAAGTAAGCATAGTAGCAACGCCAATAACCAGGCGAGCACCTGCAATGACAGAAGCTATTTATACATTAATTTACCTGCAATGTAATCGAATCAGCAGCATTCGTACTCTTCAGGAAAAAAATAGATTAGCAATATAACAGAGCAGAAGGAAAAAAGTAGTTATTAAATAGCTACTTACCAAGGCCAGGGATCTCCACACCGAGCAGGTCGACCATGTCATGCTCCCCGTCCAAGATGTCACTCCACCGGTGCGTCACTTGCTGGTAGGTGCGCCGGACCCCAGACTCCTTGTACATGCGCCGGCACACCTTCTCCCACAGCTGGCGACGCTCCCAGAGGCCTTAACCGGAAGCAATCCGCCCACCTGCTGCCACGGTTTTAGGGAGGTGGACTTGCACAAACACCATCAAGGCGGCCACCTCCACCGCGGAGAAGATCTCCCTGGCCTGGACTTCCTCGCCCCTCAAACACCCGCAAGGGAGCCGGGTGCTGGGCCCTTCCCCTTGCCCTTGTCCGCTCCCTTAGCCATGGTCCTGGGCACAAGAAGAAGGAAAGAAGAATAGGTGTGAAACAAAATAAGAGAGAGAGCGAAAGAAATAAAGTAGGTAATAAAGTAACAAAAAGTTTACAAAAACACAAAATATAGATGTAGGAAATTGTAGAGAGAGATAATAAGCAAAAAAAGACAAAAAAAAGTTCAGAAAAACATAGGATTACGAAGATGTGAGATGGATAGAAAGGTAGCATGCCCAAAACCATAGCAGTGAATGAAAAACAAGATGGCCGCGCCCGTAGAGGACCGCGTGGGTAAGTTTGCGTGATATTTTCCCCGCGAGCACGCAAAAACGCCCATGAACACGTAATCGCGCGCCGCATACATCGCGAGCATGCAACAAGCTCCCAGAAACGGAAACACGTCACGCAAACAAGATGGCCGCGCCCATACACGACCACATGGGCAACCTCGGGGTCGGTGCGCTGCAAGCGGTCGGCGAATAAGCAAAAAAACGCGCGAACACAAGCATAAAAAAAGAAATCAGCAAATTCACACGAATTTGCGGATTGCAAGTTCGATTTCGCACGAATACGCGCCCCGCGAATCTCACGAAATGGCAGAAAAACGACTTTTGGAAAACTGAAAGCACTTAGCAGGTGCAAAAGTTCAAGCTAATTTGTAAACATTACCTGTAGTGCTTCCTGAGGGGCCCCTCCAGAGTTCAGTTGCATACTTGCAACTATTCTCTGACCCTGCTCTGACCCTCAAAGCAGGGTCAGAGAATAGTTACAAGTATGGCACAATGCTCCTGTAAAAAAATAACTGCAACAGGAAGCATTTACAGATAAGGAAGCAGGTGGCAGTGATGAACCAGAGGGTGGCAGGTATGAACTAGAGGGTGGCAGGGATGAAGCAGAGGGTGGCAGGGATGAATCAGAGGGTGGCAGTAGTGAGTGCTGAACCTGAGGGTGGCAGGGATGAACCAGAGGGTGGCAGTGCTGAACCAGAGGGTGGCAGGGATGAAGCAGAGGGTGGCAGGGATGAACCAGAGGGTGGCAGAGATGACCCAGAGGGTGGCAGGGATGAAGCAGAGGGTGCAGTGATGAACCAGCAGGTGGCAGGGATGAACCAGAGGGTGGCAGTGCTGAACCAGAGGGTGGAAGTGCTGAACCAGAGGGTGGCAGTGCTGAACCAGAGGGTGGCAGGGATGAACCAGAGGGTGTCAGGGATGAAGCAGAGGGTGACAGTGCTGTACCAGAGGGTCGCAGGGGTGAACCAGAGGTGCTGTGATGAACCAGAGGGTGCTGTGATGAACCAGAGGGTGGCAGTGCCTAACCAGAGGGTGATAGTGATGAACCAGAGGCTGGCAGGGATGAAGCAGAGGGTGACAGCACTGTACCAGAGGGTGGCAGGGATGAAGCAGAGGGTGACAGTGCTGTACCAGAGAGTGGCAGGGATGAACTAGAGGGTGGCAGGGATGAAGCAGAGGGTGACAGTACTGTAACAGAGGGTGTCAGGGGTGAACCAGACGGTGGCAGGGATGAACCAGAGGGTGGCAGGGCTGAACCAGAGGGTGGCACTGGTGAACCAGAGGGTGCTGTGATGAACCAGAGGGTGGCAGTGCTGAACCAGAGGATGGCATGGATGAACCAGAGGGTGGCAGGGATGAATCAGAGGGTGGCAGGGATGAACCAGAGGGTGGCAGTGCTGAACCAGAGGGTGGCAGTGCTGAACAAGAGGGTGGCAGTGATGAACCAGAGGGTGGCAGGGATGAACCAGAGGGTGGCAGGGATGAAGCAGAGGGTGACAGTGCTGTACCAGATGGTGGCAGGGGTGAACCAGAGGGTGGCAGGGATGAACCAGAGGGTGGCACTGGTGAACCAGAGGGTGCTGTGATGAACCAGAGGGTGGCAGTGCTGAACCAGAGGGTGGCAGGGATGAAGCAGAGGGTGGCAGGGATGAACCAGAGGGTGGCAGTAGTGAGTGCTGAACCTGAGAGTGGCAGTGGTGAACCAGAGGGTGGCAGGGATGAACCCGAGGGTGGCAGTGCTGAACCAGAGGGTGTCAGGGATGAACCAGAGGGTGGCAGGGATGAACCAGAGGGTGGCAGGTATGAACTAGAGGGTGGCAGGGATGAAGCAGAGGGTGGCAGGGGTGAACCAGAGGGTGCAGTGATGAACCAGAGGGTGGCAGGGATGAACCTGAGGGTGGCAGGGATGAAGCAGAGGGTGGCAGGGATAAGCCCGAGGGTGGCAGGGATGAACCAGAGGGTGACAGTGCTGTATCAGAGGGTGGCAGGAGTGAACCAGAGGTGCTGTGATGAACCAGAGGGTGCTGTGATGAACCAGAGGGTGGCATAGTGAGTGCTGAACACAAACAGATACTGTTTGAAAGCGACGCACTATTCACATGCCCCCTCGGGGTGCTCTATATACCGTAGTGATGCATGTTTTCTCAAAGGTTTGAAAACATATCTCAAAACAACCCTATATCAGGTTCATTCAACAATGCAACAGAAAAGTATCAACAAATCAAATGAAAAACATTAAATGTTTAATTGAAATTTTCTTTTGTTCTCTTTATCCTTTATATTCTTCAGTCAGATGATACATTGCTTCATGTACATCCCATCCTCTGTTTCAGTTACTCCCAATGCATTTCGGTATGATTATACCTTCATCAGGGGAATACTGTACTTGAAATGAATACAATGACAATAATCAGACTTAGAAATTGGGGAGCCCCAAACTCCACCCTGTGTACATTTTGACTATAGTGCAAGTTTGTCAAAACTAGTACCAGCTTAGCTCAACCCTCACCTACGTGCAAAACAAGAAAGTGCCAACACCAAAATTGCTATATGGTCATGCACAGTGTAATCCCATGTACACATGTACCTGAGTCTGGGCACTGAACGACTTATCCTCTCAAAAAGGTGATTGTCCTGGATAAATAAAGTACAGAAAAAATGACTACCTGTCCAAACCACTGACGGAAAAAGTTCTACCACAGCACATGGAGACCCACCGCCGCCTACCTTAGTCACTGCGTGTCCTCTCGAAAAATGCAATGTAGCCCTGATCCGCTTTATCACTATCTGCGGGAAACACAAGAGTCACTATGAGTCCTCCGCTGCTAAGATTACTGCTGAAACCTAACGCCTATCTGTTTGTGTTCACATTTTGTTACTGACGTGAGCCCGTCAGGTCAGGCGACAGCACCCACACAAACACAGTACTCATTTTTTTTGGTGAAAACTATTATAGAAATGTTATGTGATAACGAATTGTGCTGGAGTGTGCATTTTTACTACTCTTGCAGATATTAATGTTGATATGACGATTTTGGTAACTCCATGTAGGAATTGTCCTTCCGTGACCTTCAAGGTTGAATTGCAATGTGCTTGGGGAGAAGCCCTATGTTCCACAAATGTGGAGGTTTTTATGTCAGTACCACTCTTTTAAGAACACACAGAACCCACATATGTATCATCAACAGTTACTAGAAAATACAAATACACAGTTATATAAAATTAAACCTGTTTGTATAGTTTATTAAAAATATCATATTTTCTTTAGCACATTAGTGCTCACAGTATTAAAAACTTGAACCAAAGAAGAACACATTTGATAAAAAAAGCAAAAATAATTTACAATTTTCTAACAACAAATATTGGTTTACATCAATGAGAAAAACAGAAATAATTATTGCACATATATAAAATTAAAAAACAACAGTAGTTGTTGCACATAAATCATACGGGTCAGTTAAAAAGCAGCAATAATTGTTGCACACAAGTCGACGCAGCGTTTCGGTTTTAGTTTTACACCTTCATCAGGACAGTTTTCTTGAGATTATCAAGAAAGAGAATAGCCAGGAGTCCTCTTTAATCAATTCGAGGTAGTCAGTAGTCTCGGGCCATTCAGATTTTACACTTGTATCAATTCAAAGTGTAAGGGAATCTTTGTTTTGTTATGTACAATCCTAACATCTGAGGGTCGAGGGAGCCACCGTTTTAAATTCTTCGGATATTCTTTGAGAGATGGATGTTCATTTCGTACCGGAATTCCGGTACGGAATTCCGGTGTACGAGGGTGTCGAGAGGAGCAGGGAGGCCGACCTACACACAAAAGATCCGGATGAAATACGGATGTAAAAGTACTTTCAAACGGACGACTGTCCAGTGACGAACACTGCAATTGATAAAGCTGGTGTTAAGAGCATCCATTCTTATGTGCTTCGACTACTAAATGAACATCCATCTCTCAAAGAATATCCGAAGAATTTAAAACGGTGGCTCCCTCGACCCTCAGATGTTAGGATTGTACATAACAAAACAAAGATTCCCTTACACTTTGAATTGATACAAGTGTAAAATCTGAATGGCCCGAGACTACTGACTACCTCGAATTGATTAAAGAGGACTCCTGGCTATTCTCTTTCTTGATAATCTCAAGAAAACTGTCCTGATGAAGGTGTAAAACTAAAACCGAAACGCTGCGTCGACTTGTGTGCAACAATTATTGCTGCTTTTTAACTGACCCGTATGATTTATGTGCAACAACTACTGTTGTTTTTTAATTTTATATATGTGCAATAATTATTTCTGTTTTTCTCATTGATGTAAACCAATATTTGTTGTTAGAAAATTGTAAATTATTTTTGCTTTTTTTATCAAATGTGTTCTTCTTTGGTTCAAGTTTTTAATACTGTGAGCACTAATGTGCTAAAGAAAATATGATATTTTTAATAAACTATACAAACAGGTTTAATTTTATATAACTGTGTATTTGTATTTTCTAGTAACTGTTGATGATACATATGTGGGTTCTGTGTGTTCTTAAAAGAGTGGTACTGACATAAAAACCTCCACATTTGTGGAACATAGGGACTCCCCTCTTGCTTTGCTAACTCTCCTTGTCCCTAAACTGGAACTATAAGGAGACCTCCCTTTCATTCTTGGACTTGGGGAGAAGCCATCTCCCGCTAAGTGACTTGATTTTTTCTTATAAACTAATGTATGTTATGCTAAATTCCCACAACTGATAATGACAGAATAAGCTAATAGAAATGAATGACGCTGATACACACAATCAAAGTATGAATTTTAATGCGAATTTAAGAATACAGTCAACAATATGCGATATGGGATGTGTAAATACGTTGAAAAACAATTGGGACATAAGAAATGATCCTCTTTCCAGTTAGAAGAGAGATTTTTTATAAAAGTTACAAAGGTTACCCATAGTCGCTGTTTGTGTAGAACTGCATTGTTTTTTAGACACTTTTTGTTTTCTGTTGTGGCACTTATGGTGGTTTTTGTATGTCTTTTGTGATTTACAGCCCTGAAGAAGTTCCGGTAACGGAACGAAACGCGTTGGCTGGTGTTTGTATGGACTATTAAAGGAACATTAAATTCCATATACCTTTTCATCATTGCTCACGATTCAGCGTCTGTATGAATGTGAACGGCCTAACGAGTTAATACTCTTCAACGAATTATTGGACATTTAACTTTGCAGCGGTGCTTTTTCATTTATAAAAAATATAGACTATTTCCAATCTTTTTGGATATGCCCTTGGGGACAGGGGGCATTTGAAAATTGCACGCTAGTACGTTAGAAAGCAGAAACAAAAATTATATTGGTGATATTAGGATTGGTGCTTGGAACAGGAGTGGTCCACTGTCCGCAGTTCTGTTATATTAAGACAGTACTTATTCAAGTGAAATAGATTCCTGAAAGGAGTGCAGAGTGTCAATTTCATATACATAGTGAGTGCTGAACCTGAGGGTGGCAGGGGTGAACCAGAGGGTGCTGTGATGAACCAGAGGGTGGCAGTGCTGAACCAGAGGGTGGCAGTGATGAACCAGAGGGTGGCAGGGATGAACCAGAGGGTTGCAGGGATGAACCAGCGGGTGGCAGAGATGAACCAGAGGGTGGCAGTGGTGAGTGCTGAACCAGAGGGTGGCAGCAGGGGTGAACCAGAGGGTGCTGTGATGAACCAGAGTGTGGCAGTAGTGAGTGCTGAACCTGAGGGTGGCAGGGGTGAACCAGAGGGTGGCAGTGATGAACCAGAGGGTGGCAGTGGTGAACCAGAGGGTGTCAGTGGTGAACCAGAGGGTGGCAGTTTAAACCAGAGGGTGCTGTGCCCACATACACAACCGCATGGGTAACTTCTCAATACAGGCGGCCCGCGAACACGCAAAAAGCCCCGCGAACAAGCAAAAATGCCCGCGAACACGCAAAAACCCAAACATTTGCAATTTTGCACGAATTCGTGAATTATGCGGATCGCGAATCAGCTTTCGCACGATTTCGCGGACCGGGATTTCGCTGATTTCGCCCATACTTAGCCAAAACCCAACCACTTATAAATTCACAGTACTCTAATCATTCAGTCATTACCCAGGTACTCATGCAGTGACCCATGCCTTACACATGCACTGCTACAAACCCCTCTCCAATGTGAATGCAGTCCTCTAACCACCTTCACCCTTGTCTTTCACACTTTTAATTACTAAGGTAGTACCTATACACTCCAGCAATCACCCCGTCACTCCCCATGCATTCCTCTAATCAGCCATCCAGCACCATGTACTAATCCATTCACTGCGTCAAAACCCAAACACTTATAAATACACCCAGGCACTCTGCTTGCAGTACTCTAATCATTCAGTCACTACCCAAGTACTCACGCAAAGAGCCAGGCCTTAACACGTGCACTGCTACAAACCCCTGTCCACTACGTATCCAGTCCTTTACCCACCTTCCCACTGGTCAATTACACCTTCATTTACCCAGGCAGTACCTATACACTCCAGCAATCACCCTGTCACTCCCCATGCATTTCTCCACTCAGCTATCCAGCACAATGTACTAATCCAAAGACTGGGCCAAATCCAAAACACTGATAAATTCACCCATGCACTCTCCTTGCAGTACTCTAATCATTCTTTCAGTACCCAAGTACTCATGCAGTAACCCAGGCCTTAACACATGCATTGCTGCAAACCCCTGTCCACTATGCATGCAGTCCTCTAACCACCTTCACACTTGTCTTTCACACCTTCAATTACCCAGGCAGTACCTATACACTCCAGCAATCACCCTGTCTCTTCCCATGCACTTCTCCATTCAGCCATCCAGCACCATGTACTAATCCATTTACTGCGCAAAAACCCAAAAACTTCATACAGGCACTCTCCTTGCAGTACTCCAATCATTCAGTCACTACCCAAGTACTCATGCAATGACCCAGGCCTTAACACATGCACTGCTACAAATCAATCAATCAATCAGAGTACTTGTAAAGCGCGCTACTTACCCGTGAAGGTCTCAAGGCGCTGAAGGGAGGGGGTGCCTCTACTGCTCGAACAGCCAGGTCTTGAGGAGTCTTCTGAAGGCGAGTAGGTCTTGGGTCTGCCGTAGGTGGGTAGGGAGGGTGTTCCAGGTCTTGGCGGTGAGGTAGGAGAAGTTTCTGTCGCCAGAGGTTGTTCATTGGATGCGGGGAACATCGGTGAGGCTGGCGGAGCGGAGCTGGCGGGTGGAGGTTTAGAAGCGGAGTCTTCTGTTCAGGTAGGCTGGCCCGGCATTGTGAAGTGCTTTGTGTGGATGGGTGAGGAGCTTGAAGGTGATCCTCTTGTCAACAGGGAGCCAGTGTAGGTCTCTCAGGTGGGGGGTGATGTGGCTGCGGCGGGGTACGTTGACGATCAGTCAGGCGGAGGCGTTTTGGATGCGTTGTAGTCGTCATAGGTGTTTCGCTGGGATTCCTGCGTAGAGTTCGTTGCCGTAGTCCAGTCTGCTGCTGAAGAGGGCCTGTATCACCGTTCTTCTGGTTTCGGTCAGGATCCAGTTGTAGATCCTGCGGAGCATGCGGAGGGTGTTGTAGCAGGAGGAGGAGAGAGCGTTGACCTGTTTAGACATGGAGAGGGAGGAGTCGAGGATGAATCCTAGGTTGCGTGCATGGTCGGTGGGTGTTGGTGCTGTTCCCAGTGTGGTCGGCCACCAGGAGTCGTCCCAGGCTGAGGGGCTGGGTCCGAGGATGAGTACCTCCGTCTTGTCCGAGATCAGCTTCAGACGGCTGTTCCTCATCCAGTCGGCGACGGCCTTCATTCCCTCTCAGAGGTTGGTTTTGGTGGTGTGCGGGTCCTTGGTGAGGGAGAGGATGAGCTGGGTCTCGTCAGCATAGGAGATGATATTGAGGTCATGTTGGCAGGCCACTTGTGCGATGTTGAACAGCATTGGGCTGAGGGATGAGCCCTGGGGGACGCCGCAGATGTTGTCGGTAGCCTCGGATTGGAAGGGCGGGAGGCGGACATGGTCCAGTCAAGGGCCTTCTCTTGGATTCCGGCTTCTAGGAGGTGTGTCCTCAGAGTGCGATGGCAGACCGTGTCGAAGGCGACTGAAAGGTCCAGGAGGATGAGGGCTGATGTTTTGCCGTTGTCTAGTTGGCACCTGATGTCGTCTGTGGCGGCAATGAGGGCTGTCTCGGTGCTGTGGTTTCATCTGAACCCGGACTGGGAAGGGTCCAAGAAGTTGTTGTCTTCCAGGTGGCGGGCCAGTTGCATGTTGACTATTTTCTTGATGACCTTTGCCCGGAACAGGAGCAGGGAGATGGGCCGGAAGTTCTTGAGGTCCTTGGGGTCCGCCTTGGGCTTCTTGAGGATGGTGTTGATTGTGGCGTGTTTACAGCTTTCCGGGAATGTCGCTGTTTCGAAGGAGATGTGGATAACCTTCCGTAGTTGGGGTGCGATGGTAGCGTCTGCTTTGTTGAATACGTGGTGTGGGCACTGGTCTGACGGAGATCCTGAGGGGATGGAGTTCATGACCTTGCGTGTCTCGTCGTCGTTGGACCAGGAGGTCTGGCAGTTGGCGCTAGTGGTGTTCACAGGGTAGGTGGGGTCTGGCGTAGTCGGGGCGGTCATGGTGTTGAAGCTGTCATGGATGTCAGTGATCTTGCAGTGGAAGAAGATGGCCAGTGAGTTGCACAGTTCTTGTGAGGGCGGTATGTCATTGGCGTTGGAGAGTTCCTTTACGATGCTGAAAAGCTCTTTCCTGTCGTGTGGTTTGTTATCCAGGTGGTCTTTGAAGAAGGATCGCTTGGCTAATCTGAAGAGGTGGTGATGTCTGCGGGTGGCATCCTTGTTGGCTGCGTGGTTGTCCGGAGTGCGTCCGTGGAGCCATATCTTCTCCAGTTTCCGGAATGTGCGTTTGGAGGTCTGCAGCTCATCGGTGAACCAGGTGGCTCTCTTGCTGGCGTGACTGTTGGAGGGTTTCTTGAGTGGGGCGAGGGTGTTGGCGCAGTCTTCGATCCACTGTCTGAGGTTGCGGGCTGCTTTATCTGGGTTGGTGGGGTCGGTGGGTGGGTTTTGGGCAAGGGTGGTGATCAGCTGGTTTTCAGTGACTTTGCTCCAGCAGTGGTGAGGTAGCGGTTGGGTGCGGTGGTGCGTGGTTGGTTTATTGAAGGTGAAATGGATGCAGCGGTGGTCGCTCCAGTGGAATTTGGTGGTGTGGTCGAAGGAGACGTGGGTGCCTTTGGAGAAGACGGGTCCAGCGTGTGGCCAGCGGTGTGGGTGAGTGCGGTGACGAGTTGTCTGAGGCCGAGGTTGGCGAGGTTGTCGATCAGGGTGGCGGAGTTGGCGTCGTTGTTGGCAATCTCCTTGCAGTTTTCAAATTATTCAGTCAGTACCAAAGTGGTCATGCAGTAACCCAGGCCTTAACACATGCATTGCTACAAACCCCTGTCCACTACACATGCAGTCCTCGAACCACCTACCCACTTGTCTTTCACACCCTCAATTCCCAGGCAGTATCCATACAATCCAGCAAACATCCTGTCACTCCCCTTGCACTTCTCCAGTGACCCATTCAGCACCATGTGCTAATCCATTCACTGCGCCAAAACCCAACCTCTTATAAACTCACCCAGGCACTCTCCTTCAAGTATCATTCAGTCAGTACCCAAACACTCATGCAGTGACTCTGGGCTTAACATATGCACTGTTACAAACCTCTGTCCACTACGCATTCAGTCCTCTAACCACCTACACACTTGTCTTTCACACCTTCAATTACCCAGGCGGTACCTATACATTCCGGCAAACATACTGTCACTCCCCATGCATTCCTCGGCCATCAAGCACCATGTACTAATCCATTCACTGTGTCAAAACCCAAACACTTATAAATTCACCCAGGCACTCTGCTTGCAGTACTCTAATCATTCAGTCACTACCCAAGTACGCTCGCAATGACCCAGGCCTTAACACAAGCAATGTTGCAAACCCCTGTCATTTAATTCATGCAGTCCTCTAACCACCTATACTCTTGTTTTTCACACCTTAAATTACCCTGGCAGTACCTATACACTCCAGCAAACACCCTGTCACTCCCCATGTACTCCTCTAGTCAGCCATAGAGCTGCATGCACTAATCCACTTATAAATTCACCCAGGCACTCTCCTTACACTACTCTAATCATTCAGTCACTACCCAAGTACTCACGCAGTGACCCAGGCCTTAACACATGCACTGCTGCAAACCCCTGTCCACTACGTATGCAGTCCTCTAACCACCTACATACTTGTCTTTCATACTTTCAATACCCAGGAAATATCTATACACTCCAACAAACACCTTTTTACTCCCCATGCACTCCTCCAGTCAGCCATCCAGCACATGTACTAATCCAAACACTGCGCCAAAAGCAAAACATATATAATTTCACCCAGGCACTCTCCTTGCAGTACTCTAATCATTCAGTCAGTATCCAAGTACTCATGCAGTAACCCAGGCCTTAACACATGCACTGCTGCAAACCCCTCTCCACTACGCACGCCGTACTCTAACCACCTACATACTTGTCTTTCACACCTTCAATTACCCAGGCAGTACCTATACACTCCAGCAATCACCCTGCCACTCCCCATGCACTCCTCCAGTCAGCCATCCAGCAGCATGTACTAATCCAAACACTGCACCAAAACCCAAACACTTATAAATTCACCCACTCTCCTTGCAGTACTCTAATCATTGAGTCAGTACCCAAGTACTCATGCAGTGACCCACTTGCTCTGTCCTACTCTTCTCCTACCTCTCTCTGCTCCCCTGTTGCTTCTTTCTGCACTTTCCATGCTTTTTCTGCACCTCTCTTGCTTCTTTCTGCACCCCATTGTCTCTTTATGTACCTCTTCTGCCTCTTTCTGTACTTTTTTTGCCTTTTTCTGCATCTCTTTTCCCTCTTTCTGCATGTCTGTTGCCTCTTTCTGCACCTGATTTGCTTCTTTGTGCACCCCTGTTGTCTCTTTCAGCACTCGTCTTCCCACCTTCTGTGCCTTTCATGCCTGTTTTTGTATCTCACTTGCCTCTTTCTGTACTTTTCTTGCTTCTTTCTACACCTCTGTTGTTTCTTTCAGCAATTCTCTTGCCTCCTTCTGTACCTCTTAGTTAGAGGTAGTTTTCATACTCTTGCCCTATTATGCACTATGGCCATACAGGGGAGGTCATGCCAATCACATGGGAACCCCAACCCATAGTGTACCCTAGTGTGTGTAGGTGTTTTCACTGTATTCTAAGTGTCTTTCAGTATAGCACTGGCTCCGGACCTGGTTAGTCAGTCAGTTATCGCCAGTACCCGTCAACAAAAAGATGGGGACACAGGATGACTTTGCAACAAGGTCTCTTTGTGCTCCTCTGTTGGTTCTTTTTGCACATCTCTTGCTTTTTCTGTACCTTTTTCGTCTTTCTGGACTTCTGTTTCTGCATTTCTCTTGCTTTTTTCTGCGCCTTTCTTCTACTTTCTGCAAACGTCCTACCTTTGTAGTTTGAAATTAGCATTTAAAAAACCTTTTAAATTCACTGAAAAAAACCACAGGTTTCAGGGATGTTATACTTAGTTGGACATTTTGCTCGTACAAAACCAGAGAAATTTGGCAAATATAGTTAGTTCAACTAACTAGAACTCGCGCCCCCGCAATGCACTGCTGATGATGTCATATTACATCTTTCATGACAAGGTCAGTGACATCACTGATGACATCACTGATGACATCTCAAAGGATATCACTGATGACATCATTCATATGATAATCTGATGCACCTCCTCATACCCTAATATAACCTTTGATAAACCCACTCTAAAACACAGACTACCATTTTCAAAACAGTACACACACCAACACCAGTTAGTGCATACCCACTCAATAATTCCAAGATCTATACACACATCCACTCATTCACCTATACAGTCACTCATACATGCAGTCATCCATCAATACAGCACTATTATATTCACTCACATATCTATCCAATCAATCATATCATTTGTATCAATCAATCAACCTCTGACCCTCCTCGCAGGCAGGTCGCTCCCCACGCTGCTGCACAGCTCTGTCTGCATTGTTTTTGCCCAATCTTGTATTTTTCCCCTGTGCCTAACTTGCTTTCTTGCCCAGCCTTGTTTTTATTCCTCTGTGCCTGTACTTGCTTTCTTGCCCAGACTTGTTTTTATTCCCCTGTGCCTGTACTTGCTTTCTTGCCCAAACTTGTTTTTATTCCTCTGTGCCTGTACTTGCTTTCTTGACTTGTTTTAATTGCTCCGTGCCTGTACTTACTTTCTTGACTTGTTTTTATTCCTCTGTGCCTGTACTTGCTTTCTTGCCCAGACTTGTTTTTATTCCTAAGTGCCTGTACTTGTTTTCTTGCCTAAACTTGTTTTTCTTTCCTATGCCCAGTTCTCCCACGGTCCTGCCCATTTTTCCCGCTGTTGCATCCCTGCGGCCATCTTGTTTTTTTACTCTATTGCTATGATTCTGGGGCCTGCTTTTCAATCCTCCCTCTATCTTTTCAATCCTTTGTTTCTAGACACTTTTTAATTATTTTTTATTTATTATCTCTGACTATTTTCCTGCATCTATATTTTGGGTTTTTGTCTACTTTTTGTGTGTTTTTAACTACTTTCTCACTCTTTTGCTATTGCCTGCTCTTTTCATTTCTTTTACTTCCTTTTAAATTTTTTTACCTTTTCTTTCCCACCCCGTCAACCCCAGAACCAAGTCGAAGGGGCAAAGGGCTCGACGTAGGACCCTGAGCCGCGATCCCTTCCTTGTGGAAGGCGGCGCCCACAACGGGTGTAGGCACGGGCCTTATTTGGGGTGGTGGAGATGGCTGCACTGGTTTTCTTTGTGCAGCGCCACCTCCCCTTAACCCTGGCAGCAGGTGGCAGGTCTGGGTCGGTGTACAGGGTCCGGGAGTGTCAGCAGCGGTGGGGGAAGGTAGACCGGGCAGTGCTTCACTGCTCTGGGGTCCAGCGCACCCAGAACCAACTGACGAACCGGTGGTCCTATATCCTGGACCGGGAGCAGGACCTGCTGGACCTGCTAGGAGTGGACACCTCGGGTCTTGGTGAGTAAATATTTATTTAATATTATTACTTTGTGTCTGATCTTCTGCTCTGTGTTATATATTGCGAAAATCTATTTTTTTCCAACCAACTAGAATGCTGCTGCTTACATTATAGGTAAATTACGTTTAAAAGTCTTCTGTGATCGTTACGACACAGGTGCTCTTCTGCACTACTAATATTACTTGTTTGCAACTTTGCGTTTGCGCTCGCTTAGTGCGATTATGTGAGAGTTTATTTTAGAGAAATTAGGTTTCATAATGCTATAGTGACTCTAGTCCTTACTTTGTCCTGTCACTAAGAGATAGGGGCGGATTGATACTTCGGTTTAGTTTAGGGGTGGGTGGAATTTGGTAATCGCGTTACGCAAATCTCTGCGAAACGGTAAAAAATCTCTGCGAACACGCAGAAATTCCGCAAACACGCAGAATTGCTTGTTCGTGATGCTTTTTTGCTGTTCGCAATTGCCGTTTGCATGCTCATGGGAAATATCTCACGAACACGCATTTTGAGAACGCAAGCAAACCAAAAATTTCGTGAAGACCCGGAACGCAGAATTTTGGGAAATTTTGCGTTCTCAGCGGAACGTGAAATTGCCTAAATTCTGCAAATTCCGCAAGTGGAACGGAATTTAGCGCCCAGGCCTAATTTAGTTACTTTGTATGAGTTTGTAATTTTTTAGTGGTATGCGTGATGCCCCCTCTGTTATGTCATGTGCTGCTAGTAGTCTTTAGTAGACCCTTTTCTTGTTTGTTCAATGAGTTGTAGTAGGCTTAGCACTAGCAGAACAACAGCATCAATCAATTAACCAAAAATTTGGTGTATACAAAAATGTAGTCATGTGTCCTCCATTTGACCATTTATGCATTGTTGAGGACTAAAAGAAATGGAAATGCATACTTAATGTACAATTGGAACGCCTGGAATAGGTGGGCTAGGTCAGGTGGTACGTACTACTAAGGCTTAGTTAGTATTCTGGAATCAGAATGGAAGACTATATTAGTGTTGATAAATAGTAAGTAGTCGATTAGCGAATCTCCCGATACTACTTGTTGACCAGATGAGATGAGATCGGTCAATGCATTTATTGCAATTGTTGTTTACATAAATGTTTTTTGACCGTCCTTTAAAAATATTTTATTTATTTCACCCCAATCATCAGTGTTTGTCTCTTTCTTATGTTGTTCCTGTTCAGCACCCAGGGGCAGGCAGACAGGGTCGCAGTCGGCGGGAGGAGCACAACAGCAACAGGAGGACACCGATGAGGGCTCTTCTGCTGGCCCTAAGAAGTCTTCTTGTTTTTAATATTAATAATTCTTATTCCAGAACTTTTACTGCACCATATTTTTTCTGAAATATTGTTTCCGTTTCCTAATGCTATTTTTTACCAACAATTATCCTTCGATCTGGACTATCTGTTTCAAAATTCTTGTTATCCCTGCCTCTGACTGCCTCTGCTATGATGACTCTCTGTACTACTACTATTAGTCTGTCTGTAGTAGCTAAGCTTGCCCAGTTGGCCACTCTTTATTTAAAAGGTTTAAAAAAAAACTCAGATCCACCAGTAGCTCTGGCCATTGAGTCCAGTCCTTTGGGTTGGCCTCTTGTACTACTTCTAGTCTTATTGATCTTGAGTCTTTGTTAATCTTGAGGCTTTTCGACAATTCCCACCAACAAATGCCCAACCAGATTAATTACTATTTTGATAGGATAGGACATACTAATACTGTTGTAGGGATTTTGCACATACAGAACTTTGCACAAGAAAATAGGATGTTGGTGATGAGAGGTTGGACCTTACTCACACCTCAATCAGAAGTTCAAAACCCACCATAATCCCCTGCCCGACTAGTTATAGTAGTGTCTTGTCATAACTATTAGCTCTCCGAACCCTCCCCCCAAGATACCCAACAAGTAGACAACCCAGAACATAACACACCCGACCTCTCAGTCGTGGAAGCAATGCATATGCACACCCTTCCTTTCGCTCGCTCACTCGTGTAAGTCCACACCAAATACCACCGAGTCTATGTAAGTTCAAAAGTTTTATTTTGAATTGACAAGCTCTGTACGTTGTTCTATAATGCAGCACCAGCAGGAAAATGCATAACATTAAAACAATAAACATTGTTACACTTACTTACAGTTACAACAACTACAAGTCCATAGGAAAAAAATGAAAAATCATGATACCTGAACAGTGGTGGAAGCACCACCATCTCCTTGGTAGGAATATATTTTATATAAAATTATAAATGAAGATCTCGGAGCGAATTCAGGGAACCCCTCGCCTTAGAAGAACCTAGTACTGGTAGTTGTTACATCATAAGCTCTGCAAAGCTCTGGTTCGTAGAAGGGAATCTTCCGTCTGTAATGAGAAAAATGGTGTGCATTAGTATATTGCAAGCATTTCTCAGCCGTGCCAAAAAGTGTAGCATTTTTATGGATAAGCAATATGGACTAACACCAGAACTTCATAAAAAAGTGGCTTGTTAATGTTTTGGTTGACCTTGTACGCAGCGCTTAGACAGTAGCAGTATGAGGTCATGTGGGCTCAAAGGTGTCTTATACAACAAGCTGCGAGGTAACATCACATGTGCAAAAATAAAAGACACAAAGGTAAAATGCTTGCATGGCTCGAGCCATGCAAGCATTTTAAGTCTTTGCTTAGTTAGCTCGGGCTAACTAAGCAAAGACTAGAATGACCCTAGGGACCATATAACTACTAGTGTCTACTCTACTACTACCTGATTTGTACTAGTGATGTATGTTGTATATGTATGTATTATTAACTCATGTTTCAATCTTGCTACTGACCAATAGGGAGTGGTGTATATGACACCTAAAAAATGTGTAATGTTTTTTCTAGGCGCACTACCGACCACCAGTGCCAGGGCCAGCGGCGAAGACGACGTGGCTGGCGAGGGTGCAGCAGTTGTGGAGGGACTGCAGGGGGCGAGCCAGCACTAGTGGCGGGCGGTGGTAAGTTAGATTCATAATCCTTAACTATTGACATTACACTAACTGCAAGGGTGTACTGTATGTATACTGTACTGTTGAGACGTAGGGCCCCATTCGGGTGACGGGCAAATTGCCCCCGCTGTGCTAGCGGGGGCAAACCGCCCGATATCCCTGTAGAAATGCCCCCCTGCTATATTACAATGGCTGGGGGGTCCGCCGCGGAGGAAAGACCATCCGCCGCTTTTCTACATGTTCGACATGTCGACCAGGTGGAAAAGGGTTCAATATGGTCGCGGTGTCTGAATGTGCATTTTGGAATGCCTTTCCATGGCGGCATTGCCGAAACGAAAAGGCATGCAGACTCTGCTTGGGGGGCCTGTTGTGGGCCCCCATGGACTCCGGGGGGTGGGGGTGCACATCTTTCAAAGTACAACGTGGCAGGCACTGCATGGTGCCTGTCACGTTGTGCTTTGAAAAGCACAACATGTATTTTTAGCATTGCGGCGGACGGTGCTTTCAGCACTGCCCGCCGTAATGTTAAAAATACGGGATGTGCCCGCCACTGTGGCGAGCGCATTTAAATTGCCCCCTAGGGACCCCAGCCCTTATGGCTGGGTGTCCCTTTTAGCGTGAGGATGGTGGGCGGACAAAGTCCGCCTGCCATCCTAATGATGCCCTAAGTAAGTAAGAAGTTGTTGTGAATATTTGAAGCGTGAAGACACCCTTTAATTGGCATTAGTAAAGGCATTTGGGGCGGGAGTATTGAGTAACCAATGGCCTCTTCTATCTGATTTCAACTCTGCTTTGAAAGTTTTATGGAGAAGACTAAAAGTAAGATCAGATCACCTGGTGTTGAACTAAAAAGGGAAAGACGGGTGGAAGGAAGGAGGACGGGCGAGATTTATTATTTATGACTGACAGAGAGAAGGATACGTGTGATGCAAGTATGCAAATTGCAAAGGTGCATGGTTGGTTGAATGCCTGAAAAAATCTCGCAAATAGTAAAGCCCAAGCAAGTGCGAGGATAGATACATACCTCAAATGTTATGTACTGTGCTTTATAGTGCTAGCATGCCACTATGTGTATAATTAACTTGTCTTACTGTTTTTCCAAGAGTGTATTTTACAATAGTCTAGTTTTTTCTTTTTGATATACAGCTACTCCTTCCAAGCTGAATCGGAAGGAGTTGGCGGCCAAGGCACGACGCCGGAAGCTGCAGGCCTTACGATTGGAATATCGTCGGCTGGTGGTCCTGGAAGAGGAGGAGGAGGAGGCGGCAGCAGCTGAAGCCTCCTCCAATGCCCCGGGCCCCAGCCACCGCCCTCCAGCAGTACAGTGCCACCGTCTGGAGGCCGCCCGCCGCAGCCTTTCCATCACTGGTGCCCCCCCACTGTGGCTGCAACTACCGCACTCTAAAGCACTGCGTCGCCCTACTTGAGGGAGCAGTGAGTGTCCTCCAAAGACAATCCCGCCAAACATCGGAGACCCTGTTTATTGCCTCTTTTTTATTTATTGTTTTGGTGGGTGGGAATTGGGCGTTGGGGTTTTGGACAATGGGACATTTGGTTGGACTTTTTCTTTAAGGACACTGGTTGGGGTTAGGAAGAGGGGTGGGTCAGGTTTTGTGTTTTTTTTACGTAGTTTATTTTTGTTAGGGTTATTACATCAATATTTCTACTTTACATACAATGTTGTTATTGTTTTGTGGGTGGGGTTACTATTTTACATCACACAGTTTCCCTGCTGGTGCAGGTCTGCCCATAGCCAGTGCTTGATTTAAATAATTGGCTAACTGTGTAAGACACAAACAAATAGATGCGGCACCCCTCACTGATTGAGTTGTCCAAATAGTACTGTCAGTCTCTCTCTTCTAGTCTATGCATTCTTTAACTGGACTCAAAGGGGTGTGTGAATTAATGGAAAACATGTCCATTATTAATTATGCCTCCCCAAACTTCTCTTACCTTTGCTTGATAGTTAACTTAGGCACAACGATGGCTGCATGGTGATGATGGTTTCCTTTCCTAACATGCCATGATTGTGGTGGTGGTAGTAGTAGTAGTAGACACTGGCAGGGCAGCAGCATTTGCAAAAAAAAGAAAATGAGACAGTCAGTTGCCTGAGAGAGACTGTTTGAGGAGTAGTAGAATGAAATACAGTACAGAACTTACCGAGCAACAATAATATGCAAAACTATTTTACAAAAAAACATAATGGTGGTGGCGATAGCCAACTAAACAGAGTTACAAACTATAGTTGTGACGAGTCACTGGACGAGGCTTACAGTACACTTGACACAAGCGTAACAGTTAGTGCTGTATATGAGGAGGACAAGAAATCCAATCAATGCCGGCAATTAATACGGATGTGTATGTTCCTTTGGTAAATAAAAATTACCTCTAAAATATACTGCTCATGGGTGGAAAAACAGAAGAAGAGCCTCGTTCTGCCTTGAAATTGAAGTACTGTTGCTTTCGCCACATCCGTCCCAGCAAGCGTGTGACAAAATATTGGTGTACCTTTAATTTAGTCATACCTCAATAAGTCACACAGCCCGGGGAAGAGGGTTAGGGTTTGTTGAATGGATGGGAAGGGGGGTTTGAGAAAGGTTTGAAAGTGAAAAACAGTACGCATGGATACCAACAACAAACTCTGTAGACTACCATATCCATATCAATATGTTAAGGGAGAAAAAGGAAATGCATGCATGATGATGATTGATAAGGAGACCCGGATTACATACAGTTTTTGTTCAGTTGTTCCGGGCTTACTTTTACAGATAGCAACTATACATTTTAAATATTGGTAGGGATGAATTATAAACAGAGCGCAAACCTAATGATAATACTAACAACAAGAAGAAGAACACACTGTTGTAAATTTGTAGACAAAAAAATGAAACAAATTATTTAAAAGATGATGAAAGTTGATACTCTTACTGTTTTATCCTGGTCAAAAATGTGGAATTGCATCTCGGTATTCCTCTTGGTCCTCTCGTTCATCAATCTTGGGTGTCGCCACTGCTTGCCTGGCAAATGTAGATTTATTGGTAAGGTAAGTGTGCATTGTTTTCCCAAGTAGAGCACAGGGTGAGGCCCAGCCTGTAATTATAGATGGAAAAACAAAAGTGATATTATTGAGAAACAAAGTTGAAAAAAATGCACAAGTTATGGTGTAGTGCAACAAGAACACTTTCCGAGGCGGCATGTATGCATCATCTCTACTCTAGTCCATTTCCAGCATTGACCTACAACAGCAACAGGACAGAGCAGGCCCACAGTGATGGCACGTCGCTTAGCACATCCTCCCTTTAGACAGAGTAAATTTTTTCAAAGAGTTGGACAAAGCACATATCCAGCAATATAGCATTTTACAATTTAGGTGACTAAATCAATGCACCACAGTCATACCACCACACTGGATTCCACTTCTACACAGGCATTTAGGTCTGCTGTGGTTGTTGTTGACTTGTTTGCCTTTTATGCCACTCATGAAATATCCTGACTTGTTATTATTCCATCAATCATCTCCGATACTTGTACTGACTGACTGTGAAGATCGGTCTGCAGTAGAAGTACAATTTTGTTTTTAAACATCAAGAGTAGAACAATTATTATTGACTTGAGTCACTCTTTAGTGTGTACACTAAGACTATTACACTTTGACTTCACTTCATGCACAACAAACAACAAAAACACAAACACCAATCACTCAGAGTCAGGTGTCCAATGCATCCCATTCATTTCCATTACCTGTTCCTTCTCATCTGAAGTTAAGGGGCCGTCTCTCTCACCATCATTGTCATGGATGGTGCTGTGGTCTGGTCATGCTCAGTGTGCAGTGTATATATTGAGTTCCCTTCCTGCATTCAATCATAAGCAATGTATCAAGCTGCAGTAGAAGTACACATTTCTTACTAAAAGTAGTTGCAAGAAGAAGACAATTGCTATGAGTTACTTTTAGTGTATAGAATGATGATTATTACAAATAGTGCACAATGAAATAACTTCATGCACAACAAACAACAACAAAATCACTGAGTCTACGTTCAATGCATGGCATCTTTCATTACCTGTTCCATCTCATTTTCAGTTAATGGGCAGTCTCTATCAGCTCAGAAAGGAGGATAGTTTAGTAATCAATATCCCACTTATTTTGGAGGGACTAGGAAAGATTTTATTTTGTCTTCTATTTTGCATCATCTAATCATCATCTGTCTTGAGGGCAATGGATTTAGGGAGATTCAAGAGGATGGAGCGGAGGAGCTGGATTCGGAGGACTGTACTGTGAAATGCAGACAGCTGAAATTCGTATATTGAAGTAGAAGATGTTGGTGATGGATTTGTTGTGATTCAAAGTTTTTAACCGGAAAGACAGACACACAAATAAAGGAAAATAAGGGAGGAAGACAGTAAGTGCAAGCCTAATTGTCAGGGAAGTATAGCTCGGCCTCAAACTCTGGGGGTTCAACCAGAAGTAGATAATCATCATGTAACACACTGCTTCCGTCACCTGAGCCGCTGTCCTCATCTTCCTCCCTTGATTCATGTATTAAGTAATTCGGTGGTATGAAGTGCTGATTCATTTTGATCATTGTTAACCTCTCCACATTTTTGGGCGAGAGACTGGTCCTTTTCACTGTTACAATGGAACCAGCAGCACTGAAAACACGTTCGGAAGAGAGACTTGCGACAGGGCAAGCCAGATAGTTTATCGCCAGCTTGCTGAGCAGAGCCATTGGACCCTTTTCCCATAACAAAACCGCAATGGGTTTTGATCAATGTACACCTCTGTTGGGTCGTCTAGATAGGCCTGGACCATCCGCTCAACAATCAGGGGTGCTAAACTTTTTTCTGGGTCTTTTCTCTGTGCATCAGCACTGCGTTTACCAATGCCTAAATGTAAATACCAACCCTGTAAAAATTCTACTGGGCCGAATGATCCAGTTAATGCTGTTGTTGATAGTGATGGTGAGTGTTCTGAGCCAAACGCACTACCCTCAGCCTCCGAAGTTGCACTTGATGCCGGATGCCCTGCTGCAGCACTTGTTGTGGATTGATTTAGCAGGCTTTTAAATTTAATTAGCAGCTGTTCATCTTCCAACTTACTTCCTGCCTCAGCTATCCAAGTTTTGTAGCGAGCAATATCCATCTCTGAAAAAGGAATTAATGTCTTCAGTGCCAGTTTTGTTTGTGGATCCAGAATTATGGCAGAAATGTAATGTTCTTGTGACAAAATCCTATTTTGCACCCTTGTATTGTCAGGTAAGCGACGGGCTAAGCTCTCCACCAACTCATAGGCTTCTTTTTTTTCCTCTACACCTTTGTATGATTCAGAACCTCCTTCAGCTGATGCTCCAGCATTTGCAATAATGGGATAGTTTGGCCCATAGTACAGTCCTCCTTGCTGACTTCACGTGTGAAGACTTCAAAAGGACGAAGCATGTCAGTCAGGCATTTAACTAGGCACCATTGGTCCATCTGAAGGGTCATGCCTTTCACAGTAGCATTCCCTCTTTGCATGACATATTCATTGAGTGGCCTGTACTGCTCAAACAGACGATCAAGCATGTAATAAATTGAGCTCCAACATGCTGCCACCTCCTGGATGAGTGCTTTGACTGGCATTTTATAGTCACGCTGAATGATCCTCAGCTGCTTCCGAGCTTTAAAAGAATGGCTGAAATGAGTGCATATTCTTCGGCAGGTGGTCAGTAAGTTGCTGACTATGGGTTCTATTTTTCAGAAAGTCTTGAACTATAATGTTTATGCAGTGCGCTAAACAGGGAACCCTGTAATAGGAACTATGCTCCATGGCCTTAAGTACATTACTGCCATTATCTGTGGAAACAAAACCAATACTAAGCCCTCTTGGGCGCAGCCATTCAAAAATCTTGCTGCAAAACTCTTTCAAAATTTTTACGGCAGTATGAGACTTCTCCATAGCGAACATGGCTACAGTTGCATGTTTCCGAGTAGCTGTAAAAATCTCAGCTGTGTCAACAGCACCTCCTTCAGATAATGTATCCCTAACCGCCACAAAAGAGACCCAGTGTGCAGTGATACACATGTAATCTGTGGCTTGGCAACTGGTCCACATGTCTGTTGTTAGGTGGATATTGTGAACAGCACTCTGCTGCAAAGCGTGTCCATCCAATTCCAGCACATCATGAAGGAACAGCAATTCTTGCGAAATAGGACCGGCTGGGAACCTTCCATTTAGGGCAGATGGCTGACACAAATTTAAGGAAACCCACCCCTTCCACAAATGAAAAAGGGAGAAGGTCCAGTGCTAACATTTTAGCCAGCTTCGCATTGTACAACCGTGCCGTTGGGTGGTTGCGTTGGAACGGCCCCTCCAACCCAAGCATGCTCCCAATGGTAGGTTGGATTACTTTCCTTTGTGGTGCTGTTGTTTTCATTAACCCACTTAGGCTCAACGACGCACTTTGTTTCA
The DNA here is from genome assembly GCF_964261635.1 of Lissotriton helveticus. Lineage (NCBI taxonomy): Eukaryota > Metazoa > Chordata > Amphibia > Caudata > Salamandridae > Lissotriton > Lissotriton helveticus. The sequence goes on along the minus strand of NC_136067.1, from coordinate 465,921,768 downwards.
TTGCAGTACTCGATCGCCTTGGTGTCTCAGCCTGACTCTGAGTATGGCTCTTACTGCGGTGCCACTGAGATGTTGCTGAGGAGGATGTGGGTGTGGGCAGTAGCACTACACTACTGGGGACAGGGCCTCCCTCCTCTTCACCTTCCACCTGATTCTTCATGCCCAACATCAATGGGTTGATTTTTTTTTACTTTGTTATAAGTGAAGTAGGTGATTTTCCAACACGATAGTGTGGTGTATTTTGAGATGACTTGTTTGACCTCTGGTACCATCGTTTATACCAAGCTTACCCCGCCGAACACCTTGTCGACAAATTGAGCATATAGCAAAGTTCTCCTCCTTAGTGCTTACCGAAAAGAAGTCCCAAACTGGGGAGGAGAACTTTCTGACGCTTCTGGATGTGCCACTTTCAATACCAGATGAACTGGAGGGTGTGCTTGAAATGTGACGCTGTGCAGCTACACTGTGACTTCTACTACTACTACCTACTGAGATGGTTGAGCTGGATGTAGGTCCCTGCCAGGCCTTTGAAAATATTGCAGCTGGAGGTCGTGGTGGTGTAAACTGTGCTGGTGGTATCCGTGCTACATCCCGCTCAGTAACAGCCTTTGTGCATAGGGTGAGAATGTTGGTCTGCATCCCCTTTGGGGCGGGAGTGATGTACGTGATGACTGTCTTGTCTTCATCAACATCATCTCCCTCTTGTATATCTACCTCCATAACTCTAAGTTTTTCTGGAACCTTCCTTTTCAGAAGGATTGTCTTGTGGCGTGCATCAATCTCAGACTGAGCTGGTGGCTGCCAAGTGGCATCACGATCATCAGAAGCGGGGCTTGAAGAAGATGATGATGGACTAAGCCTCCTTTTCCTTGCTGGTGGTCTTCAAGATAATATATCTTCCGAAACAGTGCTTTGCTCCACTTTGCCTGCAGGAGGCTCGATTTCCTGAAATGCCCCTACTTCAGGAGCAACAACTACTACTACTACAACAACTACTGATACACTTTTCCCATCAATTCCTACTCAATTACTCCTTAAGGTCGAACTTCTCCTTTCATCCCTCATTTTAGAATTCTCCTCTCTCAGAAACAATATCTCAAGCCTTGTTAAATCCCTCTCCTCAGATCTTGTCCACACATCGACCGCCTCACAACGCACCCGACCGTCGCTCATCGACACTCATCTCAATCCACCCACTTATAGACCTCCTATTCGTATCACCAATACCGACACTCGCCCCCTCCCTGGTAGCCACCCTATCAGATCTGAACACATTGAGCCCTCCTTAAGCGCCCTACCCTACAAGATGATCAATATGATCTCCCCTCCTCAAAGTGATATTTGCTCTATATCATCGGTAGCAAACTTGTCACAAACCCCCTTATATCTCCCGCCTCTGCCTTCTCCACTATCCCCCCTACCAGTCAATCCACTATTCCAGTTCACGTTAGATCAAACAGACTCCCCCCGCTTCTGACCTCTCCTAGACCCCCCAAATACTCAGACCTGTCTCTCCCGCCTCTGCCTTATCCACTATCCCCCCTACTAGTCAATCCACTATCCCAGTTCTCTTAGGAACGAACAGACCCCCCTCTTCTGACCTCTCCCAGACCCCCCAACTACTTAAACCTATCCCCCCCACCCCATTACCCGTCCCCTCTGGCTCAAAGCCCGCTTCACCCCTATCGCTCATTCCACCAGGCTACTCTTATCATTAAGAGAGATAGAATCGATCAAATCGGAGGAGGCCTGGCCCTAATCTTTAAAGATGAACTTGACATCTAACTTGTTCAGCTCCAAGACCCCACATCTTTTGAATACCTTTGCGCTGACCTCACACGTCCTGGCTTCCCCACAACTCGGCTACACGCTATTTACCACCCCTCGGGAAATTGCCTCCCCTTTACGAAAGAGATGACTGAGCTTATCATTCAAGCATCTCTCTCCCATTCCAAAAATCTTTTCCTCAGAGATTACAACATTCACTGGAACAAAACTGATGACCTTGCTGTCACCCTATTTAATGAAGCCCTAGACATCACTCACTTGACCCAACTTTGCCATGCTCCGACTCACTCTAAAGGTGCCACCCTTGATGCAATTTTGACGAGCAAGGATCTGGCCTCTCTCTCCAATATACTCCCTGTAGACTGGTCTGATCACCACCTTATCCTCTTCGCCCTGAATAGCCCTTCTACACGCTCCTCCACTGTGATCACTTTACCTATGAAACCTACTCGCAGCCTTCACCTCATTCCACCTGGCGAACTGGAATCTACAATCAAAACTCAATTACTTCTCCCCCTCCCTCCCTTAACACTAACGACCTTACTGACCATTACAATAATTTCATTTGTGAAGCCCTGGACCTAATTGCCCCAATCAAACTTAAAAAACAGAAACACATCCCTTCCAAGTCCTGGTACAATGCCGAACTTAACTATGAAAGGTGGACCCTCAAACAATCTGAACGTGCCTGGAGGAGCCAACCCTCCTCTGATAACCTGGCTCTCCTGAGAACTACTAGAGCCCAATACATAAAACATATCTTCAACGAAAAGGCCTCCTTTCTCCGGTCTCAACTGGACCAGGCTAGAAACCGCCCCAGAGAACTCTTTAATATCGTTAAAAAACAAACTACCTCCGGCCCTCCAAACTTAGAAGCCTCTGTGGATAGATGCGAAGAAATCACCACCTGCTTTATGAATAAAATCAACAACATCAAACCATCCTTCTCTTCCCCCCTCTCTCTCACCAAACCCCCCTTAACCAATGCATCCTCCCTAACATTCCTAACTCACTTTCACCCTCCCCTCCACCACATCTTGACCCCTCTCAACCCAGCCTTGCCCTCCCCCATCTCGATTCCTCTTGGTCAGGGCTCCTTTTAAAAAACAAGTCTGCATGGAGTGAATTTAGTTCAATTTCTGAAACCACTATCATTAACGTAATTTCTAAACTCAAACCATCCTCACACTCCAAAGACCCTCTACCCTCCCATTTAGTTCAAGATCATATCCCCAATTTGGACCGACATCATCAACTCCTCACTTTCCACTGGCTGTGTTCTTGACTCCCTTCAGCTAGGGCAAATCTCCCCCATCCCTCTGCTGACCCTTATGACCTTAACAATCTGCGCCCTATCTCTAACCTTACCTTCCTCTCTAAAGCACTTGAAAAATGTGTCCTATCCCAATTTGATAACCATATCAGCTCCTTCAATCTCCTCGACATTTTCCAATCTGGCTTTAGAAAGGGATGCAGTACCGAAACTGCTATGGTCAATATTACTGAGGAGCACTAACTCCCTTACACTGATCCCTCCTAAACTAAAACGTAAAAAGACCCAATCTCATGCATTCTCTGGGACTGCTGCGACGATTTGGAATTCTCTCCCCAAAGACCTTAGCTGCAAACCCTCTTCCCCTCTCTTCAAAAAAAGACTCAAAGTACTCCTCCTCAACAAGCACTGGGGTTCCTAATGCTTTTGACTCTGACCCCGCTTATTACCGCCCCACTATGATTCACTTTTTACCCACCCCCTCTCCCTCCTTCCATTCTCTCACTCCCCTTCTCTCCCTAATGTCTACTCCCTTTTATCCCTCTATTATCCCATTGTTTCTCTCCCCCCTCTAGCATTTAATTCAATGTTTTACCTTTGTGAATTTTTCTGCACATTGTAAATTTGTTTATTATTTCTTAATATGTCTACCTTAACCCTGGGCGAAGAACTACGCTCCGTTCGCGGAGCTTGCGGAGTTTTGGCAACTCCGCGTTCTACGGAGAACGCGAAGCTGTCGATAACTCCGCGATCCGGTGCGTAGCGTAGTTCTCGCGCGCTGAATAACATTATCGCGTGCGCCGGGGGTAAGTTCGCGCGATATTTGACGCGATCACGCACTTTTGGAAATAAGGGAACGCAAGCGGGCGGGACAAACCTCTTGAGTAACTTAGCGCGCTAGCTATCTCGAGCATGCAGGCAGCGCCCCGAACACGCGCACCGCGCTCCCGAAGACGAAAAACGGCGCGCGAACGGGTCTAGCAAGCTACTACGCATGTCCGCGGAGCTACGCGAAGGTCGCGGAGTGCAACTGCGTCTTCGCGTAGCTCCGCGGAGTGCGGCTCCGCGAACTACGCCCAGGGTTAGTCTACCTACCTTGTAAAGCGCTCTGATACTCTTGGGTCCAGCAGCACTATATAAAACTTCCTAAATGTGGGCTGTTCTTGCCGCTGCTGCTGTTCTTGCAGCTGCTGCTGTTGTTGTTGTGGCTGATGCTGTTCTTGCAGCTGCTGCTGTTCTTGCGGCTGCTGCTGCACAATTATCTGCTGACTTTCCGCCTGCATTGATTGTGTACTACTTTGCGATAATGACATTTCAACATCGCTGCTCGTTAGTAGACTGGCTATCTCTACGACACACACGGGCTTGGGCCTAGATTGGTGGGGTTGGACTGCTGGTGCGGAGGTACTGCTCCCAGCTTGGTTCCCGGACAATGCTGCAGCATGCATACTTTTTTGGTCCCCAAAAAATTATTGGCCAGTCGTGGTTAGTGGCACTTCCTTTTTCTGTTCCTTCTTCTCACCAGCAACTTTCTTGGTACTGAACTTGGTACCTTTCTTTGGGGCCATTTTCTTCAGATGTCAGGCAGGACGCAGGTGCACAAGTTGTGATCACACGTGGACGTGATGCGCAGCAGGACTTCTGTCTGGCTGGCAGTACAATGGGGGATGATGATGACACCTACTCCTCTGGCTTTTTGTGCACCTAAAACCAAATAAACCAGAACATCAGTGAAATGTTGAATTTGTTGTTGTGGCTCAGTTACTACTGTACTAGTACAAACACACAAACAAAAGATATAGTCTAGCCATTTTTGAGACTTTGTTAACAAGGGTTAAGTTATACTACTGTGTACACACTACACTCTCAGGAAGGATAGGAAAGAGAATAAGAACCACCAAAATAAAAATGTAATGGAAGTGGGGTGGACCCTATTTGCCATTAAATGATTTGAGCATCACATCATTCATGGAGCTGCTGCTGGCAAAGGGGATGGATGGAAGCAGTAAGCCAATAGGAAAACCATGCAGGCCTACATGGCAAACGCAGAAAAGCAGGACACTAATAACTCCCACCACAAAAAAGGCCACCAGCCACATGGACACTCACATATCACGAGCAACACGCTGGAGGCCTGGGAAACACCATGAGCTGACAAAAGGCCTATAAAAGCCAGGCAAAGGATGCATACTAAGGCACATTGCTCTGCCTTTTTAATGTAATACAATGCAAAAACGAAAATACACAGGCACCAAAAAGGTCTACAGGGTGCATGCATTGCACACCAAAACACACCAGACACACACAACAAAAGCATGTCTTTAAGTCACCCAACATCAGAAACCCCACCCCAAAAAAACACATTGTCCAACTCAATCCAATAGTGGTACAAAAGGGGGTGGTGATGGACGGAGCATCTGAATCAATCAAACACTCACAACCAGTCAAAAGATCTGGATTTAATCCATCACCGTTCTTTAGCCCACTCTGCCACCCCAGTTCAGACATGGCTATATGCAAATCAGTCTGACCCTGTGCCTCATGGGAACAGTCCAGCCCGAACTGCCAAGCCATGTCTTCCCTGGACCAGAAACAAGCTTCTGAGGACCGGTTTCTGGCATTCCAGCCGTCTTCAGCCCGGCTTGCTTGAATCCAGTGGCAAAGTGAGCAAGGGACTCACGTCTGAGCATACCCTGCCACACTTATGGCGGCCAAAATTGGTACAAAAGGGGGTGGTGATGGACGGAGCTTCTGAATCAATCAAACACTCACACCCAGTCAAAAGATCTGGGTTTAATCCATCACCGTTCTTTAGCCCACTCTGCCACCCCAGTTCAGACATGGCTATATGCAAATCAGTCTGACCCTGTGCCTCATGGGAACAGTCCAGCCCGAACTGCCAAGCCATGTCTTCCCAGGACTGGAAACAAGCTTCCGAGTACCGGTTTCTGGCATTCCAGCCGTCTTCAGCCCGGCTTGCTTGAATCCAGTGGCAAAGTGAGCAAGGGACTCACGTCTGAGCATACCCTGCCACACTTATGGCGGCCAAAAGTGGTACAAAAGGGGGTGGTGATGGACGGAGCATCTGAATCAATCAAACACTCACACCCAGTCAAAAGATCTGGGTTTGATCCATCACCGTACTTTAGCCACTCTGCCACCCCAGTTCAGACATGGCTATATGCAAATCAGTCTGACCCAGTGCCTCATGGGAACAGTCCAGCCCGAACTGCCAAGCCATGTCTTCCCTGGACCGGAAACAAGCTTCCGAGGACCGGTTTCTGGCATTCCAGTCGTCTTCAGCTCGGCTTGCTTTAATCCAGTGGCAAAGTGAGCAAGGGACTCACGTCTGAGCATACCCTGCCACACTTATGGCGGCCAAAAGTGGTACAAAAGGGGGTGGTGATGGACGGAGCATCTGAATCAATCAAACACTCACACCCAGTCAAAAGATCTGGGTTTAATCCATCACCGTTCTTTAGCCCACTCTGCCACCCCAGTTCAGACATGGCTATATGCAAATCAGTCTGACCCTGTGCCTCATGGGAAGAGTCCAGCCCGAACTGCCAAGCAATGTCTTCTCTGGACTGGAAACCAGCTTCCGAGGACCAGTTTCTGGCATTCCAGCCGTCTTCTGCCCGGCTTGCTTGAATCCAGTGGCAAAGTGAGCAAGGGACTCACGTCTGAGCATACCCTGCCACACTTATGGCGGCCAAAAGTGGTACAAAAGGGGGTGGTGATGAACGGAGCATCTGAATCAATCAAACACTCACACCCAGTCAAAAGATCTGGGTTTAATCCATCACCGTTCTTTAGCCCACTCTGCCACCCCAGTTCAGACATGGCTATATGCAAATCAGTCTGACCCTGTGCCTCATGGGAACAGTCCAGCCCGAACTGCCAAGCCATATCTTCCCTGGACCGGAAACAAGCTTCCGAGGACCGGTTTCTGGCATTCCAGCTGTCTTCAGCCCGGCTTGCTTGAATCCAGTGGTAAAATGAGCAAGGGACTCACGTCTGAGTATACCCTGCCACACTTATGGCGGCCAAAAGTGGTACAAAAGGGGGTGATGATGGACGGAGCATCTGAATCAATCAAACACTCACACCCAGTCAAAAGATCTGGGTTTAATCCATCACCGTTCTTTAGCCCACTCTGCCACCCCAGTTCAGACATGGCTATATGCAAATCAGTCTGACCCTGTGCCTCATGGGAACAGTCCAGCCCGAACTGCCAAGCCATGTCTTCCCTGGACCGGAAACAAGCTTCTGAGGACCGGTTTCTGGCATTCCAGCCGTCTTCAGCCCGGCTTGCTTGAATCCAGTGGCAAAGTGAGCAAGGGACTCATGTCTGAGCATACCCTGCCACACTTATGGCGGCCAAAATTGGTACAAAAGGGGGTGGTGATGGACGGAGCTTCTGAATCAATCAAACACTCACACCCAGTCAAAAGATCTGGGTTTAATCCATCACGGTTCTTTAGCCCACTCTGCCACCCCAGTTCAGACATGGCTATATGCAAATCAGTCTGACCCTGTGCCTCATGGGAACAGTCCAGCCCGAACTGCCAAGCCATGTCTTCCCAGGACTGGAAACAAGCTTCCGAGTACCGGTTTCTGGCATTCCAGCCGTCTTCAGCCCGGCTTGCTTGAATCCAGAGGCAAAGTGAGCAAGGGACTCACGTCTGAGCATACCCTGCCACACTTATGGCGGCCAAAAGTGGTACAAAAGGGGGTGGTGATGGACGGAGCATCTGAATCAATCAAACACTCACACCCAGTCAAAAGATCTGGGTTTGATCCATCACCGTACTTTAGCCCACTCTGCCACCCCAGTTCAGACATGGCTATATGCAAATCAGTCTGACCCAGTGCCTCATGGGAACAGTCCAGCCCGAACTGCCAAGCCATGTCTTCCCTGGACCGGAAACAAGCTTCCGAGGACCGGTTTCTGGCATTCCAGCCGTCTTCAGCCCGGCTTGCTTGAATCCAGTGGCAAAGTGAGCAAGGGACTCACGTCTGAGCATACCCTGCCACACTTATGGCGGCCAAAAGTGGTACAAAAGGGGGTGGTGATGGACGGAGCATCTGAATCAATCAAACACTCACACCCAGTCAAAAGATCTGGGTTTAATCCATCACCGTTCTTTAGCCCACTCTGCCACCCCAGTTCAGACATGGCTATATGCAAATCAGTCTGACCCTGTGCCTCATGGGAACAGTCCAGCCCGAACTGCCAAGCCATGTCTTCCCTGGACCGGAAACAAGCTTCTGAGGACCGGTTTCTGGCATTCCAGCCGTCTTCAGCCCGGCTTGCTTGAATCCAGTGGCAAAGTGAGCAAGGGACTCACGTCTGAGCATACCCTGCCACACTTATGGCGGCGAAAATTGGTACAAAAGGGGGTGGTGATGGACGGAGCTTCTGAATCAATCAAACACTCACACCCAGTCAAAAGATCTGGGTTTAATCCATCACCGTTCTTTAGCCCACTCTGCCACCCCAGTTCAGACATGGCTATATGCAAATCAGTCTGACCCTGTGCCTCATGGGAACAGTCCAGCCCGAACTGCCAAGCTATGTCTTCCAAGGACTGGAAACAAGCTTCTGAGTACCGGTTTCTGGCATTCCAGCCGTCTTCAGCCCGGCTTGCTTGAATCCAGAGGCAAAGTGAGCAAGGGACTCACGTCTGAGCATACCCTGCCACACTTATGGCGGCCAAAAGTGGTACAAAAGGGGGTGGTGATGGACGGAGCATCTGAATCAATCAAACACTCACACCCAGTCAAAAGATCTGGGTTTGATCCATCACCGTACTTTAGCCCACTCTGCCACCCCAGTTCAGACATGGCTATATGCAAATCAGTCTGACCCAGTGCCTTATGGGAACAGTCCAGCCTGACCTGCCAAGCCATGTCTTCCCTGGACCGGAAACAAGCTTCCGAGGACCGGTTTCTGGCATTCCAGCCGTCTTCAGCCCGGCTTGCTTGAATCCAGTGGCAAAGTGAGCAAGGGACTCACGTCTGAGCATACCCTGCCACACTTATGGCGGCCAAAAGTGGTACAAAAGGGGGTGGTGATGGACGGAGCATCTGAATCAATCAAACACTCACACCCAGTCAAAAGATCTGGGTTTAATCCATCACCGTTCTTTAGCCCACTCTGCCACCCCAGTTCAGACATGGCTATATGCAAATCAGTCTGACCCTGTGCCTCATGGGAACAGTCCAGCCCGAACTGCCAAGCAATGTCTTCTCTGGACTGGAAACCAGCTTCCGAGGACCGGTTTCTGGCATTCCAGCCGTCTTCAGCCCGGCTTGCTTGAATCCAGTGGCAAAGTGAGCAAGGGACTCACGTATGAGCATACCCTGCCACACTTATGGCGGCCAAAAGTGGTACAAAAGGGGGTGGTGATGGACGGAGCATCTGAATCAATCAAACACTCACACCCAGTCAAAAGATCTGGGTTTAATCCATCACCGTTCTTTAGCCCACTCTGCCACCCCAGTTCAGACATGGCTATATGCAAATCAGCCTGACCCTGTGCCTCATGGGAACAGTCCAGCCCGAACTGCCAAGCCATGTTTTCCCTGGACCGGAAACAAGCTTCCGAGGACCGGTTTCTGGCATTCCAGCCGTCTTCAGCCTGGCTTGCTTGAATCCAGTGGCAAAGTGAGCAAGGGACTCACGTCTGAGCATACCCTGCCACACTTATGGAGGCCAAAAGTGGTACAAAAGGGGGTGGTGATGGACGGAGCATGTGAATCAATCAAACACTCACACCCAGTCAAAAGATCTGGGTTTAATCCATCACCGTTCTTTAGCCCACTCTGCCACCCCTGTTCAGACATGGCTATTTGCACATCAGTCTGACCCTGTGCCTCATGGGAACAGTCCAGCCCGAACTGCCAAGCCATGTCTTCTCTGGACCGGAAACAAGCTTCCGAGGACCGGTTTCTGGCATTCCAGCCGTCTTCAGCCCGGCTTGCTTGAATCCAGTGGCAAGGTGAGCAAGGGACTCACGTCTGAGCATACCCTGCCACACTTATGGCGGCCAAAAGTGGTACAAAAGGGGGTGGTGATGGACGGAGCATCTGAATCAATCAAACACTCACACCCAGTCAAAAGATCTGGGTTTAATCCATCACCGTTCTTTAGCCCACTCTGCCACCCCAGTTCAGACATGGCTATATGCAAATCAGTCTGACCCTGTGCCTCATGGGAACAGTCCAGCCCGAACCGCCAAGCCATGTCTTCCCTGGACCGGAAAAAAGCTTCCGAGGACCGGTTTCTGGCATTCCTGCAGTCTTCAGCCCGGCTTGCTTGAATCCAGTGGCAAAGTGAGCAAGGGACTCACGTCTGAGCATACCCTGCCACACTTATGGCGGCCAAAAGTGGTACAAAAGGGGGTGGTGATGGACGGAGCATCTGAATCAATCAAACACTCACACCCAGTCAAAAGATCTGGGTTTGATCCATCACCGTTCTTTAGCCCACTCTGCCACCCCAGTTCAGACATGGCTATATGCAAATCAGTCTGACCCAGTGCCTCATGGGAACAGTCCAGCCCGAACTGCCAAGCCATGTCTTCCCTGGACCGGAAACAAGCTTCCGAGGACCAGTTTTTGGCATTGCAGCCGTCTTCAGCCTGGCATGCTTGAATCCAGTTGTCGTAATTTGGCAGTACCTGAGTTAGCGTTAAGCTCAGCTACACGAACATTTCTGTTAACTTGACTAAACGTGCGGGGGCCATTTTGTATTCGGTGGCTTCCATTTTGTATGAACATGCGGCCTCGTGGTCAGCGTGCCCTTTTGTCCTTCCTTCATGCCAATGAACCTTTACCCTGCCCAGCAACAGGCTATTTTTAGTAATGGTCAGTCTCGCGCATGCGTACATCTGATTTTTGTACTAGAGAGTGGTCACTCCTTAGGAATGTTCCTCCCAACTGACCAGTGGTAGTAAACCCCTCCCACATGTTGGCTGTGTTCCAAAAATGCCCTTATATGTACCTAAAACTGTTCTAATGTATACCACCTACCTTTTATTGCTGTTAAACTGTATAAAAGAGGTCGCGCACCGATGTTCGGTGTGAAACTTCTTGCATTGCCGAAGGGTGCTGTAGGAATGTACCACCACCCCATGGGGTCCTAATAAACTTGTCTCTTTGCATTTTCAGTTTCCGTGCCAACTTCTGTTTTATGGTGTCCGAGTGTTTCTGCAAGTATGTAGACCAGATAGAACCCGATACCACAATTGGCGACCACGAAGGGACTCATCGGCGACTCGGATGCCCGAAGGAGAGGTCACGACGAAGGATTGGAAACTCGCTATGGACGCGTACGCTGCCACTGAGTGACCCGAGTCTTGGCACCCACGGTGTTTTCTTCCTTTCCTTCTGATCTGACCTTCCAGGTGGCGCCGGTCCTCGACTGAGATTCTGATTGTTTGGCTTGTCGTGTAGTGCCTGTTTTGGCTGATTCGGCTACGTAACTTGGCAGTTGGAATCTGGACACTTTTGAAGATATTTGGTAAGCTTATGTTTGGTAAGGTGGTCTATTGACACTTACTGTGGCTTTTTTAATTTGAATTTGAATTTGTATGCGTTAGCTAACGTTTGGACCTATGATTTGAATTGTATGTGGAGTGCACCTCACATAGGCAGGCATGTAGGGATATTTCTCTGCTTTTGAATTTGTTTGAACGGCACATTGTGCATAAGTACCCTTAAGTGCCATTTTATGTAATATCGCGTTTTTCCGTGATATTTTGAACATGCCTGTTCTCAGCACACTCCGAGGAATGTGATGCTTTGGAAATGGTACCACTTATCGATTAAATGAATCTCAGCCGGCTCCCGCAGAGGGGACTCCTAATCGCGAAATGTACATTAAATTTGGCCTTCCTCCCATAATGTATAGCACGTTATGGCACAAATACACTAAACCTGATCGTGAGTTGCAATGGCCACTACATGGGTCATTCGACTTGCGAAAAGTCCAGTATGTAGAACAGTGTTTGTTTCAGCGCAGTTCTAGACAGGATATGTTTGATTGTGTGCGTATATGGGAGAAAGCGGTGCGTGAACGAATGAAGCGTGCAGAAGCCTTGGCGGACAAAGAGCAGCGAAAGGCTGCTCGGGATAAAGCTTTACAGCTACAGGAGAAGGAATTGCAGGAACAGAAAGAGAAAGAGAATCGAGAACGTAACTTGCAGGTTAATGGTCAGTTTCCTATCAGACGTCCTCTTTATCCTGTTTTTACTAATGAATTAGATGATTTTTCATTGTTAGATCGTTGCCCGCCTCCGTATGTTCAGCCGATGGCTCCGGATGAGGACTCGGACGGGGATAGCCAGGATAAACAGCGTACCAGGTTACATACCGAGCGTATGACGGAATTACGTTCGATTGCTCGTAAACTTAACAGTGATGCTATAACTGTTTCAGGGGTTAATGATCTTATGAGTCAGTGGTCTGACAAGGAACAGTTGTATTTTTTAAATCATTTTACAGATGAAGTTGTTGAGCGGTTTAGAAAGCACTCTCCTGAGTTGGAACATAAAGATATATCAGTTGGTCGTGAGAATTTTCGTAAAGGTATTTTTGCTCTTTCAGATGCGGACGAAGTCTTCCGGCGGTTGGTTCAGTTGCGAGATGAGGCGACACGATTGCGAGCGGCGAACAAGGCATCAGAACAATCAGCGTCTGGATCGACGGAAAATTCCCGAGTGTGCCCTATCTATGGATCAGATAAGAGTGTTGCGATTAATGTTTTGCCTATGCGGGAAGCTGCACCTTTGTATGTCCCTCCTAAAGGGGATGGTACGGATGAGGATAAGACGTCTAAGGATTCAAAGGGCTATTTTATATATAATTGGGTTCATACGCCATGGAATAGAGCAGATGTTATGGCACTTAAGAATGCTTTGCCTGACCCCCGTAAAAATCCAGCAGCTTTCTATGAAGGTGTGGAGGGTGCTATTTCTTCGTGTATTATGACGTTAGGTGATATCGATCTTTTCTTTGGGCTGATATTGCCTCCTGATATGTGGAGGGTGATTCGTAAGTTTGACGATCGAACGATATTAGGTGCAGATTGGAAGGACATAGTAATAGCTGATTCAGATAGGGAACCTGCATGTAAACCGTGTCAATTGATTTTAGAATTGCCAACAGCTATCTTGAATAAATTAAAAACGCTTGTCCCTCCTAAGAAAATAGATTGGACAGTGTTAGCGTCGTGTAAGCAGAAGCCAGACGAATCGGTTTCTGATTTCTTTTCACGTTTTGAGGAAGCATTCCATGATTACAGTGGTCAATCATTAACAGAGGACACGGGCAGGCACTTATTCGTAGATAAGTATGTGGCTAATTTCCTACCGGAGATTGCAAAACAATTAAAGGCTAGTGAAAGTTCATGGACCACAGCAACGCCCGCCTCCTTATTAACTATGGCTCAGTATTATGAACGTCAGGAACTAGAGGCTAAAGAAAGTAGTGATAAGAAAGCGAAGGACTTAAAGACGAAAGTGATGTTGGCACAGGTTTGTGCTACGCAATCGAGAGGGAACGATAGGGGTAGACGAGGATCGTACGTTATGTCCCCCCCTCGTTCCGACATTTCTGAGGATCAGTGTTCATACTGTAAGCAGTTTGGACATTGGCTCGCAGATTGTTCGGTACTTCGTGAACAGCGTAGTCAGAGGGGTCGAGGAAGTGGAAGGTCACGAAATAGTTATTCAGGATCAAGAGGTGGAGCGAATGATCGTGGTAGGTTTGAAGAAAGAGGTCGTGGTCAGATTGAACATAATACTTTTGATCGGCGGAATCAATACCAGATAGCTGGAGGAGAAAATACTGAGTCACAGGATAATAGATATGCATAGGATTGCGCAGGATGGGGTGTGGAATCGGTTGAAGTACCAGTCGATCAAAGGGGTCCATATATATCAGCACATGTTTTGGGTTCTACTGATCAGTTTCTGGTCGACACAGGAGCTACTCGTAGTGCTCTGTCTAAACACTTGGTTCCAAGGGCTCCCCTGTCTGGCGAAACGATTACAGCAATAGGGTTCGACGGAACACCTTCACTAAGCCCATTGTCTCAACCCCTTACATTTCATGTTGATAAATTCACTGCCCCATGTCCGTTTTTATTATCTCCAAATACACCAGATAATATTATGGGACTTGATATGCTAAAGCATTTTCGTGCAACAATACGCTGTGCCCCTGAAGGGGTGCGGGTCATTTTGAATGAAAACTACCCAGAAATTGAGAGATCGTGCCTCATGCAAGAGGCCGACGCATTAGCTTCCCTTCCAAGTACGTTATGGGCTACTTCCGATACTGATGTGGGTCAAATGATTATTCCTCCTGTGCTCATTACTGTGAAGGAGGGAGCGGTTTTACCTCGTGTTCCGCAGTACAAGATCTCTAGAGAAGGCGAAATAGCCTTGATACATATTGTGAATGACTTGATAACGGCAGGGGTGGTGGAGGAAGTTTCCTATACTGTTTGCATTAGTCCAATTCTTCCGATCCTAAAGAAAGACACAGATACTAAGATCTATCGTTTTATTATTGATTTGAGGGAAATTAATAAGATAGTTGTACCGCAGTATCCAGTAGTATCTGACATTACCACCTTACTTACTTTGGTTCCACCCACGGCTACTACATTTACAGTGATTGATTTGAAAAACGCTTTCTTTTCAATCCCTATTCATCCTGATAGCCGATATTTGTTCGGTTTTACATTAAATAATAAGTCTTATAGATTTTGTCGAGTTCCTCAAGGTTACACAGAAAGTCCTAGCATTTACAGTCAGGCTTTGAAAAGACAACTTGATTCATTTGATTTGCAGTCTGGGGTGGCACTAATCCAATATGTTGATGACATTCTGCTTGCAGCCGACACACAGGAGCAATGCGAGGAGAGTACACTCTCCCTGCTTTCTTTCCTTGTGGAACACAATCACAAGGTTTCGCGGAAGAAGCTACAATATTGTAGACCAAAGGTGACATATGTTGGTCATCTTTTGTCTAAGGAGGGACGTGCATTAACATCAGACCGAATCCAAGCAATCTTAGATACACCAGTCCCTTGCACGCAGAAGGATGTTCGTGCTTTCATAGGTTCGACGTCCTTCTGTAGGCAATGGATACTAGGATTTTCGTACATTGTAAAACCTTTGTTAGCGTTGCTGTCCAAAACTGCACCACTCCCCCTCGAATGGACGGACGAATGTCAAAATGCTTTTGAACAATTGAGACAAGCTCTTTGTTTTGCGCCAGTGTTAGGTACACCAGATTATACGAAGCTCTTTACACTGTATGTACATGAGAAGGATGGGTGCGCATTGTCAGTCTTGGTACAGTTACACGGAGATAAACAGAGGCCTTGCGCATACTTTTCAGCGGTACTCGATCCTGTGGCTCGAGGACTGCCTGGATGCCTTCGAGCAGTTGCAGCAACAGCAGTAGCTATACGGCAGAGTGAGGGAATAGTTTTGTCACACAAATTGTTGGTGCTAGTTCCCCATGCAGTAGATGCTTTGCTGAACCAAACGAAAACGCAACATCTAACCAGTGCCCGTTTAACGGGATACGAATTAACACTGTTGGCGCCACACATTACATTGAAGAGGTGCGCCACTTTGAATCCCGCTACTTTGATTGCCATATCCGGTTACTGAGACCCAGGAGGAAGAACAACATGATTGTGTTTTTCTGACTGACGAACAAACAAAGGGTCGTGTCGATTTACAGGACACGTCACTTCCTGATGTAGATGGGGAACTGTGGGTTGATGGATCGTGTGTGAGAGTGCCAGATTGTACGGCTTCCGCAGCCTATGCGATCACGACACTTAAGACAGTGGTAGAAACAGCACGAATACCACAAAAATCTGCTCAAGCAGCTGAATTGATAGCCTTAACGAAAGCATGTGAGTTAAGCGCTGGTCTATGTGTGAATATCTATACTGATAGTCGTTACGCCTTTGGAGTAGCGCACGATTTTGGACTACTCTGGAGGGAACGAGGGTTTATGACCTCACACGGAACACACATCATGTATGGAGAGTTGGTATGCGACCTCCTGAATGCACTATTATGTCCAAAGAAGGTGGCGATAATAAAATGTAGTGCACATAAGAAAGTGACAGACAAAATAGGGCAAGGAAATGCTTTTGCAGACCGCATAGCGAGAGAGACTGCTATGTTGCAAAATGACTCCCCTATGTATGTGGTGAGATCGCAAGCTGAGCGATGGCATGATGCTAGAGAAGAAATTCGAGACATACAAAAGTCAGCATCTAAAGTAGAACTTGCAACATGGGCAACAGAGGGAGTATTGGATGATGAGGGTTGTTGGAGAAGCAAAGACATGGAGAAATGGAAATTGCCTGCTGCTTACTTGCAAGCAATGGTTCAAATGACGCATGGGCTGGCACATATTGGAGCTCTTGCAATTACTAAATTGCTTACACGAGTTTGGGAGCATCCTGAGATTGCCAGCACGGCTAGGAGAGTAGTGCAGACCTGTCTGATATGCCTACAGTACAATCCTGCTAAAGGGACCTCTACTCCTAAAGGAGGGTTTGTTCCACCTACTGCACCATTCAAAGTACTGCAAATGGACTATATCCAACTGGAGCGCTGTAATAACCTCAATTATGTCCTAGTGGTGGTGTGTGCTTTTAGTAAATGGGTTGAAGCCTACCCCACAAAGGACAATACATCATTAACAACAGCTAAGGTATTACTAAAAGAGTACTTCCCACGTTATGGTGTTTGTAAATTCTTGTGGAATGATAATGGTCCTCATTTTGTTGGGAAGATAGTGGAGCATGTCCTGAAAGGATTGGGAATTAGACAAAAATTCCACGCTGTATTCCACCCGCAGTCAGCAGGTCTAGTAGAAAGGTATAATGCGACTCTGAAGCTGAAGCTAGCAAAGATCGTGGCATCCACGTCTTTGAAATGGCCGGATGCTTTGCCATTGGCATTATTGTCTATTAGATCAGTGCCACACTCTCGAACTGGCCTCACACCCTATGAAGTGGTGTTTGGAAGGCCCATGAATATCTGGGGAGTTCCAAAGCCTCGTTTGATACATGATGTGCCTTGTATAATGATGAACGATTATTTGGCACGATTAACAAATGATTTACTTTCTATTCATCAACAGGTTCGAGAAGCGCTCCCCGACAATTCCATTGGAGAGGCTCACAATCTTCGTCCTGGCGACCATGTCATGAATCCGGGTGTTTGAGAGATCCAGCAGTTAGGAGCCGAGATGGCGTGGCCCTGAACAAGTGCTGCTGGCAACGCGAACGGCTGTGCGAGTGACGAATAAGAAGCGGTGGATACATTCAACGCACTGCCGACGTGTCTCTCCGGATCTGGTGAACCCTGAAGTGCTGTCCGATTACAGAGACATCTTGAATGCGGAGAAAAGCCCAGCTGTTATGCCCAACGAGTCGGAGGGAGCCTTCCCGGACCACGCTATTTCTGGCAGAGTGAAGTACAATCTACGGCCAAGGAAATAATACGTTTTTTTTTTTTGTGACTGGTTGGTAACCGTTCCGAGGTTTGTGAAAACGGAAGCCGGGAATATCAAGGGGGGGGGATCAGTTCTGTCCAGTGTAGCGACACCCGTCTTGAATCTCGGAGAAGACACCAGCGGCAGTGGACTACTTTTTCGATTGAACAAGGTTTGCTATAACGATCGAGATGGCTATCCACAAGCAGAAGGAACTAAATTCGAGTGGGAAGAATATCGACCGGACAATGTATCTACGCCTCGGATCTTCACCAATTGGAGACTTACAAATATGACCAGTTTACATGTAATTACAGTTATTGATACAAAAGCAGACCTTTGTATTAGGAATAAGGGAACAATTCCGGTGGGAAGAAGTGAATGCAATGTTACTCTTGCTTTTGATACACCCAATGGTGTTTCATTTGTGGCCTCACGAAACACTTACTTTATTTGCGGTAATAAAGGTTATCATCGTCTTCCTCTTGGATGGTAAGGTACATGTTATATATCTATTGTATTACCCCCTGTGTTTATTGCCCCACCTATGTACCATAATGATTTTGTATTGTATCACGATTTTATTTTGAATAGAGTTAAGAGAACATTGGGTATTGATGATGTCGATCAAACCGACACCTCACTACAACAATATGTGGATTTTAATTTAGGGTTGTTCTCTTTTGTAGGTGCTGCCCTAAACAGCAGGAAAATTAGACGGTTAACACGTGTTGTGGAGGCAGTTGCTAATGAAACTGCTTCCGCTTTAGGGAATATAACTGAAGAGCTTCAGATCACAAGAATCGTTACGCTTCAGAACCGGATGGTTCTGGACGTAGTGTTAGCTGATCGTGGGGGTGCATGCCGCATCATCGGAAGTAGTTGTTGTGTTTGTGTGCCAGATAATTCACCATCTGTGTATGATGCTATCTCTAGGTTGCACAAAATTACCTCTGAAATTCACACTGACAATGGTACTTGGACTTTTTCTAGCTGGTTTTGGGCTCTGCTTAGTACCTGGGGTTGGAAACTGCTAACTGTTCTAAGTGTGATTATTGGGATATTTTTCTTTTGTTGCCTATGTATTCAATGTGGTCCTACTTTATGTACTGTATGTATTACAGCCTGTATCCCATCCAAACGAGCTAATGCTAAAAATGTACAGATGAGTAATGCTGAAGTCAAGCAAATTACTTCCATTATGAGGTAGCTTCAGCTAAACGCTAAAAGGGTCGTCTGTCGTAATTTGGCAGTACCTGAGTTAGCGTTAAGCTCAGCTATACGAACATTTCTGTTAACTTGACTAAACGTGCGGGGGCCATTTTGTATTCGGTGGCTTCCATTTTGTATGAACATGCGGCCTCGTGGTCAGCGTGCCCTTTCGTCCTTCCTTCATGCCAATGAACCTTTACCCTGCCCAGCAACTGGCTATTTTTAGTAATGGTCAGTCTCGCGCATGCGTACATCTGATTTTTGTACTAGAGAGTGGTCACTCCTTAGGAATGTTCCTCCCAACTGACCAGTGGTATTAAACCCCTCCCACATGTTGGCAGTGTTCCAAAAATGCCCTTATATGTACCTAAAACTGTTCTAATGTATACCACCTACCTTTTATTGCTGTTAAACTGTATAAAAGAGGTCGCGCACCGATGTTCGGTGTGATAGTTCTTGCATTGCCGAAGGGTGCTGTAGGAATGTACCACCACCCCATGGGGTCCTAATAAACTTGTCTCTTTGCATTTTCAGTTTCCGTGCCAACTTCTGTTTTATGGTGTCCGAGTGTTTCTGCAAGTATGTAGACCTGATAGAACCCGATACCACACAGTGGCAAAGTGAGCAAGGGACTCACGTCTGAGCATACCCTGCCACACTTATGGCGGCCAAAAGGGGTACAAAAGGGGGTGGTGATGGACGGAGCATCTGAATCAATCAAACACTCACACCCAGTCAAAAGATCTGGGTTTAATCCATCACCGTTCTTTAGCCCACTCTGCCACCCCAGTTCAGACATGGCTATATGCAAATCAGTCTGACCCTGTGCCTCATGGGAACAGTCCAGCCCGAACTGCCAAGCCATGTCTTCCCTGGACCGGAAACAAGCTTCCGAGGACCGGTTTCTGGCATTCCAGCCGTCTTCAGCCCGGCTTGCTTGAATCCAGTGGCAAAGTGAGCAAGGGACTCACGTCTGAGCATACCCTGCCACACTTATGGCGGCCAAAAGTGGTACAAAAGGGGGTGGTGATGGACGGAGCATCTGAATCTATCAAACACTCACACCCAGTCAAAAGATCTGGGTTTAATCCATCACCGTTCTTTAGCCCACTCTGCCACCCCAGTTCAGACATGGCTATATGCAAATCAGTCTGACCCTGTGCCTCATGGGAACAGTCCAGCCCGAACTGCAAAGCCATGTCTTCCCTGGACCGGAAACAAGCTTCCGAGGACTGGTTTCTGGCATTCCAGCCATTTTCAGCCTGGCTTGCTTGAATCCAGTGGCAAAGAGAGCAAGGGACTCACGTCTGAGCATACCCTGCCACACTTATGGCGGCCAAAAGTGGTACAAAAGGGGGTGGTGATGGACGGAGCATCTGAATCAATCAAACACTCACACCCAGTCAAAAGATCTGGGTTTACTCCATCACCGTTCTTTAGCCCACTCTGCCACCCCAGTTCAGACATGGCTATATGCAAATCAGTCTGACCCTGAGTCTCATGGGAACAGTCCAGCCTGAACTGTCAAGCCATGTCTTCCCTGGACCGGAAACAAGCTTCCAAGGACCGGTTTCTGGCATTCCAGCCGTCTTCAGCCCGGCTTGCTTGAATCCAGTGGCAAAGTGAGCAAGGGACTCACGTCTGAGCATACCCTGCCACACTTATGGCGGCCAACAGTGGTACAAAAGGGGGTGGTGATGGACGGAGCATCTGAATCAATCAAACACTCACACCCAGTCAAAAGATTTGGGTTTAATCCATCACTGTTCTTGAGCCCACTCTGCCACCCCAGTTCAGACATGGCTATATGCAAATCAGTCTGACCCTGTGCCTCATGGGAACAGTCCAGCACGAACTGCCAAGCCATGTCTTCCATGGACCGGAAACAAGCTTCCGAGGACCGGTTGCTGGCATTCCAGCTGTCTTCAGCCCGGCTTGCTTGAATCCAGTGGCAAAGTGAGCAAGGGACTCACGTCTGAGCATACCCTGCCACACTTTTGGCGGCCAAAAGTGGTACAAAAGGGGGTGGTATTGGATGGATCATCTGAATCAATCAAACACTCACACCCAGTCAAAAGATCTGGGTTTAATCCATCACCGTTCTTTAGCCCACTCTGCCACCCCAGTTCAGACATGGCTATATGCAAATCAGTCTGACCCTGTGCCTCATGGGAACAGTCCAGCCCGAACTGCCAAGCCATGTCTTCCCTGGACCGGAAACAAGCTTCCGAGGACCGGTTTCTGGCATTCCAGCCGTCTTCAGCCCGGCTTGCTTGAATCCAGTGGCAAAGTGAGCAAGGGACTCACGTCTGAGCATACCCTGCCACAATTATGGCAGCCAAAAGAGGTACAAAAGGGGGTGGTGATGGACGGAGCATCTGAATCAATCAAACACTCACACCCAGTCAAAAGATCTGGGTTTGATCCATCACCGTTCTTTAGCCCACTCTGCCACCCCAGTTCAGACATGGCTATATGCAAATCAGTCTGACCCTGTGCCTCATGGGAACAGTCCAGCCCGAACTGCCAAGCCATGTCTTCCCTGGACCGGAAACAAGCTTCCGAGGACCGGTTTCTGGCATTCCAGCCGTCTTCAGTCCGGCTTGCTTGAGTCCAGTGGCAAAGTGAGCAAGGGACTCACGTCTGAGCATACCCTGTCACACTTATGGTGGCCAAAAGTGGTACAAAAGGGGGTGGTGATGGACGGAGCATCTGAATCAATCAAACACTCACACCCAGTCAAAAGATCTGGGTTTAATCCATCACCGTTCTTTAGCCCACTCTGCCACCCCAGTTCAGACATGGCTATATGCAAATCAGTCTGACCCTGTGCCTCATGGGAACAGTCCAGCCCGCACTGCCAAGCCATGTCTTCCCTGGACCGGAAACAAGCTTCCGAGGACCGGTTTCTGGCATTCCAGCCATCTTCAGCCTGGTTTGCTTGAATCCAGTTGCAAAGTGAGCAAGGGACTCACGTCTGAGCATACCCTGCCACACTTATGGCGGCCAAAAGTGGTACAAAAGGGGGTGGTGATGGATGGAGCATCTGAATCAATCAAACACTCACACCCAGTCAAAAGATCTGGGTTTAATCCATCACCGTTCTTTAGCCCACTCTGCCACCCCAGTTCAGACCTGGCTATGTGCAAATCAGTCTGACCCTGTGCCTCATGGGAACAGTCCAGCACGAACTGCCAAGCCATGTCTTCCATGGACCGGAAACAAGCTTCCGAGGACCGGTTGCTGGCATTCCAGCTGTCTTCAGCCCGGCTTGCTTGAATCCAGTGGCAAAGTGAGCAAGGGACTCAAGTCTGAGCATACCCTGCCACACTTATGGCGGCCAAAAGTGGTACAAAAGGGGGTGGTGATGGACGGAGCATCTGAATCAATCAAACACTCACACCCAGTCAAAAGATTTGGGTTTAATCCATCACTGTTCTTGAGCCCACTCTGCCACCCCAGTTCAGACATGGCTATATGCAAATCAGTCTGACCCTGTGCCTCATGGGAACAGTCCAGCACGAACTGCCAAGCCATGTCTTCCATGGACCGGAAACAAGCTTCCGAGGACCGGTTGCTGGCATTCCAGCTGTCTTCAGCCCGGCTTGCTTGAATCCAGTGGCAAAGTGAGCAAGGGACTCACGTCTGAGCATACCCTGCCACACTTTTGGCGGCCAAAAGTGGTACAAAAGGGGGTGGTATTGGACGGAGCATCTGAATCAATCAAACACTCACACCCAGTCAAAAGATCTGGGTTTAATCCATCACCGTTCTTTAGCCCACTCTGCCACCCCAGTTCAGACATGGCTATATGCAAATCAGTCTGACCCTGTGCCTCATGGGAACAGTCCAGCCCGAACTGCCAAGCCATGTCTTCCCTAGACCGGAAACAAGCTTCCGAGGACCGGTTTCTGGCATTCCAGCCGTCTTCAGCCCGGCTTGCTTGAATCCAGTGGCAAAGTGAGCAAGGGACTCACGTCTGAGCATACCCTGCCACAATTATGGCGGCCAAAAGAGGTACAAAAGGGGGTGGTGATGGACGGAGCATCTGAATCAATCAAACACTCACACCCAGTCAAAAGATCTGGGTTTGATCCATCACCGTTCTTTAGCCCACTCTGCCACCCCAGTTCAGACATGGCTATATGCAAATCAGTCTGACCCTGTGCCTCATGGGAACAGTCCAGCCCGAACTGCCAAGCCATGTCTTCCCTGGACCGGAAACAAGCTTCCGAGGACCGGTTTCTGGCATTCCAGCCGTCTTCAGTCCGGCTTGCTTGAGTCCAGTGGCAAAGTGAGCAAGGGACTCACGTCTGAGCATACCCTGTCACACTTATGGTGGCCAAAAGTGGTACAAAAGGGGGTGGTGATGGACGGAGCATCTGAATCAATCAAACACTCACACCCAGTCAAAAGATCTGGGTTTAATCCATCACCGTTCTTTAGCCCACTCTGCCACCCCAGTTCAGACATGGCTATATGCAAATCAGTCTGACCCTGTGCCTCATGGGAACAGTCCAGCCCGCACTGCCAAGCCATGTCTTCCCTGGACCGGAAACAAGCTTCCGAGGACCGGTTTCTGGCATTCCAGCCATCTTCAGCCTGGTTTGCTTGAATCCAGTTGCAAAGTGAGCAAGGGACTCACGTCTGAGCATACCCTGCCACACTTATGGCGGCCAAACGTGGTACAAAAGGGGGTGGTGATGGATGGAGCATCTGAATCAATCAAACACTCACACCCAGTCAAAAGATCTGGGTTTAATCCATCACCGTTCTTTAGCCCACTCTGCCACCCCAGTTCAGACCTGGCTATGTGCAAATCAGTCTGACCCTGTGCCTCATGGGAACAGTCCAGCACGAACTGCCAAGCCATGTCTTCCATGGACCGGAAACAAGCTTCCGAGGACCGGTTGCTGGCATTCCAGCTGTCTTCAGCCCGGCTTGCTTGAATCCAGTGGCAAAGTGAGCAAGGGACTCACGTCTGAGCATACCCTGCCACACTTTTGGCGGCCAAAAGTGGTACAAAAGGGGCTGGTATTGGACGGAGCATCTGAATCAATCAAACACTCACACCCAGTCAAAAGATCTGGGTTTAATCCATCACCGTTCTTTAGCCCACTCTGCCACCCCAGTTCAGACATGGCTATATGCAAATCAGTCTGACCCTGTGCCTCATGGGAACAGTCTGTAGTGTAGCTCCTATTTTCCCAATAGGCTCTGCGCATTGGAATAGTACCTACAGCAGTAAAGGCCTAGGCCAGACGTTAACTAGGTCTACTACTGTCGATACTAGACTTAATTTTTGGGTTTGCCAGCTAAGCTCAGAGTTCGCTAGAAACTTTCTCGAATGTTCAAGGAAGGATTAACTTCCCTGATTAGACAAGAAGGGATTTAGTTTCTGACAACCATAGAACATGACAACTTTGCTCTCCCCTAATCAAGAGTCAATCTCAAGAGTCGTGTGAGCACAAGGCAATTATTTTACTCAGTCAGTACGTGCATTCTTAGTCTCATCAGAATGTAGAGAAAAGGAAGAGACGGGCGTGTCCAATAAAAGATGTTATTTATTGATCAGTCTCTTTTCTCGTACAAGAGAAATGGATCGATATTATTGCGATACTTATAGTTAAGTAAAGTGCATACATTAGAAGCAATAGTATAAAATAATACTGTAAAAACATTGATATGGTTTCTGAGCCATATGATGTTTAAAATGATTAAAATATATTTACATACACATATACATTTGACTAAACGTACTCAACTGGTGTTTCTAAATACGCCTACCCCGTGTACCTGACCTAAGTCTAATGCGGGGGCGGGAATAGAAAGTTACAGTTTAAGTTAAGTTTGTTTTTGCCAAGTGAATAACTAAAGAATTCTCTAGGAGGGGTTATTCAGTTCTGTACCTGGAATTTAGGATGAATGAGGAATGGTATCTCTTTCTCTGCTCTCGATATTCCAGGCTGCCTGCGAGGGCTACCCGGAAGCGCCGGTGCTGGGTCTCTCGGCTTGAGATAGCAGCGCGTCTCTCAGCGCGTCAGGAAGGCGGGGCTGCTGCCTGCGGGGTCTGCTTCTGCTCTCGGCTTCGGCAAGTATGGCTGCTCCGTCTTGTCACCACGCGTGTGTTTTGCATAGGGCAAGGTCGGCAATATTTATACCTTAAAGGTGCCGGGATTGACGTAAGGATGGACATAGGTACGTCAATAAAGATGTCATACGACTTGCTCGTTAGCACATTCTTTACTAAAGTTCTCTGTGAAATCAAAACAATGGCCGCACGGATTATCCAGGTTGTCATAGGTTTGATTTGTTATGAGAACGTCGTATGCCTTATCAGGGGCTGGAGGAATGTCGCTTGTCTAATTAGATCTCCAGCGTTATGACCTAATCAGATAACACGTTCCTGTGCCGTAGTGTGACTGCGTCAGATAACGGTATCTGCATCATGGGGGATTTCTTGCCTCATGGGCTGACTGTTAGTTAACTAGCTAGTAAGTTTAACCAGAATAGGGTCAGGAATAGGGGGATCGATTCAGAACCTATAGAAATACACGACACCCACTCCACGCTAACTATGGTCATATCTACTAATCTATGCATAGTATAACATAGTACAACATACTATAGAGTATAGTGTATACCTTACCACCCCAAAATACATAAATGCATTTCGAAATTTTCAAATATACTGAAAAATTGTAGTCATATATATTGTATGCACTTAAGCTATGAATTAAATGCAAAAGTAAACACGCATTGTTATGCATTATGGCTTGTTGGTATATGAGAAATACACATGAAATGGCTCTTAATATGGCTATACAGAAAAATAGTCGAAACCATTTCATCACATAAAATATATTGTGAACATACCAGCGGGCAGCTAAAGTCTATATAAAGTCTATAAAGTATCTAAAAAAATAGAAATCTTAGTTCTCTAGGAATAGTTTCTTACTTTAAGCAGAAGATCAGTGTCCCGGGAAAAAATATATAGAAAAATATTTTAGGGGCTTGCTGAAAAAAGTTGCTGTCCGTGAACTGGATTGTAATTGTTCATGTGACTTTATTTTTAAAGTTGAAGGCCGAATTCAGGGAACGCCGTGTGCGAGTTTACTCAAAAGTCTCTATTTCTGTTCCGGAGAGAACATCATATCATTCAGGCTTTCGAAAAAACTGTCAACAGCTTCATGGGAAAGTTCCTCTAAGTCGGAAATAGGGGTAACCATGCATTCGTGCGCATGATTGTCTCCATTGACATTCTGATTTGCATTGCTGACAGAAGGTCGTACCTGTTCGATGCTGCTTTCATCTTGAACTTCACTACTCTTCAATCGCAGTGGTGAAGATTCCAGGAATGCCGTCATCAGAATTGGCAGCCTTTGAGGGCAGCACAGTGCGTGAACCTTGGTAGGAACCAACAGTGTATCTGCATCCACCGGCGCATCCGATTGTAGCGTCAGACAGGTGTCTAACACGCATTCTTCTCCGCATAGCAGACACCTTAGTACAGGTAAAACACACCTTTGCCACATTGGTCGAAATGATAGAAACCAAGTCATGTTTAGGTCTCTAAGCCGGGAAGTCCCAGGATTTTTGATATCCGGTCCCGGTATCCAATGGCTAGGATCGTATCTTCCATTGTCGTCAGAGTTTGGTCTGTGACATGGGTTGCCATAACGAAAAATAAGGACTAGGAATAGGATTCCTGCAATTAGTCCCAGGATCAGGGGAAGTCCGCCAAAAATCGAATGGACGAAATCTGGAAAAATACCCAGTATGGCTTTGAATGGTGTTAATGCCATCGAAAATACTGTCTTAAATACCTTTGAGACCCTAGTGGTATCAGAAATATTTAAGATTTCGCTCAGGATTTCCGCGAAATGTACGGGGGAATTGGTTGATAATAATGTATGTATCTCTGCAGTCGTCCTTGCGACTTGTAGATCATACGTTTCTTTAGATGACGTGAGCCTTGTAGGCGTCTGAAGAAGCACTGTTTTCATTCTGCTTAAAGTGTCTATTCGAATAGAAGTAATTTTCAGACCGGGCCATGCCCTTGCCTCCCTGTCTGGAAAGGAGCTGGGGAACAAAGAACGTCCACAGCACTTGACCTTCGCCGTCGTAGTGACGAGATAAGGAGTCCCGGGCATAAGACTACAACATCTGCGGTCTACAATAAGAATGTAACTCCCATTATAGAGTCTTTGAAAGAATGGTTCTATTTCAGTTGCAGGTGCGCCTTGCTGGTGACATGAAAGGTTGTATGAATTCCCTTCACAGGCTCCGTGCAAACTAATACCGTTACACAGAAGCGTGCCGCTTAGTGACATAGCACAATTGTTGCCACTAAGAAACACTTTCTGTCCTTTGTTACTGACACATGCATGTGAATAGGGCAGGTTCCAAGTTGTTTTAAGGTACCCCTTTCCCAATTTCTCGTACATGCCAGCCTGTATATATTTTTGGCAGTATTGAAACCTGAAGGTTGAGATTGGAATATTTATGATTCCGTGGATTATCCATTCACTGACAGGTCGTTCTGACATTGTCAACGGTAATCTTTCTAGTTTTTCAATGCTCAAGATTGTATAATCAGCACCCTTCTGTGCCATACCGATTTGTCTATCAGTAAGGTTAAAGATTTGGAATAGTGACGTTGTGTTGATTAAACGCCAAGGCACATAGCCAGAACGCAGATTTTGTAACGTCCAGCCAAGCTGTACAATAGAACGCAATTGTGACTGACCATGTTGTAATAACAGTAAGTCTTGCGATAATATATCGATTGCTGAAGACACAATGCTGTCCAATGAAAAAATTCTGGAGGACAGAGTCATTAACCCATTGTCCACTACAGAAAGTGATTTTTCCAAATTAATACGGTCAATTTCCCGTATTCTTTCTGCTGTTTCAATTTGAGTAACCTTCCAGGCCTCATTGTATGCTGCATATACAGAGGCTGCTATGAAACGCTTATGACGCTGTTTGCGTGGTCCCAGTATGAAATCACGCAAGTCAGCACCATCAGTAAGTAAAGTTAGGTGTTGCTTAATTTCAGGCAGTGTGGAAGTTTGTAGCCATTGAAGGCATAATTTGCCCACACTGTAGGTTGTTATTATCCCTGGGTGATGTCTTTGGGGATATCTAGGGTCTGGCCTGGTCATTTTGAAACCCTGTGTTTTATTCAGGAATCTATCTTGACAGTTATTTGTATCTGTGGGCCAGATCAACCATTGTTTCCAATCAGGATGTGTTCTGTTTTGGTTAAGTATATGGTTTATGTCTATTTCTTCATCTGTATCAGAGTTATTGCTAAACATCGTTGGCTTTGGAATAGACAGGTTATTTAAATCTTTGATTTTGGCTAAGCCAAGACAGGTGGTTTGTTGAACAGTGTCATTTAAAAATATCATTTGTTCTGGGATCATGCAGGCTCTAAACAAAGCTTCTATACCCTGTACTTGCCATTCTTTTGTACCCCAAACACTTTTCAAATCAACATTTTTGTCCCAATAATTAAATCCAAAAGTATTCATTTGTTCAAAGAATAAGTCAGAATAAATCAATTTTGTGTTGGTTATCATGGTTTTGGTCCCTGTCTTGTTTGACAATTTAAAATAAAATGTTTCCGCATTACTTGTGTTAAAACCTGAAAAATATGAATATTTGCCATACACGGTTCTTGAGCTCCCTTTTGGAGGTGTAGCACAATGTTCCCATTGATTAAAATTTAAAACATTTCTAGGTTGTGCAGATTTATGCAAGAAATGGTTACCATAATGGTTATAGCAGTACATGCTGTCATAATTTGTAGAACCCTGCAAATAATCATGTTTTGTAAATTTAGCAGACATTACTAAGTCAGACATCATATTGTTAATACTTTCAAAGTCCCAATCATCAGCAAATGAGTTTGGTTTTGCAAAGTCACTCAAGGAGATCTTGATTTGGTGTGGATATTTCAGGATCTCGACCGGACCATAAATTTCATAGTCAGTGTTGTCCCAGGATACCCCACCAGGTATTGGAATTGCTGTGAAGTTGGCTGAAGAAAGTTCTGAAGAAAGTTCTCGTTTCTCGACGTGTGAAGATGTGTGTGGTTTGAGGACCAAGTTGATGTTCTGACTTGCTGTGTCCATTTTAGCATATTTTCCCTCAATGAAGCGTCCCAAGGTAAATACCATGATGAGCCAAAGTATGAGGATAAATGCACCAAAACCCACCCAAAATTCAATCCATGGAGAAATCAGATATGTTTCTTTTAGTTGTTTCAAAAGTTCCTTCGCTTTGTCTTTAAAGGATTTTGATGATGGCTGTGTCTTTTGTTCGCTGAAACCTTCAGAGGAATCATCGAAGTTGATGAAGTACCCGGATGCAGTTCTGTCAATTGTTCCAATTGCTTCAGGATTTTTGTTTCTTGCATTTTCACTTGGTACTTCATTATAGATTGGTGTGTCTCTGCTAAATGTCTTTATTTGGGTTTTCAGAGGTCTTAGTTCTATTGCATTGTTGCATAGTCCTTGTTGTTCTTCTGTAGGCGTTTCGAATGTGATGAGCCTCTTTGATAGGACCTCTGTACTGGTAGCAAACCTTGGTGTTCTGCTACTTATTGGGAGTCCACTTGGCCTACCGTTGGTTATCGGCCACATGTTGTGGTTTTACCAGGTCGATGGATACAACTCGGTTCTCCTTTTTTCCAGCAAGTGGCGGTAGTACAACTGATCTTGTCCCGTTGACAGACAAGACAGGAACTGCTTTTCTGTAAGAAGGCCCAAATTCCTTCTTTACCGCGATCTTCTCCCTGACTAGATCCCCGACTTTTGGAATCCAGACAGGTCTTGCTGGGACAGGTGGTGATTCTTCAGTGGTCGTTGGCTGTTCTTTCAACTGTATGTTGCTCAGGTCTTTTCTTGTTTTGTTTAAGTCCTGCAAAATAGCCAAACGGTCTTTGACATCAAAGCTTTTTTCTGTTACCACTGAAGTCTGACTATCAAGGTCAGAGATCAACATCCTAGTTCCGAATAATAATTCGTACGGACTGAATCCCTTCAGAGAATTTCTTGGCAAGTTATTTAGACTACGTTGGACACTTATTAGATGTTTGACCCACCCAGCTCCCGAACCTAATATCCTTTCTATTATAGATTGCTTTCTGTCTTGGTTTTTTCTTTACACCATCCCATACCCTCAGGAAGGAAGTGAGAAGATTCCCGCTGGGCTGTGCTCATTTGGCCATTCTTTCCCCCCCCCAGGCTGGATTGCCTGAGAAAAAGAAAAAAATGGTCGAACGTAGCATGCTCTTAGCGTATATGCCATTTAGACTCGCAAATCTTGTATAACAGTCCGGACGTCAGCCGAGTGCTGTGGATCTACATTATAAGTGGGAACTAGCCTGTATATGTTAATCGCAAGCCATTCTTTTTAGTGGTGATGTTATCTGCCTTGATACGACGAGGTATTAAACTGCTTCTCTCCCCACTGCGATCTCTGTTGCAGTTTGGGCAGTTTTTTACAAACATGGTGTAGTGCAGGCTCATGCCTGGCCACCAGTACCGTGATTGTAATTCTTCCAGAGAATCTTTTAATTTAAGGTGTCTGAGACCCTCGCCCATGTGTGCGTCTGCGATTAACAAGTTTCTCCTGTCCATGTTTGGAATCACTCTATCCCCCACTCCAGGGATTCGAGCAAAAGGAATGGAGTTTGCATCTATGATGTATGTGTAATTGAGTGGATAGTTGATCGGTAACGCCGAGCAGTCGCCTTTTGATGACGTTTTTACTGCCAGCAATGTTTCGCCGTCAATGTATTTTAATGTACGCTTTTTTCGATCTACGGGAGCCGGTTTACTGGCTGCCGCTGCGGCTGTTTCAGCCAATGAATTCCCTACAACGTGAACGCCATCACGCTGGTGACTCAGTGAGTGTGTCACGTGAGTCTTTGGTAGTTCTTTTTTCAAAAGAGCTACCTGTTCCCAGAGCAGTCTCTGCTTTATTGGTACATCCGTGTCATCTTTGTAATCGTTCTGAATCCAGGTCTGCAAATCCTTGTTATATGCTTTGACGCAGAAATATGAATCTGACACTATAAGTGTCGGGAATTCGCGATCCGCATTATCTAGCGCCATTTTCAAAGCTAATATTTCAGTTTGTAGTTCTGAATTAGAGTGTGATTTTGTTAATAGAGGTCTTAGTTTACCTCCGTGCCACACTTCTTTTGTAATCTCACATGTGGGATTGTATGCATGTTCTCCCCAAACGGAGGGTTGAGCATGTCCGTCTGTATAGATTACACAGGCGTAGTGTCGTAGAGGCAGAATGTCGATTGGCAGAGGATACGTTTTTTCATATTTTAGATTTTTTAATTCTTCTAGTTCTGGATCAAAGAAGTAATATACTTTGTCCGTTGTGATTGAATTTACCCATTGTAACCATTCTGGATCCAATGTTGTTGTTGGTAAATTACACGGTGTTGTTAATGCCTCAAAGGCTGATTCTGCTGTACTGATTTTGATATGTCTACCGTCAGCTATGTCTTTTTCTCTAGCTATTGCGGTTTGAACTGCTTGAACAATTTTTCCTTTGTTGTTGAATCTCTGTTCAGCTTTTGTGTACAAATGTGATTTGAATGCAATTGGTACCTTATCTCCTTCATTAGAAGTTAGGTATGTGAATCCGCATCTCCCTGGGATGACTCGGATCACAAGGTTGCGTGTATTATCACGGGTTTCTAATTTTGTTTTAATTAGCATGTCTGTTTGTAAGGATCTCAAAATTTCTGTGTGTGCTTGAGTCCAACTGGATCTTTTAAAGTCTGGTTTAATTAGATCATAAAGGGGTTTGACCCTTTCGGCGTAATTTGCAATATATGTTCTTCCGAAATTTAGGAAGCCTAGAATTGACTGTAGGTTTTTTAGTGTTTTAGGAGCTTGGATTACGGCACATTTCTCTAGGAAATTGTCTGCCAGGCTTTTGCCTTCACTTGATAACTCATATCCTAAGAATAGGACCGTCAGATGGGCAATTCTGGACTTTTTGAAGTTGAATTTGTAACCCTCTGCAGCGAAACCAAGTATTATGGTGTTCACTCTTTTCAAGTGAGTATCCAAGTCATCATCTGTTAAGTAAATGTCATCGACATAAGATAATGCTTCATCATCATATAGTTGTAGTAATTCTGTTACTCTCGCTGAGAATACCCCCGGGCTGTTCTTGTACCCCTGGGCTAACCGACAGAATTGTTTTTGAGTGCCATTTACTGAGAATGCAGTTAAATATCTGCTCTCTGGTGCTATGTTTTGACAAAAGAATCCGTTGGAGATGTCCAAGGTTGTTTTGTATTTTTTGCGCACTATGTTATTCATTAGTGCAGCACTGTGTGAGTTTAGCACTGCAAAAGTTTTGCAACATGTGTTAAGGTGTCGGTAATCCAAAACTAGACGGTACGAATTGTCTGGTTTGGAGACCGGAAACAAAGGATTGTTCATTTGTGAGGTGCAAGTTTCAATCACCCCCTGGTATTCTAGCTGATCTAGTATTTCATTTACTTGTTTTTTAGCTTCTTGCTTAATTGGGTACTGCCTTTGTGCAGTAGGTTGTGATTTTAACTGGATTTTGTGAGGAGGAGAATCCTCATCCCATCCTACATGATTTTTATATAAAGCAGGTGCTAAGGCCACTGCCCACTTTCTAGCAAGTGTATATTTTTTATGAATCGGTATTTGATTCGAGAAGGCAGGCATAATTACTTCTTCGCCATGAGGGCACTCCCTGACAAACTCTGGTGGCCAGTCTTTTTCAGCTAGAAGGATGTCATAGCCTTTGGATAGGTTATCCCAAAATAGTCCCCTTATTTTCCTAGTCTTATCTCCCTCTATACGTAATGTTATCTCGTATATTTTGTGGGGCTTGCTAACTCTGGTATCTGCAGTTTCCACTTGAAGGTATTCATTCGTGTCCACTGTCTCCAGATGATCCATAAGGACTTTGCGAGCTATGCTCACCTCTGCTGCGCTGTCTAGCATTGTCTGAGCCCATTCTCCATTTTTCAGTTGTGTCCTCAGTATTCTCGGCATTGTTAACTACCTTGATACTGGCTACCTTCTTTTTTGGAAATTGTGATTTCTTTTTCAGTTGAGCAGGTTCCTTGTCTTTGGACTTGGCGTGCTCTTCTGATCGTCCTCTTCTTTCCGATTTCTGCGAGGAATTCTGAAAAGATTGAGAGGGACGTGTATCAATGTCTTGATATCTATCAGGTTTTTTAATATTATCCCTATTTCTAAGGTTATATCTATTCCCAGAGGGTTCACTCTGAGGTGACCTTTGTCTCGGGTTTGGAGATTTCTCTCTTCGCCTAGGAGACCTTCCTCTGGACTGGAATTTCTTTTCTTTTGGATTGGATTGTTTGTTTCCATCCCAGTTCTTTTTTGGTGAATTATTATTATTATTAAAAACATTTTTTCTGGACTTGTAGTCAGTTGCGGTTTTACTGGTATTCCACCTAGACTATCTCTGCCTAGTTCTTCATAGGATTTTTCTATGATTCTGGCAATTTCAGCTGGTTGGTCTGCTATATCTGTCTCTTTTAACCTCTGGCGGATCGCCACGTTTGCTGCTTCACCCTTTATGTTGGCTAGTAATATAGCCGAGACCTGCTTGAAGTCTTTTAGTAATTTCATACCAAGAGTTAAAGCAGGTTCTGGACCATATTCATCTTGAATTTGTTTTAGCACATCTGGTATTACCGAAATGGATGGAACACCGCGCGTTTTTGTGTAGATGGAAGCAAAGACTGTACCCCAAGTGTCACAGTCCTCAATGTGTGGTGCGATTCCCATTGGGAGACATATAGTCAGAATCCTGTGTTTTTCTAATGGGGTGGTGTCAGGAAACACCGCCTCTATTTGCGTAATTTTCTGTGCCAACCAGAATGGTATTTGTTCCCGTTTAGCTGGGACTTTACCTAGGCAGGATTGGATGTTCTGTGGTGTAATTTTATTTGTGTTCCCCTGGTGAGGGGTCAGCTGTGGAAGTTTAATCGCTGGCTGTATTGTTGAAGTCCGCATTACATACTGAACTAATTGTCTGTGAATTTTTAGTAGTTGTTTTAGCTGTATTAACAGCTCTGCTGCAGGCATTCTTTCGATGTCTGGATATGGTGTGTATCCGGCTAAGACCGGCCACGTTGCTCCTGGTCTTCCTAAAGGACCGAGCCTTGTAATGTGATTATTATGTTTTAGGGCGCCATCAAATAAGAGCAAATGCTCTTGGAATTTGAGTGGTACTTCCACCTCCTCGAAAGGAGTGTACTCATTAGGAGGTTCCTCTACTTTGTAATAGTGGAAGTACTTTGTTATAGTATTAGCTGCTGGAAAATGTATCCATGTATAGTATACCTCTGTCTGCCGATATTCGTGTGCCTCGATTACGAATATGACTGTGCCACCTCTAGGTGTCAGTCCATTTTCTATAAGTTTTAAGGTTATAGATCTCCTTTTGGCGACCGGAATGAGTATTATATCCGTGTCTGCTGCTTGCATGGTAGCATCAGCATCTGCTATTTCAGTAGCTAATCTAGTAACCTCTCGTTCTTCATCGCTGTCCATTTTGCTGACAGGATGGTATTATGTTTATTTGCAGATCAGGTTTCTTTATGGAAACAGAGATTAGATGCACAATATTTTGGAACTGTTTTTATCCTTCAACGTTGACTAGACCAAGAACCATACATAGGAGTTTCCTCCTGCGAGGTTTTGGAGGATATTATAACCTTTCACCCACTCCAGACGTCTTTGGAGTATTTGGGAAAAGGGGTCTGAGTGAGAAAGCACGACTGAGTTACTCTAAATGTCTTACGTTAGTTTTATCGCCCTTTCCAAACGCGTTGGGCGCCATGTAGTGTAGCTCCTATTTTCCCAATAGGCTCTGCGCATTGGAATAGTACCTACAGCAGTAAAGGCCTAGGCCAGACGTTAACTAGGTCTACTACTGTCGATACTAGACTTAATTTTTGGGTTTGCCAGCTAAGCTCAGAGTTCGCTAGAAACTTTCTCGAATGTTCAAGGAAGGATTAACTTCCCTGATTAGACAAGAAGGGATTTAGTTTCTGACAACCATAGAACATGACAACTTTGCTCTCCCCTAATCAAGAGTCAATCTCAAGAGTCGTGTGAGCACAAGGCAATTATTTTACTCAGTCAGTACGTGCATTCTTAGTCTCATCAGAATGTAGAGAAAAGGAAGAGACGGGCGTGTCCAATAAAAGATGTTATTTATTGATCAGTCTCTTTTCTCGTACAAGAGAAATGGATCGATATTATTGCGATACTTATAGTTAAGTAAAGTGCATACATTAGAAGCAATAGTATAAAATAATACTGTAAAAACATTGATATGGTTTCTGAGCCATATGATGTTTAAAATGATTAAAATATATTTACATACACATATACATTTGACTAAACGTACTCAACTGGTGTTTCTAAATACGCCTACCCCGTGTACCTGACCTAAGTCTAATGCGGGGGCGGGAATAGAAAGTTACAGTTTAAGTTAAGTTTGTTTTTGCCAAGTGAATAACTAAAGAATTCTCTAGGAGGGGTTATTCAGTTCTGTACCTGGAATTTAGGATGAATGAGGAATGGTATCTCTTTCTCTGCTCTCGATATTCCAGGCTGCCTGCGAGGGCTACCCGGAAGCGCCGGTGCTGGGTCTCTCGGCTTTAGATAGCAGCGCGTCTCTCAGCGCGTCAGGAAGGCGGGGCTGCTGCCTGCGGGGTCTGCTTCTGCTCTCGGCTTCGGCAAGTATGGCTGCTCCGTCTTGTCACCACGCGTGTGTTTTGCATAGGGCAAGGTCGGCAATATTTATACCTTAAAGGTGCCGGGATTGACGTAAGGATGGACATAGGTACGTCAATAAAGATGTCATACGACTTGCTCGTTAGCACATTCTTTACTAAAGTTCTCTGTGAAATCAAAACAATGGCCGCACGGATTATCCAGGTTGTCATAGGTTTGATTTGTTATGAGAACGTCGTATGCCTTATCAGGGGCTGGAGGAATGTCGCTTGTCTAATTAGATCTCAAGCGTTATGACCTAATCAGATAACACGTTCCTGTGCCGTAGTGTGACTGCGTCAGATAACGGTATCTGCATCATGGGGGATTTCTTGCCTCATGGGCTGACTGTTAGTTAACTAGCTAGTAAGTTTAACCAGAATAGGGTCAGGAATAGGGGGATCGATTCAGAACCTATAGAAATACACGACAAGTCCAGCCCGAACTGCCAAGCCATGTCTTCCCTGGACCGGAAACAAGCTTCCGAGGACCGGTTTCTGGCATTACAGCCGTCTTCAGCCCGGCTTGCTTGAATCCAGTGGCAAAGTGAGCAAGGGACTCACGTCTGAGCATACCCTGCCACACTTATGGCGGCCAAAAGAGGTACAAAAGGGGGTGGTGATGGACGGAGCATCTGAATCAATCAAACACTCACACCCAGTCAAAAGATCTGGGTTTGATCCATCAACGTTCTTTAGCCCACTCTGCCACCCCAGTTCAGACATGGCTATATGCAAATCAGTCTGACCCTGTGCCTCATGGGAACAGTCCAGCCCGAACTGCCAAGCCATGTCTTCCCTGGACCGGAAACAAGCTTCCGAGGACCGGTTTCTGGCATTCCAGCCGTCTTCAGTCCGGCTTGCTTGAGTCC
Source organism: Lissotriton helveticus (assembly GCF_964261635.1). NCBI lineage: Eukaryota > Metazoa > Chordata > Amphibia > Caudata > Salamandridae > Lissotriton > Lissotriton helveticus. The sequence continues at coordinate 465,885,245 of NC_136067.1, read as the reverse complement.
AGTGGCAAAGTGAGCAAGGGACTCACGTCTGAGCATACCCTGTCACACTTATGGTGGCCAAAAGTGGTACAAAAGGGGGTGGTGATGGACGGAGCATCTGAATCAATCAAACACTCACACCCAGTCAAAAGATCTGGGTTTAATCCATCACCGTTCTTTAGCCCACTCTGCCACCCCAGTTCAGACATGGCTATATGCAAATCAGTCTGACCCTGTGCCTCATGGGAACAGTCCAGCCCGCACTGCCAAGCCATGTCTTCCCTGGACTGGAAACAAGCTTCCGAGGACCGGTTTCTGGCATTCCAGCCATCTTCAGCCCGGTTTGCTTGAATCCAGTTGCAAAGTGAGCAAGGGACTCACGTCTGAGCATACCCTGCCACACTTATGGCGGCCAAAAGTGGTACAAAAGGGGGTGGTGATGGATGGAGCATCTGAATCAATCAAACACTCACACCCAGTCAAAAGATCTGGGTTTAATCCATCACCGTTCTTTAGCCCACTCTGCCACCCCAGTTCAGACCTGGCTATGTGCAAATCAGTCTGACCCTGTGCCTCATGGGAACAGTCCAGCCCGAACTGCCAAGCCATGTCTTCCCTGGACCGGAAACAAGCTTCCGAGGACCGGTTTCTGGCATTCCAGCCGTCTTCAGCCCAGCTTGCTTGAATCCAGTGGCAAAGTGAGCAAGGGACTCACGTCTGAGCATACCCTGCCACACTTATGGCGGCCAAAAGTGGTACAAAAGGGGGTGGTGATGGACGGAGCATCTGAATCAATCAAACACTCACACCCAGTCAAAAGATCTGGGTTTAATCCATCACCGTTCTTTAGCCCACTCTGCCACCCCAGTTCAAACATGGCTATATGCAAATCGGTCTGACCCTGTGCCTCATGGGAAGAGTCCAGCTCGAACTGCCAAGCCATGTCTTCCCTGGACCGGAAACAAGCTTCCGAGGACCAGTTTCTGGCATTCCAGCCGTCTTCAGCCTGGCTTGCTTGAATCCAGTGGTAAAGTGAGCAAGGCACTCACGTCTGAGCATACCCAGGCACAATTATGGCGGCCAAAAGTGGTACAAAAGGGGGTGGTGATGGACGGATCATCTGAATCAATCAAACACTCACACCCAGTCAAAAGATCTGGGTTTGATCCATCACCGTTCTTTAGCCCACTCTGCCACCCCAGTTCAAACATGGCTATATGCAAATCGGTCTGACCCTGTGCCTCATGGGAAGAGTCCAGCTCGAACTGCCAAGCCATGTGTTCCCTGGACCGGAAACAAGCTTCCGAGGACCAGTTTCTGGCATTCCAGCCGTCTTCAGCCTGGCTTGCTTGAATCCAGTGGTAAAGTGAGCAAGGCACTCACGTCTGAGCATACCCAGCCACACTTATGGCGGCCAAAAGTGGTACAAAAGGGGGTGGTGATGGACGGATCATCTGAATCAATCAAACACTCACACCCAGTCAAAAGATCTGGGTTTGATCCATCACCGTTCTTTAGCCCACTCTGCCACCCGAGTTCAGACATGGCTATATGCAAATCAGTCTGACCCTGTGCCTCATGGGAACAGTCCAGCCCGAACTGCCAAGCCATATCTTCCCTGGACCGGAAACAAGCTTCCGAGGACCGGTTTCTGGCATTCCAGCCGTCTTCAGCCCGGCTTGCTTGAATCCAGTGGCAAAGTGAGCAAGGGACTCACGTCTGAGCATACCCTGTCATACTTATGGTGGCCAAAAGTGGTACAAAAGGGGGTGGTGATGGACGGAGCATCTGAATCAATCAAACACTCACACCCAGTCAAAAGATCTGGGTTTAATCCATCACCGTTCTTTAGCCCACTCTGCCACCCCAGTTCAGACATGGCTATATGCAAATCAGTCTGACCCTGTGCCTCATGGGAACAGTCCAGCCCAAACTGCCAAGCCATGTCTTCCCTGGACCGGAAACAAGCTTCCGAGGACCGGTTTCTGGCATTCCAGCCATCTTCAGCCCGGCTTGCTTGAATCCAGTTGCAAAGTGAGCAAGGGACTCACGTCTGAGCATACCCTGCCACACTTATGGTGGCCAAAAGTGGTACAAAAGGGGGTGGTGATGGACGGAGCATCTGAATCAATCAAACACTCACACCCAGTCAAAAGATCTGGGTTTAATCCATCACCGTTCTTTAGCCCACTCTGCCACCCCAGTTCAGACATGGCTATGTGCAAATCAGTCTGACCCTGTGCCTCATGGGAACAGTCCAGCCCGAACTCCCAAGCCATGTGTTCCCTGGACCGGAAACAAGCTTCCGAGGACCGGTTTCTGGCATTCCAGCCGTCTTCAGCCCGGTTTGCTAGAATCCAGTGGCAAAGTGAGCAAGGGACTCACGTCTGAGCATACCCTGCCACACTTATGGCAGCCAAAAGTGGTACAAAAGGGGGTGGTGATGGATGGAGCATCTGAATCAATCAAACACTCACACCCAGTCAAAAGATCTGGGTTTAATCCATCACCGTTCTTTAGCCCACTCTGCCACCCCAGTTCAGACATGGCTATATGCAAATCAGTCTGACCCTGTGCCTCATGGGAACAGTCCAGCCCGAACTGCCAAGCCATGTCTTCCCTGGACCGGAAACAAGCTTCCGAGGACCGGTTTCTGGCATTCCAGCCGTCTTCAGCCCGGCTTGCTTAAATCCAGTGGCAAAGTGAGCAAGGGACTCACGTCTGAGCATACCCTGCCACACTTATGGCGGCCAAAAGTGGTACAAAAGGGGATGGTGATGGACGGAGCATCTGAATCAATCAAACACTCACACCCAGTCAAAAGATCTGGGTTTAATCCATCACCGTTCTTTAGCCCACTCTGCCACCCCAGTTCAGACATGGCTATATGCAAATCAGTCTGACCCTGTGCCTCATGGGAACAGTCCAGCCCGAACTGCCAAGCCATGTCTTCCCTGGACCGGAAACAAGCTTCCGAGGACCGGTTTCCGGCATTCCAGCCGTCTTCAGCCCGGCTTGCTTGAATCCAGTGGCAAAGTGACAAAGGGACTCACAACTGAGCATACCCTGCCACACTTATGGCGGCCAAAAGTGGTACAAAAGGGGGTGGTGATGGACGGAGCATCTGAATCAATCAAACACTCACACCCAGTCAAAAGATCTGGGTTTAATCCATCACCGTTCTTTAGCCCACTCTGCCACCCCAGTTCAGACATGGCTATATGCAAATCAGTCTGACCCTGTGCCTCATGGGAACAGTCCAGCCCGAACTGCCAAGCCATGTCTTCCCTGGACCGGAAACAAGCTTCCGAGGACCGGTTTCTGGCATTCCAGCCGAATTCAGCCCGGCTTGCTTGAATCCAGTGGCAAAGTGAGCAAGGGACTCACGTCTGAGCATACCCTGCCACACTTATGGCGGCCAAAAGTGGTACAAAAGGGGGTGGTGATGGACGGAGCATCTGAATCAATCAAACACTCACAACCAGTCAAAAGATCTGGGTTTAATCCATCACCGTTCTTTAGCCCACTCTGCCACCCCAGTTCAGACATGGCTATATGCAAATCAGTCTGACCCTGTGCCTCATGGGAACAGTCCAGCCCGAACTGCCAAGCCATGTCTTCCCTGGACCGGAAACAAGCTTCCGAGGACCGGTTTCTGGCATTCCAGCCGAATTCAGCCCGGCTTGCTTGAATCCAGTGGCAAAGTGAGCAAGGGACTCACGTCTGAGCATACCCTGCCACACTTATGGCGGCCAAAAGTGGTACAAAAGGGGGTGGTGATGAACGGAGCATCTGAATCAATCAAACACTCACACCGAGTCAAAAGATCTGGGTTTAATCCATCACCGTTCTTTAGCCCACTCTGCCACCCCAGTTCAGACATGGCTATATGCAAATCAGTCTGACCCTGTGCCTCATGGGAACAGTCCAGCCCGAACTGCCAAGCAATGTCTTCCCTGGACCGGAAACAAGCTTCTGAGTACCGGTTTCTGGCATTCCAGCCATCTTCAGCCCGGCTTGCTTGAATCCAGTGGCAAAATGAGCAAGGGACTAACGTCTGAGCATACCCTGCCACACTTATGGTGGCCAAAAGTGGTACAAAAGGGGGTGGTGATGGACGGAGCATCTGAATCAATCAAACACTCACACCCAGTCAAAAGATCTGGGTTTAATCCATCACCGTTCTTTAGCCCACTCTGCCACCCCAGTTCAGACATGGCTATATGCAAATCAGTCTGACCCGGTGCCTCATGGTAACAGTTTAGCCTGAACTGCCAAGCCATGTCTTCCCTGGACCGGAAACAAGCTTCCGAGGACCGGTTTCTGGCATTCCAGCCGTCTACAGCCCGGCTTGCTTGAATCCAGTGGCAAAGTGAGCAAGGGACTCACGTCTGAGCATACCCTGCCACACTTATGGCGGCCAAAAGTGCTACAAAAGGGGGTGGTGATGGACGGAGCATCTGAATCAATCAAACACTCACACCCAGTCAAAAGATCTGGGTTTAATCCATCACCGTTCTTTAGCCCACTCTGCCACCCCAGTTCAGACATGGCTGTATGCAAATCAGTCTGACCCTGTGCCTCATGGGAACAGTCCAGCCCGAACTGCCAAGCCATGTCTTCCCTGGACCGGAAACAAGCTTCCGAGGACCGGTTTCTGGCATTCCAGCCGTCTTCAGCCCGGCTTGCTTGAATCCAGTGGCAAAGTGAGCAAGGGACTCACGTCTGAGCATACCCTGCCATACTTATGGCAGCCAAAAGTGGTACAAAAGGGGGTGGTGATGGATGGAGCATCTGAATCAATCAAACACTCACACCCAGTCAAAAGATCTGGGTTTAATCCATCACCGTTCTTTAGCCCACTCTGCCACCCCAGTTCAGACATGGCTATATGCAAATCAGTCTGACCCTGTGCCTCATGGGAACAGTTCAGCCCGAACTGCCAAGCCATGTCTTCCCTGGACCGGAAACAAGCTTCCGAGGACCGGTTTCTGGCATTCCAGCCGTCTTCAGCCCGGCTTGCTTAAATCCAGTGGCAAAGTGAGCAAGGGACTCACGTCTGAGCATACCCTGCCACACTTATGGCGGCCAAAAGTGGTACAAAAGGGGATGGTGATGGACGGAGCATCTGAATCAATCAAACACTCACACCCAGTCAAAAGATCTGGGTTTAATCCATCACCGTTCTTTAGCCCACTCTGCCACCCCAGTTCAGACATGGCTATACGCAAATCAGTCTGACCCTGTGCCTCATGGGAACAGTCCAGCCCGAACTGCCAAGCCATGTCTTCCCTGGACCGGAATCAAGCTTCCGAGGACCGTTTCCCGCATTCCAACCGTCTTCAGCCCGGCTTGCTTGAATCCAGTGGCAAAGTGACAAAGGGACTCACAACTGAGCATACCCTGCCACACTTATGGCGGCCAAAAGTGGTACAAAAGGGGGTGGTGATGGACGGAGCATCTGAATCAATCAAACACTCACACCCAGTCAAAAGATCTGGGTTTAATCCATCACCGTTCTTTAGCCCACTCTGCCACCCCAGTTCAGACATGGCTATATGCAAATCATTCTAACCCTGTGCCTCATGGGAACAGTCTAGCCCGAACTGCCAAGCCATGTCTTCCCTGGACCGGAAACAAGCTTCCAAAGACCGGTTTCTGGCATTCCAGCCGTCTTCAGCCCGGCTTGCTTGAATCCAGTGGCAAAGTGAGCAAGGGACTCACGTCTGAGCATACCCTGCCACACTTATGGCGGCCAAAAGTGGTACAAAAGGGGGTGGTGATGGACGGAGCATCTGAATCAATCAAACACTCACACCGAGTCAAAAGTTCTGGGTTTAATCCATCACCGTTCTATAGCCCACTCTGCCACCCCAGTTCAGACATGGCTATATGCAAATCAGTCTGACCCTGTGCCTCATGGGAACAGTCCAGCCCGAACTGCCAAGCAATGTCTTCCCTGGACCGGAAACAAGCTTCCGAGTACCGGTTTCTGGCATTCCAGCCATCTTCAGACCGGCTTGCTTGAATCCAGTGGCAAAATGAGCAAGGGACTAACGTCTGAGCATACCCTGCCACACTTATGGCGGCCAAAAGTGGTACAAAAGGGGGTGGTGATGGACGGAGCATCTGAATCAATCAAACACTCACACCCAGTCAAAAGATCTGGGTTTAATCCATCACCGTTCTTTAGCCCACTCTGCCACCCCAGTTCAGACATGGCTATATGCAAATCAGTCTGACCCGGTGCCTCATGGTAACAGTCCAGCCTGAACTGCCAAGCCATGTCTTCCCTGGACCGGAAACAAGCTTCCGAGGACCGGTTTCTGGCATTCCAGCCGTCTTCAGCCCGGCTTGCTTGAATCCAGTGGCAAAGTGAGCAAGGGACTCACATCTGAGCATACCCTGTCACACTTATGGCGGCCAAAAGTGGTACAAAAGGGGGTGGTGATGGACGGATCATCTGAATCAATCAAACACTCACACCCAGTCAAAAGATCTGGGTTTGATCCATCACCGTTCTTTAGCCCACTCTGCCACCCCAGTTCAGACATGGCTATATGCAAATCAGTCTGACCCAGTGCCTCATGGGAACAGTCCGGCCCGAACTGCCAAGCCATGTCTTCCCTGGACCGGAAACAAGCTTCCGAGGACCGATTTCTGGCATTCCAGCCGTCTTCAGCCCGGCTTGCTTGAATCCAGTGGCAAAGTGAGCAAGGGACTTACGTCTGAGCATACCCTGCCACACTTATGGCGGCCAAAAGTGGTACAAAAGGGGGTGGGGATGGACGGAGCATCTGAATCAATCAAACACTCACACCCAGTCAAAAGATCTGGGTTTAATCCATCACCGTTCTTTAGCCCACTCTGCCACCCGAGTTCAGACATGGCTATATGCAAATCAGTCTGACCCTGTGCCTCATGGGAACAGTCCAACCCAAACTGCCAAGCCATATCTTCCCTGGACCGGAAACAAGCTTCCGAGGACCGGTTTCTGGCATTCCAGCCGTCTTCAGCCCGGCTTGCTTGAATCCAGTGGCAAAGTGAGCAAGGGACTCACGTCTGAGCATACCCTGTCATACTTATGGTGGCCAAAAGTGGTACAAAAGGGGGTGGTGATGGACGGAGCATCTGAATCAATCAAACACTCACACCCAGTCAAAAGATCTGGGTTTAATCCATCACCGTTCTTTAGCCCACTCTGCCACCCCAGTTCAGACATGGCTATATGCAAATCAGTCTGACCCTGTGCCTCATGGGAACAGTCCAGCCCGAACTGCCAAGCCATGTCTTCCCTGGACCGGAAACAAGCTTCCGAGGACCGGTTTCTGGCATTCCAGCCATCTTCAGCCCGGCTTGCTTGAATCCAGTTGCAAAGTGAGCAAGGGACTCACGTCTGAGCATACCCTGCCACACTTATGGTGGCCAAAAGTGGTACAAAAGGGGGTGGTGATGGACGGAGCATCTGAATCAATCAAACACTCACACCCAGTCAAAAGATCTGGGTTTAATCCATCACCGTTCTTTAGCCCACTCTGCCACCCCAGTTCAGACATGGCTATGTGCAAATCAGTCTGACCCTGTGCCTCATGGGAACAGTCCAGCCCGAACTCCCAAGCCATGTGTTCCCTGGACCGGAAACAAGCTTCCGAGGACCGGTTTCTGGCATTCCAGCCGTCTTCAGCCCGGCTTGCTAGAATCCAGTGGCAAAGTGAGCAAGGGACTCACGTCTGAGCATACCCTGCCACACTTATGGCAGCCAAAAGTGGTACAAAAGGGGGTGGTGATGGATGGAGCATCTGAATCAATCAAACACTCACACCCAGTCAAAAGATCTGGGTTTAATCCATCACCGTTCTTTAGCCCACTCTGCCACCCCAGTTCAGACCTGGCTATGTGCAAATCAGTCTGACCCTGTGCCTCATGGGAACAGTCCAGCACGAACTGCCAAGCCATGTCTTCCATGGACCGGAAACAAGCTTCCGAGGACCGGTTGCTGGCATTCCAGCTGTCTTCAGCCCGGCTTGCTTGAATCCAGTGGCAAAGTGAGCAAGGGACTCACGTCTGAGCATACCCTGCCACACTTTTGGCGGCCAAAAGTGGTACAAAAGGGGGTGGTATTGGACGGAGCATCTGAATCAATCAAACACTCACACCCAGTCAAAAGATCTGGGTTTAATCCATCACCGTTCTTTAGCCCACTCTGCCACCCCAGTTCAGACATGGCTATATGCAAATCAGTCTGACCCTGTGCCTCATGGGAACAGTCCAGCCCGAACTGCCAAGCCATGTCTTCCCTGGACCGGAAACAAGCTTCCGAGGACCGGTTTCTGGCATTCCAGCTGTCTTCAGCCCGGCTTGCTTGAATCCAGTGGCAAAGTGAGCAAGGGACTCACGTCTGAGCATACCCTGCCACACTTATGGCGGCCAAAAGAGGTACAAAAGGGGGTGGTGATGGACGGAGCATCTGAATCAATCAAACACTCACACCCAGTCAAAAGATCTGGGTTTGATCCATCACCGTTCTTTAGCCCACTCTGCCACCCCAGTTCAGACATGGCTATATGCAAATCAGTCTGACCCTGTGCCTCATGGGAACAGTCCAGCCGAACTGCCAAGCCATGTCTTCCCTGGACCGGAAACAAGCTTCCGAGGACCGGTTTCTGGCATTCCAGCCGTCTTCAGTCCGGCTTGCTTGAGTCCAGTGGCAAAGTGAGCAAGGGACTCACGTCTGAGCATACCCTGTCACACTTATGGTGGCCAAAAGTGGTACAAAAGGGGGTGGTGATGGACGGAGCATCTGAATCAATCAAACACTCACACCCAGTCAAAAGATATGGGTTTAATCCATCACCGTTCTTTAGCCCACTCTGCCACCCCAGTTCAGACATGGCTATATGCAAATCAGTCTGACCCTGTGCCTCATGGGAACAGTCCAGCCCGCACTGCCAAGCCATGTCTTCCCTGGACCGGAAACAAGCTTCCGAGGACCGGTTTCTGGCATTCCAGCCATCTTCAGCCCGGCTTGCTTGAATCCAGTTGCAAAGTGAGCAAGGGACTCACGTCTGAGCATACCCTGCCACACTTATGGTGGCCAAAAGTGGTACAAAAGGGGGTGGTGATGGACGGAGCATCTGAATCAATCAAACACTCACACCCAGTCAAAAGATCTGTGTTTAATCCATCACCGTTCTTTAGCCCACTCTGCCACCCCAGTTCAGACATGGCTATGTGCAAATCAGTCTGACCCTGTGCCTCATGGGAACAGTCCAGCCCGAACTCCCAAGCCATGTGTTCCCTGGACCGGAAACAAGCTTCCGAGGACCGGTTTCTGGCATTCCAGCCGTCTTCAGCCCGGCTTGCTAGAATCCAGTGGCAAAGTGAGCAAGGGACTCACGTCTGAGCATACCCTGCCACACTTATGGCAGCCAAAAGTGGTACAAAAGGGGGTGGTGATGGATGGAGCATCTGAATCAATCAAACACTCACACCCAGTCAAAAGATCTGGGTTTAATCCATCACCGTTCTTTAGCCCACTCTGCCACCCCAGTTCAGACCTGGCTATGTGCAAATCAGTCTGACCCTGTGCCTCATGGGAACAGTCCAGCACGAACTGCCAAGCCATGTCTTCCATGGACCGGAAACAAGCTTCCGAGGACCGGTTGCTGGCATTCCAGCTGTCTTCAGCCCGGCTTGCTTGAATCCAGTGGCAAAGTGAGCAAGGGACTCACGTCTGAGCATACCCTGCCACACTTTTGGCGGCCAAAAGTGGTACAAAAGGGGGTGGTATTGGACGGAGCATCTGAATCAATCAAACACTCACACCCAGTCAAAAGATCTGGGTTTAATCCATCACCGTTCTTTAGCCCACTCTGCCACCCCAGTTCAGACATGGCTATATGCAAATCAGTCTGACCCTGTGCCTCATGGGAACAGTCCAGCCCGAACTGCCAAGCCATGTCTTCCCTGGACCGGAAACAAGCTTCCGAGGACCGGTTTCTGGCATTCCAGCTGTCTTCAGCCCGGCTTGCTTGAATCCAGTGGCAAAGTGAGCAAGGGACTCACGTCTGAGCATACCCTGCCACACTTATGGCGGCCAAAAGAGGTACAAAAGGGGGTGGTGATGGACGGAGCATCTGAATCAATCAAACACTCACGCCCAGTCAAAAGATCTGGGTTTGATCCATCACCGTTCTTTAGCCCACTCTGCCACCCCAGTTCAGACATGGCTATATGCAAATCAGTCTGACCCTGTGCCTCATGGGAACAGTCCAGCCCGAACTGCCAAGCCATGTCTTCCCTGGACCGGAAACAAGCTTCCGAGGACCGGTTTCTGGCATTCCAGCCGTCTTCAGTCCGGCTTGCTTGAGTCCAGTGGCAAAGTGAGCAAGGGACTCACGTCTGAGCATACCCTGTCACACTTATGGTGGCCAAAAGTGGTACAAAAGGGGGTGGTGATGGACGGAGCATCTGAATCAATCAAACACTCACACCCAGTCAAAAGATATGGGTTTAATCCATCACCGTTCTTTAGCCCACTCTGCCACCCCAGTTCAGACATGGCTATATGCAAATCAGTCTGACCCTGTGCCTCATGGGAACAGTCCAGCCCGCACTGCCAAGCCATGTCTTCCCTGGACCGGAAACAAGCTTCCGAGGACCGGTTTCTGGCATTCCAGCCATCTTCAGCCCGGTTTGCTTGAATCCAGTTGCAAAGTGAGCAAGGGACTCACGTCTGAGCATACCCTGCCACACTTATGGCGGCCAAAAGTGGTACAAAAGGGGGTGGTGATGGATGGAGCATCTGAATCAATCAAACACTCACACCCAGTCAAAAGATCTGGGTTTAATCCATCACCGTTCTTTAGCCCACTCTGCCACCCCAGTTCAGACCTGGCTATGTGCAAATCAGTCTGACCCTGTGCCTCATGGGAACAGTCCAGCCCGAACTGCCAAGCCATGTCTTCCCTGGACCGGAAACAAGCTTCCGAGGACCGGTTTCTGGCATTCCAGCCGTCTTCAGCCCGGCTTGCTTGAATCCAGTGGCAAAGTGAGCAAGGGACTCACGTCTGAGCATACCCTGCCACACTTATGGCGGCCAAAAGTGGTACAAAAGGGGGTGGTGATGGACGGATCATCTGAATCAATAAAACACTCACACCCAGTCAAAAGATCTGGGTTTGATCCATCACCGTTCTTTAGCCCACTCTGCCACCCCAGTTCAGACATGGCTATATGCAAATCAGTCTGACCCAGTGCCTCATGGGAACAGTCCGGCCCGAACTGCCAAGCCATGTCTTCCCTGGACCGGAAACAAGCTTCCGAGGACCGATTTCTGGCATTCCAGCCGTCTTCAGCCCGGCTTGCTTGAATCCAGTGGCAAAGTGAGCAAGGGACTCACGTCTGAGCATACCCTGCCACACTTATGGCGGCCAAAAGTGGTACGAAAGGGGGTGGGGATGGACGGAGGATCTGAATCAATCAAACACTCACACCCAGTCAAAAGATCTGGGTTTAATCCATCACCGTTCTTTAGCCCACTCTACCACCCGAATTCAGACATGGCTATACGCAAATCAGTCTGACCCTGTGCCTCATGGGAACAGTCCAGCCCGAACTGCCAAGCCATATCTTCCCTGGACCGGAAACAAGCTTCCGAGGACCGGTTTCTGGCATTCCAGCCGTCTTCAGCCCGGCTTGCTTGAATCCAGTGGCAAAGTGAGCAAGGGACTCACGTCTGAGCATACCCTGTCATACTTATGGTGGCCAAAAGTGGTACAAAAGGGGGTGGTGATGGACGGAGCATCTGAATCAATCAAACACTCACACCCAGTCAAAAGATCTGGGTTTAATCCATCACCGTTCTTTAGCCCACTCTGCCACCCCAGTTCAGACATGGCTATATGCAAATCAGTCTGACCCTGTGCCTCATGGGAACAGTCCAGCCCGAACTGCCAAGCCATGTCTTCCCTGGACCGGAAACAAGCTTCCGAGGACCGGTTTCTGGCATTCCAGCCATCTTCAGCCCGGCTTGCTTGAATCCAGTTGCAAAGTGAGCAAGGGACTCACGTCTGAGCATACCCTGCCACACTTATGGTGGCCAAAAGTGGTACAAAAGGGGGTGGTGATGGACGGAGCATCTGAATCAATCAAACACTCACACCCAGTCAAAAGATCTGGGTTTAATCCATCACCGTTCTTTAGCCCACTCTGCCACCCCAGTTCAGACATGGCTATGTGCAAATCAGTCTGACCCTGTGCCTCATGGGAACAGTCCAGCCCGAACTCCCAAGCCATGTGTTCCCTGGACCGGAAACAAGCTTCCGAGGACCGGTTTCTGGCATTCCAGCCGTCTTCAGCCCGGCTTGCTAGAATCCAGTGGCAAAGTGAGCAAGGGACTCACGTCTGAGCATACCCTGCCACACTTATGGCAGCCAAAAGTGGTACAAAAGGGGGTGGTGATGGATGGAGCATCTGAATCAATCAAACACTCACACCCAGTCAAAAGATCTGGGTTTAATCCATCACCGTTCTTTAGCCCACTCTGCCACCCCAGTTCAGACATGGCTATATGCAAATCAGTCTGACCCTGTGCCTCATGGGAACAGTCCAGCCCGAACTGCCAAGCCATGTCTTCCCTGGACCGGAAACAAGCTTCCGAGGACCGGTTTCTGGCATTCCAGCCGTCTTCAGCCCGGCTTGCTTAAATCCAGTGGCAAAGTGAGCAAGGGACTCACGTCTGAGCATACCCTGCCACACTTATGGCGGCCAAAAGTGGTACAAAAGGGGATGGTGATGGACGGAGCATCTGAATCAATCAAACACTCACACCCAGTCAAAAGATCTGGGTTTAATCCATCACCGTTCTTTAGCCCACTCTGCCACCCCAGTTCAGACATGGCTATATGCAAATCAGTCTGACCCTGTGCCTCATGGGAACAGTCCAGCCCGAACTGCCAAGCCATGTCTTCCCTGGACCGGAAACAAGCTTCCGAGAACCGGTTTCCGGCATTCCAGCCGTCTTCAGCCCGGCTTGCTTGAATCCAGTGGCAAAGTGACAAAGGGACTCACAACTGAGCATACCCTGCCACAATTATGGCGGCCAAAAGTGGTACAAAAGGGGGTGGTGATGGACGGAGCATCTGAATCAATCAAACACTCACACCCAGTCAAAAGATCTGGGTTTAATCCATCACCGTTCTTTAGCCCACTCTGCCACCCCAGTTCAGACATGGCTATATGCAAATCAGTCTGACCCTGTGCCTCATGGGAACAGTCCAGCCCGAACTGCCAAGCCATGTCTTCCCTGGACCGGAAACAAGCTTCCGAGGACCGGTTTCTGGCATTCCAGCCGTCTTCAGCCCGGCTTGCTTGAATCCAGTGGCAAAGTGAGCAAGGGACTCACGTCTGAGCATACCCTGTCACACTTATGGCGGCCAAAAGTGGTACAAAAGGGGGTGGTGATGGACGGAGCATCTGAATCAATCAAACACTCACAACCAGTCAAAAGATCTGGGTTTAATCCATCACCGTTCTTTAGCCCACTCTGCCACCCCAGTTCAGACATGGCTATATGCAAATCAGTCTGACCCTGTGCCTCATGGGAACAGTCCAGCCCGAACTGCCAAGCCATGTCTTCCCTGGACCGGAAACAAGCTTCCGAGGACTGGTTTCTGGCATTCCAGCCGTCTTCAGCCCGGCTTTCTTGAATCCAGTGGCAAAGTGAGCAAGGGACTCACGTCTGAGCATACCCTGCCACACTTATGGCGGCCAAAGGTGGTACAAAAGGGGGTGGTGATGGACGGAGCATCTGAATCAATCAAACACTCACACCGAGTCAAAAGATCTGGGTTTAATCCATCACCGTTCTTTAGCCCACTCTGCCACCCCAGTTCAGACATGGCTATATGCAAATCAGTCTGACCCTGTGCCTCATGGGAACAGTCCAGCCCGAACTGCCAAGCAATGTCTTCCCTGGACCGGAAACAAGCTTCCGAGTACCGGTTTCTGGCATTCCAGCCATCTTCAGCCCGGCTTGCTTGAATCCAGTGGCAAAATGAGCAAGGGACTAACGTCTGAGCATACCCTGCCACACTTATGGTGGCCAAAAGTGGTACAAAAGGGGGTGGTGATGGACGGAGCATCTGAATCAATCAAACACTCACACCCAGTCAAAAGATCTGGGTTTAATCCATCACCGTTCTTTAGCCCACTCTGCCACCCCAGTTCAGACATGGCTATATGCAAATCAGTCTGACCCGGTGCCTCATGGTAACAGTCCAGCCTGAACTGCCAAGCCATGTCTTCCCTGGACCGGAAACAAGCTTCCGAGGACCGGTTTCTGGCATTCCAGCCGTCTTCAGCCCGGCTTGCTTGAATCCAGTGGCAAAGTGAGCAAGGGACTCACGTCTGAGCATACCCTGCCACACTTATGGCGGCCAAAAGTGCTACAAAAGGGGGTGGTGATGGACGGAGCATCTGAATCAATCAAACACTCACACCCAGTCAAAAGATCTGGGTTTAATCCATCACCGTTCTTTAGCCCACTCTGCCACCCCAGTTCAGACATGGCTATATGCAAATCAGTCTGACCCTGTGCCTCATGGGAACAGTCCAGCCCGAACTGCCAAGCCATGTCTTCCCTGGACCGGAAACAAGCTTCCGAGGACCGGTTTCTGGCATTCCAGCCGTCTTCAGCCCGGCTTGCTTGAATCCAGTGGCAAAGTGAGCAAGGGACTCACGTCTGAGCATACCCTGCCACACTTATGGCAGCCAAAAGTGGTACAAAAGGGGGTGGTGATGGATGGAGCATCTGAATCAATCAAACACTCACACCCAGTCAAAAGATCTGGGTTTAATCCATCACCGTTCTTTAGCCCACTCTGCCACCCCAGTTCAGACATGGCTATATGCAAATCAGTCTGACCCTGTGCCTCATGGGAACAGTCCAGCCCGAACTGCCAAGCCATGTCTTCCCTGGACCGGAAACAAGCTTCCGAGGACCGGTTTCTGGCATTCCAGTCGTCTTCAGCCCGGCTTGCTTAAATCCAGTGGCAAAGTGAGCAAGGGACTCACGTCTGAGCATACCCTGCCACACTTATGGCTGCCAAAAGTGGTACAAAAGGGGATGGTGATGGACGGAGCATCTGAATCAATCAAACACTCACACCCAGTCAAAAGATCTGGGTTTAATCCATCACCGTTCTTTAGCCCACTCTGCCACCCCAGTTCAGACATGGCTATATGCAAATCAGTCTGACCCTGTGCCTCATGGGAACAGTCCAGCCCGAACTGCCAAGCCATGTCTTCCCTGGACCGGAATCAAGCTTCCGAGGACCGGTTTCCGGCATTCCAGCCGTCTTCAGCCCGGCTTGCTTGAATCCAGTGGCAAAGTGACAAAGGGACTCACAACTGAGCATACCCTGCCACACTTATGGCGGCCAAAAGTGGTACAAAAGGGGGTGGTGATGGACGGAGCATCTGAATCAATCAAACACTCACACCCAGTCAAAAGATCTGGGTTTAATCCATCACCGTTCTTTAGCCCACTCTGCCACCCCAGTTCAGACATGGCTATATGCAAATCAGTCTGACCCTGTGCCTCATGGGAAAAGTCCAGCCCGAACTGCCAAGCCATGTCTTCCCTGGACCGGAAACAAGCTTCCGAGGACCGGTTTCTGGCATTCCAGCCGTCTTCAGCCCGGCTTGCTTGAATCCAGTGGCAAAGTGAGCAAGGGACTCACGTCTGAGCATACCCTGTCACACTTATGGCGGCTAAAAGTGGTACAAAAGGGGGTGGTGATGGACGGAGCATCGGAATCAATCAAACACTCACAACCAGTCAAAAGATCTGGGTTTAATCCATCACCGTTCTTTAGCCCACTCTGCCACCCCAGTTCAGACATGGCTATATGCAAATCAGTCTGACCCTGTGCCTCATGGGAACAGTCTAGCCCGAACTGCCAAGCCATGTCTTCCCTGGACCGGAAACAAGCTTCCGAGGACCGGTTTCTGGCATTCCAGCCGTCTTCAGCCCGGCTTGCTTGAATCCAGTGGCAAAGTGAGCAAGGGACTCACGTCTGAGCATACCCTGCCACACTTATGGCGGCCAAAAGTGGTACAAAAGGGGGTGGTGATGGACGGAGCATCTGAATCAATCAAACACTCACACCTAGTCAAAAGATCTGGGTTTAATCCATCACCGTTCTTTAGCCCACTCTGCCACCCCAGTTCAGACATGGCTATATGCAAATCAGTCTGACCCTGTGCCTCATGGGAACAATCCAGCCCGAACTGCCAAGCAATGTCTTCCCTGGACCGGAAACAAGCTTCCGAGTACCGGTTTCTGGCATTCCAGCCATCTTCAGACCGGCTTGCTTGAATCCAGTGGCAAAATGAGCAAGGGACTCACGTCTGAGCATACCCTGCCACACTTATGGCTGCCAAAAGTGGTACAAAAGGGGATGGTGATGGACGGAGCATCTGAATCAATCAAACACTCACACCCAGTCAAAAGATCTGGGTTTAATCCATCACCGTTCTTTAGCCCACTCTGCCACCCCAGTTCAGACATGGCTATATGCAAATCAGTCTGACCCTGTGCCTCATGGGAACAGTCCAGCCCGAACTGCCAAGCCATGTCTTCCCTGGACCGGAATCAAGCTTCCGAGGACCGGTTTCCGGCATTCCAGCCGTCTTCAGCCCGGCTTGCTTGAATCCAGTGGCAAAGTGACAAAGGGACTCACAACTGAGCATACCCTGCCACACTTATGGCGGCCAAAAGTGGTACAAAAGGGGGTGGTGATGGACGGAGCATCTGAATCAATCAAACACTCACACCCAGTCAAAAGATCTGGGTTTAATCCATCACCGTTCTTTAGCCCACTCTGCCACCCCAGTTCAGACATGGCTATATGCAAATCAGTCTGACCCTGTGCCTCATGGGAACAGTCCAGCCCGAACTGCCAAGCCATGTCTTCCCTGGACCGGAAACAAGCTTCCGAGGACCGGTTTCTGGCATTCCAGCCGTCTTCAGCCCGGCTTGCTTGAATCCAGTGGCAAAGTGAGCAAGGGACTCACGTCTGAGCATACCCTGTCACACTTATGGAGGCTAAAAGTGGTACAAAAGGGGGTGGTGATGGACGGAGCATCGGAATCAATCAAACACTCACAACCAGTCAAAAGATCTGGGTTTAATCCATCACCGTTCTTTAGCCCACTCTGCCACCCCAGTTCAGACATGGCTATATGCAAATCAGTCTGACCCTGTGCCTCATGGGAACAGTCTAGCCCGAACTGCCAAGCCATGTCTTCCCTGGACCGGAAACAAGCTTCCGAGGACCGGTTTCTGGCATTCCAGCCGTCTTCAGCCCGGCTTGCTTGAATCCAGTGGCAAAGTGAGCAAGGGACTCACGTCTGAGCATACCCTGCCACACTTATGGCGGCCAAAAGTGGTACAAAAGGGGGTGGTGATGGACGGAGCATCTGAATCAATCAAACACTCACACCGAGTCAAAAGATCTGGGTTTAATCCATCACCGTTCTTTAGCCCACTCTGCCACCCCAGTTCAGACATGGCTATATGCAAATCAGTCTGACCCTGTGCCTCATGGGAACAGTCCAGCCCGAACTGCCAAGCAATGTCTTCCCTGGACCGGAAACAAGCTTCCGAGTACCGGTTTCTGGCATTCCAGCCATCTTCAGACCGGCTTGCTTGAATCCAGTGGCAAAATGAGCAAGGGACTAACGTCTGAGCATACCCTGCCACACTTATGGCGGCCAAAAGTGGTACAAAAGGGGGTGGTGATGGACGGAGCATCTGAATCAATCAAACACTCACACCCAGTCAAAAGATCTGGGTTTAATCCATCACCGTTCTTTAGCCCACTCTGCCACCCCAGTTCAGACATGGCTATATGCAAATCAGTCTGACCCGGTGCCTCATGGTAACAGTCCAGCCTGAACTGCCAAGCCATGTCTTCCCTGGACCGGAAACAAGCTTCCGAGGACCGGTTTCTGGCATTCCAGCCGTCTTCAGCCCGGCTTGCTTGAATCCAGTGGCAAAGTGAGCAAGGGACTCACGTCTGAGCATACCCTGTCACACTTATGGCGGCCAAAAGTGGTACAAAAGGGGGTGGTGATGGACGGATCATCTGAATCAATCAAACACTCACACCCAGTCAAAAGATCTGGGTTTGATCCATCACCGTTCTTTAGCCCACTCTGCCACCCCAGTTCAGACATGGCTATATGCAAATCAGTCTGACCCAGTGCCTCATGGGAACAGTCCGGCCCGAACTGCCAAGCCATGTCTTCCCTGGACCGGAAACAAGCTTCTGAGGACCGATTTCTGGCATTCCAGCCGTCTTCAGCCCGGCTTGCTTGAATCCAGTGGCAAAGTCAGCAAGGGACTCACGTCTGAGCATACCCTGCCACACTTATGGCGGCCAAAAGTGGTACAAAAGGGGGTGGGGATGGACGGAGCATCTGAATCAATCAAACACTCACACCCAGTCAAAAGATCTGGGTTTAATCCATCACCGTTCTTTAGCCCACTCTGCCACCCGAGTTCAGACATGGCTATATGCAAATCAGTCTGACCCTGTGCCTCATGGGAACAGTCCAGCCCGAACTGCCAAGCCATATCTTCCCTGGACCGGAAACAAGCTTCCGAGGACCGGTTTCTGGCATTCCAGCCGTCTTCAGCCCGGCTTGCTTGAATCCAGTGGCAAAGTGAGCAAGGGACTCACGTCTGAGCATACCCTGTCATACTTATGGTGGCCAAAAGTGGTACAAAAGGGGGTGGTGATGGACGGAGCATCTGAATCAATCAAACACTCACACCCAGTCAAAAGATCTGGGTTTAATCCATCACCGTTCTTTAGCCCACTCTGTCACCCCAGTTCAGACATGGCTATATGCAAATCAGTCTGACCCTGTGCCTCATGGGAACAGTCCAGCCCGAACTGCCAAGCCATGTCTTCCCTGGACCGGAAACAAGCTTCCGAGGACCGGTTTCTGGCATTCCAGCCATCTTCAGCCCGGCTTGCTTGAATCCAGTTGCAAAGTGAGCAAGGTACTCACGTCTGAGCATACCCTGCCACACTTATGGTGGCCAAAAGTGGTACAAAAGGGGGTGGTGATGGACGGAGCATCTGAATCAATCAAACACTCACACCCAGTCAAAAGATCTGGGTTTAATCCATCACCGTTCTTTAGCCCACTCTGCCACCCCAGTTCAGACATGGCTATGTGCAAATCAGTCTGACCCTGTGCCTCATGGGAACAGTCCAGCCCGAACTCCCAAGCCATGTGTTCCCTGGACCGGAAACAAGCTTCCGAGGACCGGTTTCTGGCATTCCAGCCGTCTTCAGCCCGGCTTGCTAGAATCCAGTGGCAAAGTGAGCAAGGGACTCACGTCTGAGCATACCCTGCCACACTTATGGCAGCCAAAAGTGGTACAAAAGGGGGTGGTGATGGATGGAGCATCTGAATCAATCAAACACTCACACCCAGTCAAAAGATCTGGGTTTAATCCATCACCGTTCTTTAGCCCACTCTGCCACCCCAGTTCAGACATGGCTATATGCAAATCAGTCTGACCCTGTGCCTCATGGGAACAGTCCAGCCCGAACTGCCAAGCCATGTCTTCCCTGGACCGGAAACAAGCTTCCGAGGACCGGTTTCTGGCATTCCAGCCGTCTTCAGCCCGGCTTGCTTAAATCCAGTGGCAAAGTGAGCAAGGGACTCACGTCTGAGCATACCCTGCCACACTTATGGCGGCCAAAAGTGGTACAAAAGGGGGTGGTGATGGACGGAGCATCTGAATCAATCAAACACTCACACCCAGTCAAAAGATCTGGGTTTAATCCATCACCGTTCTTTAGCCCACTCTGCCACCCCAGTTCAGACATGGCTATATGCAAATCAGTCTGACCCTGTGCCTCATGGGAACAGTCCAGCCCGAACTGCCAAGCCATGTCTTCCCTGGACCGGAAACAAGCTTCCGAGGACCGGTTTCTGGCATTCCAGCCGTCTTCAGCCCGGCTTGCTTGAATCCAGTGGCAAAGTGAGCAAGGGACTCACGTCTGAGCATACCCTGTCACACTTATGGCGGCCAAAAGTGGTACAAAAGGGGGTGGTGATGGACGGAGCATCTGAATCAATCAAACACTCACAACCAGTCAAAAGATCTGGGTTTAATCCATCACCGTTCTTTAGCCCACTCTGCCACCCCAGTTCAGACATGGCTATGTGCAAATCAGTCTGACCCTGTGCCTCATGGGAACAGTCCAGCCCGAACTCCCAAGCCATGTGTTCCCTGGACCGGAAACAAGCTTCCGAGGACCGGTTTCTGGCATTCCAGCCGTCTTCAGCCCGGCTTGCTAGAATCCAGTGGCAAAGTGAGCAAGAGCTCACGTCTGAGCATACCCTGCCACACTTATGGCAGCCAAAAGTGGTACAAAATGGGGTGGTGATGGATGGAGCATCTGAATCAATCAAACACTCACACCCAGTCAAAAGATCTGGGTTTAATCCATCACCGTTCTTTAGCCCACTCTGCCACCCCAGTTCAGACATGGCTATATGCAAATCAGTCTGACCCTGTGCCTCATGGGAACAGTCCAGCCCGAACTGCCAAGCCATGTCTTCCCTGGACCGGAAACAAGCTTCCGAGGACCGGTTTCTGGCATTCCAGCCGTCTTCAGCCCGGCTTGCTTAAATCCAGTGGCAAAGTGAGCAAGGGACTCACGTCTGAGCATACCCTGCCACACTTATGGCGGCCTAAAGTGGTACAAAAGGGGATGGTGATGGACGGAGCATCTGAATCAATCAAACAATCACACCCAGTCAAAAGATCTGGGTTTAATCCATCACCGTTCTTTAGCCCACTCTGCCACCCCAGTTCAGACATGGCTATATGCAAATCAGTCTGACCCTGTGCCTCATGGGAACAGTCCAGCCCGAACTGCCAAGCCATGTCTTCCCTGGACCGGAAACAAGCTTCCGAGGACCGGTTTCCGGCATTCCAGCCGTCTTCAGCCCGGCTTGCTTGAATCCAGTGGCAAAGTGACAAAGGGACTCACAACTGAGCATACCCTGCCACACTTATGGCGGCCAAAAGTGGTACAAATGGGGGTGGTGATGGACGGAGCATCTGAATCAATCAAACACTCACACCCAGTCAAAAGATCTGGGTTTAATCCATCACCGTTCTTTAGCCCACTCTGCCACCCCAGTTCAGACATGGCTATATGCAAATCAGTCTGACCCTGTGCCTCATGGGAACAGTCCAGCCCGAACTGCCAAGCCATGTCTTCCCTGGACCGGAAACAAGCTTCCGAGGACCGGTTTCTGGCATTCCAGCCGTCTTCAGCCCGGCTTGCTTGAATCCAGTGGCAAAGTGAGCAAGGGACTCACGTCTGAGCATACCCTGCCACACTTATGGCGGCCAAAAGTGGTACAAAAGGGGGTGGTGATGGACGGAGCATCTGAATCAATCAAACACTCACACCGAGTCAAAAGATCTGGGTTTAATCCATCACCGTTCTTTAGCCCACTCTGCCACCCCAGTTCAGACATGGCTATATGCAAATCAGTCTGACCCTGTGCCTCATGGGAACAGTCCAGCCCGAACTGCCAAGCCATGTCTTCCCTGGACCGGAAACAAGCTTCCGAGGACCGGTTTCTGGCATTCCAGCCGTCTTCAGCCCGGCTTGCTTGAATCCAGTGGCAAAGTAAATGTAAATGTAAATGTAGTATACTTGTAAAGCGCACAGCTGCCCCAGCAACGGGGCGTCCCGGCGCTGTATAACTCTGGGGAACCCGTCCTGGCTTTCCCTGTGGGATGGTCCCTTGCTGGGAGTCCCCAAGGTGGAGCCAGGCATCCCCGGAATTGGTGGGGCCGTTGTGGAGATTAGGCAAGCTAATGCCCAGAGTTGCCGAGTGGAACCCCTGATTAGAGTAAGCACCGAAGCGAGAATTATTGAGTCCGCTGACCAAGGTCTACGACCCTGCCGCGTCGGGAATTGAACCCTGGTCCCAGGCTGACTTCTGCTCTCAGGCCTGCCGCCTCTAACCAGTGAGCCACACTACTCCTGTGTGCAAGGGACTCACGTCTGAGCATACCCTGCCACACATACCCTGCCACACTTATGGCAGCCAAAAGTGGTACAAAAGGGGGTGGTGTTGGATGGAGCATCTGAATCAATCAAACACTCACACCCAGTCAAAAGATCTGGGTTTAATCCATCACCGTTCTTTAGCCCACTCTGCCACCCCAGTTCAGACATGGCTATATGCAAATCAGTCTGACCCTGTGCCTCATGGGAACAGTCCGGCCCGAACTGCCAAGCCATGTCTTCCCTGGACCGGAAACAAGCTTCCGAGGACCGGTTTCTGGCATTCCAGCCGTCTTCAGCCCGGCTTGCTTACATCCAGTGGCAAAGTGAGCAAGGGACTCACGTCTGAGCATACCCTGCCACACTTATGGCGGCCAAAAGTGGTACAAAAGGGGATGGTGATGGACGGAGCATCTGAATCAATCAAACACTCACACCCAGTCAAAAGATCTGGGTTTAATCCATCACCGTTCTCTAGCCCACTCTGCCACCCCAGTTCAGACATGGCTATATGCAAATCAGTCTGACCCTGTGCCTCATGGGAACAGTCCAGCCCGAACTGCCAAGCCATGTCTTCCCTGGACCGGAATCAAGCTTCCGAGGACCGGTTTCCGGCATTCCAGCCGTCTTCAGCCCGGCTTGCTTGAATCCAGTGGCAAAGTGACAAAGGGACTCACAACTGAGCATAGCCTGCCACACTTATGGCGGCCAAAAGTGGTACAAAAGGGGGTGGTGATGGACGGAGCATCTGAATCAATCAAACACTCACACCCAGTCAAAAGATCTGGGTTTAATCCATCATCGTTCTTTAGCCCACTCTGCCACCCCAGTTCAGACATGGCTATATGCAAATCAGTCTGACCCTGTTCCTCATGGGAACAGTCCAGCCCGAACTGCCAAGCCATGTCTTCCCTGGACCGGAAACAAGCTTCCGAGGACCGGTTTCTGGCATTCCAGCTGTCTTCAGCCCGGCTTGCTTGAATCCAGTGGCAAAGTGAGCAAGGGACTCACGTCTGAGCATACCCTGTCACACTTATGGCGGCCAAAAGTGGTACAAAAGGGGGTGGTGATGGACGGAGCATCTGAATCAATCAAACACTCACAACCAGTCAAAAGATCTGGGTTTAATCCATCACCGTTCTTTAGCCCACTCTGCCACCCCAGTTCAGACATGGCTATATGCAAATCAGTCTGACCCTGTGCCTCATGGGAACAGTCCGGCCCGAACTGCCAAGCCATGTCTTCCCTGGACCGGAAACAAGCTTCCGAAGACCGGTTTCTGGCATTCCAGCCGTCTTCAGCCCGGCTTGCTTACATCCAGTGGCAAAGTGAGCAAGGGACTCACGTCTGAGCATACCCTGCCACACTTATGGCGGCCAAAAGTGGTACAAAAGGGGATGGTGATGGACGGAGCATCTGAATCAATCAAACACTCACACCCAGTCAAAAGATCTGGGTTTAATCCATCACCGTTCTCTAGCCCACTCTGCCACCCCAGTTCAGACATGGCTATATGCAAATCAGTCTGACCCTGTGCCTCATGGGAACAGTCCAGCCCGAACTGCCAAGCCATGTCTTCCCTGGACCGGAATCAAGCTTCCGAGGACCGGTTTCCGGCATTCCAGCCGTCTTCAGCCCGGCTTGCTTGAATCCAGTGGCAAAGTGACAAAGGGACTCACAACTGAGCATACCCTGCCACACTTATGGCGGCCAAAAGTGGTACAAAAGGGGGTGGTGATGGACGGAGCATCTGAATCAATCAAACACTCACACCCAGTCAAAAGATCTGGGTTTAATCCATCATCGTTCTTTAGCCCACTCTGCCACCCCAGTTCAGACATGGCTATATGCAAATCAGTCTGACCCTGTTCCTCATGGGAACAGTCCAGCCCGAACTGCCAAGCCATGTCTTCCCTGGACCGGAAACAAGCTTCCGAGGACCGGTTTCTGGCATTCCAGCTGTCTTCAGCCCGGCTTGCTTGAATCCAGTGGCAAAGTGAGCAAGGGACTCACGTCTGAGCATACCCTGTCACACTTATGGCGGCCAAAAGTGGTACAAAAGGGGGTGGTGATGGACGGAGCATCTGAATCAATCAAACACTCACAACCAGTCAAAAGATCTGGGTTTAATCCATCACCGTTCTTTAGCCCACTCTGCCACCACCAGTTCAGACATGGCTATATGCAAATCAGTCTGACCCTGTGCCTCATGGGAACAGTCCAGCCCGAACTGCCAAGCCATGTCTTCCCTGGACCGGAAACAAGCTTCCGAGGACCGGTTTCTGGCATTCCAGCCGTCTTCAGCCCGGCTTGCTTAAATCCAGTGGCAAAGTGAGCAAGGGACTCACGTCTGAGCATACCCTGCCACACTTATGGCGGCCAAAAGTGGTACAAAAGGGGGTGGTGATGGACGGAGCATCTGAATCAATCAAACACTCACACCCAGTCAAAAGATCTGGGTTTAATCCATCACCGTTCTTTAGCCCACTCTGCCACCCCAGTTCAGACATGGCTATATGCAAATCAGTCTGACCCTGTGCCTCATGGGAACAGTCCAGCCCGAACTGCCAAGCCATGTCTTCCCTGGACCGGAAACAAGCTTCCGAGGACCGGTTTCTGGCATTCCAGCCGTCTTCAGCCCGGCTTGCTTGAATCCAGTGGCAAAGTGAGCAAGGGACTCACGTCTGAGCATACCCTGTCACACTTATGGCGGCCAAAAGTGGTACAAAAGGGGGTGGTGATGGACGGAGCATCT
The DNA here is from genome assembly GCF_964261635.1 of Lissotriton helveticus. Lineage (NCBI taxonomy): Eukaryota > Metazoa > Chordata > Amphibia > Caudata > Salamandridae > Lissotriton > Lissotriton helveticus. The sequence goes on along the minus strand of NC_136067.1, from coordinate 465,860,390 downwards.
GAATCAATCAAACACTCACAACCAGTCAAAAGATCTGGGTTTAATCCATCACCGTTCTTTAGCCCACTCTGCCACCCCAGTTCAGACATGGCTATGTGCAAATCAGTCTGACCCTGTGCCTCATGGGAACAGTCCAGCCCGAACTCCCAAGCCATGTGTTCCCTGGACCGGAAACAAGCTTCCGAGGACCGGTTTCTGGCATTCCAGCCGTCTTCAGCCCGGCTTGCTAGAATCCAGTGGCAAAGTGAGCAAGAGCTCACGTCTGAGCATACCCTGCCACACTTATGGCAGCCAAAAGTGGTACAAAATGGGGTGGTGATGGATGGAGCATCTGAATCAATCAAACACTCACACCCAGTCAAAAGATCTGGGTTTAATCCATCACCGTTCTTTAGCCCACTCTGCCACCCCAGTTCAGACATGGCTATATGCAAATCAGTCTGACCCTGTGCCTCATGGGAACAGTCCAGCCCGAACTGCCAAGCCATGTCTTCCCTGGACCGGAAACAAGCTTCCGAGGACCGGTTTCTGGCATTCCAGCCGTCTTCAGCCCGGCTTGCTTAAATCCAGTGGCAAAGTGAGCAAGGGACTCACGTCTGAGCATACCCTGCCACACTTATGGCGGCCTAAAGTGGTACAAAAGGGGATGGTGATGGACGGAGCATCTGAATCAATCAAACAATCACACCCAGTCAAAAGATCTGGGTTTAATCCATCACCGTTCTTTAGCCCACTCTGCCACCCCAGTTCAGACATGGCTATATGCAAATCAGTCTGACCCTGTGCCTCATGGGAACAGTCCAGCCCGAACTGCCAAGCCATGTCTTCCCTGGACCGGAAACAAGCTTCCGAGGACCGGTTTCCGGCATTCCAGCCGTCTTCAGCCCGGCTTGCTTGAATCCAGTGGCAAAGTGACAAAGGGACTCACAACTGAGCATACCCTGCCACACTTATGGCGGCCAAAAGTGGTACAAATGGGGGTGGTGATGGACGGAGCATCTGAATCAATCAAACACTCACACCCAGTCAAAAGATCTGGGTTTAATCCATCACCGTTCTTTAGCCCACTCTGCCACCCCAGTTCAGACATGGCTATATGCAAATCAGTCTGACCCTGTGCCTCATGGGAACAGTCCAGCCCGAACTGCCAAGCCATGTCTTCCCTGGACCGGAAACAAGCTTCCGAGGACCGGTTTCTGGCATTCCAGCCGTCTTCAGCCCGGCTTGCTTGAATCCAGTGGCAAAGTGAGCAAGGGACTCACGTCTGAGCATACCCTGCCACACTTATGGCGGCCAAAAGTGGTACAAAAGGGGGTGGTGATGGACGGAGCATCTGAATCAATCAAACACTCACACCGAGTCAAAAGATCTGGGTTTAATCCATCACCGTTCTTTAGCCCACTCTGCCACCCCAGTTCAGACATGGCTATATGCAAATCAGTCTGACCCTGTGCCTCATGGGAACAGTCCAGCCCGAACTGCCAAGCCATGTCTTCCCTGGACCGGAAACAAGCTTCCGAGGACCGGTTTCTGGCATTCCAGCCGTCTTCAGCCCGGCTTGCTTGAATCCAGTGGCAAAGTAAATGTAAATGTAAATGTAGTATACTTGTAAAGCGCACAGCTGCCCCAGCAACGGGGCGTCCCGGCGCTGTATAACTCTGGGGAACCCGTCCTGGCTTTCCCTGTGGGATGGTCCCTTGCTGGGAGTCCCCAAGGTGGAGCCAGGCATCCCCGGAATTGGTGGGGCCGTTGTGGAGATTAGGCAAGCTAATGCCCAGAGTTGCCGAGTGGAACCCCTGATTAGAGTAAGCACCGAAGCGAGAATTATTGAGTCCGCTGACCAAGGTCTACGACCCTGCCGCGTCGGGAATTGAACCCTGGTCCCAGGCTGACTTCTGCTCTCAGGCCTGCCGCCTCTAACCAGTGAGCCACACTACTCCTGTGTGCAAGGGACTCACGTCTGAGCATACCCTGCCACACATACCCTGCCACACTTATGGCAGCCAAAAGTGGTACAAAAGGGGGTGGTGTTGGATGGAGCATCTGAATCAATCAAACACTCACACCCAGTCAAAAGATCTGGGTTTAATCCATCACCGTTCTTTAGCCCACTCTGCCACCCCAGTTCAGACATGGCTATATGCAAATCAGTCTGACCCTGTGCCTCATGGGAACAGTCCGGCCCGAACTGCCAAGCCATGTCTTCCCTGGACCGGAAACAAGCTTCCGAGGACCGGTTTCTGGCATTCCAGCCGTCTTCAGCCCGGCTTGCTTACATCCAGTGGCAAAGTGAGCAAGGGACTCACGTCTGAGCATACCCTGCCACACTTATGGCGGCCAAAAGTGGTACAAAAGGGGATGGTGATGGACGGAGCATCTGAATCAATCAAACACTCACACCCAGTCAAAAGATCTGGGTTTAATCCATCACCGTTCTCTAGCCCACTCTGCCACCCCAGTTCAGACATGGCTATATGCAAATCAGTCTGACCCTGTGCCTCATGGGAACAGTCCAGCCCGAACTGCCAAGCCATGTCTTCCCTGGACCGGAATCAAGCTTCCGAGGACCGGTTTCCGGCATTCCAGCCGTCTTCAGCCCGGCTTGCTTGAATCCAGTGGCAAAGTGACAAAGGGACTCACAACTGAGCATAGCCTGCCACACTTATGGCGGCCAAAAGTGGTACAAAAGGGGGTGGTGATGGACGGAGCATCTGAATCAATCAAACACTCACACCCAGTCAAAAGATCTGGGTTTAATCCATCATCGTTCTTTAGCCCACTCTGCCACCCCAGTTCAGACATGGCTATATGCAAATCAGTCTGACCCTGTTCCTCATGGGAACAGTCCAGCCCGAACTGCCAAGCCATGTCTTCCCTGGACCGGAAACAAGCTTCCGAGGACCGGTTTCTGGCATTCCAGCTGTCTTCAGCCCGGCTTGCTTGAATCCAGTGGCAAAGTGAGCAAGGGACTCACGTCTGAGCATACCCTGTCACACTTATGGCGGCCAAAAGTGGTACAAAAGGGGGTGGTGATGGACGGAGCATCTGAATCAATCAAACACTCACAACCAGTCAAAAGATCTGGGTTTAATCCATCACCGTTCTTTAGCCCACTCTGCCACCCCAGTTCAGACATGGCTATATGCAAATCAGTCTGACCCTGTGCCTCATGGGAACAGTCCGGCCCGAACTGCCAAGCCATGTCTTCCCTGGACCGGAAACAAGCTTCCGAAGACCGGTTTCTGGCATTCCAGCCGTCTTCAGCCCGGCTTGCTTACATCCAGTGGCAAAGTGAGCAAGGGACTCACGTCTGAGCATACCCTGCCACACTTATGGCGGCCAAAAGTGGTACAAAAGGGGATGGTGATGGACGGAGCATCTGAATCAATCAAACACTCACACCCAGTCAAAAGATCTGGGTTTAATCCATCACCGTTCTCTAGCCCACTCTGCCACCCCAGTTCAGACATGGCTATATGCAAATCAGTCTGACCCTGTGCCTCATGGGAACAGTCCAGCCCGAACTGCCAAGCCATGTCTTCCCTGGACCGGAATCAAGCTTCCGAGGACCGGTTTCCGGCATTCCAGCCGTCTTCAGCCCGGCTTGCTTGAATCCAGTGGCAAAGTGACAAAGGGACTCACAACTGAGCATACCCTGCCACACTTATGGCGGCCAAAAGTGGTACAAAAGGGGGTGGTGATGGACGGAGCATCTGAATCAATCAAACACTCACACCCAGTCAAAAGATCTGGGTTTAATCCATCATCGTTCTTTAGCCCACTCTGCCACCCCAGTTCAGACATGGCTATATGCAAATCAGTCTGACCCTGTTCCTCATGGGAACAGTCCAGCCCGAACTGCCAAGCCATGTCTTCCCTGGACCGGAAACAAGCTTCCGAGGACCGGTTTCTGGCATTCCAGCTGTCTTCAGCCCGGCTTGCTTGAATCCAGTGGCAAAGTGAGCAAGGGACTCACGTCTGAGCATACCCTGTCACACTTATGGCGGCCAAAAGTGGTACAAAAGGGGGTGGTGATGGACGGAGCATCTGAATCAATCAAACACTCACAACCAGTCAAAAGATCTGGGTTTAATCCATCACCGTTCTTTAGCCCACTCTGCCACCACCAGTTCAGACATGGCTATATGCAAATCAGTCTGACCCTGTGCCTCATGGGAACAGTCCAGCCCGAACTGCCAAGCCATGTCTTCCCTGGACCGGAAACAAGCTTCCGAGGACCGGTTTCTGGCATTCCAGCCGTCTTCAGCCCGGCTTGCTTGAATCCAGTGGCAAAGTGAGCAAGGGACTCACGTCTGACCATACCCTGCCACACTTATGGCGGCCAAAAGTGGTACAAAAGGGGGTGGTGATGGACGGAGCATCTGAATCAATCAAATACTCACACCCAGTCAAAAGATCTGGGTTTAATCCATCATCGTTCTTTAGCCCACTATGCCACCCCAGTTCAGACATGGCTATATGCAAATCAGTCTGACCCTGTGCCTCATGGGAACAGTCCAGCCCGAACTGCCAAGCCATGTCTTCCCTGGACCAGAAACAAGCTTCCGAGGACCGGTTTCTGGCATTCCAGCCGTCTTCAACCCGGCTTGCTTGAATCCAGTGGCAAAGTGTGCAAGGGACTCAAGTCTGAGCATACCCGGCCACACTTATGGCGGCCAAAAGTGGTACAAAAGGGGGTGCTGATGGACGGAGCATCTGAATAAATCAAACACTCACACCCAGTCAAAAGATCTGGGTTTAATCCATCACCGTTCTTTAGCCCACTCTGCCACCCCAGTTCAGACATGGCTATATGCAAATCAGTCTGACCCTGTGCCTCATGGGAACAGTCCAGCCCGAACTGCCAAGCCATGTCTTCCCTGGACCGGAAACAAGCTTCCGAGGACCGGTTTCCGGCATTCCAGCCGTCTTCAGCCCGGCTTGCTTGAATCCAGTGGCAAAGTGACAAAGGGACTCACAACTGAGCATACCCTGCCACACTTATGGCGGCCAAAAGTGGTACAAAAGGGGGTGGTGATGGACGGAGCATCTGAATCAATCAAACACTCACACCCAGTCAAAAGATCTGGTTTTAATCCATCACCGTTCTTTAGCCCACTCTGCCACCACCAGTTCAGACATGGCTATATGCAAATCAGTCTGACCCTGTGCCTCATGGGAACAGTCCAGCCCGAACTGCCAAGCCATGTCTTCCCTGGGCCGGAAACAAGCTTCCGAGGACCGGTTTCTGGCATTCCAGCCGTCTTCAGCCCGGCTTGCTTGAATCCAGTGGCAAAGTGAGCAAGGGACTCACGTCTGAGCATACCCTGTCACACTTATGGCGGCCAAAAGTGGTACAAAAGGGGGTGGTGATGGACGGAGCATCTGAATCAATCAAACACTCACAACCAGTCAAAAGATCTTGGTTTAATCCATCACCGTTCTTTAGCCCACTCTTCCACCCCAGTTCAGACATGGCTATATGCAAATCAGTCTGACCCTGTGCCTCATGGGAACAGTCCAGCCCGAACTGCCAAGCCATGTCTTCCCTGGACCGGAAACAAGCTTCCGAGGACCGGTTTCTGGCATTCCAGCCGTCTTCAGCCCGGCTTGCTTGAATCCAGTGGCAAAGTGAGCAAGGGACTAACGTCTGAGCATACCCTGCCACACTTATGGCGGCCAAAAGTGGTACAAAAGGGGGTGCTGATGGTCCAGGGAAGGCATGGCTTTGCAGTTCGGGCTGGACTGTTCCCATGAGGCACAGGGTCATACTGATTTGCATATAGCCATGTCTGAACTGGGGCGGCAGAGTGGACTAAAGAACAGTGATGGATCAAACCCAGATCGTTTGACTGGGTGTGAGTGTTTGATTGGTTCTGATGCTCCGTCCATCACCACCCCCTTTTGTACCAATTTTGGCCGCCATAAGTGTGGCAGGGTATGCTCAGACATGAGTCCCTTGCTCACTTTGCCACTGGATTCAAGCAAGCCGGGCTGAAGACGGCTGGAATGCCAGAAACCGGTCCTCAGAAGCTTGTTTCCGGTCCAGGGCAGACATGGCTTGGCAGTTCGGGCTGGACTGTTCCCATGAGGCACAGGGTCAGACTGATTTGCATATAGCCATGTCTGAACTGGGGTGGCAGAGTGGGCTAAAGAACGGTGATTGATCATACCCAGATCTTTTGACTGGGTGTGAGTGTTTGATTGGTTCTGATGCTCCGTCCATCACCACCCCCTTTTGTACAACTCAATCCAATGCCACCCATGCCCTAAATGATGTCGAAATTCAACAGACCACACAGAACCACTTGTTTAATGCAGCTGTGACTACCTGCTCTGAACCTGCAAAGATGCTTGAATAGTTAATTCACTAGGTATATGAGGTTAAGAGTGCATTGGGAAAAGTTGTTATGGTGAATTAGTATGTTTATGACTGTGTTGATGAGCAAATATATCTCATAGTGATATATGTGCAACGAAGTCGAAAAAATAAAAGGCAGTGTATGTGACAGTTGTTGTATATAAAACATGATACAAAAGAGTCGGTGATTGTGCAAATGACTGTATGGATGACTTTATACTTGAAATAGTGATTTTATAAGACACTAAGTCTGAGTTTCTATCTGTATAAATAAATGAAGTAGTGTTTGTATGAGTGTGTAGCTGAGTAAATGTAAGTGTGATCAATAGTTTACACACGTGAGTAGGATGACTGCATAAGTGAGTAGGATGTGTGCTGGTGTGTCAATGTTGATATAGGTGTATAAGTGTATTTGATAGTGTTCTATTGATTTGTAACAACTTGTATGAGTTAATTTATAGATGAGTGTTTAGATGTGTGTTTAGACCTAGGAATCACGGAGTGTTTTTTTAGAAACTTGTATTGGTGTGTCAATGGTTTCAAAAATGGTGCTTTGTATTTTATACTAAGTGATTAAAGGTTATATTACTGTGTCATAAGGTGTATCAGATTGTCATGTGGATGATGTCATCAGTGATGTCACTGACCATGTCATGAAATATGTAATATGCGATATCATCAGCAGTGGATTGCGGGCGTGCGAGTTATAGTTAGTAGAAGTTACTATAATGGAGGAATTTCAATGATTTTGTACGAGTGAAATGTCCAGCTAACTATAACACCCCTGTAACCTATGGTTTTTTCAGTGAATTTCTAAAGTTTTTTAAATGCTAATTCCTAACTATAACAGCCCTGAAACCTATGTTTTTCTCAGTGAATTTCAAAGGTTTTATGAATGACAATTTTTACATTTAATAATAGTTATATTTATTTTTTTGCTACTGATTTTCTAATTTTTTTAAACTATTTATTTTTACATACTTTAATTTTTAAATTACATTATATTCTTGTTTTATATTTTTATTTTAATATATTTATATTATTTTCTTTATTGTTTTTTTTTCAGAACTGTTTTGGGGAGTCCCGCACACAAAGCGTACCATTCTTGATCATTGGGTTGAACCTAGCCCCCATTTTAGAAATGTTGTGAAGGATCTGCGTGGGGTGTGCGACGGGTGTGTATTTATGCGCGCGATTGCTATGCAACCGGTACGCAACTCCTGCTTCCGCACATTCGCGGCACATATGCATTACTGTACATGACGCTTGCGCGGTGATGAGTTCCGCGTGACATCATTTATGTGTTGGTCGCGGTGGGTGCGCGACTCCTGCAAAACCTTTTATTGTCTAAAATGATATATATATAAGTCTTTAATATACATATTAGGACAAGACATTATCTTAGCTATTCATAAAAATTATATATTTTTACTTGTAGTAAACTTATATTACTTTAAATGCATAGTGGATTCAACCATATTACCTAAGGCAGTGGGGACGATCTCGGTCATGTAGCTGTGTTGTCCCCACCTGGAAGCGGAAGTGGAGTGGGCTGGTCCAATGTATTCCACTCCAGCGTATGAGTATGAATAAATAGGCTGGGGCTCTGGGCGTGGTTCACTTGTGGGAAGGCCAAAGCATCTGCCAGAGAGGGGGCCCTCACTCTGCCACGTGGCTGCTGCCATGACCGCGAGCCACATCGACACAGGCCCCCTGCGAACTCAGCAGCACAGCAACGCAGACTTTTGTCTGTACAGCCTACTGCCTTCGATCTACACTACAGACAGCAGGGTTCACAGCTTGAACTCAGCCTTGATTTATTAATTGCACAGAGAACTGTACTCTATGTCCTCGGATTTTGTGAAGAAGAAGTGACAAAATAAAAAATGACGCAGTCCAGTAAGCAAGACACATTCTACCAGTGCGGCCCGCCCGGACCGCGCATCATCGTAGGCTGCGCACACGCTAAGTCCTTCAGGTGCCACTAACTTCACCATAAGTCATTGCCACATGGCCTTATTAAGGCAGAATTAATTAGACAAAAGACATTGCTCCTAGTGCGGCCCGCCCATACCACGCATCATCGCAGGGTCCTCACACGCTGAGCACCAGAGGTACCACTAACTCAGTGTGCCATAAGTCATCGCCACGTGGCCTTATTAAGGCAGAATTCAGTAGATAAAAGACATTGCTAGCAGTGCGCCCTTTCAGACCACGCATCATCGCAGGCTCCACAAAAGCTGAGTACTTCAGGTGCCACTAACTCAGTGCACCACTTATCATCGCTGGCTGCACACACGCTGAATTGCCAATAACTGTGCAGATCAACTCAACGCCTTGTGGCCTTGGGCCCTTGCTGACCACTGCCTCCTGCCTACACTGCAGTCATCAGGGCTCACAATTAAAATTGAGTCTTCATTCATTAATTGCCGAGTGCAGTAGACAAATAAGTATAACATCCCTCAAACCTACACAATATCCTTTTAGTACCCTTGCTTCAAGAACTTTACTACAATGACCAAATTCGTCTTGCAACTCCAAACAAACACTGAATGGCAGTCTACACTGCGGACAGCTGAGCTCACAATTTGAACTATAACGATCCTGAAACCTACATGTTTCGACAATGTATTCCATACATATTTCATGTTTTCTTCTATATGCATACACTGCGGTCAGCAGAGCTCACAATTTGAATGCAGTCTTGTTTTATTAATTGCAGAGAGAATTGTCCTCTATGTCCTCAGATTTTGTTAAAAGAACGTGACAAAAAGCATTCCTCGATGTCTGTGCTGTCTACTGCCTTTGATCTGTAATGCATAGCAGGTCTCACAATTCAGATCGAGTCGTAATTGCAGATGACGCAGTCCAGTAGGCAACAGGCATTGCTCCCATTGCGGTCCGCCCAGACCACGCATCATCTCAGGCTGCGCACACACTAAATGCTTCTGATGCCCGTACCTCAGTGCACCACAACTCAGACTCGTGATGATAGAATGTTTTGTGTATGATTTGAGATCTGCTGCCCCTACCTCAGTGCACCACAAGTCATGGACCCTTTACGATAGAATCTTTTGTGTCTTAATTCACATGTAGAGCTCCTAACTTACTACAGCACAAGTCATAGACCCTTTATGATGGAATCTCTGTGTATGATCCGATGATTACTGTTGTACTTGTTACCAGCACCAACCATTCCCAGAGGGCTGGCTTACACTTACCCCATGTGCACCCAGCACAGACATCACTGGACATGTCACCCTGGTAATAAAAAAGAGTCGAGCGCACGTGCCCGTACCCAGTTCAACTATCTATCTGTGTCCGTGTGTTCATTATGTTTGCAAGATAATGCCCCTGGGCCCTACCACCTTACATTGTGCTGTAGACAGCGTATGCAACCATGTTACCTCTGGCAGTAGGAAAAACGTCGGTTATTTAACTTTTTCTCGCTCATTCTACAAGTACAAACGTAGAGACTTGGTCATTAGACTACTGCAAGCAAAGTGTATTGTAAATTTATAAGTGAGTGGGAATTGCCGGATTTTTTTTTGTTGCATATTTATATAGCGAGAACTCAACCCAAAAGTATTTCAGCCCTTTACATGAGCACGTATTTACATTACACATTGAGGCACGCGGAGATTACGTGATTTGCCCACAATCACAGGATGTGGCCGCGAGCCCAAAGCTCGAACCCTGGTTCCCAGCACCAAGTTCTGCAGTCTAGCCGATGGAACACATAAGTACATATGTTGGCGCAGCCTAACTTTGACCACGAGCTTCGTTCTTATTAGCTGCCCTCCATGTGCCAAAAGCTGCAACCTGAACTTTCCATGGCCCTGTATTGCTACTTCTACAACACTCCAGTGAATGTGCAATAAACATTCATATCCACAGAAATGCATCATGTCCACCATCTTTCATGTGTGGAACTATCGATGAATGTAGGGTCAGTGATTCCCCGTACCTTCCATGTCGGCCATGTTGTTGGACTTTACTCACAGAATGACATATTTGCACTTGCAACCTGGGTGACGGCAGAACTACAACACCGACACCTGCATCAGTTGATTCCTCATATACCTCATGACGATGCCACCCCCGTAGCTCTGGAGTCATTCTTCAAAGCCTCACGCAGTACTTGCATACGTCATGCCAGCCCACTCCGCAAACGCTTATAGGAAAGGACAACAATGCTGCTTGGCCCAGATTTTCATTGTAGTGATCTGCTGCTCACAGGTCTAATTGTCAGTATACCACAGCCACTCTCTCACAGCTGCTATACACTCACACCACACCCATCCAGCACTGGCGTCACAGGACACATGACCCTCCCAATAAAAAAGACTGGGCACACATGCTCGACACCATTTTAGAGTTGCTCACAGCGGCTGCACTGCAGCCGGCACAGGCACACGGCCACCGAATGGTGAAATTCGGTCCACTGAGGAAGGGGTATTGTAATTGCTGAGCGGGTATGCAGTGTAAAGGATACACGATGATTCTGCAGGAGCGTCAGGAATCCGAAGTATAATCCACAGCCTTCCCCTGCAGTCTCCCGACTCTATCAAGCACTAGAGTACAGGAGGCAAGCCAGGGGAAAACAGGGAAACAAAACAAGGAAAGGTTGGGGTAACAATTGGGTGTTGAGGGTCTTCAAACTGGTCGTCTCAACTTTCGTGAGGGCTTGGCAATCAAGAGAGACTGTAACGCAAAGAGTTATATTCTTAAACCTGAAGAGGACAATCACATTCCCAAGTATACAACATAACCTTACATACCTAACTGATTGTATGTTGATGTCCCTGAATGGATATGGGAAAACCTCTGGAAAGGAATATAACTGGAGCTGCAGTGAAGAAGACAATACCCTTATAAGTCTAATGACCCAATGTATACTTGTGTAGTGAGTGACTAACAATATATCCTGCTCACTCTGATCTTTTGTCTTAACAGCCACGAAGCACACCCCAAAGGATTCTTTGAATACAAGCATTCGGTTGTCAATATTCTTGATAGTAGGAACAACATCTACAATGATCAAAACAAGGAGTCAACACTTCAATACAGTATTATTGATATCAATATAATGTGCAGCGCAAGAATGCGCTGTTACCGTGTTTCTGGAACATGTAGCTGTATCCCAATCCTCACTGGTCCACGCAAGAATCAAGTCCAAAGAGGTGCAAAAAAACACCAGAGCTGAATAACCCCAACGTGTAAGTGGAATAAGCAGGGATAAGGAAAAGCCCTAACTAACTAAGGTCAGCGCACCGGTTACCAACCCGGCCACCAGCGGAGCACAACCCGGCTGGCAGCGGAGCACCACGGTGATGTAAGAAAAAGGGAGAGTGAATGTGTGCCCGGCCCGTCAGCGGAGCAAAACCCGGCTGACAAGCGGAGCGGGAAACAAATGAGGCTAACAGCAGGGGGAGGATGCCCGGCTCGTCAGCGGAGCAAAACCCGGCTGACAAGCGGAGCTGCAATGAGGCAGAGGGTAGGGAGAGGTAATCCCGCCGGATGGCGGAGTCAAACCCGGCCGCCGGGCGGGACACCAGAATACTGCAAGGCAGCCTGAACGGAAAGCGACACAGGACGTGTCGAAATACACAAGTGCGGTAGAGAGGCACTATGCAAATGAGAGAGACAGCCTGAAACGGCTCAATACCGAACCAACAGAGCAGAAGACTCTCTCTCAACGAAAGAACGCCAGGACGAAGAAAAACCGGAAGTCAGGCACAGGAAGTCAGGCACAGGAACGAACCCAACGGAGCTAGACGCTAGAACGTGAAGCGTCGCTCCCTGGGTTAAGGACACCTATATAGTGCACGATTAAAGGGCTAGCGCACTGGGAGGGGGCTTGAGGCATGACAGTACACTCCCCCCACAAGAACCCCCACCTGGTTTTGGCTTGTCAGGGTATCTTTTATGGAACGCCCTTAACAGTCTGGGTGCATGGACATTGGAAAAAGGTTCCCATGTACGTTCTTCCACACCGTATCCCTTCCAATGAACCAAATACTGGACCGTACCCCTCACTCTACGGGAATCTAGGATAGTTTCGACCTCGTATTCCTCCGAGTCCTGCAGAGTTAACGGAGTAGGTTTTGCTGGCAGTTTAGTCCCTGGCTCAACCGGCTTTATTAGGGAAACATGAAATACCGGATGAATCCTGAATGAAGGCGGAAGCTGTAATCGTATGGCAACAGGATTGATTATTTTTTCCACCTTATAGGGACCTATGTATTTGGGATTGAACTTGCGTGGACCCCCGAGAGTAATGTATTTGGTGGAAAGCCAAACCTCATCTCCTGGTGTGTATATGGGTTCTAATCTTCTGTGTAGATTTGCCCCCTCTGTGTATCTCACCTTGGCCATCTCAAGATTCACCAATGCCCTCCTCTGTATTTCATGTAACGTTTCTACTCTATCTGCAGCAGCAGGGGTTGGACAATCCAAGGAACAACCAGAGGGCAGCAACTTAGGGTGATAACCATACAAGCAAAAGAACGGAGAGACCTTGATAGAGGAGTGTGTGCTATTGTTATATGAGATTTCTGCTACCCAAACCAATTCATCCCAGTCCACTGGAGACTGCAACACCTGATTCCTTATGTATTGCTCAAAACACTGATTGACTCTCTCCGTCTGTCCATCTGACTGTGGATGGTGACTCGAGGACAGACGGACGTCTATCTGAAGCAAAGAACACAGACCCTTCCAGAACCTTGACACAAATTGGGCTCCTCTGTCGGAAACCAAAGCAGAAGGGAAACCATGAAGTCGCACTATGTGTTGCATATATATGGCGGCTAATTCAACTGCTGTGGGGAGACGTTGTAACGGTACAAAATGAGCCATCTTGGTGTACATATCCACCACCACCAGTAACGTATTGTTCTTAGCCTTGGTGAGCGGTAGTTCCACTATAAAATCAAGGGACACCGTATGCCAGGGACCGGGAGGGGGAGGTAATGGCATGAGAAGGCCTACAGGGTTGAGGCGAGAAACCTTAGTTTGTGCACACACATAGCATGTCTTAACAAAGTGTTCTATGTCTGCCAACATAGTAGGCCACCAGTAACGGTCACGCACAGTACTAATGGTTTTCTTAATCCCTGGATGACCCGCTATGGGATGTGTATGATACCACTGCATGACCTGGTCTTGGAGGTTCTTTGTCGGTATAACCACTCCCCCTTGTACACACACAAGGTCTCCCTTCTTGGTCGTGTCTTGTGAACCCACTAGAGCCTGCATGTCTGCTGACGCTTGACTACACTTGACTTGTGCCAAGAATTCATCCTCCGACTTAGTTCCTCCTACGATATTCCTTCTAGGGATAATCGGTGTAGGCTCAATGGGATCGATAGGAGTATCGAATCCCAACCGTGAAAGTGCATCTGCCTTCCCATTACGTTTGCCTGGTCTGTACTGGACAGTGAAGTCGAACTCACTAAAGAACTGAGCCCAACGCAGTTGCCTCATGGAAAGTGCCTTTGCTGACTTAAGATATTGGAGATTGCGATGATCGGTGTATACTACCGCGGGATGTCTAGCACCTAAGAGATACTGCCGCCACTCTTTGAATGCCTTCTTGATAGCCAGAAGTTCCTTGTCCCCTACTGCATAATTGTATTCAGCAGGGGAGAGTTTGTGAGAGTAATAGGCCACTGGATGACACTCACCGGACACTGCATCCGCCTGAGATAGAACACCTCCCACTGCCACTTGCGAGGCGTCTACCTCCACCACAAAGGGCAGAGCAGGGTCGGGATGATGTAGCACCGGGGCACTGGTGAAAGCATTCTTTAGCATCTGAAATGAATGCTCTGCCTCACCGGACCAGACGAAAGGAACCCCCTTTTTCAACAATGATGTAATGGGCGACACCAAGTCCGAGAAATTGCGAATGAATCTTCTATAGAAATTGGCCAGCCCTATAAAACTCTGGACCGCTTTAATTGTACGCAGAGCCGGCCATGCCAAAACAGCCTCCACCTTGGAGGGATCCATGCGCAGGCCTCTAGGGGAAACGATATATCCCAAGAATGGAACCTCTTGCGTGTGAAAAGTACATTTTTCCAACTTGCAATACAATCGGTTGTTAAGTAAACGTTCCAACACGTTATGGACATGCTGTTGGTGTATCTCCAAAGTAGAGGAAAATATCAGCAGGTCATCAATGTAGGCAATTACATAATCATCAAGAATGTCTTTCAAAACTTCATTTATGAAGAATTGAAATGCTGCCGGGGCATTACAGAGCCCAAAGGGCATTACAAGGTACTCGAAGAGACCATACTTGGTGCAGAACGCAGTCTTCCACTCGTCTCCCTCCTTGACTCGTACCAGATGATAAGCACCCCGCAAGTCCAACTTGGTGAAGTATTGGGCATTGCGAATTCTGTCAAGGAGGGAGGCTATGAGAGGAAGAGGATAACGATTTTTAATAGTCACTTCATTGAGCTTCCTGTAATCGATACAACATCGCAGGCCCCCCTCCCGTTTAGGAATAAAAAACAATGACGAAGAGGCTGGGGATCGCGATGGTCTGATGAATCCCTTCTCAAGCATAGAGTCTAGATATTCCCGTAAATATACGTTCTCCTTCTCAGTGAGTGCATACACTCTACTACAGGGTATTCTGGCTCCTGCCTCAAGATCAATACGGCAGTCGTAGACGCGGTGTGGCGGAAGAACCTCCGCTTCCTGCACATCAAAGACTGCTCGCAATTCGTGGTAATAGGGTGGTAGAACAGGACAGGCCTCCGTACATTCCGCGGCTGTGTGTGTCTCTCTTTTAGTAACCCCTACCACAGGCCCCAGAACCACCGGAGGAAAGGATATAGTGGATGTTTCCCAATTGATGACAGGATTTTGCGTTCTTAACCATGGGATACCTAGAAGCACCGGGAACTGTGGAGAACTAATTAAATCAAATGTTAAGTCCTCATGATGATCAGTTGCTATAACCATGTGCATCGGGTTGGTATGATGTGTAACTGGACCAGAGAGAAGGGGACTGCCATCGATGGTAGTGACATTACTGGCAGTCGCCTTTTCAGTGTCGGTGATCATATTCTCCCTAGCCCATTCTCTGTCCATGTAATTTCCAGAAGCCCCGGAGTCCACCATTATCAAAACGTGTAAGCCAAGAGTGCCTTGTGTGAGATATGCTGATATGTACAAATGGTTAGTAGGAGCGTATATGTAATCGGAAGAAGAGACTGTTAGTCCAGACATACCTGAGTTCCTCGTCTCACAAGAACTCAGGCTGACTAGTTTCCCGACACCTTGGACTGAGCGGGTTTAACTGGGCATTCTCTTAGGAAATGACCTGCTTTCCCACAATATAAACATAATCGAAGAGTTCTTCTTCTCTGTCTTTCCTCGGAAGTCAGAGGGCCTCGGACTATGCCTATCTGCATGGGTTCGCTGTCTTCTGTGGCTTTTTCTGGGGCACTTTTCTTTTCCTTCAGAGCAACATACCGATACTCATGCTTCCCTTTCTCCTTCTTTCGTTCATGAAATCGATGGTCTATTTTCACTACCAGATCTATGAGAGCATTACAAGAAGTGGGAAGATCGACTATCTGGGACAAGGCGTCTTTCAATTCCTCCCGCAACCCTCTGTAGAACATCGTACTTCGTTTTTCTTCCGGCCAGTCAGACTCAATCACTAACCGGCGGAATTTGGTAATATAGGCCACCAGATCCTGAGTACCCTGTTTCAATTCTAACAATTCTGTATCGGCAGAATGAGTATACATGTGTCGATCGAAGAGTTTACGGAATTCTCGTCGAAATGCTGCATAATTATGTAGCAGGGGGTCATCTCTGTCTACTAAGGGAATAGCTTTGCAGTTCGGGCTGGACTGTTCCCATGAGGCACAGGGTCAGACTGATTTGCATATAGCCATGTCTGAACTGGGGCGGCAGAGTGGACTAAAGAACAGTGATGGATCAAACCCAGATCGTTTGACTGGGTGTGAGTGTTTGATTGGTTCTGATGCTCCGTCCATCACCACCCCCTTTTGTACCAATTTTGGCCGCCATAAGTGTGGCAGGGTATGCTCAGACATGAGTCCCTTGCTCACTTTGCCACTGGATTCAAGCAAGCCGGGCTGAAGACGGCTGGAATGCCAGAAACCGGTCCTCAGAAGCTTGTTTCCGGTCCAGGGCAGACATGGCTTGGCAGTTCGGGCTGGACTGTTCCCATGAGGCACAGGGTCAGACTGATTTGCATATAGCCATGTCTGAACTGGGGTGGCAGAGTGGGCTAAAGAACGGTGATTGATCATACCCAGATCTTTTGACTGGGTGTGAGTGTTTGATTGGTTCTGATGCTCCGTCCATCACCACCCCCTTTTGTACAACTCAATCCAATGCCACCCATGCCCTAAATGATGTCGAAATTCAACAGACCACACAGAACCACTTGTTTAATGCAGCTGTGACTACCTGCTCTGAACCTGCAAAGATGCTTGAATAGTTAATTCACTAGGTATATGAGGTTAAGAGTGCATTGGGAAAAGTTGTTATGGTGAATTAGTATGTTTATGACTGTGTTGATGAGCAAATATATCTCATAGTGATATATGTGCAACGAAGTCGAAAAAATAAAAGGCAGTGTATGTGACAGTTGTTGTATATAAAACATGATACAAAAGAGTCGGTGATTGTGCAAATGACTGTATGGATGACTTTATACTTGAAATAGTGATTTTATAAGACACTAAGTCTGAGTTTCTATCTGTATAAATAAATGAAGTAGTGTTTGTATGAGTGTGTAGCTGAGTAAATGTAAGTGTGATCAATAGTTTACACACGTGAGTAGGATGACTGCATAAGTGAGTAGGATGTGTGCTGGTGTGTCAATGTTGATATAGGTGTATAAGTGTATTTGATAGTGTTCTATTGATTTGTAACAACTTGTATGAGTTAATTTATAGATGAGTGTTTAGATGTGTGTTTAGACCTAGGAATCACGGAGTGTTTTTTTAGAAACTTGTATTGGTGTGTCAATGGTTTCAAAAATGGTGCTTTGTATTTTATACTAAGTGATTAAAGGTTATATTACTGTGTCATAAGGTGTATCAGATTGTCATGTGGATGATGTCATCAGTGATGTCACTGACCATGTCATGAAATATGTAATATGCGATATCATCAGCAGTGGATTGCGGGCGTGCGAGTTATAGTTAGTAGAAGTTACTATAATGGAGGAATTTCAATGATTTTGTACGAGTGAAATGTCCAGCTAACTATAACACCCCTGTAACCTATGGTTTTTTCAGTGAATTTCTAAAGTTTTTTAAATGCTAATTCCTAACTATAACAGCCCTGAAACCTATGTTTTTCTCAGTGAATTTCAAAGGTTTTATGAATGACAATTTTTACATTTAATAATAGTTATATTTATTTTTTTGCTACTGATTTTCTAATTTTTTTAAACTATTTATTTTTACATACTTTAATTTTTAAATTACATTATATTCTTGTTTTATATTTTTATTTTAATATATTTATATTATTTTCTTTATTGTTTTTTTTTCAGAACTGTTTTGGGGAGTCCCGCACACAAAGCGTACCATTCTTGATCATTGGGTTGAACCTAGCCCCCATTTTAGAAATGTTGTGAAGGATCTGCGTGGGGTGTGCGACGGGTGTGTATTTATGCGCGCGATTGCTATGCAACCGGTACGCAACTCCTGCTTCCGCACATTCGCGGCACATATGCATTACTGTACATGACGCTTGCGCGGTGATGAGTTCCGCGTGACATCATTTATGTGTTGGTCGCGGTGGGTGCGCGACTCCTGCAAAACCTTTTATTGTCTAAAATGATATATATATAAGTCTTTAATATACATATTAGGACAAGACATTATCTTAGCTATTCATAAAAATTATATATTTTTACTTGTAGTAAACTTATATTACTTTAAATGCATAGTGGATTCAACCATATTACCTAAGGCAGTGGGGACGATCTCGGTCATGTAGCTGTGTTGTCCCCACCTGGAAGCGGAAGTGGAGTGGGCTGGTCCAATGTATTCCACTCCAGCGTATGAGTATGAATAAATAGGCTGGGGCTCTGGGCGTGGTTCACTTGTGGGAAGGCCAAAGCATCTGCCAGAGAGGGGGCCCTCACTCTGCCACGTGGCTGCTGCCATGACCGCGAGCCACATCGACACAGGCCCCCTGCGAACTCAGCAGCACAGCAACGCAGACTTTTGTCTGTACAGCCTACTGCCTTCGATCTACACTACAGACAGCAGGGTTCACAGCTTGAACTCAGCCTTGATTTATTAATTGCACAGAGAACTGTACTCTATGTCCTCGGATTTTGTGAAGAAGAAGTGACAAAATAAAAAATGACGCAGTCCAGTAAGCAAGACACATTCTACCAGTGCGGCCCGCCCGGACCGCGCATCATCGTAGGCTGCGCACACGCTAAGTCCTTCAGGTGCCACTAACTTCACCATAAGTCATTGCCACATGGCCTTATTAAGGCAGAATTAATTAGACAAAAGACATTGCTCCTAGTGCGGCCCGCCCATACCACGCATCATCGCAGGGTCCTCACACGCTGAGCACCAGAGGTACCACTAACTCAGTGTGCCATAAGTCATCGCCACGTGGCCTTATTAAGGCAGAATTCAGTAGATAAAAGACATTGCTAGCAGTGCGCCCTTTCAGACCACGCATCATCGCAGGCTCCACAAAAGCTGAGTACTTCAGGTGCCACTAACTCAGTGCACCACTTATCATCGCTGGCTGCACACACGCTGAATTGCCAATAACTGTGCAGATCAACTCAACGCCTTGTGGCCTTGGGCCCTTGCTGACCACTGCCTCCTGCCTACACTGCAGTCATCAGGGCTCACAATTAAAATTGAGTCTTCATTCATTAATTGCCGAGTGCAGTAGACAAATAAGTATAACATCCCTCAAACCTACACAATATCCTTTTAGTACCCTTGCTTCAAGAACTTTACTACAATGACCAAATTCGTCTTGCAACTCCAAACAAACACTGAATGGCAGTCTACACTGCGGACAGCTGAGCTCACAATTTGAACTATAACGATCCTGAAACCTACATGTTTCGACAATGTATTCCATACATATTTCATGTTTTCTTCTATATGCATACACTGCGGTCAGCAGAGCTCACAATTTGAATGCAGTCTTGTTTTATTAATTGCAGAGAGAATTGTCCTCTATGTCCTCAGATTTTGTTAAAAGAACGTGACAAAAAGCATTCCTCGATGTCTGTGCTGTCTACTGCCTTTGATCTGTAATGCATAGCAGGTCTCACAATTCAGATCGAGTCGTAATTGCAGATGACGCAGTCCAGTAGGCAACAGGCATTGCTCCCATTGCGGTCCGCCCAGACCACGCATCATCTCAGGCTGCGCACACACTAAATGCTTCTGATGCCCGTACCTCAGTGCACCACAACTCAGACTCGTGATGATAGAATGTTTTGTGTATGATTTGAGATCTGCTGCCCCTACCTCAGTGCACCACAAGTCATGGACCCTTTACGATAGAATCTTTTGTGTCTTAATTCACATGTAGAGCTCCTAACTTACTACAGCACAAGTCATAGACCCTTTATGATGGAATCTCTGTGTATGATCCGATGATTACTGTTGTACTTGTTACCAGCACCAACCATTCCCAGAGGGCTGGCTTACACTTACCCCATGTGCACCCAGCACAGACATCACTGGACATGTCACCCTGGTAATAAAAAAGAGTCGAGCGCACGTGCCCGTACCCAGTTCAACTATCTATCTGTGTCCGTGTGTTCATTATGTTTGCAAGATAATGCCCCTGGGCCCTACCACCTTACATTGTGCTGTAGACAGCGTATGCAACCATGTTACCTCTGGCAGTAGGAAAAACGTCGGTTATTTAACTTTTTCTCGCTCATTCTACAAGTACAAACGTAGAGACTTGGTCATTAGACTACTGCAAGCAAAGTGTATTGTAAATTTATAAGTGAGTGGGAATTGCCGGATTTTTTTTTGTTGCATATTTATATAGCGAGAACTCAACCCAAAAGTATTTCAGCCCTTTACATGAGCACGTATTTACATTACACATTGAGGCACGCGGAGATTACGTGATTTGCCCACAATCACAGGATGTGGCCGCGAGCCCAAAGCTCGAACCCTGGTTCCCAGCACCAAGTTCTGCAGTCTAGCCGATGGAACACATAAGTACATATGTTGGCGCAGCCTAACTTTGACCACGAGCTTCGTTCTTATTAGCTGCCCTCCATGTGCCAAAAGCTGCAACCTGAACTTTCCATGGCCCTGTATTGCTACTTCTACAACACTCCAGTGAATGTGCAATAAACATTCATATCCACAGAAATGCATCATGTCCACCATCTTTCATGTGTGGAACTATCGATGAATGTAGGGTCAGTGATTCCCCGTACCTTCCATGTCGGCCATGTTGTTGGACTTTACTCACAGAATGACATATTTGCACTTGCAACCTGGGTGACGGCAGAACTACAACACCGACACCTGCATCAGTTGATTCCTCATATACCTCATGACGATGCCACCCCCGTAGCTCTGGAGTCATTCTTCAAAGCCTCACGCAGTACTTGCATACGTCATGCCAGCCCACTCCGCAAACGCTTATAGGAAAGGACAACAATGCTGCTTGGCCCAGATTTTCATTGTAGTGATCTGCTGCTCACAGGTCTAATTGTCAGTATACCACAGCCACTCTCTCACAGCTGCTATACACTCACACCACACCCATCCAGCACTGGCGTCACAGGACACATGACCCTCCCAATAAAAAAGACTGGGCACACATGCTCGACACCATTTTAGAGTTGCTCACAGCGGCTGCACTGCAGCCGGCACAGGCACACGGCCACCGAATGGTGAAATTCGGTCCACTGAGGAAGGGGTATTGTAATTGCTGAGCGGGTATGCAGTGTAAAGGATACACGATGATTCTGCAGGAGCGTCAGGAATCCGAAGTATAATCCACAGCCTTCCCCTGCAGTCTCCCGACTCTATCAAGCACTAGAGTACAGGAGGCAAGCCAGGGGAAAACAGGGAAACAAAACAAGGAAAGGTTGGGGTAACAATTGGGTGTTGAGGGTCTTCAAACTGGTCGTCTCAACTTTCGTGAGGGCTTGGCAATCAAGAGAGACTGTAACGCAAAGAGTTATATTCTTAAACCTGAAGAGGACAATCACATTCCCAAGTATACAACATAACCTTACATACCTAACTGATTGTATGTTGATGTCCCTGAATGGATATGGGAAAACCTCTGGAAAGGAATATAACTGGAGCTGCAGTGAAGAAGACAATACCCTTATAAGTCTAATGACCCAATGTATACTTGTGTAGTGAGTGACTAACAATATATCCTGCTCACTCTGATCTTTTGTCTTAACAGCCACGAAGCACACCCCAAAGGATTCTTTGAATACAAGCATTCGGTTGTCAATATTCTTGATAGTAGGAACAACATCTACAATGATCAAAACAAGGAGTCAACACTTCAATACAGTATTATTGATATCAATATAATGTGCAGCGCAAGAATGCGCTGTTACCGTGTTTCTGGAACATGTAGCTGTATCCCAATCCTCACTGGTCCACGCAAGAATCAAGTCCAAAGAGGTGCAAAAAAACACCAGAGCTGAATAACCCCAACGTGTAAGTGGAATAAGCAGGGATAAGGAAAAGCCCTAACTAACTAAGGTCAGCGCACCGGTTACCAACCCGGCCACCAGCGGAGCACAACCCGGCTGGCAGCGGAGCACCACGGTGATGTAAGAAAAAGGGAGAGTGAATGTGTGCCCGGCCCGTCAGCGGAGCAAAACCCGGCTGACAAGCGGAGCGGGAAACAAATGAGGCTAACAGCAGGGGGAGGATGCCCGGCTCGTCAGCGGAGCAAAACCCGGCTGACAAGCGGAGCTGCAATGAGGCAGAGGGTAGGGAGAGGTAATCCCGCCGGATGGCGGAGTCAAACCCGGCCGCCGGGCGGGACACCAGAATACTGCAAGGCAGCCTGAACGGAAAGCGACACAGGACGTGTCGAAATACACAAGTGCGGTAGAGAGGCACTATGCAAATGAGAGAGACAGCCTGAAACGGCTCAATACCGAACCAACAGAGCAGAAGACTCTCTCTCAACGAAAGAACGCCAGGACGAAGAAAAACCGGAAGTCAGGCACAGGAAGTCAGGCACAGGAACGAACCCAACGGAGCTAGACGCTAGAACGTGAAGCGTCGCTCCCTGGGTTAAGGACACCTATATAGTGCACGATTAAAGGGCTAGCGCACTGGGAGGGGGCTTGAGGCATGACAGTACACTCCCCCCACAAGAACCCCCATCTGGTTTTGGCTTGTCAGGGTATCTTTTATGGAACGCCCTTAACAGTCTGGGTGCATGGACATTGGAAAAAGGTTCCCATGTACGTTCTTCCACACCGTATCCCTTCCAATGAACCAAATACTGGACCGTACCCCTCACTCTACGGGAATCTAGGATAGTTTCGACCTCGTATTCCTCCGAGTCCTGCAGAGTTAACGGAGTAGGTTTTGCTGGCAGTTTAGTCCCTGGCTCAACCGGCTTTATTAGGGAAACATGAAATACCGGATGAATCCTGAATGAAGGCGGAAGCTGTAATCGTATGGCAACAGGATTGATTATTTTTTCCACCTTATAGGGACCTATGTATTTGGGATTGAACTTGCGTGGACCCCCGAGAGTAATGTATTTGGTGGAAAGCCAAACCTCATCTCCTGGTGTGTATATGGGTTCTAATCTTCTGTGTAGATTTGCCCCCTCTGTGTATCTCACCTTGGCCATCTCAAGATTCACCAATGCCCTCCTCTGTATTTCATGTAACGTTTCTACTCTATCTGCAGCAGCAGGGGTTGGACAATCCAAGGAACAACCAGAGGGCAGCAACTTAGGGTGATAACCATACAAGCAAAAGAACGGAGAGACCTTGATAGAGGAGTGTGTGCTATTGTTATATGAGATTTCTGCTACCCAAACCAATTCATCCCAGTCCACTGGAGACTGCAACACCTGATTCCTTATGTATTGCTCAAAACACTGATTGACTCTCTCCGTCTGTCCATCTGACTGTGGATGGTGACTCGAGGACAGACGGACGTCTATCTGAAGCAAAGAACACAGACCCTTCCAGAACCTTGACACAAATTGGGCTCCTCTGTCGGAAACCAAAGCAGAAGGGAAACCATGAAGTCGCACTATGTGTTGCATATATATGGCGGCTAATTCAACTGCTGTGGGGAGACGTTGTAACGGTACAAAATGAGCCATCTTGGTGTACATATCCACCACCACCAGTAACGTATTGTTCTTAGCCTTGGTGAGCGGTAGTTCCACTATAAAATCAAGGGACACCGTATGCCAGGGACCGGGAGGGGGAGGTAATGGCATGAGAAGGCCTACAGGGTTGAGGCGAGAAACCTTAGTTTGTGCACACACATAGCATGTCTTAACAAAGTGTTCTATGTCTGCCAACATAGTAGGCCACCAGTAACGGTCACGCACAGTACTAATGGTTTTCTTAATCCCTGGATGACCCGCTATGGGATGTGTATGATACCACTGCATGACCTGGTCTTGGAGGTTCTTTGTCGGTATAACCACTCCCCCTTGTACACACACAAGGTCTCCCTTCTTGGTCGTGTCTTGTGAACCCACTAGAGCCTGCATGTCTGCTGACGCTTGACTACACTTGACTTGTGCCAAGAATTCATCCTCCGACTTAGTTCCTCCTACGATATTCCTTCTAGGGATAATCGGTGTAGGCTCAATGGGATCGATAGGAGTATCGAATCCCAACCGTGAAAGTGCATCTGCCTTCCCATTACGTTTGCCTGGTCTGTACTGGACAGTGAAGTCGAACTCACTAAAGAACTGAGCCCAACGCAGTTGCCTCATGGAAAGTGCCTTTGCTGACTTAAGATATTGGAGATTGCGATGATCGGTGTATACTACCGCGGGATGTCTAGCACCTAAGAGATACTGCCGCCACTCTTTGAATGCCTTCTTGATAGCCAGAAGTTCCTTGTCCCCTACTGCATAATTGTATTCAGCAGGGGAGAGTTTGTGAGAGTAATAGGCCACTGGATGACACTCACCGGACACTGCATCCGCCTGAGATAGAACACCTCCCACTGCCACTTGCGAGGCGTCTACCTCCACCACAAAGGGCAGAGCAGGGTCGGGATGATGTAGCACCGGGGCACTGGTGAAAGCATTCTTTAGCATCTGAAATGAATGCTCTGCCTCACCGGACCAGACGAAAGGAACCCCCTTTTTCAACAATGATGTAATGGGCGACACCAAGTCCGAGAAATTGCGAATGAATCTTCTATAGAAATTGGCCAGCCCTATAAAACTCTGGACCGCTTTAATTGTACGCAGAGCCGGCCATGCCAAAACAGCCTCCACCTTGGAGGGATCCATGCGCAGGCCTCTAGGGGAAACGATATATCCCAAGAATGGAACCTCTTGCGTGTGAAAAGTACATTTTTCCAACTTGCAATACAATCGGTTGTTAAGTAAACGTTCCAACACGTTATGGACATGCTGTTGGTGTATCTCCAAAGTAGAGGAAAATATCAGCAGGTCATCAATGTAGGCAATTACATAATCATCAAGAATGTCTTTCAAAACTTCATTTATGAAGAATTGAAATGCTGCCGGGGCATTACAGAGCCCAAAGGGCATTACAAGGTACTCGAAGAGACCATACTTGGTGCAGAACGCAGTCTTCCACTCGTCTCCCTCCTTGACTCGTACCAGATGATAAGCACCCCGCAAGTCCAACTTGGTGAAGTATTGGGCATTGCGAATTCTGTCAAGGAGGGAGGCTATGAGAGGAAGAGGATAACGATTTTTAATAGTCACTTCATTGAGCTTCCTGTAATCGATACAACATCGCAGGCCCCCCTCCCGTTTAGGAATAAAAAACAATGACGAAGAGGCTGGGGATCGCGATGGTCTGATGAATCCCTTCTCAAGCATAGAGTCTAGATATTCCCGTAAATATACGTTCTCCTTCTCAGTGAGTGCATACACTCTACTACAGGGTATTCTGGCTCCTGCCTCAAGATCAATACGGCAGTCGTAGACGCGGTGTGGCGGAAGAACCTCCGCTTCCTGCACATCAAAGACTGCTCGCAATTCGTGGTAATAGGGTGGTAGAACAGGACAGGCCTCCGTACATTCCGCGGCTGTGTGTGTCTCTCTTTTAGTAACCCCTACCACAGGCCCCAGAACCACCGGAGGAAAGGATATAGTGGATGTTTCCCAATTGATGACAGGATTTTGCGTTCTTAACCATGGGATACCTAGAAGCACCGGGAACTGTGGAGAACTAATTAAATCAAATGTTAAGTCCTCATGATGATCAGTTGCTATAACCATGTGCATCGGGTTGGTATGATGTGTAACTGGACCAGAGAGAAGGGGACTGCCATCGATGGTAGTGACATTACTGGCAGTCGCCTTTTCAGTGTCGGTGATCATATTCTCCCTAGCCCATTCTCTGTCCATGTAATTTCCAGAAGCCCCGGAGTCCACCATTATCAAAACGTGTAAGCCAAGAGTGCCTTGTGTGAGATATGCTGATATGTACAAATGGTTAGTAGGAGCGTATATGTAATCGGAAGAAGAGACTGTTAGTCCAGACATACCTGAGTTCCTCGTCTCACAAGAACTCAGGCTGACTAGTTTCCCGACACCTTGGACTGAGCGGGTTTAACTGGGCATTCTCTTAGGAAATGACCTGCTTTCCCACAATATAAACATAATCGAAGAGTTCTTCTTCTCTGTCTTTCCTCGGAAGTCAGAGGGCCTCGGACTATGCCTATCTGCATGGGTTCGCTGTCTTCTGTGGCTTTTTCTGGGGCACTTTTCTTTTCCTTCAGAGCAACATACCGATACTCATGCTTCCCTTTCTCCTTCTTTCGTTCATGAAATCGATGGTCTATTTTCACTACCAGATCTATGAGAGCATTACAAGAAGTGGGAAGATCGACTATCTGGGACAAGGCGTCTTTCAATTCCTCCCGCAACCCTCTGTAGAACATCGTACTTCGTTTTTCTTCCGGCCAGTCAGACTCAATCACTAACCGGCGGAATTTGGTAATATAGGCCACCAGATCCTGAGTACCCTGTTTCAATTCTAACAATTCTGTATCGGCAGAATGAGTATACATGTGTCGATCGAAGAGTTTACGGAATTCTCGTCGAAATGCTGCATAATTATGTAGCAGGGGGTCATCTCTGTCTACTAAGGGAATAGCCCAATCAGCCGCAGAACCACTGAGGTAAGATATGACAAAAGCTACCTTAGCCTGATCAGAGGGAAAACATTGAGCCTTGCAAGAGAAGTGTAGTTGGCATTGACTAAGGAAAGCCGCGCATCGCGCTGTTTCTCCTGCAAAACGCTCAGGGGGTGCCAGAGGTATCGAATGTGGAGTGGTCACCTGCACAACCGATGTCCCTCCTCCTGTAGCACCAGAAGCTTGTTGTCTCTGCAGGGTGTCCATTCTAGCCATCAATGTCTGAGTCTCAACCTGCAGATTACCTAACATACCTGCCACATCCGCCAGAGTGACCGCTTCGAGATCCATGACGCTCGGGCAGAACTAACCTCTTGGGCTTCACGTTCTGTAAAGGATACACGATGATTCTGCAGGAGCGTCAGGAATCCGAAGTATAATCCACAGCCTTCCCCTGCAGTCTCCCGACTCTATCAAGCACTAGAGTACAGGAGGCAAGCCAGGGGAAAACAGGGAAACAAAACAAGGAAAGGTTGGGGTAACAATTGGGTGTTGAGGGTCTTCAAACTGGTCGTCTCAACTTTCGTGAGGGCTTGGCAATCAAGAGAGACTGTAACGCAAAGAGTTATATTCTTAAACCTGAAGAGGACAATCACATTCCCAAGTATACAACATAACCTTACATACCTAACTGATTGTATGTTGATGTCCCTGAATGGATATGGGAAAACCTCTGGAAAGGAATATAACTGGAGCTGCAGTGAAGAAGACAATACCCTTATAAGTCTAATGACCCAATGTATACTTGTGTAGTGAGTGACTAACAATATATCCTGCTCACTCTGATCTTTTGTCTTAACAGCCACGAAGCACACCCCAAAGGATTCTTTGAATACAAGCATTCGGTTGTCAATATTCTTGATAGTAGGAACAACATCTACAATGATCAAAACAAGGAGTCAACACTTCAATACAGTATTATTGATATCAATATAATGTGCAGCGCAAGAATGCGCTGTTACCGTGTTTCTGGAACATGTAGCTGTATCCCAATCCTCACTGGTCCACGCAAGAATCAAGTCCAAAGAGGTGCAAAAAAACACCAGAGCTGAATAACCCCAACGTGTAAGTGGAATAAGCAGGGATAAGGAAAAGCCCTAACTAACTAAGGTCAGCGCACCGGTTACCAACCCGGCCACCAGCGGAGCACAACCCGGCTGGCAGCGGAGCACCACGGTGATGTAAGAAAAAGGGAGAGTGAATGTGTGCCCGGCCCGTCAGCGGAGCAAAACCCGGCTGACAAGCGGAGCGGGAAACAAATGAGGCTAACAGCAGGGGGAGGATGCCCGGCTCGTCAGCGGAGCAAAACCCGGCTGACAAGCGGAGCTGCAATGAGGCAGAGGGTAGGGAGAGGTAATCCCGCCGGATGGCGGAGTCAAACCCGGCCGCCGGGCGGGACACCAGAATACTGCAAGGCAGCCTGAACGGAAAGCGACACAGGACGTGTCGAAATACACAAGTGCGGTAGAGAGGCACTATGCAAATGAGAGAGACAGCCTGAAACGGCTCAATACCGAACCAACAGAGCAGAAGACTCTCTCTCAACGAAAGAACGCCAGGACGAAGAAAAACCGGAAGTCAGGCACAGGAAGTCAGGCACAGGAAGTCAGGCACAGGAACGAACCCAACGGAGCTAGACGCTAGAACGTGAAGCGTCGCTCCCTGGGTTAAGGACACCTATATAGTGCACGATTAAAGGGCTAGCGCACTGGGAGGGGGCTTGAGGCATGACATGCAGCCTGCGGTGATGGCCTGTCCTGGTGATATGGACACCTCATATATTGTGTGCCCTGCTCGACCACAGTGTAGGCCTGAGCCATGCAACAGGGGGCCTACCGCCACGTGGCGTCACTGGTCACTGAGTTAGTGGCACCAGAAGGGCTGAGCGGGAGACGAGTATGTCCTTTGCCATGGCGATATCAAGACTCAGCACTAAATGTGAGACTTCTTGGTTGCAGAGCGGGACTCCATGATGTGGAGGGTGCCCTGTCCCCGAACAGGCAAGCAGCAAGGCCTGGGTGCGCAGCGGTGGGCAGACACCTCTGAACAGTGGGAGTGGATGGGGTGCAACAGCCTAGATACAGAAAGGCGACGCAGCGATTTAAGCGTACGCAGTCGTATATACCCTGTCTTATTGCATTTTGATTTTTTTTTTCCAATAGCAGGACAGTTTTTACATGTCCGTCGTTCCCACATCTGTAGCAAAGTATTTATTTTTTCATAGTTTGTACCCTTAAATTTACCATCTTATTTTGAAAGCCTTTCCTTTCTCTGTGTTCTTAAGGTTCGCGCCTGCGTTGCAGTGCGCAGCCAAAACCCTTTTGTTTGGGGTTTTCAAAGCTGACCACACGCTCGTGCTTGTGATCAGCTTTTGCCATCAGGCATTGGCTTTCGCGTGGTTTTTTTAATTAAAAAAATTCACGTGATTGGGCAAAGGCGGGTGCATGTCCTGCCTTTGTAACGCCCATTTCTGACGGTGGCTAGCACGTGCAGCAACGCGCGTTCGCCTCACTGCCGCTGCCTTGCTCCCTACCCCGCTACTCTGTGGTGCGCTTGCACCACTGGTTCCCCCACTGCTCGGGACTGGCCTGACCCCTCACCCATATCTCCACGTAGAGATTGAAGTAAGGATCGCGACCCCCCTGCCCTGAGGCAGACACAAGGAAAGTGTTTCGCAGCCCAAGCAACAGCAGAAAGTGGGCGGAGCTACTATTGCTTACACATACCTTTTCAAGTATATTATCATCAGGGACACAGGTGAGCAATGCCCAGCCCTCAGGTGGAGGCGTGAGGTGGCCTTATAAACAGTGCAAGCTTTTCCATACTGTTGGAGCTGATGACGTGGGTTAGAGCGGCCCCGCACCGCCTCCCACACCCAAGTCTTCTTGATAGCGCAGGACGGATCTCCTCTTCTTTGTAGGGTACCCTTTTCCAAGGCTGGCCCCCACCGAGAGAGAATATTGCAGTTCCGGGGCGGGCAGGTTACTCTTCTACAAGTTTAAACTAGAACAGGTGTTAATGGGTACTTGCAAGGCTTGAAGGATGTGAGTGATGAGCACAGCAAGGAAGTACCCTTGAGTGCATCTAGCACTGCACAGATATCCCAGGGTGTTTGTTCCTCTGCGTGCACAAAAATAATTTATAGATTATAACTTTGACTCACTTGGGGAATAGGGTTTGAGTGCATTGGTTTGTACTGGGACACAGGTAGAGCATGCAAGCAATGTTTCAGAGCAAGGTGCCCAGGATACGCACAACAGGGTGGCTAAGTAGCAGTGCTGCCTACCGTTGGTCACATGAACGTTTAAGTGCCTAATATCACAGGTAGTGCGTCTGAGTCATGAGGCACCAATCACCTTGGGAGGGCGTGGGGGAGCGTGGGGGAGCGATGGGGACAGATTTCATTCCTGCATACTGGACATTCCTACAATTACTAATTCTCTACTCTCTTTCAGATGTGGAGTTTCAAAGTGCACTATGTCCAGGCACGTGGTGGGAGATACACCGGTAACAGAAAGATGAGCTGCAAAGATTTTCTTCAGTGTCACTGTCTCCCACTTTCTCCCTCTCTCTTCCTCTCTCCTTTGATGAATGCAGACACCTGTAGAGGTCGGTTCTGTGGGAGGGGTGGGGTGCATCACTCTGAGTGTGCACGTGCAAAAAAGCGATGTTGCCGTCCATAATGTTGTGATCTCTGACCTCATTCAGTCACATCGGTCTCATTTTAAGAACCTGCTGGACCGTACTGTAGACCTGAGCCAAAGGGCAGCGCTGTCGTACAGACACTAGAGTCAAGCTATCCTGGCTGAAGACGGCTGATAGCCAGAAACCGGTCCTAGGATGCTTGATTCGGGTCCAGGGAAGCCATGACTTGGCAGTTCGGGCTGGACTGTTCCCATGAGGCACAGGGTCAAGGCTGATTTGCATATGGCCATGTCGGAACTGGGGTGGTGTGGGGAGCAAAACACGATGGATTTAGGCCCATATCTCTTCCTCAGGTGAATGTATGACATTGTTCTGCATTCTGTCCATCAACTGTTGTTTTTGCATTTGTCACCCCAAGTGGGACGGGTATGCTTCGACGTGAGTCCCGTGCTCTCCCTGCCACTGGAGTCAAGCTATCCTCGCTGAAGACGACTGACAGCCAGAAACCGGTCCTAGGATGCTTGATTCCGGTCCAGGGAAGACATGGCTTGGCAGTTCGGGCTGAACTGTTCCCATGAGGCACAGGGTCAAGGCTGATTTGCATATGGCCATATCGGAACTGGGTGGTGTGGGGAGCAAAAAACTATGGATTTAGGCCCAGATCTCTGTACTGGGGTGAATGTATGACATTGTTCTGCATTCTGTCCATCAACTGTTGTTTTTGCATTTGTCACCCCGAGTGGGACGGGTATGCTCAGACGTGAGTCCCGTGCTCTCCACGCCACTGGAGTCAAGCTATCCTCGCTGAAGATGGCTGATAGCCAGAAACCGGTCCTAGGATGCTTGATTCCGGTCCAGGGAAGACATGGCTTGGCAGTTCGGGTTGGACTTTTCCCATGAGGCACAGGGTCAAGGCAGATTTGCATATGGCCATGTCAGAACTGGGGTGGTGTGGGGAGCAAAAAAACGATGGATTTAGGCCCATATCTCTTCCTCGGGTGAATGTATGACATTGTTCTGCATTCTGTCCATCAACTGTTGTTTTTGCATTTGTCACCCCGAGTGGATGGGTATGCTTAGACGTGAGTCCCGTGCTCTCCACGTCACTGGAGTCAAGCTATCCTGGCTGAAGACGGCTGATAGCCAGAAACCGGTCCTAGGATGCTTGATTCCGGTCCAGGGAAGACATGGCTTGGCAGTTCGGGCTGGACTGTTCCCATGAGGCGCAGGGTCAAGGCTGATTTGCATATGGCCATGTTGGACCTGGGATGGTGTGGGGAGAAAAAAAACAATGGATTTAGTCCCAGATCTCTGTACTGGGGTGAATGTATGACAATGTTCTGCATTCTGTCCATCAACTGTTGTTTTTGCATTTGTCACCCCGAGTGGGACGGTTATGCTCAGACGTGAGTCCCGTGCTCTCCACGCCACTGGAGTCAAGCTATCCTGGCTGAAGACGGCTGATAGCAATAAACCGGTCCTAGGATGCTTGATTCCGGTCCAGGGAAGACATGGCTTGGCAGTTCGGGCTGGACTGTTCCCATGAGGCACAGGGTCAAGGCTGATTTGCATATGGCCATGCCGGAACTGGGGTGGTGTGGGGAGCAAAAAAACTATGGATTTAGGCCCAGATCTCTGTACTGGGGTGAATGTCTGACATTGTTCTGCATTCTGTACATCAACTGTTGTTTTTGCATTCGTCCTAGAGACACGTGGCATTGGCTTTAGGACACTGTAGTGAGCTCCTTATTAAGTGTACATGCACACAGGATCCCGCCACTGCATTACACGCGAACATTATGCTTCTAGCATGTTCTCTATTCCTTTGTATGTAAACCTTGCCATAACACATTATTCACGTGCACTCCAGCTCCTCTTTGAACCACTAACAGTTGGTTGATCGTACTTCAAAAAAGAAGGATGCACTCAACTCCTATTTTCGATCAAGCTTGAAATAAACCTTTATTTACCTCCAGACGTTTCCACCATTAAATTATTTCTCTCTTTACAGAAGACGGGCTGAGAGGGAGCTTTCCCCGCAATGATGCCCTGAGCAATCTAACACCTTCCATGGCAATATCAAGACATTGTTCCATTGTGAAGACCTGGTCTACCAAACAAACGTACCCCGGACTCCGAGCTTGCACCAACACGTCGTGGGACACACTTGTGGTGACAGGTGAGCAGTGAAGCCTCGGTGTATAATGTTATAGCCCTTCCTTCACAATATGGCCCATAATCTCTGGTTTCATGTATTCAATTGTAAGGACTTCCTAAACCACACTCTTTTCCGCAGACCCCTGCGTCCTACACAAACGAGTGACAGAGGGTAAACACTAAGGGCTGAATGCAATAGGCTGACTTTCTGTCTCCTCCTCACTCTCTTCTTTTGACTCTCCCTCCCCTTCTCCCTTCCACCCACTCCTCGGCTCTTCTATTTCTGCTATGGTCCTTTCATTCGAACTAGCTTTCTTTACCTCTTCCACATAGCACACATACTTATGTTTCATTTTTGTCTTGCAGGTTTCCTTCGCTGCTTCCACTGGAGTCCAAACCACGTTTTTTTATTATACTGTTCTATTAAAGTTACATTTCTAGTCATTTCTATTTTAATAAAGGTTACTTTTTAAAAAACAAATAAGTTTATAGGTCTTCTTTTTCTGACAATACTTGTCTAATATTTATTGTGATAATCATCTGTTTATAGGAGATTTTAAGAACAAAATTATTTAATAGTAGAGTGCACCTACAAAACATAATCTAACTAACTGTTAGACAAATGAAGCCTGGGTAATTTTACAACTGCAAAATGTCTATGAGTGTATCACTTTATAACACCATAAGTACTGCCATGCGATTACACAACAAATTAGGCATTGCCTAGGACCACCGAGGCTTCAGGGACTGCCGAGGCCCACGCTGCACCAGTACTTAATTTGTAAAAGAATAAGGGCCGGGGCTCAAAGTTTTACTACGAAGAGAATGGTTGGTGCTACTGAATGGGGGAGTAAAATGTGGGGACACTGCTCTGCATTGGTCCGACTCTGGAGGCAACACTTGATGATTCAACGCAGTCAAGGAGGAACGGGGTGGGTTTAAAATCCATTTTCAATCAGTCATTGGTAGCTACAATCATTGCTGTTATGCTGAGGCAGAGACTTCTCTGGCACAGTTTCTGGCAGTGGGTGGGTGCCATCTGTGTGCCTCCAAATGTAAATATCTTAAGCACCAATCCCAATCAGGCAACACTGATTACAGGCAGGAATGGATTTACATACAATATCAGTTCTAAGCCGAGAGACAGTGTGACCTTAGTGAGCTGATACCACATGTAGACCCGGCCCTGGGAAATAAGTGCCTCTACTAAGCACCTGCAAGCACAAATTAAGCACTGCAGTTCAATGAGCGGTCGACCCTGGCATGACATGCAGCTCCCCGTGTGGAAAAGCAGTCAGGTTTCCATTTTGAAAGAGAGTGCATGTTTCCCTGCTCTCTCTTTCAAAATCCAAACCACAGTTTGCTATGACAGGGCGGGAGCCAAGAGGCTCCCACCCCAGGGCCCTCGAGGGCTCCAGGAGGGGGTGGTTCCCAAGGTTTGGGGGGTCTTTGAACCCCCCACCCATTTACTAGTAAAGCCCCGGGGTGGCCATCCCCGAACCTCGGGGGGCCTTTGAGCCCCCCCACCCATCTATTTTGTAGCCCCGGGAGTTGGTGGTCCCCAGGGCTAGGGGGGCTGCGACACCCCCCATACATATTTCATGGAGTTTAAATTCATACTTTCAGGACACACAGGACTTTCTTAGGTGGATAGAGGGGATTGTGTGGGAGGATGAAATGCTTTTCATTACTCAAGACATTGCAAGCCTATACACCTGCATAGACAATCCACAAGGTATAGCTGCAGTACGATGGTTCCTAGACAAACACATCCCAGAGATTCCAACAACATATTATCAAGTTGGTTGAGATGGTAAAATTCTGTTTAGAGAACAACATCTTCATCTGTACAAATAACAACATGGTACAGCGATGGGCAAGTGTTTCGCCCCAAACTATGCAAATCTTTTCATTGGCTGGTGAGAGAAGCAAGTGGGCTTGAGGGACACATCAGAAAACTGGTTTGAAAAAATTTGTGCTGCGGTGGATGCGCTACATTGATGACCTGTTCATCGTGTGGCAAGGTAGCCGGACCTCTGCTGAGGAATATGTGGCTTTCCTCAACAGAAATAATTTCAATCTCAAAGTCACTGGTCATATCAGTGACACCAGTGTTTTCTATTTGGATCTTGAAGTTTAGGCAACAGGGGAAAAAACCATGACCCGCTTGCATCGTAAACCTATGGGGAGCAATTCCGTTTTACATGTGCGCAGTTTCCATCCCAGAAGCATGACTAACAATATTCTGTATGGAGAACTCCTATGGCTAAAACAGAATTGTACTTCCCCAGAGGAATATACTGTTGGTAAAAGTGAGGCCCTTGTATGATTTGAAGCTAGAGGATATTCACAGCAGGTCTTACAAACTGCTGTAAAAAGGGCAGATATTCCAAATAGATCTGAACCTCTTCTTGCCCCTAAATCTCAGAATAGAGCACTTAAAAACACAGGGCAGCCTGCAAGAATTATCACCTGATAAAGCTCTGTAACTCCTAAACCAATGCACATTTTTAACAACAATTGGCACTTTCTCAAAACTGATCCTGTCCTCAAGCTAGTCATCCCAGAACGACCACTGATTACACATAGAAGGTGTAACTCTCTGAATGACCATCTGGATCTAGTCACTACATTGCAGCGGCAAGGCAGAAAGAACCCATAACAGGGATTTTTCCATGTATGAAGTGCAAGGCATGCAAGTATAGCCAGAAAGTCATGAATTACAGCATTCAACAAAAGGGACAACAAAAAATTAGAAAAATCAACCAGCTGCTCAATTGCAACTCAGAGTACACAGTGTATTGTTTGGAGTGCCCCTGTCTAAAAAGATATGTGAGCAGCACCATTCATCCAACAAAAAAATGAATCTTGGAACATATGCGTGCAATAAGTTAAAAGGATCCCACATATCCTATAGCACGCCATTTTGAGAGTCACCACAACAGTAACCGTGACCTCATCAAATTCTTCTGCATAGACCAGGCCCCTAAGTATGAGAGAGGAGGGGATAGAGGGAGAACTCTACGTAGGATGGAGTCAAGGTATATAATAGAACTAAATTCCCTGGCGCCCACAGATCTGAATACCACGGAAGAACTCTGGTCACATTTTGAATAACTGTCACCATCCATGAACATCATCTCATGTGTAGAAATATGAACAGAACTATTTTTGAATGGTCTAGAATTTTCCATGCATAAGGATTTGATTGACCTATTCACTCATTTGAGATTATTTTGTATTTTATCCCTAAGTTATAATGCTTTTTATTGGATAGTGATCCTAACAAAATAACTTCCAGGGGTAATTCTTCTTCTATGTACTTCTGTTTCAGAAAAAAACAGTCCGGTTTGCCTAAATGTCACTGTGATATGTTATCAGTATAGCCTGAAATGCCCATTCAGGGCCTAATTAAGACATTCATTGTTTTATCAAACATATGATTTCAATGAGGTATTGACTGCAGTTGTTTGCTACACGATGTTTGGAAATGTATTACATTTAAACACGGAGTACTTGTATATAGGGAGCATTTTAAGATGGCGGCCATGAATAACGGGTATTTTAGGTGTAATGATGCCATCATCGCTGTCTATGATCGTTGTTTACCCACACTTTGCACCTTAAAAATGGTGGTTTTACTAAAAGTAGCCAACACCAAGGAAGGCGGTAACGCCGAAACGCGTCTGTTGGCAGGGGAGAGTGGTTTTTTTGCACTTTCAATAAACTACGGAAAAGAATCCCCGTGAGTGCCGTCATCTTTTTGGGACCAGGGATTGTCTCAAAGTGTGTGTGTGTGTGTATATATATATATATATAAATATGCAGAAACTTTCTGTTCTTTCCTCGAAGGCAAATCAGAAACAACGAACCACCATATATAAATATATATATATAAAGTCCAAAGGTCTTGCGTTTCAGCCTCAATCGCCAAAATCTCCCCACAGGTACAGATCACTCAGACGCCAAAAAATTGAATTCTATGTGGTTTTATTTCGCCATTGCCACCAGCATGACGCGTTTCGGCCACATCACCGCAGCCTTGATCACATGACAGGAAAGGGCCAATAAGGGTGCTTAAATACTGTGAAAGTGAGTTCAACACAGATCATCTGAGGTATGGACATAGAAGACAATCTCGAAGCATATTGAGACTTTTTGGAAGACAGATACATGTGCAAAGATCGCAATAGATATCTCAATAAATAATTAACTTGTGCAATTATAAATATACATATAAATAAATATCATGTGCACTTGAAAGTTAGGAGGCAAAAAATGTATAACATCCTTCCTACCACCATATGTACAAACATTACAGTATGGTTGGTCGACCATGTGGTATCTCATTTTATTTTCTGAGTTGTACCCACATTCACCTCTTATCACATGCCATGTCCCCACAATTTAACGGTTTCAGTCTATAATAACTTTCTATTACCTTTTGATGTGTTCTGTGACAAAAATTGAAATTGAAGTGCAAGTGCATGTGCAATTAAGGTGCAAATGTGTGCAAAAATGCAATTTCTAAAATTTTCTTGGATAAAAGGATATTAAAATGTTATATCAAACTACCAAGTTAGAAAAACGCATTAAAAAATCCTACTGTCTCAGTAAAAAACATCTGGACTGACAACATGATCCTATGATAATAACAACATAATGTCTCAATGTATCAAAATTACATGATCCATCTTTCAGTGATAATCACTAAGATTAAGAGTAATTCCTAGACACTGAGAATCAACTGTTTACATTCTAAAAGTGCAAGTGCATGATTTATACAGTGCAAACTATAAACTGGAATAGTCTTAACTGATTAAAATCATCAGTACCCAGAATCGTGGCCTGTTGGAGAGGCAACTGTTCACGCTAGACCTTAGTGCTGACTGCGTAAATTGGTTCCCTATATGTGGAATTTGATGTTATCTTTAGCATCTAGGTCACAGCCAGGGAGTAGACAAGACTACAACTCATGAATTTAGCTGGAACACAGTAAAACAGCACAGCTAATACATACTCTATAAGAAACTGTGTAAGTCCTCCCCTGTATTCATCCCATTAGGGATCCTCGTGTCTAACAGAAGGATATACTTGCTTTCCAGCTGCCTAAATTGTTTCTCCCTGTTGCCTCCCCTTATATTCTTTGGTACTGCATCGATTATAAAATACTTCAAGTCATTTAGGTTTTTTGCATGGACCGATTCAAAGTGACGGGCAACTGGATAATTAGCATCCGAATTTACTATTGCCCTCAGGTGTTGGAGGATACAGTTAAAGGCCTGGAGCTTCATGCTGCCTATATATTTGAGCCCGCAGGTGCATTCAAGTACATATACCGCAAAACCTGTGCGGCATGTGTACGGCCCTTTGATTTGAATCAGGTTGGGGTTGAAGGCAGAGCAGTATTCACTGGTATTAATACCAAATTTGTATGCCCTACACGAAATGCACCTGTGGAAGCCCGTTTTTTTGGACAGCCAATTCTTCACATTTCTTACTTCAGGACTCGATTTTACAAGGGAATCCCTCATAGAAGGGGCCCTCCTGAAGGTGATAGATGGCTCATCTGGTATCAATGGCGCTAAACTGATATCAGTTTTGAGCAGCGGCCAATGTCTTTTTAGTATCCCCCTTACTTTCCTTTCTTCATTATTGAAAGTCGTGATGAGGCACAGTCTTTCTCCTTCCTTATCATGGTCTAGATTTCTGTCTGTATGTCTACTGCCAATGCTACCTGACAGGCATTCCTCTCTGCTTTTGCTGTTGGCTCTCTCCCTAGACTGCTTGAGTTCCTTTGGCGCGCAGCCACGGGCCAGAAATCTCTTGTATGCCTCAGTTTGGTAGTGCTCCAGCTCAGACTCAGAGCTACATATCCTATGCATCCTGATGATCTATATATCCATCCTACTGGCGCCCGTCAGTAGGTAGTCATAGTTAGAATCTAGTTTCCATAGGAAAAGCATTTTTTTTTCCAATAACTTTGGTGCCGTTTGACAAATTCTTACGGAATTTTTAAAACTAATTGTTCATTTAGGTCAGCTTCTGTCTTGAAAGTTAGGGGGATGATTTGTGAAGGGGGCAGAGAAAAAAGGTAAATAGTAAAGTTCAGACACAGCTAAAGCCCGAACTGTTGAACGGAATTACACCGGATTTGGCAAAAGGGTAGATCTTGGATGAGAAAGCATTCTTTTTTTTAATGGTGTAAATCCGTTCAGTAGTTTTTGAGATATTTATAAATGTAGAGATACATCGATATTTGAGAATGGTGAACTTGCCTGGGATTGGCTGCCAACACTTCAAACTAGGAAGCCTCGATAGCCATTTTGTGACTCTGTTAAGTAGAAGAGGGTAGGGTAGGAACAGTGTGACCTTCCTAGGGTGGTCCGGGGTGTCACAGGAGTTGGAACATAAAGACATTTTTGTATATGTTTTCGGCATGATTTGCGTAGGGCAGGGAAATCATGGCAGAGAAAAGAAAAACAGAGCTCACTGTTGAGTGTTTTGTTTAATCAAGCCCTTGGTGGGCTAGTTCCCGGGAGCACTTTCATGAGGCGAAGCAGATTTGCTTTTGGGAAAAGGGAGCTTGCATTGAACTGCTGGCTCCGTTGAATAGGAATAGTGGGTAACGGCAAAATGGTGCAGGTCACAAGTTCACCAAATTTTATCCCAAGAGTCATAAGTTCACTATATTTCATCCAAACAGTTTCTGGAACATTCAACAGTACGTGCAGGTCAGAAGTTGACTATTTTTTTAAGTTAGAACTGTACCTTCCATTTGCAAATAGTAGGCGTGGTTGTGCTCCGCAAGTGTGATCTTAGCCTATATAGTGTACGTTTGAAACATTTATATTAACCAATCGGACATATATTTTTTCATGAAAGTAATATGCACATCAATTTACACTACAAAATGTTGTTTATCACCTAATCAGTTATCAATTTCTGAAAAAACGCTTGTTTTCCACGTTTGTGATGTTGCAATGGTTACATGGTCTTGTGTGTAACATATAGAGATGACTTGGGGTGTAATATCGGCAGGGGTAATGTACAACAAATGTCCTTTTGCAGATTGAAGCTTGGGGGAAAATTCTGGGGTGGGCTTCAACACAGACATGCTCTATTAACTTCAGTGAGATGAAAAAAATGAAATGTTGTTCCCACACTTCATGCATTGGTTTGTGCACACTTGGTTTGTGCACACTTGTGAAGCACATGTTATGTATTTAGAGGCGACCAGCTCGTGCTGCACCTAGGTATATTACAGGGGCGACAGATGGAGAGACTGGGAATGACACATTCCTTGAGCCCCCCTCCACCCTCTTCCTCCCCGTCTCTAACAATTTTTGTCCTGTGATTTGTAAAAGGAAGGTAACAGTGGCCCTTGTGCGTTGACTGTCATGTGCTGAGGGCATGTGACAGGCAGACAGAAAGTTATAATCGATTTCTGTGCTACATAAAAAAGGAGCACACAGGCATATTATTAAGGAAGTGGTGGAGAGAGGCGTTAGCGTTCTTGGCTTAATGTGTCTTTCCTCCACTTCGGAAATGCGAGGCTGCACTATATTAACAAGGATATGGTGGAGCCTTGCGGTTGTCTCTGCAATGATGCTAAGTTTCACAACTCATCACTATTGCTGGCACCCTTGCACCAGAGTGTAAGGGTGTTTGCGAGCAGATAGGCTTGTGGGTTTTTTTGCCCCACATTAATTTGATTGTTGTCAATATTGTTGATTACGCTGTATCTGGTCATTGATTTAAAGAATCTCCTAATTCCATGTATTTTAAAGAAAACACATGACAAAGTACGTTTATCATTTTTATTGAATTTATTCTATTGAAAATTCTTGTCATTTTAAGTGCATAGCTTGTCTTTTTTGTTTACATTGCCTTTCCTTATAAGTTGCCTGGGATTGTTACTTCACATAAATTGTCTTACCCTGACCCAGGATTTTGATCTATAATCAGGGGGTCCTTGTTATTTTCAAGTATATGTTCCAAAAGGCCAACTCCACCTCTCCAAACAAAGAGGGTCGCCATCCAATTTAGCAAGTTGAAAGAACACACATGGTCATCCTAATCTTCTGCAAGCAGGAGCATGTCAAGGCAACTTGCATGATATTTGATGATAGTCTGCTGCAAGAGGTTCTCCGTATGTGCGCACATACTCCATCTTCCCCTTATTATTACAGGCATCCATCAAGCGTGTGTCTTCGGAACAAAGTTGGTCATGAGCAACTAATGGACGTAGCAACACTTCATAATGCAGGGGATCGTGTGAAGTAGTAGAGGGGCAGACTTGAAGGTCACATTCATAGTGGCACCGGAGACAATAGAAAACAGGTTGAACACAGGTGAAGTACACGTAGCGGATATTCAGCCGATATCTGATGCCAAATATCACCAATGGCAAGCATTTTAAAAGTTGTAGAATTCATACAGGGTATAGCTCCATTTGCAGAGGATGGGGTTGAAGCAGAGGACGGGCAGCCATTTCGTAGTAGGAGATATATAGCAACAAGGAAGGAGCACCAAGGGACCCCCCAAATGCGCTTGCAAAGTTAAAATGAATTAAATCCGCAAATACTATGAAAATAGTCTGAAAAGAGATAACAAGGCAGGAGTGGCATAGTTTAAAAATGCAGTAGGGCTTGAATTTCAGACTGATTAAATATTTTGTGTAGAAATTTGCAAAATGTAGTGAGATTTCCATAGAAGACTGAGTCAATGTCAGTTGGTGGTTTAGCCACCTGCTATTTCAAGGTCGCACAAGGTTATATGAGACCAGCTTGATGTTGAAACAATAGCATTTTCTGTTAGTGTTCACTATTAATATATGTTTTCAAAGTAGGAATGGCAGGCCAGACCAAACTATCTTCAAGCACATGTGGAAGAGGAGAAAAGACAGTGGTTGAGCATGTTACACCTTGTGAAAGAGATGCTCTATACTGGACGCCTGCTTGTAGGTCAGAGCGATTGCGGCTATTTGGAATGAAATTATTTATTTATAAAAGCACACTGAGCATGTGATTAACAGCAGCTACTGGTGTTTGTTGAAAATCAATTTAAAATAAGAGCAGAAAGTTAGAATTGCTGTTTAATTTAACTTTTTCATAAACTAAAGAATATTGAAGAAAGCAAAGTGTGGTTGTCAGTTACTAAAACTTACTTATCTTCATTTTGACAGCAAAATGCAAAAACAAAGAATGACATTCATAAATAAAAGTAGTTTCAGGGTAGTTAAATGTATAAACTGGGTAATTTGTTATACAATCATGGAGGCTGTGTTATACAAAGATCAATCAATCAGACATTAGCAACAGAATGATGTAGTCCCCCATTTGAATTTGTGCACTAAATTAATGATTGAGGCAGTACAGAAGCACTGATAGATTCCCTCAGGTACTATTCATGCACTCCCACAATGACCGAGAAATTACTGTCAAAGTCATTATTTTAATTAGGCTGTATCCGTTCAGTATTGTAAACAGGAAGGTATAATCTTTTTAATGACATAGGGGCTCATTATGATGGTGGGAGGATCCTCCCGCCATCACAATGTGATTCACCCACTGCCAAATTAGGATGGTGGTGGGATTCACATTGGTTCTGCGGCAGATGGAAAGTCTGTCCACCATGGTCCCACAAGACGGTCCTTTTCTGCCCGCCTTGCGGAACCTAGAACCTGGGCATCATTGCGGCGGTGCCATGCACGCACCGTCGTAGTGATTAGTATGAGCCTTTCTACCTGTCTTTTTGCAATAGATATCCCGCTGCAAATAGACAGGCGGAGACTAGCTTTGGGGTCTGTTGCTGGCTCCCTCTGTGGGGGGGTGCACTGTTGCCGTGCACAAGGTGGCTGGCACCGTGTGGTGCCTGCCGCGTTGTGCATGGAAATGCACATCATGGCATTTTCACATTGCGGATGGTGCTGCAGCCAGCAGCACTGTCCGCAATGTGAAATGCCCAGGGTACGCCCGACAGTGTGTGAGCCCCACAGGTACTTAGGCAGAAGCAATACAGTTATAGGATCAAGTAGGGACTACTACCACACAAATGAAATCAATAATGGATTACTTAGGCAGTTATGAAATGAGCGAGTAAGGAAGTACTTTTGCAAGAAAGCATTTATGGAGGGACTAGGCAGTTTTGAATTTTTTAAAGTAGTATTTTCAACTTATCCATTCAGTGATGTACAAAGGAAGTATTTCTTTAATTATTGTGGGAGTACACTGTGACTCATAGAATCTGTGCCCCACCACCCCGCAGTACGCCCTATGCAAGCTGCCAGTGCTTTTAATTATTTATTTATTTTTTACACTTATATGGCGCATAGCTACCCAAAAAGGGTTTCCCGGCGCCAATGACTTGTCACTGTACAGGAGTATTGGATGAACTTGATCAGTAGGGTTATTTCTGGAAAAGCCAGGTCTTTATGTTCTTCCTAAAACTGGCAAAGTTTTCTTCTTTGCGAATGTGAGGGGGGAGTGTATTCCAGAGAGTGGGCCCTAGGACGGAGAAGGATCTCCCTCCCATTCTCGCCAGTCTAAACCTGGGAGCCACAAAATTTGCTGCGGTTTGGGAGCGCAGCTCCCTTCCCGGGATGTAGGGAGTAGCTAGTGATTGCAGGTATTTTGGTGCCGTACCAGTTTTGATCCTGAACATAAAGCTCAGGGATTTGAACCTGATGCGGTTTTCCACCCTGAGCCAATGTAGGTCATTTAGGTACTTCGACACACTGGCAGTTTTCGGGATTTTGCATAGGAGTCTTGCAGCTGAATTTTGGACCAGTTGTAGCCGTTTAATGACAGCTTGATTAGAGCCCAGATAAAGAATGTTGCCGTAGTCAAGACGAGATGTTATAAGTGCATTGACTACGGTCTTTTGGGTTGCAAGGGGCAGCATCCATATGATTTTTTTCAGCCACTTCATTATGGTAAAACAGAGGCCTACCACTTTGTTAGCTAGTTGTTTCATGGATAGGGCGTTGTCAATGCTAACCCCCAGATTTCTTACGTGGGTGGCAGGGGT
The DNA here is from genome assembly GCF_964261635.1 of Lissotriton helveticus. Taxonomy (NCBI): domain Eukaryota; kingdom Metazoa; phylum Chordata; class Amphibia; order Caudata; family Salamandridae; genus Lissotriton; species Lissotriton helveticus. The sequence continues at coordinate 465,816,803 of NC_136067.1, read as the reverse complement.
AGGGAGGTTACCTAACTCGGAGGGCCAGTGGGAGGAGTTCCATAAGTCTTTATTTTTCCCCAGAAGGAGGATCTCGGCTTTATCTCCATTTAACTTCAGCTGGTTTGTGGACATCCAGCTGAAGATATTTTGGAGCCCCTGTTTGAGACGGGATGGGGCAGTAGGGTTGGATTCTGACAGTGAAAAGATGGTCTGAGAGTGCTTAATGGCCACAAATGTGTATTCCAGATTCTTTAGTCCTGGCCCCTTTGAGGTAACTAGAGTGACAGTAGTAGAATATACACAGTGACACTACATTTTCTCATGGGAGAAGGAGAATAAGGACGAAAAGACAGAAAAAGATTAATGACAAAATGTTATCAAACATCTTACTGTTTTTAAGAACTCATGAATGTTCAGTCCTGGCACCAACAGGCATTCAATGCCTCTGAGGTGGAATAGAATGATAGTAGTAGAATGTACATGGTCACACTATATCATCTCAGAAGAGAAGAAGAAGAATAGGAATTAGAAGAGAGAGAAAAAGACATAATGAAATGTCACTCAGAAATGTAGGGATTCTCAAGGCATTCAGTTAGGCACTATGGGGCATATTAGCAAGGAAGTGGTGGAGAGATGAGTTAGCCTTCTTAGCTTAACACCTCTCTCCGTCACTCCGGAAACGCAAGGCTGCACCATATTATCTTTTTTTTTTTTTTTTAAATATACCCAAGAACCATTATACAGTAAAACTTTACAATTCATGGATATACATGTTGCATCTTAAAAACCCTTGCAAATCTAGACTGACAAACAATTTACAGGAACCGTTAAAAACACTTGATAAACATGGCAGTTCGTATGACCATAAAATCCATTAAAAGAGGCATTATTTTAAAAAAGAATACAAAACTTTACAGAGGTAGGAGTTATACAGCTATTTGTCAGGTTGCTGCCTTTGATTGTGGGGACCAGTACGTCTTATGAACCGGATGTGTCAGTCCTGGCTAGACGACTACCCTACTCCCTGTCTCCATCTAGAGGCTGGATGCTGAATACTATTTCTCCACCTCGCTAAGGGTGCCCATATTATCAGCCCCATCTTCCTCGCCTCGCTTCCCTGTCTTCGATATAATGCGGACCCTTGATTATGTACCCACATGAGGCAGGCTCACCACATTTGGAAGGTAGGAGGTTCAGCATCCTTTCCACCTTAATGCTAAGAGTAACCTGAGGACCGCTACAGACATAAATAAGAAATATTCTTCCTCTATTTCTATACCCAAACGGTTATCGTGGCCCAGTATCATCAGTGTAGGGGATAGGTTGTTCTTATGCCCTAGCAGCCCCTCCCAAAATCTTGATTGATCAAAGCCTATCGCAATCATGGAGCATGTGGATCAAGGTGGCTGGCCCTTCCTTGCACCTTGGGCACCTATCATCCTCTCTTTTACCCCACTTAAACAATTTGTCTGGAGTAAAATAGACAATAAATAGGATCTTATAATGTTGTGCCTTTAGCTTGGTGGAGCGAAAGCTGTTATCCGCTAGTTGCAGAGCCTAATACAAATCAGCATCTGGATCATTTAATTTTACTGCCCAAACAGATTCAGTTTTCTCCATATGATCATGTATACTTTGTAACAGGGTACCATAAATATTCTTGATCCTTCTGTCCCTCCCTGCAATTTGCTCTATTAAAAAGATTTTACCCCTGGGAGATACCACTGGCCTGCGACCCGCTAAGCTTCTATGAATTTTAACATATTTAAAATCCTGACCAACTGGAATCCTGTACTTCTGCTGTATAGCGCCGAATGGGAGTAGCTGATCTCCTTCAAATATGTCACCTATTGTTTTAACGCCTCGCTGTTCCCATATCCTGCCCATCATGTCATAAAATACATTTGGTACAACATGTGATCTCCACAGTGGTGTATAGTAGTTTATTTTCTGGATTAGCATAGCTTTTTGAACTTACTTCCATACTTCCCATTTACTATACATAACCTCACCTTCTTATAATAGCTCCCATCTATTTTACACATCAGCAGTCCTCTGGCCTCACTACCCATCATAAGCTCGAAAATCGACATGCTCCCTCAACAGCTTCCCTACTGGTCGGGACAAGTAATACCGCCATCTGGCACAGAAGGTACGCCCATTCATAAAATCTGATAATCGAAACGCCCACTCTCCTCTTGCCCGTGGGAGTGTCAGATATTTCAGAGAACGCCTAACGTTTCTGTATTGCCAGATACAATTTGCAAATGTGGCCTCAAGAGTTTTCATAATAGACGCCTCAATCAGGAGGGGTTTGCACCGAAACAAATATAACATTTTAGGAAGCATGGTCATTTTAAGAACATTTCTTCTCCCAATAATAGATACAGGCATACCATCTATCCTTTTAAGATCTGTGGAGATTGTTTTCACTACAGGGTAAAAATTGACAGCTGGACTTATTCGCACCTCCAGATAGACGGCACCCTCCGTTCACCTAGGATCACTCATATTGATGTTATCTGTGCAAACAATATCCTGATTTCTGCCCAAATTCCCAGGCGATCAGGGTAGCTGCTTTGATAGCACTAAACGGGTCCGTAGTTAAAATAGCAAGATCATCTGCAGAGGCTAGCAGTTTAGTCTCAAAGCCATTGGTGGTGATAGGCTTAATGTCTTGACACCCCAACAGTCTTTCTATCAGAGGGTCTATGTACAGGGCAAACAATATTGGTGAGCATGGACACCCCTGTCACGTCCCTCTAGAAATATGCATACTATTATCCAAACTACCTCCCATTGATAGTATTTATGCCTTTGGGTCCGAGTACATTACTTTTATTGCTTTAATAATTCTTGACCCAAACCCTTTTTGCTCCAATAGCCCCCACAAATACGTCCAAGCTACACGATCACGGTAAATAAGTCTAGTAATAATGGGGCAATTACAGTTTGTATACACCTAATGACCTCCACCGGGATCCTATCAGGGCCTGCTGGCTTCCCTGCTGGTAGTTCTTGTAGTGCTTCGACTACTTCCTCTATTGAGAAGTCTCCATCCAGTTCCTCTTTTGCCTGACTAACCAGCTGGGGGCCTAGTTCCGCCTGATCCAGCCTAGGCAGTTCTACTTGCTGTTCTTGATCATATAGCATCTTATAATAATCCTTGAATACCCTAAGTATATCTTTGGGCTCTGTGAATTCTCGATCGTCCTTCTGTATAGCTGATATTAGGTTTCTGGAGCTTTTTTGCCCGATTCTGAGAGCTAAAAGTTTCCCTGCTTGTTCCCGCCGTTTCATAAGATATACCCCATTGTGCTTCGTGTTCATACGCTGTTTTCTGTGCTAGCCATTTGTTTAGCTCATACTTTATGACCAGGATTCTATGCTGTGCCTCTACCATGTCTTCCCCCTGAGATATAGCTGTTGTATGCCGTTCTTCAGCACGGATTAGATCCCCCAATAACCTGTTGTTTTCAGTTTGGGCCTCCTTTCTTTGCCTTGCAACAAAACTAATTGTTTCCCCTTTCAGAGCAGCTTTAAATGCATCCCATACTGTGTTTTGGCTGGCACTGTTGCGGTTGTGGTCTAGAAAATCCTGCGCCCACTTCTTCAAGTGCTCTATATATACCTTGTTAATCAGTAACTTCCGATCAAAAGTCCATTTAGAATATCTAATTTTGTTAGTATCAGCCTCAATATGCAATACTAATGGATTGTGATCAGAGATCAATTTTGGAAGTTTCTTAATCAGATCGGCTGCTATATTAAAATCGCCACATACAATCTGCGGGCTAGGCCATGTTGCAAGCTCCACTTCCAGATGTTCGAGAATCTCGGGATCATCTTGGTTTGAACCATATATGGTGCATATAGTAAGTAAACCCAATTCCTAGTTCCACCACCGCCCAGTGGCCTAGGGCATTTACTATTTTGCGCTTAACCCCACCTAGAACCATTTTTCTAAAAATCACAACACCCCGAATGATGGAAGTTTGGGATGTGCAGGCCAGCATATCAAACCCTCTTAAATTAAAAAGGTTTCCTTTCGCCCATGGAATGTGAGTCTCTTGTATACATATCAAATCGAAGAGATTCAACCTAACAAACTCCCTCAGCCGTTGCCTCTTCTTCCAGTCATTTAACCACCCTACCTTTATTGTACAGATATTAAGTTTCCCATTCTTTTTTGAATGCTTGTACCATCTGCTTCCACTACACAATTTTAACACTTCTATTTGCAAAAACGTTTCCTGACTGTCTGTATTGTTCTGGGTATTAGTTTCCTCCTCACAGCCACCCCCTTCCACCCACCATCACCATTCCCCCTTCCCTTCCGCTCCTACCCATGGTCCCCCCTTCCCCCTCCCAGCTACCCTGCCCCGCCACCACCCCGTGAAACGTTCTGACCTAGGTCTGAGCAATAGATGTGCGCAGCATGTGTGACTAGGCTGATACTGTTCCCATGATTAGGGACGATTCTCCCCTGGGGTCCTTTTAATTCATAGAACTAAGCCTTTATAGACCTCGGTTTCCTTAAAGCTGTGTTGCACGCTTATGTCTATTTAGCTGTACTTATTACCCCACATTTGTTTTTCCATTCCCAAGACTCCTATGTCATCCTGCGTCATCGTAAACTATATATCGAGTTTATTTTAGCTTTATTTGTCCCTGCCGTCAAGAAGTTCCTTTGATTCCTGACGTGACGTACCGCGTCTGACCATTATGGACCACCGTGAGCTGTGCTGGGTTAATCAGTTAGATTTGGATGTTTTTGTCCTGTAAGAGCTCAATCATCTGCCTTAATCTCCAACGCCTCTCAACAGTTGAGTGACAGAAGTCTGGGCGCACAAAGAACCACACCCAGTCACTTGATCTTTTAGATTTGAGTCTGGCCTTCTCCCAAATTATCTGGTGAAGCAAAAAGTTACCCAAGTACACAAGAATCGCACGCGGCTTGGCTGCTTCTTTCGACTGATATCTAAGTTTGAAAGGGGTGCAGTGGGCTCTTTGTACTTCCACTGCCCAGTTCCATTCTGACAGTTCTGGGAATGAGGACTTTAGTAGCTTGACTATGTATGCCCGGGGATCGGACCCTTCTACCCCCTCCGGTATCCCTAGCACCCTTAAGTTGTTCCTCCTCTGTCAATTTTCAAAGTCCTACAGCTTCCACTGGATGTCTTTGATTTGTGATCCATGCTCTTTGGTCAAAGTTGCTGCCCCTGAGACTTCTGCCTCTGTGGTTATGATTCTTGCCTCGAGGTCTGTCACTCTTTCTCCCATATTAACACATGATTTAGACAGTTTCCTGACAACCCCTTACATCTTTCGCATTGCCGACTGGGCTTTCCAACTATCCTGGCGAGTCTCCTCCCTGTGTGGCAATATTGCCTGATATTTAACTTCCAGCATGGGAGGAACCGAGCTAACATCTCTGGGGATCACCCCAGTTGAGGAGCCTGCCAACTGAGTCACAAATGTGTAGTCCCATTTAAGATCATTTTTGTCTTTGCGCTCTACACTTTAACGTTGACTTACATTTTTAGCCGTAAGGGTCTGTGCCTTATCATTTTCTTCCGGATCTGATTCTAGGTTGCTTGCCTCCGATGAAGTGCTGAAGCCATCCTCAGATGACTCAGCTCCTTCCGAGACTGAAAAAAAGCTGTGGCTGGGTTCTCTATCCGGCTCCCCCTTGTTGTTCTTCTCATTTTCTACCAAGCCAAGTGCCATGTTATGTTGGAGTTCAGGCACCGTAATACCACTCTTGTTGACCACAACTTCGTACATTCAAGTACCTCCTGGGCATTGTTCAGCTTCCTTAAATTGAGGACCTAGTTGCTCTGGGTTAGAATTGCCAGTATTTTGGAGCTCTGGTAGTTATACTAATAATCTTTTGCCAGTTCTTCGCCCTGCTCCGGAAACTCCCCAGAATTTTTTTCCTTATTGCCAGACCCTGCTAGTAACGAGGTATTAGATGCTGCAGTTTGCAGGTGCCTACCTTCAATAAACGGTGTGGGTAAGACAGTACCTGCTAGTTGCACCGGAGGGGCATCCAGGCTCGCGCTCTGACTCTGCTCCAGACAATGTTTGCGTTTTCCTCCAGTATTCACTTTTGGCTGAGCTTCCCTGGTTCGCTGGAACAGCTCAGCCAAAAAGTGACGGCAGGACGTGGCTTCCCTGCTCCTTCCTTTCTTCTCCACTTGGGGCTCACTGCTGGAGGTCTGCGGCTGCCGGCACCGCCCACGTCCAGCTGTCTGATCCATCTGACTGGGTGAGTTTGGCGGTTACCCCCTGCCTTGGGGGCTCTGGCATTCGCAGCTGCTTTTGGTCCCACCCTGCGGCTACACGCCGACTCACCGCGGTCAGTGCCGGGTACATGTCCAGCTCTGGCTTGCTTCAAGATTGTCAAACCGGGCTGAACCCACTCAGCTCAGGCACTAAAGCAGCAGCTCTGGTCTCTCTTCATTGGTGGGCTTTTTCTTTTTTCCCCTATTTAGAGAATATTCATTTTCACGGCCCATAGGGAGATTTCTTATGCCGATTCAGCCAGTTGTCACAAGTGCTGCTACCGGCCTCCTAAGCGGCCACCATCTTCGAGGCTGCACCATATTATCAGGGAGGGGTGAGCTGACTGTGTCCACGCACACAAAGCTCTCCATAACGCCGGAGCAGCATACCTCAACAGACGACTTAGCTTCTACACCACCGCCCACAAGCTCCGCTCCGCCGACCGCACCCTCAGCACAATCCCCTGCATCCAAAGATCGACCACCGGTGGCAGATCCTTCTTTCACCTCGCAGCCAAGTACTGGAACACCTTCCCCACCAACATACGGCAGACCCAAGACCTACTGGCCATCAGAAGACTCCTCAAGACCTGGCTCCACGATAAGTAGGAACACCCCCTCCCCTCAGCTTCTTGAGACCCTTACAGGTGTGCAGTGCACTTTACAATTGACGTGATTGATTGAGAGCATTGCTTTTAGCAGCCAGCATCGTGAAGCCTACCACTGTATGCCACAGACACAGCCACAGCAGAGAGCAGAAGAAAAGGAGTGGCCCGGGAGTGTAGAGGGAGATAGAACTATACTCCCTAGGGTCCTCTGTGGTGACTTGCACACCTGCCAGCATCATTGGAGCACCAGGAGGTGCAGTTAAGAACAGTTAGGAACACCCAGGGGGCTCACACATCACGCCTGAGCCAAGCCCGTCCGTGTCTGTCAGAGGCTGAAAGAGGCTGGGCAGGGCCATATCATTGTTTAAGGTAGCTGGATATCAACCGCTGGAACAAGGTACTTTTGAAAAGTTGCCCTGACTCACCTGGTGGGGTCACAGTATTATATTGTATTGCATTGTATTGCGGGACACTACGTTGAGTAAGAAATTAACAACTGGGCAGGAGGTTGCGGGGACTTTGGATGGTTTCCTTTTAAGGGCAGAATCTGTCCTAATCCATGAGATTGAACTAACTGAAAGGAAGTTTTTCCTTGGATACCCAGTGCCCACTTATGCAAAACCCACTTCCCTCCACTCTACCGCCTCCTAGCATGGTGGAGACTGAGGAGACTTCACTTCCTTCAAACGGACTAGACGCTACGGGCCTGGAGCCAGTTGTAGGGATGATACCGGCAATTAGTGAAACTATGTTTAGGTCTCCAATTACAACTAGGGGTCAGAAGGCCAAGACCACACAGGATCACACCCTTGCACCTCCATCCAAGAAAAGGAAAGGGCAGGGTAGCCACAAACCAGCCCAGCTCATTTCCAAAAACACAGGTCGGAAACCTACCCAATCTCGCCTTGAGCAGATGCAAGGCAAAATAACGGCTTTGAATGAGGGGGTCACCATGGAATTCTCAAATAACCCAACAAAAAGAGGATCTCCATGCAACCTGGAATTAAAACTATCTGCTCTTCTCGATCCTGTAATCCAAAAACTCACCCATATCGAAGCCAGGTTAGCTAACCTAGAAACCATTATATCGATTCCTTTCCAACAATCACTGGTGAACTCTGGGAGGGGGAGTGAGGTTACTTCACTTACTAATCAGCCAGGGCGTAGTGGTCCTGATGAGGGTCAACTTGATAAGGGTCAACCAATTTGTAATCCAGGATCCTCTTTTACGCCTAATATAGGTCCTAGTGATATGGAGAGCGGAACCATATTGCCATCTAGTTCTATTAATACGAACACTGGGTGCAACCTCGTATCTTGGAATATATCAGGCCTACATGCCAAGATTAGCAATCCCCTATGGTCTGAGTTTATATCAAAATATAAAATTATCTGCGTACAGGAAACATGGTTGAAGGACCCCATCCATATAAATGGCTATAGACCATTTAATACTCAAGCGATTGGGCGACTTCATGGCAGAGCCAAAGGTGGGCTTTGTATATACGTATCCAACAAGCTAAACCTTGTCAAAACTGAGTCCCAGCTCATGTCCACTTATTATCAATTACTAACTCTGAATTCGACTGTCTCTCATTCAATAAGACTAGTTAATTTTTATAATAACATTCCACCGGATTGTCTCTCTAAGGTGGTGAATACATTTATTAAGGTTTAAGAAGTACATGTAATGAAAAGGGCTCTGAGAACATGCTCATTGTGTATGGAGATTTTAATTGTGCTTTGTGTCCCTTTGAGGATGAGCGGATATGTGGTATTAGCGTAGAGGAAGGCATACACAACACTCATTTCTCTCACTCAAGCACAGGGGAACTTTTTAATGAACTGTTGCTTAATTTAGACCTAGGCTTCACCAATTATCTATGCACAAGACCTGTTCTAATGCTGCAGACTTTTAGTGGCAGAGGCCTTCGTTCCACTATAGATTATATGTAGTCATCAAATATGTTTGCTTCTAAGTTACTCACCTTTTCAGTTGACACAGACTCAATGAGTGATCATTTTCTTTTATGCATTACGGTGACTCCCTGAGAGCAGCCAGGGAAGAGACAAACAGGTGGTAGATGAGGCCCTGGCTAATTTAAAACTTGCAAAAGTCAACGGATATACGCTCCGTTGGAATATGATGGATCCTGAAGTAGTAAATAAATCCCTAATGAAAAGGTCCTGATCAGCTTTTGACACTTGCTTGAACAAACTGGTATCCACACGGAGTATTCTATCCACATTCCAATATGTAGCAGCTGCGGTACCGGATGTAATGTTCAAACAAGGTGGCAAAAAGAGTGCCCCCCAGCGGTGGTTTGATGCACACTGCACTCCTGCACACTCTAAGCTGAAACAGCAGTTACATAACATCCCAAGAAATAACATCAAAATTAGACAGGCTAGAAAGAACTATAAATCGTCCCTTCTAGTGGGGAAGAACGCTCTTATAAAAGAAACCTGAGAGTTTTTTCCCCAGGCAGCACAATCAAAAGACAGTGTTGCCTTTTAGAAAGCGGTAAAACACCACACCGGCTGGGGGCCCATCTGTACAAATAGCTATCACAGAGGGTCAATGGGTCCAACATTTCTCCATGATTTACAGTGGTCAATGTACCATTATTGGCCAAGATAGTGACAAATCAGGAGATACCAACCAGGGACTGGATTTACACTTCAGCATCGATGAAGTAAGCAGGGCACTTTCCTTAAGTGCAGGTGGGAAAGCCTCAGGCCCTGATGGGATTCTCGTGGACTTGTATCAGTCCAATGTCAACTTGTGGGTACCTATGATCACACGAATAATTAATGCAAGCTGTGAGGTTGGTTTCCCACCCACCGGAGGGAATCCACCATTGTCCCTACATTTAAAAAGGTGGATCGCCAGGATCCCACTTGCTATAGGTCCATTTCTTTGCTAGACTTTATGGCCAAGGTCCTAGGACGCATTATCATGGGACGCCTTCAGCCTTGGGCAGAGGAAAACCAAATCTTATCCGATATCCGATATGGTTTACGAGAAGGATTGGGTACTGTGGAGCAGAGTTTAAACTTAGCGATCCTCATGGGGAAGTACACCAGGGCCAAAGAGGGAAATTTGTACCTAGTCTTTGTTGACTTCATGGCTGCTTTTGACTGTGTGAGGCACTCAAAGCTTTCGGAAATCTTAGCATCGCTGGGGGTTGATGGAATTATTAATAATTTTATTTGCCACCTTTATAATGGAGCTCAATCCCGCGTGCTATTTGGTTTGGGAGGTGAGCGTACTGCTTCTTTCCCTATCGGAAGAGGGGTTAGGCAAGGTTGTGTCCTAGCCCCCTTCCTTTTTAACCTCTATATTAATGGGTAAGGACAGGTCTTGCTCAAAGATTCCCAAGATTTCACGCAAATAGGTAAGCATCCCGTTCCAGCATTGTTATATGCGGACGTTGCTGTGATTATGGCCCGCACTGAGAATGGCCTAGAGAGGACCCTAAACAGCTTCTCTAATTTTATGAAGGAGCTCAGAATTAATATCTCTAAAACCTTTACAATGAGATGCGGTCGATGGATCCGGAAGTGCAGGGATATTCCGATAGGGAGGGAAAACCGATAGCCACTACTAACAGCTTTTCATATTCAGGCATTTTGTTCAGCCATAATGATACCTGGGCTCAAGCAGTCATAGGTAAAAAGTTGACATTAATTAGAACTACGACCGCTTTAGCCAGCTTTGCAAAAAAGTTGGGACTCAAACCACCTTCGGAACTGGGATCTGGGGCTTTGCAGACACTAATTCAATTCAACTAGTTGAGAATTTTTTCTTTCTTAAAATATATCTTGTCAGCATCCACCAGTACCTCCCCCTACGTTAGTCATGCCGAATTGGGCCTTTCCTACATATCCGACCTCATAAAATTAGAACCAATTCTTTTTTGGCAAAGAATTTGGTCAAGGACCGAAACCACATTTAATAGGCACTTATTGCAGGATAGTCTTAGGCTGGATGGTGCGCAAAGGATTCCATCGGTTAAGTTCATTCAAGATTTCACAAACGATATGGGTAACCCAGAATATTTCACTAACCCTAGCACTATCACCCTGGTCTCCAGGAAAAATCTTAGAAAAGAGGCACTTTCCTACCTGGAAAGCCTTAGACTATGGGGGGGAATCACCAAGCCTAGTGTTTTGCAACACCAGATGATTCCTACATCTTTTAGCATGCAGCCATATTTAGTATGTGTTCCAAGTGGCTTTCAAAGGTTTCTATTACTAAGATTTAGATTGGGGACAATACATAGACTTGCTTCTTTTCCCAACCTGAATGACTGGGCAAGGGAGCTACACTTATGTTCATGTGATAACTTATCTCCCCAATTGTCTTTACACACTGTTACTTTGTAAATTTTATACAGAGGTCAGAAAGATCTGGATAGTCCCGATTTTTCAGAAATGGGGTCTGAGACAATGCTGCCCTGCTTTTATCAGGCACCAGTTTTTAAAAAATGAACATGTTACCTGGAGGGTATCCATGATTTTGGAAAAAAATCCTCAACCAGAGAAAGAATATTGTCATTTAGGACTGAGGAGGTGGACATTTTCAGATGCACTTTTCATTAATTCTTATAACTTTTTAAATATGAGATATATTTTAGATGAAACCTCTCTTTTTATCTGGACATTGTATTTATACTTTTTGACAAAATTCTTTGTATTAACTATGTATTTTTTCTGTGCTTTTTATGATTGTTATACCACAATCGAAATAAAGCATTGTTCTCATTCTGAATTAATTCTCATTGTATTGTATTATGAAAGATGATTTAATGTTTTTATGTACACTTTTATGATCAATATTTCTAAATCGATCCAAAAATGTTTATTGAATTGAAGTCTCCCAAGATGGCCACCAGTGAAAAAGGAACCCAAATGTAGCACAAATATGACCCAGATGTAGCCCACGTATAGCCCAATCACAGAAGTGTGGAACATTCCAGGACCAGTTTGGGCACTTTTAGAAGTCAGTTGGTAAGTATTAATATGTCTAACCAATAGAAATATGTTTTATAATTTTACATGATGTAGGAAGGAATGTGATCTGTTACTTACATGTATGTGTGTGGAGAAAGAGAGGGAAACTGGTTTTGCGTTGCTGAGAGCAGTGCGTTACATGTATTGAGTGCATAAGAAAACCTTTTCTGATTTTCTGATATTTTATATTCTACAAATCAATTTGGAAGTTGAGTTATAAATGTGTGAGGTATAGTATGGGTAAGCTTTATTATTCAAGTTAAACAATGAATGAAGAACTTTGATGTTTGAAATATATTATTATGTAGAGATGTTTATTGTAGTTTCTTTTATTGTAGTTAATTGTTGTTTGAAATAGTTTCTGTATAGTATTATGTGTATATTGGAAAATGGAAAAGTGATTAAGATAGTTTGTTTTAGTGTGTGGAGATATAGATTTGTAGTATATCGCATACTTTTAGCTGTTGCTTTAAATTTGGAGGTGGAGTCTGTCAAATTTTAGCATGTGCATGGACTTCTGTCTCAAGTATGTTTCTACTTGTATATGTATTTTGATATGTCTTATACATTTGGAGGTGCATGATGTATAACAAAGAGGTGGGTTTTTTTGTCCTCATTTTCCACCATGGTTAAATGTATAACAGGTCTACCGAATCCTTTTCGCTGTCTCACTATATAACTTGCAAGGGTTATAGCTATTTCTGGACCCACACCCTTCAGCGAATAACAGGCGTATTTCAAGACCTGCGCAACAAGATCATATAAGCATGGACAGTGCTGCCATCATACCCAGGAAACTGTCCACAGTAAAGGCAAAAACAGGAGATATAATCCATAGCAGCGTAATCATTGGACCCGGGAAAAAAAAAAAAAAAAAACCCCGGTCAATCAATTCCACTTAAGCAAATGCCAAAATGATATTTTATTACGATTACCAGATCTTGCCAGTTCAAGTCTAAAAGTGTCGGAGGCTGATGATCTTTCCACCTCTTGCAGATCTCTCTCCTGGCCAATAAGATGGAGTAAAAAAGAAGATTCTTTGCCGGACTCCGAACTCCATCTGCTACCCCAAAGATTGCCAGCGGGAGATCAATCTGAACCTGAAAGCCCAAAGATGACGAGAGGAGATTGCTAATAGAGACCAAGAAGGCTAAGATAGAGGGGCATTCAAAAAACATATGGGCATCCGTGGCCGCTATTAAACCACATCTGGCACACGCTATGGAGGAACCCTGGACAAATTTTGTCAACCTTTGTGGTGAATAGCATGCTCTGTGGAGTGTGAACAGATTATTCCTGCGCAACCATGCGGGCTTCACAATGTCCCACAGAACCTTAAAAGAAGCAAGCCACAGGTCCCTTAAGTTACAACCAACTAGGGAAGAGCCCCAGAGCAAGTCGGGAATCTGGAAGTCACCATCAATCTCTTCTTGTATCAGATTATACCATAATGATATCTCTTTTTTGCCAGGTGGTTTATCCAAAAGCAGAGACTCAAGCTGGTTGCCACCCCCAACTGGTGCTCTACTTCGAGATGAGGTATAAGAGTGTGCCCAACTAGCAATCTGAATATACTTGAATTTAGAAAAGTTTGGCCCGATCTTCCCTTTTAAGACTTCCCATGGCAACAGACTTCCTTCCATAAATATATCTCCCCATACCTCCAGCCCCGCATCCCGCAAAGGGCCTGCTAAACTGTCTTCCAGCCACTCGGTATTCCCTGGAGAACCCCACAATGGTGCCCTACTAGAGAGGTATCCGAGTTTTGTTGAGACCCTCACTTAAGACCACATTTTTGCCATCCCTTGTAGTATCTTTAGTTAAATTTTCTTTAAAAGGTTTGGGTCTCCAAATTTAAACAAAAAACCTGACTGTGCTACTCCTTCACCTTTGAGTAAGGCTAAAAACAAGCTTCCGACCCAGTGGTCTGAGGGCATCTTTAACAGCATTCGAGCATGGGAAAGTTGAAAAGCCCATGCGTAGATTTGCAAATCAGGAGCTGCTAAACCACCCTTCTCCCTACGACGCCTGTGCTTCTTCCTTGCAATCCTTGGGATATGCTTATTCCAAATAAAGGACGTTATATCACCCTGCAACTTAGATATGACTACTGGGTCAAAGAAAAGAAGGATAGTATTAAATAAAAATGAAACCTTAGGCAAAATGATCATCTTTACTAGATTAACTTGGCCCAAGAGAGACAAGTGGAGGTGTGACCAGGATTGCACGAGTCTACGACAGTCCTTTGCTACCGCCGCGAAGTAGGTTGTGGCAATTTTATTGATGTCTTTAATAATATTCAAACCCAAATACCGCAAGCTTGGAGAAGACTGGAGATCTGATCCACCATCAGTGTTATTCCAGACCATTACCTCGGTCTTTGAGGCATTGATCTCCTATCCAGATACATCCCCAAACTCTAAGGCCAGCTTAATAGCGGCTGGGAAGGCTGTGTGTATATCTGAGGGAAATATCATCGGCGTAGAGGGCCACTTTCCTTTTCCAACCCCTGTACATGAACGGCTTAATAGACTTTTCCTCCCTCAAAAGCTGGGCCTATGTACAGGTCGAATAGTAAAGGGGAAAGGGGGCAGCCCTGACGCGTTCCTCTTGTGATCGAAAAGGGGTCAGATAGTTCCCTATTAACCAATACCCTAGCTGATGGATTTGGGTATAGGAGTCTGACAGCTCGAGAGAAACGATCCCCAATATTGAACTTTACCAAGACCCCCGACAGGTATTCCCAATTCTCACTGTTGAAGGCCTTGGTTGCGTCAAGCGTCAGGACTACCAGAGGGAGGGACTCAGTTGTTGCCATATCTATGGCCCCTATCAGATCATAGGTGAGCTCGTATAATTGACGGCCCTTCTCAAACCCCTTCTGGTCACTGTGTAAGATGACAGGTGCTACCAGACTTAGCCTCCTTGCTAAAACCGTGGCAAAAATCTTATAATCCACGTTCAAGATGGAAATCGGTCTATATGAGCCACAAGATTGGGCAGATTTCCCTGGTTTTAAGATTAAGGTGATTGAAGCATCATCCCAGGAAACAGGGGGTGGTGACCCATCCTGCAGAATTTGATTACATAGCACAGTTAAGAATAGGACGATAGATTGCTCCAGGGCCCTATAAATCTCGGCAGGGAGGCCGTCTGGTCCGTCCGCCTTCCCTTCCTTACTGGCAAGAATAGCTGCCCTCACCTCTTCTTCCATAATTATAGCATCAAGGGAAGCCCGATGCTCGGAGGATAAGGAAGGGAGGGACACCCCTTTCAGCCAATATCCTATTTGTTCTTGATCCAAAATGTTATCTTCCTGATAGATGTTTTGGAAGAAATCTCTAAAAATGTTCATTATGTCACTATCCAACGAATAGGATACACTATTATGAGATATAGACTCGATGTTATTCCGAACCTGATCGGTTTTGGCTTTCCAAGCCAAAAGTTTTCCTGCACCCTCACCAAATTCAAAATGGGCTATCTTACTAGCCTCTCATTTCTCAAGCAGGCAATGATTTAATACTGACCCAAGCTGACCTTTCAAGAATACTAACTCATTACCAATTGCTTGCGTAGAAGTCCCAGGCAGAGCTCGATCAATCTTATCTTGAGTTTCCAACAGCTCTGCTTCTATAGAGGCAACTTGCTCCCTATATTGCTTCCTTCGATATGAGACTTTACTGGTAATGAGTCCTCTTAAAAAGGCTTTAAAGGAGTCCCACACGATCCCCAAGGCAGCTGAACCCAGGTTGGTCTGCATAAAGCACTGGGTTTCTATAATGAGGAAAGAAATGTCGTCCGCTGATGATAAAAACAAGCGGTCAAATGACCAAGAACTAGCAACCTTGGGAAAACCGCTTAGCTCCATAAACACTGCTGAGTGGTCGATAAATAAGAGGGGAGGTAACATATCTTTTACTGATTCTACTAATCTATGTTTTATTAACATAAAATCAATTCTGGACTGGTGATGGTATTTCTGATTACGAAACGAGACCCCTTACTTTTTACCAGCCCTATCCCTCCATATGTCCCTGAACCCATATTGCTTCATACATCTGAGCAAAAGGACCCTAGTTTTAGAAAGAGCTAAGGGCCGACTATTGGGAGTTTTATCTAAGACAGGGTCTAAAACAATGTTAAAGTCACCCGCCAGGATGGTCGGTTCGGGGAAAGACAATAGGTGTGAAAATATAGATGTTAATACGGTCAGATCATCTACATTGGGCCCGTAATAACCCACTATCGTAGTTTGAGCTCCGGCAACTGATATTGTAACGATAACCCATCTACCTCCTGGGTCAACCAATTTCGAAATTACTCTTGCTTTAAGTAGTCTTTTAAAAATGATTGATACACCTCTGGTATTAGTGACTTGCGATGTTAATATAGAAAAGTCAATCCATCTATTTTTCTTTGTCAAAGAGAGTACTTCGGACTCTAAAAGGTGGGTCTCCTGGAGGATATTGATCTGCGCATCAGAATCCCGTAAGTATTGCATAATCTTATCCGCCCTGGGTCTGGTGCAGAGACCATTGACGTTCCAGGAGATCATTTTCAGGCTATTCATAATGGCTTAGATCTTTCACCCCCAGACCTCTCAAAAGGGCAAGGTAGACACAACTCTGCCCCGATCATAGTGTTAATTCTAGTACCGCTAGTGACCTTTAACCAAAAATAAAGATGTCCCAAGCAGAAAATGAGGTTATTTTTAAGACTTCTCACCCCCCCCCCTTCCCCCTGTGCCCCAAGCTACACCCCCCTACCCCCCACGGGAAACCCTTGCCCTATCTATCTGGAATCAGTCCTGAAGATAGTGCTCCAACTCAAAAAAGGAAAAAACAATTAAAGACAGCTATGTTACAAAACCTATGCATGGCCTAAGTAACAAAAATACTAGTCAGGCTCTACTGTTGAAAAAAGGAGATCTTCTTTCCTTTTTTTATTTTGTTTTTCATTTTTACTTTTATATATATTTTTGTATTCCTTTTTCTTTTTTCCTTTCTCCTTCCCTTTCTTTCCTCTCCTTCTCCCTTCCTGTTTTCTCTTCCTATTCTGTTTTCTTTCCCTTTATTATCTTTTTTTTTCTTCTTTCCCCTTTCCCTTTTCCTTGTTTATATACCAGTGAATTTATTTCATTGCTCCCCCTTTCTTATTATTTCTTTTTCTTTTGCTTCACTTTTTTTTCTTTTCCTTCCTTCCCTTCTCTTCTTCCTTCCTTTTTCTCCCCTTCCCTTTCTCTTTTTTCCCTGCTACCAAGCACACATCATTTTACTCCATAGAAGTACAAAAAACAAAAAAAGAAGAAGAAGGATACCATATACCAATGGCTGGATGCCTTAACCACAGAGACCTCACACCGAGGAGCCTTTAGCGCCTCCCTTAGCCCCCCCCCCCCCACGTGAGCAATAGCTCATCTGCCTCCTGCACAGACCTGATGTTAAACATTTTATTGTTGTGCATTATCCTCAAAGAGGCGGGGAACTTAAGTTGAGCACTTGCGCCCTGACTCCTAAAAGCCTCCAGACGCCTCCCAAACTCCCACTGCTTCTCAAGGGAACCCCTAGTTAGATCCGATCTAATTTGGAAGTTGAAACCTTTCACTGCTAAGGATTTCTGCTTCAAGGCTAGATTAAGAATACTTTCCTTAAGTGTATAAGTGGGAAAGTTTACAAGTATTTTCCGTGGCTTAGATCTCTGAGGATTTTTCCTGAAGGGGTCCCTATGAATACGTTGGATATATTTGGCCA